>NC_135898.1:42456291-43771114 GCF_964194155.1 Cetorhinus maximus
GCCTTTATATGGCTTTGACTCTGCTTTCTGCAGCTTGGAGCTTTAAGATTGAATCTTGGAGGGCGGGGTCTGTGGTGTCAACAGAGGAGTCCTGGGGAGAGGACTCAGGATATGGGTGGTAGGAGCGAACAGTCACAGTCAGGGGGGGAAATGGAATGCAGTAGGGTGACAGTTTCAGGGTGTGAATCTGGCAGGTGAATGTCTCATCAGGTGGGTCATAAAGGAGGACAAGACAGAGCTTGGATAACAGGAGGGGGCAGGGTTGGGGTGGGCATGGGGGCAGTAATGGATGTTGGCTCCGAGGGGAGGAATTGCGTGTGGAGGTGATCATGATATGCTCCAGGATAATGGGAGGGAGGTTCAAGGGTGAGAGAGGGCAGAGGAATGGTGATATTGGTGGGTCAAGGGTGATGGGGGAAGTTGGTGGGTGACAGGGGGAGGGTAGAAGGTGGTGGAGTGAGTTTGAGAGGTGATACACGCCATTTTTCCTAACTGACCTTGACCACACATTTGGTCAGTCAGTGAGATCCCTCGAGGTGGGAGGAGGGTCTTTTTGGGTGGGTGGAGTTCAAGGTCAGCACAAATCACCGACTGAAGAGATACCCTTATAATTATGAGGCAACTGGATGTCGAAAATGCTCACCTGTGTTCTCCTCTGTATGGTGAAGCCCATATTGCAGCAGGTTTCTTCCTGACTCATGGGTCTCATAATATCAGGATCCCAGCAAGATATGGAGCTGCCATTCATTCTGTGCCATTTTCCATCGGCTGCTGTCAGAGACAGGGCTGAAGGGAGGGAGGGAGGTGGATGCCTCCAAGGGGCACAGCTGATGGACAGCAGCCAACTCATGACTCCAAACCTGCATGTTCCCAGGTGAATGGTCATGGCTATGGTAAGGATGCCACCTTTGCACTCAGTGATCAATGATGCAGTTGGAAAAACAGGTTTGAGAAAACTAATAGGGGAGGGGACTCAGGGCCTGCAGGAGGGATTCAGCACAACGAATTTGGCCCGAGTGAAGTGGTACCCTGCTCATTTCCTGCTTCAATCATGGCGAGCATGGCTCTGCCAAGTGCTGGGCTCAAGGGTTCAATGTGCAATGGACCTGCTGTGCTCCTTTGGTAATGCTGCACATTCATGTGAAAATCCATTAGGTCTAGGTGCTGCAACGCAATTGGTCTTAATGGCCATCCTTGCAGTGACATGCCAAAAGGGAAGGTTGATTGAACAATCAAGGCCACAGCTGCTGCACAAAAGCAGCATGGATCCCACAGACCCCAATGTTCTCAATGTACTGGTCATGGCATACAAAGCACAATGCTCACAGTCATGACATTAGTACAAGGACTTGGTCTTGATATTTGTTGTCTAGGCTACTGTAGGAGAACTGACAATAGTCTTACTGAGGGTTACAGCATTTGGATCTACTAGGCCTAATGAATACCCTTGTTGTGAATGCACAAGCATGTCTGAGGGAGATGCCCAGCCACCTGCTGACCTCCAGGATGTGATCATCCTGCAAGGGGTGGTCTGAGGGTGCCATGTACACACTGAGAGCAGGTCTGGGTCTACAGACTGGATTCCTGCCTTGGAGATCGGGAGAGACCATTCAAGGGGAACTACCATTGATTACTCAATTATATCCGTTCACAGGTACAAGGAGGAGTCTGGAATGCAAGTTCTATGTAATGATATCTTGTTGGTAAATTTGATAAGAAGGAGGAGAAGAAGGGCCTGTTGCCAGTTGGCCAAGCTCCCTCAAGAACATTGCCCTGAAGAGGCAGTGCCAACCGGGCCCCAGGAAGCCCCAAATGCTCCCGAGGAGAGGCACCATCCACAAAGACATTTGATGTGACCAAGGGTCTACAGAAGATGCAGCTCATGCTGGAGATGAGTGGAAGATGGTGCCGCAGGCAGTGGATGTGGTAGCGCTTATTTGTAACCTTCTCTGTGACGATTTCATGCCACGAGCACTTGGACAGCATCCCATGCTGATGGCTCTGAAGGTTACCGCCGCACAAAACCTTTTCACACTGGATCCTTCCAGGGATCCACTAGGGACCTTTGTGGAATCTTGCAATCAACCATACACAAATGTATAAAGGAGGTGATAGATGCCCTTTACAATAAATGAATGAAGCAAGCCAGGCTGCCAGGGCTGTAAGATTTGCTGCAATCTCAGTCTTCCCGCAAGTGCAGGGCATCATTGACTGCACACATGTGGCGTTGAGAACCCCCTGGAGCAGCCTGCAAGATTCATTCACAGAAAGGGATTTCACTTTCTCAACATGCAGATTATTTGTGACCACCTAAAGGAGATCCTGCATGTATGTGCCCGGTGCCCAGGAAGCTCTCATTACTCTTACATCTTGAGTCACTTTCAGGTGCCGCAGATCTTAGGGTGGCCTTGATGCTTAGAGGGTTGGCTCCTTGGTGACAAAGGGTACCCGCAGGAGGCACGACTAATAACACCTGTCTGTTGCCCACAGAGCACATCTGAGAAGAGGTATAACGCAGCACGTTCTGCAACAAGGTCCATGATCGAGCAAATCATTGGCCTCCTGAAGATATGCTTCCGATGTTTGGTCTGGTCAGGTGGGGCTCCTCAATTCTCACCACCGAAGGTCTTCTGCATAAATGTTGTTTGCTGTGCCCTGCACAACCTGCGCTGCAAAGGGGGAATAATTTTCCTGAAGGAGATATTTAGGGGTGAGACGTCTCCTTGGACAAGAAGGGTGTGGAAGGGGATGATTCTGAAGGGGGCAAAGATTCAGATGAGCCACATAAGGATGCCATTGCACAGGCATGTTGCGGAAGATGTGCCCATGACAGTCTTATTGCCACAAGGTTCCAGGAGGAATAAGGTGTGACTAGTTTTTGCAATAAAGACTCTCTTCAGCCTTTGATGCGGGGAATGCTACAACAGATCGTTCCAGTGTGAAATCTCAGGAGAAAAAAAATTTCACAATGATCATGGAAGCAGCTTTAGTTACCTTCTGACCTAACAATGAGGTCATCCTTGGAATGCATAGTAGCCTTGGCAACATGTGGCCACTGTGAATTGTGGATTGCACTCCATCAGTGCACATTTTGAAGTAGCTCCATATAATACAGTCCATTCAACCATAGCATCATCAAGTTAGTGGGCATGGCAGCTTTCAAGAGGCTGCAAAGCTGATTCAAACATGGATGCACTCATGTCAGTATGACACCAGCTTAGTTATGTGGCCAGAATCAAAAGAATTACTAAAATTTTCAGTGGTTTGCGCTTTGTTATGATCCCTAGCTGAGATTACCGCTGGACAAGCCTGATCCCAGAGTGGAACACAGCTTGATAGATCCTAACTTTCATTTGTTTGTTTAGATACGTGGAGAGGGGCTACTGAACAGAATCACCGGAGTCAGCTAATGAACTTTTAACAAAAGAATAAAACATTTATTAAACAAGAAAAGATGAACTATATTACAATACTCCTTCACCCACAACTGTACCTTTACAGATTTGTAAGAATAACACAAGTTACAGAAGGTATCTTATACCCTAATGTTCACATTAAGTACGCAGTTCATGCACCAATAGGCACCCTGTGGTCAGACATACCACACTCTGAAACCAAGTGACAGATGCCGCATCAACCAGATGCTATGGATCTCTCCTCAACTCCACCCCCACCCCATGCTTGTCACACCATGAGCCAACTGGTCTGATTGCACTCTATCTTTCACATGAGGATTTCCAATCTCCACTCTCCAAGGCCTCACCTTGGAAAATTCTCCCAAACCGATGCTTTCTCTCAGACGCCTTCCACAACAGCTCACCTCCAGGGTCTCGAACTCTCCTTTTGCTGTTCCTCCTCCCTGGGTCACCACACGCATTCAAACTGTCTTCCACACACTTTCTTTCATCAATTCAGCCATCAACTGTACCACTGCTTCACATGCCCATAGCAAAGAGTTACAGACTTTCAGTTGTCTCTTTGGACCTTCTTGCCTCTTCAAAGCTGTTCCCACTGTAAATCTGCTTCCTGCAGCTTTTGTCTCTTTAAATCTGAAGCTTTGAGCCTTTCTCTCTGCCCCTCATTCTTTACTGCACTTAAAAGGACCTTTTCCAGGTTCCTGTCCTTCCTTTGACTAGAAGGTCTTTCCCTGTTCCACTCTCCTGGAGTTTTTGAGTCTTTTCCTTAGCTTGGGACTGGTTATCTGTCCCTTTTGCTCCAGTCTCTCTCTAGCAGCTACTTTCAACCAACTTTAGCTTGGAGCTGGCTAGCTGTCCCTTCTAAGCTGCTTCTCTGGCAGCTATCTTCAAAACCAGCCGAACTCCAACAGTTTCCAAAACAAACTGCTGTTTCTAGCTTTTGTGTGTGTGCCTGCGGGAGGGACCTGCCTCTCTAGACCCCTGTTGCTAGGCAACAGCACTGTTTTTTTCCTCTACTCTTGTTTGCTTAACCTAGCTTAAGTCGTAAAACTCTCATTAGAAATGCAGGCACCTTTTCAAAGTGAAACTAAAATTCAATTTGATCTTTTATTAACACAGAGATACAGAAATTCAAATCAAACTTAAACTTAGAGCTAAAACTCATTCCTAACAGCCACAAATACCAATATAACTTTCTTAGCCTCTCTCTATTTCCTAACTGCTTGAACATCACAAGAGGGAGCAGTACCCAGAGACATCCATGTCTCCCGTTGCCAGCTCTGATGGAGAGGCATCATCCCATTACTGATCCCCAACATCCCCTTGCACATATGGATACAATGACCTGAAAATCCACATGATGCACCCAAAGCTGCGAGGTGTGTTTGCATTGTCCTGACAGGGAGTTCCTCACCAGGATAATGGTTTGCTTGTTTACTAACAATCAGAGCCTGCATTTGTCAAAAGCCTGCCAAGTTTCTGTCCTGGATGACCTTTGTGTTATGGAGAATGTGGCCCAGCCAGTACTGACGCATCAGTCAATGACAACTTCTTCTGCCTCGCCCTGCTGGATACTTGGGAGCTGTGAAAAAGCATCACTATAAGAATATGCCAGTCCTCAACATTTTCCAACTCACAAAGGCCTGTCCTTTCCGGGTAGCCTGAGTCAATGAGTGCCATGAATTCCATACAGAATTGTATGCTGTGCCTTTACACGAGGATAGCGTGAAGCACCGCTAAGCAGCCGTCCAGGTGCAATGTAAGATCATCACTTACATCAATGTAATGAGACAGCCACACCTCTGACATCACACACTCAAACCCCTCTTGCAGACTTTTGTGATTTTCCCAGGCAATCCTTACTTCCCTAGTTCAGTGTCATACATGGGGAGAGGAGGGACTAAGCATGGAAGGACGTGCAGCCTTCAACCCAGAGACAGTCACAAGCTGCAGGGAGACATGGAAGCCTAAGGTGTTCGATGTTTAATACTACTTTTTCCAAATATTCACTCTCATAAAGTAAATGCCATTGCAAGCTACACATTGGGGAAACGATGGTATCGTTAGCAACGGCAACTAATTTTGCCATAAACAAAAAACAGAGATCAGTGTGACAGCAGCAGGATAATCATTAAGCCTGATAAGTGATTCTACCACTCCCAAATGACGTCTGCCTGTGATTTAAAGGTAACAGGTGTATTAGTCTATTGGCTAGCCATCATGGTTACATATAATGTGCCTTTGCTGATGACGCAGATGTAGAAATAAAAGTTACTCATTGTGGTGAGATTGTGTGGGAATCAATGCAACTGAAGTTCCAGATAGGAGTTTTTTGGCAGGGGGCAGGTACATGTTTGACCCCTGAATGCATGTGTAACATTGCATCATTTGAATATCCATTGAATCCATGAGACTTGGAGAAGGAATAAAGCAGAATATATTTACAAAACTGCAAAGTATATAAAATGAGTGAACATCCATGCCACCATTGTACGTTCAAAACTTAATTTTTCTAACTCTACTGCAATGTTCAGGTGCAGCCCCGACATCCGCAGCAGAGGTGGATGTAGCCTGCTGACTGCAATGCCCTGTTGTATGATGTTGTATTCAGTGGGCGGCCTCTGGAAGCCTGGGGCCTTGAGGGCCCCATCCTGCTAAGGGCCTCCTGCTCTGGGGCAGATGTGCTCTCCTCAGCCTGACCTGCTGGAGGTGGTGGGGTCACTGGCAGAGCGGGGTTGGAGTGGTAGGTCACCCTTGGAGTGTCCTGGTTAGGTGCCCCTGGGGTGCCTTGCTGGTGCTCCTCCTCCCTGTGGGTGCCCGATCGCCCTGACTCATTTTGGAAAAGGGACGCCTGTAGGAATGTTGAGGTGCCATGTTCCTCTCTCACTTAGCTAGCCACTACTGGAATGCATCCATGGCTATAGAGCGATGGAGTGTAGGTCTGAATGCAAATCCGGCAGAAACTGTGAATTCTGCTGGACCTGGGTCTCCACTGGCCACCACCGCATAAAGACTTTGATGTGCTCACATGTCAAAGCCACAATATCAGAGAGAATGTGGATGCACATTCCATCCTTTGTCCCATTCTGATAACGGCCTCTGACAACTCTGCCGCTTGTTCCCCTGCCTCTCTATGCATCTCCAACATTTGTCCTAGGATCAATTCCAGAAATCTGTCTTTGGACTCGGACTCGGCAGGGGCCTGGTCTCCAGAAGTCCTCTGAGTATCAGAGACCTTGGCGGTCACTACCTCTACCTGAGTGGACCCATGTCTGTGAGGTGATTACCAGATTGTGAACCTGAGCCTACTCTAGAAGTTTGTCCCACCAGTGTGTGTGTGCATATCTGTGCTGGCGCAGGGTGCAAGTGAATGCGTCGATGGCTATACAGGTACGGGACCCTCTTCTTCCTCCTTTGAGGTGGCATAGGGCTTTCTCTTGTGGATGACAATGTCCACCCCTTTTTTTGCTGGTACCTGAAATGGAGAGAAGAGAGAATTAATGATTGACGAGGCAGGCTTATACATTACAGATCACTCACAGTCATTGTCCACATGCTGTCATCGTATAATAGATGCTTCCTCATTAGGTTGTTAGGGAGGCCGATCCCGCTTGCTGATCATGTATGACATCCTGTAGACCGTAACCCTTGGTTCACCTGATGCCTTTATGAGTTTGTGAGTTTGCAGTGAGTAGAAATTTGACTTATCCTGGCCGAGTGCAGCAGATCATTCATCCATTTCAGGCACTGCAGGGCAGTCCTTCTTTGGACCCCTTGGGTGCTCACCTCCCTGGCGACCTCCTCCCAGGCTGGCATGGTCAGACGGGAGGGCCTCCTCATCCCATCTCCTGGAAAGAAGACCTCCCACCTTTTCTTGACGGCCTGCAGGAGAATCTCCAGGGAGGCATCGATGAACGCTGGAGTCAAAGATTGCAGTCTTGCCGTGGACGTTTTTTTAACACGATGCGCAGATCCTGGCCTACAGTCAGTGAGTGGCTGTCCGGCTGCCGTTCAAATACGGTGCCCGGACACTGGAGCCTATGATGTGACGGCAGGGCAGGCGACTTCCTACCTGCCCCACCACAAGATTCAATGTGTTCTTCACCGATGCATAATTAATGAGCTGAACAGCGCAGATCTCACGTGTTCAGCCGCCCCACTCTCCAGCAGAAGTCATTCCGACTTCTGCTACCAGACTCCAGAAGGGAAGATTCCGCCCTATGTGTCTAGATAATGCTACAAGTTCCGGAACGTTTTAAAGCATTGTAATCTGCTGCAGATTTTGAGCGATTGTCATCTCAGCATTGTTCTGACATATAAGATATACAGCAACCCAGTGAATACATGACATAGACATTTTTAGAATCAATCATTTCCAGTTTGTAATTTAGGAGGTATATTCTCAAGGATCTGGTTAAAATTTGTGTAATTTTAATTAGTAATAATTTTAGATTTGCTTCCAGAATTGTTTATTTTTCACGTGCCTGTTACTTTATAACTTTTACCTCTTGCTGAGTGAATATAAAAACGTGATCTGGGCCTTAGCATATGACTTTATCACTTGTCCAGTTCACTCTCGTGCACCGATCCCACTGAGTTAAAATCTAGGCCTTTGAAATGTCAGACTAGTCCATCCAATGGAGTGAGGCTATGGCTTACAAACTTCTGACTCCAAGGTGATTGTGACAGACGATTCCATTGTTTCTAGCTATAAAGGCTCTGTGTTATCTGGATTATTTTATTATACAACATATGAATTTTTTTAGCTAGGTCAATTAATTGCGAAAGCTAAATTGTACTGCTGCTTTATGAAAAGTGCCTGTTTTTAGGAGGGCCTGAGTAGAGACAGTATATACCGTGCTGACTAGACAGAACTGAGTTTTTTAAAGTTGACAGCACAGCTGACTTCCTGAAATGTTGTTAACATGTTACCTGCACTAGATTGTTTGGCCAACTGCCACAGGTTCTTGAAACTGTATGCATGCAAGTGACTCAGTTGAAGAGGCAGACAAAACTGGCTATTTGTCCTAGCTGACTCATTGAAAGATGTCTGGAAAGAAAAGCAGGTGTCTCAACGTTTAACATCTGTGACATGCAAGGTTTTATCTCGGGCTCTGACCAGGTCAGCCTCTTTCCATACAATAACAGGGCTGCTACCCATATCCCCATCTAGAGAGGTGATAGGTCAAGATCATTAATAGTACAATTCCCAGCCAGCTTCTTCAGGTAAATTGGCTTCTGTTTCAAAGGAAGTAAGGGAGGGGCATGCCTGATTAACTGTATTTCCTTGTCTTGGCAGTGGACAGGACTTGTGGGCACATGTACAAAATCTAGAAGGACTCCTTCTGAAAAGGTGCTCTAAGCTTCTAAAGAGGTTTGTTGTACTCAAGTTCAGAAATAAGTTGTGTGCATCTTTAACGTTGTTCTGATCCAGTTCTCTTTGCTTCTTTGTGATTTTGTTTGCCATAATAAATGTGACTGGTAAGTTAACTGAACACTATGGTCTGACAGTATGGTGTTTTACTGCCTATCAAAGCGGACAGACATCTGTGGTGGAGAAGCCATATGGAATTCAACCGAGAGGTAACCCTGTCCAGCGATGCATGGCCCACTCACATCATGCATCAGATCAAACTTGGATCATGAGAGACATGGGTCTGCTTATGGACACTACCTTTCGACATGAGCAGGAATAAAGAGTGTTTGGACAGAGCTTGAGTCATAACAAAGGCATATTAGACATCAAGAGCCAATGGTTAAATGGAAAAAAAAGGTATTGAATGATTCAGTGTTGGCCACTTATATCTTGCATCAAGTTATAATACTTGGGTTATAAGATACATGGGTCTGCTTATGGAATCTATCTTTTGACACGTGCAGAAATAAAGACCACAGCCCATATTGACCAGAAGTCACAGGTTCAGTTGTGACTCTGTGCTCATGTTGATCTGAACTGACGCACCAGCTGGACTATTACAATTATCCTCAGTATCTCTAGAATAAGGATTGAAAACAATTAGCCAGAGTTCTCATCCCTGATTGTGTGATCCAATAACTCTTCTCAAAGTTTATAGGTATATATCATGCTGTATGGCATGGGAGAATGGCCTTTTTCAACACATCAAGACTCATACAGAAAAAACTAACAGGTGGGATTTTCTGTTCTGGAGACTAAGTCCGGTGGCTAGCAGGAAAGTTGGCATGATTACCGCTGGAAGGCGGGGCAGGTGAATATGCGCGATCTTCTGCTTTTCAGCTCATTAATTATGCATCAGCAAGGAGCTCGGCAAATCTCGTGCGGGGCAGACAGGAAGTCACCCACCCAGCCATTACCTCATGAGGTCGAAGGTCCTGGCACCATATTTAATGGGCACCTGGACAGACATTAACACATTGCAGGCCAGGAACTCCATACTACTCCTTCAGAGTCTTTACAGCTGCAGTTTGCGCTGGGGAAGATGGCAGATGTGAACAACCACATCCTTTGACATACAAGGGCACCTCTGGCATTGCCTTTCGCTCATCTCTAGATAAGAGCACCACAGGCACGACACCCATGGTTGGGCCAATGCTCACTGTTGCAGTTGGCCAAGTGCGCCAGCCTCTTGACCTTATAGAGGCCCTGCTGCCTCTTGCTGCTCAAGCCCTTGCTCCTCCTGGCCCTGTGCCAACTGACGACAGGCCCTCCCTTCTCCTTATCTGGTTGAGAGCCAGTAACAAGGCATAGTTACCTGCTGTCTGCAAGATCGATGCCTCAGTGGACGTGTGAATGAATTGCAGTGATACATTAAGTGAGCATGTTCTTTACAGGCTTCCCCCCATCCCAAATTCTCCCCTGCTCCCTTCACTCCTGCCTCTGACTACAGCCAATGGCAAATAGCACAGAATGAATGGCAGCTCCACACCATGCTGGGACCCCGATGTTATGAGACCCATGAGTCGGGAACAAACCTGCTGCAATGCAGCCTTGACCATCGAGAGGAGAACACAACTGAGCATCTTTAACATTCAGTTGCCTCATAATTATCAGGGTGCCCCCTTAGTCAGCCACTTGACTGGGAGATGAGCCTAGCAGGAAAGACAGTGGAACAGCAATGGCAGGAGTTTTTGGGAGTAATTTGGGAGACACAGCAAAAATTCATCCCTAGGAAGAAGAAGCATACTAAAGGGAGAACGAGGCAACCATGGCTGACAAGGGAAGTCAGGGACAGCATAAAAGCTAAAGAGAAAGCATACAATGTGGCGAAGAGCAATGGGAAACCAGGGGATTGGGAAGCCTACAAAGACCAACAGAGGACAACTAAAAAAGAAATAAGGAGGGAGAAGATTAAATATGAGGGTAAACTAGCCAGTAATATAAAAGAAGATTGCAAGCGTTTTTTTAGATATATAAAGGGTAAGAGAGAGGCAAAAGTGGACATTGGGCCGCTGGAAAATGACGCAGGAGAAGTAGTAGTGGGGAACAGAGAAATGGCAGAGGAACTGAATAGGTACTTTGCATCAGTCTTCACGGTGGAAGACACGAGTAACATCCCCAAAGTTCAAGAGAGTCGGGGGGCAGAGGTGAGTATGGTGGCCATTACCAAGGAGAAGGTGCTAGGAAAACTGAAAGGTCTGAAGGTGGATAAATCACCTGGACCAGATGGATTACACCCCAGAGTTCTGAAGGAGATAGCTGAAGAGATAGTGGAGGCGTTAGTGGTGATCTTTCAGGAATCACTGGAGTCAGGGAGGGTCCCAGAGGACTGGAAAATCGCTAATGTAACCCCCCTGTTTAAGAAGGGAATGAGGCAAAAGATGGGAAATTACAGGCTGATTAGCCTGACCTCGGTCGTTGGTAAGATTTTAGAGTCCATTATTAAGGATGAGATTTCAGAATACTTGGAAGTGCATGGTAAAATAGGGCAAAGTCAGCATGGTTTCATCAAGGGGAGGTCATGCCTGACAAATCTGTGAGAATTCTTTGAGGAGGTAACGAGTAGGTTAGACAAAGGAGAGCAAATGGATGTTATCTACTTGGACTTCCAGAAGGCCTTTGACAAGTGCCGCACAGGAGGCTGCTCAGTAAGATAAGAGCCCATGGTTTTAGAGGCAAGGTACTAGCATGGATAGAAGATTGGCTGTCTGGCAGGAGGCAGAGAGTGGGGATAAGGGGGTCCTTCTCAGGATGGCGGCCGGTGACTAGTGGAGTTCCGCAGGGGTCAGTGTTGGGACCACAACTTTTCACTTTATGCATTAATGATCTAGATGAAGGAACTGAGGGCATCCTGGCTAAGTTTGCAGATGATACAAAGATAGGTGGAGGGATAGGTAGTATTGAGGAAGCGGGGAGGCTGCAGAAGGATTTGGACAGGTTAGGAGAATGGGCAAAGAAGTGGCAGATGGAATACAATGTGGGGAAATGTGAGGTCATGCACTTTGGTAGGAAGAATAGAGGCATAGACTATTTTCTAAATGGGGAGAGAATTCAGAAATCTGGAGTGCAAAGGGACTTGGGGGTCCTAGTCCAGGATTCTCTTAAGGTTAATTTGCAGGTTGAGTCGGTAGTTAGAAAGACAAATGCAATGTTGGCATTTATTTCGAGAGGACTAGAATATAAAAGCAGGGATGTGCTGCTGAGGCTTTATAAGGCTCTGGTCAGACCTCATTTAGAATATTGTGAGCAATTTTGGGCCCCGTATCTCAGGAAGGATGTTCTGGCCCTGGAGAGGGTCCAGAGGAGGGTCACGAGAATGATCCCAGGAGTGAAAGGCTTAACATATGAGGAACGTTTGAGGACTCTGGGTCTATACTCGATGGAGTTTAGAAGGATGAGGGGGGATCAGATTGAAACTTACAGAATACTGAAAGGCCTGGATAGAGTGGACGTGGGGAAGATGATTCTGTTAGTAGGAGAGACTAGGACCCGAGGGCACAGCCTCAGAGTAAAGGGAAGACCTTTAGAACCACCCTTTTAGAACAGAGATGAGGAGAAACTTCTTTAGCCAGAGAGTGGTGAATCTATGGAATTCATTGCCACAGAAGGCTGTGGAGGCCAGGTCATTGAGTGTATTTAAGACTGAGATAGATAGGTTCTTGATTGGTAAGGGGATCACAGGTTACGGGGAGAAGGCGGAAGAATGGGGTTGAGAAACTTATCAGCCATGATTGAATGGCGGAGCAGACTCGATGGGCCGAATGGCCTAATTTCTGCTCCTATGTCTTATGGTCTTATGGTCTTATTGTGATGACCTTGAACACTACCCACCTGAAAAGACCCTCCCCCCACTAGACAGATCTCACTGACTGACAAACTGCTTGGTCAAGGCCAGTTTGGAAAAATATTGTGCGTCACCTTTCAATCTCGCTCCACCACCTTCTACCCGCCCCCTGTCACCCATCAACTTCCCCCATCACCCTTGACCCACCCAATATTATCATTCCTCTCCCCTCTGTCACCTTTGAACCTCCCCATTACATTGGATTCTATAATGATCCTCCCTTCAGAGTCAATACCCGTTACCATCCCCATGCCCACCCAGACCCTGCCCCCTCCTGTTATCTGAGCCACCTGTCTTGTCCCCCTCCTTGAGCTACCCAATAATACTTCCACCTACCAGACTCACTTTGGACCTGCTACCCTACAACACCCCACCACACCCCATTCCCCCACTCTGGCTTTGACTGTTCCCTCCTACCACCAGTACCTTGAGCTCTCTCCAATCCGGACTCCACCATCGACACCATCAACCCCGCTCTCTAAGACATTACCCACCAGCCCCTACCACGGACATTCCCCCACCCTTTCCTATACAATCCCCCCACCTTTCCCCAGTAAGCCTGGCTCCCCTGTCAAGCCTTCGCTCTACCCTTCCACCCTAGCCCCCACTGCCAGCCTTTGCCTGCCTCCCTTGTCCAGCCTTTGCTCATAGCACTCAGTATGGGTGAAGTTATGCGAGGTTCCCAAAAAGGTGAAAACAACATCTGTGGACCTCAGAGTCGTGGAAGAGGTGAAGCTCGCCAGGTGCACGCCACTTAAATACAGTCGTAAAGCTGAACATTCTAAATTCTCGCCAGTAGGGAACTTAACTTGGGAGAGGAAATTCAAATGGGGTTCCCGACATTGTTTATCAGGAAGCTCAACCTGCCTATAACTGCCTTGAAAGCTGGGAGAACAAAATTCCAGCTTTTTATTCCATTGTCGCAAAACAGATTTTTTGCCTCCCGCCAAATGAAGTCCCCCCCCCCACCCACCATGATTCCCGCTGCTGCCGAGAGCGGAAAATTCCACCCAACCATTTCAGCCAAGGTACCAGGGAGCTACGTGAATTCATGGAACCCAATCCAGGATGAGTATGAAAGGATGAAATCATGGGAAAATAAATTAATCAAAATGAGTGACAAAAGAAGGAAGAACTCACATTGTTCTAATATCACAGCAATAGAAATATTCACATATAGATTACCATGGACAACTATTATTCTGTCTTTTTTGCTGATGCACCAGCCTTTGAACCAGGAATTAGGGCAGTAGAAATAGATATTTAAAAATCAGGCTACTACACTATGTATTCTTAACATTTTCTTCACATCAGTTGCAGCAATGATTTGAGAAGTGACTAGGGGATATGACAGTAAAGTAATAAGAACAAGTGGGGCAATTTTTGATTTGACTGTAGTACAGATTATTTAGTGATCAGTTTATTTAAGTTTATCTAAGCAAACATTCAGCTCAGTATGAGCTCACTGGCTGGAAACACAGATGCAGTCTTCCAATTGATGAAGTAATCCAATTATTTGGTAATCTGCAATTCAGCAACCACTGTAGATTTCAAGATAGTATAACATTTATATAGGACAAGAGTAGAATTATACTACGGATTACAGACACAAGATAGATTAAAAGGTAATGCCTCAGGTTAATGATTCAATTGAGCATCAAGACTGGTATTTTGTTCAAGACTTAGGGAATCTACTATTTGCTGGGACTGTATAGATTCTATTCTTCTTAATAAGCTCAAATACGTTGGGATTGGTTTTAACCCTATTTGCTCTGAAAAGACAGGGAGCATAAGTAGTTCAAATCCACCTGGTGACATACTTCTCCATTTCTCACTGGCACATCCGGACAGGCAGCTCACTCAAAGATGGTTATGCCGTTCTTTAATTTTGTTGTTTAGGCTGTGATGAGATAATCCTGCCCTGAATGCAATTTTATCTCCAGCTGGAGCAGAGTAGCTGCCACTCCTGTCAGGTAAGGGTCTGCTGGCGTGGATCGGCAGGAAATGGGCTATTTAAGATTAGTGGGTTCTCAGAACAAAGAATAAGGCCTTCTCTACTACAAGATATCCCTTGGAAAGACTTGTTGCCACAGTTACCCAAATGCCAACAGCCAGCAAAGCTTTTCTGATTTTCTGCAGGCTGACAAGTTTTTCCTGCCCCTTATGGTTCACCTGGCATATCAGCCAGAGAAATATTAATAACGCTCTGTGGTTAAAATTGCCGTGGCCTAATTCTGCCATGGGTAAGTGGGAATTTAACCCACCAGAGCGGTTTTCCACTGTTTCATTTCAAATTCTTGTTTTATTCAGCAAACTGGCTCACATACATCCATTTTATTTCAAATGTAATCAAGTAAGGATAAGCATTTTTCTAAATGTTGGAATGATAGCTTCCCTTTCTATGGCAAGGTAGAAACTTTTTGTATTTTTAAACTAATTATTATGAACAAAAGCATTGATATAAGGGCCCGGAAATTCGATCATACTAATCCCATTTGACACTGGTAACATTGGCATCGAGTCCAATATGTTAGGTAAAGTATGCGCTACAACCTTATTGGATGGGGCTTCCCTGTAGGTGTCCTGTGTGAATGCCAGAAGGATGTAACAAGCTTCAGGGTTCACACTTTCATGAAACTGAGCTTCTTCAGTGTTTAACTCACCACATGACAAACTCACTCAGCAGATGATGGCATGAACATTGTGGGTGTCCCTACACCACATGGACTGCAGTGATTCAAGAAGTCAGCTCACTACCATCTTCTCAAGGGCAATTAGGGATGGGCAATAAATGCTGGTCCAGCCAGCAATGTCCACCTCCCATGAATGAACAAAAAAAAAGAACAGGAGCCAGGGCCATTTAAAAGGTTCCTCCCCTCCCTACAGGTTAGATGCTTGTTTGCCCCTTAAGGCGGCTGGATCACTTCTGGGCTTTTATTTTTGCCTGTTTTCTGCATTCTACAACTAATAATTATGTTTCCTGCTAATAAATTTTTGTTGGTGTTGTACTGCTTCTGCATTCCTTCAGAACCACTTTATTGCTGTCATAGATGGTTTGGTAGTTATACCTTTGGGCCAGAGGGTGGGGGAATGCAGTGAGGAAGACAGGTGAGAGCAGGAGCAGCTGGGAGAAGAGGGAGGAGGAGGAGATCCTAACCACAGTGAATTTTCAGGGAACAATTCTGCTATGTCAACTTCAGAGAGAAGCAACGTGTCAGGGCTTCAGTTAACAAAGGAGGCTGTCACTGAGTGATGTCATTTGTTCCAGCAACACCTGGAGTCTCAAACCAGATCATGGACAGGGCTGCCTGCAGCTGCTTGAGGCTAAAGTCACCATGGTCCTTAACAGCTTCCTTCCACTATATCTGCACCACTATATCCAGAATGTCACAGAGACACTCGACACCAGGAAGAGCATGTATAGCACTTTCCCAATTGACAGATTGCAGCAAATTCCCACCAACTTTTTTTAAAAATTCTTTTGTGGGATGTGAGTGTCACTGACAAGCCCAGCATTTGTTGCTGATCCCCAATTGTCCTTGAAAAGGTGATGGTGAGCAGCCTTCTTGATAGTCTGTGATAATGATCGGTAGACTTTTTTTTAGTTATGTTGATTAAGGGATTAATATTAGTCAGATGACCAGGGAGAATTGGCCTGATCTTCATTGAAAGTTTGCCATGGAATCTGAGAGGTCAGATGAGACTCAGCTTAATGTTTCATGCAAAACATGGCACTTCTGAGAGTGCAGCACTCCCTCAGTACCGCACTGAAGTGACAGCCAAGATTTTGTGCTCAAGTATCTGGAATGGGGTTGAATCCATGATCTTTTGACTCAGAAGCAAGAGTGCTACCCATTGAGCCATGGTTGACAATACAACCTACCCACAGGTCCTGGTTATCTGTCCCCTGTGTATAAAATTAACAATCACAGCTGGACATCTACTTCCTGTCTGCGGTTCTTATCGCCAACTTTTGCCAGCTCATTACATTTCCTAACAGTACCAACAAAACTCCCCAGTGTTACTAAGGCCTGTAAGTGATTTATTTTTAAGAAATAATACCTCAGCTTTATTGGAAACAACCCACAGAAAAAAGGAAAACAATTTTCAGATTTTTCTTTGAAGATCAATGTGTTGGAATACTTAAAATAAAATGAGCGCCAGACCAGCTGATTGGACTTATAGGTAGCCAGGGAACTGAAACCTGGTTGGGATGCCTAGCACCAATCCCATTGGCCGGAGTGCCGTGGGGGCTAGGCAGTGAGGCACAGCAAAGGTTTTGGGAAATGAGAGGGGGCTGGGAAGTAAGAAAGGCAGCAGGAAGTGAGGAATGGAACATGATCGGGAAGAGGTATCAGTGAGGAAGGGTACTCAGTGGGGAATGAGACTCAATGGGTAATGGAACTCAATAGAAAAAGCGAGAAGCTAGTTACATAATTGTAAATTGAAACCCCCAGAAGTCAAGAGAAGCTGGGCTCTCATATTTCATAATTCTGGGAATACATCAAACTTAGATAACAGTTATTCAATAAGCAAGCACCAGGGCTCCATTTTATCACTGACAATGGTCATTCTGAATGCAACAACAACTTACTTATCAAACCCAGAATCTATGTCCAGTGCTGCAGCATTAAACTTAGTAGAAGGTCGACGGTTTATGCTGCCTCCTGGAAATTATTGTTCAGAATGTCATGTGCAAAAATGCTAATGCGTTCTGAGAGTTATAATCCAGCACTGTACCATGCAATGGAGTGACACAACAACAACTTACATTTATACTGCTCCTTTAAAGTAGGAAAATGTGCCAAGGTGTTTCACAGGATTGTTATGTAACAAAATATTACAGCAATCCAGGTAAGGTGCTACTAGGATAGATGACCAAAAGCTCAGATAAAGACATAGGCCATTTTCTGTCCCACCTGCTGCAGGACCAGAAATCAACAGGCCTTTGTCTGGTCCGACAAGTTTTACATTCTGCCAGCAATTATTCCTGCTACAGGTAGGACTGGAAAATCCCGGCAATAGGTTTTAAAAAGAGCCTTGAAAGAAAACAGAGTTTTAGAAGGAGGAGAAGTTTAGGGACGGAACTCCAGGGCTTTTGCCAAGGCAGCTTAAAGCACTGGTTCCAATGGTACAGCGATGAACATGGATGTGTGCAACAGGCCAGGACTAGAGGAGCACATATATCATGGAGGGCTATAGGGTTGGAGGGAGTTACAGTGACAGGGAGGAATAAGGCCATAGGAGGGTTTGAAAACAAGGATGTAAATTTTAAAATCGAGGCATTGATGGATCGGGAGCCAATGTAGTTTGGCAAACACAGGGATGATTGGTGAACAGGACTGATCACAAGTTAAGTGATGGGCAGCAGAGTTTTGGATGAGCTCAGGTTTATATAAGGGGAAGACGGGAGGCTGGCCAGGAGAGCTTCCAGGGATCTCTTCAACCAAGGCTCAGTTACATAAAGGAAGCTTAAGAATGCACCAGAACACAAGTGACTCTCGAGGAAGAGGTGTGAAGGAAGGAGGGAACTTGTTAGAGGCTTTTCTGACATAAAATTGTTGACTTTGTAGAAAGAAGAAGGGAAGAACTAGCATTGACACACTCGGCTGAATGGCCTCCTTTTGTGCTGTATCATTCTACCCCTTTCACTACCTAAGGCCATCACTAATGGTCAATGAAGCACTTTTTGAAATTTCATCACTGTAGCAATATAGGAAAGCGTGGTTGCCACTTTGCACAAAACCAAGTCCCACAAACAGCAATGATTAAATAATCTGTTTGGCGAAGAAGTAAATGTTGGCCAGAACAACTCGGCTACTCTTTTTTGGATAAGGTCATTGACTCTTCTGAACAGGTAACCAGAGCCTCAGTTTACCATCTTATTTGAACAGTACTGCACTGAGTTGTCAGTCAGGGTTATGTGCTGAAGTCCTGGAGTGGGACTTGAACTCAGTGCTTTCTGATTTAGAGGAAAGAATGTCTTGAGAACCGTTGACACTAAAGGGTGTTATTTCAGTAAGTTATTAATTTTTTTCCAGAATTATTTTATTTTTATGTAATGGTCTTACTACTATAGTTATTTAGATATATACTCAGCTAGCTTAACATTGAAGACAATGGCTGAAAAGATAAGGTGAGAAATGTGATTGGTTCATTGTGTGATTGCTGCATTGGAATTATCAGAGCAAGATAGAAGCGATTGAACTGGTTGGTTTTGTTTGGGTTCCATTGAGAGGCAACATTTAAGGAGCACCCAAAACAGTGTGTTTCCTGAAAAGCTGGCGGAGGGGTTTGTTCCAGAGCTCTCGCCAGATTGGAGATTATGAGAGGGATCTGAAAACACCACAGCAGCTAAGTGTGTTTTCTCTTCCTTCAACACTGCCTTCTTACTGCCCTTCTTCAGAACGGCTGAAGCCAGTGGCTAGGAACTAGCTGCAACGATTCCCTGCACAAGGCTATGGCAGACTGCACACATGAGTCAGGGGTGTACCTAGGACCTGCTAATAGACACAGGAAAGCAAAAGCAGGTGCAAATAGGCTTTGACAGACAGAGCACACTTCAGCTGCACTGCACGTGCCTGATGCCCAGTGAAGGGATGGAAGGCAAATCAGCCTTGTACATTCATATCATTCACTAAACGAGGTGAACAGCAAGTTTCTCATATCATCAAGGGTTTTTTTGACTTGCATAGTATACATCCACACAGAAAATGATCAATATTACCTCTTGTTGTAGTGCTTCAATAAACTTTGTTATAGGTGAGGCATTTCACTAACATTTCCTCAATCCCTTTTCATGGATGGCTGTTGACAATTTCCTTTTTTAACACAAATGTTCATTGGTGTGCAATGGAGTAGATTGCTCTCTAGCAAGATATTTCTGCGGTCACTGATTTTGAAAATAATTTCACAAGCAAGATAGCTATCTTGGAGTAGTTAACTTGCATCAGTATTCACTACTGAAATGACACGGAGTTACCAGTATTGTTGCATTGAGGTGATAGTAGGGCATCAGCCTTGCCTCAGGGGTATTAATCTCACCCATGGGTAAGAGTGCTCAAACCCACTTATAGAGATTTAAGTATATAATCCAGGCTGACACTCGGTGCACTACTGAGGGAATGCTGCAGAGTTGGTCAATATCCAAATACAGCTTACCCAAGTCACGAAAACAGATTGCTTGGTCATTTATCTCATCGCTATTTCTGGGACCCTGCTGCATGTAAATTGGCTGCAGCATTCCCTACATTACAGCTGCGACTTCAAAATTATTTTATTGTCTTTGGGATATGCTGGGGTTGTGAAGATGCAAAATAAATGCAAATTGTTTTTGTCACTGCTAAATTTGATTGTGCAGAAATGGGTTTTAAAGCAGTTCTCACTAGAAGGAGGGTTCTTAAAACAGAATGGGCTGCTGGACCCTGATGGTATTCCTGTTAGGATGCTGAAAGAAATGGGATCTGTCTTAATCAAACCATTAGCTCAAATATTTAAGAGTTCGAATGATCTGAGATTGTTCCTGTGGACTGGAGAGCGTTCTTTGCAGTGCCTAAAATTCAAAAGGACAAAGTAGTTTTTGGAGCTTTCCTATATTTGGCCATCATCTACACCAAGTAGTCTGACTGGTACTGAAGTTTTTTTGAATTGATTTTGTTATGACAGGGCGGGAAGAGACGAGTTGGCTCCTCTTTAGCCAACCCTATCAGTTGGTTGCAACAAAGGTTTTCTTTTAAATTTCTTTTCCCCGTAAATGCCTTTTCCAATCCAAATATACTTACTTTTTAACAAGGAGCCAAGCAACCAGGTTTTCTTGAGTCAAAGAAAAAGTAAGTTTATTTGTTACTGAACCCGAGAAAAAAATACTAAAGGATGCAATCACACGCAAACACACACGCACGCACGGGCATGTGCATGAATGCACACGCACACACACACACATACACACACACCAGAAGTAAGAAGGTAGAGTCCAAATAAAAATTAATAGAATATACAATTAAATCCTATGCTTATTCTTGTTATGGCCATTTGAAATTAGCTGGTTTCCTTTAAAATCAAGATCGTGAAAGGCTTGGAGGGGAACTTCCAGGTGGCAGTGTTCCCATGTGTCTGCTGCATTTGTCGCTTTGTCTTAGTGCTTTCCTTATTGCTTCCTTCAGCTGTGCTTCCAGATTACTTTTTTCTCTCTGTTTCTGGCTTGGCACAACCAATTCTTAAACCTCCTGTCTGTATATTTCAAGAGGGATTTGATTAACATGTCTTACGGTCATTATTGCTGAACAAGTAATCATATTTTTGATCTTTTGTCTCAGAAACTTTTGACACAATTCAAGATAGTAGAAACCAACAGGAGGTGGGATTATTTCATCCTCCACAGGGGGTTTTGAATGTCTGTTGGGGATCCGATGGTTAGCAGTTCCTATTGTCCTGACAGAATTACAGTTGATTAAAGCCCAGCTCTTTGCATTTTTATGCCTTCCTTTCAAAGTCCCTTTTGAAGTGGACCTTGACACCCCACGGGTTTGGAATTCAATGAACAACATGTCAGCAGTGCAACCCATGTAGTAACTTTCCAGAAAAGGTCAATTTACAATTGCAGGCATCAGGTCACTGGTGTTAGCCATCTTTGGTCAGTGTCTTTTCTTGTATTTTTTGAAAAACAATCCTCTTTAAACTGTTCAATATGTTTTTGGTTAGCTGGTAAAGTTATAGGTAGATCTCACTCAGTCACATGTTCCCATTGTTGTGACAATTTAAAAACATGTACTGAAACAAGTTGCTTCCAGGCATGAATGCCTTCATAGGGCTTCCCCTGGGAATAACGTATGACTGAGAGAATAAAAAGAGTCCACACAGAGCAAGACAAGTGGCTAGACATGGGAGGGGAAGGGCTCTCAGTAGGAAGCCACATCTGTCAAAGGTCTTCAGGAAGTAACATGTACCTCAACTTCAGCGAGGACTGTTACATTAGTTGTCTTTGCTTCACAATAGCGACTATGATTGAGATCTGGCAACTGCTGCAGTCACAATACAAACTTAAAGCAGGACATGGACTGCATTGCCTTGGCTGTCAAGTGACTGTGGCTCTTAAATTCAATATATCTGGCTTCATCCAGGCTAGTGCTGGAGCTCTAAGAAACATCTTGGGCTTTGCAGTGCAATGCTGCATCAAGAATATCACAGAGGCTCTAAACACAGGGAAACAGTTTAATCTCATTCACTCTTGCCATAAACAAGTAGGCAGAGTGAACACAAGTATTTGCAAGGATCGCAGGTTTCCCCATGGTGCAGGATGTCATTGACTGCACACATGTTGCCTTGTCAATGCTTCATGTTAATTTAATCATTTTCATGAACCTAAAGGGATTCTGGCTCTCACAATGTGCAGCTAGTGTGTCTGTGTGCATGTGTGTGTGTGTGCATGTGTGTGCGTGTGTGTGTGAGAGACCACAGGCAGCTGATCATGCAGGTGAATGCCTGTTACCCTGGCAGTAGTCACGATTCCTTCAATCTGCAACAATCTCTGTGCCTGCTGTATTTGAACCATCATGGCTTAAAGGTTGCCTACTCAGTGACGAGAATTATCCACTAATATCAAGCCTCAGGACTCTTTTCCAGAAGCCACGCAGATGTGTAGAGCAGGCCCTGTAAGGAGAGAAATGCTGTCACAAGGAACATTATAGAGCAGACCCTATAGTATTCAGCTGAGCAGAAATCAAGATTTGTGGCTGAATTCTGCATGCTGCACAACCTTGTCATTATGTGGGAAAGTCCTTTCAAATGCCTATCAGGCAAGAAGCTGAGGAGCAGGAGTATGAGGAAGTGATGGAGGAAGAGGAAGACGAGGAGAAATTGAAAGAACAGTGTAGTAATTATGGTTTTATTAGTGTGCAATGTATCTTTAATAAGAAAGATCACATGATCTGTAGTAACCAATTAGAGAGTAACGCAGGCTACCTCAGCAGTCAGGGCAGAGATGGAGTTGGAGTTGAAAGCACATGTGTAGCTGCTGCTTAGTATATTGTAAATAAACTTAATGTTTCCACCCAAGAAGTATCTGTGGATCAATCTATGACTAATAACACAACTCGGCCATCCTACAACAAACAGGAAGAAACAGGAGGCTACAACATAGAAAGCTCCTTTGTGTGTGACCTCTGCATGATGAAATGCTCAATGACTAATCCAACTAACCTCAATGGCACCTCCCCATCCACCAACAGTCTCACTTTCCTTCCCATTCCTCTACCTTGAGCAACACACTGTCCAGAAAAAAACACCAGAAAACACTCATTATATTCCAGTTTTATAAACTGACATGTTACATAATACAGGAAAATTTCTGTTATCTGGCATGCTGCAGGAATGAGAGGTGCCAGTTAACTGAGATGTAAGGGGAGTACCACGTTTTCATCCAATGAGAAAGCTCGTGGATGATCATATGGGTATTGAGGTCTCACGGAAGGCAAGGGGGCGCGTGAATCGAGTAGGCAGTGCTGAGGGAAAATGGTGCTGCAGAGCAGTGGGAGGCTGAGGCCAGAGCGAGGACAGGCCGTCGATAACTACGACCAGTGAGTTTGATAAATCCAATCAAAAAAACAGACCGGATTCTGGTTAATAGATAATACTGGTTGGTGGAGTGCCGGGTAACAGAAATTTTACTGTATATACAAAAATAATCAAATCACGAGCGAGATTCTCATAGTGCTTGTCCTTTGTGTGCCTCTTCTTATCCTACTGTTCCTATGAGAAGCTGACATCAACCATCAGGAAAATCTTTTTCACACAACGAGTGGTTCAGGTCTGCAGTGCACTGCCTGGAAGTGTGGTGGAGGCTGGAGACTCAATCGAGGCATTCAAGAGGGCATTAGATGACTATTTGAATAGGAACAATGTGCAGGGTTACGGGGAAAAGGGAGGGCAATGGCACTAGGTCATAATGCTCATTTGGGGAGCCGGTGCAGACATAATGGGCAGAATGGTCTCCTTCTGGTGCTGTTAAAATTCTGTGATTCTGTGATCAGATACTGCGACATGGTGGATTCCGCAGATTGGCTGGTGGAAATTTCATGTTGGAAAGAATGGGCTCCAAGATCTGTGCAAAGCTGTTGCTGAACTCCTCCATCAGGTCATTTTTATTACTTTGGAGTTTGCTGTGTCTGATCCACGCTTTCTATTTGTCAAACATCAGTTCAGCCTGGTTGCCTCTTATGCAGTAATATCTTGGACCTCAGATGAGGACCAAGGTGAGCAGCAGGGGCAGGGGCAGGAGCAGGAGCAATGGCGGGGGCAGGGGCAGGTGCAGGGACAGGAGCAGTGTCAGGGGCAGGAACAGCAGCAAATGCAGGGGCAGGGGCAGGGACAGGGGCAGGGACAGGAATAGGGGCAGGGACAGGGGCAGGGACAGGGGCAGGGGCAGGAACAGCAGCAAAGGCAGGGGCAGGAACAGGGGCAGGAACAGGGGCAGGAACTGGGGCAGATGCAGGGGCAGATGCAGGGGCAGATGCAGGGGCAGGAACAGGGGCAGATGCAGGGGCAGGAACAGGGGCAGAAGCAGGGGCAGGGGCCGGGGCAGGAACAGCAGCAAAGGCAGGGGCAGGGACAGGGACAGGGGCAGGGACAGGGGCAGGGACAGGGGCAGGGGCAGGGACAGGAACAGGAACAGCAGCAAAGGCAGGGGCAGGGGCAGGAGCAATGGCAGGGGCAGGGACAGGGACAGGGACAGGGACAGGGACAGGGACAGGGACAGGGACAGGGACAGGGACAGGGGCAGGGACAGGGGCAGGGACAGGGGCAGGGACAGGGGCAGGGACAGGGGCAGGGACAGGGGCAGCAGCAAAGGCAGGGGCAGGGACAGGGGCAGGGGCAGGAACAGCAGCAAAGGCAGGGGCAGGGGCAGGAGCAATGGCAGGGACAGGGGCAGGGGCAGGAACAGCAAAGGCAGGGGCAGGGGCAGGAACAGCAGCAAAGGCAGGGGCAGGAGCAATGGCAGGGACAGGGGCAGGGGCAGGAACAGCAGCAGGGGCAGGGACAGGGGCAGGGGCAGGGGCAGGGGCAGGGGCAGGGGCAGGGGCAGGGGCAGGGGCAGGGACAGGGACAGGGACAGGGACAGGGACAGGGACAGGGACAGGGACAGCAGCAGAAGCATGGGTCAGGAGCAGTGGCAGGGGAGACAGCAGGGGCAGCAGCAAAAGCAGGAGCAGCGGTAGGGGCAGGGGCACCAGGGGTAAAAGCAGGGGCAGCAGCAGGGGCAGGAGCAGCGGCAGGTGCAGGAGAAGCGGCAGAAGCAGGGGCAGGACCAGCAGCAAAAGCAGGGGCAGCAGCAGGGGCAGGAGCAGCAACAGGGGCAGGAGCAGTGGCAGAAGCAGGGGGCAGTGGCAGAAGCGGCAGGGATTGGAGCAGGAACAGGGGCAGGAGAAGCAGCAGGGGAAGGGGTGGGGCAGGGGCAGGAGCAGGGGCAGCAGAAGCGGTTGGGGTAGGTGCAGCAGCAGGGACAGGGGCAGGATAAGGGGCAGTGGCATGGGCAGGAGAAGCAGCAGGAGCAGCAGCAGAGGCAGGGGCAGGGGCAGGAGAAGAGGTAGAGGCAGCAGCAGGAGCAACAGAGGTTCAGCAGGAGTAGCACAGCAGCAGCAGCTTTCTCCTCACTGATCGGCTGCTCCACAGGAGACAGGTTGTGGGAACAGTACTGCAGCTCACCAGAGGTGATACCCTAGCACAGTGTATAGGTAGAGAATCAGTTTCCTGGACATGTCCAAACACAGATGTCATTTTATGACATTGCTGGTGCTTACTGTTGTCGGAATGGCCCCGACTGCATAGGGAGACCACCAGGCACATTGAAGTGGCCTCCCAACAGCTTTCCTTCTGGTCGCTCCAAGACCCACAGAGTGGCGGCAATGGTTGCCCCCCCTGCCCTCTCCAATCGCTGGGGCCAGTCTGCCTGGCTATGGCACAAAAATAAAAATGACCTACTTACCTGCAACAGCACAGCAAGATGGAGCACCATCTCATTCTCCTTGCAGCCACCTGTGTCGACGATGTTTCCAAAGCTGCAGAGCTGCTGGCTGATGATTGGGAACTTAATCAGGGAACAGTCCTGGCAGTGCCCTCTTAGTTGGCTGTTACCAGTAAAATAGGCTCCTGGGTCCCGCTGCCCACTGGTGCAGGCTTAAAATATACATTTTGTCCCGACGTCAGGATCCACCATGTGCTAGTAAGATTCCAGTCTTAACATCACATATCCATGTGACACACACCCATGTACATACCCTTGTGAAACTACAATTGCTTACTCTTCTGTTTTCATAAGATAATAAAAAATAGGAACAGGAGTAGGCCATTTGGCCCCTCGAGCCTGCTCCACCATTCCATAAGATCATGGCTGATCTGATTGCGGCCTTAGCTCCACTTCCCAGCATGGCCCGCATAACCCTTGACTCTCTTATCAATCAAAAACCTGTCTAACTCAGCCTTGAATATATTCAATGACTTACCCTCCACTGCTCTCTAGGGAAGAGAATTCCAAAGATCCTCGGAGGGAAGAAATTCCTCCTTATCTTAGTCGTAAATGGGAGAACCTGAATTTTCAAACTGTGCCCCATGCCCTCTAGTTCTAGATTTCCCCTCGAGCAGAAACATCCTCGCTGCATCTAACCTGTCAAGCCCCCTCAAAATCTTATATGTTTCAATAAGATCACCTCCCTCATTCTTCTAAACTCCAATGAGTAGAGGCCCGACTTGCTCAACCTTTCCTCAGAAGACAACTCCTTCATCCCATGAATCAGTAAATCCCTCCTTAAGTAAGGAGACCAAAACTGTACATAGGATTCCAGGTGTGGTCTCACCAATGCCCTGTACAGTTGTAGCATGACTTCCCTACTTTTCAATAAAGGTCAAAATTCCACTTGCTTTCCCAACTACTTGCTGTAGCTGCATGCTAACTTTTTGTGATTCATATAGAAGGGCACCCAGATCCCTCTGTACTGCAGCATTCTGCAGTCTCTCTCCATTTAAATAGTATTCTGCTTTTCTATTCTTCCTGCCAAAGTGAACTACATCACATTTTCCCACACCATACTCCATATACCAAGTTTTTTCCCACTCAGTTAGAAATCTGTATCCCTTTGCAATCTCTTTGCATCCTCCCCACTACTTGCTTTCCTACCTTTCTTCATATCGTCAACAAACTCAGCTACAATACAGCCAGTCCCTTCATCCAAGTTGTATTTAGTTGAGGCCTGGCACTGGTCCCGGCGGCACACCACAAGTTACAGTTTGCCAACCTTATTTTAACCTCCTTTATTTTGTTTAACACCTTCTCTACGGCAAAGCCTCTTTCTTATTCCTACCTATGTCAATGGCACACCTGTGGACCATAACAGCTGGATCCTTCCCCTCCCACTCCAAGTTCCTCTCCAGCCCTGAAGAGATGTCCTTATTCCTGGCACTGGCCAGACAACACAACCTTTGGGATTCACTCTCTTGGCCACAGAGAACAGTGTCTATTCCCTTAAATTTACTGTTCCCTACTACAGCTACATTCCTTTTTACTGTCCCCCGCACACCTCCCCCCACCCACCCCACCCCGCCTTGAATGGCCTGTGGTCAGGTTGTTTATTCTCTCTGCAGTCCCTGATCTTGTCCATACAAGCTGCAATAACCTTGAACCTGTTGGGCAATTGCAAGGGCTGAGGCTCCTCCATTGTTACCTTCTTGATCCTCACACCTGCCCCTCTTACTGTCACACCCTCCTGTCCATGACCAAAGCTGATGTACCTGGCCTAAGGGGTGTGACTGCCTCAAGGAACAAAGTGTTCTGGTAACTTTCCTCCTCCCTGATGCATTGCAATGTCTGAAGCCCAGGTGGCTCCAGGTTGATGAGCTGGGGCCACCTACTGCAGATGTGGTTGCCACGGATCATACAGGTATCCAGCATCCCACATGCTACAGCTGCAACACATCAGTTGCCCTGTCATATTTATTTTGTTTTTATTTAACTAACTAGGTTTCAAGTTTAGAATATCACTCAATGATTATCCGTAGTTATGTTTTTTTAAATTTATTCATTCATGGGATATGGGTGTCACTGGCGAGGCCAGCATTTATTTCCCATCCCTAATTGCCCTTGTTCAGAGGGCATTTTAAGAGTCAACCACATTGCTGTGGATCTAGAATCATATGTAGGTTAGACCAGGTAAGAATCGCAGATTTCCTTCCCTAAAGGACATTAGTGAACCAGATGGGTTTATAACAATCGATAATGGTTTCATGGTCATCATCAGACTTACAGATTTCTATTGAACTCAAATTTCACCATCTGCCATGGTGGGATTTGAACCCGGGAGCATTATCCTGGGTCTCTGGAATACCAATCCAGTGACAATACCACCGCCTTCCCAAGTTATGGAGTTAACTAGTTACACCATAAATTTAATATAATACTCATATCTCCCCAGTACAATTTAAACTCTGCCCCAGTTTCAAGGGAACAAAAAACTTAAAACTCACCAATCACCTGCCTGCACACCTAATTAATGCCCCCAGGCTTTAGCATTCAGGTCTCGGTGTCTCCAACTCCCTCTCTTGGACCACTCCCTTTTTTGTAAAAGGTCAGAATAGCACCTCCTCCCTCACTGCACTGAATTTCCTCACTTACCAGGTTTCACTGCACTAAGTCTCTCACTGCCACCTTCACGTGACTTATTTCATGCATCTGCTAAACCTTCTGTTTTATACTAGCTGAGGTCCTAGTGAGCTGAGTTTGCCACTGCTGGCTAAGGAGCCAGTTCAGACTAGCTACCGAATTAAATACCCTACAACTGCCTCAATGCCGGGATTATCAGTGACTAAGACTTAAAGAAACAACAACTTACTGTCACAGTTAAGTTAAATGCGAAGTGCAAACTTGAGTAGATTTTAGAAAGAGATCAACCCTTAAAACTCACTTACCAAATTCCTAGACTTAAGTATTCGATCTCGCTGCACTCAGTCTCCAGCTGCTGCCTTCATGTACAAGTCCTTGGTAAGGGCCAGCATGCACTTGGTTGTCTGCTGCGTCTGATGCTTCATGCAGGTGGCTAGTTTTCCATGGATTTATATGTCAGCGTGAAGGTCTGTGACATCAAAGCATTCATGGTGGAGATGGACTCCTCCAGTCTCTCTGCAAACATGAACAGTGTGCCTGGAAAGCCTGTCAGTCCCTTATACATTTTTTGCTACTGCTCCAGAATTATATTCTTTGTTGATGGCCCTCTGTAGTTCAACATCTTAGAGTGTTCTGGTGCTCTCTGATGGGGTCTTTCTACTGCTGTTCTTGTCTCCACCACCTGCTCTTGCTCACTTGTGATGTGTGAGACACCAGGTGGAAACCCAATTACCTGTCTTGCTGGTCCCACCAAGGTGTATGTATGTGAACTATTACATGGTCTGCATGAGTCCTGTGACAGTGCAGCCTCAGAGTGAGTGACCTCCTCTGGAGAGTCTTCATATTTCTCCTGCACCATCTCCTGTGGGACACTTGATGGGCCCACTGGAGATGAAAGACATGATTTAGAACGATCAAGGTGAGAAGGTGTTAAGTCAACATTATGCACATTATCATATTTCACTGGTTATTGACATAAAGTCAACATGAGTGAGTGTTGTCAGCCATGTGGCTCTGTGATATTTGATTCTATTACCAGGTAGCTGGGACCTCCCCATCTCCAATGGTCAGACATCCTGAGGTCCTGCTTATCTACAGTGCCACCTCCTCTGTCAGCATGGAGATGGCTGGAGGACCATCTCCAGTTCTCTGTCTCTCTCTAGTATTATTTTCTCCTGCAAAGGGGGGAAGAAGAGATTGATAAGTGAGAGCAATGGCATGTGTTGAGTGAATGTGTGGGCGACATTTGTTGAAGGTCACTTTGCGGGAGAGGCATGACACTGCATGAAGATGAAAGAGAGTGTCAGTTGTAGGTGGTCAGTTGGGGGTGTGAGGAGATGCATAGACAGAGAGGGATGGCTGCAAGGTAAGTTGGTATGAAGACTGATGTACTGGAGAAGGGTTAATGAGGTTGGGGTGATAAACTCTGCAGGATGTACTTGATTATGGCATTGCACTTAACTTTCTTAACCTTATTAGGCCATTAAACCCCTTTTAGCACTGCATCCAGTTTGACTCCACACTCCAGCTGCTAACCTCCTCAGCAATCTCCATCCACACATTCCTGTTTTCTGTGGCAGGCTTCTTCCTCCGGTCAGCAGGGAAGAGAATCTCCCTGCGGGCCCTTACATACCGCCGCTTCAGCTCAGGGGGTGGGGGGGATGTAGGGGGGTTGGTGGTCGGGGGTATCAATGAAGCAAGGTACAGCTTTGTCACAATGGGAATCCATTACTGGAGTATTTTTTCTCTGTTCAAACAAATGGACAACATTCAACTTTCAGCTTTGAAGGATTCCTTTAAATAGTTCAGCTGAAACATCATCATGCCTGCTTGGCATAATTGGGCGGGAAACCCAGACGAACTAGGAGGAGGAGTAGGCCATTCAGCCCTTCGAGCCTGCTCCACCATTCAATAAGGTCATGGCTGATCTGATTGTAACCTCCTGCCTACCCCCGGTAACCCTTCACCCCCTTGCTTATCAAGAATCTATATAATCTATATGCAAATGCACTGCTGAAACTTCCAGGTTCTCTGCATGCTCCCCGTTGCCAGTGCGTCACCAAGTTATATGCCACCCTCCATCCCCACTCCCTAGTCACTGTGACACAGACACAGTACAGTACCTAAGCTGGTGGCTGTGTGTAAGACTTTGTGACAGTGTCTTTTCAGCGTCACTGTCTTCTTCCTCCGCGCGCGCCCCCCCCTCCCCCCTGATTTGGAAGATTCCAGTTCTTGGGTATGTGAAATGAAAAGGGACAAGAATTGGGTTGCAGTGAGGGGAGATTATGGAGTGAATGCTTACACCATTAGCAGCTTCTCAGGCTGAAGATACTTTGGGATAAGGGAGAAATGGGATGGAAGGAGGAAGATTAGCTATGCGGATAAACTCATCATCAATTGCTTCAACCTAGCAGCAGCCACAGCCTCAGTGGCGCCCTTTCCATAATGATCAGCACTGCCTCCTCCATAGAGATTAAAACACACAGGAGTGTTGTCCTCTTCCAGCTCTTTCCTGCTGCCTCCTGTTATGCACCGCCTTCTACTGCCAGAGATGGGGTTATGTATCAGTGAGTGTCCTGCAATATGTTGTGTGATGTGGCTATCATGGTTAAATATCTGCCAGTATGTTCAAGCTGTGAGGTGTTGGTATGAAGCTTGCAAAATTACAAAAAATATGTGAGGATGAGGTGAAGCATTTGGTTTGAAGGGCTGAGTCCTTATTGATGGAAAGTGTTGGTAGGGAGTGATGGAGGTGCAAAGAACATAAGAAATAGAAGCAGGAGTAGACCAGGGGTAGAGAATTTAGCAATGGGTGAGGCTAGCGGTGCAGTTGGTCGAATACAGCAGTGGTCCTCAAACTGGGATCTGCAAACTGCCAGGGATCTGTTGGGGGCTTCCAGGAGGTCCGCAAAATAAGGTGAAATTAATAATGAGGTGGGTTTGGTCCAAGCCAGGAGACGGGAGTAGAGTGGAGCAAACATCACACTAAGGAAAAGACCGCCTCTGATTGAGAATTAGGCATACCCATCTCTCTGGTAGCCAAATAAATACCTGTTTTCTTAACAGTATTACAAAAACATTCCTTGCGTGCAGAGCTTTTACATAATGACTATTATATAATATTATGTCAGAAAGTGCTGGCCCGCAGGGATTAGAAGAAATAAATAACTACTTACCTGGTCTTGAAAATTACGTTGACACTTCCATTCGCCAGAGCTTCTTGGGGCCTGCATCAAAAGACTCCCCACAGGCCCCAGCAAAGTCAAGCTCCAGCGTATTCAAGAAGGCCACACCCCTTTTTCCACAACACTTCCTGCAGTAAAGCAGGAAAATTTAAAGGGCTAGAGAAATTGACAGGTCAGGGAGCAGGTAAATGTCTAAGGTAAGTGGATAGGATTTGGAAGGAGGGGGTGTCCGGAGCGGTCCGGTGGCTGTGGGGGAGTGGAGTGGTGGGGTGGGTGTTGGTTGGAGGTCCGAGGGGGTGGATCGGAGGTCCTGGGGAGGGTCGTGTCGGGTGAGGGGGGACTCTGAGTGCTCGGGTAGGATCAGTTGGAGTTTGGGGGTATGTGGGGTGTCGGAGTTCGGGGATGTGTGGGGTGTCGGAGTTTGGGAGAGGTGTGGGGTGTCGGAGTTTGGGAGGGGTGGGGGGTGTCGGAGTTCAGGAGGGGTGAGGGGGTGGCAGAAATCGGGGGAGTGAGGGGTGTCGGAGGTCGGGGGAGTGGGGGGTGTCAGAGGTGGGGGGTGTGGGAGGTCAGGGGGTGGGCGAGGTTGAGGGGATGGGGGTGTCATAGGTCAGGGCGGTGTGGTTGCCAGAGTTGGGGGCTGGAGGGGTTGGGCGTTTCAGAGGTCGTGGGTGAGGGTGCGGGGTTGTTGGAGGTCAGGGGTAGGGGTGTCGGAGGTCAGGGGTTCAGGGGGTGGGAGCTGCCAGAGGTCAGGGGTGGTGTGGGTAGTGGGGTGTCGGAGGTCGGTGGTGGGGGTATGTCGGAGATCGGTGGGTTGGGGGGTGTCAGAGGTTGGGGGTGGGGATATCGGAGGTCGGGGTGGGGTGGTGGGTGGTGTCGGAGGTCGGGAGGTGGGTGGGGTGACGGGCCGGGGGTGTGGGGGAGTCCTGTGGGTCCTATCTGGGTCTTTACAATAGTTACTCAGAAGTTAGAAAAGGTTTTAATTCTTTTAACTTTTTCTGAGCAACTATTGGTATAACCCTGGTGGAACCATCCGAAATTTATGATTTAAACTGCATTTTTGGATGGTTCTCAGCGTGGCGCAATTGTCCAGGGGAAGTGCACACTTCTGGGCAATTGCAGTGCAAACCCTTATCTGGGAACTTCCCAGACGGATCCTCCTGTGCATCTTTGGGATACCCCCTAAATCCGACGCTGGTGAGCGTGGAAGTTACGGGCCATTATAATTAAATCAAAGGTCCGTGATTACTAATCTATTTGAATCAGGGCCCTTTGTCCAAAAGGTTTCAGAACCAATAGGATTTGAAGATAAACTCATTCAGCATGACAATTCGAGTCAGAATTCTCCCTGCGCTGCATCCATGTTCTTCAAGCAACACTCCTGACATTGAGCTTTACTGCTACTTCTTCTCACTTGTCTTCTGAGCATGTCTGGAGGCTCTGCTACACCACCCCACCCCCCCGCCAACCCCCACTCCCAGCAAATACAACATCTTTCCTTCAGTGCAAGTTTCCACCAAGCCCTCCAGTGCATTCTCAGAAATCATGGGTGCATACTCACTTGCATGTTCAGCCGTTCCTCAAAGTAAATTCCTCACAGTCAGGCTCAATTTTCAAAAAACTCTCAGCACTTCATGCAGCCACAATGCCCCCCTTCCCCACCCCCTTAAGAGGTTCAGACACTCTCGAGGTAACAACAGCTACTACGATATTGGACCCTGTACGGACACACGCAGCAAATTAACAAGTAGGACTGATGGCATGCAGTAATCATTTCAAGCAGAGGGCAGCACAGATTTAATATGCTGCCTGTATGACAATAAGTGGGAGCAGGTTAATTGTATACCACAATCCCCACACCAATTATCAGGAGTTGTTCAATTTAATTGTGCATATCTTGTCTTTATAAAAGTCTTTCATAAAGTGCCACAGTAAATGCTACAAAGTAAGGTTGTGTCTTCTCGGATTGGCAGAGAGATCTTAGGTTGAATTGCAAATTGGTTGCATACTTTGAGACAAAGGGTAGTTGTTAATGGTAGATCAATTGCTCTTCCCCATCTTCATCAACGATTTAAATGAGTTATAAAAGACAGGTGTGTTAGTTGACATGTGAACATAAGAGGAGCAGGCCATTTAACCCCTTGTTGCTTGTTCTGCCATTCAATGAGGCCATTTCAGAGGGCAGTTAAGAGTCAACCACATTGCTGTGCATCTAAAATGACATATAGGATGGCAGATTCCCTTCTCTAAAGGAGATGAGTGAACCAAATGGGTTTTTATGACAATCGCTGATAGTTTCATTATCCACCAGCTGCCAGGGTGGGATTTAAACCCATGTGCCCAGGGCATTAGCCTGACCCTCTGGATTACTAGTTCAGTGGTATTACCACCATGCCACCAACACCCCTGTCAAAATGTTTCCTATTTTCACTTCTGAAAGAACTAGCTCTAATTTTTTGACCATGTCCCCAAGTCCAAGATTTTCCAGTTTCCCTTTATCTACCCTATCTGTTCCCATTAATATCTTGAGAACTTTGATCAAAGCGCCCCTTAACTTTCTAAATTTCATGGAATACAACGTCAGTTTGTGCAACCTCTCCTCATATTTTGACCCAAGAAGTCCAGGAGGTGAATTTTACAAGGGTGGAGGGGTGGGGGCGGGGGGGTAGGTGTCAGTTGCCGTATTTCTCGATCTTCCCCTGCCAGTGAAGAAGTCGGTCAGCATATTGCGGACTTTAAAACAGGCTACCCCACAGCGATAATACACTGGGGCCAGCCTTACCAAGGTCAGAGTGGGACTTCTGCCCCTCAGGCTAGGAAGTCCCGCCTTCAAGAGCTGTCAGCCAATTTGCTTGGCCAGTAGCTGAGTAGTCCCAGCAATGCCAGAACGCAGTAGTGGTCACTGCTGGGATTACAAGGAGTCCCAAGAAGAAGGAAGATGGACACTGGACTATAAGATGGGTCCAGGGGTTTTAGTTGGGGAGGGATCGAGAACCATGGAGCCGGGGGGTGGGTGAGGGGGCGGGGGGGTGGGGGGTAGTGGGAGAGGAAGGATGATGTGGACAGAAAGGGAGGCACCATCTTTGGAGGGTTGCCCTTCCAACCTTTTAGCCCAAGAGGTTAAAGTTGCGGGCTGGCTACCTTCCTTCAACCTTCCCCCACCCAACATATTATGGCGACAGAGGTGGAATGAGGTCGTTAAGTGGTCTTTAATTGGCAACCTAAGGACTTCAATAATGGTGAGCAAGCTGCGTTACACCTTATCCACTACCCCCACTACCTCCCCCATCCCCGTAATATGGATGACAGCTAATGGGTGGGCAGGAAGATGGTGGGCTGGCCACCCGCTTTATTTTACATACCCACCCCCCATCCCCGCCACCTTCAAATATGTCAGGGCATAAAATTCACCTCCCCAGGTTTCATTCTGGTAAACTTATGCAAGGTCAATATTGTGGTGCCCTGTCTCCTGTGGTCAGCCGATTTCCTGTTTGGGTCAATAATTTTCCTTCAATTCCAAGGGCTTCAACTTTGATAAAATCTCTCATAAGAGACTATTGGCTAAAAGCCTTCTGGAATTCCATATAAATAACATCCATTGCCGTTTCCCTGTACATTACTTTAGCCACCACTTCAAAAAATTCAATCAGGTTCGCCAGGCATGACCTACTCATTACAAATCGATGCTGGCTCTTTCTGATCAGCTGAAAATTTTCAAGGTGTTCAGTCACCCTATCCTTATAGACTCTAGTAATTTACAAAAAACATATTTTAGGCTAACTGGTTTGTAATTCCCTGTTTCTAACTCACATTCATTAATAAGCAAAATGATATGAAATTTTCCAATCGAAAAGAACAGTTCCTGAATTGAGGGACCTCTGGAAGATGATATTTAGGAAATCTGTGATGTTCTCATTTATTTTGTTTAAAAATCTGGGATAGAAACCATCTGGGCCTCAGGAGTTGTCACTCTTCCGTGCCAGTATTTTCTTCATTATTGCTGAAAAAAGGGACATTTTTTGTCAAAGCTTTTCGTCTTGCACTCATCAGGACAATTCACAAGAATACCAAATGTAAAGGAAACAACAATTTATACTGTATGAGAAGAGAGTGCTGATTGGTTGGCAAGTGTACTCTGATTGGTAGAGGCATTGCCCTGGAGAATGCACGAGTTGATGGTGATTGACAGTTAAAAGCATTGTGTAAATCTTATTGTTTGAAATGAGGCAGTTTGACTCTGATTGGTCAAGGCATTGCCCTGAGGGATGAACCTGCAAATGGCTGCCACTTATTTTGTTTAGCTGAAACAGCCATAAGTGACAGCTATCCACTGGTTCATTCCTCAGGGCAATACCTTGACCAATCAGAATCAGGCTGCTTAGTTTAAATTGCAAACAATGCTTGGCAGTTAATTGTCAATCACCATAAAATGGTGCATTTTCCATGGCAATGCCTCTACTAGAGCCAACCAATCAACACTCTCTTCTCATACAATATAAATTGTTGTTCCCTTTACATTTAGTATTGCGAATTGTCCCAATGAGTGCAAGTCAAAAAGCTTCAACAAAAAATGTCTCTTTTTTTCAGCAATACTCAAGTTCTGTACTAACAAACCACTATTTTCTCAATTTCTCTTACTTTATTTATGTTAATTTTGCTGAGTCCTCTCGTTGATTCAATGTTAGTTTCCTTGGGATTTCCAGCATGCTGACTATTTTCTTTACTGTAAATATGGGTACAAAGTAATGATTCAACATTTCTACCATTTCCTTATTTTTGTTGACAACAATATCACAGTTAGCAGTTGTCAAAAGACCCACATTGATCCTGACCACGCTCTTTTTTCCCTAATATAACTCTGATAAAGTTTTATGTTAATTTTGATATCCCTTGCAAGCTCCTTTCCTTACTCCCATTTTGTAGCTCTCATTGTCTAAATGATGTTAATCACAGAAACCTGAAAAGGAGGTTACAAATCTATGATCTATAACTCTTCAAAAGACAAGGGGAAAATATAATCATAGTTACAGGCGCAAGTGAAATTTATTTTGGCTTTTGCAATTTATATAACAATATAAGTTTATATAACAGCTAAAATAACGGGCTTGACAGGGTAGATGTTGAGAGGTTGTTTCCCCTTGTGGGAGAGTCTAGGACCAGAGGGCATAATCTCAGAGTAAGGGGGTGCCCATTTAAAACAGAGATGAGGAAGAAATTTTTCTCGCAGAGGGCAGTGAACCTGTGGAATTCTTTACCGCAGACGGCAGCAGAGGCTGGGTCGTTAAGTATATTCAAGGCTGAGATAGAAAGAATTTTAATCAGTAAGGAAATCAAGGGTTATGAGGAAAAGGCAGGAAAGTGGAGTTGAGGATTATCAGGTCAGCCACGATCTCACTGAATGGTGGAGCAGACTCGATGGGCTGAATGGCCTACTTCTGCTCCTATGTCTTATGGTAACAATCCTTTGATTTAAAACTAGGTAATCATGCCAGGATTTTGTCCACAGATGCTCTCCTGCACCAGCCCAACCAGAGTATGTAGGGTCAGTCGGAGGGTACCTAACATGATTGGGACCAGTGAGTGTCCACATCATTGCCAGTCTGACAATACTGAGAACTCCTGCCCTCGACTACCATCCAGGGGAACAATTTCTGTTCTTCCCAGCAAATGCCCCATAGCCACACCACCCTCCTGCCATAGACCTTAACATGTTTCAGTGTGAAAGCGTGACTCAAAGTAGCTTTAAAAACAAGAGCAGTGCTCATCGCAACTTTCTACTGCCCTGTTTCATCACATTTATATTTTTGTTAAACTTTACATGTAGTGGAAAATAGGGCCTTTAGGCTGTCAGGCTTTTCTGTACTCTCACTCTAAAATACTACATGGGCTGAATATTGCCCTCGTCGGTGGGGGGTTGTGCAGGGGCAGGCGGGAGCGAGCACGAACCAATCGGCATCCCCGATCAGCTGTGCGCCGCCATTTTACATGGGTGGGCCAATTAAGGCCTGCCCAGCGTGATGCTCACCCAGAAGCACTGAGCGCTCCCTGTGCAGGGGGTTCCCTGTGTCGGGGCTTGTATTCTTTCGGGCATGCGCGCGAAAGAGTGCAGAAATCTCCCTGAGGCACAGAGGTGCCCCAGGGAGATTAGTTTAAGGTATTAAAATTTAAATAAAGGAAAAAAAAACTTTTAAAATATGTCCCCTCATGTGACAGTGTCACATGAACTGGGGCATGTCAATGAATCTTCTTAATAATTTTTATTGAATTTTAAAACACTTCATGAAACCTCATCCCGCCCGTGGATGAGGTTTCATGAAAAATGCAAACGCCACCTGGCCTATTCACCCACCCGCCAACCTTAAGGTTGGACGGGCAGCTCATTTAACTGTTTGAATTAGTTTTTAATAGGCCTTAATAGGCTTTTGACAGTTCGGCGGGCGCACAGCCGGCTCTGCTGTGACTCCGCCGAAATGAAAATCTAAATGACGCCTGGTGACATTGGGACGCCCGCCCAACATCACCGCACATCATTCTACACGTCAGTGAGCGGGCCCCGCCCCCGCTTGCTAACCGGAAAATTCTCCCCTATAGTCCCAAACTTCTTGCACTTCCTGGTTGTCCATGTGACCAAATACTTCAGTATAGTGTAATTCATCTTTGTTAATACGCCATTCTTTTAATAGCAAAATATTTCACTAAAATATTTCAATACAATTCATACTAAAAATACAAACTAGCATTGCTTATTATTCTGTTATCTGCTTTGTGGGGGCGGGATTGGGGAGGTGGGGTGCAAAGCTGCTACATTAGCTAAACCAATATAAAAAGAAATTGAATGCAGAATAAATATTATTTGAAATAAAATAAGATATCAAAGTACTTACTTTTAGCCTCTGCCTTGGTGCTGTGGTTTAAAAACAGCTTTGTGCTGTCTCTTGCCTGCAGGTTGTTAATCCAATTTGTTGCTACATTATTCCATTGATTGATAATGATAGGAAATAAAAGTTTTTAAGCCACTGCCCGGTTTTCCAGATGCCACTGCTAGAGTTGCTTACCTCACATCTTCAGACTGTAGAACGGCCAATGAGGTTTGATGTTTTGCTTTCCTGATCCACAACAGGAGCTGTTAGCTTGTCTGGGGCTGGAGTGGAATACAACAGCTGATGATGGTGGAAAGGCAATATAAAAAGGTGGAGGAGGTTCTCATGTCACTTTTTTTTGTATTTGCTCGTGGGATGTGAATGTCACCAACAATTGTTGCCCACCCCTAATTGCCCTTGAGAAGGTGATGGTGAGCCTCCTTAAGCTGGTGAAAACAGTCAGTTCAGTGTTAGTAACTGTAGTGTAGAATGATACAGATGTTGCTGCAGGAGAGCCAGATAGACGGTGAAGGGAAGTGAAGATTTGGTTGTGTGTTGTGGGTTGGTAAGTAAGTTCGTATAAAAGAAAGAATTTGCATCTATATAAATACTTTTCACATCCTCATAATGTCCCAAAGTGTTTTACAGCCAATGGGTCATATTTTAAACTCTTGCTATGTTGGCAGAGCAGCAAGGTTCCATAATTAATAAATGAATAAATTGCCATATATTACAGATTACAAGAAAAGAGTAAGATTGCTTGGGGACTAAGATGATAACTTGCAAGTGGAGATGGAGAATGTGGGCAAGGTTCTGAAAGAATACTTTGCCTCTGTCTTCACAGAGGGGTACGATGTGAACATTGTGGTTGAGGAGGAGCAGTGTGAAATATTGAATGGTACAAACATAGCAAAAGAAGAAGAATGAAGGGGTTTATAGCATCCTGGATATTAGATAAATCACTAAATCACCAGGCCTAGGTGAAAAGCTGCTAAGGAAAGCAAGAGAGGAAATAGCAGAGGCTCTGACCATCACTTTCTAATCCTCTCTAGCTAGACACATGTTGCTGGAGGACTGTTAACATTGTATTGTTGTTTAAAAAGAGAGGAAAGGACAGAACAACCAGTCAGCCTGACATTGCTGGTGGGCAAATTACTAGGAAAAATTCTAAGACACAATCTGAATCATCTTTTAGAAAGACACAAACTAATGAAGGACAGTCAGCATGGATTTGATAAGATTGTATCTGAGTAACATGATATTTTAGGAGGTAATAAGGAGGATTGATGTAAGTAGCATGTCTGATGTACTCTTCATGGATTTTAGCAAGGCTTTTGACAAGGTCCCACATTGCCTCTGGTCAAAAAAGCAAAAGCATATAGGATCCAAGGGGAAATGACAAGTTGGATCCAAAATTGGCTCAGTGGCATGATGGTTTTTTGTGACTGAAAGGCTAATTCCAGTGGGGTTCCACATGGCTCATTACTAGGTCCCTTGATTTTTGTGATATATATCAATGATATAAACTTAAATATTGGGACATGATTAAGAAGTTTGCAGATGATACAAAAATATATGGCTAATAGTGAGGAGGAAAGCTGCAGACTGTAGGAAGGTATCAATACAATGGTCAGGTCAGCAGGAAAGTGGAAAATGGAATTCAATCCAGAGAAGTCTGAGGAATACATTTGGGAGAGCAAATAGGCAAGGAAAAACACAATAAATGGTAGGATACTACCAAGTGTAAAGAAACAGAGGGACCTTGAAATAGATGTCTACAGATCCCTGAGGGTAACAGGAATATGTGGATAAGGTGGTTAAGAAGGCATACGGAATAATTTCCTTTATTAGTCAAGGCATAGAATATGTAAGCACAGGGAACTGTGTAAAACACAACTTAACCCATGGCCAGAGTACTGCGTACAGTTCTGGTCACCATTACATGAAAGATGTGACCACATTCGAGAGGTACCGAGGAGATATTGCCAGGACTGGAAAGTTTTAACTAGGAGGAAAGGTTAGACAGGCTGTAATTGTTTTCTTTGGAACAGAGGAGGCTATGATGAGATTTAATTGTGGTGTATAAAATTATTGAGAGGGCTATAGTTAGAGTGTATAGGAAAGACCGATTTCCCCTAGCAGAGTGGTAAACAATCAGGCAGCATAAATTTAACGTGATTGGCAGAGGGATTAGAGGGGTGTTGAGGAGAAATTTTTTCACCCAGAGGGTGGTGGAACTCACTGCCTAAAAGGGTGATGGAAGCTGAAATCTTCATTGTATTTAGAAAATACCTGGATATGCACTTGAAGTGTCATCTACAAGGTTACAGACCAAGAGCTGGAAAGTGGGATTAAGCTGGATAGCTCTTTCCTGGCCGGCCTCCAACTGTGCTGTAAATTTTCATGTTTCTAGGTTTCTATTACATAGAATTCAAAACACAGAAACCAGCCATTACAATGTGTCGATATTGTAAAGAAATTAATCCTAAATTCTTTATATGATATATTCATTGCGAACATGACTTTCTTCTCCCTTTTTCTGGACTTGCCCATAAGTAGAAGTTCCTCTTACCACAATGGACAACTTCATAATTTGTTATATTGAATTAATTTCACATTCATTTACTCTCTCTGCATCCTATAATCTGCTTTTGGCTCTGACGCTGAAGTGGATAAAGTGGCGAGGAGAGAGATCTAAAAAAAATTGCACATCTGACAATTGCCTCATTGTGCTGAAATATTTGGATTGCACGCTCAGAATCCTGGAGTAGGGCTTCTGCACTTCGGAGGTCAGAGTGCGAATAACTGGACCAAACTGACATTTTCAATTACGTTGAGGTGCTGTCGAAAGCATGGGCAAGTTGTTGACTAGAATTTTATGGCTGAACAAGGGAAGACATGATGGTAGCTGGAGGAAAACAAATTGGAAGTGATAGAAGATGGGAGAAATGAATGTGGATAGAGAAGGGGGTTGGACTTGGCAGCAGATTAAGGAAACATGCAGATTGTCAGATTTTTGAAACAGAAAGTTGGAAAACAATCAAACCCAGCAAAGGATAGAGCAAAATAACTTATAGATGCTGGATGAGAGTTTAAAATCATGTTGTTTAAGCTCAGTGAGAGGACTAAATCACACGGGCAAGTTGTAAGTTTCTCTTTCTTTTTCGACACATTGACTTGCAGTAAGCACTAAACAATGGACAAAAATTGCAGATACTTATTGCCTCAAACTTACACAAATATATATAAAAGTAAATATTATTTAAAGTAAAATAAGATATCAAAGTACTTACTTTTAGCCTCTGCCTTGGTGCTGTGGTTTAAAAACAGCTTTGTGCAGCCTCTTGCCTGCAGATTGCGAATCCAATTTGTTGCTACATTACTCCTCCCCCCTCTGCTGCGAATTCCCACTCTTACCAAATTCTCAACTTTTCCACTCTATTTACACAGCACACTTTTCATGACTTCTTTGTGCATTAACTTTAGACAACTTTTTGAGCCATGCCTTCAGCCCCTGACTCTGTTTCCTGCACATTGTAATCAGCATCTATTCAAGCGATGACTTACTCTTTATGGACAATTCCTATTAACGGGCTTGCAGTTCTTAAAGTTCTCTAAATTTAATTCAAAATGTTTAAAAACAAAATTTCAGTTTGAGACATATGGCGGAATTTCTTGCCGCCACTGGCATCGTCCAGTCCCGCTGAAAGTCAATGGGCTTTTGGCTGGGCCGCCGGATCTCCCGCCACAATGGGTATGGAAAATCCCAGCCATAGTCACCTATAGCCAATCCGAGAATTCCCACTTTCCTACTCTCAGCAAATTCTGGACTTTTATAGTCTATTTCCACTGCATTCTTTACATAACCCCTCTGCAACCCATCATAAGCTAGAAGTGGGAATGTTCTCTGATGATTGCACAGTGTTCAGTTCCATTTGCAACTCCTCAGATAATCAACAGTCTGTGCCTAAATGCAGTAAGACCTGCACAACATTCAAGCTTGGGTTGATAAAGTGCAAGTAACATTTAGGCCAGGAATTATGTAATATCCATCTCCCATTGGTATTCAATGGCATTCCCATCACTGAACCCTGCACGAGCAATACCCAATGAGTCACGATTGGCCACAAACTGAATGGAAAAATCTGTAGCTACAAGAGCAGGTCAGAGGCTGGGTATTCTGCAGTGAGTATTCTGCATCTCCTGTCTCACCAAAGTATGTCCATCATCTACATGGAAAAGTTAGACATGTGAAGTAATACTTTCTACTTGCCAGGATGAATTCAGCTCCAATAATACTCAAAAAGCTTGCCACCAAGCAGAAAAAGCAGCAAACTTGATTGCACCCCAACCCCAATACACAAACTTAAACTGCCACTACTCCCACCATTGCTGCACAGTGGCAGCAGTACCAAACAAGGTGTGCATGCATCAACTTGCCAAGGCTACTTCAAGTCAAGTATTATCCTGACTTGGAAATATATTGATTTTTGGTGATCATCACTGCATCACAACCCTGGAACTCCCTCCCTTGCAGCACTGTTTGTATACCCCCCAGATGGTTGCTCTCCACTGTCACATGGTACCTCTGTGCCTCACAGAGTCACCCACTGCCTCTTTATCTCCCAGTGTCACCAGCAGCTTTTGTATCTGCCAATATCACTGGGTGTCATTGTGTCTCCCAGTGTCACCCGCTGTCCCTGTATCTGCCAGTGTTACCCTGTGCCTCTGTATCTCCCAGTGTCACTCAATTACTCTGTATCTCCAGCATCTCTGTATCTCACAGTGTCACCTGGTCTCTCTGTATCTCCCAGCATCACCCCGTGTCTCTTATCTCCCAGAGTCGTTGCATCTCCCACTGTCTCTGTATCGTGTGTTATTCACCCAGTTCTCTCTATATCCCAGTGTCTCTGTATCTCTCATTGTCTCCCATTGTCCCTGTATCACCCAATGTCTCTATATCTCCCAGTGTCACCCAATATCTATGTTTCTCTCAGGCTTCAGTATCTCCCAGTACATTCAGTTGCACTGTATCCCTGTGTCAACTGGTGCCTCTACTGCCTCTGTATCCAAAAGTGTAATCCACTGTCGCTGTATCTCCCTTGTCACCCAGTGCTTCCATATCCCCAGTGCCACCCAGTGTCTCTGTATCTTCCAGTGTCACCCAGTGTCCTTGTATCTTCCACTGTCTCTGTATCTCCCAGTGTCACCTGATTCTCTATATACCCCAGTTTCACCTGCTGGCCCCATATCTGCCAGCGTCACCCATTGCCTTTGTATCTCCCAGTGTCACCTGGTGTCTCTGTATCTCCTAGTACCACCCACTGCCTCTGTATTTCCCAGTATATCTGCACCTCCCTGTGTCACCCAGTGTCTCTGCATCCCCCAGTGTCAGCCAGTGTCTTTGTATCTACCAGTGTCACCCGATGCCTTTGTATCTCCCAGCGCCTCTGTATCTGGCAGTGTCACCTGGTGTCTCTATCTCCCAGAGTCCCTGTATCTCCCACTGTCTCTGTATCATACAATATTCACCCAGGTTTCTCTATATCCCAGTGTCAACCAGTGCCTCTGTGTCTCCCATTGTCTCTGTATAAACCTGTGCCTCTGTATCTCCCTATATGATCCAGTGTCTCTGCATCTCCCAGTGTCAGCCAATGTCTTTGTATCTACCAGTGTCACCTAGTGCCTTTGTATCTCCTAGCACCTCTGTATCTTGCAGTGTCACCTGGTGTCTCTGTATCTCCCAGAGTCCTTGTATCTCCCACTGTCTCTGTATTGTATGATATTCACCTAGGTCGCTCTATATCCCAGTGCCTCTGTACCACTCAGTGTCACCCAGTGCCTCTTTGTCTCCCATTGTCTCTGTATCTCTCAGTGTCACCCAGTGTCTATGTTTCTCTCATGCCTCAGTATCTCCCATTAACAAGCAGTTGCTCTGTATCTCTGTGTCATCCAGTGTCCCTACTTCCCCTGTATCCCAAAGTGTCACCCACTGTCTCTGTATATCCCAGTGTCACCTGGTGTCGCTGTATCCCCCTGGTGCCTCTGTTGTCACCCAATGCCACCCACTGTCTCTGTATCTCCCAGAGTCTCTGTATCTCCCAGTGTCACCCACTGCCTCGGCATCTCCCTGTGTCTCTGTATCCCCCAGCATCATTAGGTGTCCCTGTATTTTCCAGTGTCCCTGTATACCCCAGTGTCACTTGGCATTTATTTATCTCCCAGTGTCACTCAGTTTCTTTGTATCTCCTGGTGTCTCTGTATCTCCCAGTGTCACCTGATTCTCTGTATATGCCAGTGTCACCCAGTGTGTCTGTGTCTTGCTATATCACCTGGTGTCTCTGTATCCCCCTGTGTCACCTGGCGTCTCTAAATCTCCCAGTGTCAACCAGTGCCACTGTATCCCCCAGGGTCTCTGTATGTTCCAGTGTCACCCAGTGTCTCTGTATGTTCCAGTGTCACCTGCTGCCTCCGTATCTGCCAGTGTCACCCGATGCCTCTGTATCCCCAATGTCATCCATTGCCTTTGTATCTCCCAGTACCACCCAATGCCTCTGTATTTCCCAGTTTCCCTGCATCTCACTGTTCCACCCAATGTCTCTGTATCTCCCAGCATCAGCCAGTGTCTTTGTATCTACCAGTGTCACTGTATTTCCCAGTGTCTCTGTATCTTGCAGTGTCACCTGGTACCTCTATCTCCCAGTGTCACCCCATGTCTCTGTATCTCCCAGAGTCTCTGTATCTCCCACTGTCTCTGCATCGTACAATATTCACCCAGGTCTCTCTATATCCCAGTATCTCTGTATCACTCAGTGTCACCCAGTGCCCCTGTGTCTCCCATTGTCTCTGTATCACCCACTGTCTCTGTACATCCCAGTGTCACCTGGTATCTCTGTATCTCCCAGTGTCTCTACCTCCTAGTGTCACTCATTGCCTCTGTCTCTGCCAGGGTCACCCAATGTCTCTGTATCTCCCTGTGTCCCCTGGTGTCTCTGTATCCCCCAGTGTCTCTTTATCTCTCAGTGTCAACCCCTGTCCCTGTATCACTCAGTGTCATCTGGTACCTCTGTATCTGCCAGAGTAACCCGGGGGATCTGTATCTCCCTGCGTCTCTGTGTCTCCCAGTGTCACCCAGTGTCTTTGTATCACCCAGTGTCACCTGGTATCTCTGTATCCCCCAGTATCTCTTTACCTCTCAGTGTCAGCCCATGTCTCTGTGTCTCTCGCTGTCATCTGGTATCTCTGTATCTGCCACTGTCACCCAGTGTCTCTGTGTATTCCAGTATCACCTGGTGGCTCTGTAAATCCCAGTGTCACCTGTTTTCTCTCTATCTCCCTGTACCTCTGTATCTTGCAGTGCCCCGGTGTCACTGAAGCTCCACGTGTCACCTGGTGTCTCTGTATGTCCTAGTGTCTCTGTATCTCCCAGTGTCACCCGGTCCCTCTACGTCTCCAAATGTCTGTACCTCTCAGTGTCATCCAGTGCCCCTCTAACTCCCAGTGACTCCCATTGCCTCTGTATCCCCAAATGTCACCCGGATTCTATGTATTCCCCAGTGTCTCTGTATCTTTTAGTGTCACCCAGTGTCTCTCTTTCTCCAAGTGTTTCCCGATGTCTCTAGTCTCCCAGTTAACCAGTGCCTCTATATCTCCCACTGTCTCTGTATCTCTCAGTGTCACCTGGCGTCTCTGTATCTCCCAGTGTCACCCACTGCACTGTATCTCCCAGTGTCCACCCAGTTTCTCTATATCTCCCAGTGTCAACCAGTGTCTCTATGTCTCCCAGTGTCTCTGTATCTCCCAGTGGCAGCCAGTGTCCCTGTATCCCCTAGTGTCACCCACTGCCTCTGTATCACCCAGTGTCACCTGGTGTCTCTTTATCTCCCAATGTCACCCACCACCTCTGTATCTCTTTGTGTCACCCAGTGTCTTTGTATCTCCCAGTGTCACCCACTGCCTCAGTATCTCTCAGTGTCTCTGTATCCCCCCCAGCATCTCTGTATCTCCCAATGTCTCTGTATTTCCCAGTGTCACCCACTGTCTCGGTATCTCCCACTGTCTCTGTATCTCCCAGTGTCTCCGTATCACCTAGTGGCTCTGTATCTCCCAGTATCACACACTGTCTCGGTAACTCCCAGTGCCTCTGTATCTCCTAGTTTCCCCCCACCTCCCCCCGCCGCCTCTGTATTCTCAGTGTCTCCCGGTGCCTCTGTACATTCCAGTGTCACCTGGTGCCTCTGTATCACCCAGTGTCACTCACTGCCTCTGTATGCCCAAGTGTCACCTGGATTTTCTGGATTTCTCAGTGTCCCTGTATCTTTCAGTGTCACCCAGTGGCTCTCTATTTCCCAGTGTCAACCAGTGACACTGTATCTCCCGTGTCTCTGTACCTCCCAGTGTCACCTTGTGCTTTTGTAATTCTCAGTGTCAACTAGTGCCTCTGTCCCCCCCCGTATCACCTGGTGTCTCTATATCTCCCAGTGTCACCCATTGTCTCTGTATCTCACTGTATCATCACTTAAATGTGGGTGGCAAGACTGGGAAGCTTGCAGAAGACACAAAGATTGGCCATGTAGTTGATAGTGAAAAGCTGTTGTCTCCAAAATGATATCAATAGTTTGGTTGAGTGGGTGGAAAAGTGACAGATGGAATTCAAACCAGAGAAGTGTGAGGCAATGCATTTGGGGAGGACAAACAAAGCTAGAGAATACACAATGAATGAGAGTATATTGGGAGGGGTAGAGGAAGTGAGAGACCTTGGTGTGCATATCCACAGGTCCCTGAAGGTGGCAGGTCTGGTGGATAAGGTGTTAAAGAAAGCATGTGGAATGCTTTCCTCTATTGGACAAGGTATAGAATACAAAAGCAGGGATGTAATGATGGGACTGTATAAAATGCTGGTTAGGCCACAGTTCTGGTAATTACATTACAGGAAGGACATAATTGCTCTGGAGAGAGTACAGAGGAGATTTACAAAAATGTTGCCAGGGCTTGAAAATTGCAGCTATGAGGAAAGATTGGATAGGCTGGAATTGTTTCCCTTGGAATTGAGGAGATTGAGGGGTGACCTGATTGAGGTGTACAAGATTATGAGAGGCCTAGATAGAATAAACAGAGATGCCCTGCTTCCCCTAGCAGAGAGGTCAATTATCAGGGGGCACAGATTTAAGGTTATTAGTAAAAGGATTAGAGGGGATATGAGGAAAAAGTTCTTCACCCAGAGGGTGGTGGGTGTTTGAAATTTGCTGCCTGTTTTGGTGGTGGAGTAGAAACCCTCAACTCATTTAAAAGGCACTTGGATCTGCACCTAAAGTGCTGTAACCTGCAAAGCTATGGACCAGGTGCTGGAAGGTGGGATTAAAATGTGCAGCTAGTTTTTTATATTTTTTCTTTTTCAGCCAGTGCATACACGATGAGCTGAATGGCCTTCTTCTGTGCTGTAATTTTTCTGTGGCTCTAACCAGTAACTCTGTATTTCCCACTGTCACCTGCTGTGTATCTCCCACTGTCACCCAGTGTCTCTGTATTTCCCGTGTTACCCAGTATCTCTGTATCTCTCAGTGCCACCTGATGTCTCTGTATCTCCCACTGTCCCCCGGTTTCTCTATATCTCCCACTGTCTTGGTATCTCCCAATGTCACCAGCTGTCTCTGTATCTCCCATTGTCACCTGGTGTCTCTGTATCTGCCAGTGTCTCTATTTCTCCCATTGTCACCCACTGTCTTTGTGCAAACCAATATCACCTGGTGTCTCTCTATACCCTAGTGTCTCTGTATCTCCCATTGTCACACACTGTCTCTGTGTTATCCCATGTTACCCATTGTCTCTGTATCTCCCACTGTCACCCAGTGTTTCTATATCACCCAGTGTCACCCACTGTCTCTGGACCGGCCAGTGTCACCCACTGCCTCTGTATCTCCCAGTGTCACCCACTGTCCCTGTATCTCACAGTATCACCCAGTGACTCTGTATCTCCCACTGTCACCCACTGACTCTGTATCACCCACTGTCACCCAATGACTCTGTATCCCCCAATGTCACCCACTGATCCTGTATTTCCCAGTGTCACCCAATGTCTGTGGGTCTCCCAGTGTCACCCACTGACCCTGTATCTCCCAGTGTCACCCAATGTCTCTATAGCTCCCAGTGTCACCCACTATCTCTGCATCTCCCAGTGTCACACACTGTCTCTGGATCTGCCAGTATCACCCAGTGTCTCTGTATTTCCCACTGTCATTGGCTCTGTAACCTCAGTGTCACCCACTGTGTCTGTATCCCCCAGTGTCACCCATTGTCTCTGTATTTCCCAGTGTTTCTGTAGCTCCCAGTGTCACTACTGTCTTTGCATCTCCCAGTGTCACCCACAGTCCCTGTATCTCCCACTGGCTCTGTACCCCACAGTGTCACCCACTGTCCCCATATTTCCCAGTGTCACTGTATCACCCAATGTCTGTATCTCCCACTGTCTCAGTATTTCCCAGTGTCACCCAGTGTCCCTGTATCTCTCAGTGTCACCCACAGCCTCTGTATCACCCTGTACCACTCACTGTCTCGGTGTCTCCCAATGTCACCCACTGTCTCTGGATCTGCCAGTGTCACCCAGTGCCTCTGTACCTCCCACTGTCACCCACTGGCTCTGTAACCACAGTGCCACCCACTGTCTCTGTATCCCGCAGTGCCATCCAAAGTCTTTGTATCTCCCAGTGTCTCTGTAGCTCCCAGTGTCACCCACTGTCTCTGCATCTCCCAGTGTTGTCCACGGCCTCTGTCTTTCCCAGTGTCACCCATAGGCTCTGTATCTCCCACTGTCACCCACGATCTCTATATCTCCCACTGGATCTGTATTTCCCAGTGTCATCCACTGTATCTGTATCCCTCAGTGTCACCCCTGTTTCTGTATCTCCCAGTGTCACCCATTGTCTCTGTATCATCCAATATCTCTGTATCTCCCACTGTCTCTGTATCTCAATGTGTCTCTGCAACTCCCAGTGTCACCCACTGTCTCAATATCTCCCAGTGTCACCCATATCTCCCAGTGTTACCCAGTGTCTCTGTATCTCACAGTGTCACCCGTGTCTCTGTATATTCCAGTGTCTTTGCATCTCCCAGTGTCACCCATTGTCTTGGTGTCATGAAGCTATCAATGCATATAATATTTTGGAAAATATTTTTCTTTTAAAATAGAGGTTCAGTCTGCGGGTGTGTCTCAATTGGATTAAAGCTAGCTAGCCTGGGTGCTTTGATGGGCACTAGTTTTGATATGTGAGGAAGATAGCGTGCATTTGCATTTTTTTGAATATAGCATTCAAGAAGTGGGGTGAACAATATGTTTATATTACGAATAAAATTGGTACTATGAAAGGGGTTTCATTGTTAAAAGGTGAAGTTCAAAGAGGCTGGTGAGACAATGAGAATCTGAATTCAATCAGTGGTGGAGCACCCAACTGGCACCACAGTGAAAAGAACCTCATTTTGAATTCATAAGGTGAATATGATCTGCCTGGTGTCTGCTTAAATCTATGGGTTGCTGTTGCCTCAATGGAGATTAGTTTGGAAATTTGTTAAAAGTTATGATAGTAGTAATTTGTAGCCATGTGTACATATATTTTAACCTGTGTAAATTAAATAAATGTTTCATTTAGTTTATTGTAAAAGTTCGAGAACCGGTGGTCAGATTCCTGAATTTAGAGTCGCATCTCAAACATAACACTTAAAATTACAGGTTATGACAGTTGTTTAAAGATTCCCCCTGGGATTTTTAAATAACTCCACATTACCAACTGCATCGGTCATAACAATTGGGTGCTCTGCCGGGATAAATTATATTCCTAATTCCTTGATTGGTTAGAAATTGGTGAATTTTAAGCTTACGAGTACGAGAAGCATTTTGAATTCAGGAGTTGGTGAGATATTTTAGAAGTGGTGAGACAGCTTAATGGCTTTGGCAATTGCTAAGACTTGTCTGGGAGTAGAAGAGATAACTCTGATTGGGTTGGAGAAAATAACCAAAAGTAAGTTAACAGAGTTGATGGATAAGTTACAATTAAGGTTACCTACGAGGGCTAGGAAATCAGATATAATTAAAAGTATAGCACAGCATCTACAGTTGGATGTGAAACCTGACACTAGTGAGTCACAGCTGGAGGTAGTGAGACTTCAGTTACAAATGAAGATGCTTGAATTGAACAAGCAAAGGAGCTAAAGAAGCTTGAATTTGAAGCAAAGGACAGAGAAATGGCTTTGAAAGGGGAACTAGAAATTGTGAAGATAGAGAAAGAAGGAAGAGAAAAAGAGAGAGAGAATTCGAACTGCAAATGTTGGCAGTTAGAAAGGAGACGTCAGTAGGTGAGGAAGGATTTGTCTCCAGAGTAGAACCCAGTGGGAATCAGTTAAAATTTGTACAAGCTCATCCAAAGTTTGAGGAAACAGATATTGAAGCATTCTTTATTTCATTTGACAAGCTAGCCAAACAGAAGAAATGGTCACAGGAAACCTGGACGTTATTATTACAGTCTAAGTTGTTAGGTAGGAAGCTTGAGGTATATGCTTCACATTCAGAAGAAATATCGGTGAATTATGATGTGGTGAAAAAAAGTTATTTTGAGTGCATGTGAGTTGGTTCCTGAAGCATTTGGGCAGAAATTTAGGATTATGAGAAAACAGCCTGGACAAACTCATATTGAATTTGAAAGAGTAAAACAAAGTAATTTTGACCGGTGGATACGGGCATTAAAAATAGAGACAACCTATGCAGCTCATGGGAAGACATTCTTTTGGAAGAATTTAAAGATTCAATCCCTTCAGTAATGAGAACTCATGTGGAGGAACAGACGGTTGATTCTGTAAGGCAAGCAGCAGAGATAGCTGATGATTATGAGCTAGTTCTTGGAGCTAGACCTTTGTTCCATCACTCTTTCAAATTAGAAAAGGATAAAAAGTGGGAAGGTGAAAGGAAGGCAGATAGTCAGGGAAGAGAAGGAGTAGCTGGAAGTTCCCAGGACATTTTTTCTCAGAATAAAAAGGAAGGTGCTGAAGGTAGAAGTGACTTTTGAAAATTGATTGTAATAAAGGGGGCACAGGAAGTCAATGTGTTGGAGATTGCAGGGAAAATCTGTAGGAATTGTTGGGGTACAGAAAAGCTTTGGAAGTAAAAGTACTGTGGGTTTGGAGATTCAGGCACAGGAGAAACTAGTGGATTGTGTACAGGTGAAACAGGGAGAATCAGTGAAAGGTAACGGTAAAGAAATGAGATTGTGTTCACAATTTACTGAAGAGACTTCTGAGAGCAGGTTGCAGAAATGTTTAAAGACTTTGTAAGTGAAGGGAAAGTCTTACCATTTGTACAGGGTGAAGTATGCAAAGATGTTAAAATTTTCAGAGACACAGGGGCTAGTCAATCCTTAATGCTGTTCAAATGGAGTGTTGCAGAAGAAGGTAATAATAAATGGTATTCATGGAAATGCTAAACCTATGCCGCTGTGGAAGGTAAATTTAAAGAGCAGACGGAAGACGGGTGAAGTTATAGTTGGGGCGGTGGAAAAATTGCCCATTGCAGAGGTTCAGTTTATTATGGGTATTGGTATAGCTGGGTCGCAAATGTGGGTGATGCCTGTAGTAGTTGAGCAGCCTGTAGATGTGTTTTCAACAGAGGTGTTACAGAAGGAACATCCTGGATTGTTTCCTGATTGTGTTATAACAAGATCAAAGGTCCATCGGGAAGAACAAAATAAACAAGATAAGCAGGCAGTTCAAAGGCAAGAGGAAGGTGTTGAAATCCAATTAGCTGGCTCTGTATTTGATAACGTTGTTCAGGAGGAAGGAATGCAGCACAGTTCAGTTGAAGTGTCTAACTCAAAGAGGTTAGTGGAGTTACAGAAAAATGATTTGCAATTAAAACAGTTATATCAGAAAACTTATCCAGAACCCAAAACAAAATGTATTCCAGTATGTTATTTTCTTCGAGGGAATATATTAATGAGAAAGTGGCTGTCAGACCATGTCTCAGCAAATGAAAGCCGGAGAGAGGTGCATCAGATTGTTATCCCATTAGGTTATAGAAATGAGATTCTGAGGATTGCTCATGAAATTCCAATGGGGGGACATTTAGGAATTAGGAAAATACAGGAAAAGATACAGAGGTTTTTTTTTTGGCCAGGATTGCATAGGGATGTAGTCAAATCCTGTAGAACCTGTCATATATGTCAAGTGACAGGAAAATCACAAGCAGAGATTAAGCCGGCACCATTAATCCCAATACCAGCATTTGAAGAACCTTTTACCAGGGTCATGATTGATTATGTAGGACCCCTCTCTAAGACTAAAAGTGGAAATCAGTATTTATTGACAATAATGGATGTGTCTACTAGGTTTCCTGAAGCGATACCTTTAAGAAATATTACAACTAAGAAGATTGTGGAGGAGTTAATTAAATTTTTCACAAGATATGGTTTACCTAAGGAAATACAATCAGATCGGGTCAAATTTCATGTCACAGCTGTTTAAGGAAGTAATGAACAGTTTGGGGATAAAACAGTTTAAGTGAGCAGCTTATCATCCAGAGTCACAAGAAGCTAATTTGGTGATGAACTTGGCTAAAAGTGACTGACTGAACCAGTGTCACCCACTGTCTCTGTATCTGCCAGTCTCTCTGTAGCTCCCAGTGTCACCCACTGTCTCTGTATCTGCCAGTTTCTCTGTATCTCCCAGTGTCACCCACTGTCTCTGTATCTGCCAGTCTCTCTGTAGCTCCCAGTGTCACCCACTGTCTCTGTATCTGCCAGTCTCTCTGTATCTCCCAGTGTCACCCACTGTCTCTGTATCTGCCAGTCTCTCTGTATCTCCCAGTGTCACCCACTGTCTCTGTATCTGCCAGTCTCTCTGTAGCTCCCAGTGTCACCCACTGTCTCTGTATCTGCCAGTCTCTCTGTAGCTCCCAGTGTCACCCACTGTCTCTGTATCTGCCAGTTTCTCTGTATCTCCCAGTGTCACCCACTGTCTCTGTATCTGCCAGTTTCTCTGTAGCTCCCAGTGTCACCCAGTGTCTCTGTATCTCCCCAGTGTCTCTGGATCCCCCCAGTGTTTGCTGGTTCAGAGCTGCTTCCGGGACTTGCTCAGTAGTTTGCGGTGCTGCTCAGGCCGGCTGGGCTGCAGTGTCCGGGCCCGACTTTGCTGTTGTCTATCCCGGGCTGGGTTGGGTTGAGCCGGTCCCGGTCGGGCTGTCCTGCACCCCGGGCCGGGCTCGCTGTGTTTGCGGTGTTGTTGGAGCCGGCCCTGTGTCCGCTCACAGCGGCTCCGAGTTGAAATGCTGCGGGTTCTGTGGCTCCGGCTGGGCGGAGCGGCTCCGGGACTGGGACTGGGGCCGGGGCCGGGGCCGGGGACTGGCAGAGCTGGAAGCCGGGGCTCGCTGCTGATCCTCTGGATTGGCATCAGACTGTGCGCCGCCTCTCTTGATCGATCCCCCTGGGCTGAACATTACGGCACCAAGTCCAGGTATGAGGGGCTGAGGGGGGACTCAGTGCCTGGTGCTGACTGGCTGGCACCTGCCAACTGCACTGTCTTACAGGTGAACGCCCTCATCCGGCATGGCACCAGGTACCCAACCAGGAAGAATGTGCCCCGCATGGTGGAGATCCACCAGCTGATCAGGGAGCAGGGTGACCCAGGCAGCAGCCTGGTGCAGGCTATTGCAGGCTGGCACATGTGGTACAACGAAGGCATGGATGGCAATCTCCACCCGTTGGGCATCTCCGACATGGTCAAGTTGGCCAAACGGTTGGCTGCCAGGTTCCCCGCTCTCTTCACTGCGCGGAGTTACAAAGAGAAGAGACTCAAGTTTCTGACCAGCTCCAAACACCGATGTGTCAACAGCACTAAGTCTTTTATCCAAGGGCTGGAGAGCTACCTGAACTTGCGAGATCAGGCAAGCGGGCAATGGGAGGTCAATGATGGGCTACTGCGCTTTTTTGATCACTGCGAAAAGTTCAAAAACCTTGTGGAAAACAATAACACGGCTCTGCAACAAGTAGAAATATTCAAGAAAGGTCCAGAGATGGAAAGAATAATGAATAACATGGCAAAGAAGCTCGGCATCTCACCTAAGGCTATAACCACCAGTAAGTACGACTAACTAATCGATTTTAAATGAACACTTTAAGACCTTTAGTGGTTACAAGAGCAGATTGATACCACTAATGTGACATCATGTTGATGTGTGACTTCCAATCTGTTACCATGTTTCCTGTGACCACCTTCAACTTTTGCCTAATGGGCAGGTGTTACTGAGCTGCTATTTGTCTTTACTACAATTTCGAGGTTAAAAAGAATCAAAATGTTCACATAAAGTGATAGAAATAAGAATGTAAATCATGAAAACAAATTAACAAGCCACAATCTGCATTAAATGGCTTTTTAAACAAAATGTAATAGCCAATTTATATTACTGCACCATTTCCATATTTCAACAAACAACTCTGGCAACCTACTTGATTTCAACACCAACCGTCAGCCACACAATATAGGGAATGTTAAAAATCCAGTACCAGGCCTTAGGCCTATGTTTAGTTGCCTCCTCAATATCCTTTTAACTCAAAAAGAAAACAACTTGGAGAAAAACAATTGAGCAACAGTTGCCATGCCTTGTATGATTACACATATCACTGCATGATTTCATTGTGTTTACTTTCTTAATTTTTGTTCACAGGTTCATAAATAGGCACAAGTTCTGTTGTTATAACAACTTGACAGCCTGACTAACATCTCTCCCGACCTTGGAGCTCATGTGGTTTTGCGTATTCTCTGACATGTAGTGCGATATTGCTGCAGTTAATTTTGTCGTGTCCATTTGTGCAGTTGAATGCATTCGGATATAGTTAAGTCAAATACAAAATTCAGGGTTCACAGCACATTGACGTTCATTTGCTGTCCGATTATGATCTTGTCAAAATCTGCAGGAGTTTTCTTTTAAACATGAATTGTTTTGCTTGCATGTCCGTTGATGAAGTTGTAAGAATGTTTTAGCTTCTGATCTGTGTAGATTACAATTCTCAAGCTGCAGAAGTGTCTCTATTTAGTGGGGATTTTGGCACAAATCCTGTTATGACCCCAGCAATTCACAATATATATTAATGATTTAGATGAAGGAACTAAATAAAATATCTCCAAATTTGCAGATGACACAAAGCTGAGTGGGAGGGTGAGCTGTGAGGAGGATACAGAGATGCTTCAGTGTGATTTGGACAAGCTGAGTGAGTGGACAAATGCATGGCAGATGCAGTATAATGTGGTTAAATGTGAGATTATCCACTTTGGTAGCAGAGGAAGGCAGATTATTATCTGAATAGCTATAAATTGAGAGAGGGGAATGTGCAACAAGACCTGAAGGTGAGCATGCAGGTGCAGCAGGTGGTAAAGAAGGCAATTGGTATGTTGGCCTTCATAGCGAGAGGATTCGATTACAGGAGCAGGGACGTCTTGCTGCAATTATACAGGGCCTTGATGAGACCACACCCAGAATATTCTGTGAAGTTTTGGTCTCCTTACCTGAGGAAGGATGTTCTTGCTATAGAGGGAGTGCAGCAAAGGTTTACCAGACTGATTCCTAGGATGGCGGGGCTAACATATGAGGAGAGATTGAGTTGGTTAGGATTATATTCGCTGGAGTTCAGAAGAATGAGGGGGGATCTCATAGAAACCTATAAAATTCTAACAGGACTAGAGAGGGTAGATGCTGGAAGGATGTTCTCGATGGTGGGGGAGTCCAGAACCAGGGGTCACAGTCTGAGGATACAGGGTAGATCATTTAGGACTGAGATGAGGAGAAATTTCTTTACCCAGAGAGTGGTGAGCCTGTGGAACTTGCTACCACAGAAAGTAGTTGAGGCCAAAACATTGTATGTTTTCAAGAAGGAGTTAGATATAGCTCTTGGGGCGAAAGGGATCAAAGGATATGGGGAGAAAGCGGGAGCAGGCTATTGAGTTGGATAACAAAAACAGAATTACCTGGAAAAACTCAGCAGGTCTGGCAGCATCGGCGGAGAAGAATAAAGTTGACGTTTCGAGTCCACATGACCCTTCAACAGAACTGAGTAATATTAGGAGAGGGGTGAAATATAAGCTGGTTTAAGGTGGGGGGGTGGGGGGAGAGAAGTTGGGGGGAGGGGTGGTTGTAGGGATAAGCAAACAGTGATAGGAGCAGATAATCAAAAGATGTCACAGGCAAAGGAAGAAAGAGGTGTTGAAGGTGGTGATATTATCTAAACAAATGTGCTAATTAAGAATGGATGGCAGGACACTCAAGGTACAGCTCTAGTGGGGGTGGGGTGGAAAGACTAACAGGGCATTAAAGATATAGATTTGAAAATAATGGAAATAGGTAGGAAAAGAAAAATCTATATAAATTATTGGAAAAAACAAAATGGAGGGGGAAGAAACGGAAAGGGGGTGGGGATGGAGGAGGGAGTTCAAGATCTAAAGTTGTTGAATTCAATATTCAGTCCGGAAGGCTGTAAAGTGCCTAGTCGGAAGATGAGGTGCTGTTCCTCCAGTTTGCGTTGGGCTTCACTGGAACAATGCAGCAAGCCAAGGATAGACATGTGGGCAAGAGAGCAGGGTGGGGTGTTAAAATGGCAAGCGACAGGGAGGTTTGGGTCTTTTTTGCGGACAGACCGCAGGTGTTCTGCAAAACGGTCGCCCAGTTTACGTTTGGTCTCTCCAATGTAGAGGAGACCGCATTGGGAGCAACGAATGCAGTAGACTAAGTTAGGAGAAATGCAAGTGAAATGCTGCTTTACTTGAAAGGAGTGTTTGGGCCCTTGGACGGTGAGGGGAGAGGAAGTGAAGGGGCAGGTGTTGCATCTTTTGTGTGGGCATGGGGAGGTGCCATAGGTGGGGGTTGAGGAGTAGGGGGTGATGGAGGAGTGGACCAGGGTGTCCCGGAGGGAACGATCCCTACGGAATGCTGCCGGGGGGGTGAAGGGAAGATGTGTTTGGTGGTGGCATCATGCTGGAGTTGGCGGAAATGGCGAAGGATGATCCTTTGAATGCAGAGGCTGGTGGGGTGATAAGTGAGGACAAGGGGGACCCTATCATGTTTCTGGGAGGGAGGAGAAGGCGTGAGGGCGGATGCGCGGGAGATGGACCGGACACGGTTGAGGGCCCTGTCAACGACCGTGGGTGGAAAACCTCGGTTAAGGAAGAAGGAGGACATGTCAGAGGAACTGTTTTTGAAGGTAGCATCATCAGAACAGACGTGACAGAGGCGAAGGAACTGAGAGAATGGGATGGAGTCCTTACAGGAAGCGGGGTGTGAGGAGCTGTAGTCGAGGTAGCTGTGGGAGTCGGTAGGCTTGTAATGGATATTGGTGGACAGTCTATCACCAGAAATTGAGATAGAGAGGTCAAGGAAGGGAAGGGAAGTGTCAGAGATGGACCATGTGAAAATGATGGAGGGGTGGAGATTGGAAGCAAAATTAATAAATTTTTTCAGGTCCCGACGAGAGCATGAAGCAGCACCGAAGTAATCATCGATGTACCGGAGAAAGAGTTGTGGGAGGGGGCCGGAGTAGGACTGGAACAAGGAATATTCCACATACCCCAGAAAGAAACAGGCAGAGCTGGGGCCCATGCTGGTACCCATAGCCACACCTTTTATTTGGAGGAAGTGAAAGGAGTTAAAGGAGAAATTGTTCAGTGTGAGAACAAGTTCAGCCAGACGGAGGAGAGTAGTGGTGGATGGGGATTGTTCGGGCCTCTGTTCAAGGAAGAAGCTAAGGGTTCTGAGTTGGATGATCAGCCATGATCATGATGAATGCCGGAGCAGGCTCAAAGGGCCGAATGGCCTACTCCTATTTTCTATGTTTCTATGAAATAAGGCTTGTAGAGTCTGGCAATCATTTTCCAGCCATCCAATATGAGTTGGGACTGCCAGTTCTACAGTGGAATTATTTACAAAGTTTAATTTTCCCCTCAGGGAAATCACTTTTTAAAAGCAAAACATCAAGGCACAGAACATCATCAAGGTTGAAAAGAATAAAAGAGCTGAGTCAGGAATAGTGATTCGGTGACATTAAATTTAGGTTTTAAAAGCTTTTTTAATTTGTCAGAGGCATGAAAGATGTGAGGAGTACAGAGTTTAACAGTTTTTTTCTTTGGCATCTTGGGAAAGAATAAGTTGGAGAAGGGCAGAATGCCATTGAGTCTTAATTTCATCTCTTTGGAAGAACCTCGGGCAAAGTGAGCATGGATGGTGTGTTTTGAACTTAGACTATTGCTGCTATCAAGAACATTGCAATGAAGTGTTGTGAGAAGCAGAAATAATCTAAAATGACTAATTATGTTGTTTCTCCTGGCTGCATATCCTGCAACTAAATAGTTAACTCCTTCTATTGACAGTGATATAAACACTGATATATGTGATATGCATATGATTATAGACATGCTTATTATCTTACACAGTTTAAGGAGTTTAGTTTATGTTAGTGAGATGTATTACGTAGAGTGTACAGCACAGAAGCAAGCCTTTTGGCCTAACTGGTCTATGTCGGTGTTAACGCTCCACATGAGTCTCCTCCCACCCTTTATGATCTAATCCTGTCAGCATTTTGTTCTATTCCCTTCTTCCTCTCATGTTTATCTAGCTTTGCCTTAAATGCATGTATAACAAGTAGCTCGGCCTACTTTTCCATGAAAAACCTGGAATTGAAAAATAGTTTTCACTTTCAGCAAGCTGCAACCATGGCAACTTCCTCAGCATGGCTGCCGTATGAATTCATCAACAGTACAAAAACATTCATGTGCTGTAAACCTGACTAATCAAAAGCTTGAACAAAAGGCATTCAAATAAAATAGAATAAAACGGCCCTCCAATCAAAGCTGAATCCTGGTTATCAGTTGCACAAGGACTTCAGGGCTCTCTTTTTTTATTCATTAATGGATTGTGGGCATCGCTGGCTAGGCCAGCATTTATTGCCCACCCCTAATTGTCCTTGAGAAGATGGTGGTATGCTGCCTTCTTGAACTGCTGCAGTCCATCTGGTGTAGGTACACCCACAGTGCTATTAGGGAGGGAGTTCCAGGATTTTGACCCAGCGACATTGAAGTAACGGCGATATATTTCCAAGTCAGGGCAGTGAGTGGCTTGGAGGGGAACTTCCAGGTGGTGGTTTCCCGTGTGCCTGTGCCCTTGTCCTTCTAGATAGTAGTGGCTGTGGGTTTGGAAGGTGCTGTCTAATGAGGCTTGGTGCATTCCTGCAGTGCATCTTGTAGGTGGTACACACTGTTGCCACTGTGCATCGGTGGTACAGAGAGTGAATGCTTGTGGATGGGGTGCCAATCAAGTGGGCCACTTTGCCCTGGATGGTGTCAAGCTTCTTGAGTGAGTTTGGAACTCTTATCCTGGCAAGTGGAGAGTATTCCATCACACTCCTGCCTTGTAGATGACGGACATGCTTTGGGGAGTCAAGAGGTGAGTTACTTAATTATATGGCTAGTCCAGTTCAGTTTCTGGTCAATGGGAACCCCCAGACTGTTGATCATGGGGGAATTCAGCGATGGTAATGCCATTGAATGTCAAGGGTCAATGGTTAGATTTTCCATTGTTGGAGATGGTCATTGCCTGGCAATTCTGTGGCACGAATGTTACTTGTCACTTGTCAGGCCAAGCCTGCCTACTGTCTGTCTTGCTGCATTTGTACATGGACTGCTTCAGTATCTGAGTACTGTGTAGTGCTGCTACACAATACTCCACGTGACATTACAGAGAAGCTACCAATGTGGATTAAAAAGTAACCAGCACATTCAAGTAAATACTGCATAGGAACTGTTGTACCATGTTTATTCAACAAGTGAAGAGGACTTGTGTAAGTTACTCCTGGCCTTTTGCACAGGAGATGGGTGATATGAACCATCACTATTCATAGTGTGAAGTCAAGGATGAACACGGTTTGAAACCCCACTGTGCTCAGATCCCACTCTGAGCCCTGCACAATGGGGAGATGCAAAGTGTCAGCTTGGCTGCTTCCTGCAGCAGGAAAGTGATGTGAGGGCCCCTTTCTTCCACAGGACATGCAGAGTTTATCTTTTGGTTAAATCTGCCCCGCTCTTTTAATCTCAAGAGCTAAGATTCTGCATAAATGCCGATCAATCCCCAGTGGAAACAAAGCAAAAATTTAGAATGTTCCTAACCTGCTACTGTCTGATATCACTCTCTCAAACCCCACTCATGGCTGCAGTTCCAGCAGGGGACAGAGCATTGTGTCACATGCTATAGATGATCTCAACCTAATTTACACCTGTTTTGAAAAGGAATTCGTGCTGCATAACACACCCTCCAAAGCCTGCCTGATTTCAGTCCTCATCGTGTCAAATAATTGGATAACCAATGGAGGTGATGGAACTGATGATGGGGAGCTTGGCAGATTTCTTTTACTGTATTTATTAAGGCATGCTTGCTCACATTAAAAATGAAACTTTGAGTGTATGCTAGATCAGTTAGAGATCGAAGAGATTAACGTTTTGCAACATGGGAAGGTAAGGTGCACGGTTTGTGTTCATACAAATATACAAATTAGGAGCAGGAGTAGGTCACTCGGCCCATCAAGATTGCTCTGCCATTCAATAAGATCATGGACTAGGGCAGCAGACACATGGGAACACCACCACCTGCAAGTTCCCCTCCAAGCCACTCACCGTCCTGACTTGGAAATATATCATTGATCCTTCACTGTCGCTGGGTCAAAATCCTGGAACTCCCTCCCTAACAGCAGTGTGAGTGTACCTACTCCACATGGATTGCAGCGATTCAAGAAGGCAGCTCACCACCACCTTCTCAAGGGAAATTAAGGGTAGGCAGTAAAAAATGCTGGCCCAGCCAGTGAAGCCCACATTCTGTGAAATAAAATTTAAAAATTGTATTCTAATTCCCGGGAAATGGATGTCGCTTTCAAGATTGGCATTTATTGCCCCTCCCTAGTTTCACTGAGAAAGGAGTGGTGAGCTTTTTTATTGAACTGCCACAGCCCATGAGGTGAAGGTGCACCCACAATGTGATATTGTTATTCTTTGTAGCAGTTTGCCATGACTGAATAGTTTGCTATGTCTTTTCAGAGGATAGTTAAGAGTTAACAATGTTCATGTGGGACTTGTCTCCCTTCCTAGAGCACAACAGTGAACCAGCTGGGTTTACACCACAACGTGACAGTTTCATAAGCACTTTTGCTGGTACCTTCATTAAACTGCATCAAGTTCTCAAACAACTATAGAATATGAATTCATGTTCTCCTGGATATTGTTCTTAAAATGGGTTGTATTCTTCAACTGTATTGAGCTAAAGAACTTGTTTCATGCACAGGGCTGGAGGAAGTTCAATGCATTTCTTCATCCTGTAACACAGCTCCATCATGTTCCATTTCCTTTTGTGAATATAAGACAGGAACAAGCTGCAAGCTTCCCCTTGACTCACCCTCCTGATTGCTTGTCGTAACCTTCCTGTCTTAACTTTTTGTTTTGAACTTAGAACAAGCCCAGGTGAGTTTGGAGTCCTATCCCACAGAAAGAAAGAAAGACTTGTATTTGCATATAGTGCTTTTCATAAGCTCAGGATGTGTAATCATTGTTGCAATGTAGGACGCTTGATAGCAAAATAACACACAGCAAGCTCCCACGAACCACATTGAGGTACATAACCAGATAATCTGTTATTAGGTGTCGGGTGAGGGATACATATCAGCCAGAACACTGGGGACAGCTCCCCTGCTTTCTTTGAAATAGTGCCATGGGATCTTTTACACCCACCCGAGAGAGGCCTTGATGTTATGTCTCATTGAAAGACAGCGTCTCTGCTAGTTGTCACAAAGACATAATAATGTCTATGTTATTGGAAATTATTTTAAAATAGAGTTTAGTGGTGTCTGTGTCTATGTGTTTGTGTCTTAATTGGATTAAAGCCAGCTGGTCTAGAGGCTTTGATCTATAGAAGAGAAGTAGGTTTGAAATGTAATTATGTAAACGTGGGGGCAATTTACATTTTTTCTTTAAACAGAATCACAGAATCACACAGTGCAGAAGAGGCCCTTCGGCCCATCGAGTCTGCACCGACACGTGAGAAACACCTGACCTACCTACCTAATCCCATTTACCAGCACTTGGCCCATAGCCTTGAGTGTTATGACGTGTCAAGTGCTCATCCAGGTACTTTTTAAAGGATGTGAAGCAACCTGCCTCCACCACCCTCCCAGGCAACACATTCCAGACCGTCACCACCCTCTGGGTAAAAAGGTTTTTCCTCACATCCCCCCTTAACCTCCTGCCCCTCACCTTGAACTTGTGTCCCATCGTGACTGACCATTCAACTAAGGAGAACAGCTGCTCCCTATCCACCCTGTCCATGCCCCTCATAATCTTGTACACCTCGATCAGGTCGCCCTTCAGTCTTCTCTGCTCCAACGAAAACAACCCAAGTCTATCCAACCTCTCTTCATAACTTAAATGTTTCATCCCAGGCAACATCCTGGTAAATCTCCTCTGCACCCCCTCCAGTGCAATCACATCCTTCCTATAATGTGGCGACCAGAACTGCACACAGCGCTCCAGCTGTGGCCTCACCAAGGTTCTATACAACTCCAACATGATCTCCCTACTTTTGTAATCAGTGCCTCGATTGATAAAGGCAAGTGTCCCATATGCCTTTTTCACCAGCCCACTAACATGCCCCTCCGCCTTCAGAGATCTCTGGACACACATGCCAAGGTCTCTTTGTTCCTCAGAACTTCCTAGTGGCATGCCGTTCATTGAATACTTCCTTGTCAAATTACTCCTTCCAAGGTGTACCACCTCACACTTTTCAGGGTTAAATTCCATCTGCCACTTATCTGCCCATTTGACCATCCTGTCTATATCTTCCTGTAGCCCAGGACACTCAACCTCAGTGTTAACCACCCGGCCAATCTTTGTGTCATCCGCAAACTTACTAATCCTACCCCCCACATAGTCACCTATATCGTTTATATAAATGACGAATACTAGGGGACCCAGCACAGATCCCTGTGGTACGCCACTGGACACTGGCTACCAGTCACTAAAGCATCCTTCTGTCATCACCCTCTGTCTCCTACAACGAAGCCAATTTTGAAACCAGTGTAACTAGTGTAGCTTGGATTCAAAGAGAGGGAGTGAAATATTACACCTAACCAGGTGAAGCTCAGAAACAGTGTGTTTGTTTATTTTTGCCAAGGATTATTAATATAGTGGGTATTATGGAAGGTCTTATTATTAGAAGGGGTGAAGTTCAAAAGACATAGTGATACAATGAAAATTCACATTCAAAGAGGAAAATATGCATAAAGGAAGAGAAGGCTGTTGGTAAAAAGGAAAGAGATTCTAAGATCTAAAGCCTCCAGCCTGTGAGCCTCAAGCTGCTGTCTGCAAGGACCCAGAGCTGAAAAAAACTCATTTTGAATATGACTGACCAGAGTGTGCTTTGCCAGGGGTCTGTTTAAATCTATGTGTTTTACTGTTGCCTTAGCGGAGATGTAACTGAGAATCAGATTAATATGGAGAATATTAGCAGTTATTATTGTAGTAATTTGTAGTCATGTGTACATGCTTATAATCTTTTAATTGATAAATGTTTAATTTAGTTTAAGAAAAACCTCTCAAGACTTGGTGGTCTTATTATAACTGAATTCAAAGAAGCCTGCATCTCGAAACATACAAATTGCAAAAATTAGTTATGACAGTTGTTTCAAGTTTCCCCCTGGGATTTGAACAACTCAGCATTTACCATCAACTATGTTATAATATAGTGCATCACTCCCTCATTACTGTACTGGAGTATCAGTCTTGATTTTTATTCTCAAGTCCTGAAGTAGGTTTCGAACTCACAACTGCCTGATTCAGAAATGAGAGTGCTATCACTGAGTCACGGCTGGAACCGAAAGGTAGTGCAGCTCTCAGAGACTGCATGGAAGGGAATAATCAAATAAATACGTTAATCCCAAGATGATAGCACCTCACAAGTAATGCGAGGTAGCTTGTTTTGGGTGTTTAAATAAAGCACAATGGTTTGAAGCTTTTGACATTTTGACATGCAGGCCATCACCATTTGGAATGGGCACTCAGTCTATTCACATCAGAATCAATCAATCAGATTGGGCCATAATTGCTGGAGCAGGGCAAGGGATGGTACCCTGGTATTGCACCACTCCAACAGTCAAAGCAGACACTAGTGATCATCAGAAGATGAAGGGAACAAAAAAAACTTTTATAATCTGAGAACAAGAAGGGAGAAGAGAAGAATAAATAAATTCAAAAACACCACATACAGTAGTACTTCATGGCTATAAAACGCTTTGGACCATCTTGAGGCCGTGGAAGGCTTTATGCAAATTCAAGACTTCTGTGGCTAAGAGCAAAGATCAGACAAAGTTAGGGAATAAGGGTCACCTAAACAGCCAGGGAACAAATGCAGTTATAGAACATTAGTTTGAAGTGACTGCTAAAAATAGAGTGAGGGGAACGATTAATAAAAGATTAATTGCCAATACAGCAATGTGCAGAGTATATGAAACAAAGCAGTGGAGCTGGAGGCAATAATTTGTAATGAAGAGCCAGCTGTAATAGAGATAACTGAAACCTGGCCAGATAATGAACAGGACTGGCAGCTAAATTTTACAGGAGGTGACATCTTTATAAAAGGATCAAAGAATAAAAAGGGGATTGTGGGATAGCAGCGCTAAGTAATGGCAACATAATAGCAGTGCAAAAAAAAACTAACATTAAGATAGAAACAGAATCGATACAGGATGAGATTAAGGATAATAAGTGACCAAGCACATTAATAGGGCATTCTATAGACCACCAAATAATGGAAGTAAAGTGGAGGAAGAAATATGGGGACAACTCTATAAAACAAATAAAAGAGAAGGGAGATCATTTGCCAACCTCCCTTTCCTTTCCAAAGTCCTTCAACATGCTGTTGCCTTCCAAATCCATGCACATTTCTCCTATGTTATGGTCCCATAGAGACCAATAACTTCTAAAAAGAGAAATTAATTACCCAGTGACCAAAGCAAAAGGTTGCACAACAGGATTTCATGTTTTAAGACTTTTACTGTAACAAAGTAAAATCAACAGTTACTAAACATTACTTAGTAGGTAATTAATACACTAAACTATAGTACACATTAATACACTAAACTTAACACAACCAAAAAGCCCATGTCATTTTATATATTACACTGCGTTCTCAGCTGAAATGTAGTCTTATCTTTAAAATCCCAAGCTCTTCTCAGCTTTAACAAGATCACTTTTCCCTGCCACACCAAGGTAAATCTTCCAGTTTCCTTTTAAACAATGTCCACTCACTCAATCCTTTGGGCATAATCGAATGGACTTCAGTAACAAGGCACTCTCTGGCAACTCCTTGGTCTCTAACTCTCCACAAACTTTGTTTTTCTGAACAGGGGACCCATCCTCAGCAGCATTCTGCTTGGTGGTTTACCCAAAAACCATCCTTTTTTCGTGCTTGGCAAAGCAGCACTTGTTGTGGTCTTCTTCCCCAAATCTCTCTGGCTGACTGACTCAGAGGCTATGGCCTGGATTTTCATCACCAAGGCTGATAGCAGGAATCAGGAAAATTCCTGGCTCAGCCTGCACACCTCGAGAGAAAGCGCCCGCAAAGGTGGGATCTTCATTGTTCGGTTGGGGTGTGGGTAAGGGCTGGAGTCGGGCCAGCTAACCCAGGAATGAGGTCGGAGGCAGCCACAGGGGCTGCCGGGTACCAAGGTGGGCTGTTTAAAAGGCCCACTGTGGTGTTGTGGGACTTGGACCCCGTTAAAAGAGCAACAGGAAAGTTCCTCCAGCCCTCAGCCCTTACACCCAGTCAACCCCTCACACACTTCCCATACCCCATTCATGCCACATCATGCCCCCCACCCACCTTGTGACTCTTCATGCCCCCCATGCCAAGGTAAGGCTTGCCCAAGCACCCCCTATAGCTTGTCCATGCCACGCTATTGGCACTTCCATGCCCATTCACCCACTATATACTGTATAGAAGCAATGAACCCTGTAGTGGCAGTAGGATGTGTAACAAAAAAACCTTTTAAAAAAAAGTCATTCATTGATAATTTTCCACTTTCTTGAAAAAACTCCTTTTTACTACAGGGCAAAGTGTCAATCATCCTTTAAAGTTTCAATAGTTGAAACTGCAGGCACTTGAAACCTCTTAATCTTGCATAAGCAAACATTGCGAAGAGAGATCAAAGAGCCAGATCAGTCAATGAAGCAATATTTTCTCTGGGACTCAGATGTTTTAGTGCTCTAATGGATGCCCGGGCTCTCAGGCTAGCATACATAATGAGGTGGGGCACCTCTGAGCCCCTGTAATTGGACTTCTGCCTCAGCCACAGTACAAACAGCTCTTACCAAAGTCACAATTGACATATTATCTGACTGTGATAAGGGTAAACTTTCTCTCCTCATCCTTCCTGACCTGTCTACAGCCTTTGACATGGTTGACCGCATCATCTTCCTCCAACACCTCTCTTCCATCACCCAATTGGGTGTGTCTGCATGTGCCTGATTCCATTTTTATCTATCTAATCCTATCCAAAGAATCTCCTACAATGGCTTCTCTTTGCACTCTTGCACCATTATCTCTGGTGTCCCCCAAGGATCTATCTTTGGCTCCCCCCCTATTTCTCATCTACATTCTGCCCCTTGGCAATATCATCCAAAAACAGTGTCAGTTTCCAGATGTACACTAACGACACCAATTCTATCTCACCATCATCTCTCACAACTCCTCCACTGTTCTGAATTATCAGACTGTGTTATTCAGTATTAGATAAGCAGAAATTTCCTTCAATTAAGTATTGGGAAGACTGAAGCCATTGCCTTCAATTTCCACCACATACCCTGTTCCCTAGCTACCAGTTCCATCCCTCTCATTGTCAACTGTCTGAGGCTTTTCCAGACCATCCACAACCTTGGTGTCCTATTTGACCCCAAGATGAGCTTCTGACCACATACCCACATTGACCCTGAGACTGCTTATTCCCATTTCTGTAACTTTGCCTGACTGAAACCCCCTTCCATACCTTCGTTACGTCTCAACTTGGCTATTCCAAAACACTCCTTGCTGGCTTCCGACATTCCACCCTCGGTAAACTTGAAGTTTGTGTTCTGTGTCCTAATCCACACCAAGTCCCTTTCACCCATGACCCCTGTGCTCACTGACCTACACTGGCCCCCAGTTAAACAATACCTTGATTTTATAATTCTCATCCTGGTTTTCAAATTCCCCCATGGCCTCACTCCTCCCTATCTCTGTAATCTCCTCCAGCCCCACTGCACTCATTTAATCCTCTTTAGCATCTCTGATTTTAGTTGCTCCAGCACGGGTGGCTGTGCCTTCAGCTTCCGAGGTCCTAAGCTCCAGAATTCTCTCCCTAAACCCCTCTGCTGCTCATCTTTCTCTTCCTCTTTCAAAATGCTCCTTAAAGCCTACCTCTTTTATAAAGCTTTTGTTCATCTGCCTGAAGATGCCCTTTTATGCCTCAGTTTCAAATTTGGTTTTACAGTGTTGTGAGGCACGTTGGGACATTTTACATTAAAGGCACTGTATAATGACAAGTTGCTTTTGTTATGGAAGAGATAGGTAAAGGGTAAAAGGGAATTGAATTTTCACCGTGCAGTCAGGTCTCTTCTTACACAATACATAAACAGCCCGGCTAGAGAGGAATCACTGCTGGATATGTAACGTAAAATGAACCAGAGCAGATAAGAGAAGTAAGTGTAGAGGAACATCTAGGCAATAGCAATCATAACATGTCTCTGTTAATCATTTAAACTTTTTTATAAGTATGACAAAGGCCAAAGTAGTAGATTGGAAGAAAAGCCAATTTTGAGAGGATGTGATCATGGAACTGGGGTAAGTCTACTGGAAAAAAAATGTTGACAGACTAAGAGATAAAACAGCAGAGGAAGATATTTAAAATGGTGATCAGTTGAGTTCAGGGGAAATATGTTTCTCTAAAAGTCAAAAACAAACTAGCCAAAAATGACGAGGAAGACAAAAAGGAACTCAAAGAGGTTAGAAAAGACAAAGCAATTAGGAAAGCAAAGAGGAACTATATAATTAAATTACCAAGGGCTTTAAAAATAAAAAGTGAAGTATTCTACAGATAGATAATGAAAGAAAAATCAAAAATGGGCCAGCAAAAGATAAATTCACAGTTAATAACCAGGTAATTACAGTGAAATGATAGAAGTTAGTTACTTTGCCTCAGGATTTACATAAGAGATGAAAATGGATGTGACAGAAGAAAGGAGCATAAAGATCTAAAAAATTTTAAGACAGAAAGGGGTGATTTAATTAATAAACTAATCAAACAAGAAAGGATACCACATCCCCACCCCCTTCAAGGTGGGGATGAAATAAAGGTGCCTTTTACATATATATACATTTTAATGAAAAATTCATTAAATAAATAAATAAAATAGTGCCGGAGGACTGGCAGACAACAAATGGGATTCCTGTCTTCGAAAGGGAAGATAGAATGAGATCGAAGAACTATAGACTCATTTAGCTTAATATCAGTGGTGGAAAGGTAATGGAATATTTAATCAAGATGTAATTGAAGAACATCAGTATGACCTATTGGTCAGCACAGATTTCAAAAGATACAGTCTTGCTTAACCAAACTTATTCAATCCTTTAAGAAGTTACACAAGGGTAGACGAGGGGAATCCAGTGGATGTAATATTTACATCGGTGATGTAAGATTTTCAAAAGGCCTTTGATAAGGTACCACAAAGCAACTTGTGAGTAAGGTCAGACCATGTGAAGTCAGGGGATAAGTAGTGGAATGAGTAGCATGCTGGCTACAAACAGGAAACAGAGAGTAAGAATTAAAGGACTGGCAAAAGCTGGGAAGTTGTGTTCCAAAAGGATTGGTGTTGAGACCACTGTTGTTTACAATTTACATTAACTCAGGAATCTGAAGAAAAATCAAAATTTGTGCGTGATACCAAATTGCAGAGGGTGTAATTAACACAAAGAATGCAATAAAATACAAGAAAACAACAAGCTCGCAGAATGGCGACTTAGCAAATTAAATTTGATAAAGATGTGTGAGGTGCTGCGTTTTAGTAGAATAAAGAGGTCACATTCTGCTTGGATAAAAGGAGTCTAAACGGGGTAGAGGAGGAGAGGGATCTAGGGGTAAAGATTCACAAATCAATAAAAACAGCATCGCAGGTTGATTGGGCTGTAGAAAACCAAATCAAGTGCTGGGGTTTCTTTCTCGAGGGATAGAATTAAAAAGCAGGGAGGTTATATTAAACTTGTATGGAACCTTGTTTAGACCACATTTGGAGCATTGTGAACCGTTCTGGTCTCCATGTTATAAAAAGGATGTAGAGGCATGAATGAAGGCACAAAAAAGATTCACATGGTTGGTGCCAGAACTGAGAGGATATAAGTATCAGGAAAGACTGAACAGGCTGTGGTTCTTTCCTCCAGAAAAGAGAAAGCTGAGGGGGACCTGATAAACCTCCTTCAGATTCTGGAAGGGTTTGCCAATGTAGATGGAGAGAAAATATTTCCACTTGCGGGGAAATCCAAAACTAAGGGTTATAGGAATAAGAACTTCACCATGAAATGAAATAGAAACTTCTTTACCCTGAGTGCATGAACTATCAGAATGCAGAACAAGCTGCCACAAGGTGTAGTTAAGGCAAATGGCATGTATACATTTAAGGGGAAGCTAGATAAGCACACGAGGGGGAAAGGAATAAAAGCTAATGCTGATAGGATTACATAAAGAATGGTGTGAAAGAGGCTCGTGTGGAGTATAAACAGTGACATATAGCATTTGGGCTGAAAGGCCTATTTCTGTGCAGTAGACTCCATGGGCAGAATTTTCCTTTCTGGGACTAAGTCCCATGGCGATGGCGGGAATAGGGAGAGTTTTTCATTGCGGAGGCCGCAGGGAATTCGCGCCATAATGTGCAACCCTGCCCTCATTAATTATGCAATTGGGGGTTTCCTGACGTATCGGGTGGCAGGACGGGTTGGATGGCGTGTGCCCCGCCGTCATATCCGGGCATCATATTTAAAAGGCACCTGGACAGCAACTTACCCAATGTTGAAGATAGAAGATCTTCCACCTCCTGGAAGATACTGAAGTCAGAAGATAGACCTCCTGGAAGAACCTGAGGATAGAAGATGGACCTCCTGGAAGATTCTGAAGTCAAAAGACCCACGTCAAAAATGCTTCACTTACCTACTGATGCACCAGGGACCATCGCTGGAGACCTCCACCTTCTCTTCGGATCGCTGTGAGCTGCCCCTGGCCTTCTTCAGGTAAGTGCCAACGTGTACACGCCACGTAGATCCAGACGTGTTCTGGACTGGTGTGATTTCCCAATGGTGCCCCGCACAATCGAGTGGAGTGGGGGGGAGACAATTCCACTTGGGCCTTAATCTGCACCTCATTAACAGGATGGAAATTAGTTTCACACTGGCCTCTAGTGTGAATGGCGACCTGCCAGGGCAGGCGGGAGTGCAAGTTACCGCAGTCATTTGACGCCGCAAACTGATTTTTCAGCTCCTGCAGCATTGACCCCCCTCCCCCCCCCCATTAAACCCAGCACAGGGGGGGTGGACTGGAAAATTACACCCAATGTAACACGATAAAGAGCTTACTAAATAGCATTACAACATTTTGGTTCTGTGGATCTGCATCTTTCTTTTTCAGTAAAATGTGTCACATTTTTACCTCCTGCAAATCATTGATCCAGTAAGTTTGTTTTGCTTTCAATCGAGGGTGAGCTGCTTAAGCTATAACAAGACCCTGGCAGATAACAAAACCTACTGGTATGTATGTAACTCCCCATGAGCATGGCCATGAGAGTTCATCTAGTTTGCTCTATAAAAATCATATAAGTCACTTCATTATATGTATACAATAACAGACCATGCACAGAGAGTGGCCTTTTGCACCAGATTTTACACCAGAATACATTTGGAGTGATTCACACGTACAAACTCCGTTCCCTAGCTACTGGCTCCACCCCTCTCCCTGGCAACTGTCTGAGGTTGAACCTAATTGTTCACAGCATTGAATTTGACTCTGAGATGAGCTTCCAACCATATATGTGTACAATGCTCAGACCACCTACTTCACCGATATCAAGAAACAGCTGAAGGCACTGGATACTGCAAAGGCTATGGGCCCTGACAATATCCTGGTAATAGTACTGAAGACTTGTGCTCGAGTACTTGCTACGCCCCTAGCCAAGCTGGCATCTACCTGGCAATGTGGAAAATTGCCCAGGTATGTCCTGTACACAAAAAGCAGGACAAGTCCAACCCGGCCAATCACTACCCCACCAGTCTACTCTCTGTTATCAGTAAAGTGATGGAAGGGGTCATCAACAATGTTATCAAGCAGCACTTGCTTAGCAATAACCTGCTCACTGATGTTCAGTTTGGGTTCTGCCAGGTTCACTCTGCTTCTGAACTCATTACAGCCACTTTTAATCCCATATCCTTTTAGCATTGGCAAACCTGGCTGATGAGTTGAGGTGCCTATAAATGCCTTCCGTGGGACAATCTCCTTTTAATTGTCCTCATCATTTTAAATTTGACTTGCACTCAGTTTTTGATAGGTTGTTGTCCCTAGGATCAGCTGAGTTTTCACCTGTAATTATAAGTCATTACACAAATAAAATTCCAGATGAAATGTTTGCCCTTGTTTTTCTGTCAGGCCTTAAAGCAAAACCAAGTAGAATTGAACTGAAGGTGAAAATTGCGCCCTCTTACGTCTATTCTGCACATCTGCTGTCATGTGCAGCATGGGCCACTAGATGGTGGTAAACTGATGTTCTCATTCTGGTTTCTTTGCCCATGCAATATTTCAGACTGCTTAAAGAGAGAGAGTGGGATGGAAATGTCACTTATGTGCTGCCATAAGCATTTCACCAAACTAATGCTGGGAATTTATAATGGCATGAGAAGCTAATCTGCATTTCCAATCAGAATGATTAGAAAAGAAATATTCTTTGTTCATTCTCTTTAACGAGCATAAGGTTTTGCGTAGCAATGATTATTATACAGTAAAAAGAAATCAACTCCTGTGTCTCAAGCTTAATAAAGTACGATTGAATTATAATCTGTTGTTTCAGCACCATTAGAACATTACTTAATTTAAGTGTGGACAATCGTGATTTAGCTATGCTTGTCTTTATTTTTGTACTACAGATATGGTGGAAGCAACGTTTTACCTCTGCATCTATGAGTTCATCCTTAAAGGCATAGTTTCCCCCTGGTGTGACCTTTTGGAAAAAGAAGATGTGAAGGTAAAAACAGGAAGTAAAAGTCAGCAATATCTCTGAGTGACACTTTCCATATATAACCTCCAAAATTAATGTTTGGGGGAGAAACCTTCTTTAAGCAGCAGGCTCCTCATCTCTCAGTGAATGAAGGCACCTTGCTGACTCAGGTCTACTTAACCAACAAGGTGAAAATGAGCAGTCATATTCTGATCTATTCAGTATTATATTGGAACTAGACTCGATGCTGAAGCTGGAAGACTGGGTACCTATAGAAAACCTGAAATATTGAGTCTTTTGGGGGGAAAGGTTAAAACTGTAAATGACAAGTAGTTTTCCTTAATTTTTGTATCTGGAAGAGAAGAAGGAAAGAGCACCTTTCACAACCTCAGGATGTCCGTAAGTGTTTCCCAGCAGATAAAGTACTTTTGAAGTGTAGTCACTGTTGTTGTGTAAGATACATGACAGCCAATTTGTACAAAGCAAACTCCCACAAACAGCCCTGAGATAATGACCAGATAATTGTTTTGTTTCATAATGTTTGAGGGATAAATATTGACCGGGACACTGGGGATCACTCTCCTGCCCTTTGAAATAGTGCCATGTGACCTTTTACCTCCTCAATATTGAACACTCTTCCTGCTGCACTACCTTAGCTTTTAGAACATTACCAGTACTGCAGCAAGAGCAGCACATCTGCAGTTTGATTTACAGTTATTCCAGAACAGTACAACAGACCAAACCCCCAGGCTCATCAGGAATCGCATGCTTGTCTGTTGAACACAGATTTTCCTCGGTCTCATTTTCTTCATAGCCACATTCTGAAACGGTCACTCCACCTGCTCATTGCTTGTGGATACTTTTTTAAACATTTCATTCTTGGGTGCGAGCAATGCTGGCAAGGCCATATTTTTTGCCCATCTCTAGTTACGCTTGGGAAGGTAGCAGGTCTTCTTGAATCATGTAGTGAAGGTCATGCATCACTAATGTGTATAAAATATGAATGAGCTTCTGGCTGTCTTTTCCCAAATTTTCTTTTGCTAATCTTTCTTCCCCTCCTCTCCTGAAGGCAGTGTCCAGTAACTTATCCCGACAGCCATTGTTCATTTGTGTGACTTGGCCAATGAGGGTCAGCAACAATGAGGGTCAGCAACAATGAGGGTCAGCAACAGTGAGGGTCAGCAACAGTGAGGGTTAGCAACAATGAGGGTCAGCAACAATGAGGGTCAGCAGGCAGAAAGACAGCCGCAGCTAAACTTTAACTCATACTGCATCCAGCAGCAGCACCTCCAGCAGGGATCATTGGAATGATCATACCTCCAGCATGAAACAAAACAGATTTAATATTGAATCTGGCTTATCTAAGTCCAGTGAATCATCTAAATACAAGGATTTGATTTTAGCACTAATACAGTATATCAAACAGCACAGCAATTGCAAGACTAAGTGAGACTTATACACCATGTTGAGCAGTTTAGGCCTATACTCGCTAGAGTTTAGAAGGATGAGAGGAGATCTAATTGAGGTATATAAGATGCTAAGGGGGATAGACAAAGTAGACATGGAGCAGATGTTTCCCCTTGTGGGGCATTCTAGAACGAGAGGCCATAGTTTTAGGCTAAGGGGTGGCAGATTTAAATCAGAGATGAGGAGGAATTATTTTTCTCAAAGGGTCGTGAATCTGTGGAATTCAATACCTCAGAGTGCAGTAGATGCCGGGACGCTGAATAAATTTAAGGAGGAGATAGATTTTTAATTAGTAACAGGTTGAAAGGTTATGGGGAGAGGGTGGGAAATTGGAGTTGAGGCTGAAATGAGATCAGCCATGATCGTATTGAATGGCGGGGCAGGCTCGAGGGGCTGAATTGCCTACTCCTGCTCCTTGTTCTTATATTCTTATGTTTTACAGTTTGAGATTGTCAAGTGTTTTTTTCCTTCTAGGACATTGTAGGAAATGTTTGTTTGGTTCTAGCATGACATTTGCAGGCTCTGAGTGCAAGGCCCATTCCTTTAAATTTAATTCTTTATTCAATAAGGATTAATTAGCACCAAACAATGTTTTCACTGTGAAATGCAGAAAAAAAAGTAACTGTTTAAATTAACTATTCCAATTATCCGTTTGTCTCTCAGGTGTTGGAATACTTGGGTGATCTCAAGCAATACTGGAAGAGAAGCTATGGATACAAAATTAATGGCCTCTCCAGCTACAAGCTGTTTCAAGATCTTTTCCAGTATATGGATCAAACCATTGAGGAGAGTGAGAGGTAAAGATCAGAATCTCTGAAGTGTGCCTCAATAATGGATTAACTGTCAGTGCATCAGCCTAACCAGAATCCCTTGGTTCTTGTGCACATTTATCACAGTGAGTGAACATGGCTCTAAGACTTGGAGCATTTTATATTCAGATTCATTCATTTCGCAATTTATTTCAATGTAGTTTTTTAAAAATTATTTCGCGGAATGAGGGCTGCACTAGCTAGGCCAGCATTTATTGTCCATCCCTAATTGCCCTTGAGAAGGTGACAGGGAGTGCCTCCTCAAACTAATGCAGTCCATGTGGTGTAGGTACAATGCTGTTAGGAAGGGAGTTCCAGGATTTTGACTTCTGGAATACAGCCCACTTAATCCCAGAGTTGACTGGAGCCCTGGAGCTCACTCCGGTTAACCTGAGTTTAAAATGCAAAGGTTAATCTCTGTGGAAACGTCTGAATGATAATGCTTTTGTCTCCATTTACGTTTGTGTTGGTCACTTTGTGTGAAAAAGAGCTTTTCTGATTTTCATCCTAAATTTGCCTCTTATTCATTTGTTGTTGCAAAGCAATTTTTATTTCAAACAAGTGCACACTTCCAGTGTAAGCTTAGGCCTGACCCATGTGACTACCCTTTCCAGCGAGCTTTGGCCTATTCCAGAGTAAATCTAGGTGAGAATCCCTGAAGGGGGTAGCCTCGTCCTGCTTCGGTTCAACATCATGTGGACTGTAAATTAGTCGATAGAGCACTAAAAGAATCCATTGGACAGATGAAGGTTTCCCGCTAGGCTCGAGTCAAGCTCTGCAGTCACTGGAATATAAACACACATCCTTCATAAGGCAGAGAAAAGATTGGGGCCAGGCAGAATTGAAGTGTTCTCACTCAATTATCTGCCTTGACCAATAAGAATCAACCTGCCTGGTTTGAATTTAAACAAAGCTTGGCAGTTAACTGTCAGTCATCAGTTAACTGGTGCATTCTCCATGGCAACACCTCTACCAATTGGAGTCCACTTGCCAATAAGTCAGCACTGTCTTCTCATGAAGTGTAAGTTGTAGTTCCCTTTACTTTTGGTATTCTCGTGAATTGTCCCAATGAGTGCAAGACAAAAATCTTTGACAGCATGTGTCTCTTTTCAGCAATACTCCATGTTCTCACACGCCTCAGCAGGAGGATGTCTGTTCACCTTTTGAGTGCAGGCAGAAATAACCAGGTTGCTCTGGGTATAGGTGACAAAAATAGCCAAGCAGGGAACTCAGCCAACTTCAAAGTTTGCAGATGATACGAAACTTGGAAGCATTGTAAACTGTGAGGAGGACAGTATAGAACTTCAAAAGGACATAGACAAATTGGTGGAGTGGGCAGATAGGTGGCAGATGAAGTTCAATGCAGAGAAGTGTTAGGTGATGCATTTTGGTAGGAAGAAAATGGAGAGACAATATAAAATAAGGGGTACAATTCTTAAGAGGGTACAGGAGCAGAGGGACCTGGGTGTATATGTGCATAGATCATTGAAGGTGGCATGACAGGTGGAGAGAGCAGTTAATAAAGCATATAGTATCCTGGGCTTTAATAATAGGGGCATAGAGTACAAGAGCAGGGAGTTTATGATGAGCATATATAAGATACTATTTAGACCTCAGCTGGAGTATTGTGTACAGTTCTGGGCACCACACTATAGGAAGGATGTAAATGCATTGGAGAGAGTGCAGAAGAGGTTTACAAGAATGGTTCCAGGGATGAGAAACTTGAGTTACAAAGATAGATTGGAGAGGTTGGGACTGTTCTCCTTGGAGAGGAGAAGGCTAAGAGGAGATTTGATAGAGATGTTCAAAATCATGAGGAGCCGGATAGGGTAGATATGGAGAAACTGTTCCCGCTTGTAAAAGGATGAGAACAAGAGGGCACAGATTTAGTGATTTGCAAAAGAAGAAAATGTGATGTGAGAAAATTTTTTTCACACAGCGAGTGGTTCAGGTCTGGAATGCACTGCCTGGAAGTGCGGCCGAGGCAGATTCAATCGAGGCATTCAAGAGGGCAATGGTTAATAATTATTTAAATAAAAACAGTGTGCAGGGTTACGGGGAAAAGGCAGGAGAATGGCACTAAGTCATGATGTTCATTTGGAGATCCGGTACAGATATGATGGGCCGAATGGCCTCCTTCTGCGACGTAACAATTCTGTGATTCTGTGAGGCAGAAGAGCTGAGATTTCGCAAAGGGCAATTCAAAAGAATAGGAAATGAGAGATTCCTGGCGAAAGATATCAAGGTCTTCAGAAGGGAATTTTAGAAAGAATAGAACTTCCACTCCAATTCAAAGGACATTATTCTTTTTAATTTTACGTGGTCAAATTCAAGACTTATTGTTGTTGATGTTATACAATATTTCTATCAGTAGATGGTGATATGGCACCGCCTGTACAACCATTTCATTTTCCATTTGACACTGTGGACAGGAAGCACCTCTGGTATCAATGTATTAAAAACTGAATTTTTTTTCAAAAAGGGCCCTTTTATGAAGCTCTTTTTTTTTGTCTCTAGGAAATGAATTTAGTTTTGTATAAGCGACCTTCGTATCTCTTTTCAGCTCAGGATTTCCTGTGATGTTGAAGCCCTATTCTGGAAGATAAATATCCTTAAGACTGCTTTCAGGGTCTGGTCAGTAAGTTCCATGCCAAAGCTAATGTTTAGCCAGATTTGAGTACTTGGGCCCTATACTGACCCAGGGAGGTTTGAGCAGAAATGGTATCTTGTTACAGAAATCTCCACTGCAGCTTTACCCCAGTGATGCAAATCTTGGATGTAATCTACTGCTTGCACTCTCTGTCTGTCCCATAAAGAAGACCAACAACAGCTTGCCTTTATAAAGCACCTTTAATGTTGTTAAATGTCATAAGGTGCTTCATAGAAGCATTACTAAACAAAATTTGACACCAAGCCACATAATATTTTCGCATATTAGGGCCAGTGACCAGCTTGGTCAAAGAGAGAGGTTTTCAGGAAAGCCTTGAAGGAGAAGAGAGAGGTAGGGACGCAGAAAGGTTTAGGGAAGGAATTCCAGGGCTTAGGGCCTAGGCATCTGAAGACCTGGTTGCCAATGGTGCAGTGATCAAAATTAGGGTTGTGCAAGAGGACAGAACTGGAGGAGCACAGAGACCTCCGAGGGTTGTAGGTCTCGAGGAGTTAGATAAAGAGGGTTCTACTGCACTTTCAGTCTTAATTTGCTTAAGTTGCTTGTCTTCCTGTGCCTTTCAGCCTAAGTGCGTAGATGTTTTTTCAGCTGTCGGCATTTGCTAGGTTTCTAGTTTGGCATGTATGCCGTTGTCCTGGAACTATGCTGAACTATCTGCAGATGTGTTAAGACATTTAAATAGCTCTGGCAGTGCATGTCCTTATTCGAAAAATAATGCTGATAATGGATAATATATATTAAGCAAGGGTTGCTCAACAGGCTTGTATTCTTGAACCCTAGTTTAATCAGTACTAGAAGATAAGTAAAGAGAACATGTTATCTTGTAACTTTTTACCTAGTTTTTATTTGAAGTCAGTACTGTGGGACAGAGTTTAGTAATACAGACTTTTCAATTTGTACAAAGGCACTCCAAATAAAAGTATGTGCATGTTTTATTGAAGATCATTTGCTTGTGGAGATTGCTGTTTCAGCAAACACAATGCCGTTTATTATATGATTACCATCTCTCCAGAACTGTCCAAGGTTTGCAGGAATGTTAAGATTTTAAAAAATTCATTCCTGGGGTATGGGCGTCGCTGGCTAGGCCAGCATTCTTACTGCCCATCCCTAGTTGCCCATGAGAAGGTGGTGGTGAGCCGCCTTCTTGAACCACTGCAGTCCATGTGGTACATCCATCATGCTGTTACAGGGAGGGAGTTCCAGGATTTTGACCCAGCAAAAGTGAAAGAATGGCTATGTAGTTCCAAGTCAGGATGGTGTGTGGCTTGGATGGGAACTTGCAGGTGCTGGTGTTCCCATGTGCTGTCGAAGGAGCCTTGGTGAGTTGCTGCGGTGTATCTTGTAGATGGTACACACTGCTGCTACTGCGTGTTGGTGGTAGAGGGATTGATTGTTTAAAGTGGTGAATGGGGTGCCAATCATGTGGATGGCTTTGTCCTGGATAATGTCAAACTTCTTGAGTGCACTCATCCAGGCAAGTGGGGAGTATTCCATCACACTCCTGACTTGTGCCTTGTAGATGGTGGACAGGCTTTGGGGAGTCAGGAGGTGAGTTACTCACTGCAGAATTCCCAGCCTCTGGCCTGACTCTTGCTCAGAATATGCAGCAGTGTAAACTATGACCTAACTTTGAAAAATAAAACAAATTAAAAAGGAAGAGAAAACCCACTCCTGAACACTTTTTATCGTGCTAAGTGAGATGTTATTCACGTATGAAGTGGTAAAAGGTAAGAAGCTGACATTTTTAGTACTCAGGGTTTTGCAAAGACTTTTGCTTCAGCTCTCTGGTTTAATCAGATGTAGCACAAGGCACATCATGGAAAGTCCCATCTCATATTCCCAGTCTCTGCCGAATAAGCCTTACTCAGCAGTTAGAGCTGTACAGTTGACCTCAGAACCCCCTGGGCTGAGGTTAGGAAAAAATATCAGTCAGGGCCAAGGACCTGAGCACTTTCCTATGGCCCTGCTGGGAAGCATATGGATAACAGCCTGGAACAGAACCCGACTGGTTCTGGTAACCTCAATGATTGGAAAAACCTGCTTCATTCACTGGAGCCTAGCAAGGACCAGAGGGAAAATAATTGGAAATAGTCTTATTTGTCCCTCTTGATACCTTGCCCTCTCCATTTTAATTTGTTTTATCCCCAGCTCACAAATTTTCTTCTGATGGTTCAATTTTTATTTTGTTGCCAGTCTGTTGTCTCCATTCAAACCAAAAGGTTGCTAAAGTGACAAACTTGAGTATTCTTCAAAGATACTGCAAAACCACAAGGAGGTTTTAAAATGACACCTGGAAGCAGCAAGAAACAAATCACTTGTTGATGCCTATGTGTCATTCCAATGTTTCAGTTATTAAAGTCTTTTCTTGCTTTAAGGAGGCAGGCTACCTACTCAGTTATCACTTAGCATCAGCACATCCCTTGTTGCATTACTTATGGTGCATTAGAGGTGATCTTGTTTTGAGGGCAAGATCTCCGGCATACAGACGTATGACAGGAGTGGACTAAAACATTAGGAAAGAGTTTCTGAGAGATCTCCCTCGAGTCAGTGATTTAAGTGTTTCTCGGTTCCTGGACAATAAATAGTTTCTCTTTCCTTATTGGTTGCAGGTGGATGTATGTGTTCCCTCATACTGTTTTAACACAGATAGATCTATGCATATAATTGATCCCTTTATTTTAATCTTGTTTTTACATTGTGTATTTAAGTAGAACCTTTTGGAAAAATATCACCATGATTTTAAGGGATGAGTGTAAACAGAATAGTACGGAACAGAAAATAATGCCTGGTCACCAGCTGCCCTGTTTCCACATAGCATGCCAGCTCGAGACTCTTCAGCCAATCTAGCCATTGCCACCTTGGATAGGGTCTTGAGATTGACAGCCAGAACATCCCCATGTTTCAGGCAGGAGGTCACTTATACTATGCAAGTCAAGCTTCCGGGTTGTACCCTGATTGCAATTTTGCATTGACCGACTTAACTAGCAGTCCTTAAACCAACCACTGGAACCATCTTGAAAATGCCCAAAGCTGCTTCTAAAGATTGATTTTTCCTGGCCCCGCGCAAACCTTTGGTCCAATGCTAGAGTCAACATGATCAGCCGGCTGATTTCCCACCCTCAAGGCTGTTACCAGGCTTCTGTTAGGTGTCAGCATCTCACCAGCTGCGTGTCAGTGAGACCTGAGCTTCATGATCAGGCAGTAGACACAATCAGCCCATCACCCACTGTATTCTCTTCCAGCTAAACTCACCCTTATAAATTCAGCTCTTCATTCAGAACTGTCCTCCAAACCTTAATTATGCTCCACTCCTCCAAGAATTTGCTGTCTATAAGGGCTCTCAATTTCTGAAAATAAACATAAATAAAGGAAATTTTACATTTACAGTGTAACACAAAATATAAAGTAGCACTTTGAAAATTATCACAATATAAAATTTAATTTGTCTCACATTTAACCTGGAATGAACAGACTCTTGAATATCAGAATCTACATTGTTTTGTTCTGGCAAAGCACCTCAGAAAAATGAGGAGGGTCCAAGGGCACATTTTGTGAATGGCCATTCATTGCCGTGAATCGAAAGCCTTCTAGAAATTAAGAAAAAAATGCATGCAGGGAAGTGTAGCATGTCAGCTTGAGCCTCTGCAGCCAGTAAGGATGAGTCTGGCAACTTGCATGAAGAGCAGGCTTCTCACTGAGGTACAGGCCTGAAACCAAAAACATTGACCGGAATCTTGTGCCCTCCCCGCTGTGGCGGGTTTGGTGGTGGTGGTGTGGGGGGCATTTAATCAGGCGGGAGAGCGGTGGGTGGTGATCCCACCACCCTCCTCCATCCCGATTAAGTCTGTGGTGGGAATGCTTTCCCACCCTGCCGCCAGTTGATGCTGACTGAAAGGCCTCATCCCATCATCGCCTAGTGGTGGGTGGGGGGGGCTCGCCATGTGGGAAGCACAACAAGTAAATCCGTGTGGGGTTGCTTGCAGGCTCCTGGGAAGAGAGTTGAGGAGGGGGTCTTGTTCAAAGGCACTCTGTGCCTGATCGAGGGAACCCAGCATTGGGAATGGGGAGAGGCCGCTGAGAGCTACCTTGCTTCTCTGGCTGCTCTTGCTGCAAACACCCCTCCCCCGCAACCTCCCTTACACCCATCACTCACCTATGCCTGGGTCCATGGTGATCCTAGGCTTTGGTAGGTGCCATATCAGCAACAGCCACCACCCCACTGGTGACGCTGGTGTTCAATAGAGCTGTCAGCTCAGATTGGCCAGAAACTCTCAGCGGATGGGTCTTCCAGCCCTGGAGTCCTTGATCCTGGGGGAAGGTCCAGCGTGCTCAGATAAGTGCCTGAGTGAAGCAAGATGCTGTGGACTTTCCCTAAAAGAGGTGACATGGAGCTCTCACTGGCTCTCCAGTCAGTGACTGAGATCCCCTGAGATCCGCACAAGATTCAGGCCTTTGTTAGAGAATTTCAAGCATAAAATAAGATGGATTAAGTAAGTTTTATTATTTTCCAAATGTTGTAGTTTTTGTGTATTTATTACATGACAAATAATAAGTGCGCAGCTGCTGAGTTAAGGCAAACGTTATCTTTATTGGGAAACATCTTATAGTGGCTTCATCTTGCCATGAGGTCTACAAGAGAGAGCAAGATCATGAGATGTTGAGGTGAGAGTGATTGCCCTTGACATCAAAGCCGCATTTGACCGAGTGTGGCATCAAGGAGCCCTAGCAAAACTGGAGTCAGTGGGAATCAGGGGGAAAACTCTCCGTTGGTTGGAGTCATACCTAGCACAAAAAAAGATGGCTGTGGTTGTTGGAGGTCAGTCATCTCAGCTCCAGGACATCACTGCAGTAGTTCCTCAGGGTAGTGTCCTTGGCCCAACCATCTTCAGCTGCTTCATCAATGACCTTCCTTCCATCATAAGGTCACAAGTGGGGATGTTCGCTGATGATTTTACACAATGTTCAGCACCATTTGCGACTCCTCAGATACTGAAACAGTCCATGTCCAAATGCAGCAAGACCTGGACAACATCCAGGCTTGGGCTGACAAATGGCAAGTAACATTTGTGCTACACAAGTGCCAGGCAATGACCATCCCCAACAAGAGGGAATCTAATCATTGCCCTTTAACATTCAATGGCATTACTATCACTGAATCTCCCACTATCAACATCCTAGGGGTTACCATTGACCAGAAACTGAACGGGACCAACTATATAAATACAGTGACTACAAGAGCAGGTCAGAGGCTCGGTATCCTGTGATGAGTAACTCACCTCCTGACTCCCCAAAGCCTGTCCACCATCTACAAGGCACAAGTCTGGAGTGTGATGGAATACTCCCCACTTGCCTGGATGAGTGCAGCTCCCACAACACTCAAGAAGCTTGACACCACCCAGGCAAAGCAGCCCGCTTGATTGGCATCACATCCACAAACATTCACTCCCTCCACAGTAGCAGCAGTGTGTACCATCTACAAGATGCACTGCAGGAATTCACCAAGGCTCCTTTGACAGCACCTTCTAAACCCCCGACCACTACGATCTAGAAGGATAAGGGCAGCAGATAGATGGGAACACCATCACCTTGAAGTTTCCCTCCAAGTCACTCACCATCCTGACTTGGAAATATATCACCGTTCCTTCACTGTCGCTGGGTCAAAATCCTGGAACTCCCTCCCTAACAGCACTGTGGGTTTACCTACTCCACATGGACTGCAGTGGTTCAAGAAGGCAGCTCACCACCACCTTCTCATGGGCAATTAGGGATGGGCAGTAAGAATGCTGGCCTAGCCAGCGACACCCATACCCCAGGAATGAATTTTTTAAAATCTTAAAATTCCTGCAAACCTCCGACAATTCTGGAGAGATGGTAATCCTATAATAAACGGCATTGTGTTTGCTGAAACAGCAGGCTCCACAAGCAAATGATCTTCAATAAAACAGCACTGTGACTGGGTCCAAGTTTGTTTTCACTATGTTCATTACATTGAATTCTATTCTAGAGGTTAAAGTTAAAAGTGTTGTCCACAGCAATAGCGCAGTTTGTTGAAATGGCTGACGTCAGATAAGTATTTGGGCAGTTACCCTGTAGCATTTGAGGGAATGCTTTGGAGCCCTACTTGGAGTAAGAAAAAGAGATCTGAGGCTGTACTCAAACGATAGCCACAATGTCATTGGGAAGCTGTTTTACTGGGCACCGAAACAATCCAGGCCCATGGCTGACCACAGACACAAGCAGAGTGAAACTTCCACTTTGTACCAATGTCACACTTGTTCAGCCTTAAGCATACTAAGAAGTCACTATAGAGCTAGTATGATGCATTGACTTAATACTATCAGATGACAATAACTGTTGTTGAATTTAACAAACTTGAACTTTCTAAACCCAATGGAAAGATATTGCAGAACCACAATTAGCAAGTGGTTGCCATCTTTCATGATTGATATCCGTACTAGCATGTAACAAACATCCATCTGAATGAACTATAGAAGTCCACTCTGCTGAATGCATTGACTTAATATTAGCCCTTGTGTTTGAATGGGCCTTTTAATACAACTCTGTACCGTTAATGGCTGTTACACTATGCACCAGATGAAGAAATGCACAGTGAATTAACAAAATTACTTAAGTATTTCTTAATATCCTGTAATTTTAGCACGTGGTCAAGCTATCTAGCAAGCCAAGAATTTCCGAGGTTTGTTTGAAGTCTGTACTTCAGTGGCAATTGGTGATCTATCTGGCAGATGTGGTACACAATAAATAAACCTAATGCAGCCAGTTTGTTACCATGGCAGGACCTGGTAATTTCTTGCTCTGGGACCACCAATTACTGTTTAGTTTCTGTATAACACCAGAAACTATGTAGAATTCTCATCACAATTTCCTCAATATTCTTGAAGATACTAAAATGTTGCATGGATACTGAAAGGACAATATCAGATTTTTCCAGTATATGCTTTTTCGACACAAGAAAAGAGACAGTCAAAAGCCTTGGTGGTTTTTCTTTGTAGCTACTGGGTCTTTGATCTGAAACGGACAGAGTTTTATGTGTTTCCTTACTGTCTATGATCAATGTGATCCATACATGAGGTGTGTGTTTTTCCTTACCATCAGAGTGGTTGTCCCAATTTAAATAATTCTAGCAGCAAACCTTTCTGTGAGTTTGAAAATAAGGGAGGTTATCTATTATCCCACACTTGCCCTGGAGGTTTAAAAAAAATGACATCTCACACACTTGACTCACACAAAGGCTAGTTAAACAATACAAATAATTGTCCCAGTCTCTCTTTCAGTCTCTTAGATGAGTTGATGCTTTTAGGTGAAGTGAAGGTCTTATAAGCAGAGGTTTCTCAGTAACCTGCGAGGCTTCTTGTAGTTGAACTTCCAGGAGGTTGGTAGCCAGGGGAACTTGAAGTTGGAACACGTTGGGGAGGGTCCTTCTTCCACTTTCAAGGTTTTGCTGTTTATTACCTTGAATGCATAGTTGATTCCAGTGGGTTTAATGGCTTTCTGATGGTCACTCTGTCAAGAACAGCTTGCTGTTTTTAAAAGCAGGCCACAAACATGGCTGTCTCACCATGTGACCTGTTGCAAGTCCAAAGGCTTTTCCCAAATAAGGTAGGTGACCAGGTTAATTATACATTTTGGGAATTCACACTTTGGGAGTTTGAGACAGCTAGTGCCTTTATATCTGAATGACTCATTCAATTTGAAATTACCCTTTTGAATTAGTTTCAGGGAAAAGGCATTGAGTCAACATCAGTTTGGAAAATTCCTCTTGTTCCCTCTTGAGACAGGGCCATGTTTCAATCCACAAAAGAAGTCAGGTGATCCTCAGGCAGCCATGTTTTTGTAGCCCATTTGTGGTATTTAAAAATGTAAAGTATTGACTGGAAGTTCATAATATACTGGAACATGACAGATGTAATGTCACATGGAACTAACCTCATACAGAGTCACTGTTAAGTACTTCACAGGATCGGATAATTCAAAGTAGAGAAATAAAAGCCAAGAGACAGACATTCATCATATTGATGCCCCTCCTTGAACGAAAGGACAGGCCCCCTCAAGGTTCATTTGCTGTTGACACCTGCTGGCCATTGAAATAGCATCTTGCTCTGTTCCTGAACATCTGTCAATGCTTTTAAACAATGCGTGACTTTCACTCTTTTTTGGTGTCTTGATGGTTCAGCCGTCTAAGAGGTAATTAATTAATGTGTAGGATCCTTTGCACTTCCTAGCAATTGAAACCATACCTGCGAATGATAAGCAGGAAGTTGGAGTTTACAAATCAAATATCCATTGAGGCTCTGAGGATTACTGACATGCTCTTGTCAACCCTGATCAGTGCACTGAACTATGCATCTACACCCTGACTATTTTAGAAAGGGACAGCAAAGATTCGTTAGAATTACATCAGAAATGAGATTATGACTTTTTTCACTGATCAGGGAAATCTAAGTGAGAATTGAATAGAGATTTACAGATTAGTGAACAGTTTGGAGAAGACAAACTTTGTCTGTAGGTTGGTGAAACAGTAACAAGGAGGCACAGACTGGGAATTGTCACTAGAAAAGTAAAGGGGGAGCTGGGGCAAACTTTTTCACACTGAGGGTTAATAGAACCGGGCATGCTTTACTGCAAGTGACTATTGAGTCAGAGACTGTACAATGTCAAGGAACAGGAAAATAGTTGAAAAATAATAAGTAGGATGCAACGAAATGGGATTACAGTAGTTAACTATTGTGGATGAATAAGCACCTGCCCAAGTCCAGTAATCCAAACAGCTTGCTCCTCTACTGTAACCTCTATGATTTCCATTCGATGACTCAAGCAGGTACAATAAAAATTCTGCTCTTTGTAGTTAGATATATAACTGGATTGCAACAGTACTTGTTTTAAAGATAAGGTTAATGACTCAGAAAGGTCAAAACATCACAAAGCTAAAAGTGCCATCATCTCACCAACAATTGTTAAATCTTTCATAGGAAACAAAATGGCATCTTTATGTGATGTTTGAAGCCAAGGTCGCAAATAACTTACTTTCAGAAGATTGAATTGTATATCATCAATACCTCCAGAAAGGCAATAGGAATTTGAGAGTGCAAAAAGAGGATTCTGTAATGCTTGTTGTACATGGTGTATCTTTCCAACTGAAGTAGAATGGAGGATGAAATGATGGAGTCACCAGCAAGGTTTCTGCCTAGGCCCACTTACCTGCCTCAAAAGTCTTTTTTAAAAAAAGGAGCCTTCCCAAAACTGTCTTACACAATGGTGGCACAGATTGAGAGGGGTCACATATAAGTGGCCAGAGTCAGAGGGATGAAGAGCTGAAATTTAACCTGCCAGGATGGGTGGGTTTTGGTGCATGTGGCAAGTTAAAGAAGCAAAAATTGTCATTGTGTTGGGAAGCTACCAGGAACCCACTGACTCCTGCATTTAACTAGTGCACATTTATTAGTGTGTGGCAGACCCTGGTAGGACACATGGCTCTGAGATTGATGCTAAAAAGCAATTGACTGCATCTTTAACCTTGGACTCTGGCTTTAACTGTCAGCGCAAAGGTTTCCAGGGCTGTCTGGAACTTGCTAAGTTAAACAAAGTGAGAGGACTGTAGGGATTGGCAGGGCTGAGAAATTCGGAGATTGGAAAGTCTTGAAACACAGACTTGAGACAGCTGCTACTTTGCTTCAGTGAAAGGTTTTTGCTTCTTCATAATCTATATCAATAACCTAGATGAGGGGTTTGAGCGTAATGTGTCCCAAGTTTGCTAGCGAAACAAAGTTAGGTGGGAAAATAAGCCATGAGGAGGGCACAAAAAGGCCACAAAAGGATATAGACAGGTTAAGTGAGTGGCCAAGAAAGTGACAGATGAAATATATTGTGGGGAAAAGTGAAGTTATCTAATTTTGTTAGGCAAAATAGAAAAAAAAACAGAATGTTGTTTAAAAGGTAAGAGACTGAAGGATGTTGATAAACAGAGAGTCTTGGATGTCCCTGTATGTGAATCACAGAAAGTTAATACTCATGCAATTCGGAAAGTAATGGCTATGTTAATCTTTATTGGATTGAGGTATAAGAGTGAAGGAGTCTTAACTGCAATTGTATTGTAAAGATTACACCTGCTGTAAACTAGCTGTTGTACCTCATCTGGAACACTTGAGGTTAGACCATTGTGGCAATTTGTGACGTGTTTGTATGAAGAGAGTCAGTATCCATTTGTAAAGGATAGAGCGTGCCTAGTGAAGAGTGTAATTGACAGGGGAATGCCAATAATGTTATTTGTATGAACTTGCTGAAGATTTGATAAAGTCCCTCATCAGAGACTGTTAACTAAAGTTGAAGCTCCTGGAATTGAAAGCAAATTGGGGACCTGGTTAGGAAATTGACCGAGTTGCAGGAGACAGATAGTAGGGATAGGGACACCCAGATGAATTCCGGGTCCCAACCCCACGCACGAGCTGTGTCATGCTGGCAATGCAATCTTCAAATTAAAATGGCCTAATTCTCCAGGAGGCGGGAGCTGCCTGCCTGATGCCAGTGATAAAAGTAGGCGGCAGCCATGTTGGGGTCTGCCACTGCTTTGCTGATTTGATTGGGTAGGTGCTCGGGAGGCCAGGAGGTTAAGCGAGGAAGACAACGGCCTTGGATGATAAGGATCAGCACCCGTGCTTAGTTGACCTCACACATTCCTCTCAAAGTCATCTCCAAAGTAATTTATTTGGGCACTCCAACAACTTTGCACTGATGTGCACAAGATTTTTGGGCATGACAGAAGATCTTTGGAGTTTCATTCCGTTCCAGAAAGACCTCTTAACAAGCTCCTTCAGGAGCTTAAGGGACCATTAATTGGAGATGAGAGCCTTCCCTGTTTCCTCCCCACTGCCAGCCCACTGAAAATTCGAAACCGTCTCTGAGACATGGGGATGCCCGCATGACCTCCAGTCCTGCTGCACTCATAGGCTTTATGCCCTCTTGTATAAGCCAACAGCTTTCCTCAGTACCTCTTGCCATTCTCCGTAGAGCCCATTGAGACATACGTCACAGTTTCCTTATGAGCAGCAACCACAAATGCCTGATCCTACTCTCTCACTGACCTTCCTATTCAGCATGCGCATTGGGGGAAAATTTGCCAATTTCCTCCACGCCCAACTCACGCCTCAGTGCTTGCCCTTTGGACTCTGTTAGCTGATCAGCTATCACTATGATACTTTGCAACCCACTAGAGAATGAATGTTCACTTGTGAACAAGGCCTTTGCCCTCATGAGCTTATTGAAAGTGATTGTGTTGACACCACAGCATTGATGGCGACCTGGCTGAGGGGTGATGACAGCCTGCCCCTAAACAGAGCACCCCCCTCCCTCCCTGCCCCCCCACCAGGCTATATCATCCAACTTTTTAAAAAATTTGTTCTTGGGATGTGAGCATCACTGGCAACTATCACCACGATTTATTGCTCATGCCTAATTGCCCTTGAGCAGTTGGTGGTGAGCTACCCACTTCAAAGAGCACTTAAGAGTTGTGGGTCTGGAAACACATGTAGGACAGATTTCCTGAAGGACCTTAGTGAATGAGACAGGTTTTCTACAACAATCCGATAGTTTCATGACTATTATTAATAAAACTAGTATTTTATTCCTACTTTATTAATGCATTGAATTTAAATTCGCCCTGGCTGCAGTGGTGGGATTTAAACTCATGTCTTTGGCGCATTTAGTCCAGGCTTCTGGAATACCAGTTCAGTAACATTACCATTATGCCATCATGTCCCAACCCTGCCTCACCAAGACTGCCAAAGTAGTAGTGTGGCTCTTATCACCAATTCAAACTTTGGCCTAAACCTGCACTCCTCCAGCACTTTCTCCTTCTTTGAGCATCTCACCTTGTGTGTCCTCCCTCACCTCTCATTTAAAATCCAAGTCCTCGACTGATCTCCCAAGTACAATGAAAATTTTCTTATTGAGATATCGTCACTGCTTTCCTTCCTCAGCCTCTGTACCAAACGACTTCTCACCCTCGGTGATTTCAACCTGCATCTCAGTTCATCATGCTCTCACTCCTCTGCATTCACTCTCCTACCCTTTCTTAATCTCACCCTCAATATAAACTTGACAAACCATTTTCACAGCCATCCCCTTGACCTCGCCATCTCACATGACCTCACTTCTCCCATTGTATTATCACAGGTAAGGCCGCGTTCTTGTATAGCTCACCACACACATCCCCCTTTCCTCTTCCAACCCTACCTTCTATATCCGTCCTTGGGAAAAAAAAACTATTCATCTATAACTGCACTTTCAAAATCCCAACTATTTAGCCTTTTGCCCTCCATTCACCACAGCATTTCTGCAGCTATTGATTAGCTCAAGCACACCTTTACTTCCACCTGTGATATGCAGTCCCTATGGAAACCATTACTTTCCTTCTCCCCTGACTGTTTCCCACAAACACCTCCACTGTATTAAGTTCAACGAACTCAACCTTACATGGATATAGCAGCCAATTGGTTTTGCCATTCACTGTCAGAACTGGTTGGACCACATAAAGCACTCTTGGGCCCATTATCTGGAATGCAAAGATAAGCCCTGCCTTCTGTCCTCTATCATAAACTATCTTCTTAAACCTCCTCATCTTGCCTCCTCCATGCTCACCTGCAACAAGTGAGATTGAGACCATCCAACCACCTGCCTTTGTCTCTTCCTCCCCCTAACCAGTGGGCTAAACTTCCTGTAAGGCTCCCCCCTGCCCTACCCTGACCCGCATTTTGACCTAGTTACTCGCCTATCTCCCCTCACGCCCTCTCTGTGCTCATCTTGTCTAAGAAATATATTTCCTGCTCTATCAATCTTATTCCCACTGAACTGCTGACCACCCAGCTTCTCTTCCTATCTCCATGTTGGCCGACATTGTTAATGGCTCTCACTCTTCAGGTGCCATCCCTCTCTCCTTTAAATCTGCCACCAGATTTCTCACCAAAAGTCCCAGCCCTTGACTCCTCCATTGTTGCAAACTACCATCCCATCTCCAAACTCCCTTTCCTCTCTAAAGTCCTTGAATGTGTTGTTGCCTCATAAATCTATGCCCAGCTTTCCTAAAGTTCCATGCTTGAACCCCTTCATTCAGGTTTCTGCCCCAGCCACAGTAATGAAATGGCTCTTATCATAGATACAGATCACATCCTATGTGGATGTGGTAAAGTTAAACTTTCCCTCCTTGTCCTTCTCAATGTGTGTGCAGCCTTTCACACGGTTGACCACACCATCCTCCTCAAATGCCTCTCTGCTATCGTCCGGCTGGGTGGGACAGTTCTCGACTAGTTTCATTTTTATCTATTTATTTGTAGCCAACAAATCACCTACAATGTCTTCTCCTCCCCTTGCCCTTCTTTTCACCGTTATTTCTGAGGTATCTCGAGCATTTATCCTTCTCTTTGTCACCTACATGCTGTCTCTTGACGACATGAGCTAAAATTACACTGTCAGTTTCCACATGTCCGCTGATGACATCCAGCTGTACTTTATCACCACCTCTCTTGACCCCTCCACTGTCTCTAAATCGTCAGGCGGTTTGTCTGACATCCTACTGGATGAGCAGAAATTTTCTCCTGTTAAATATTGAGAGCCGAAGCAATTGTTTTCAGTCCCTGCTACAAACTCCGTTCCCTAGCCACTGATTCCATCTCTCTCCCTGAAAACTATCTGGTTAAATCTGGTTGAACCTGGTTTATCTAGCCTCAGTTTAGTTGGCTATAAATACAGGGCTCTCTAGTGTAGCCAAGGCAAATGAGTACAGCTGAGGAAACTGAGAGTTTGATGAGTGGGAGATTTCGATGAATGGGGGGAAGGAGGTCTTTGTCTCCTTTGCTTTTCTACCTTTCCCGTCCTGTAGGAATTGGTTCTTACTCAACTACAGGGAAAGGAGCTAGCTGTTTGGTGAGTAGTTAAGGCCTATTCTATTTCTAAGGTTTAAAGTAGTATATAAATTGGTGGTAAAGTTAATAAAATATATAAAACAGCAACATAAATCAGTGAATGGTATAATTAAGTAATTAATTAAGACACATTAAGGATGGCAAGACAGGTGATGTGTCAAGACTGCAGCATGTGGGTGCTCCTGGATAACATTGTTTGTGGTAGGTCTTTGTGGCTCGAGGAGCTTCAGCTGAGAGTCATTGAGCTAGAGGCTGAGCTGCGGACTCTGCGACACTTCAGGGAGGGGGAAAGTTACCTGGATGCTTTATACCAGGAGGCAGTCACACCACTTAGGATAGGGCCTTTTGACTGCAATTGCCCAATAGGTTTGAAGTTTTCCCAGTTTGTTTGGATGAGAGCAGGGGCTCCAGGTTGGACATGCAACTGCCCATGGCACCGTGGTACAGGAAGCTGCTCAAGTCAGGGGAGCAAAAAGGAATGTAGTGGTGGTAAGGGACAGTATAGTGAGGGGGATTAATACTGTTCTCTGCAGCAAAGAACAAGAGTCCAAACGGCTGAGTTGCCTGCCTGATGCCAGCTTTCGGGAATTCTGCCCAGGGCTGGAGAGGAACTTGCAGTGGGAGGGGGAGGATCCAGTTGTCATGTTCCATGTAGGGACCAATGACACGAGTAGAACTAGGAAAGAGGTTCTGCCTATGAGGAGCTAGGCACTAAATTAAAAAGCAGAACCAAAGGCTGGATTATTACCTGAGCCGCATGCAGATTGGCATAGGGCACATAAAATTAGAGAGATGAAAATATGGCTCCAAGAATAGTGTGGGAGAAGTGGGTTCCAGTTTAGGGCACTGGCACCAGTACTGGGGAAAATGGGGGTTGTACCTTTGGGGCAGTCTGCACCTGAACTGGGCTGGGGCCAGTGTTCTTGCAAGCTGCATAACTAGGGAAGTAGAGAGAGCTTTAAACTAAATAATGGGGGCAAGGGATCAAATGTGGAAAGATGTGGCAGATCAAAGAGCAGAGATAAGGTAAGAGAGGAAAATAATAATATGGGAAATGAGGCACAGAGAATGGTAGGAAGGGACAGAGAGAAAAAACCTAAGAATGCACCAACAATCAAGACTAGATGTTACAAAGATAACAAAAAGGCAAAACTAAAGGCTCTGTATCTGAATGCATTCACAACAATGTAAATAAATATATGATAGCCATTACAGAGTCAAGGCTGCAGGATGACAAGGGTTGGGTCCTGAATATTGAGGGGTATATGACATTCAAGAAGAATAGGAAGCTTGGTAAAAGTGGAGGGGTAACACTGTTAATCAAGGATATAATTTGCGTTAGAGATGATCTTGGTTCAGGAGATCAGGATGTAGAATCGGTTTGGGTGGAGATGAGATATAGTCGAGGAAAGAAGTCACCAGTGGGAGTGGTCTACAGGTCCCCTAACAATAACCACAATGTAAGACAAAGCACACGAAGAAATATTGGGTGCTTGTGCTAAAGGGGTGGCAATAATCATGGGTGACTTTAATCTACGTACAAACTGAAAAAATCAAATTGGCAGTAGTAGCCTGGATAGGGAATTCATAGAATGCTTTCGAGAGAGTTTCTTAGAGCAGCAAGTTCTGGAACCAAACAGAGACCAGGTTATATTAGGCTTGGTATTGTGTAATGTGACGGGATTAATTAATGACCTCAAAGTAAATGCCCCTAGATAGCAGCGGTCACAATATGATTGATTTTTACATCCAGTTTGAAAGGGAGAAGAGTGTGTCTAAGATGAGTATTTTAAACTTTAATAAGGGCAACTATGTGGGCATGAAAGCTGAGCTAGCTGAAGTGAATTGAGATATTAGGTAAGGGGATAGATCAATAGAAAAGCAGTGGCAAACATTTAAGGGATCATTTCAGAATACTCAGAATAAGTATATTCCTACTAAAAAGAAAGATTCTAGAGAAGGATCCACCGTCCGTGGTTAACTAAAGAAGTTAGAGAAATCATCAAACTTAAGGAAAAAGCTTACAACTGTGCAAAGATAAGCGGCAGGTCAGATGATTGGTCAGAATATAAAGAACAGAGAATGACTAAAGGTTAATCAGGAGAAAAAAATTAGAGTACGAGAGGAAGCTAGCAAGAAATGTAAAAACAGATAGCAAGGAAAGCGTTCCTATAGGTATTTAAAAAAGGAAAAGAGTAAGTAAAGTGAGTTTTGGCCCTCTAGAGAGTGACAGTGGGGAGTTAATAGTAGATAATAAGGAAATGGCGGATGAAATGAACAAATATTTTGCTTCTGTCTTCACCATAGAGGATACAAAAAACATTCCAGTAATAACTGCAAATTAGGAGACGGAAGGGAGAGAGGAACTTGGTGAAAGTACAATCACTAGGGAAGCGGTACTGAGCAAACTGATGGAGTTGCAGGCTAACAAGTCTTCGGATGGACTTCATCCTAGGGCTTAAAAGAGGTGGCTAATCAGGCAGTCGATGCACTGGTGTTAATTTTCCAAAATTCCCTAGATTCTGAAAATGTTCCATCAGACTGGAAAGTAGTGCATATAACCCTTCTATTCAAGAAGGGAAGGAAGCAGAAAACAGGAAATTATAGGCCAGTTAGCTTGACGTCTGTCATGGGGATAGTTTTACAATTGATCATTAAAGAGGTTACAGCTGGGCACTTAGAAAAACTCAAGGTAATCAGGAGAAGTCAGCGTGGTTTTGTGAAAGGGAAATCATGTTTAACCAATTTATTAGAGTTCCTTGAAGGAGTGACACACTGTAGACAAGGGGGAGCCTGTAGAGGTGCTGTACATGGATCTTCAGAAGGCATTTGATAAGGTGCCACATCAAAGGTTACTGCGGAAAATAGAAGCTCATGGTGTAGGGGCTAACATATTAGCATGGATAGAAGATTAGCTGGCTGGCTGGCAGAAAACAGAGTATGCATAAATGGGTCTTTGTCTGATTGGCAAGATGTGACGAGTGGAGTCCAGCAGGGGTCTGTGCTGGGACCTCAACATTTTAAAAATTACATCAATGATTTAGACGAGGGGAGTGAAGGCACGGTAGCTAAATTTGTAGACGCCACAAAGATAGGTAGGAAAGTATGTTGTGAAGAAGGCATAAGGAGTTTGCAGACGGTTATAGGTAGATTGTGTGAGTGGGAAAAAATTTGGCAGATGGCGTATAATGTGGGAAAATATGCAGTTGTTCATGTTGGCAGGAAGAATAAAAAAGCAGAGCATTATTTAAATGGAAAATGACTGCAGAATTCCGAGGTGCAGAGGGACCTAGGTGTTCTAGTGCATGAGTCACAAAAGGTTAGTATACAGGTGCAGCACGTAATCAAGAAGGCTAATGGAATGCTATCCTTTAATATGAGAGGAATTGAACATGAAAGTAAGGATGTTATGCTTCAGTTATACAGGGCATTAATGAGACAACATCTCGAATACTGTGTGCCGTTTTGGTCTCTTTATTTAAGGAAGGATGTAAATGTATTGGAGGCGGTTCAGAGGAGGTTTACTAGATTGATACCTGGAATGAGTGGGTTGTCTTCTGAGGAAAGGTTGAACAGACTGGACTTGTTTCCACCGGAGTTTAGAAGAGCGAGTGGTGACTTGATTGAAGTATATAAGATCCTGAATGGTCTTGACAAGGTGGATGTAGAAAAGATATTTCCTCTTGTGGGTGAGTCCAGAACTTGGGGGCACTGTTTTAAAATTAGGGGTTGACCTTTTAGAGCAGAGGCGAGGAGAGTTTTTTTGTCTCAGAGGGTTGTGCGACTTTGGAACTCTCTGCCTCAGAAGGTGGTGGAGGCGGGGTCATTGAATATTTTTAAGGCAGAGGTAGATAGATTCTTGCTAGCAGGGGAATCGTAACCTTGGTGTCATATTTGACCCTGAAGTGAGCTTTTAACCACATATCCATGCCATCACCACTGCTTCCACCTCCGTAACATTGCTCAACTCCTCTTTTCCTCAGCTCATCTGCTGCTGAAACCCTCATCCAAGCCTTTGTCGTCTTTGGACTTGACTATTCCAATGCTTTCCTGGCCAGCCTCCATCTTCCACCCTATATAAACTTGAGGTCATCCAAAACTCTGCTGCCCATGTCCTAAAACACACCAAATGCTATTCCTGCATTTGTTGACCTACATTGGCTCCAAGTTAAGCAAGGCGTTCCTTTAAAATTCTTATCCTTGTTATGTAAATCCTTATGTAAATCTCTGCAATCTCCTCTGACCACAAATGGCTCTAAGATCTCTGCGCTCCTCTAATTCTGGACTCTTGATCATCTCCGATTTTAGTTGCTCCACCACAGGTGGCCGTGCCCTCAACTGCCAAGAGCCTGAGTTTTGGCCTCTTTTAAGATATTCCTTAAATCTACCTATTAAATCAAGCTTTTAGTCATCTGCCCTGATATTCTTATGCGGAGGCTGGATCTTAAATTTTGTTTTGTAATTAATACTCCTGTGAAGCACCTCGGGATGTTTTATTACATTAAATACAATTTGTTGCTGTTTGCTCATCGGGTGGTCGGCTGGGGGAGGCATGCTTAATTGAAGTACCGGTATAGTGTTGCCATCATTGTCTTTGTTGTTGAACAGGAATATTAGCTGTACGCTGAATTATCACCTTTTGGAAGCTTTTGCAATGCTGACTAGTAGGATGGTTTAATCAGGTGATACTTTTTCAGCAGAACGATTTCTTATGGGTGATTATAAGACTGGGAAAGATTGTTTCTATGCTTAAAGAGGGGGAATTGATGAACCATTTGCCATTGTAGAATTACAATAGGGTTCTTGTAAGGAATTGGGAAACATCCAGGCTTTATTTTCTGAGCTTAATACATATTTGGCGGAATCATCCCAGGTTTGCACCAAGTACGGTAGCAGGCGGGTAAGACAACGTTTTACCCACCGGCCGCAATGGCGTCTTTTCACGGCGTATTGTCCCAAACCCGCCGCACTAATTACGCATTCCTGGGAAACACGCCGTTTCCATGGCAGCCGGCCTCTCATTTGCCCTCCACACCATCACCTCGCCGCTTCATCATGCCGGGCACCACATTTAAAGTACAGCCGCGCGCACACCTCTCAGTGCCTCCAGCCCAGGACTGCTGCATGGAAGACAGGATGGCCCCGAAAGGCAAAAAGACTGCAGCCCCCTGCTTCAGTGAAGCGTCCCTCGAGCGCCTTTTGAATGTTGTGGAGGCCTGCATCTACCCCTGCTCTGGCCGCAGGATGGGCAGCAGCACGATCAATCCAGCATGGGAGGCAGTGGCAGGCGCCAATGCCCTGCAAAAGAGGACAACCACCAACCGTGATAAAGGATGAATGGCCTCATCTGTTCCGCCAGAGTAACGCATTCTTCTCATCACTCTCAACTCAGACACTCACAAGTCCATCACATATCCACAAGGATCTCACACCTCAATGGACAACATCACTAATTCTCACACACACCCTTCCATCTCCATCAGGCTCACAGCCTCTCGAGTTCGCGTCCTCATCCTGTTCATGACTCTGCTCACCACACAAACATTCCACGCAGTGCCATGTGTCCTGCTCACACTCTATCTGTTTCCATGCAGGAGAAGCTGGCTCACAACAGCAAGCAGGGGACCCAGACCGAGGGGTGGGGTGGCCCACATTAGGCCCCTCACTCACTTTGAGGAGCGTCCCATCGCGCTGACTGGTGAGGACAAGGACTGTGCCTGTGGTGATGGTGATGTCGGCGGTGAACACCCTCGTGAGGATCCTGCATCACATCATCCCTCTCTCAATGCAACTGTGAGTGCTCTCTCTCTCCTGCTTTTGACTCTGCTGCCATGCACTGATTATCTCTACTTTGGTTCACAGGGAGCTCTGCCAAGTAACCGACACCCTCAGCCAGCCAGTCCCTCAGCTCCATCCAGTTCCTCACCTTCAGCCAAGAGGATACCTCCTCCATTGAAAAGCTGGAAGTAAGCAGCCTGGAAGTCCCGTCACAGCGCTTACCCACACACTGCACCAGCACAGACACACACCTTGGTGGGATCTAGAAATAGAGCAGGCTCGGGTTCTCAATCTGGTGGTCACCACACAGACACATGTCCGCAGCTGGAGGAGGCAGGTTCAGTCGAGCTCCCAGCACTTGGAAGACTGCTGGGGACGAGGCATCTGTGAGGTCCAAGTCAGATGAGTAGCCTCTGGATTTGGCCTTCCAACTCATCCTCAAAAGTCAGCAGAAGGCATGGGAACATCACTCAGAGCTGTTGGGAGCCCTTAACAGAGTGGCATGCGACTGGGAGGAGTGCGTCTGCCTGCTCTCTGGTGAAGTGGTGCCCACATGTGCGCGTATGGAGGTCTCCATGGGAGGATGGCAGATGCCATGGAGACACTGGATCGGCAGAATGCTCAGACCTGTTCAGACCTGCACTTCATCGAGGGAGCCACGTTTGAGTTCCTGCAGTAGCAACGCGAGAGGGAAGTGGGGCACCTCGATGTCCCTCCAGGTGCTCCTTCCCCTCAAGGAGTCAGGCTGGGATCCTTGGGCACCCAAAGGCAGGAGGAACTGCAGCTGGACACCCCTGGATCGTACACTCAGGAATCTCAGTGGCTGCCCTCTCCCTCCGAGTCCCCTTTGCCTGTGAGCCCCTCAACCCCGTCCTCTGTCACCACAGAGGAAGCAGCGGGCCAACGAGTAATTCTGGAGGGAGAAGTGTGTGTGTGTGGCAGGGGCTTTCGGAGCCTTGTGTAAGCACTCTCCCACCCACGTGGATCCTTCACATATCTCACACACCTCAATGCCCTGAGCATTTTGAATGCTGCCTGCTGGGGTTCACTTTCAGTTGTCCATCTGAGCTGACCTGCATCTCCGCCCACCCACTGATCACACTCCCAGGCAGCACCTGATCTCACCCACCATGACTGTCTTTTCACATTCGATTTGGACAGCATGGTCTGGATTCGCTTTTTCGTCAACCCCCTCCCCCCGGTCTTTTCCCTTCCCCCAGTCACCCATTTCCTTTCCCCAATCACAGTTGAGCCCCCCAGCACCATCTTCCACCTCCCCTCCGTGACCTACCGGCCACAACCCTTTTCCTTTGGGGATGTCCAGGTGAAGGCGCAAGTTCCCTTCCACATTTCACCCCCATCCACATTCACCTCCCTGACCTCCTCCTTCCCACCTCCAAGGCCCATGTCTGCCTCCGAGTCCCCATCAACCACCCTCGCTGTCCCTTCTACCACTACCGTCTAACCCTCACCCTCCCGTCTCACTCTGTCCTCAGTCATTCTCACCATTCTCTTGTTCCAAGCCCATCCTCAGTTCGCTCCCCAGGAGGCAGTCATGGACTCATTAGAGCCCTCCCTTGCATATTCACCTGGATATCCCCCCCACCACTGTACCCCTTCCCTCCCTTGGAACCCCTTCCGTCTCCCCCTCCACCTCCCTTGGCCCTTCCCACGCCCCTGGACTCCACCCCCGCTTAGTCCTTCCCCTTTCCTGACTTTCTCAGGCACCCTTACTTCTTCCTCCAGCCTTACTCCGTCCCCTTTCCGCACTCCTTCCTTCCCCATGGACTCCCTCCCGGCTCCACACTCCTTCCTCCCCATGGACTCCCTCCCGGCTCCACACGCCTTCCTTCCCCATGGATTCCCTCCCGGCTCCACACTCCTTCCTTCCCCATGGACTCCCTCTCGGCTCCACACTCCTTCCTCCCCATGGACTCCCTCCCCTCTCTGCACTACTTCCTCCCCTTTCCGCACTCCTTTTCCCCTCGGAACTCCTTTCCTTACACCTTCCACCCTCCCCCCTTTACATCTACCTCCCCAGTTGCCATCTTCTCCCCTGTTACCCTCTTTTCCCCTGAACTCCCCTCTCCCAACCTCCTCGCCCTACACCTTCATTCCCCTCCTCCCAACCTCAGCCCATCCTGACATCCTCATTCACCCCCTCCCAACCTCCCTCCCATTCTGACATCTTTTCCTCCCTCAGTTGACCCTAGACCTTCCTCCCCCTCCCCTCAGTGCATCTTCCTCTCCCAAACACAGCTGGACCTTCCTCTCCAGCCCCTCGACCATCATCCATTGTAAGCAGATCCTCAACGGTGACTTTCCAACTTCTGTGAGCTGCTTCGCGGTGGATCCATGTCCATGAGAATCCATCCAGCATGCCGTGGACATTCCTCCAGTATGCCGTTGCTGTCGGGCTCCAGCATCTTCTGCTCCTCGGATGTCCGCGATGTGAGCAAGGCCCTGGCGGTAAGTCCCGACTTCTGCACATCACATTTGTCAAGGCGTGTTCCTGCCAACAGATGATCCAGCGGAGCGGTGGAGCGGGGGAATGTTTCCAGCGGGCTGGCCTTATAATGATATGCTGATGTATTGCAATGGGGCTCTTGACGTCCGATGGTGGAGAACGCAGCCCACCATCGATGGGCTGAGCGGATGATGACGAACTGGTTTCACGACATTGTGAAACTGATTTTTGGCCTTCTCGCCATATTGTCCGCTCATGCCGCTGAGCATGCCCGACACGGATGATTCTGCCCATTGTCTTAAAATGTGAACTTATCCTAAGTAGGGGCAGTTAACAAAAGAAAATATTTTTGTAATATTTAAATATTTTTGAGAGGTTTTGATATTGTGAGAGGTTTTGAAATATGTAAGATCCTGAGGGGTCTTGACAGGGTTGATGTGGAGAGAATGTTTCCTCTTGTGGGGGAATCTAGAACTAGGGGTCACTGTTTAAAAATAAGGGGCCGCCCATTTAGGACAGAGACGAGGAGAATTTTTTTTTCTCAGAGGGTCATGAGCCTTTGGAACTCTGCCTCAGAAGGTGGAGGAAGCAGAGTCCTTGAATATTTTTAAGGCAGAGGTTGATAGATTCTTGATAAGCAAGGGGGTGAAAGATTATCTGGGGGTTAGGTGGGAATGTGGAGTTGAGGTTAAATTAGATCAGCCATGATCTTATTGAATGGCAGAGCTGGCTTGAAGTGCCGCGTGACCTACTTTTGCTCCTAATTCGTACGTTCGTTTATATTTGAATTATGTTAAACTTTTACCAAGGTATTACTGCACAATCATTTCAATCTCCATGTAAATATAGTTTTAGGGAGAGTGCAGTGTTTGTTTTCTGTGCAGCTGTCGTTAAAGTAAATTTCTTCCTTGTACAGTATTCAGGGAGGATATTGAAAACCTCAGTGAGGAAAGCCTCGAATCACTGTGCGTTTCACAGTAAGTCTGTTTTCCAAGCTACATTGCTTAGAAAGAGGCCAGTGTGTGAAATTTTTTTTCTTGCAGGGCTAGTGACCTTTTTACATACTACATCCATTTAGAGCAAAAAAATATATGTTATAGCATTACTCATGGTGAATTGTACATTGTTTTATTACAGTTACACTATTCACTCTAGTATAAGAGTCTGGCACACACAGGTTTAATGTAGGACTGAGTACAGTACTGCCCACATGGTGATGTAAGAAGACACATGACCCAGATCCAGGAGTCAGTGTGGTGTTGAACATGTAAAGACTTAAACATGGAGATATCTCTTAGCCTGTACCCTTTATTGTAAATAGTTCTACTTGTTCATAAAGTCTCGCAGTTAACCTATTGAAGATTACAAAGAGTGCTTAAAAGAGACACCGTTCTGTAATCAACACCCCCCAATGTTCACAATCCTGCTGTTCATTGAAGGTTATCAAGTTTATTGCTCTTAAGTAAACATGGAGGCATGGTCAGCAGGATATCAATTTGCGCAATTAAAGATAATGCACTAATTTTCTGTTTTTGTTTATTCATTCATAGGAGATGGGTGTCTGCAATTGTTGCAGATCCCTAATTACCCTTGAGAAGGTGGTAGTGAGCTGCCTTCTTGAACCGCTGCAGCCTATGTGGTGTAGGTACACCCACAGTGCTGTTCGGAAGGATTTTTCTGTATTTTAGCCCGGTGACAGTGAAGGAACCTGTGATATGTCAGGATGATGTGTGACTTGGAGGGGAACTTGCTGGTTGCGTTCCCATGTGTCTTTTGACCTTGTGCTTCCTGGTGATAGAGGTCATAGATTTGTGAGGTGCTGTCGAAGGAGCCCTGGTGAGTTGCTGCAGCGCACCTTGTAGATAGTACACGCGGATGCCACTGTGAATCGGTGGTGGAGGAAGTGAATGTTTAAGGTGGTAAATGGAATGTCAACCAAGCAGGCTGCTTTGTCCTGGATGGTGTCGAGCTTCTTGAGGGTTGTTGGAGCTGCACTCATCCAGGTAAGTGGGGAGTATTCCATCACACTCCTGACTTGTGCCTTGTAGATGGTGGACAGGCTTTGGCGAGTCAGGAGGTAGTTACTCGCTGCAGGATCCCTAGCCTCTGACCTGCTCTTGTAGCTACTGTATTTATATAGCTGGTCCAGTTCAGGTTCTGGTCAATTGTAACCCCCAGGATGTTGATAGTGGGGATTCAACAATGGCAATGTCATTAAATGTTATGGGGAGGTGGTTAGATTCTTTCTTGTTGAAGATGGTCATTCCCTGGCACTTGTGTGATGAGAATGTTCCTTGTCACTTATCAGCCTAAGTCTGGATATTGTCCAGGTCTTGCTGCATGTGGGAACAGGTTGTTTCAGTATCTGAGTAGTTGCAAATGGTGCTGAACACTGTGCAACCATCAGCGAACCTCCCCATGTCTAACTCTATGATGGCGGGAAAGCCATTGATGAAGCAGCTGAAGATGGTTGGGCCTAGGACACTACCCTGAGAAACTCCTGCAGTGATGGGCCTAAGATGATTGGCCACCTTCCTTTGTGCTAGGCATGGCTCCAACCAGTGGAGAGTTTTCCCTGATTCCCATTGACTTCAATTTGCCAGGACTGCTTGGTGCCACACTCAGTCAGCTGCTGCTTTGATCATAAGGGAAGTCACTCTCACCTCATGTCTGGAGTCAGCTCTTTTACTTATGTTTAGACCAAGATTGTAATGAGGCCAGCAGCTGAGTGGCCCTGGTGAAACACAAACTGAGCGTCAGTGAGCAGGTCATTGCTGACTAAGTGCTGCTTGATTGCACTGTAGATGACACCGTTCATCACTTTGCTGATGATCAACAGTAGACTGATGGGGCAGTAATTGCCCGGATTGGATTTGTCCTGCTTTTTGTGGGCAGGACAAACCTGGGCAATTTTCCACATTGTTGGCTGATTGCTAGTGGTGTAGCTGTACTGGAACAACTTGGCTAGGTGTGTAGTTAGTTATGGAGCACAAGTTTTCGGTACTGCAGCTGGGATGTTGGCAAGGCCTGAAGCCTTTGCCGTACCTAGTGCTCTCAGCTGTGTCTTGATATCACATGGAGTGAATTGAATTGGCTGAAGACTGGCATCTATGATGGTGGTACCCTCAGGAGCAGGCTGAGATGGATCATCCACATGGCACTTGTGGCTGAAGATGGTTGTAAATGTTTTAGCCTGATATTTTGCAATGACTTGCTAGGCTCCATCATTACTGAGGATGGGGATGTTTGTGGAACCTCCTCCTCCAGTTAGTTATTTAATTATGCACCATCATTCATGACTGTTTTTTTACATTGTCTTACATCTGTGATATCTGTACACCCTGGTGAATGATTTTTAATTTATAACAGATAGATACATTTCTATATAAAAAATTATTTTAAATCTGAGACTCAACATGTCGTTGGGAACTGCAGTGTAATATATAGTATGCCTGAATATATTCAGTTCCACATATTACTGGAGTTGTTGTATATCATATGTTGGTGATTGGAGCTTGTTATCTGAAGATCTGAGGATCATTTCGTCTTACATAACCCTTGGTTTATATGTTGGAATTGCTGGCTGGATGTCAGACTGCACTGTGGACATTTAAATTTTGAAATCCTGACAGTTCCAGTGAGGCAACACATAACACAAGCAACAAACACTCACAGGAGGAGGCATTTGCGATCTCAAACTATTGGGTACATTGCGGAGACCTGCATTTGCCATAAAATCTTTGTATGACACATGAGCTTTCCAATAGAAAGAGGTCCACAGAAACTGAGAAAACATCATGGTCACATTTAATTACAGCAAATGCCCATTTCAACTTGGAATCACTATTTTTGCAATAAATGACTGTGAGATTTGCAGAAAAATAAGTCATGCTCTGTAGTTGAAGCTTATGTGATTTTAAAACATGTGACCAAGAGACCTGATTGCCAGTTTTCCATTCTGAACAGGGCAAAGGCAGGAACACTATAAAGCAGAAGTAACACCAGCCTGAGTCACGTACATTGAACCCTCACAAATTACCTGGCATCTGGCTTCCTTACATATCCAGAGCACTTCTGTGACAATGTGATCTGTCAGTGATTGGGAACCTGCTATTTCAGAGCACGATTTCTCATGCTACTGCAGATATTTAAAGGTTTGCAGCAGCCTTTGAAGGGAAGTACATTTTGATAGACTGAAAGCTTACAGCTATGAGAATGGCGGTGAAGAGATGTACTGATTGACATTCTGGAGTGGCAGGAACATGGCTGTTGTAGGCACCGATGAAGTCGCTAATGACCTTTCAACTTGCTCTCAAACGGTGAAAGATCTGGCAGAAAGTTAACAGGATGAGGTAGCCTGCATGGAATTGGATGTGATAGTACCAGTTGGAGGGCCATCCCCTGTCCAAGGACACAGATTTACAGGGGTTTTTAATGCCAAGATACTTCTGATGACAGTCTCTATCTAGCCAACCACCTCACATATTCTTGAAACTAAGGAAGTGCCAAGAAGGGCCACTAGATTAGGATAGAAAGACATGAATAGCTTTGAGCTTGCCCGGCCATTCAGTTAGATCATGACTGATCTGTACCTCAACTCCATTTACCTATCTTGGTTGGATATCCTTTAATACCTTTACCTAAAATGTAGATAGATATAGAACACATAAAAGATATACTAATACCAAGGGGACAATGAGGTTGAAAGCATTGGGCATTTGTAGAGCTGTAAATAGGTTTATTTTGCCATCTTTTCCAGAGAGTTTCTTTCTAATAGTGCAAAAAAGTTGCCAGCAAATGTTCCCTTCATCTCGTACAGGTAAATACATGAAATTCTGCCATTGGACCATTTTCAACATAATTTCACATTAAGTCCCAAACAGCATTGAGCTGTCTACTTCATACTTGAGTATTGTATACTGGCTTAGTTGGAGGGAGTGTTGTACTGAACTCCTGGAAATACTTTATTTTTAGTAAGTTTCTCCTTGAAGCTGAAAACTTATAACAGCAATTTCTTCACGTTCTGAAACACGATGCATTCAGATATAGTGGCATTACCAAAACATCTAGCTAGAAAACAGCCAGAAGATCTAAATAACAAAAGTCTGTGACCCATTAACAGCTGCCCCCTGCATCCTTGTGCATCTATGATTTTCATGCCCCACCACTGGTAACCATGTGTTCAGTTGTCTGAACTCTAAGCACTAGAATTCCCTCCAATACCTCTTCATATCTCAGATGCTCCTGAAAACCCACATCTTTAAATGTTACCTGGCCTAATATCTACTTATTTGGCTGGTTGACAAATTTTGCGAATGATTCTGCAATGCACCTTTGGATATTTTACTGTGTTAAGGCTGCCAAGTACATGTTGTTGTTACATGTAGCTTATCTTTGAGACTGTGTGGAATATTGACATATACCATGACAAAATGTTGAGGATTTTTGCATGTTAATGTGATGCAGGTTCTCTTCGGATTTTGAGCCACGGAGTTTGCAGATTTCAGCTAAGTGATGGAAAAAGAGAAATTGATGGCCCACTGAAATGCCATTAATGTCCATTATGAAGTATTTTCCGAAATCACTGGGGCCACTCACATTTCAAAAGATGATGCACTCAACAATAAAGTGAAACCAATATAATGTGAAATATATAGAAGTAAGATTTAAGTTTGAAAAAACACCTGTGCCACCTTTGTGCCCTCAATAATTCTTATGTTAATAGCGTTGGAGTTAGCAGGGAAGTTGTGGCCGTGATCCAGAGTCTCCCACTTTGAGCAGGAGGATCTTTTATAGCCCGCCCATCCCTTCAGCCTTGTCAGTTGACGGCGGGCTTCACCATTGAAAAGCTTCCCCCACCACAGAATTGCACATGACCCCTTTTAATATTGTGAGACAAATATAGAGGTAAAATTTGACACCAAAAGCTTGGTGAATCAGAAAGTAATCTAATCAGAAAGCACAAAGTAATCTGATTACCTCAGCGACTTATGGAATCATGATTTACAAGTAGGATTGTTACTAGACATCAACATCACCTCAGCAACCGATTATCACCAATCGTTTTTGCAGCAAATTAAACAGCCAAAAAAAATTAATGTGCAATTAAAGTGGAAGCAATAAATGAAATCAAATAACGTGGCATCTTTGAACCAATTTGTGAAAAGGTTAAACAAACCACCTCTATTGAGTTTACTCCTATGATTGGGTTTCATTGTCAATCTTTCTCATAAAACAAATGGACAAGGCCTTTAAGGATGATGAGTAGCCATTTGATTCCTACCAGTCAAACAGCCATTCTTCGAACTATGTAAATGAAATTGGGTCTTGTCTAAGGGCGGAATTTTATCAATGGCGTGCCATTTCCGACAGTGGAACTGGAAGCGGGAGTCACTTCCGCTCTCTTTTTCCCATTTCCCACATGATTACAATTAAAATCTAAAACGCCAGCAGCATGTCTGGGGTCATGTGCAATTCCACGGCGGGGAAGTTTTTCAGTGGTGAAACCCGCCATAGCTGATGGTGTGGCAGGTAAGGATGGGCTATAAAAGAGCCTCCTGGACAAACAGCGAGGCTTTGCATCACGGCCACAACCTTCCTGTCCAACTTCATTGCCATTAAGGCTTATTTAGAGCACAAAGGTGGAACAGGTATTTTCCAAATTTAAATTACACCTGTAAATATTTCACATTTCATTGGTCGCACTTCATTAATATGTGCGTCGTCATTACTTGTTGAGACTAGTTTAGCCAGAAAGCTAAATGTACTGGCACGCCATATGGTTCGTACACATTGATGGTTACAGGGGAGTTAGGTGTTATGACCGATACAGTTGGTACAGCTGAGTTATTTAAAAATCCCAGAGGGAAACTTCAAACGGCTGTCATAACCTATAATTTTAAGTGTTATGTTTGAGATGCGACTATAAATTCAGGAATCGGACCACAAGTTCTTGAGGCTTTACATTAAACTAAATGAAACATTTTATTAATTTACACAGGTTTAAAAATATATATATATTATATATATATATATATATACACATGCATGGCTACAGATTACTACTATCATAACTTTTAACAAATTCCCAAGCTAATCTCCATTAAGGCAACAGCAACCCATAGACATAACCAAACACCAGGCAAAGCATTTTACCTTACGAATTCAAAATGTGGTTCTTTTCACTTTGGTTCCTGTGGAGCCAGTTGGAGGCTTACAGCTGCCTTTTGATCTCACATTGCCTCTGCTCTGCACACCTGAAAACTACTAAAGTTATACCTACTATCCCCATTGAATGTAAATTCTCATTGTATCACCAACCTCTGAACTAAACCTCTCTAACAATAAATCCCCTTTCATAGTACCAATTTTATTAGTAATATAAACAGATTGCTTGGTATCTGCTAGATAGGCATCAGTTTTCACCCCACTCCTTGAATGTCCTATTCAAAAAATGCAACTGCACACTATCTCTCTTACATATCAAAACTAGTACCCATCAAAGCACCCAGACTAGCTGTCTTTAATCCAATTAAGACACACCCACAAACTAAACCTTTATTTTAAAAGAAAAATATTTTCCAATAATATATATATAAGTAGCTTCAAGACATCCCCCTCCTTTTTGAAAAATGAACTGTCATAATTCTAAAAGACAGCTTCATTTTAATAAGCCATCTCACACCATCTCCTACACTTATTAAGCTATTACATTACCAGATTCATGCATTAACATAAATATATATATATACAAGTCCTTGGTATCAACAGAAATCACTCCAGTTCAGTGTCCAGGTTTTTTTTCAAATGTCCCATTTTCCATTAAGCTTCAAACTTTTGATAATGCATCTGTGAAAAGATTTTCTCTTCCAGAAATATGTATAATATGGAGATTAAATGGTTGTAATAATAGACTCCATTTGAAAAGCTTTACACTTTTGTCTCGAAATTTGTCCAAAAACTTCAAAGGATTATGGTCTGCATAAACAATTGTTTCTGATGAATTGTTTGCAACATAAATTTCAAAATGCTGCAATGCTAACACCAAACTTAAAGTCTGTTTTTCGATTGTTGAATATCTTCTCTGCTGTACATTCAGCTTCCATGAAAAATACCTTATTGGTTTTTCAATTCCAATGTCATCTTCTTGTAATAGTACAGCCCCAATGCCTATATCGCTTGCATCAATGGCCAACTTGAATTGCTTGGCATAATTGGGTAGTGCCAACACTGGTGTCGTAGTTAATACAGTTTTCAAACTACCGAATGATTTCTGACACTCCAGTGTCCATTGAAACTCCTTGTTCTTTTTTAATAGTTCAGTCAGTGGAGCAACCACTTGGCTAAAATTTGGTACAAATTTCCAGTAAAACCACTCATGCCCAGAAATCTCAAAACTTCTTGTTTTGTTGTAGGCACTGGAAAAGCCACGTTGGCCTTGACTTTCGCATCTCTCGGAGCCACCTTACCATGTCCAATGGTTTGGGCTAGATATGTAACTTGCGCTTTTGCAAATTCACTTTTAGCCAAGTTCATCACCAAATTAGTTTCATGTAGTTGAGTAAATAATTCTTTCAGATGCTGTAAATGCTCCACCCACATCTGACTGAAAACAATTAGATCATCAATATAAACTGCACAATTGCTTAGACCTGCAATTACTTTGTTTGTCAGTCTTTGAAATGTCACAGGTGCATCCTTCATTCTAACGGCAGACTTTAAACTGATACAGTCCACTTGGCGTTACAAAAGCTGATATCTCCTTTGCTCTCTCCAACAATGGTACCTGCCAATATACTTTTAGGAAGTCAATCTTTGTGATAAATTCCGATTGTCCCACTTTCACAATGCAATCCTCCAACCGTGGTATGGGATATGAATCTGCTTTCATCACCGCATTCACCTTTTGATGGTCCACACACAGTCTTAGTGTTCCATCCGGTTTCAGTACCAGTTACTGCAACTAGACTCAATGATATCATTTTGAAGCATGAAATAAATTTCTTTTTGTACTTGTGATAACTTTGCCAGATTTAACCTATAAGGTTGTTGTTTTATTGAGGATGATATTCCTACACATACATCATGTAAAGCTAAATGTGTCTTTCCCAACTTATTTCCACAAATAGGTTTGTGTGACTGCAATAGCTTTTCTAAATCACTTTGACACTTGCTTGGAAGGTAACTCAATATCTGCTTTAAATTTTCAAGCAACCCCTCACTATCCAATTTGATTAGAGGAAAATGAATTTCAGAGTCCTAGGGCAGAATTTTCCGGTCAGCGTGCGAGGGCGGGCCCGACACGCTGACGCGTAAACTGACGTATGATGATGTCGGGCGTGTGTCCTGACGTCATCGCGCTCAGTAGCAATGTTTTGTTTGGTGGGCACGCACCGGAGTTGGCTACGCACCCACCGATATGTAAATGGCCTATTAAGGCCATTAAGGATCTAATTAAAGTTATTCCAAATGCTGCCTGTCCAACCTTAATGTTGGCGGGCAGGTGAAAAGACCAAGCGGCCTTCACGTTTTTTAGGAAACCTCACCCACGAGCGGGATGAGGTTTCCTAAAGAGTTTATTAAATAAATTTTAAAAATTTCATAACTTTAAAAACAAGTCCCCACTCATGTGACACAGTCACATGAGGGGACATGTTTAAATAAATTTTTACACCTTTTATTTAATAGTTTTATTATTGATTCAAGATCCCTGAGGCAGCTTTGTGCCTCAGGGAGATTGAAGCACTCTTCCACGCACATGCGTGAAAGAGCGCTGGCCCCGACTCTCCCTCCTCCCCCCACTCGCACAGGTAGCGCTGAGCGCTGTTAGCCCTGTATTACGCTGGGCAGACCTTAATTGGCCCACCCACGTAAAATGGCTCCCGCAGAGCCCGCCTGCCATTTGAAAAATCCTGCCCCTGAACTTCTACCTCTTTCTCATCATCCACCATCAGTAAAAGCTTTCTTTGTTCTTCTTCCCTGGCAAAGTACTTTTTAAGCATATTTACATGACACACCCTCTGCTTCTTTCTTCTATCTGGAGTATTTATTAACTAATTTACTTCACTCAATTTCTTTTCAATCCTGTAAGGCCCACTAAATCTTGCATTTAATGAATCATTGAGTACTGGTAACAAAACTAGTACTTTCGCTCCAGAAACAAAACTGTGAACCTTAGCCTTCTTATCTGCTTTCACTTTTATCACTTGCTGTGATATATTTAAATGTTCCCTAGCCACCTCACATGCTCTGTTCAATCTTTCCCTGAAGTTTGGTACATAATCCAGGAGAGTAGTTTCTGAATTTTGACCCACCAATTTCTCATGAATCAATTTCAGTGGTCCCCTTACCTCATGACCATAAACTAGTTCAAAAGGGCTAAAACCAGTCATTAGGAACATCTCTAATAGCAAATAACAAAAATGGAATTCCTGTATCCCAATCCTGTGCATAATCATGACAGTATGCCCTTATAGTTTTTAAAGTTTGATGCCATCTTTCCAAAGCTCCTTGTGACTCCCGATGATAAGCTGTTGACTTAAACTGTTTTATCCCCAAACTGTTCATTACGTCCTTAAACAGCTGTGACATGAAATTTGACCCCTGATCTGATAGTATTTCTTTAGGTAAGCCATATCTTGTAAAAAATGTAATTAACTCCTCCACAATCTTCTTAGTTGTTATATTTCTCAAAGGTATCACTTCAGGAAACCTGGTAGACACATCCATTGTTGTCAATAAATACTGATTCCAACTTTTAGTCTTAGAGAGGGGTCCTACACAATCAACCATGACCCTGGTAAAAGGTTTTTCAAATGCTGGTATTGGGATTAAAGGCGCCAGCTTAATCACTGCTTGTGGTCATCCTGTTATTTGACATGTATAAGAACTTCTACAGAAAACAGCAATTTATACTGTATGTGAAGAGACTGCTGATTGGTAGAGGCGGTGCCATGTAGAATGCACCAGTGATGGTGACTAACAGCTAACTACCAAGCATTGTTTGAAATTTAAACCAGGCAGCTTGACTCTCATTGGTCAAGGCATCGCCCTGAGGAATGAGTCAGCGAATGGCATCACTTAATTTGTTTAGCTGAAACAGGTGCAATGTGTGTACATGTTCTTTCTGTCTGCGAAGAACAGGGCCCTGTGTATTAATATATGTAGCTTCTGGTACACGCAAATGTGCCACATTGCGAGCCTGACTGACAATCTTAAATTGGTTGTCAGCGTAATTCTTAGCACATTGAGGATTATTTAGTAAATGTTGTCTAGTTGCAGAATCAGATCTAACGTTGGACACTGTTTTGAGTTTTGCAAGCACAGTCTGTACCTTGCCCGTTGCGAACAGCAGCTGGGACATGCTGTTTGATATGATCCGCCAGTCTTTGGGATGTACAACCTACATACCTAGCATCACACTGGCACTAAACTTCATATAGCACATTGCTCATTTGCGTGATAGGTAGAACGTCTTTTTGGCTGGACAGCAGAATCCTGTTAGTGGCGAATACCACTCATGTTGCTACTGCATAGTAACAGTGTAAAACAACTAGATTCACCTGTTGCTCAAATTTTTGAGATACCTTGCCCTTCCAGGGTAATCTGAGGTAGACTGGGCCCATTCACGAGTTTGCATGATCTACAGTGCGAAATGATCTGATCAGAGTAGCCATTATCCTGCAGGATGCCCTTGATACGCCCCATTTCAGCATCAAGCTTGCATGGTGAGCAAATGGCTCAGGCCCTATTTACAAGGTTGCCAATAAGACCAATCTTATAGCATGTGGAACTGTAAGAATCCCAATGTGTTTATTGATCAGTGAAGGTAGGCTTGTGGTAGACCGTGGTAGAGAAACCCCTGGCAGATTTCTTAGCTATTGTGTCAAGGAAGGGGAGTTTATTTGACTGCTCCATTTCAAAGGTGAATTTGAGTGCAAGATGGAGCCCATTATGACGTGTAAGGAGATTGTTACATGCAGCTGCAGATTTAGAATAGCAAACGTATCGTCCACATATCAGAAATATGTGAGGGGTAGGAGGTTAGGTGTCATTCCATTGAAGACATGTTTCTCGTGAAACCCAACAAAGATGTTTGCGAGGGGATCTTATGGCAACATGAACTATTTGGGCACACGTGCCATTAAAACTAGACTCAACTGCGCAAATTGCTGAGTTCATAAGTTCATTGAATACTGATTCACGTAATGGTGGCGGATCTAGATTGTGCTGCAGCACAAATATCTATGGCTTCCTAAAATGGGACATCAGTGAATATGCTAGCAATGTCAGATGAGCACACGGACACTGCTATCGATGTGAAAGTCCTGCATGGCCTTCGCAAATGTGAGTAGCAGGACAGATGATTGGACAGAATATAAAGAACGGCAGCGAATGAGCAAAAGGTTAATTAGGAGAAAGAAATTAGAGTATGAGAGGAAGCTAGCTAGAAATGTAAGAACAGATGGCAAGAGTTTCTATAGGCATTTATAAAAGGAAAAGAGTAAGTAAAATTGAGTGTTGGTCCTCTAGAGAGTGGCAGTGAGGAGTTAATAGTAGATAATAAGGAAATGGTGGAAGAAATGAACAAATATTTTGCTTCTGTGTTCACTATAGAGGATACAAAAAACATTCCAGTAATAGCTGCAGATCAGGAGGTGAAAGGGAGAGGGGAACTTGGTGAAATTGAAATCACTGAGCGAATTGATGGAGCTGCGGGCTGGAAAGTCTCTGGGTCCCAATGGGTTACATCCTAGGGTCTTAAAAGAGGTGGTGAATGAGTTAGTTGATGTGCTGGTGTTAATTTTCAAAAATTCTGGAAAAGTTCCATCAGACTGGAAAGTAGCAAATATAACCCCTCCATTCAAGAAGGGAGGGAGGCAGAAAACAGGAAACTATAGGCCAGTTAGCTTGTCGTCTGTCACGGGGAAGTTGTTAGAATCGATCATTAAGGAGGTTATAGCTGGGCACTTAGAATAGCTCAAGGCAATCGGGAAGGGTCAGCATGGTTTTGTGAAAGGAAAATCATGTTCAACCAATTTATTAGAGTTTTTTTGAAGGAGTAAGTGGATAAAGGGGACCCTGTAGACGTACTGTACTTAGATTTTCAGAAGGCATTTGATAAGGTGCAACATCAAAGGTTATTACGGAAAATAAAAGCGCATAGTGTAGGAGTAACATTAGCATAGATAGAAGATTGGCTGGCTGGCAGAGAGTATGCATAAATGGGTCTTTTTCAGATTGGCAGGATGTGATGAGTGGAGTCCCACGGGGGTCTGTGCTGGGGCCACAACTGTGTTGAGGTTGCAGATGGATACAGATAGCTTGACTGAGTGGACGAAGATCTGGCAAATGGAGTTTAATGTGGGAAAATGCCAAGTTGTTCACTTTGGCAGGAAGAGCAAAAAAGTAGAGTATTACCTAAATGGAGAACGGCTGCACAATTCTGAGGTGCAGAGGGATCTAGGTGTTCTAATATATGAGTCACAAGAAGTTAATATGCAGGTACAGCAAGTAATTAAGAAGGCTAATTGAATGCTATCCTTTATCAGGAGAGGGATTGAACATAAAAGTAAGGATGTTATGCTTCAGTCATACAGGGCATTGGTAAGACCGCACCTTGAATACTGTGTGCAGTTTTGGTCTCCTTATTTAAGGAAGGATGTAAATGCATTGGAGGCGGTTCAGAGGAGGTTTATTAGATTGATACCTGGAATGAGTGTGTTGTATTCTGAGGAAAGGTTGAACAGACTGGAGTTTCCACTGGAGTTTAGAAGAGCGAGTGGTGATTTTATTGAAGTATACAAGATCCTGAATGGCCTTGACAAGGTGGAAGTCGAAACGATGTTTCCTCTTGTGGGTGAGTCCAGAACTAGGGGGCAGGGTTTTAAAATTAGCGGTCGCCCTTTTAGGACAGAGATGAGGAAAATTTTTTTGTCTCAGAGGGTTGTGCAACTTTGGAACTCTCTGCCTCAGAAAGTGGTGGAAGCGGGTCATTGAATATTTTTAAGGCAGCGGTAGATAGATTCTTGTTAGGCAAGGGAGTCAGAGGTTATTGGGGATAGATGGAAATGTGGAATTTGAAACACAAGAAGATCAGCCATGGTCTTATTGAATGGCGGAGCAGGCTCAAAGGGCTGAATGGTCTACTCCTGTTCCTATTTCTTAAGTTCTTATGTGAAGGAGTCCTTCGCTGTGTATGTGGAAACTTGGTCAAAACTGGTTGTAACAATTCACCCAATCATCTGACCAATTCACGTTGTGCAGAACCGGTCATAAATAAAGTAGGGTGTCAAGGGACAAGGTTTTTGTGTGCCTTGGGCAGCCCATACATACACGGACATAGCGAAGCATGAGGACGGTCCTTGTCATATATATCACAAGGAAGGTCAGCACTCTTACACAAGTCCAGCAAGCTTACTTTTGAGCATGGCTGTCTGGTCAAGTATATGAATTTGGACCTGTCGTTAAGAATGGCATGCATTTCATTGATCTAGACACGCTTGTTAAGGGTGATTATTCCCGTCCCTTTGTCAGGTTTACTAATATGTATATCCAGATTGGCCTTAAGGCCTCACAATGCTGTTCCATTCTTAAGGAATGAGACTACACACTTGTAAAAATTGATTTTTCTGGGCCAGAGTGGTTGTTTGGCAGTAATTAAGACTTATCACACTGTTAAAAATTCAGTTACACCTGAATGTGCCAGCCCTAACTTTTTTCTCCCGTTAATAGTGGTTAATTGGTGGGTAAGGACAGAAGCGTTCATGCCATTACATGGATTTTAGTGCCAAGTCTATGAGTAACATACCAGTATACGCAGCTTGCGGAAGAGCAGGGCAAATTGGACAGCAACATCTGGATTCCCGTGTTTAACTACACATGCATAGATGCCAGAAGTTGTTGTCAGATTTATTCTACATAACGGTGACGCTGATGGTCTCACCATTATTCTTGATACAAAACCTGAGTCATGATATTGTTTCCTGCAGCTAAAAGTTTGAGAAGAAACAATCCTTCCTTTGGTCCCTTCCAATTATCTTATTTCATTTCACACCTGCTGCCACATATCATCTTCTACTTTTCAAAAATTACAGATACCAGGTCTTGCAATTTGAACTCTTTCCTGATACTCTTCATCCATTATCATAGCAAAAGGCAATCTCTGGAAGCAGAGCTGTATCTCCTGTGGTCTTCTACTTGGAACTTTAGAAGGGAAGAACAGAATTAACAGTTATCTTTTTATCATGGTCTTTTGCAGCACAGATTGTGCAGGCTGCCTACCATATTCTCCTGTTCACTCCAAGAGGCAGACTGCAGTGTTCAGTGTAAAGTAAGAATTGTAGTTATTTTAAAGAATAATATCGTTATGCAGAAGCAAAAGACTACAGCAAATAACTTCCAGTGTAATAATTGGTGAACACAATACTTTAAACTGTTCTGAGCATATTATATTCATAGCAATGGGTAAAATGACATGTGGCCAACACTGCTGATGCTATCCAGGTACAGGTTTACTTCTGATATTCCCAGACTAGAGAAACTGCAATTGTTCCCCTGAGAACAGAGAAGGTTAAGGGGAGATTTTAGCATAAATGTTCAAAATAATGAGGGTTTCTGATGGAGTAAGAGGGGGGAAAAACTGTTTCCACTGACTGTGGGGTTGGTGACCGGAGAAAATGGACTTAAGCTATTTAGCAAAAGAACCTTGAAGGAGGTGAGGAGACTTTTTTTTAAGTAACAAGCGATGATGATCTGGAATGCACTACCAGAAAGGGTGGTGGAAGCAGTTTCAAAGGTAACTTTCAAAAGGGAATTGGATAAATGCTTGGAGGGGAAAAAAATTACAGGACTATCGAGAAAGAGGAGGAGAATAGGATCAGTTGGATACCACTTTCAAAGAGCTGGCACACAATGGACCTGTGCTGTACGATTCTAGGTTTAGATTGAATCTGCACCTGAGTGAACAATCTTGCCAGATAACACAGGGCTGATTCATTTACACCATTTCCTGGCACTCTAGTTATGTCACTCATGATATACTTGGAGTGTCCAGGGATGAAAACTCAGCCAGTGAAGGTCAGCTTGCTGCCCCTTCTGTGCCAAGTGATCTTCCAGCGTGGGAGGAAGGGAAGGTTGTCCTTTGCAAGGAATTAGGAGTGCCCAGGGTTATTTTTAAAACATTGAGCTCCTCTTCAACAAACATTATACACTTGGAATGCAGCCGAATTGTTCAAATCAGAATAAGGAGCTGCTGCCGTTCAGTATAAACAGCAGCTCATTGGCCATCTCATTTTTATTTTCCTCTGCCACTGCATTTGCACATCAAATGGTTTTAATTCAAGAACGTCTCTTTATGGTATCCATCTGCAAGTGTCACATGAATTTAATATCACAGTGAGGGAATTTCTGATGCAATTAATATGTGTAATGTTTTTCCTCCGGGAAGCCAAATAGCCATCTCCCCGTGAACCTAATGGCTATCTCTGGACAGACTTATTTATTGTCCTGCTTCCCCCATGCATCTGCTGTATATGGCATTAGCTACCCCTGACCCCGCTCCACCCGCCCTCCGTTCCCCCCCAAGGAGGCAGGCATTCGAACTAACTGACCAGTCCAACTCAGTTGTGACTGTCTCAATACGAAATAGATGCTTGGCATGCCAGCTCAGGTAAACACCTCAGTGCCTGGTATTTTGTCCTGCCATCTGATCTCCAGAAGCTTCCGAAGGCAGCTCAAGTGAAAGTGGTTGAGCTTCTTGGCATGACGCTGGTGCACAGTTCAAGCCAAGTGTAGAGCAGAGTGGGCAGGGCTATTGCAGACTTCATTGTCAGACTGGTGTTCAAAGTCTGCTGAAGACTACACTTACTTTGGCAATTCTTGCATCATGTGTTTCATCCTCAATATAGACAGCTTGGGAGAGCGTGCTGCAACTGTTCACTGTACCAATGGAAACAAAGATGATAAGCATATAGATCCTGGTATCTCCTGATTTTAGACTTTGTGTGCTTGGTTGCCTAACATGCCACCATAGTTGGGGATACTCTACACACAGAACTGTTAAACTGTTAGCAAAACTAAAGCAACCTGAGTACTCAGACAACTGTACAGTAAAGGATGGCTGTCACCACTGGAGGCGGCATTTGCATTGCCCCTGGGACAACAGGAAAACACCAATTCATAAGGATCTTGGCAATAAAGTCACCTGTTTGGCTGCCACTGCCAGGAACACTAAAATAAATAGGCTTTGGGGGGAGGGAGGAATGTAAAGTAATCATTAAGAACCCAAGAACACAAGAAATAGGAGCAGGAGTAGACCAAATGGCCCACCATGCCTGCTCCACCATTCAATACGATCATGGCTGATCTTGGGCTTCAATTTCACTTTCCTACCCAATCCCCATATCCCTCGATTCTCTGAGAGAACAAGAAAGGGATAGGCTTTAGTATGAGCCTGATATCTCCGCCACCCATGGAACGCTAATGTCCTACCTATGAACTGCAATTTGTCTGTTACCCAGAGAGAGTTTACCTCTGGCTCTCCACCGAAAATCATGATGGTATTGTTGAGGGCAACTGACCAACTATCCCTCCCCCATTTAAATACCTGGCGTCCATGTGTCCTCCTTGTACCTAATGTACAGCATAGTTGCATCATGATTAGCTGGGCTGGCCTGGTCTGCAAGGAACACAGAATAAGAAAAGGATTCCATTAAATTCAATTCATTAAGATGTGTAAATGGATTAGCATTGTTAACTTTGCAGTGATTTCTTTGATTGACTGCTCTGAACTGCAACAGGAATCATTTGGCAATTTATTTTTTTTAAGTTTTGTTTAATCTCAATTCTATGGGGATTGTTTTTGTGTTGTATGTTTTCAGTTTTTAAAATGTCATCATCTGTGAAACATAGGCACGTTAATCACAGGAACATCTGTATTTGTTACACTATTCTCCTTGGAACCCTCTAACAGTCCTGCCCTACAACTTTATTTTTTTTAATGGTTTTTCTCCTCCCTATGCCTGCATGAATTCGGTCAAGATTTACTCCCGTTAAGTAACAACCTAGCATTTAAAACTGGGGTGCCCTGAGTCAATACATTTCCATTGACTGACCAGCAGGTTATTTCTCCTGTGTTGTCTGAATAAACCGCTTGTTTTTTTGTGTTAACTTGCATTGCCTTCTGGAAGTTAGAATGTGTGTCTGTGGGACTCTTTCAGGGGTCTACACTGCCAATGATGCCACATTTTTTTGGTGACATTCAACTTCTGGCCCTGAATAAATAAAACATTATTCCAGTAACATAATCACATTTCAGCTTCATGATTGACATTATGTATAAGGAAAGAAAAATAACAAACTGATGGAAAGGGCTAGCAGGCCAGGCGGCATCTACAAAGAGAGAAACCAGTCAGTGAGCTTTCATCAGAACTGGAATAGCTTAGAGGTTTAACAGTTTATAAGCAAGATAAGTTTATAATCAGAGAAAAGAGGGACAGGAGAAGAAGCGAAAAGAACACAATGGGAATTCCTGTTAGGTTGTTGTTGAATATACCCTCTGCTTTCCTCCAGATCATGAATCTACTGCATTCAAATTTTATTGCTGTCTCTGACCCAAGTTGGTGTCGAGTTGAAAAAAGAGACTTTAGCATCTTGAGATGATTATGAAAGCTGGGATCACTGACACCAAACTGGTTAGATCCAAAAAGCACAAGTCCTGCTCTACTTGCTGTTTTCATTCCTATAACAAGAGCCATAAGCAGAATGAACATTGACTACCTTCCAGCTTTTGATTAAAATTTCCATTCACGTTAACTGCAGTGCTAAGTATTCTCTTCAGTCAAACAACTTGAGAAGCAGGGTTCCTACTATCATCTCTCTCTGAGGTCCCTAGTAAACAGGCCTCTTGGTACTAAGTACTAAGCCTGCTGACTGCTTCATCTATTACAATTCTCAGTGGTTTGTACATATCTGGCTCAGCGCCATTTAACTGTCTTCCAAAACAGATGCATTCAACATTATTCTGTGTTAAGCATGTGAACAACTTGAGCATTCTGGTCTTCTTGGACAGCACGTATTTCACACCCATCCCAATCAGTTTACCAGTAGAACTTGGTCAGTGCTGGCAGCTCCCCTCATAGCCTTCATGAAAGTGGTGCATTGCCAGATTCTCAGGCCAAAACTTCAGTATCCTGGCAAAGGCCACTAGGTACCTCATAAGCCAACCACTTCACAAGTTATGACTTTGCTGCTGAACATGTTTTACAGGCGACTGTGCTCCACCTTCAAGTGTTACACAATGTCTACAATGAAGGCATTAATGTCTAGACATTAGCATTGGTAATCTTTGTGGATGAATGCTTAATTCATTATCATAACACTCACTAGCTGCTTTTTAGAAGGGCTGTTAACCCATGTAAAGTTTACTGGTTGATAATTGTGTGAAACTAACAGTCTTGAAAAATGTCATGTTAATGTCTTGTGTATTCCACGGCCAACAAGTAATAATTAGCCTTTTATTTTGTCAACGGATTGCATACGAACCACACCCAACTTTGGGTTCCTAGGATAAGCAGTGACCTTGAAGATTATTTTGAATCCTGTTTCTGTCAGTGAGCACTCACACACTTAGCCATCTGAGTATTATATCCTATACGAAACTCGTTTCAGACCACCTATATTCTTTCATTATTGATTTTCGCCTGGCTGAAGCCCATCTCAAAATAATGAAAAGGTAAAATAACACAGCCAAAATTGTGCTGACCCCAGTGAAGTTGAATGTCTCCTTTGTCTTATTTTGTTTTTTGAATCAACATTATTTTAAGTGCTTTAGTTGCTAGAAATCAGTAATGAAGTATATCTAAGATCACTGCTGCCTTTATGCAAAGGCAAGAGCTTGTAATTAATGAATACCTGCTGCAGAGTAGAGCCTTAGTGAATTCTGAGGCTTCATTTTGGAAGGCTCTCTATGCATTGATACAGGCATCTACCATGAGCTGTGAGACAGTATGTGTTGAGTGGCTCCCCATACTGAGATCCTTCAGTTGAAAGTGCAGTGCAAAGCTTCTCATTCACACGAAACATATAGCAAGTTAATAAAGTTAAGGTTAAACATAATCTTAACTATTAAAAGGCAAGCAAAACTCATGTCATTTTGGATTAGGCAGAAATAGGTCCGGAGAGAGCTGCAGACAGACTCAATGAAAGTGAATTTCTGGATTTCTGTGAATTCTGCAAACTTCTGCATCAATCACAATCCCATAGGCAGCCCAGGGATACAGTTAATTTTTTGAAAGGCCCACTGTTCCAAAAATTCTTATCTATATCCTTACCTGAGCACCCATAGCAGCTAGCTAAGGTAGATGGGGCAATAGGGGATATGTAAAGGGGTAAATCACCAGATTTGGGTATTAAAGCAATAGCAGCTTGCAGTTATGCAAGACCTTTGATGTAGAAAAGGTTTCAAGTTTCTCAAGGAGAAAAGAAGCAGGTAGACTTTGTGGGAGGGTTAGAACAAAACCATAAAACCATAGAAAAGTTATGGTGCAGGAAGCGGCCATTTAGCCCATCGTGTATGCGCCGACCAAAAAGAGAAATAAGAAACTAGCTGCTCATTTTAATCCCACTTTCCAGCACCTGGTCCGTAGCCTTGCAGGTTACAGCATTTCAGCTGCAGATCCAGGTACCTTTTAAATAAGTTGAGCGTTTCAGCCTCAACCACCAACTTAGGCAGTGAATTCCAGACACCCACCATCCTCTGGCTGAAAAAGTTTTTCCTCAAATTTCCTCTAATCCTTCTATCAATCACCTTAAATCTATGCCCCCTGGTAATTGATCCCTCAGCTAGGGGGAACAAGCCTTTCTTATCGACCCTATCTAGGCCCCACATAATCTTGTACACCTCAATTAGGTCACCCCTTAACCTCCTCTGTTCTAAGGGAAACAACCTAGCCTATCCAAACTCTCCTAAATAGCTGCAGTTTTCAAGCCCTGGCACCTTTTAAATCTTTTTTAAAAATTCCACCAGCTGCCTTGGCAGGATTTGAACCTGTGTCCCCAGAGCATTACATTGAGCCACCAATGTACCACTACGCCACCATCGCTCCCCCTAAAAACCAATAGCATGGTCAAAGAGATGAGTTTTGAGAAAGCTTTTAAAGGCATGAAGGGAGGTAGAGAGGCAGAAGAGTTCAGGAAATAGATTCAAGAAAGTAAAGCCAACCTAAGGAGGAGGCAAGGTGATGGTCGAGTACTGGCGGATGCACAAGGACTTGGAAAGCTGGAAACAGTCAGAGCTGCAGAAGGGAGAAAGGACATTTGAAATTTGAATTCATGCGCAGCAACTGGTAAATAATCCCAAGACACTGGCATCCATCATTGCAAGCAAGGTGGAAACGTCCGACCAAATTCTAAGACTAAGATTTCTGTCTCGAGCTAGGAGAACATGAGGGAGCTATGATGACAAATGCCTGAATGGAACAAAGAAATCAACTTTTTCTTCTTTTCCTCTTGTTCTGTTTTAACAGTGTTTTTTTTTTACTTCAAGGGTTAATCAAAAAGAGGGGTACTCTAAGGCTTCATTGCAATTTCTGTACCTTATTTATGGTGTTGATGTTTGAATGCTGGGCTGAGTGTCAGCTAATGTTATTGTATTTTTGGTTCCATTTCAGACTTATGAAAAGCAGTGAGTAGGCCATTTAGCAGCTATTATTCCCATGCGTGCTGTAAAGGGTCATCTTAACAAACTCAGAGGTTCTCAACCTTTGTGCTTCTAAGGCCCCCCTCCCATGTTATAAAAATTCCAATGTAAAACATATTTCCAATTAAACATATATATTTATTATTTTTGTTTTATTTACTTAATGTGAAACTTGTTGCTGCTGGGCATTTGATAGTAGCTCAGGTGAGGGGTGTAGTGAAGTGTTGTAGCTGTGAGCCACCTTGTGCCTGCATGATCAGTGACACTCAGTTACTAGCCATTGGCTGAATTGAATGGTTGTGCTGCTCAAGATTGTGTTTAAAAATTCATTCAAGAAAGGGGTGGAGGTAGATTACACAAGGCCTGCATTCTACACATTGGTTATTTTTGGCAGGTTCCTTGAAACCTTCTGTCTGACCCCCAGTTGAGAACCCAAAAGAAACTCTGTAAGAACAGTTGGACGTGGCTACTGTTGCTGTGGCAACCTCACTGGACTCAGCTTGTGCATTCATACTATCCAACTTCGAAATCTAATTTAGTAAAGCTGAAGCATTGCCAAATTCCTTCTTCTCTAAATCAGAACCAGTCCAAACACAATGAAGCACAAATCCTCATTTGAAAATGGTTAACAGCCACTCTGAGGTAGGGTGTTGTCATTCAGAGGAAACACACTGATTGCCCAATTAAGCAATATCCAACTCCAGAAAACACCCTCCAGCACTGTGCACATGTATTGAAACTCCATTGTCCCCACTACAGATCAGCATTACCACTCCCTCTCCACTACTTGACAAACATTTTAGCCCCTTGCTTTTCCTCCTCATTGAGTAAATACTCAGCCTCTCCTTGCACTCCCTGTACTGACTGGCTGTCCTGGACCTTGCTTCCCAACCCAACCCCCACTTCCCTGCCCACTGACGTAACAAATGACCCATCACTTTCTGCCTCATCAAAGAGAAACGAGTCCTGGGAAACTCTTCCTCTCACCATCAATAATTATCCAAAATATCCACCCCCATCCACGCACTATGCTCCTATTGTTCCATCTTTCTCTCTCCCCTTTCAATTCTTAACAGCCACTCCCATCCCGCTTCTTTCCTAATCATCCTTACCCTCCCTACTCTCTATCCCCATCCTCTCCCTCTCCATTTGTAACATATCTTTCCCAGTCTTCCTCTTCTTCTTTCCTTCTACATGCTCCTCTATTGTTATCTTTATCGTCCACCCTCTCTTGCCATCCCTCTACTCTCCTCATCTCTTTCATCATCCTCTCCTTCTCCTCCTCCCCATCCATGTCCATTCCCCCCCATTCCGTTCCTCCCTCCTTTCGTCTCCTCCTTCTTCCTTCCTCCATCCGTCACTGTCCATCTTTCCTCCAACTTTTCCAATTTCCTCTGCACGAAGACATTCTCCATCCACTCCTCTCCCTCTTCTTCATCTTCTCCAACTTCCTTTTTCCTTCCCTCCTCCATACCTCCTCTCTTCCCACCACCCCTCGTACTCTTCCAAATGTCTTCTATTCTCATCTCGCCTTGGATCCAGTTACCCCACCTCCATCCACTAATGCTGCCTGTCCTGAGCACTGTATTTGACTTTGACTCCTTGTGTGGTAACAGCAGATTAACTGGTAATTCAAAATCTTGTATGCTTAGTGAGCCAGTCGTTATAAAAGAAAAATGTACTGTTGTGTATGTTCTGGCACTAATACAATGTTAGAAGCATTCCCAGGACAGAAATTGAATGGCCATAAGAAACAGTCATCTACTGATGGCCATGCTAGCTGGTTTGATCGGGGCTTTGAAAGCTTTGGTTGATAATCATTAAATTGCTTTCTACCCACCCAGGGGGAGAGGGAGGGTAAAGGTAATGCCGCTGGACTAGTATTCCAGAGATCCAGGCCAATGCTTTGGGGACATGGGTTCAAATCCCCCCATTGCAGCTGGTGGAATTTGAATGCAGTTAATTAATCTGGAATTGAAAGCTTGTCTTTAGTAATGGTGACCATGAAACTATCATCAATTGTCATAAAAACCCATCTGGTTCACTGATGTCCTTTAGGGAAGGATATCTGTCATCCTTACCTGGTCTGGCCTACATGTGACTCCAGACCCACAGAAGTGAGGTTAACTCTTAACATGCCTTCTGAGATGACCAAGCAATGGGATGGGCAACAAATGCTGGCCTTCCCAGCAACACCTGCATCCCATGAAAGAATAAAGAAAATAAATTGTTAGTCAGGTTTAAATTTGTGCTTTAGGCTGGCAGGAAGAGCCAGTCCAAGCAATGGTGTTCCAACAAACACTGGCTACAACCCTTCAACACATGCATACTTACCATTCTTAAAAAAAAAACTGATGACCAGCTTCACATATGCCATATAGTCCCATAAAGGCTAACTACTCAAAGCAACAACACAGCTGAATAAAGTCCTGTGACCAAAGCACTTGAATGAGTTAAGTTTGTTTTTTTATTACTTTGGACTCTGGGCCTTTTTGTTATGTTTGTTTTTCTGTGAAACATTCATTCAAGCCCACCTGAACTATACCTCACCCTCCCCATCAATACTCAGTATCAATTAAATCTCCCGTGTGAAGCTGGAATGGGATTTTGATTCCTGGGTGTAGTTCCAGCCCAGGCTGATGGGATCTTTCTTCTCTGACAGATTTTTGGGAAATGAGTACAGATCCCACAGGGCAAAACTGATGGTAATTTTGAGTGGCTTTTCAGGAAGAGGTGAGAAGCTGATGTTGGAAATGGAAAAGATTGCACTGGTGCAGTAAGAAATGCTTCTCAGAGGTGGGGTGCAGTGTATATTATGAGAGTTCCCCCTTCATTTCCTGAACCCCCAAGTGACAGTGCATGAAGATGGCTGCTCAAAATAAGGACCAGCTCATCTGCCAGAGATGTGACCTAGGAGAATTTTTTGAATCATTAGAACTGAAAATAGCTTAATTGTTAAAGACGCACGCCTCTTCTTTAATGAGGTTGTTATTAGTGATTTTTCCCATGATATTCATAGCACTTTGTAAAACAGTTGATCCATCATGGACAAAGGTATTGGTCGATCATTACACCTGGTTGTATAGACACCTCCTCTGGGTACTGGGTTGGGCGGAAAGAAATGATTTCGGGGGTTGGAGGTAACTGCGCGTGCACAGTAGAGATGAATCGTGGTAGATGGTAAGGAGATCCAGCCAGCCTCAATATTGGCTCTTTCAGCATCCACCGAGCAGGTGCTACAAACACTGGGAGTTGACAAAGATCTCTGGCAGCCCCCTTAGACAGAAGTGTCCATTAAAGAGTAACAAGGGATAGACAATAAACGCCAGCCTCATCAGTGATTCCCACATCCTGAGAATGTAAGAAATAAGTTCAAAATGCTAGAGAGCGCATTCATTGTAGAATCCCTGAAGCCTGGAATCTCCGTTGAATGTAAATTCGCCCCTTTAATTGTGCTGTACGGCAGCATGGAAGCTCACTCTAAAAATAGCGATTCCGCTAAATCCTCAGAAAAGCTTTTTAATTAATGTTTTCTTTTTCTTCTGCACACAGGAACCAGTCCGTATCTCATACTGCAGTTTTACGGTTTGGACATGCAGAGACCCTCCTGCCGGTCCTGACTCTCATGGGTTATTTTAAGGATGATTACCCCTTACTAGCAAATAATTTTGAAGAACAAAAAAATCGCAAGTTCAGGAGTGGACGGATTTCACCTTTCGCTGCAAACCTCATCCTTGTGCTGTACCAGTGCAATGAAGCACAGAACCTAGGGGAAAAGTACAAGCTCCAGTTGTTTCTGAATGAAAAGCCACTTCCATTTCCTCACAGTGGAAACCTTATTGCTGACTATGGCGAAGTAAAGAACTGCTATCAGAATCTCATCGAAGCACTGAAATTCGGAAATGTATGTGAGTTTGCCGCAAGGGAGGACTTACTTGCTCTAGACCATGATGAATTGTGAGCTAACTGCATGTCTTTTATCTGATGGGCACAGGTTAAGCTGCAAGTTACTGGAATTTGAATTTTTTTCCCCCCATTAATTGAAAGATTTCTTCAAGTATATTTCCTTTACCATATTGTGTAGATGTTGCTGAATGTGCTTTGACAAGACTTGGGACAAATTACTTATTTTGAGCCAGGAGTCTATACTTTAGTTTTTGAATGTCACAAAGCACTTCAGTTGTAGTCAGCTGACATTCTCTGTAAGCAGCATCCTGTGTATTTCACATTTCCTGAGTCCAGAAGAAAACACTTCAATTATTGCAAGTTTTAAGGACTGAAGCTGCTGTTAATCCTCCGAAATCAGTAAGTTTAATTGGGCCACTAAGTAACTTTGACAACAAATCAATCTGACAGCTGGTTCTGGTGAAATAAAAGCAGAAATTGCCGGAAAAATGCAGCCCATCAGGCAGCATCTGTTGATAGGAAAAAGAGTTTCTGGTCGATGTCCTTTCATCAGATCGGGAAGATATTAGAAATGAACATCTGATGAAAGGTCATCCATGAAAGGTCTTTGATGAATGAGTTCCGGTATCTGCAGAATTTTGCTTTTCTTTTAGCTGGTTCTGGTGAGTTTGTTTATTAAGGATTAGTGTTTTGATTAGCCAGGTTTCACAAAGTAATATGGCCAAATGCACTTCCTAAGCATTCTTAAGTTTACAATGCAAATTTTTCTGTTTGTTGATGTTTTTGTATAATAACTGAATGCATTAGTTGGCTCCCAAGGACTGCAGATGGTTAGTTTGCGCTTTACTGTTAAGACCAATACGTTAAGCACTGGACAACATTTCTCCTAGACCAGTGTGACAAACTTCGTGGCCAGGATTTCAGCTCGGCGTGCGGGTGCACACCTGACACTCCCAAGCGTGAAATAGCACACGATGACATCGGGTGAATATCTCGACGCCAGTTTCGATTGGTGGGCGCGCTGCCGACTCTTGCGCGCGCCTGTAGACAACTAAGAGGCCTATTAAGGTCCTTAAGCAGCTTATGAAGTAGAATTTTTCGCTGCCCATCCAACTTTACGGTTGGCAGGCAGGCGAACAGGCTAGGCGTCCTTTGCGTTTTTTGCAAAACTTCATCCACGGGCGGGATGAGGTTTCCAACAGTGAAGAAAAAAAGCAATAACAATTTTTTGAACTCATATTTCACATGTCCCTCCTCATGTGACTGAGTCACATGTGGGGACGTGTTTATATTATTTGTGAAATCTTTATCTTTCACTTTGAAATTCTTCAGGTCCCTGAGGCAGCTCTGTGCCTTCAGGGAGCTTTCAATGAGCGCACCCCGCCACATGCGCAAATTTCAGCGCTCACGCTCCTCCCGCCCCCACCCTGGCAGCGCTGAGGCTCTCAGCACGCATTTCACGCTAGCTGGCTATTAATTGGCGAGCCAGCGAGAAATCGGCCACCTGAGAAGGGGAAAATCCTGCCCCATTTGCCCATTTTTCACAAGGATCTGGCCCCAAAGATTGCTGACATTTTAATGAGAAGATTTGCAGTTCCTTCACATTAATGTAAGTTTAGAATAGCTCATGAGGAAGAGAGGTAGAATTCTTTCCTATACTGTCTCTTACATAATCTCACTACAGGCATACACACTGTATAAATGTAGCTATCAAAGCACCCAGAATGTTTCAGCCTCTCATAACATACATTTACAGGATCAGAGAGCAAATCAGAGAGGAATAACTAAACCCAGTATTAATGGAGAAGAAGATGAAGCATAAAAGTAACATGCTAGAGTTAGCAGCAACTCCATGGTACAGAGTGATCCATAGCTATAGAGTACAGTAAGGATGACAACTAGTGAAGTGGCACATTACCAGGATCCATTTAATGATATCACACATAGGGACCCTATCCTTGCCTTATATTATGGCATGACTATAATGGCTGACAGTATCCCATGATACTCTCATTGACTCTAAGAAAATGGATAAGGGAGTCAATCCGATCTCAGCTCCAACATTTGTGCCATTTCCTCTGGCATTTAGATCCTTACTTGAAGCAAATTCTGGTTTTCTGAGTTGAGAAGCTCAAGCGCACAAGACTTTGGGTCAGAATTGCATGAAGCTGATTCACCTAATAACATGAATAATCTCTAAAGTTTGAGAGATAGTTGAAATTAGTGATTCGGTATTGTGGATATTGCTGAATGCATGGCTCAAACACTGGTGTGGAAAAAGGGGGGGTTCTAATTCATGGGACATTGGCACCAGGAAGAAGCCTGTACCACTTGGATAGGTATTATGACACAGCTGATGGTAAAGGCTGAGTTGCTCAAATCCCACAGGGAAACTTGAAACAACTGTCACAGCCCATTTTTGCAATTTGTGTGTTTCAAGATGCAGGTTTTGAATTCAGTAATAATAAGACCACCAAGTCTCAAGAGGTTTTTTTTATAACACTAAATTAAACATTTGTTAATATAAGAAAGATTGTAAGCACATACATGTCTATAAAATTATTACTATAACTACAAAAATCCCCTAATTAATCTGACCCAGTTACACCTCCATTAAGGCAACAATATATCACATAGATTTAAACAGACCCCTGGCAAAGCACACCCTGGACAGTCGCATTCAAAATGAGTTTCTTTCAGCTCTGGGTCCTTGCAGACAGACTTGAGGCCTACAGGCTGAAGGCTTTAGATCTTAGAATCCCTCCTCCTTTTTCCAACAGCCTTCTCTTCTTTTGTACATATTTTCCTTTTTGAATGCAAATTCTCATTGTCATTAGGTTTTTTTAAACTTTAAATCTTCTAAAAATTAAACCCTTTCATAATACCCACTTTACTAGTAAGCTTTTAAAAAATAAACACATTGGGCAGAATTTTCCCAGAATTGAACTAAGTGCGGTCGTGGGCGTGTAAAATGGAGTCCTACCCGCCGACGTAAATGGTGGGTTTTCACGCTGTATCGTCCCGAGCCCGCCTCATTATTTATTCACTCCCACGAAACACCCCGTTTCCATGGCGAGCGGGTTCTCATTCGCCCACCCCCTCATCATCCCGCTGTTGCATCATGCCGGCTGCCATCTTTAAAAGGTAGCCGCCAGCAAAGTGCTTATCGCCACCAGCTCACCACCGCTGCCCGGGAGTTATGGCCACCAGCAAAGGAAAAAAGACTGCAGCCTTCAACGATGAGTCCCTTGAGCAACTGCAGGATGCAGTGAAGGCCGGCCGAGATGTGCTCTGCTTCCGCTCTGGTCACAGGATGGGCAGCAGAGTCACCAACCCAGCTTGGGAGGCGGTGGCAGCAGTGGACAGTGCAAACGCCCTGCTGAGGAGGTCAGCCACCCAGTGCCGCAAAAGGATGAATGATCTCCTCATTCCGCCAGGATAAGTCACTCTTTTCATCGCTCCCAGCCCACACACTCACAAACCCATCTCACACCCACAGGGCCCTCACTCACTGCCAGTGCAAGGGACATCACCATTCACTCACTTTCACTGACTGTGATTGTCCTCATCCCGTCCATGGGACCACTCACCACCCACACATGCCAGGCATACTTATCATCTGGCCTGGCAGGCATCCTGATACACTGTCCCTATTCTACCCATGCAGGACACACTGGCTCACAAAAGGAGGGAAAGGTCACAGACAGGTGGAGGGATGCCGGAGGTCAAAGTTCTAACAGAATTCAAAAACAGAGCCATCCAGCTAGCCAACATTGACCGGGACTGGTCCTGTGCTGACGGTGAGGTCGGTGCTGATCTACCAAGTGAGGATCCAGCAGTGCAACATCCATCAGACAACCATGTTGTGAGTGATGTGTCCTCTTTCACAGGCCACTGCCATGCACTAATTATCTCTCCTTGCTTTCGCAGGCACATCTGCCAAACAGCTGACAGAGCCCATGACCCAGGGCCTCCAATCAAGCAACAGAGAAATCCCTGAAGAGGAATCTGAAGGCACACTCCCTGAAGTCCCATCACAGCGCTCACTCATGCCCTCCACCAGTGCAAGACACACACCTCGGTAGGACCTAGCTTGAGAGTAGCCTTGGGATCACAATCTGCTGAGCACATCACACTGTCTGATCCACAACAGGCGGAGGCAGGGACTTCCCAGGTCCCCGGCACTTGGAGGACTGCTGGGGGCCAGAACGTTGCTAAGTCTGAGTCAGATGACAAGCCTCTGCACTTGGTCATATCACAGTTGCTGGAGCTGCAAAGGCAAGCTCAGGAACATCGGAAAGGGATGTCCGCTGCACTCCTCAGATTGCAAGGCATGATGGAGGAGTCCGTCCGTCTTCAGGCTGAGGTGATAGCGCCAGCATTGCAACGCAGCGATGTCAACACTGGCAGGATGGTAGCTGCCATGGAGACCTTGGTCCAGGATGTCACTCCTGCACTATTGCGCAGGCTTAACGCCATTGCTGATGCCATAGTTGGCCTCCAACAGTGTGCACGTGAGAGGGGTGCTGGGCAGCTTGATCTCACTCCAGCCTCCTCTTCCACTCACAGACTCAGCCAGGGGCCCTCGGGCACCCATAGGGAGGAGGATCAGCAGGTGCACGCTCCGGGGCCATCCACCCAGATGACTCTGGGAATGACCGGCCCATCAAAATCCCCTCTTCCTGTGACCTCAGCAGCTCCAGCTCCACAGGCCAAGGAGGGTGTCACTGCCACACAGCAGGACCCTGAAAGCAGGCCAGGGCCCTCCAAGTCTCAGCCCTCCAGATGATGCCCGCCAAGGTCATCACAGACAGGGCGTCACAGTCAGCAGGCTGCCTCCATCTCTGCTGTGGATGTCCGGGGAGCACCAAGACATAGGGGCAGGGTTAGGAAAGTTAAGGAGAATTAATTCTTTTGAGTCCAACCAATTAAACTAAATTAACAACATCAGGGACAAAGTAAAAGCAGCCCCTTAAATTGGGGAGACTACAAAAACAAAGACAAAATTTAAAGGAAACTTACAAACATTAAACCAAAATGTGATTAAGAGGGTCAATAAAACACCCCAGTCCCCCTGTTGCCCACCGGGCACGGAAAGCCTCGACGGTGCCAGCAGACACCACGTGCTCTCTCTTAGTGCACAGCCTGGGCATGGGTGTTAATCACTTGTATATACTGTTCACTATTGTAAGTAAACTCCCAAGAATGTCTCCCTGCCTATGGCTCCTTGTTCTGATCAGCAGTGTTCTTGTCACTCAGATGTGAAACCTTTCTGGACAAGATAAAAGGCAGGTGTCTCAGTCCAGGGCCTCTTCCCTGTGTTCTGTGCGGCCTTCAGACCACAGTGATGGTCCAGCCTCACCCTCCCTGTACACGTTACTGATGCCTGCACCTCGGCGGTGCTGGTCATCGCTGCCAGAATGTAGTGGGCAGGTGCCACAGAGTTCTCTCATTCTCTCTATGTACTCTCAGCACCTTTAAGGTGGGGCTGGCCCCCATCACACCAGTATCTGCGACCAGTGATGCTGTGCACCAGCTCCTGAAGGGGTCAGGTGCTGAAGGCGGACACAGCATCAGATGCATCTAAAGTTTCATGGCTGCATTTCTGAGATGGCCCTGATCATGTAGTGCAAGAAAGCTACCCTCAGCCAGACAGGAGTTAGACATTCTCAAAGGCTATGTGAAGATCTATGGAGTGTCCTCACTGCATGTTGCTGTCATCAATCTGTGATCGAGTGACTATTAGGGCCTCCACCGCAACTCCAGGACAGGAGCATTCACACAGAGGGTATTGGCACTGCCATGAGCCAGACCACAAATCTGGCAGCTATGAGGGCCTCCTGAGCACGTCTACCTTGTCTAGCGAGAGCCTCATCGCTGTCATCTTCACCACCGAAGGCCCTGACCCTCATCCCCGTCGGCGTCGTCCTCATCGGAGGAGACGTGCAGCTCCTCCATCTCCTCAGCCAGCTCATCTCCCCGTTGCAGCGCCAGGTTGTAAAGGGCGCAGCAGACAACAATGATGTGTGACATCCTCTGTGGACTGTATTGCAGGGCACCACCAAACCGGTCCAGGCACCAGAACCTCATCTTCAACATCCCGAAAGTCTGCTCCACCAAGTTGCAAGTTGCAGCATGAGCCTCATTATACCGTCGCTCTGCTGCAGTCTGAGGCCGCCACATAGGTGTCATCAGCCACGGTCTCTGCCCTTGTCCCTGAGGAGCCAACCCTGCAGCCTCTGTGGACCCTGGATGACTTCAGGAATCTACAAGCGACTCAGGACGTAGGAGTTGTGCACACTCCCTGGAAACCGTGCACACACCTGCAGGATGTGTTTCTGGTGGTCACATAGCTGCTGTACATTCAGTGAGCGGAAGCCCTTGTGGTTGATGAGATCCACTGAGTGTAGTGACAGAGACCTGAGCTCCACATGAGTGCAGTCAATCGCACTCTGTACCTGTGGGAATCCCAAGATCAGGGTGAATCCAATGGCTCCTGCATCCTGGCTGTCCCAGTCCCAAGCGAAATGCACAAAGCTGTGTGCCATGGAGAAGATGGCATCCGTGACCTCATGGATGCATTTGTGGGTGACGGATTGTGAAATCCCACAGAGGTCACCTGTGAAGCCCTGAAAGGGGCCACTGGCATAGAAATTGAGCACCGCGGTCACTTTCACAGCCACTGGCAGTGGATGCCCTCCATGTACCCTTGGTGCCAGGTCAGGGCTTGCATGGGTGGGCAGGTTAGGAGCCTGACTGTGGCTGCGCCTGAGCTGCCTCAGCTGCAAAGGCAATTTATACAGGTGTCCCTAATGCGTGGCCACTTCTCTCACTTATCCTGCCCCCCACCCCTCCTCTATTGCCTGTGCGCGGGATGCAGCGCCAGGGCAGCACTTGACACCCCCCCGTCACTGACAATGGTCATATCCGATGCTGGCCAGCAGTTGCCCCTGGACAACCCCCCCCCCACCCGGCCTCAGCAGTCGCCTCCGGGGCCAGGCAGCCCCGAGGCCTGTAAACAACAGATAAGCTGTGGTGAATGCTGCTGCTCACTCAACTCAGTTCCCCCAAAGTGAAAGCCGCCAAGTGCACGTCACCTGCATACTGTTGTAAAACATGTTGGTGTGCCTTCCCACCGACGTGGACGGACGATACAGCGGGGTTCCAAGAGTCTGGCGGGATGGCCTTTTAATTATGTGCTGATGTGTTACAATTAGCTCCCCACCAAGCGATGTTGGGAAATGTGGCCCGCTGTCGATGGGCTGAGCAGACGATTGCGACCTGTCTTCACGCTGTCGTGAAGCAGGTCGCATCATATTATCTGCAGATGCCACCTATCATGCTCACTGCCAGCAGGCTTGGAAAATTCTGCCCATTGTTTCTGAGCTTCACCTGGTTAGGTGTAATATTTCACCCGCTTTTTTGAATGGTCTATTTAAAAATGTAAATTACCCCCTTTACACCTCACCACCTCTTTCCCTATGTTTATCTAATTACCACTTTAAACCTACTTCTCTTCCATACATCAAAGCCTCTCGGCCAGTTGCCTTTAATCACATACACACACAACAGACACATACCACTAAAATCTATTTTAAAATAATCTCCGATAACATTATAGACATTATTATGTCTTCTTGAACAGGCTTCATCTGAACCAACATTTTTCCTAAAAGGTTAAATAGGATGTAGCAAGGACTTTAAACCAACACAGAGGTGGGGAGTTAATGGAGTTAATGGTAAAGGTTCGGCTAGAAATAATGGCAAAACGGATAACTTAAAGGTGAGAAAAAGGAAGGGGTGAGAGAAAAGCTCAGTCCAAATCAGCGTATAAATAATCCAAATTCAATTAATAGTATAAAAATTAATAATGTACCTCATGTGAATAAAGCAGGAACATTGAAAAATTAGAGAACGTGATAAATTTTTTTTAAAAAGGAAGAAAAACACAATCAGCACAAATGGTCAGAGTGGGGAAGGTTAACCAGACCAGACTTCCCTACACACATGCACACAGTGTAAGGAATAAAACAAGCAAATTAAAAGCACAGATTCAGCTCAAAGGATGCAACGCAGTAGTCATTACAGACACCTGGCTACAAGCTGGGCATGAATAAGAGCTAAATATTGCAGACTGTAAGGTCTTTAGAAATGTCAGGAAAATAAAGAAAAGAGTAGGAAAAGCAATATTACAGCAGTTTTAAAAAAAAGGATAGACAATGGAAACACTTTGATTAGAATAAAGAAACTGCAAAGGTTGCCAGGTTCTAGTGGGAGCTATATACAGACGTTCTGACAGCAGTGATGTTGTAGCAGAATGTATAAATACAGAGGTCAGAGAACACATAGCAATGGTAAACTGATTATAATGGGAGAATTTAAGTTTTGCATTGATTAGGAGATGCAAAACAGCTGAAACCATAGAAGTAATGAATTTTTAAAGTGCATCCAGGGCAGTTTTCATGAAACAAAGGGCCCACTTTTATTTCACTCAAATTCCATTCACTTAGAGGTCAAAATCAGGTGTAATACGTTTTAGAACTGGCCAGGGAACAGGTAATGCTAGATTTAGTGATGAGTAACAAGCCAGAATTAAGGAATAATCTGACAGTAAAGGGACATCTTGCAAATAGTGCCAATAACTTGATAGAGTTTGGCATTAAGTTTGAGAAGGGGCAAGATCACAGATGAACTCCGATTTTAAGTGAGGCTGACGATGAGGACTGAGACACAGGCTGAACAAATTAAACTGGATTGAACTGTTAACAGGGAAAGTTACAAAAATGACATTGGGAAGCATTCAAAGAAGTATTTAGTACAATACAAGACCAATATTTACCCCGAAAGAGCAAATCTTGTATAGTTAAGCAGATAGGGTCATGTGAGGTAAGATGGAGCGTAAGTGGCAATTCTGTGCAGCAGGTGATAGCAACAAAGGAACGCAGAGAAAATATCCGGACCTGAAAAAGGGAATGAAACAGTAAAGGAAAGGCTAATATTAAAGGTTTTTTTGAGTATGAGTAACTAAGGGAAATGGGGGCCTATTACAGACAGACAAGGGCTATGCTGTAATAGATAACAAGGTAATGGCAGATTTATTAGACAATTGTTTTATATCCATTTTCACAGTAGAGGAACAGGATAAAACATCATTGACAGAAAGGAAATTAAAAAATAATCAAGGGGAAGAATTTATTGGATTCAATTCAAGTAACAAGGTCGCAGTGGAGAAAATAATGGGATTTAAAACAGATAAATCTCCAGAACAACATGGTTTCCACCCCAGGCTATTAAAATAAGTGGGGTGAGGAATTGCAGAAGTGTTAGTCATGATCTTTCAGTGTTTTCTTGATTTGAAAATTGTGCCATTAGTTTGGAAAATTGCTAATAATGCTCCATTTTGTAAGCAGGGCGGAGAAAGAAACTAGGTAATTGTGGACCTGCCAGTTTAATATCAGTTCTAGCACTGCTGTTAGAATCTGTTATTCAGGGGAGAGTGACTGAACTCTTGAACAGATATGACTTGATCAGAGAGAGCAAACAAGACTTTCAGAAAGTGGTTCCACGTAAGAGTTTATTTGTAAATATGAGTGTGCACAGAATTGGAGGTCACAGAATTGACAGAGGGTGGGGATGAGGGGTCGGCACTTTCAAAGGATATTTTAATTCTGGGACCTCAACTTTTCACTATATTTATTAATGTTGGATGCAAGAATAAAATAATAAGGAGTTGTACATCCAAGTTTATAGGTGACTGTAGGTAGGAGGGAGGATCAGAATTGCAGGCTGGCAGTAGAAAGTTGCAAAGGGACATAGATAGATTAAGTGAGTAGGCAAGGTTATGGTAGAGTTTCATGTGGATAAGTATGAGGTCATCCACGTTGCACCTAACAAAGATAAATCAGAACATTTTCTAAGTAGTGAGAAGCTGGAACAGTAGTCTAAGTGCACTAATCATTAAAAGCCAGTAGACATACAACAAAAGCAATCAAAAGGGCTAATGGAATGTGGGCCTTTAATTTAAGGGGTTGGATTAGAGAGGGGAGGAAGTTCTGCTGCATGATATACAGCCTTAGTCAGACCCCACCTGGAGTAATGTGTTCAGCCTGGGCACCGCACCTCAGGAAAGATTTATTGGCCTTGAAGAGAATGAAGCACAGATTCACCAGAATAATATCAGAGCTTAAGAGTTAAGTAATGTAGACAGGTCGCATAAATTTGGCTTTTATTCCCAAGATTATAGAAGATTGCAGGATGATTCTAATGAAGCTATTGGTCGCATTCTTATCTCTGAGTCAGAAGATTGTGGGTTCAAATCCTACTCCAAAAGTCCAAATATCTAGGCTGACACTCTAGTGCTGTACTGAGGGATTGCTGCAATGTCAAAGGTGCTGGCTTTTTGATGAGATGTTAAATGAGGCCCCATCTGTTCTCAAAACGTAAAAGTCCCATGGCACAAGTTTGAAGAAGAGTGGGGGAGTTATCCACAGCGTCCTGGCAAATATTTATCCCTCAATCCACATCACTAAAATAGACTATCTGATCATTATCTTATTGCTTTTTCTGGGATCTTTCTGTGTGCAAATTGGGCTGTCAAGTATTTTGGGGTGCCCTAATGTCATGAAATCTGCTCTATATATGTAAGTGCTTTATTTGATAGGGTACTTATGAAGAAACTACTTTCTCTGATCGGGCAATCAAGAGCAAGGGGACAGCATCTTAAAATTAGACTGAGACCATTCAGGAGTGAAGTTGGAATCAGGAGGCCAATCAGCCTGCTATGGCTTCCTGAAAGTGCAGTCGTGCTTAGTCCTACGTTCTGTTTTTTTTCTTCTTAAGTAAGTTCCTAATCCTCGTGCCTTTCCAACTCCCTTTTAATTATTTATGGAATCAGCTTCCAACTCCTATTCAGGTAGAGCATTCCAGATCCTGACACTCTGAGTGCGATAAATTTTTCTCAATTCCCCTCTGAATCATTGATTTTAAATCTGTGACCTCTGGTTTTTGGCCCATTCTCCAGAGGAAATAGTTTTTCCTCTATCAAAACCCCCTCATCATCTTGAAAACCTCCACTAGGTTATTTCTTAACTTTTTCTGTTCCAAACAGAATACTCCTAACTTTTCCAACTTCTCCTCATAACTAAAGTCCTTTATCCCTGGTAACCCTCTCTGATTCTGACTTTAGTCTCTAAAACAGTTTCCTCTCAGACTCACTGATTCTCTGACGTCAGTTCTCCTGCTTTTATCTGTTGGCCACTCACACTGTTTCCCCTTACTTTTGTGCTCTCCACTCTCACTCATATTAGAAAGCGCAAAGGGTTGTAAAAATGTGGACTTCTCTCCCTCAAAAGTCTGCACTTGTTGGGACAATTGGAGCTTTAAAGACTGAGATTGATAGATTTTTGTAGGGCAGAGGTATCAGGAGATATGGAGCAAAGGTGGGTAAATGGTGTTAAGGTATAGATTAGCCATAATCTAATTGAATGGTGGAGCAGGCCTGAAGGGCTGAGTGGCCTACTCCTGTCCTAATGATTAGAAATTCAGAGGTTATGAGCTCAGATTCTCCCCATGGTAAAACTATGAAACTGAGTTCAATAAATCTCTGGGCTATCACTGGAACAAAATGACCATGAAATGTGTCACATTTTCATAAAGACCCAACTGTGTCACTTATGCCCCTCAGAGAATCCCAGCCTGGTCTGCACTGTGTGTCACTCTAGTCCAAGCTATGTGGTTGATTCTTATTGCACTGACCTACTAAGCTACTCAGCTATAAAAATTATCATGATCCAATGGTCCACCAAAGTGAATCACTACTCCTTTATAAATCATCAATAAAAGCAGGGTCATCACATCCTGAGAACAAATTATAATAAACATAACATCTACATTTGAAGAAGAAAATTTCTCCTCAACCTTCTCAACTGAGAAGTCTCTGTTCAATCCTGGTCCTCTGTAGGAGGTTCAATATCCTTATCACCTTCTATTGGGAATCTGTCGAACAGCTACTCGTCTTCTCCAAGCATGCTTAGAGTGGCATTATTTTGTAGCCTGCTACTTATCACCATCATTCTGCTTGCTCATTCAGGTTCATACTGCAGAGCATGGTTAATGAACTCTCAAACTCTGAAATGCTGCTTTAATAGGCTACTCTATTTCTCACACTACAGGTCGAGTATCCTTTATCCGAAGCCCTTGGGGCTGATTGCATTTTGGATTTTGGATCATTTCAGTTTTCGGATACCACATATAAACTTGTATTACAATAGCTGAAGCCTAGGCTAGGTACAGTCTAACGTAAATAAAATGGCTAGAAAAGTAAGATGTATCACTGAATATTAAATACAGGGTACCTGTCATAAGTTTTTTTTTGACATGTTCACCACAAAATCAAAAGGTAAAGTGTGCAGACAAACAACTAGACTTTCCATGCTAAAGGCCGATGAGGTTCTAAAAAAAGTGTGTTTTTGGATGTTTTCGAATTTATAGTTAAAGGATACTCGAGCTGTACTGCATGCCTTGGTAAACATTTTTTCCTAAGAACTCCTGGGATTCTCCAAAGATATCAGCGAACAAGGTTTGAGCAGATAGACCATCTCTCCCAGGAACCCACCTTTGCAATAATATAAAAGCAAAATACTACAGATGCTGGACCTACCTTTGCAATCTGTGTTTACTGTAGTAATATTGGAACACTTGATTCTTTCACACAATTTTATGGACACCACTAGGAAAACAAAAAATTGCATTATCTTATAACTTTGGTTGTCAACTATCTGTACACTTAATCAGGAGTAGCCTTTTTAGGTTACAAAAAGCATATTATTATGGCAGCGTGCATGAATAAATATTGGACAAGCATTGCTGCTTTGTACGGAGGTCAGTGCCACTCAGCCACAGTATCATTGCCTGTCTTTCTAACTACTAGTGTAGGTGGGTGCTGAACCCTATGTGTGAGAAAGTTTACTGAAATTGGGCCTTTGTTACCTCTCAACTCCTACTGACCTCCAACTGGTAACTTGTCAATCGTAAATGCAAGGCTAAGTTTTCATCTTGACAGAGAACAACATTGGTTTGTTGCTCCTTGGCTGTCGATCTGTTTGCAGGTCAGAGATAGTTCACTTGCTTAGGTGCATGTTCCTCACAAGTAGTGAATGGGCAAATGGTTCTCAAAGTGCCTTGGGTAGTACCAAGTCCTAACGGTTGGCCTCGTAGGCTTTTTGGCCACCCTGAGACCATGTCTTCTCCTGTTCATACTCCTCATTCTCTAACAAATCCAGAAAATGATGCTGTCCTTATGCTGCTGTTGGTCACTGGCTCTAAGCTACGTGCATTGCTACTGGCTACGTAACTAATAATTAAAAGATTGTACTCTTGAGAGGGATGTTAATTCCCAGTATTTTAATGCAAACTCACAATTTACTCCACGTTTAACCCATGGGCTACAGCTAACTCTGAGCAAATTAGCCCCATTAGTAGAGGTGATAAATAGACATGTGGTAGATACACCTGTGGTAGGAGGTTTAGCCCTCAGCCATGCAGGGTGCAGGTTTAATGGCTGATGGACATGCCCAGAGACTCACTAACCAAACTCACAGCTATGGACAAATAGCCCCACTGACTTGTGGCATTGGGTATGAGGTAGCATGGAGGGCATGAGGTGCATGGATGGGGAATGGGTAAGAGGGGTGAGGGCTAGAGGACCTAAAAGCTTTTAAAACAACTGGAACAAAGTCCCAGAGAACGAGGTGGACCTTCTAACCAGCCCACACTGGCACTCATCTGTCCCAGTGGCCACCTCTGATCCGGTTCCGGGGTCAGCAGGCCCGACTCCATCCCACCCCTGTCTCCCAGAGCAAAAATTGCGCGTGATAAAATAGTCGAGATGGGTCTGGGAGTCAGGAAATTTACTGACTCGAGTTATCCACCTCGGTAGTGAAAATCCAGCCATGTGCTACCTTCTGTTATCAATTAACAGATGAAGTTTTATCAGGGGTTTGAATTATTTTTTCCAGAAATCAATCAAATGTACTTAAACTACTGGCACCCCTAGCTGATGGGATTGGCATCCTGTCACTGAACAAAACGATCCTTAATCACTTAGAGGGAACGGTAGAGGGGGTGTCTTTCTGAGGTCTGTTTTTAATTCCTTCACAAGACACGGGCATCGCTGGCTAGGGCCAGCATTTATTGTTCATCCTTAATTGTCCTTGAGAAACTGAGTGGTTTGTTGGGCCACTTAAGAGTCAACCACATTGCTGGGAATCTGGAATCACATGTAGGCCAAACCAGGTAAGGACAGCAGATTTCCTCCCCTATATTAGTGGGTTTATTAGACATCATTAGACTTTTAATTCCAGACTTTAATTGATTAGGGGATTCGAGCATTACCCCCTGTGTCTCTGGATTAGTAGTCCAGTGACAATACCACCAAGCCACTGCCTCAATTGTGGTTTGCAGCAGGATAGAGGAACTTTAATCTGCAGCAAGCATGGTATGCCTCACATGCTCGGGATATTGAATGGATAGAACAGAGAATTAGAGCATCCCGAATAGGAAGATAATTTGTCTCATTGAACATAAAAGACATTTTTTTAAATGATTAGTAAAATGGATGCAAATACTTTAACACTGTAGGCCATATTAATGGCATTCCAAACGAGATCAAAGTAAATACTTGCGGATTTAAACTTTACAGTTTGCATTTAGCAAAGGGTGGGGGGAATCTCTTTTAATGGGGAAGGGTAACCCATGTGAGATAAGAGGCCATAGTTAATCAAGCCAGTAGAGTGAAGTAGATTAATGGTCATCTGTCGCTCAGTGTGCCTGGATGAAAAGTTAATACTATCACAATTGTTTATGTTTTTAACCAAAGAACAATCTTAATTATGTTGCAATATATTTTGTGAATTAATTTGAAAATTTAAGTTTCCCTCGTTAACATGCTAGATCTTTGCAACGCAGCTTAATGGCTGATGTAAAATGAATACAATTTCTTCTTACATAGTAGCACATTGCAACATAACCTAACTATAACATATTGACCCTGCCAATATCATATATTTTGGAGGGCAGCTTATATAAGATCTGGTGGTTTTGTGTGGATAACATTACTTTTCTTGTTGGCAAGATATTTAAAACAAAAACAAAAATACCTGAAAAAACTCAGCAGGTCTGGCAGCTGGTTAACTGTGCTCCCTTCCACAGATGCTGCCAGACCTGCTGAGTTTTTCCAGGTATTTTTGTTTTTGTTTTCGATTTCCAGCATCCGCAGTTTTTTGCTTTTATCTTCTGGCAAGATATTTAGTTCATCATGGTTTCAGTTCAAACAGTTTAGCATGCAGCACTAAAAAATGTCTCTTGAAAAAAGAAGGCTGAGGGGTGACCTTATAGAGGCCAGTAAAATTATGAATGGCTTTGATAGAGTGGACACAGAGAGGGAAAGAGCAAAAATAGAAGCGATCAAGATGAGATAGTCACCAAGAAATCCAATAGGGAATTCAGAAGAAACTTCTTCACCCAAAGAGTGGTGACAAACTCACTACCACAGGGAGTGGTTGGAGCAACTAGTTTAGATGCATTTGAGGGGAAACTAGACAAGCCTATGAGATAGAAGAGAGTAGACGGTTACGATAGTAGATTTAGGTGAGATGGGAGGAGGCTCAAGTGGAGCATAAACACCAGCATGAGCTAGTTGGGCCAAATAGCCTGTTTCTGTGCCATGATCTTATGTAATCCTATGTAGATACTTTGCGATAATAACTGTGCAGTACACATATTTTGTAAAATTCTGCTTTTCTTGCCCACTAAAAATCTGCTCTTTTTCTGCAGGTATGTGATGACCACAGTTCCTTCCACTTCATTTTCTTTCTCTTCCTCCTCTTATTGTTCACAGTTTATTATTAAATTTGCCATCAATTTGGGATTCTCAATTTTTATGTTTATTCAATAGATTCATAACTTGCAATTCTGTAGATAGAATCATACAGCACTGAAGGAGGCCTTTCGGCCCATCATGCTTTGAAAGAGCTGTCCAATTAGTCTCACTCCCCTTCTCCATAATCCTGCATTTTTTTTCCTTTTCTAGTATGTATCCAATTCCCTTTACAAAGTTATTATTGAATTTGCTTTGAGCGTATGCATCCCAGATCACTGTGCTGTGTAATTAAATTTTCCCTCATCTTCCCACTATTTTTTTTGTCATGTCAGGGTGGAGGTAAAAATCAGGGTTAGTATTTCTCCGGGAATAGAACAATACAGTTCATGCTTTAGACTTTAATTACAGCCTTTACAAGCCTGAACAGTGGGATTTTTCAGCCTCTCAACTTTGACAGGCTCAATCCCCTTCCGCATGAGTACCTAAACCAGGGGAGAAGGAAAGTGGTGGTGGTGGTGGGGGGGGAGGTGTAAAAATAAAGCAATTGAGAAGGAAAAGAAGAGAAAGATTAAAAGGAGGAGAAAGAAAACTGCAACCTCACTTCAATCAGCCAGGGTAATGATGAACAATCAGCTTCTAAAACAGCAAGAAACCCAAATCTGAAGGGAGCACAATGGACAACATGTGACAAAGATTGGAATGCAATTCATTCTTTTGAGCTGCTGGAATTTAAAGAAGAAATATGAATAAAAGGGCCTTGGTAGGATGGAGTGAAATCTCGCAAGTCACCAAGAGGAAGAATTGTAATTATCATGACTGTTAACTGTTGGTAGATTAGTCCTTCACAAGGTGAATTACATCCACCGTGTATAATACTTTTTTTTTGCAATGTAAATTAATAACCATAAAATTCTGATTAAACAGTGCTGCATTAATCTATAACAGGCTGTGAATGAGATGGCACATAGAAAAACATGGAGGGGTTTAGTAGTGAGATATCTAGAGTGTGGGGCCTTGACAGCTAAAGGCATATTATTGTCTTTAAAGATGGGTCAGTGATGGGCTGAGAATACACAAAGCCAGAAACAGGGAATGGGAATCAGGTGTGGGAATTCTAGGTCTACAGGAGGTTACAGAGATAGGGAACAAGGAGAGCATGAAGTGGCATAAACATCAGACCAAGGCAGGTCAAGGACCAAGGGAGTTGTGAGGGTGGGGAGGGGGGTGTTGGCAGCTGCAACACAAGGCAAACTATCCACATCACCTGCCCCCAGTACCCAGGAAAGTTTACCTCCTAGGCCTTATTTCAATGTTGGTTGTGAGAAATCCGTGATGAGCATCACCTATATTTTGGGTGGGAAGAAACCACTGCCAGGGACCTGAGGGAATGATTCCCATCAAACAATGAGCAGTGGTGGAGGAAGGGAGTTAGGGGTTGGTCGGATCCAGAGGCTGCTGTAGTGATGGAGAAGAGGGAGAGAAGCCTGGGACAGTGGAGACTCAATGTTCCTGCGGGGGTGGCGGTGTGAAATAGCACATTTTCTCCTCCTGGCCCACAAGAAAATGAATAAAATTTTGAAATACTCAGCTTTGTGTATTCCTTCCCACCTAGCTCCTGTTTGAGCTCTTGTGGCTTCAGTACTGTGTGCAACAGCCACACATGACCCTAAACATCACATCAGAATCCCAATTATGACAAGATTCTGACAATATTAATGAGTCTCCCATCTGCTGGTGGCTGCTGCCAAAAATCTGACCATTAAAATGGCGGCAGGTGAGGGGATGTTGGGAACAGAGAGAACATAAGTAAGAACAAAAATAGGAGTGAGAGTAGACCACTTAGCCCCTCAAGCCTGCTTCGCCATTCATTAAGATCATGGCTGATGTGACTTTAGTTTTAACTCCACTTTCCTGCCTTTTCCCCCATAACCTTTGCCTCACTTGTGGATCAAAATTCTGTCTAATTCAGCTTTGAATATATTCAATGACCCAGTCTCCACTGTTCTCCAGAGTAGAGAATTCCAAAGATTAATGATCCTGAAGAAATTCCTACTCTCTGTTTTAAATGGGAGACCCCTTACTTTGAAACTGTGCCCCCTAATTCTAGATTCTATGTAAACTGAAGCATTCGTAAGTGAACCATGCTGTGAGCTTTGATTTTAGATTTGACTTTAAACAATTTGAATTTAAACACTTTGAATTACACAAAAGTTTGGCAGTTAGCTGCTCCCTAGCGCATTTTCCATGGCAACGCCTCTACCAATCAAAGTCTACTTGCCAAGCAATCATACTTAAATTGGTTGTTAGTGTAATTCTTAAGACAAAGAGCATTGTTTAGTAAGCATTGTCCAATTGCAGAATCGCATCTAATGTTGGACACTGTTTTGAATTTTGCAAACACGGACTAGTTGAGTGCAGTCAGTACTTTGTCTGTTGTGAACAGCCGGAGGAAGGTGTTGTTTGATATTAATCACCAGTCACTGGGACATACATGCTTGGCATCACATCAGCACCGAACTTCAAACGTCACACTCGTTGGGTAGCCAGAAAGTCTTTTTGGCTTGACAGTAGCATCCTGTTAGTGGAGAATACCACTCATGTTGCTACTGTATAGTACCAGTGTGAAATGGCTAGCTTCACCTGTTGCTCAAATTTTTTAAGACACCTTACCCTCCCAGGGTAATCTGAGGTAGACCAGGCATTTTTACGGACCAAAAGTGGCAGCATTTGGGTCACTCATGAGTTTGCATGATATACAGTGAACAATGATCTGATCGGGCTAGCCATTATCTCACAGGATAGCTTTGAAATGGAGCAGTCAAACGAGTTCCCTTCCCTCAACATGCTAGTTGAGAAATCTACCAATGGGTTCTCTACTACTGTGCACTGCAAGCCTACCTTCAGTGGTCAGTATGCATGTTGGGATTCCTCCAGTTTCATGCGCTATAAGATTGGCCTTATCAGCACCTCGTAAATAGGGCTCAAACTATTTGCTCACCATGCAATCTCGATGTAGAAATAGGGCGCATTAAAGCTACCCTGCAGGATAATAAAGCTGTGAAAATGAAATGCAAATCCAACATATGAAGAGCTTCCACGGAAGTACTTCAAAGCCAAAGGAAGTACTTCCAGGTAAGTTGAAGTTGGCCGTTGATCAGAGACTGGAAGTGGGAATTTCTTGGACAGTGTGGCCACCATGTTAAAGGGGCAAGCGCATGTGGAAGAGCAGTGAACGCACAGTAAGTGTGCATTTAAGATCATTTATTAGATTACTGCAGTTTGATTTTGCCAGTAAATACACTGTAATTTCACTTTATTTGTTCCATAGCACAGCATCTTCAGAGCTGTAAAGTTCAATACATCCTATTATGGTGAAATGTTTCCATACTGAGAACAAGTGACAATGCAATAAAGATAGTGCTATTCTGATATTGACACATTGTAAGTTCAAACATTAAGGTTACCTAAAAACAAAAAACTACTGCGGATGCTGGAAATCCAAAACAATAACAGAATTACCTGGAAAAACTCAGCAGGTCTGGCAGCATCGGTGGAGAAGAAAAGAGTTGACGTTTCGAGTCCTCATGATCCTTCAACAGAACTGAGTAATATTAGGAGAGGGGTGAAATATAAGATGGTTTAAGGTGGGGAGGTGGGGGGACAGAAGTTGGGGGGGTGGTGGTTGTAGGGACAAGCAAGCAGTGATAGGAGCAGATAATCAAAAGATGTCACAGACAAATGAACAAAGAGGTGTTGAAGGTGGTGATATTATCTAAACGAATGTGCTAATTAAGAATGGATGGCAGGACACTCAAGGTACAGCTCTAGTCTCTAATGCCGCCATTACAAGCCTACCGACTCCCACAGCTACCTCGACTACAGCTCCTCACACCCCGCTTCCTGTAAGGACTCCATCCCATTCTCTCAGTTCCTTCGCCTCCATCGCATCTGTTCTGATGATGCTACCTTCAAAAACAGTTTCTCTGACATGTCCTCCTTCTTCCTTAACCGAGGTTTTCCACCCACGGTCGTTGACAGGGCCCTCAACCGTGTCCGGCACAACTCCCGCGCATCCGCCCTCACGCCTTCTCCTCCCTCCCAGAAACATGATAGGGTCCCCCTTGTCCTCACTTATCACCCCACCAGCCTCCGCATTCAAAGGATCATCCTCCACCATTTCAGCCAACTCCAGCATGATGCCACCACCAAACACATCTTCCCTTCACCCCCCCCCGGCGGCATTCCGTAGGGATCATTCCCTCCGGGACACCCTGGTCCACTCCTCCATCACCCCCTACTCCTCAACCCCCACCTATGGCACCTCCCCATGTCCACGCAAAAGATGCAACACCTGCCCCTTCACTTCCTCTCTCCTCACCGTCCAAGGGCCCAAAAACTCCTTTCAAGTGAAGCAGCATTTCACTTGCATTTCTCCTAACTTAGTCTACTGCATTCGTTGCTCCCAATGCAGTCGCCTCTACATTGGAGAGACCAAACGCAAACTGGGCGACCGCTTTGCAGAACACCTGCGGTCTGTCCGCAAGAAAGACCCAAACCTCCCTGTCGCTTGCCATTTTAACACTCCACCATACTCTCTTGCCCACATGTCTGTCCTTGGCTTGCTGCATTGTTCCAGTGAAGCCCAATGCAAACTGGAGGAACAGCACCTCACCTTCCGACTAGGCACTTTACAGCCTTCCGGACTGAATATTGAATTCAACAACTTTAGATCTTGAACTCCCTCCTCCATCCCCACCCCCTTTCCGTTTCTTCCCTCTCCCTTTTGTTTTTTCCAATAATTTATATAGATTTTTCTTTTCCCACCTATTTCCATTATTTTTGAATCTATACCTTTAATGCCCTGTCAGTCTGTCCACCCCACCCCGACTAGAGCTGTACCTTGAGTGTCCTGCCATCCATTCTTAATTAGCACATTCGTTTAGATAATATCACCACCTTCAACACCTCTTTCTTCCTTTGTCTGTGACATCTTTTGATTATCTGCTCCTGTCACTGCTTGCTTGTCCCTACAGCCACCACCACCCCCCAACTTCTCTCCCCCCACCTCCCCACCTTAAACCATCTTATATTTCACCCCTCTCCTAATATTACTCAGTTCTGTTGAAGGGTCATGAGGACTCGAAACATCAACTCTTTTCTTCTCCGCCGATGCTGCCAGACCTGCTGAGTTTTTCCAGGTAATTCTGTTTTTATTAAGGTTACCTAACTTATATCAATCATTGAATGATAACAATCTGATTCACGAGTGCCAATGTCCACATGCCAGTGGGCCTGCAAACCCGGGGGGTGGGGGGGTGTCAAACTTCCTCTGTGTTCCTGTTAAGCTTTAGTCTGAGGCTAAGGGGGACCCAGGTTCCATATATCACCACAAGGAGGCACAGCTGAGGACTTTTTTTTATTCATTGGATGTGGGCATCAATGGCCCTAACCAGCATTTATTGCCCACCTCTCATTGCCCCTATGGGCATTTTAAGGGCCATTGTGGGTCTGGAGTAACATGTAGGCCAGACCAAGTTAGATTTCCTTCCCTAAAGAACACTAGTGAACTAGGAACTAGATAGGTTTTTGCAACAATCGGCAATGGTTTCATGGTCGTCAGACTTTTCATTCCAGATTTTATTTTTGCAATTGAATTCAAATTTCACCATCTGCCATGATGGGATTCGAAGCCAGATCGCCAGCATTACCCTAGGTCTCTGGAATACTAGACCAGTGACAATACCACTACGCCACCGTCTCCCCTCCCCTTGCTGATGAAAAGGTTGTGTACTGACAGGAGGAGATTTACACATTTGACTCTCTTTTTGGCATTGCTCTAGCCAGCGATCTGGGCTGAAAATGAGAAGCAAATTAGCACACAGAAGTAGAAAGCATATACTCTTCACCCACATACTAGATGCATCACCTCGACTAAACCATGAACTAAACGCCCAGCTATAGGGTAAATAGCTCCGCTGCCTTGTAGATACCTCGGCAGAGTTGAAGGCTAAGGGAGTAAACCTTAACAAAAAACCTGGAGTGGAGTCCAAAGACGGTTCGATGCGCAAGTATGTCAACTTTCCATCAACTCATGCGGCCAAGCCAATGCCAAACATAGTGCTTTGTGTTTCTTAATCTCAGCACAGGAGGTCAAGAGGGGATCCCTGACGTTTAGCCCGGGGTCTCCATAAATTTTGCCGAGGCTTGTGCCCTGAAGAGGACACTCCAGCTTTGTTTCAAAGCGTTATGAGTGATTAACCTAACTCGATTGGTGTAGAGATCAGGCGCTATGGGCTGTCCCCGATGGTGGGAGGGACCATTGTATCCCACTGGCCAGCCACCACCCACATCAAGCCTGGCAGCCCCCGACTAGTAAGGTGCTGACCCGCCATGGTCCATCTGCTTTAATGAGCCCTTGGAGCTTAGAGTCTCTGCTCAACAAGTGGATGGAATCCATCGCATCAGATAAACAAACAAAACAAATGTAACTTTGATTGGCAGGCTGGAATGTCAGGTCCATTTGCAAAGGTTTGGCAGATAATTTGCAGCTGGTCGATAATACGATCAAGACAGCTGTGATCAACATGGAATTTGATAGGCTGAACATTGACATTGCCTCCCTACAAGAGACTAGGCTCGCCAAGAGCGGATCATTGAAAGAGAAACATTACACATTCATCTGGCAGGGGAAGAGTTCCACATGAGAAAGGTGTAGGCTTCACTGTAAAGAACTCATTACTCTCGGTGATAGAAGCCCTCACAAATGGTTCAAAATGTGTTTTCTCCATCCACCTCTCAACTGAAACAGGGCCAGTTAACCTCATCAGTATTTATGCTCCAATGCTGTGCTACAATACAGAGCTGAAAGATCAGTTCTATGAGGAGTTTGACATTGCTATCAGCAGAATCCCTAAGTCAGAACTTCTTTGCCGACTAGGGGATTTCAATGTGAGTGAGCACGGACCATGGAGCATGGCCCTCCTGCCTCAGACATCATGGCTTGGGAAAGATAAATAAGAGACAGAGACTACTTGAGCTTTGCTGCTTCCAGAAGCTTGTGTAAGTAATATCTTCTTTCAGAACAAACCAAGACCCAAGGTGTCCTGGAGGCAGCCAAGACCAGGGCACTGGCACCAGCTGGATCTGATCATCAACAGACTTGCTTGAACAGTATTCTCAACACATGCGGCTATCACAACACATGGTATCACTCCCTAGTGTGCAGCAGGTTAGAATGCAGCTCGTGAAGCTTTTTCATTCAAAGCAGAAATGCTGTCCTTGTATCAACGTCAGCCATACTGCCTATCCAGACAAAAACCACCGGTTCCTCAATTCCATCAAACAGACGATCTCCGGCAATTCCACAAAGCATGCAGAAGTGAAATAGAACATACTTCAAGACATCATCTACAATACTGCAGTCTCAACATACGGGAAGTGAGGCAGGAAAAATTGACTGGTTCGAAGCTTACATTACTGTGGTGGAACCTGTCATTGAAGGCAAGTGGTCCACTCTCATTAATTACAAGAGAAAATCAAGTGAGAAGTCTCTGAATCCACTAAGAGCTGCCCAACATAAAGCCCAATAGATTGCTAGGCAGTGCGGCGATGACTATTGGTTACAACTTTGCCAAAATATCCAGCTATCCTTCGACACAGGGAATGCTTGGGGCATGTCTGAAGGGATGAAAAAGGTTACAGGTCCATCAGCAAAGAAAACAGCTCCATTGAAAACAGAGGTAGGGAAGGGAATTCTTTGCTTCTTTGTACTGACTGCAGTTGGAGAGATGGGTGGAATATATAAAGTTCTTGGTATTATACTGTTTACTGAGTCTGCTGAGTGAGGAAAACAGGAACTTGATTGAAACATCTCTTACTGCAGACTATATCTTACATGAGATTCTACAAGAGAGAGCAAGATCATTTGATGTTCCATCACTTCCTCTGATAGTGTACACAGTATCTGATTAACATGCTTCACAGTTAAAATAACCCCTTTATACTACATCTCCCCCGGGTCTCTGGCTTCCATTTCTATATTGCAAAAATCAAACCAACTCACTGACATAAGTTTGGTTCTGCAAGGGCCACTCAGCTCCTGACCTCATTACAGCCTTGGTCCAAGCATAGACAAAAGAGCTGAACTCCAGGGGTGAGTTAAGAGTGACTGCCCTTGATGTCAAGGCAGCATTTGACCGAGTGTGGCATCAAGGGGCCCTAGCAAAACTGGAGTCGATGGGAATCAAGGAGAAAACTCTCCACTGTTTAGAGTCATACCTAACACAAAGGAAGATGGTTGTGGTTGTTTGAGGTCAATCATCTCAATCCCGGGACATCACTGCAGGAGTTCCTCAGGGTAATGTCCGAGGCCCAACCATCTTCAGAGGACTCATCAATGAACTTCCCTTCATCATAAGGTCAGAAGCTGGGATTGCACAATGTCCAGCACCATTCACAAATCCTGAGATACTGAAGCAGTACTTATCCATATGCAGCAAGACCTGGACAACATTTTGGCTTGAGCTGATAAGTAGCAGGTAATATTTACGCCATGCAAGTATTTGACCACTTTTCTCTCTCACTTTGTCCAAGTCATCAGCTTGTACATGTGGCATGAGAGTGTGTGGGACAGTAGGGGGTTGAATTCTTGGTCTTCTTGCCGTGATGAGTTCACATGGTGCTGGGCCATTTCGGAGTGGAACATCAGGAAGACAAATGTCTTGGTCAAGGATGTTGCAATATCACCATCTATCAGCAGGCGGAGCGTCTCCTGGTCAGCCAGAACCTACACTGCAAACCATTGCAGTACCTTGACAAGCATAACCATGAACCAACACTTGGAAGTCCATGGTCGCCAATGCCTTCTTAGGGCATGGTACCTGAGGGGAGAGAGAGAGAGAGAGAGAGATAGAGAGATCAGCATTGACAATGTGATGCCAGAGGTTGTTGATAGCTTTACATATCTAGGCTCCACAATCACCAGGACTCCGTCACTTGATGCTGAAATCAACGCATTGCAAAAGCTGCAACTATTATGTCCAAGTTGAGTAAGAGAATGTGGAACAACAGCAACCTGACTGGGAACACCAAACTGCAAGTCTACTAAGCGTCCTCAGCGTATTATTGTACAGTGGTGAGACCTGGACAACATATATTAGGCAGGAGAAAAGGCTGAACAGTTTCTGTCTTTGCTGTCTCAGGCATATCCTTGGCAGTTCTTGGTAGGACAAGGTCATCAGCATACATTCATTGCTAAGCCAACAACATCTGCGCTGGCTTGACCACATTCATCAGATGGATGACAGACATATAACCAAAAAACTTCTATACAGTGAACTGGCCACTGGGTCATGACCTTCTAGGCATCCATACCTCTGTTACAAGGCCATCTGCAAGTGAGATATGAACATGGCGGATATTGACACTGACAACTGGGAGACAGTCGCTAACGACCGTGACCTCTGGAGGCTGACAAAGGAACATAGGAACAGGTGAAGGCTATTCAGCCCGTCAAGCCTGCTCCACCATTCAATATGATCATGGCTGATCGAACACTTCAGTGCCTTTTACCCACACAATCCCCATAACCCTTTATGTTATTGTTAATCAGAAATCTATCAATCTCTACCTTAAACATACTCAATGACTGAGCTTCCAAGGCCTTCTGGGGTAGAGAATTCCAAAGATTGACAACCCTCTGAGTAAAGAAATTTCTCCTCATCTCAGTCCTAAGTGGCTTCCTCCTTATTTTGAAATTGTGTCCCCTGGTTCTAGACCCCCCAACCGGGGGAAATATCTTACCTGCATCTACCCTGTCTATTCCTTTAAATATTTTGTAGGTTTCAATGAGATCACCTCTCACTCTTCGAAACTCTAGAGAATACAGGCCCAGTTTCCCCAATCTCTCTTCATAAAACAGTCCTGTCATCCCCAGAACAAGTCTGGTGAACCTTCGTTGTACTCCCTCTATGGCAATAATATCCTTCCTGAGGTAAGGGGACCAAAACTGCGCTCAGTACTCTAAGTGCGGCCTAACCAAGCTTCCATACAGTTGAAGCAAGACTTCACTACTCCTGTACTCAAATCCTCTTGCGATAAAGGCTAACATTCCATTAGCCTTTCTACTTGTCTGCTGCAGCTGCATGTTAGCCTTCAGTGACTCATGGACAAGGACACCCAAGTCTCTTTGTACATCTAATCTCTTGTACTTTCTAATCTCTTATCATTTAGGAAATACTCTGCACATCTGTTCCTCCTACCAAAGTGAATAACCTCCCAGTTTTCCACATTATATTCCATCTGCCTTGTTCTTGTCCACTCTAAGTCTGTCCAAATCCTCCTGTAGCCACTTTATATCATCCTTACAACACACATTCTCGCCTAGCTTTGTATCATCCCCGAACTTGGAAATATTACATTTGGTCCCCACATCCAAATCATTGATATATATTGTGAACAGCTGGGGCCCAAATACTGATCCTTGCGGTACCCCACTAGTCACATCCTGCCAATGCGAGAATGACCCATTTATTCCTACTCTCTGTTTTCTGCCTGTTAGCCAATCCTTAATCCATGCCAGTATATTTCCTCCTATCCCATGTGCTTTTATTTTGCTAATCAACCTCCTGTGGGGGACTTTATCAAAAGCCTTCTGAAAATCCAAGTATACTATGTCCATTGACTCTCCTTTATCAATTTTGTGAGTAACATCCACAAAAAAACTCCCACAAGTTCGTCAAACATGATTTCCCATTCACAAATCCATGCTGACTATGCCCAATCAGATCATGATTATCCAAGTATCCATTTATCACATCCTTTACAATAGATTCTAGCATTTTCCTTAATACTGATGTACGGCTAATAGGTCTGTAGTTCCCTGTTTTCTCTCTCCCTCTCTTCTTAAATAGTGGGATGACATTTCCTACCTTCCAATCTTCAGGAACCATCCCAGGATCTATAGAATTTTGGAAAATGATCACCAATGCACCACTATCTCTATAGCAACTTCTTTCAACACTCTGGGATGCAGAATATCAGGTCCCAGGGACCTATCAACTTTCAGTCCCATTAATTTCTCCAATACAACCTTCTTACTTATATTAATTTCCTTCAACTCCTCATTCTCCCTAGTCCCTTGGATTTCTAAATCTGGGAGATTTCCTGTATCTTCCTCAGTGAAAACAGGCACAAAGGGCAGAATTTTGCTGTCGGCGAGAAGGGGGTGGGGCCCGCTCGCCAACGCGTAAAATGACGCGGGACGACATAGGGCGGAACTCCCGACGTCATCCCGCCCCATTTAAATTTTCAGGAAGGCGGGGGCGCAGCAAAATCAGCTGTGGGCCCACTGACCTGTCAATGGCCAATTGAGGCCATTGACAGGATCATTTAAACAATTAAAGGACCTCCCCGTCAAACCTTAAGGTTGGCGGGAAGGCCAGGAGCCCTGGCAACAAATAGAAAAAACATAAAACCTCATCCACCGGTGGGATGAGGTTTCATGCAGGGTTTTAAAAATCTTAATAAAGTTATAGTGTAAATTATGAACATGTCCCATCTCATGTGGCATTGTCATATGAGGGGGGCATGTTAGGGAATTTTTTTTTCTATTTTTAATCTTTTTCAAAGTGGAAGCGATCTCCCTGAGGCAGCATTTTGCCTCAGGGAGATGTGCGCTCTTCCATATGCATGCGCGAAAGAGCACACTCTCGCATTTGGGGAATCCCACCACCCCCTGCCCGCACAGGAAGTGCCTTAATTGACCCGCCCACGTAAAATGTGGGCGGGGCCCACTTCTCCAGCGGGGATCGGCTCCCCGCCCGCCGGATATTGGGTCGGGCCCACCCGCCCAACAGGCAGAAAATTCTGCCCAAAGTAATCATTTAGCTTCTCTGTCGTTACTCTATTCCCCATTATGAATTCTCCTGACTGCCTGTGATGGACCCACATTTGTATTAGCCAAATGCTTCCTTTTTACATACCTATAGAAGCTTTTATGGTTTATTTTACTGTTTTTTTGCTAGATTGCATTCATATTCTATTCTCCCTTTCTTTACCAGTTTCTTGATCTTCCTTTGCTGTATTCTAAAAACCTCCCAATCCTCAGGTTTACTACTGCTTCTGGCAACTTTATAAGCCTTTTCGTTTAATCTTATGCAATCCTTAACTTCCTTTGTCAGCCACAGTTGACTGACCTTTTTGGGTTTTTGCACCTTGAAAGAATGTATAGGTGTTGTAAGCTATGTAATAGTTCTTTGAAGACTATCATTGCCTCATACATTTTAATGTATTTTCCCAATCTACCTCAGCCAATTTGTCCCTCGTGCCTTCATAATTTCCTTTATTCAACTTTAACACCCTTGCTTCAGAGTGAACTACCTCGCTTTCAAACATAAAGTAAAATTCTATCACATTGTGGTCACTCATCCCTAAAGGTTCTTTTACAACAAAATTATTAATTAGCCCTTTTTCATTACATAATACTAGATCTAAAATAGCCTGTCCTCTAGTCGGCTCCTCAACATACTGCTCCAGAAAACCATCCTTAACACACTCCAGAAACTCGTCTTCTACAGCATTAGTGCTCAATTGGTTTACGCAGCCTATATGCAGATTGAAGTCGCCGATGAGTACTGTGTTGTCCATGCTACATGCTTCTCTCATCTCCTGATTAATACCGTGTTCCATATTACCACTATTGTGTGGTGACCTATAAATAACTCAAATCAATGTCTTGCCCTTTGCTGTTTCTTAGCTCCACCCAAACAGATTCCACACATTGTTCTTCCGATCTGAAATCCTCCCTTACTAATGCACTGATCCCATCGCTTATTATCAGTGCAACGCCACCTCCTTTCCCTTCTTGTCTGTTCTTCCTGAACGTCAAATATCTTGAATATTCAGTTCCCATTCTTGGTCACCATGCAGCCATGTTTACATAATGGCAATTATATCATAACCATTTACCTCCATTTGTGCCTTTAGATCATCTTCCTTATTGCAAATGCTGTGTGTAACTATGTCTTTCTGACATCATTACACATTCAAAACATACTCAATGCTCTGCTTTGTTTCTCCTGCCTTCTAGTCTTACTACTACTTCCTGTTACCAATTTTACTTTCTTCCAATTTGGGCCAGCCCTCAGGTTCCCACCCCTCTGACAAACTAGTTTAAACCCACCCCAACAGCACTAGCAAATCCCCCTGAGAGCAGAACAGTCCCAGTCCTGTTAAGATGTAACCCGTCCAGCTTGTACAGGTCCCACCTGCCCACAACAATGCTTCAGAAATCGGATGCCCTCCCTCCTACACCATTTCTCCAGTCACGTATTTAATCAATCAATCCTCCTATTCCTGTGCTCACTAGCACGTGGCATTGGGAATAATCCTGAAATTACTAATCTTGAGGTCCTGCTTTATAATTTCCTTCCTAATTCCCTGAAATCTGCTTTCAGGACATCACCCCTCTTCCTACCTGTGTCATTGGTACCAATGTGGACCATGACTTCTGGCTGATCCCTCTCCCCTGAATGATGTCCTGCAGCCGTTCTGTGACATCCTTGGCCCTGGCACCAGGGAGGCAACACACCATCCTGGAGTCATGCTTACTGCCGCAGAAACGCCTGTCTGATCCATGACTATGGAATCCCCTATCACTATTGCCCTTCTATTCTTCTTCTTACCCTCCCGTACAGCTGAGCCGCCCGTGGTGCCACAGGCTTGGCTCTGGCTGCACTCCCCTGAGGAACCATTGCCTTCTCAGCATCCAAAATGGAAAACCGATTAGCAAGCAGGATCGACACAGGGGACTCCTGCACTACCTGCCTGGTTCTCTAGGACTGCCTGGTGGTCACCCATTCCCTCTCTAGCTGTACCCTTCTGACCTGCGGTATGACCACCACCGTGATATCCACCTAGTCCTCTGCCTCGCGGATGCACAACAGTGACTTCATTCACCGCTCAAGTTCCAAAACCTAGAGCTCAAGCTTGTGCAGCTGGTGACACTCCCTACAGGTGTGTTTGTCAAGGACACATGGTGCGTCCATGACTTCACACAGACCGCAGGGCATACACTCCACTTGGCCGAGCTGACTTGCCATCCTGTAACTCTAAAAACTATTTATTACACTTAGAGTAAGTAGAATGAGTAGAATAATTTACTAGTAACTTAATTTTGCTACACTTACGCTAACTTTATCTTACTTTGGTTTACTTTATTACTTTATTTCACTTTGACAATTTAACTTTCCCTATTGCTAGTGTTCCTTACTGAAATCCGAGTAGCTACTTCTTTATAAATTATACGTATTTCTAGTTTTAAGCTATTTAAACACACTTCCTAACAGCAGCTACTCATCAGCCAATGAACTTACAGTTTTCCTGTGACATCACTCATGGATTTTTTTTAAAATTTCAAACTCAACCTGCTCCCCGAGTAGAGGGGTCCCTCACAGGTCTGATTGTCTCCACTCCTGGAAGGTGAGTGATTGGAAAGGTATTGGAAGAGGGGAAGAGAAAAGAAAAGCTCAGCTGGTTAAGAAGAGGGCTCAGAGAAAACAGAGGGCAGAAAATCATGCACCTTCTCACTCCACTGTCTTCCTTTGCAGCAAAGATTACCATGCCAGAATGGGGCTCTGAGCCACACGAGATGATGTTTAACACAGAGTTGACCATAATGATGCAAACCACTGTCTCACGAGACAAAAAGCTACCAACACACTACAGGAATCTGCTCAACCTGATTGGCTCCAAGGAAATCACATGGTTAAGGGCATCATTAATTGTTGCACATGAGCATCACAGGGGTTGCTTCACATAAGACCTATAGTTCCCAAGCTGAATCTCAGAATCTGCACAACATTTCACTTCATTTTGACCTATAATAACCTTCCTTATAAACTCCCTAATTTGGGAGAGATTATAGTATGTGAAGGATGCTATAAATCAAAGAATGGCTGAGACCCTACAGCGTCTTTTTCCTTCTGTGCCCTTCACACACCAGCGGGACCATGCCAAGATAATATCAATTTAAGAAAAATGATGCATGAGGCAGGATGCTTCAATCCCTGCTGCCAAAATAATTGGTCAAAATCACTGTCCTATGGTCAAATGTAAACAGCAATGCCTGGTAAACCTTCATGATTGCCTTCCAGACACTCTCAATGGAAACAAAAGGCAGTCAGCATTTCTCCTACCGGATCTATGCTGACCCCACCCAAACAGGCACTGAGCTAAAGCAAGAACCATTCTTAAGTATTATGTTTATGAAACGCCTACAAAATTTCCCCTAAAGTTACAATGAAGGGTAAAAAATGGTCTTGGCAAAGGTGATAAGTAAGAAGAGAAACCCATTCAGTGATCAGGATGTGTGGGGGCAGGGTTATGCTATTGGATTAATAATCCAGAGAATTGGATCACCATGACAGTTTGGGAATCTGAAATCTGTTTTAAAAAATAAGGAAATTTAGAGAGGTTGTCAGTAAAAGTGACCACGAAATGTCAGGATTGTCAAAAAAACTCAATTAGGAAAGGAAACCTGCCTTTAAATGACTCTTAACTGCCATCTGAAGTAATCTGGCAAACCATTCAGATGTACCGCGTTGCTCCCAGCTGTTCATGAAGAAGGCCCACCGCCAGAAATCGGGAGTGGCAATAAATACCAACCGTGCCCACATCCTGAGAAACATTTTAAAACAGTTGCATGTGGGAAGAAAAAGTCAAACTTGCTCTTCTGTTGAAAAAAAATTGCCAAAATTACTAGAATAATTTGGCAGGAATATTCAAAATTAGGAGTAATAGTAAAATGTTAATTATGGTATGTGCTTTGAAGAATTAGTAAGTGGACCAAAATGGTAGAGAAACTGAAGAATACGAAGCACACTTTACATATTTTGCTTTCGTTGTCCGAAAACGGTCTAGAGTTCACCCAAAGTAGGTAGGTCAGTACAAAAAAGCTTTCTAAAATTCTAAAGAACTGCAATAATTTTGTTACATTGTAGGAGTTATTCATCTTCTGGGAAAATATAAACCTCAAGATAAATGATGTGACAATAAATGACACAATGACACAGCTCAAATTGAGAAATGCAAATTAGTCAGCATCTAAAGATCTAAGCAAAATAATCCAGTGGTGTTTAAAAATTAATTGTTGCCTGCAAGACTGGAAAATTACTTCCAGACAGTTAGTCAAACGCGTGTTCTGTGCAGGCAAAGGCATTCCATTACTCAAAGGGGGAAATATGGGCTTGGCTGAGGTCCAAAGAGCATTTTACCCTGGAAAACGTTGTGTCAACATTGTAATGGTAAGTTAAACCTTTCATACTGTCATGGGGATCACGCCACTGTACAGACAAATCAGCCCTGAGCGCGGATAATCTCAAGGGTGGAGCTTTCTAGCCTTGGTCTTTGAACAAGCATGTAGCTTCATCAGGAGCTCTGTAAATAATGTTCACTGTTTCTTGCAAGAAACTACCCAGTAATCCAAGTTTATTGCACAAACAATCCTTCATAGATGCCAGGAGAACTTCACACTTAATTATTAAAGAGATTTGATCACAACATGGCGAGGGAGAAACACGTTTCTGCTGTTTTTCGCAATGCCAGTGTCCTATTCAATAAGTTCGTTATGACTGCTTGGAACTTGAGGAAGCTACTGCAATCTTTAAAGTTGCAGGGCCTCATCATGTTGCTACTGGTTATTCATGGAAGAGTGGATCTATTTTTTTTTTTGAAAAATATACTTTATTCATAAAATATCAGAAAGAACATTACATAACATTTCAAAATAGCCATCACATAAAGTGCAATCATATTCAACTTTTCCACATTGATCTTGAGGTGCTTCAGTACAATCAATGAACATTAAAGACATTTCAACATGGTCATTACAAACAGTGCAAAGGTATTTGAGTTATTGACATACATCATGTTGCACTCTGAGGTGCTTCAATATAATTATGATATATTTAGCATTCATTGCATACATTCCTTATGAGTCATACAGCTCGAGAGGTCTATACAGTTCCCAGCCCCTTGGTGGACTGTGGCAGAAAGAGCTTTGACAGCGACCTTTCCCCCGTTGCGCCTTTGCGGCGGCTGCCCCAAGCTTTAGTGCGTCCCTCAGCATGTCGTCCTGGACCTTGGAATGTGCCAGTCTGCAACACTCGGTCGGGGACAACTCTTTGCACTGGAAGACCAACAAGTTTCGGGCAGACCAAAGAGCGTCTTTCACCGAGTTGATGATCCTCCAGCTGCAATTGATGTTTGTCTGTGTGTGTGTCCCTGGGAACAGCCCGTACAGCACAGAGTCCTGTGTCACAGAACTGCTCAGGATGAATCTCGACAAAAACCACTGCATCTCTCTCCAGGCCTTCTTTGCAACGGTCTCTTCACCACAGCCACCTCGAGAGCAATGTTCAGCAGGGGTGAGACTCCTGGTGTGTAGGAAGGATCTGACGGGGAGGGCCTTTCTCACCACCAGCCAAGCTATGTCTTGGTGCTTGTTGGAAAGTTCTGGCAATGAGGCATTCTGCCAATTGACTTTGACAGTCTGCTCGGGGAACCATCCAACAGGATCCACCATCACCTTTTCCCTCAGGGCCTCTAGGACGTTACATGCAGACCACGGCCTTATGGACTTGAAGAATGGATCTATTGGCCTTCTCTAGGAAGAGTTAAACTGTGGCTGGCTTAATGCACCTGTTAATGCATCTGCACCCAGCTAATGAGCTAATATCATTGAGGTTCCCTCGTGGCAGCCTGGTTCATAGCGGTTGTCAAGGTTTGGGATTTTTGACTATTTTTACGAGGAAGAATATTGCATTGTTTTAGATTAAGATTTGTTATTGTAAACTTCAGCAAATAAGAGGTTAAATGTACAGCACATGCAAGTTCTGGGAATGCAGATGAGATTCAAAATATCAAAGTTCACAGGATTCCATTGGAGGGTGATTTGATCTATACATTTGAGCATGGCGTAGTGGCAGGTAGGTGATGTGTATTCTTTGCTCTGCTGATTAGTCTGTCATTTCTACATTTTTAAAATTCATTTTATGGTATGTGAGCATCACTGGGCGGGCCAGCATTTTTTGCCCATCCCTAATTGCTGCTCCTGTTTAAGAGCTGAATTCCCAAAGGAACTTAATTTGAGCCTCCTTAGAAGTGGGGAAGGAGGGAAATAGCAGAAGACTCAAAGGTACACAGTCAGCAACAAAAATGCAAAAAAATAAAAAACGGGGCTGAGATATGAATGGTTAATGGATTCTTTCATACAAACAGTTAGGGCCTTTAATTTAAAACTGGCATCTATACCTGAGACCCTAGCAACACTGCATCTGTTTCATACTGGCCTGATTTACATTCAATATTATGAGGTGGTAATGATGGAAAATGAGATGTATGGTATTACTATATAATTACTAACACATTAAATGTGTTTCCATTTCACAACATTGTTTCAAGCTCAGGCAGAAAACACAAGCAGACCATGCCCAGAAAAGATTTAAAGTCAGACACATCTTTTGGCTTTGGGGCATTGACTATAGCCTCGATGTTCTGTTTCAGTGGCTGTAGCCTCTTTTCATTGATTTTCAAACCAAAGTACACTACCTCAGATGACAAAGCACACTTGCTCCTCTTCAACTTCACATGGTGATCATTGAACTTTTTAACACTTCATCCAACACTTAAAGATCCTCTTCCTCTGTTGCAGTCATGAGCAACACATCCATTATAGAAGGCTTCACGCCATACAGCAACATATGTGTTGACTGTGCGATACTGTTAACTCTCTTGATTCATGCCGAGCTGGGCATAAGTGTGGTACAAATCTAACCACGTGAATATCTTGGATCCCACTAACTCTGCATATGAATCTTGGGAGGTCGGTGTTGGATACTCTTCATCATCTATTGCCTGGTTTGTTGTGTCTTTGCAGTTCCCCTCATTGCAGTTTTGTCTGATTTGGGCACTATTATAATTGGGCTTGCAGAGTCATAGTGATCAGTTTTCACTGGTACCATTTCTCTCTCGTTTCTTTAGCCCTTCTTCAAGCTGGGCTTTGAGAGCATAAGGCGCCAGCCTGGCCTTGCAGTATAGTGGTTTTGCATCCTGTTTCAGATGTGCGGTTTGACACCAGTTATGCCTTCGTAGCTGTCCTTGAAAATGTTGCTGAGTATTCAATAGCTGATCACGCTTCTTGGTCATCTCAACTTGGAAAACATGTCCCAATCTAACTTCAACTTGCGAATGAAGTCTTTGCCCTTTAATATTGGTTTGTTGACATATCTCACTACAATAATGGGAAACCTAAGGGACTTACCCTTCTATTGGACATTACACTCCATTTATCCACATGTTTTTAACATCCCACCAGAGTAGATTTTCAATTCCTCTCAGTTAGAGGCACATCACTGAACTTGCTCGTGCAAGTATCTCTGTTCATAATGAAGCAATCTGCAGCCATATTGATGTGCATGATGATTTACTGTTGATTTACTTAAACCTTTGTAAAAAAAATGTCTCTATCATTTGAGTGATTGCTGGTGGCATAAATACAGCCCTAGCTCTTCTTCACTTAAGCATTCTGGATTCACTTCAGGATTTTGAACTCCACCCCTGTGACATGGCTGTTTTCCATTACCACACAAATGAATTCTCTTTCCTGCTTTTGCCTTTGTTTGGCAAGCAGTTGCAATATGGCCTTTCTTTTGGCAATTAAGGCATTTTGCATTTCTGTTCTGGCATGTCTGTGCATATATCGGGTAGCACTAACAAAGAGGCAGACACCACACATGTCCAGTTCATGTGGTGCTGTGGTATCATTGTATCTTTGTGTCATACTCATGCACTGATGTCATATCATATCAACATAATACACAAATACTTTACAGCTAGGTAAATGGATTATTTTAGAAAGCAAAGCACAGGGTGAATGGAACTTCACTATTTTCTCCATGAACAGGGCCACGATATTTTCAGTAGGGGTAACTAGGCTGATTTCTGGCGATGAGGGATTTGTCTTTTGAGGAAAGGTTGAGCAGATTGGGCCTATCCCACTGGAGTTTAGAAAAATGAGAGGTGACTTTATTGAAACATAAGATTCTGAGGGGGTTTGACAGGGCAAATGCTGAGAAGTTGTTTTCTCTTGTAGGAGTCTGGAACTAGGGGGAACAGTTTCAAAATAAGGGGTCTCCCATTTAAGATGGAGATGAGGATGAATTTCTTCTCTCAGAGGGTCATTAGCATTTGGAACGCTCTTCTGCAGAGGGCAGTGGAGCCTGGATCATTGAATACAATCAAGGCTGAGTTAGAAAGATTTTTCATCGACAATTAGGGAGTCAAGGGTTATGGGAACATGGAGGAAAGAGGAATTAAGGCCAAATCAGATCAACCATAATCTTATTGAATGGTAGAGCAGGTTCTAGGGAGCCAAGTGGCCTACCCCTGCTCCTATTTCTTATGTTCTTGTGTTCTTATGTCCCGACTTCATGACTATACATGGATCCCAAGCCCACAGTGAGCCCATCATCTAATTAGGGAAGGCAGGCTGTATCTACACACTGCCGGTCCAATCAGAGGGCTGGTAGCTCTGCAGCCTTGGCAGCTGCACCGAGAGAAAAAAAGTATTTTCCATCGGGGCCAGGCAGGCAGCTCGTGGTAATCAGAGTGGGGTGGGGGGCGGAGGGGTGGGGGGGCGGGGGGGGTGGGGGGGGTGGTGGGGGGGGGGGGGGGGTGGTGGTGGGAGGTGGTAACCCACCCAGCAGTGGTGTCAGGGCCGTAAAGAAAGCCTTTGCTGCTGGAGGACCCTTCTTGGGCCATAGAGCCTGTGGATGCGATGCCACCTCCTGGGGAGCCACATGGAGGCCACTTCCACGCTGCTAGCGGCCTACCCACATGGCGGGTGGGCTGCTCCATCCCTGCCAAGCTGCTAGCAGCCTGGGCCTTCAATTGGGCCTTTAATTGGCTGAATCGGCCACCCTCCAATCAGTAGGCAGCCAAGCTGCTGCCATTCCCACTACTAGTAAAATGGCCTGGCAGTGGGACTGGATTGAAGAGCTGTCCCAACACTGCTCCCCAGCATTTAACCAGCTCCCCCCAGCCTTCTAGCCTGCCAGTCAGGGTGCTGTAAAATCTCACCCTACATTTCAATACTTTTCAAACAGTTATTATACAAACAAGAAAACTCAACACACAGCCACAGGCACAACCCTATTTGAGCGTCAGCAGACCCAGACACGAATATGTAGAGTGTGACTGCACTGTAAGAATTTACTGTATGTGATTTCTATTCCAATATAGAAGAAACTGGCAAAACATTTTCATCTGCCAAAACCTTGGCATCTACATGTTTAAAAAAGAAGGCCACATATTGTTGAGCATCGCATCATCTAAGCGCACCTGCCCTTTGATTAGATTTGTCATTGTGTTGTACTTTTGGGTTTATCCCCCTATAATGCAATTAATGAAATATTGGATGTAGCTGCACTATAGGTCATGACAAGCTCATGTCCTGCTGCATTCTCATCGTAGCTAACTATTTCAGTATGTTAGATATTTTGGATTTTAGTTGTCACAGATTAACAAACTGAATAATACACAATCTTAAAACACGAATAAAAGTCCTGAGATCCAAAGTAAGAAAAAGGCATTTAACTTTTTCATTCACATATAAGCAGTGGCCTTGGTCATGAATCAAGGCTGTTTTTTTTTCACTTGTACATTTTGTTTTGAGTTGTCAGCTATTTGAGGCTGCTCATCTGCTTTTCTGAGTTTTGTATTTTGGCGTGTATGCAGTTTTGAAAGCACAACACGGAGGTATCATAAATTACCACACTGTATGGAGTTGAAGTGGCAAAACTTGTACATTCAGTACCAGAGCCATTGTGGATTTTGATAACCTGTGACATAAGTTTTTTAAAAAAATGTTTGTGTTTCTTTATGTGGTTATTGAGATAGATATTTACAATAGATCAGTGAAAATAACCAATATATCAGAGTTTAACTGCTCTGTGAATCTAATATTCCATTCTACTAACAGTATCTTCAAAATGAGGGTATATCTGAGGAAGGAACCAAGGTATAACTTAGAGAGAACAATAGAAGACTATTGATAAACAAAATAATCTCCATGTTTATCCTTATGCCTTATGAAGGAAAAGTCAGTAATTCATTTGCGATCTTGTCATGTGGCATTCATGAGTGTTCTTCATTCAGCCAGATACTCTGCCTTTCTTCAGTGAATTGTAAACCATTGACCCAGTTCGCTGATGATCCTCATCACTGAGTTCAGTGGACAAGCTGTTTGCTGTTATGTGGAGATCTAAAATGTAGTAATGTGGCCTTTTCATTCGGAATGGGAGAAGAAACTAAAGAATTAAACAGGACTATCAGCTACAATGGTTGACTGGGGAAGCATGAAGCAGTGAGAGGAGTACTTTATGTTGAAAGAACTCTCCTCTTCCCTTCACTGGGAAGCAATGCAGATTATTAGTATTAAAACATTTAGCCAGAAATAATTCTTTTAATATCAGTTTGTCAAGGAAGTTCAGAAGAAATTAGTTGTTTTTACAAGTAGGAATGTAGAGAATTATATTCATCTCTAAAACAACATTGCGGTGGCTAATCTCAGATTTAAGTTGAGGACAGTGGTTAGAAACTGTGCCTGGATTTTATGGACGAGGGATGGCTAGTCCACCACCTTCTTACCCACCCCTGAGCAGTCCACCATAATACGGGCGGTGGTGGGGTTGGGGGGGTGGGGGGGGGGGTGGTTGCCGGGTGGGGGGTGCAGGTGGGGTGGCCAGGTGCTGAAATCGGCAGCCCACCCAACATATGTAAATAAAGGGTCAATTGAGCTTGTTTACAAGCCAATTGACCCCAGTGTTACACTGCCTATGCCATAACCTGATTGTTGTAGGCAGGCAGGCAGGAGCGGACAGCCCATTCTTTCGAAAAAAATTTTAAAAGGACGGGAAGGAAGTGGGGTGCAATCTTTGGGGTTGCTCTTTGCGCACCAAATATGAAACCCCCTTTCTTTCTCCCCGCCTGCACTACAAAACCCCCCTCGCCGCCCCTTCACCCCCTCCTCCCCTTCCCCCCCCCTCCCCCGTGCATGCTAAGGTACCTGATCCTGCGCCCAGTATTCCTGACTTACCTGAGGCTGGGAACAGTTGGGGCCTTCATCCTGGGCCTGCTTGCCATCCCAGCAGCGCCCATTACTGAGCTCTGGGGCTGCTGGGACTGCAAGAGCTGCCGGCCAATCTGATTGGTCAGAAGCTCCCACTGATGGAGCTTCCTCCCAGTGAGGGGTAGAAGTCCCACACTTTCCTTGTTTCCACCTGCACTGTGTTATTGCTGTGGGGTGGACTTTATTTTCGTCAGTCAGTTTCTAACCAACTTTTTAGTCGGGGGGTCAGTGGGTATGCAGTACGGATACGGACCCCACCCCACCAACAACCCCTACACCCCTCCACCAACAATCCAGCTCTATGAGACCATTGATTACTTCAATGGTCTCACTAAAGGCTTCAGTCCACTGGCATAGTGCAGAATATACCTGGATTTCAGGAGCACAATCACACGTATGGTACTCTAGAGCAGCGCAGAGAAATTTGAGTACATTGAGTGCCAGAGGGAAATCTACAGCCTGGCACCATCCCAGGATACTAGTGGGAGATCTGTAGTTGCCTGGCCCAGATCCAGCAAGGTCACGCTGAATATATACTTAGAGATTTATTTGAAAACTCATAGATGTAATCCTCCACTAAATCTGCTTTGCTTTTTTTTAATAATCCTACAATTTTACGCAGATTTGAACAGCTATGGTGCTCTATACATTCTGCTATCACTATCCTTGTGAGCTCACATACAGCTGAATTGAAAAGCTGCTCAGTCACACATTGAAATATGTGTCCCTGCATTACCAGTTTGTCTACTTCATCGCATGATGCACAGCTGACCAACTTTAGCCCTGTGGTTTCATGGCCCCATTTTCAGTGGTAAAAGATGAGATTACAAAAGCACTATGTAGTTTTCTATAAACCTTTAGTTTCAGCTCACTTAATTTAGGGTTATTCACTGAATGGGTTACTTCCATTCCAAGTAAATTACACTCTTTGGAAGAAGGGAAATACAGTGGGTGCATACTTGTGAAGCTCCAAAGAGCTGGAAATGAGGCGGGCAAGGCACTTAATTGTGCGGGAGACCAAAGGTTAGCTTCCCAATGGTGGAATGAAACTAGGGAATTAAGCCAGCGGTCGATTAATGGCGGATCAAGCTTCCCGATGGCAAGCTCATTTTGGCACGTTTTCATGTCATGCATGTTCATTGAAAGGAAACCTCGCCAGAATTAAATGGTATCTTTGCAATTACATAATCAGTCAATAAGAAACACGTGCCTTCACCTTCACGAATCCTTAAATGTGGCGTGCAGCAGGTGCAATTGCCTTTCTGGTGTAGTTGGAGTGACTAGGAACTGCTTTTTCTTCTATTTGAAGCTTTGGTCAACTGCTGTAGAGGAGGCATTGATAATTGAGACAGGATGGCTGTAGTCAAAGGAGAATGGGACATGGCTATAGGAGGGAGAAAGAGGTGGGGTAGCCCTATGAAGTCTTGTGGGAGACAGAGGGAGGAAGCTGGATGATACAGGGAAGGTCAATGTCGAAAGATGATAGGTCAAGCATGTTTGTGGGGAAATCAAGGGTTATACAGGGAAGGCCCTGATAGTCAAGGGTAACAGAGGGAAGGTCAAGGGATGATAGAGGGAGAGCCGAAGATGGTGGATGGCAGGTCAGGAATAATGAGGGGGCAATTCCACTGTGCCGGGGAAGTTCGAGGGTCAATGACAACTGGTCAAGCGTGATGCAGGTGGGTCAAATGTCACCAAAGGCAGGACAAGGATAATGGAGTGAGGGTCAAGGGTGATGCAGGGAAGGTCAAAGGTGACTGAGGGAGGGTGCAGGGTGATGGCTTCCAGATCCAGCGTCACTGTGCGAGTGTCCATGGACAAGGTTGTGTCAACAAGAAAAGTTCTCTTCAGTGAACCTCAAGGGTGGTATTGACCCTGTCAGGTGAGTGGAGAACAGGGTGTCACCGATGCTAAGTGTAGGGCTCCCCATTGGTCAAAAGTGCTCTGTCAGGACAGGAAGGATGGGCTTCTGCTGCCATCCCTGTGAAACAGGACATCCTGATGGCCCCGAGGAGGACCTGCAGGGAAGCATCACTGAGCCATGGGGCCACTCTTTGTCTGCGCTCGGACATTTGCCACGTTTGTATGGGATGGCAGCAGCTCCACGGATCGACAGGTGGAAAGGGAGGGGCAGTAGTTGCAGTTTTCAAACCTCTTCTCAGACAGCGAGAATAATGCTCATGGCTTGTAGGAAATAAATACCTGTCTGGGTACCCTTTAAATACTGTGCCCCGGACCTTCGACCTGATGAGGTATTGTTGGGGACACTAACTTCTTGTCCGCCACCTGATGATTGGCCAAGCTCCTTGTGTGTGAATACCTAATTGACTAGCTGCTGCATGATCGTGTGTGGCCAGCCATCCCCCCTACGAGTCTTATCGCCCCCACCCCAGCAGCGCTGAGCTTTTCAGAGACCATTTAACACTGGCTGGCTGTTAATTGTCCAACTGTGAAATCGCAGTTGGGGGCCGATCATGGCTGGGGGCCCGTTTCCTGGCCGGTCCCTGGCCCGCCCGACGAAGGGAAAATTCAGGCCATTGTCTTCTATTAAGACCCCAAATGCCCATAAAATGCAGGACAAACCCAATACAGCTAATTACAACCCCATCAGTCTTTCATAATCATCATCAAAGTGATCAAAGGTGTCATCAACATTGCTGACAGTACAGCCTTGTTCCAAACATAGACAAATGAGCTGAGTTCCAGAGTTGAGATAAGAGCGACTGCCCTTGACATCAAGGCAGCATTTGACCGAGTGTGGCATCAAGGAGCCCTGGGAAAATTGAAATAAATGGGAATCAGGGGGAATCTCTCCACTGGTTGGAGTCATACCAAGCACAAAGGTATTGTGACTATACAGGTTAATCATCTTAGGCCTAAGACATTAGTGCAAGCATTCTTTAGGGCAGTGTCCTAGGCCCAACCACCTTCAGCTGTTTCACAATGACTTTCCCTCCAGCCCTCCAGAAGTGGAAATGTTCATTGATGATTGCACAACGTTCATTACCATTTGCAACTCCTCAGACAATGAAACAATCCATGCCTGCATGCAGCAAGACCCAGGCAGCATTCAGGCTTAGATTGATAAGTGGTGAGTAACATTTGTGCCACACAAGTGGCAGGCAATGACTATCTCCAACAAGAGAGAATTTAACTATTTCCCCCAGATATTCAATAGCATTACTGTCATCAAATTCCAGAGCAGCTATATCCTGGTTGAGGTGTAGTCAGCATTAGCCAGAAATTTATTTGGACCTGCCCCATAAATACTGTGGCTTCAAGAATAGATCAGAGGCTGGGAATTCTGCAGTAAATAACTCATTTCCTGACTCTCGAGAGTCTTTTCACCTTCCACAAGGTACAAGTCAGGAGTGTGATAGACTACTATCCACTTGCCTGGATTAATGCAGTTTCAACAACATTGAAGAAGCTCAATACCATCAAGGACAAAGCAGTCCATTTGACCGACACCCCATCCATCATCTTAAACATTCACTTCTTCCAGCACTGGGGCACCATGGCAACAGTGTGTACCATTTACAAGATGAACTGCAGCAGTTTGCAAAGGCTTCTTTGGCAGCATCTTCCAAACCTGCAACCTCTACCACCTCGGAGAACAGCAGTAGCAGGTAAATGGGAACACCATAGCTGCACACTCCCCTGCAAGTCACACACCATTCTGACTTGGAAATATATCACTGTTCTTTCTGTTGGGTCAACATCATGGAACTCCCTCCCTAACAGCACTGTGGGTGTACCTACACCACATGGACTGCAGTGGTTCAACAAGAAAGCGCAGCACTACCTCTCAAGGGCAGTTAGGGATGGGCAATAAATGCTGTCTTTGTCAGTGATGCTCATATTCTGTGAGTGAATAGGTTAAAAAAAAATCCTTTCTTTTCTGACGACCCTGAGAGCCCCAAGGTTGAAATTAGGACTCACAAGCAAAGTTAGGCTGTTCCAATACCTTTTCCTTGTTGCCAGAGGGAAATATTTCAAAACTGGAAGCTCCTGATAGTTGAAAAAAGAAACATGCTCTCAAAGCTTTTTGTCTTTCACTCATCAGGACAGTAGAACTTGGGGATAACCATTCCCTGGTTGTTCCTCCATGGCAATGCCTTGACCAATCAAAGTTGACCTGCCTGGTTTGAATTTGAAGATATAGCTTGGCAGTTAACTGTTTCCTGCTGCATTCCCCATGGCAATGCCTCTACCAATCAGAGTCCACTTGCCAACCAATCAGTACTCTCTTCTCATGCAATATAAATTGTTGTTCCCTTTACTGTTGGTTTATCTTGCTGCCCTGGTAAGTGCAAGACAAAAAATTTTGATTTCTCTTTTTTCAGCAATATTCAAGTTCTATACTATCAAACAACTATTTCTGATAGTTCCAATTTTGGATGAATTTCTGCAGGGATTACAGGAGGTAACTACTATAATGAGGGTGCCCATTCAGTTTGAGGCTAAATATCACACATTAAAACCTTTTCCGCCCTCCATTCGAAAACTTACCCTTTGACTGACAGCTCATGTGTTTCCATCAGTTTGTTCCCTTTCTCTTCTGTGATGGGGCTGGTTGGGTAGTGCATTCATTGCACATTTGTAAGATGTGTGGTTATTCCAGACAGTGTATTCCTGGTCTCAGCTGTGTGGTTATATTAAAAAGCGTATATATACAAAAGCCATAAAGCACAGGCTCAAATGCATAATTCACCACCTAGTTAATTCTCAACCTTGAGTGTACAGACTGAGGAAGCAATGCACTTCCCTAAGCATAGACCATCTAGTTGTCATCCCTGCCTCCTGCAACCAGTTACAGAGCAGTCCCATAAAGCATTTAGCTACTCTGTCAACTGCACAATGGTATGTTGGTATGTAAAGAGAAGTTTTAATTCTTGAGCTACAATGCGAATGGAATTTTTACTTGCCCATTAAATGGCTACAGGAAGTATGTGTGGCCTGCTTTACAGCTCAGACAATTACTCAACATTCACAGTTATGTCATGTAATGTTTTCCATGATAACAATCTTACATAACTTGAACTCTAACAGAAGAAGTTCGACCCTTTGGAACTTTAAAAGTCTTTGCGCATTTCCCAACATGAGAAATTTCAAATAAAACAAAAATAGATGTAATTCTATATCACACACAAGGACATTGTTCCATTAAAAAGTCGGTGTTTAATGAGATATCAGATTCCCATTACTGTAACTCTTTCAACCTTGATAACTTCATTGGAAAGTGTTCAAGACATAACCAGTTCAAGCTCACAATGTACAACATCTCTGCAAACAAAACACCAAGGAATCTAATGCCTGAATGAACATATGACATATCTCTTTAAGTAACTTTACCAGTATTCATTATAAAATTTGTAAGGTGATTTATACTCCACTTACAATTCATTTGAGACTTTATCACTCACTGTAAGAATATGGGCATAGAAGTAAAATAGTCATCTTGCTTGGAAAAGTTAACTCTATTTCTGTCTGCACAGATACTGCTGAGGTGGGGGTAGTGGGTGCAGCAGGAGGTCCTCCAGGCATTTGTTCAGAAGATAATGGGTGTACCAAAAGCTTGCAGCACTGGAACACTGGCACAAAGCTTGCGTCCAATGTCAAGAAGCAACAAGCCAGGCCCGCTGAGCATTTCCAATATTTCTGTTTTTATTTCTAATTTCCAACATCTGCAGTTTTTTGCTTTTGTATTTGGTTAAATTGTTTAGTACTCAATCAAACAGGATGACCATTATCTGTTAACTATGCAGTTTTGATGGTTCAGGAGAGTGCGGGTTAGATGTGCTAGAGTGATTAACTCTCCAAGAAAGAAACCAACAGTTTGTCCAGCTTCCTTGTTCTCTAGGTTTAAAAGCAAACTGCGGTTAGAAGTTTAAGTTGTAAGTTTAACTGCTGCATGCACATGTATGATACAGTGTTTCAACTTGTCCATTGGTTTTTCCGGGCAAGAAAAGTACAAAGGAACCTAACTCCATCTTTAATATTGATTCCTGTGGGAACCCATGATTCAATTAAAGTTGTTTCACTTAAAGACACGATTTTCAGGAATGCAACCAAAACTTTTAAATGAGGACTTACTGTACCAACACCGGGAGCTGCGTTAGGAAGTGTAAAGTCAAAGTAAGGGCAAAAAGCGCAACTTGAGTGACTGGTGAATGAGACACGGGATTCTATCAGAATAGGAGTGTGTAATATCAATTCTTGCTCTGTTCTCTTAAGTACCACTGACATACTTGCATGTAATAATCTTTTATTTCATGGTAATAAAATAGCCACTATGAATCGCTTTAATGTCTCAACTCATTCAACCTTTTCTCTGCAAATTACAGAACTGATGATGCAAATAGAAGACTGACAAGTATTTGTCTTGTTCTCAGGTTAATTTTGATGATTGACCAATGAGGCCAGTAAATCAGTTTGGAATGGGAACCCATAGTGGGAAGATGGAGATTTGCATCACCTACTGGTGATGCCAGATGGGGTTTTCTCATAATCAACAATGTCTTTTTTCAAATGGTCATCATCAGACTTTTAGCTCAAAGGGCAACTCCATCGGGGGGGGATGTGCGGGAGCGGGCGCGGGTGGGCGGGCTTCCGATCGGCGCCCCCAGTCGGGGGCATGCTGCCATTTTATGTGAGCGGGCCAATTAAGGCCTGCCTAGCATGACGTCCACCAGGAAGCGCTATGTACTCCCTGTGCGGGCGGGGGAGGGGGATTCCCTCAGCCAGGTGAGAGCTCTTTCGGGCATGTGCGAAAGACACTGTCACGTGAGTTGGGACAAGTCCATAACTTTTTTTTAAAAATATTGTGAGATTTTTAATCCTCATGAAACCTCATCCTGTCTATGGATGAGGTTTAATGCTTCTTCAGAAGCCTGCCAGCCTTAAGGTTGGACAGGCAGGTCCATTAATGACCAACTACTTTGTTAATGGCCTTAATAGGCTGCTGATAGGCCAGTGGGCACAGAGCCAACTCAGCTGCACACCCACCAACCTGATAATGTGAATGATGTGGGGTGACATCAGGACACCCACCTGACATCACCGTGCATCATGTTACATGTCAGCAAGCAGGCCCTGTGCCCACACCAGAAGATACAGCTCTAGTTTTTTACTGAATTCAAGTTCCACCACCTGCCATGGTGGGATTCAAACCTGGGTCCCTAGAGCCATTATGTTAGGTCTCTAGTCCAGTGACAATACCACTACACCACTGCCTTCCCTAAGGTAGGAAGGGAGAAAACTTACAGAGAGACTGCAGGTTTCATTCAGAAGCAGATAGAGGATGAGACAGTAGCAGACCTGGTTCCAGGCTGCCTCTGAGAAGTTTAACTAAGAGATTATGCAATAGGTTGCAGAGTTAATGGGTGAATTTTAACCTAAGAACCTAATAAAAAGGCTGGGTTTATGTCAGATGGGGAGGTGGGTGAAGAGTTAAAAATCAGATTCCCAACCCAAACTCATTCCAACCTGCCCATTTCTGGCTTTAATTGAGGAAGGGTAATGTGTGGGCAACCACCCGCTGAAGGAAGCGTCTTGGCACTTTTAATCTGATAATAGTCCTGTGAACCTTGTGGTTATTCAGCTTTTCAATTTTATCCCAGCAGCTGCATCCAGACAACGGCTTATGGATCCAGGAGGTGAGTGCCTTTACACTGATCAGGTGCCTGCTTGAGGAGCCTCAGTAATTGGGCATACCCCGCCTACCATCCCCCCAAGGTCTTGGATCCCACCACCAAACCTCCAATCCTCTCCCTTAGGCCTCTGTTCTTCCCAAGACATTTGATCCTCTCCCCAGACCTTCAATCCTTGCCCTCTCAGCACATACCCTGGGCCCCATATCTCCAAATCCCCTCCTCCGGCCTCCAATCTCACCATCTCCCCCAATTTGATCCCTGCTGCCCAGGCCTCCAATTCCCCTAGGCCTCCAACCTACCCCACCCATGGGAACCTGGGATGATCCTTGATTGAATCTTTCCCCCTCCCCTCCGTCCCATGATCAACTCCCTCTCCCATCCTCATCGCCACTTTTACGTCTTGGGTAAATGAGTTCATTGGCCAACTGAACTCTAACTGCACGCCTTCCTTTGTTTGCATCAATTGCTGCTTGCAATCAATAATGGGGAGAGACTGATGTAAGAATAAACAGTGATGGTTTATTGAGACATAGGGCAGAGCCCCAGATCATACGTGTTCACTCAGAAAGGACATCTCCGCGGTAAGCCAAACACCGAAATTCATCATTACCTGGAAAGCCTATCGGAAGTGCAGTCCCCTCGCGGTCGTTCACAATGCCGCAGTTTGGGTGTGTCGATCCATTCAAACCAGTTGCAGATGACTGGTCTCAGTGTGTCGAATGCCCAGCAGAACTTTTTAGCGCTAACGACATCGCGGGGGAGAAGACGAAGAGGGTGATTCTTTTGTCCTCACGCGGGAGCGAAATGTATGGGCTGATCCGCAACCTTATGTCACCTAGCGTCCCAGGCTCGAAGGCTTTCGACAAGTTAATAAAAATTGTACAGAGCCACCTGAGACCAAAGTCCTCAGTTACTATGCAGCGCTTCAAATTCAATACAAGGAACAGGCTTCCAGAGGAGACAATAGCTGACTATGTGGCCGATTTAAAGGCATTAACTGAGCATTGCAAATTCGGAATTGAGAGACCAGCTGATATGCAGGATTGGAGATGATACTATCCAAAGGCGTTTGCTAGCCGAACCTAGTCTAGACTTCAATAAGGCATTAGGATTCGCTACCGCGATGGAGAGTGCTGTTAGAAATTCCGCAGTTATAAAAGATACACAAAATGGCGCCGTCCATCTGGTCAAGCAGGATAATCCGGCATCAAAAGGCACGAAAACTCCGTACTCCACGGAAAGACGGGAAACGCTCTCTAGCTCCAGACCATTGGAAAACAATGGTACTGCAATGAAAACCCACAAAATGAATGAGAGAAATACACCCAGGCCTCCAGTGAGCAAACGACAACTCAAACAAGCCGAATGTTTTTTCTGCCACCGCTATGGCCACATAAGGCGGCACTGCAGAGAAAGGCTAAAACAACACTATAAAGGCAGAAGGAAAAATCATGAAATATGTCTCATGGAAGAACCAGATGAAATAGAATCGGACATCCATTCATTATATAACCTCAAAGCGGGTAGAACCGAGCCAATCCAAGTAGCCATAATGATCAACGGACAGCCCATTAAGATGGAAGTTGATATGGGACCGCCGATGTCTAGCATTGGAGAGCATACGTTTAGATATCTGAATAAAGGAACCCATCCTTTGAAGTTAGAAGTTTCGGACACAAAGCTGAGGATGTACACGGCGAAGAAATAAATGTGAAAGGGGCATGTCAAGTCAAGATGCAGTATGAGGAACTGTCTGCAAAATTACCCTTATTTGTAATGTCAGGCAGGGGGCCGTGTCTCCTGGGAAGGAACTGGCTGGGAGAGATAAATCTTGAGGGCCCGCTAAGTTCCCAATTCGAAACCAGATGTGTTGCTGCAAGAAAAAAACGAGTACGCAAAGACCCAACAGGAGAAGCCCATAGAAATGTTTCACTGGGACAGAGCTCAAGCTGAAGTCAGCAACCATCTAAAGGAAATGGAAAATCTATTAAAGGACTTTTGTGCGCCACAAAATCCAATCAGCTCCCAATTTGTGCCACGAGAAAGATATGAACTAGAAAAGGAAGAGCTAAGCCTGTCTTTGGCTGAGCCCTGAAGTGTTAAAGCTGGAAGGCCCTGAATTCTCAGAAGAGCTGTCGGAAAACCCAACTACTGATCTCATTCACGTTCAGCTCGCACCTGGGTCTAGTCCAGCCAACAGCGAAATTAAAGATCAGACAGAGATACGGGTCAGTGCTACCAAGAAGAGGACATGCAGGAAGTAAAAGAGAAATTATTGACAGTCCTCAGAAAGAAAAACAAAAAGAGTTTTTTTTTCCTTTTCCTCTTTCTCCCCGCACATCATTTAGCTCATCACTGTATTGCTTTGTGCTTGTTGCCTTTATCTGTTTCAGCTTGAAGGGGAGGGGCAACAAGAGTGGACATGACTGCACCCGGAAGATGGCGAAATCATCCACTGACGGACATAGTGGGCAAATGCCCCTGAAAAGGAGGTCTCAGAAACACCAGCCGAGGTTGTTGGGCTACGACGCTCAACCCGCCAAAGAAGACCTCCTGAGAGACTTGACCTGTAAATAGTTATTGTGTAAATAGCTCATGTGTTTTAAGCTTGTTAGCTGTACTTTTAAGTAAAGGGGGAGGGATGTGGTAAAGTGAGGTACCCTGTCCCTTTAAGAGAATGCAAGTGTACTGATCATGTGACAGCACTGACGAATCACTGTACAACACGGGCAACTGGGAACTGTAAGTCTAAGTCTGGAGGTTTCTGAGTGAACACGTATGACCTGGGGCTCTGCCCTATGTCTCAATAAACCATCACCGTTTATTCTTACATCGATCTCTCCCCATTATTGATTGCAAGCAGCAATTGATGAGAATATAAGAAGGCATGCAGTTAGAGCTCAGTTGGCCAATGAATTCATTTACCCAAGACATAAAAGGAACCAATTGGTGACATGATATGAGTTAAAACTCAACAGTGTGGATGGTATTTTATGCCCTCCCCGAGGCAATTTCAGAGATGGGGTGGGGTTGGGCATTTAATCTGATTGGACGATGGCATGTGGAGACCCCACCACCTCCCCAATTCCAACCAGATTAAGTCCATGTGATTTAGTGATTAATTAATGCCCTTAAATAGGCAAGTAAAACCCATTAAACTGGGGGATTAACCCAGTGGTGAGCAGGCTTGTCGCCATGTGAGGGGCACGACAAGCAAACTTGTGTGTTCAAAGGCATTCAGTGCCTGATCAAGTGACCCGGACTGAGAGCCACACTCCTGACCCATCTGCCAGCCACCCTACAACCCCCTCCCCATGAAAACCCTCCCTCCATCACTTACCTCTAGCCTGGGTCGCTCTGCAGTCCTGGGCTTCCAGTGGGTGTTGATCCGGCAACAGTCACTTACTTCTGGTTGGTGCTACTCAGCAAAAGAGCAGCTAGCCTTTATTGGCTTGCAACTCTTGGTGGGTGGGACTGATCCTGTGGAAGGCCTGCTGGTGGCCTGTTAAGTGTCTGATTGGCCCATAATTTGACGTCCCTTCCCCAAAAGAGGCAATGCAGTCTTGTGCCGACTCTCTATCCAATTGGCAGGACTCCTGTCGTTTCCGTAAAACTCCCCACTGTGTGAGAATTCCAATTTCTGGGGTTCCCCATGATGTCCGCCCCCACCCCCCTCAACTCCTGCCACCATCCCATTGCTCCCCATGGGGTCAGGTAAATAACAGTTCAGCTCAATAACACCAAATTTTAATATCAAGGCATTCACAGCATACATGTGTTGTAAAAGATTTCCTTGATATCTCAAAGGTTATAGAACTGGAGGAGATTACAGAGATAGAGGGGGAAAGAAGGGATTTGAAAATGGAGGATGAAAATTTTAAAATTGAGGCGTTGATTAACTGAGAGTAATGTAGACCACCAGGCATATGGGTGATAGGTAAATGGCATTTGGTGCGAGTAAAGACATGGGCAGCAAAGTTTTGGATGACCACGAGTTTACGGAGGGTAGAATGTGGGAGTGCATTGAAATAGTTGAATCTAGAGGCAACAAGGCATGAATGAGAATTTCAGTATCATTTGAGCTGGAGCAGGGTCGGAGTCAGGCGGCATTACCGAGATGGAAATAGTTGGCCTTAATGACATGGATAAGAGGTCAGAAACACACCCCGGGGTCAAATATGACACCAATGTTGTGAACTATCTGGTTCAGCTGGTGGTAGGGGCAATGCCATTGTGGTAATGTCACTGGACTAGTACTCCAGAGGCCCTGGCTAAGGCTCTGGAGACATGGGTTCAAATCACATCAGCTGGTGGAATTTAGATACTATTTAAATAATTAATAAATCTCGAGTTGAAAGCTAGTCTCAGTAATGGTGACTGTGAAAGCATTGTTGATTGTTGTAAAAACCCATCTGGGGTCACTGATGTCCTTTTGAAAGGAAATCTGTCATCCTTACTTGATCTGGCCTCCATGTAACACCAGGCCCACAGCAATGTGGTTGACTACCCCCTGAAATGGCCTAGCAAGCCACTCAATTGAGGCAAACAAATACAAAGTCAAAAAGGAATTAAATTCCAGACAGACCACACAAGATTGACCTACGACACTGGAAAAGGCAATGGTACAACTAGTCCTGTTGCTTCTGCAAAGCCCTCCTTACTAACATGTGGGGGCTAGTGCCAAAATTGGGACAGCTGTCCCGCAGACTAGTTCAGCAATAGTTTGACATAGTCACCCTCACGGAATCATACCTTACATACAATGTCCCAGACACCACCATCACCATCCCTGGGTATGTCCTGTCCCATTGGCAGGACAGGCCCAGCAGAGATGGTGGCACAGTGGTATACAGTCGGGAGGGAGTTGCCCTGGGAGTTTTCAACATTGATTCTGGACCCATAAAGGGCAGAATTTTCTGGATGGAGGGTGGGGGGGGGATGGCGGAGCGGGAGCAGGTATGGGCGGGTGCAGAGCTGGTTGCCCCTCGCAATCAGGTTTGCGCTGCCATTTTACGTGGGCATGCCCATTAAGTCCCACCCAGCATATTTCACGACTCCTGTGCATAGAGGGAGTGAGTGGGCGGCAGCGGGCATGCTCAGCCCACTGGGTCCAATGGCGACCCAGCAGCCTGTAGAAAGGAAGGCCTGGCAGCCTTGGAAAAGCTGCTCGCAATGACTGGGCGAAGGGCTCTACAGAGGGGCAATGGAGGTTATTCAAGTCCGGAGGCTAGGCCATCAGCGCAGGCCAGGCCGGATGATAGCCCTTCGGGGCAGACCAGGCCGGAGGGTAAGCCAGCGGGGCAGGCCAGGCTGGAGGGTAGGCCATCGGGGTAGGCCAGGCCAGAGCGTAGGCCATCAGGGTAGACCAGGTTGGAGGGTAGCCATTCGGGGTAGGCCAGGCTGGAGGGTAGGCCATTGGAGCAGGCCAGGCCGGAGGGTAGGGCCAGTGAGACCCTCGATTTTCCAATGACTATCATGCTGCCCTCCTTGAGGAGGTGGTAGTACGGTGGGAGGTGCTGGTTCCCCAGGATGGGAGGAGGAGGCCCCCCACATGACAAAACGTGCCTGAGAGGAGGTGGCAGAGGTGGTGAGTTCCCGCGATGTGGTGCGGCGCACCTGGATCCAGTCGCAAGCGCTTCAATGACTTGTTGCGCTAGTGAAAGATGAGTACCATGTTGGCATTGGTCATTGGTTGGCTTTCCCCCCTGCTGCTCCCCCCGCAAGTCTGAGTGTAGTGACTGCATTGGATCATTGATGGCATGTGTCCTTTGCTGGGTGGGCCAGCAGATGTTGCCCATGCCAAGGTCAGCCTGAGAGGGTGGTGATGAGATGGGTTCTGTGCCCGCAACATGTGTTACACTGAGACCCGCATGACTGTTTTGGGGGCAACTTGGAGGAGCTGCACCTAGGCGCTGTGCTTGAACTGCAGGGCATGTCCAAGTCAGGATGATGACATGCTGGGAGGGGAGCTTCAAGGTGGCGTGGCAACAAAACATTTGCTGCCCTCTGCACTCCCCATGCTTGCGCCTCCTTGCTATGGAAGGATATACCGTCTGGTGCCTCATGTGATGTAGGTAGCATGTGGCCAAGGGGGTGGTGGGGGGGTGGGGAGCAGGCCTTACACCTTTGTGTGAGTGTTCGGCAGCAGTGGGATGAGGAGGCTCTGGAGCCCTGATTTGTCCCACTCTGGATGGGGTGGGCCATGCGCGGAGAAAGTCCATGTACAATTTGCACTAATCAATGCTCATCTCTCATTTTCAGGAGAAGAATGGTCATAACGCGGCAGAGCGGGTGAGGACTGGCGGAGGCCAGGCGCAGATCACCATTCTCAGCCATTTCGAGCAGGAGGCCCTGGATCTGGGGAGGTGCCATGAGCTCAGGTCCACTGGTGTCAGTGAGGCTGAGGTGCCACGGCCAGGTATTTATGAGGTTAGCATTGTTCTCCCAGCAGCCACGGCAGTGCTGAATGTTCAGTGGTTTAATTTTGCAACATGGCTTGACCATTGCTTATGGAAGGATAAGAGCAGAATGATCCAGGGGACAGGGATGTACTTTGTCATTGTCTCCATGTAATCTGATCCAACGTCCTTGTTCTTCCTTTCAGCATCAGTGAAACAGGGCCGGGAGGAGGAGCAGCAGAGGCCCCTTCTCACACCTGAGGGCCCTGAAGTCTCGCCAGCATCACACCATCTCTGCCAGGCAGGCACCAGCGCAGATACTAGCACTGCCTGATGATGTGCCTCTGGAGTCGTCCGCGACGCAGCAGCTGAAGGGAATGCGACCAGGTGTGCGGGAGCATCTGGGGGAGATACATGAGGCTATGCTTGGCTTGGTCTCCATGGTGGAGGATGATCTACGCGGGCGATCACTGAAGCAATGAGCCACATGTCCAAGGGCCATGCGTCCTCCATGGAGAGAGTGGCAACTCTCGTGGAGAGGCTACTCCCTGAGACCTGGGCTTCCTGGGGATGCGCTCTGACCAGCAAGCCCTCACATCGGCATTGACCTCAACTGGTCATTGCCAGTGTGGGAGATGGTCTGGGCACCAAGTTTCCCAGCTCGGTGCTCATCCATCCACGGTGAGCAGGGAGGTCCTTAGTGACCTCACGTCGGTGCAGCAGCTGGCTGACGGTTCTGCGGGCTCCTCTCAGGGTGCTCCAGATGAGGGCGGCAGCTCCTCCGCCCCTCTCCCAGTGACTGTAGCATCCAATGAGGCTGCAATGACTGGGGAGATGCCAGCTGTGGAACTGGCAGCTCCCTCCCAGGTGGGGCCAGCACAGGCTCCACGGGCCAGAGGACGGCCGCCAAGGTCCTTGAAGCAGAGTCAGCAGGCTGTCTCAGATGCCACTCCCAGCGAGGGGTCAGCACCAAGACATAGCACCCGGAAACGTAAACACAAGGCACCTTAGGCACACCACAGATTTATCACTGGTGCTTTTGTGTTGGTCCGAGATGAGGTCTTTATGATTTGCTTTGATTTGAAACACCCTTGTCATTTTGTTTCATTAAGTTTCTTTGCCTGTGATATTAAATTCAGACATGTGACCAAGGCTGAGGGTGCCTCTTTTCTTCTGCAGGCGGATGGTTTCCAAAAATGTTAGGAGTGCTTTGTGGAACATTCAGCTTTATTAACAAGGCCCTTAGTGACTGTTCCTAACCTGGAAGATTTGGTACTTAGGTGTCAAGTATGGAGCCCAGGCTTGTCCTGGAGGTCCATCTGTGGTGGGCTAGCTGAAGGTTCATTGGATTAAAGCCTCCCGGGTGTCCCTGCCTCCCTGGAGTATGCCCGGGTCGGCATCTACCTCCTCAGCATTTCCCTGTGCGTGCTCATCCTCGGACTCACTGCTGGACTCATCGTGTGCAGCCGCAGCCTCTGCGTCAACGTCTTCATCATCCACTGCGTCCCCCCTTTCCAGCACAAGATTGTGGAGAGCAGCAGGCTACCACTATCATGGACACACGATCTGGGGGATACTGGAGTGCGGCCCCCGAGCGGTCCAGGCATCGGAAGCGCATCTTGAGAAGACCGATGGTTCTCTCCACCACAGCCCTTGTGGTGCCCTGGCTCCTATTGTACCACTGCTCAGCTTCTGTTCTTGGATGGCGGAGAGGCGTCATGAGCCACCTTCTGAGGGGATAGCCCTTGTCACCCAGCAGCCATCCATTCAGCCAGGCTGGAGCAATGAAGAGCGCCAGCACCTGGGAGTGTCTGAGGATGTAGGTGTCATGGGAGGTGGCTGGATACCTTGTACAGACTTGTAGAATCAGCATCCTGTGATCACACACTATCTGCACGTTCATGGAGTGGAAGCCCTTCCTGTTGACAAAGGCACCGGGCTCACCTGCTGGCGCCTTGATGGCCACATGTGTACAGTCTATTGCACCTTGGACGCGGGGGAAGCCAGCAATGGCTGCAAAGCCTCTGGCTCGCTGTGTCTGGCTTGCTAGTCCCAATGGAAGTGGATGAAGGTCAATGCCCATCTGAACAGAGCGTCTGTAACCATCATGACACAAGTGTGGACAGCTGATTGGGAGACACCGCAAAGATCACCCACCGACCCCTGGAAGGAGCCAGAGGCATAGAAATTGAGGTCAGCTGTGACCTTTAGAGCCGCTGGTATGAGATGTCCACACAATTAGTGGAGATCTCTGGCCCAATTATCTGACAGTTATAGTTGACTCACTCCCTTGAGAGACGGAGCCTCCTTCAGCACTGCACCTCAGACATATGGAGGTAGCAGCTCCGCTGCCTATACACCCTGGCAGTAGGATAGTGGCGTCTTCTGCGGCCCCTTGCACTTTGGTCCACCCTTTGGCCCTGAACCCCTTATGCTTGCGCCTGGCCTCCCAAAGGTGGTCCCCCTGGAAGCTGAGTGTGCACTCATGGCTTCTTTCCCCTTCTAGTCCTCCCTTCCTCCTCAGAGGAGGTGCTCCAGTGGAGAGTTCAGCTCCCATTCCCAGGCTATAGGAAGGCTTCTGAAGTCTGCAGCCTAAAAAAGATTACTCACTGCAATGTGCTGACCTGAGGGTTAAGGGTCCAGGCAAAGCAGCTGGTATGCGTTTTGAAATATTTGAAGATCACACAGGCAAGTTTCAAAAACTTTGAAAAATCAATACTCGAGAGAGCACACTCACGACCCCAGTGAGCCCTCTTATCCTGCCTTTGGATGAGGTTTATACAAATGTCTCCTACCGTCAGCCCATGCGCCTGTGCACCGCCTCGAAGATCACACGGGCACCAAAAAATCGGCATCGATTGGTGAGTCAAGGGCCTTAGTGGCCTGTTAATTAATGGCAGGCGTGCAGCGGATATCATCGTGCATCCACCTAACAAAATATCGCGATGGTGCGTGGTGACATCGGGACGCTCGCCCGACAATGCCACGCGTTATTTTCGCGCGGACCTTCAGGACCCGCCCCCGCACGCCAACGGGAAAATTCTGCCCTAGTCTCATGGCATCAGGTCAAACATGGGCAAGGAAACCTCCTGCTGATTACTACATACTGCCCTGATAAATCAGCTGATGCATCTGTACTCCTCCATGCTGGACATCAATCGGAAGAAGCACTGAGGGTTTCAAGGGCACAGAATGTACTCTGGTTGGGGGACCTCAATGTCCATCACCAAGAGTGGCTCAGTAAGCACTACTACTGACCCAAGCTGGCCGAGTCCTGAAGGACATAGCTCCTAGGCTGGGCCTGGGCAGCTGGTGAGGGAACCAACAAGAGGGAAAAATCTACTCGACCTCCTCCTCACCAATCTACCTGTTGCAGATGCATCTGTTCACGACAATATAGGTAGAAGTGACTACTTCACAGTCCTTTTGGAGATGGAGTCCCATCTTCACATGATAATTTAGAGATAGTAGAGGTGTCAAAGAGGTAAAGCTGGGTGTCGTTATTAAAAACTAATGTTGCACTTTCAGATGCTGCTGCTGAGGGGCAACATGTAAATGAGAAATAGGAGGGAGTCAAGGACAGATCTCAGGAACCACCAGACGTAACGGGTGCAGGAGTGGGAAGAGAAGCCATTTCAAGTGATATGTGGTTATAATTAGATAGATAAAAATGGAACCTAGAAAGAAAGCAATGAAAGTGTTGGAGGGGAATGGTGTGGTCAGCCATGTTAAAGGTTGCAGACAAGTGGAGAAGGAGGAGGAGGAAAGTGTTACCTTTGTCACAGTCACATATGATTTCATTTATGACTTTGGTCAGCGATGTTTCGGTACTGTGGTCTGGGCAAAGACCTGATTGGAGGGATTCAAACCATGGTGGTTCTGAAAAAGATGGGTGCAGATCTGGGAGGTGGCAACATGTTCAAAGACTTTGGATAGGAAAAGGAGGTTGGAGATGGGGGGTTAATTTGCGAGGACAGTGGGGTCAAGGGTGGCAGATTTAAAGGAGAGAGGGACAGTACCTGAATGTTAACAGCATTGGCTAACACGGCGGCCAGGAGGGGAAGTTGGGTGATCAGCAGTTTTATGGAATATATTGCGGTGAGCAAGAGATGGGTCTCATGGACTAGATGAGCTTGGAGAGAACATGATAGGACACAGGAGAGAAACTGGGGAAAGATGCAAGTTCACCAATTCAGCAATTTTTAGAGAAAAGTGTTTTTTGCTTTAGAGGAAATAAGTGAAAAGGGCCACTGTGAATGTTCAATATGCCATGAGAAAAAGAAAGTATGTTCAGCATTTTTAGTTTTATTTTAAAAGATTGAAGCTACTGGATTTTCTGTTCAGTGTCTGAAAGTTTATGTTAATGTGAGGAAGTTTTTTGGCTGGCCTACATGACTGTGAAAGTTAACAGTGATTTCATCAGAGTTTTTCCTGGTATTTTTATTTTTATTTTTGTTTTGGATTTCCAGCATCCGCAGTTTTTTGCTTTTATCTTATGATCCTTCATTGCTTGCAGGTGTGCACTACAATATTTTAAAATCAATTTCTACCTCCTTGTTTTGGTCTCATTTTTTACATATGGAGGTGGAAATCAGCTAGGCTGATCAAAGAGGGTTTGATTTATATATAGATTCTCACTGGGTAATTGTTGTATCATTTCTTTAATTTCACCTTGAGTCACCGTCCATATTCCACAGTGTCATTGAGGCCGTGGGTGAGCTGTCTAACGTTTCTGCAGGCCTTTGCCAGTGTAATTTACCGCAAGATGTCCAAAGGGAGTTAAGATCAACAATCACAATCTTTAACCTCCAATAGGATGAGCTAAGAGGAAACACTGGACACAACAGGCTGTTCAGCTTTGAGATGGTGCAAATGAAAAGTGATCTTACAGAGAGAAAGAAGAAAAGTGTTTCACTTTACAGACATTTGAAGTCCAGTCATTAATGTTATGAAGGCAAATACATGGCAGCCATTTTGTGCACAGTAACGACTGCAAACAGCAAAATGACCTGGATGCTCAATTAATCTGCTTTTATGAGCATTGATTCAGAGTTGATGGTTCACCAAAGCATTGGGAAAACCCCCTGCCTTTTTTTTGAATAGTTTCTCAAGTTCTTTCACATTGTTATGATGTGGTAGATGATGTGTGCCAGGCAGACTAAATCCACAAGGGAAACTTGGTTGCGCTATCACAATGGTTTTGCAATTTGTATTTATTATGAGAAGATGTATGCACTGAATTCAGAAGTAATAAGTCCACCAAGACCTTTAGAGATTTTTAAAATTAACTTAAAATGTTTATTAACAAAACATAAAAGATTTCAAGCACATAAGACTACAATTACTTACTGCTACAATAACTCCTAAAATTGCTAATTAACCTGACCCCCAGTTACACCCCATTTAAGGCAACAGTCCAAAATAGATTTTTGATTTAAAATAAAACCAGTAAGTTAACACAATAACCACTTGACAGTGGAATTCCAAATGGCTTTTCTCCAACTTCAGTTTCATACAGCAGACTCGTGCACAAATGGCTGGAGACTTCATTCAGGCTATTTCACATACTCCTGTTAGATCTTACGTGGCTTTCTGACACATAGCCTTTCATTCTTCTTTGTATATGTTTATCTGTTTTTAATTTTTAAATTCTATTGTTCCACATGTCCTTGAAACTGTATCTTCCTCGTAAAATAAAAACTTTCATGTTGTCAATATTGTCAGTAACTTTTGGGAAAAATAAACACAGTCCTTAGCCCTGCTTATCTGGCTAGTTGTAAACAGACTAATATCTCTTTGAAATCCAAAAATCCCTTCATTTATCTAAAAATGCACATTCCCTTCACACCTTACATTCTAAGCCAGCATCCATGTATACTCATTAGCATGTCAAGCGCCTAGCTCCTTTTGATGATTTCACGCTTGCTCTCCAAATATAATTAAATCATACAGACAGATCCAACTATACTTACCCTATAAACCTACTTCACAATAAACCAGAAAAATATTATGAAAATTGTTATACTTTCATCACACACATCATCAGTTGGGTTTTTGGTTTGGTGTTTCATCCAGAAGACACCACTGTTGAATCATTGCCTTAGTACTGCACTGGTGTCAACCTAAGACCTGAAGTGGGATTTGAACCCACAGCCTTGTGAACTAAAAGTTACTAAGTCACAGAAGCACAGAATCACAGGATGGTTACAGCACAGAAAGAGACCATTCAGCCTGTCGTGTTTGTACTGGTTCTCTGAAGGAGCAATTTACTTAGTGCCATTCCCCTGCCTTCTCTCTGTAGTCCTGCACATCCTTCCCTTCCAGATAATCTAATTCCCTTTTGAATACCTTCATTGAACCTGCCTCCACTACACTCACAAGCAGTGCATGCCAGATCCTAATGACTCGCTGCTTGAAAAAGTTTTTCCTTGTGTCTCCATTGCTTCTTTTGCCAATTACTTTAAGTCTGTGTCCTCTGGTTCTCAATCCTTCCACCAAAGGGAAAAGTTTCTCTCTATCTAATCTGTCCAGGCACCTCGTGATTTTGAATATCTCTATTAAATCTCCTCTCAACCTTCTCTCCTCCAACGAAAACTGTCCTAATTTCTCCATTATATCTACATAACTGAAGTTCCTCATCCTTGGAACCACTCTTATGAAGTCAAGTTATTACTTGCTAGAAGATACTATGATGCAGCAAAGGTAAATCTAGAACAGTGATTCTCTAGTTAGAGCCTGCAGACCTCTGGGAGCCTACAGAGACTTAATAAGGGGTTCACAAAATAATGTGAAAGTAATATGTGTGGTCCAAGCCATGAGATTAGAGCAGAGTGTGGCAATCATCCCATCAAGGATAATGAAGAGTCTCTGGAGTGCGGAGCAGGCGTACCCATTCTATGCTATCACTAAGTAAATATTTGTTTTCTTGGGGGTAAGTGATCAAATGTGGGAAGGTGAGGTATTCAAAGGGACAAGTTAAGACAGGAAGATATTAATATGGTAAATGATAAACAGACCGTGACGGGAAGGGACATAGGGTACAAGTCTAAGAGTAAACCAACAGATAAAGCTAGAGATTACAAAAATAATAAAAAGACAAAACTTAAGGCTTTGTATCTGAATGTACATAGCATTCAGAAAAAACAGATAAATTAAGAGCACAAATAAAGATAAATAAGTGTAATCTAATAGCCATTACAGAGACATGGCTGTATGATGGCATAGATTGGGACCTGAACATCGAAGGGTATGTGGCTTTTGGGAAGGAAAGGAAGTTAGGAAAAGGTGGTGGGGTGGCTCTGTTAAATAAAGACGACATTAACACATTAGGGAAGGATGACCCAACTTCAGGAAACCAGGATATAGAAGCGGTTTGAGTAGAGATGAGAAATGGTAAAGGCAAGAAGCCACTTGTGGGAGTGGTGTACAGGCCCCTTAACAGTAATCACATGGTAGGACGGGGTATCGAAGAAGAAATAGTGGGAGCTTATCAAAAAGGCACAGTGTTTATCATGGGGGATTTTAATCTACATATAGACTGAACCAACCAGATGGGAAAAAAGTTAGCATAGATGAAGAATACATATAATGTTTTCGGGATAATTTCTTAGATAAGCATGTTCTCGAGCCAACCAGGGAGCAGGCCATACTAGACCTAATATTGTGCAATGAGGTAGGATTGATTAATGACTTTACAGTGAAGGCCCTTCTAGGTAGCAGTGATCATAATATGATTGAATTCTACATTTAGTTTGTGGGAGAGAAGAGTGGGTCAAAGACTAATATTTTAAACTTAAATAAGGACAATTACGAGGACATGAAAGCCGAGCTAGGGAATGTAAATAGGCAATTTAGGTTAAGGGTTGGGCAATAGCGATGCAGTGGTAGACATTTAAGGGGATATTTCAGAATAGACACACCCCAACGAAAAAGAAAAATTCCAAGGGGAGGATTCACCTTCTGTGGTTAACTAAAAAAGTTAAAGATAGTATCAAACTTACAAAAAAAGCAGAGAATTGTGCAAATGGGTGACAGCTCAGAAGACTGGACAGAGGATAAAAAACAGCCAAGAATGACTAAAAGATTAATAAGGAGGGAAAGATTAGAGTATGAGGTTAGAAGGCCTGACAAGGTTCCTGCAAGCGGCTGTTTTAATGAGAATTCATGACATGTTAATGAATGCAAATGTGCTCATGCCACTAGTCGGCAGGATAACTGACCTGCCATAAACCCACCATTGGGAGAATTGCAAACTGGTTTTAGCTGGTGGATTTCCAACTTTTTGCCTGCCGCTGGATTGTCCACTCCCGCTCACCACAAAACCCATTGTGGGCAGGATGGGAAAATTCCGCCTGTTATAACAAGGCACTTAGATAAATTCAGGGTAATCAGGCAGAGTCAACATGGTTTTGTGAAAGGAAAATTAAGTTTAATCAATTTATTGAAGTTCTTTGAAAAAGTAACAGGTGCTGTGGATAAAGGGGAACCAGAGGATAGTCCTGTACTCAGATTTTCAGAAGGCATTGATAAAGTGCCTCATCCTAGATTATTGCAGAAAATAAAAGTCCATGGTGGAGGGGGTAACATATTGGCATGGATAGAAGATTGGCTAGCAAACAGGAAACAGAGAGTAGGCATAAATGGCTCACTTTCTGGTTGGCAGGATGTGACGAGTGGTGTGCCACAGGGATCAGTGTTGGGGCCTCAACATTTTACAATATATATAAATGATTTGGATGAAGGGACCAATGATGTGCTTATTACTTTTTCTGATGATACAAAAATAAGTAGATTAAGTTGTGAAGAGGACATAAGGAGGCTACAAAAGGATAGAGATAGGTTAGATGAGTGGGCAAATATCTGGCAAATGGAGTATAATGTGGGAAAATGTGAGGTTGTCCATTTTGGCAGGAAGAATAAAAATAAGGCATATTATCTAAGCGGTTAGATATTTCTGAGTTCTGAGATGCAGAGGGGTCTGGATGTCCTAGCACATGAATCGTAAAAGGTTAGTATGCGCGCACGGGAGAATGCTTACACGAGACTCTGAAAGGCCCTGCCACACACATAAACTTGTCCCTCCAGAATCACTGGTGGTCCAGCTATGTGCAGCTGAACTGCTAGTAGGTGGGGTGCAGGGGGAGGACTCGGGAAGCCTGTCAATGAAGCTGAAAGACCACATTACACATTATTCAATAAAAGTGAATATATTTTCAGATTATAAAGTGAAGGAATATGTTCACCCATGCAGCCACATGTGATCAGAAATTCTGAACTTTTCTAGGCCTACCATTTCTTCTAGATGTTGTCCTGACATCTGCAGGAGGGTTGGAGGCAGCTTGTGCAACTTTTGGCCCTGTTGCCTCTGATGACTTCGACGTGTGTTGTCTGGAGAGCTGAGGCCTTGGGGGCCCCGGCTTGCTTTGGCTGTTCTCCAGTGGGCCAGCTGCTCCCTCTGCTGTGACAGAGGATGAGATTTATGGGGCAAAGGCAAAGGGGACTCGGAGGGAGAGGACAGCCCCTGAGATTCCAGTTTGGATGACCCAGGGTAGCCAGCTGCCTTTCCTCCTCACTTTGGGTGCCCAAGGTTCCCGGCCTGACTCCTTGAGGGGAAGGAGCACCTGGAGGGATGTCAATGTGCCCCATGATGGAGTACAGATTTGCACGCAACTCCACATTCTGCTGGACCATGGTCTTCATGGCATCTGGCATCCTTCTCATGGAGACCTCCATATGCGTACATGTGGGCACCACTTCATCAGAGAGCAGGTGGATGCACCCCTCCGACTTGCATGCCACTCTGTTGAAGGCTTCCAACAGCTCTGTGTGATGTTCCCCTCTGCTGCTCTCCACGATTAGTTGTAAGGCCGAATCCAGAAGCTCATCATCTGACCTCACAGGTGCCTCTTCCCCTGCAGTCCTCCGAGTGCTGGGAAGCTCGGCTGAACCTGCCTCCTGCTGCTGTGGACACACGTCTCTGCGGTGACCACCAGATTGTGAACCGGAGCCTGCTCTAGGTCTAGGTCCCACCAAGGTGTATGTCTCTGCGCTGGTGGACGGTGTGGGTAAGCGCTGTGATGGGTCTTCTGGGCTTATTTCCAGCTCTTCATTGGAGGGGGTGTCCTCTTGTCTGGAGGTGAGGATGTAGATGGAGCTGAGGGACTGGCTGGCTGAGGGGGTCAGTCGCTTGGCAGGGCTTCCTGTGAACCAAAGTAGAGATAATCTGCATGACAGCAGATTCAAAAACAGGAGAGAGCACTCACAGTTGAGTTGAGAGAGGGATGAGGTAGTGCAGGATCCTCACGAAGGTGTTTGCCACTGACCTCACTGTCGCCGCAGGCACGGTCCACATCCTCACCAGTCAGCACGATGGCACACTCCTCAAAGCGAGTGAGGGGCCTAATGTGGGCCACTCCACCCCCGACCTGGGACATCATCCTGTTGTTGTGAACCAGCTTCTCCTGCATGGAAACAGATGGAGAGAGTGTGAGCAGGACACATGGCACTGTGTGGAATGTTTGTGTGGTGAGTGGAGCCATGGACAGGATGAGGATGTGAGCTCGAGAGGATATGAGCCAGATGGAGATGTGAGGGTGTGTGTGAGAGTTAGTGGTGTTGTCCCTTGAGGTGTGAGATCCCTGTGGATATCTGATGGGTTTGCTTTTGGGGCCATCTGTGACCTGGAGCAGTCCTGGTCTGAAGACATGAAATAGGCTGTGCTTTAGTGTGTTTTAAATATGGCGGGCGGAGCGAGGAAGCGCTGAGGTCATGGTGTGGCAGAAAAATCCGAGCCCGCACTCCAGCGATCGGCAGTGTTTCCCGTAAATGCATTATAAATGAGGTGATGGGGAATGGGACGATGCAGTGAGAAAAGTCACCATTGCAGCCGGTGGGTGAGACGTCCTGTTTCCCGCCCACTACCGCACTTCGTACAAACCTGGGATGATTCTGCCCTTGGTCTCTGCCCCTTTCTGTAGATGTTGCGCAATTAGCCAGGGGGAGTGGTGGCAAGAAGACACTTTGGACAGGATTTTCCCCTCGTCGGGCGGGCACGGCGGGCAGGCCTGGGAGCAGCTGCAAAACCGACTGCCGCCCGCGATCGGGCCCTGACCGCGATTTCACGCTGGCCGGCCAATTAAGAGCTTCCCAGCATGAAACACGGCTCCGCACTGGCCAGGAAGGGCTGAGTGAGGGCGGGGGCGGGGCCTGGTCCAATGGCAACCTGGTGGCCAGTTTAAAAGTGGCCCAGGCAGCCCCAGACAGGAGGACGTGCAGCTGGACACAGCAGGCGGGAGGCCAGGTTGGATGGGCTCTCGGGCCCCTGCTTCTCTGATGAGTGCCTCGTTGTCCCCCTGGAGGAGGCTGCTGCCAGGAGGAACACCCATTTCCCCAGGGATGGGAGGAGGAGGCCACCACACCTCACAAAGAGAGCATGTGGAAGAGGTGGCAGTGCAACTGTGACGTGGTGCACCTGAGTGCAGTGCCGGAAGTGCTTCAATGATCTGCTGACCTCAGGAAGAGTGAGTACCACTTGGCATGGGGTCAGTGTTCAGAGGTGTTAAAGTCTGGCTGTCCCCCCGTGGACCTCAGGGGTGCTAGAGTCTGAGTGTAAATTGTCAATGATGCTGGAGCTGGCCAAGGGGGTGAGCCCTGGCTGCTTGGACTGAGTACCTACAGCTCAGGGGACAAGACTTGGAAGTGTCCTGTGAGGTGCTCCTCAACTGGGGTTGGCCAGGCTGTAATGGCGCTGCAGGTACAGAGTGGACTAGCCAATGCTCCTCTGTTGTTTCAGGAGAAGGCAGCCCACAACAATATAGAAAGGTCATGGACCAGTGGAGGACCCGCTAGCCTCCTAATCCTTTTGAGGTATGAGCAAGATGCCCTGGAGCTTGAGAGCCGGCACACCCCACGTGCAACTGGGCAAGGAGAGGCGGGGCTGCCAGAAGGAGGTGAGAATGCATTGCACAGGGGTGAGAATTTTGGCTTGTGCAACCATTCTAGTGTAGTCTTTTCATTGATGTGAGCCTCGAACCTGGAGTCCCCATTGAAGCTGGCACCAGCACAGATACCAGCACCTCAGTGGGCATTAGAGCGGCAGCTGGTATATCGATGAACATTGCTGAGGGCATTTCACAATCGCTTGAGGTGCAGGCGGAGGCAGAGAGTGCACAGGGCGCTAGCAGTCAGAGGACTACTAGGGACCAGGATAATGCTCAGGCAAAGGCTGATGATGAGCCTCTGGAGTCGTCCATTAGGCGGCAGGTGCTGGATGCCCAGCAAGGTGTGTGGGAGGATCTGGCAGAGATCCATGAGGGTCTGTATGCCATGGTCTCCGCTGTGAAGGATCGGCGGAGCATCAGCACAGCGTTGACCGCCATGGCTGAACTTACTGCCTCCTCCATTGAGAGAGTGGCAACTCTCATGGAGTGTCAGCTCCAGGGACAGAATGAGGGGTACCTGGGTTTACGCTTGGACCTGCAAGCCCTCACACAGGCTCTGGCCTCAGGTGGTCAGTGCCAGTGTGAGAGATAATGAGGCGCCCAGTGTCCCATCTAGGTGCCCGTCCATCAATGGTGCGCAGGAAGGCCCACATCATGTTGGCACACGAGCTACCTGTCGTCTCTGTGGGCTCCTCTCAGGGTGCCCTGGATGATGGCAGCAGCTCCTCCAGCCCTCTGCTTGTGACCGTGGGATCTGATGAGGCTGCGGCAACTGGAGAGATGCCAGCGTTGACACTGGCCACTCCCTCCCAGGCGGGGCCAGCACTGGCTCCACTGGCCAAAGAATGACCGCCAAGGTCATCAAGGCCAACATGACAGCAGAGTCAGCATGCTGTCTCCAATGCTGGTGCCAGCGAGGGGGGAGAACCTGGACGTAGTACCCGCAAACATAAGTTAAAGGCACCATGAGCACAAGAGGTGATTTAATGTTCATTTATGTTAACTTTATCTAAACTGGTCTGGGAATGAAGACCAGAGAAGTTTACGTAAATAGGCTGGAATTGTCAGTGAGATAAATTTTATTTTTGTCGTCATGGCCTGAGTATGCTTCACCTTTTTATTTTATTGGTGCAGGGTATGCCAGTATGTAATGCTGGATGTAAGTGGCTCTGAACTTTATTGCACAGGCACTGAGTGTTCTTTGTGTTCAAATGAAAGGGTCATTTCGGACATCCAGGATGGAGGCGGCAGCCCTGGCATGTGGTGGAAGCTGATCTTTTGTAGCCTCGCTGAAGTAGCGCTGGAGCAAGGTGTCTCTGGTGTCCCTGCCTCCCTGGAGGATACCGAGTCTGCTTCCATGTCCTCAGCATTCTCCTCACCGTGCTCCTCTTCTGATTCACTACTGGATTCATCATCTGTGGCCTGTGGAGCTGCCTCAAGATCCTCTTCCTCCAGTGGGTCCCCCCTTGCCAGTGCCAGATTGTGGAGAGCGCAGCATGCAACCACTATCAGTGACACCCGCTCTGGGGGGTATTGTAGTGCATCCACTGAACGGTCCAGGCATCGGAAGTGCATCTTGAGAAGACCTATAGTCCGCTCTATCACCGCCCTTGTGGAGGCATGACTCGTATTGTAATGCTGCTCTGCCTCTGTTCTTAGGTGATGGAGAGACGTCATGCGTCACCTCTTCAACAGATAGCCCTTGTCACCCAGCAGCCATCTATCCAGTCAGGCTGGAGCACTGAAGAGCCTCAGCACCTGGGAGTGCCTCAGGATATATGCGTCATGGAAGCTGCCAGGATACCTTGCACAGACTTGCAGAATCTGCATCCTATGGTCACACAGTATCTGCACGTTCATGGATTGGAATCCCTTCCTGTTAACGAAGGCTCCCGGCTGACCGCTAGCGCCTTGATGGCCACATGTGTGCAATCGATGGTGCCCTGAACATGGAGGAACCCAGCAATCGCTGCAAAGCCTCTGGCTCGCTCAGCCTGGCTGGCCTCATCTGAACGGTGAAGAATAAAGGTCAGTACCTGCCTGAACAGAGCTTCTGTCACCAGCTTGACACAACTGTGGACAGCTGACTGGGAGACTCCACACAGATCCCCCACTGACCACTAGAAAGAGCTGGAGGCATAGAAGTTGAGGGCTGCTGTGGCCTTCAGAGCCACTGGCATGGGGTGTCCACCCACACAGTCGGAGCTGATCTTAGGCCCAATCATCTGGCAAATAGAGGTCACTGTCTCCCTTGAGACTTCAGACATATTGAAGTAGCTGCATCGCCACCTGTAAACCCTGACAGCAATGAGTCCTGAAATGAAGCATGGAAATGTTAAGAATGCAGGCCCAAAAAGAGATGAAGCTGCCAAGTACCAATAAGCAACCAGCTGCAAACTATCTCCAAAACTCCTCACTGCTCACACAGCTGCTGACCCTTTTTATCCCGCCCTCAGATGAGGTTTATGAAAACACCGGCTGGCCGCCTGCCCATTTTGCCTGTGCGACGCGCAGAAAATCGCATGGGTAAGGTAAAATTCACAGTCAATTGGACTGTTAAGGGTCTTAAGTGGCCACGAAATTAATGGCGGGCGCCGCTCCGGCACTCTCTGCACCCACCAAGTGAAATATCTCGCGAGTGCGCGATGACTTCGGGGCGCCCATCCGACATTATCGCGCACTAATTTAGTCCCATTCGGGTTGGGCGTGCGCCCACCCACGGGACAAAAAATTCTGCCCTTTATGTGTACACTTCCCTCCATTTCTCCACCCACCCCACCCATGCTTGCTGGCATCAGAAGACGAGGCAGAACTAATAGGATGACACACCTTGCCAGTTCCATCACACATGCTTCCCACATGAAGCATGCCTGGACGATGCCTGGGAGTGGTGGGGCCCACTCTGCCCCTTTCATAATGGGAGTGGGTCACTGAACAATAGTTTGGCAAAAACAACCTTCAGAAAAAAAGAAAATTGTGCTTTGGCCTCAATGGGCTGCTTATCCTCTCCCCCATTCCACAAGAGCAGCAAGTCACTGCTCTAACGTTCTTTGCCCTGAGAGGAATAACTCCCAAAGGGCATCATAAACGACACATCGACCTGCTCTCCTAATTTAAGTGATCCTTGCTCTTCAGACTGCTTTGGGAGTTGCAAACGCTGCATCCCTGCAGGGAATCCTTTGGGCCAAATAAAGTCTGCAACACTGGAAGTTGAGCAGGCACATCATTCGCAGCAGTCACAGCAAAATTGGTAAGAGAGACCACATGCTATCAACTTCAAAATTCTCAGGAGCCATACACATTACGGATTTTGTGAAGGCAACAAGGAAGAAAACTGCCCTAAGCTAAGTATTAATAATTTGAAGATCTTCCTGGACATTTACAAGTGCAGAAGTGCCAGCAACTTCAAGGGGACTCTTTAGAGTGAGCACATCGAATGTCACTCCTTGCCATTCTGGAAATTCAACGTGGTGCTATTAGGAGATCTTTATATAAAAGCATGCATTTAAAACAGTTTTAGGATTTGACAAATTGGCTTTGAATAGCAGCCTGATGTGATTAGTTAATGACGAGTCATTATGAGGCACGCCCAGACTGTATGTTGCAGTTCTGGGATTTGCATTAGAGTTTTTATGAAGAAAATCTAAAAGGTGACTAACCTTAAAATTTGAATGAGGACCCATTTAGCGTTGATGTCAGAGAATGTTTTTTTCCTCAAAGGGGTGCAGAAATCTGGAACTTTCTCTCATGCAACAAGCTGTTGAGGTTGGGTGAGTTGAAACTGTCAAAACTGAAATTGATAGATGTCTGTTAGCAAGGGTATTAAGGGATATAGAACCAACTGAAAATTAAAGCGAGCCATTGGCTAATCAGGACGCATGACATTTTTTCATACAAAAGGTAATGGAAATCTGGAACTATCCCCAAAAATCTAGGCCAATTGAAATTTTCAAGACTAAGATTGACAGATTTTTATTGGGTCTTGGTATCAAGGGATATGGGTCAAAGATGAATAAATTGAATTAATATACAGGTCAGCCGTGATTTAATTGAATGGGTGAGGTCTAGTGAGGACATGCTCGAGGGACTTAATACCTGTTCTTGTTCCTATGAGACACTGATTTAGAGAAATATGAAAAAGAGATGGGTAAATAATGCATGAATCTGTTTCGTTCAGTTGCCAACAGGTCAATATTTATCCCTTCATATTCCAACATTGATTTGGTCAGGATTGACTTCTAAATGTACAGTTTGTGCCTAAAGGTGACAAGACACTCAACACAAAACTGTATAATTAATGAAATACCAAGGGAGAAGGACCTTGGGGTTGAAATGACTTACTTTATTAATCCGTGTAAATAGTTTCTAGCCTTTTATTAAATTATGCATACAAAGGTTCAACCTACTTACCTTTGTGCAGGTGTGGGTGTTGAGTCAGGAGGCAATATCTGCTTTCACATATTGTGACATTGCCCTATAAACATTACACATCCTTCAATTTTCCCACACACTGTCAGAAGATGGTTGGCCCTCAACCTATTATGCAACGTGGCAGTAAAACCCAAGAAAATGAAAGTGAATTTGTGTGCTGATGCTCATTGAATTGCCTGTTGGGCTTTTAATGCTTAACATCACCATGCCTACACCTTGGTCAAATTGTGGATCTTTAACAATGAATGTATGAATTATCAATTTTATCGATCTCTTTTAAAGATTTTGGGCTAAAAATTCGATAGTCCCCAAAAAACGGGTAAGGGAATTGTGCTGCCTGGTAATTTAAATGATTAAGCAGCCCAGCACTGAATACTTGTTGAGCGGCTGAATGCCTCAGCTGCTTGGGCCAAGTGGGGGATTGTTGTTGGATGCAAGTTTGTGCCAGGTTAGCACCTCTAAAAGCTAGGCTGCACTACTTGAAGCCAGCCAAACTTCTTCAAGTCAAGGTGGATTCTGACTGCAACAGGTGCTAGAAGTCATTGTAAAAGTACGTCTGACCTGCAGAAAGAACGAAGGTGATGCAACATGAAGAAGAGTGGGCTCCCAGATTTTCTGATGCAGCACTCAAGGCCCTGGTGCAGGAGGTGGACAAGATAAGAGAGGTCATTTTCCCACATTGGACCCACAAGCATGGGAGTATGTAGTCACAGAGATCCTTGTGAAAAGTGTTGCCCTGGGACTTGGTCATAGTCAATGAATTCATTTTTAAATACCATATCCTTACAACTGAACCATAGCCTCACATACTGCCCAGTGAAGCACGCCCCCCCATTATTAATTGTGTTTAATAGTTAGCAATTAGTGGGACAAAAGAGGTGTAACAGAAATAGACCTTCCACGATTGGTGGGCACTGGGGCATTGGACTGCATCATCAATCCCTGGAATGCCATTTTAATTTAAGTTATTAAGTTTCCTTTAAAGTTTTGGTTTGTTTGTGTTACAGTGGGGTAGTAGTGCCCCTTTCAAATGGGGCACTTAATTGGTTACAGGTTCCTGAAAGGAAGTATAATAGACACAGACTGAAACTGGAGTTGTTGGATTAGGAAGTGTACGCATGTATTGTGAAAATCTGTAAATAAAGATTAAAATCTATAAAAATTGGCTCCAATTCTTACCATCGCCAACTGACTTTCTAGTATATTATCTCCATCACTCGCCTACCATCAATCTTGAATAATCACAATTCATGTCTCTCACTCATAACTTCATCTTACTCTCACACACTGCTCAAACCCTCACACCCACACCTCACAACTTGCATTCACTGCCAGCTATTCAGCCACAACTGCCACATCACTCAAACCTATTGCACTACATTCGGTGACGTACGTCCCTCTCTTGCACACACTAGAGGCAGTAACAGCTAACCAGCAAGGAGACAGGCACAATGCATGTGCTCATCCCCATAGAAGGGACGCCATAATTGGAGTTATTATCATTGAGGCCCTGGCCAGCAGCGGGCTGAGATCATAAAAGATGATGGTACCATCTAATCCGCCTTCTCACATTCCACTTCTCCCTCATCCCACACTCACTTCAGACATACAAGATGCAGATGGCGTGAACCATCACCTCTTACTGTTCACCCCTGCTCCCCTCACCGACACTTGTCCTTTCTCCTCTCAGATACCCAAGAACTGCCTCCTGGCCAAGCACTGGTATGGGAGCATGGAAACCAAGAAGAGCAGGAAACTGATGATGACCATCACTCACCCTCACAGCCGAAAGCACCAGCTAAAATACTGACACTGTGCATAGTTTTAGAGACTAGCTTAGAGGGGGATCTGCACTTGGTGTGACACCTGGTTGGAGCGGCCTGCAGTAAGAAAAGGGGATAAGGGTAATGCAGGTTCCAGGTGACTGGAGGGCTATCTTCCCTTAGGATGACAGCATGCTTCCACCACTGCCCCTCCGCCAGAGCCCCTGCTGTTGCGTGTCAGCCAGCCAGTCTGGACTGCTGCTGCTCATGATAAGGCGTAAAACAGACTTGAATCTGTTGAAACGACAAAGGACTACATGCATAATAAACAGCAGAAGAAGCATGCTATTGATGGAGATAATGGTTCCTACAAACAATGGATCAGATCGCAGCTCTTCAGTCCTGCCACATCCAGTTATGAATGGTGGTGGACAATTAATAAATTAACAGGAGGAAGAGGCTCCACAAACATCCTCATCCTCAGTGATGGGGGAATCGCAATACATCAGTGCAAAAGACAAGACTGAAGTATTTGCAGCCATCTCATCCTCCTCCCAAGGCCTCCAGCATCACGTTCAGCCAATTCAATTCACTCCACTTGATATCAAGAAATGGTTGAACACTGGGTGCAGCAAAGACCATGGGCCCTGACAACATCCCAGCAGCGGTACAGTGCTTCAGAGCTAGCCGCCTGCTAAGGCCTGATTACATAACAACTAGGTCACATTAAAAACCTGATAGTAAACAGGAAATTAAAAATAGAAGACAATAGGACACATACCCCTGTCCCCACCCAATCGTCCCCTCAAGGGGTAGCCAGCTCTCTGCTCAGGTGAAAAAGTGTCCCTTAATTTATTCCCCAAGAGTTGGTCACCCTGGTATGAGCTAATAAGTGACATGAATAGGAAGTTGCAGAGAAGGATTCAGACAAGTTTTTTGGATGCACAGTGAATGGCAGACTGAAGCAATTAACACCAGATGTGGCCAGAAAATGCGAGAGGGACTTCTAACCTTTCTGCAAAACAGTTAAGAAGTACTTGAGCAACAGCTATGGCTTGTCTGAAAACAGCTTTCACAATCAAATATCCAAATTAACCCTTGCAAATGCTGCGTCCTTTGAAGAATTTTGCAATGGTGTTCAAGCGTGTAACTTTAAAGAGATTGACATGGACGCGCTGTACAAAGAAAATCAGCATTGTGGAAAGTGTTACATCCTCCCCTGCGATGAAGCATTGCCAGAGCATTGAGGAGAGGTACCTGAGGCTTTCCAGCAAAGCCCAGGGAAAAAAATTCTCAAACATGAAAAAAATCAGCTCCTATATATTCTCCACACCATACGGCCAAGCTCATACAGAATGGGTTTTCTCCATGATGACCACTGCTTGGAGAAACGAGAGGGATGGGCTGGGAGTAGATAGCATGAAAGCAGAGCTCCAGATCTGCATCAGTTTCTCAGAAGAATGCAAAGACATACTCTTGGGGCAGAATTTTTAGCTTGACAGGCAGGCGCTTGCCTGACCTGACTGAGTGTGAAATGATGCACGTTGACGCCGGTCAATGTGTAGTCGCGCGATAGTTCGGTCAGCGGGTGAGTGTCAGAGCCGGCAGCACACCCACTGACAATTGAAAGGCCTGTTAAGGCCATTAAGTAATCAATTGCCCTGAATTTTTCACTGCCTGTTCAACCTAGCGTTTGACAGGCAGGCAAAAAGGCCAAGCAGCCTTTGCATTTTTTGGAAACCTCATCCACGGGCAGGATGAGGTTTCCAAAAGCAAATACAAATGAAATAAAAACTTTAATTTTTAATTAAAAACACGTCCCTGCTCATGTGACAGACATTTATTAGTTGTTCATACAGTTATTATTGGTAATTATTACTTAAAATTAATCAATAAAGTGATTCAAGCAATAGCAGCATTAGCAGCACTGTGTGTTCATTTTAATTAACTATATCGGCTGGCCAGCCAGGCTTTAGCTCATAGTCATTTTTATTTGTGTGCATGCAAAATTGGGTGCTGGTGAGCCAGGGGACGTAGTCGGTGTCTGGCATTCCTGTCCTCCGTCATTGGCCATCCTATCTTGGCATTGAGAGAAGTCCAGGAACTTGAAGTCAAGTTTGAGAGAAGATGTAAATCTAGATTTTTTCCAGATCTTTTCCACAGCTCACAGAGAGAAAAAGAGAGATAAAAATAACAAAGGGATACATTCAATGAGAAATATCATAGAGCAGACTATTGGGGTGCTGAAGCTATGATTCTGATGCTTCAACAGCTCTGGAGGAGCACTCTGTAGTATAAGGGTCTGGCACTTATAGGGTTAATGTGGGATTGAGTACTGTATCGCCCACATTCTTACAGCTGAACCTGCACAAGTTTTTAACCATGGATCAGAAATCTACTCTTCCAGATTAATTTGGACTTAACCAGGTCCAGATCAATCACATAATTGGGGACTTTGGAGAAAAATATTCCTTAGATGCTTGATTGCTTCAGGTCTGGATAAACAGGCAGAAGCTCAACAAGTTAACACGCTGATTTATGTAGTCGGCCTGATAGTGGATGATATTATTGCTAGACAAGGTATCAACGAATCATCTGCTAAATTTGAAGCAGCACTAAAATCATTCATTTTAACCTAGGAAGCAACAGAATCCTCAAAAGTGCTAAAATTTAATAAGAGTGTCCAGCAGGCAAGAGAATCCATTAGCTCAGCCATTAACGATCTGAACAGGATGGCTGAAGGCTGCAAATACAGAGACCTAAAATCTGAACTTATCAGGGATAGAATAGTTGTAGGACCAGTGGACAACGTGCACTCAGATATGCTGCAAGCGGAGAAAGATCTAACCCTCAAGAAAGCTATCCAGATTGTCAGGCAGTCTGAACTGCAGCACAGGCCTATTTTAAGAGGAGAAAGTAAACTGTGGTGCAAAAGAAACCCCACAGTCCAGTTAGTTAAACAGCACGGAAACAGAGACACTCCAAGCCAAGGGAAGAAATGCCCTAACCGACCAGTAAAGCAACCATGCCAGTGCTGTGGAGCAAAGCACCCCCACAGGCGAGATCAACATCCTAAAATTTCAGCCCAATGCTTTCAATGTAACAGAATTGGACACTTCGGCAAACTGCAAGGCCAAAACATCTAAACACGAAGATGATTCATGAAGTCAAGGCTGCACACCAAGTGGACACAGCCATACTTCTTGAGTGAGGTCAAAGATCCTGGATTTTCATGGAATGTGGACATTTTGGTTATCAGCCATCTCACAAACTTTAAATTGGACACGGGACCAGTGTTTTGGTCATATTGGACAAAGAACTGTGGCTGAGAGACCTCTAGTTTTGAACAACAGACACACCACTCCATGGATGCAGAGGAAAACAACTTCAGGTCACAGGCATGATCTGGAACTACCAAGGTGTGGCAGCAATCAGATTTTCAAGTTGATGTATGTTATCCGTAACCAGTCATTTTCTCTCTTGAGCAGAGATGCCTGTGTCACACTGAATCTTCTCAAAATGGCATAAGATGTCAAGACAACTACTGTCGTAGATTATACAGAGCAGTAAGTTCCCGAGAGCTCAAACAAGAAAGAGTATCCAGACTGGGGCTTCAGCTCTGAACTGTCTTCTCTCTGTGCAGAGCAGGTTTGTCCATTTTCATTACAGGTGCCGGAAAGCCCTCATTGGTCAGACCAGCCAACCACTCAGATGGTTACCATGCTGCCTCTGGTGGAGGATAGACAAGAGAGCAAACAACAACCAGAAGGGCCTCAACCTTCGGCTCTGATGACTGTTGATGAGGTTAACACTGCGACCACAGAGAAAACGCTGCAAATCCCAGCCAGCATGACAATGCCATAGACAATGCTGGAGCCAAGCAGCAGCCGTCCATTGCCGACAGCACACCACACAGCCAAACACAAAGGTGAGCTTACCGAAAAAAAAATCCTCATAACAGGAATGGCCAACTTCCGTCACAGAGGCATCACGACGACCCAAATGACAAAGAAAGAAGAGGAAAAAAGCGATATGGGGATGAGCACAAGACCACCCTGCAAGAAACAGGATGGAACAACAACCACCGATCACCACAGCTGCCAAATTGACAGAGGCCGGTTCAATACCAAGGAATGGAAAAAGTAGATGAAAAGATACCCAGATGCCAGAAGAACCTCCAAATCAACAGAGCTTACCTGCAACGACAGAGCCAACCACTCCTCTCACAGTCACACGAATAAGATATGGAAGGGTTTAAGGCTTCCAGGCTGCTTGAACCTATGAACTCAGAGAGTTAAAGGGGGATATGGGGTCGTAATTATGATGTAAATACATGGGGTAAACTAGAATAACTTGAAATACATTGGGTAAAGACTTGGGGGGGGTGTAGTATAAGGTCTGACGCACATAGGATTAATGTGGGACTGAGTACATTACTGCACACACAGCGATGTAAGAGAACACATGACTCATACCTGGCAGTCAGTCTAGTGTTGGACAGAGCCGTGTGTACAAGCAAGCATGGAGACAGCTCCTAGCTTGAACCTTTCACTGTGTATATGTACATAATTCTTGTAGTTAATAAATATATAAGTTAACCTACTTAAGACTACAAAGACTTTGTTAAGACCTACTGGATAGTATCCAACACCCTACAACTCCCTCCAGTATTCACAGGAGTCGGTATCCTGATCCATGGCCATCTGCCCTGTCCTCCACAACATGATCATCATGAGGGCACCATCCAGTGAGCACCTCAGGAGGAGGAGATAAAGGAGATGTAGGAAAGGGAGGAGGAAGAGAAGAGGCAGCCACCAAATCATATTATGGCAGGGCTGCCTGTGAATGCCTCATTAGACAAGGAGTCATGCGACAGATATGCAACAGCGATTTGGGGCTGTGTCCATATGAACCTCAGTCACATGAGGTGATCAGAGACAGCCCTCCCAGACATGGGTGAGGCAGCTGTCTGCTCCCTTCCTTCTCCTGAGTTTCTCATTGTGAACCTGGACAAGGGCTGTGGCCTCATAATCACTGTGCAGGGTCCAGCTGAGCACCACGAATCACAATACCTGCTCCACTAAGTATTAGAAGGCTGCTCTAGAGTACTTGAGGCAGTTTAACTGCTACTTAAGCACCCCAATGGCCTGATCTACAATTTTGCTCATTGTGGTATGCTGGCTGCATGTGGTTGCAGATTGAACTCATTAACCAGCGGATAGCCCTTGCCACCCAGCAGCCTCCCACCTGGTGGATGAAATAGTGAGAGAATAATGGACTGGCGCAGAATGAAAGCATTATGACTATTGCCAGGATGCTGAGCGTTCCCCAGCATGATGTGCTGAGCGTGGTCACACACCAACTACATATTCAGCAAGTGGTGACCATTATGGTTGTGGTACATCTCAACATTGATATGTGGCACCCACAAAGCTGATGTGCACTCACTAACACATGGGGAAGCCTATTATTCTGCAGAGCCATGTGCACACTCCACCTGCTTTCCTTTGTACAGACAGAAGACAATGCACTCCCCTCTGCTGACATAAAGAGTCTCTGTTGCCTTCCTGATGCAGCAGCGAAACGTAAAATATGAGACATAACAGATGCCAACTGCTGCAGCCTGGAAGGATCTCAAAGCAAAGAAATTCAGGGCTAGGGTCACTACAACCTCTGGCTCTTGCCATATGTGCCCTGCTCTGAGACTGCAGGCCTGATTTCACGGGGTGGCAGAGTTTGGTCAGTACCTCTGTCCTCAAACACAAGTGATGCACACATTGTTCTTGGCTTAGGCTGAGGCAAGAAAAATGCTCCCTGATGACCTGGATGTGTAAGGCCTTCAGCTGAGAGCTCTTCTCCCACTCCTCTTCTTGCTCTGTGAGCAGCTTCTTCTCTTCTTTACCGCCTCTGTTCCCTGTCACGCTGTAGCGCAAGCCTGTTTACAACTACAGCATCCCTGACTGGGGTGCAAGTGGCATGAACAGAATGCCTGCAGTCACAACCAACCCCTTCTCCACATGCAGTACCACTTCCTGCAGACTGCACAAATTAAAACCAATTCCTCAAAATACTCAGCACTTCAACAAACTCGACCAGACTTAGGAGAGACCAATCAGCATGAAATTGATCATTGTTAATGAATGTTCCTTGCTGAATGGTCTTTCCTGCCGCTGAACACATATTCAGCTGTGCGAGGTTAAGAGAGGGCATTGGCTAGGTTGGCAAGTTCGAAAATGTCGGCGTTGGTGTCAAAATCTGTGTTACATGTTTGCTGATGTCATCACCTTCCTACTCTGCATACCTCTAGCACACACCCCCAAAACCCACACTAACAACCACACAAGGTTGGCCTTCAGCGTAAACCACACTGGAAGTGTGCACACTATTTTGAAAATTAAATGTCACCTGTAACAACGAAACTACAGAGGCCACAAGCCCAACATTGCAGCCTTCCTTTTGCCCACAGATGTACTTGATGAATCACAATTTTCAAAAATTACAGGCAGAGTTCCCATTAAATTTACACCCTGTCACTTTGAAAGGTATATCTGGATAAATCTATTCCCTTTGTGTCTTATACAGGGAATTTTGAAATTTCATTATCATAACATCAACATGTATTTGCAGAAAAAAAGAGCAGGGATGAAAGTCTGAAATACCTTCTTAATTGATGTGATCAGAGTTTCAATTTTCATTGTCTCTCAAGGTCTGGAACATCAATAAAGGAGAGCTTTAAACTTAATTGAAAAGTATTTAGTAAACGTAGGAAAAAGAATTGCTAGAAAGTAGATAAAGTTTGAAATTCAAGACACCGGCTTTTGGAATAAAGCCACAAGATTGCAATGGGCTTTGAACAAACAAAAACCAAACTTCACTATACAAGGTCAGAAAGATAAAACAATTTACAACATCTGTCTTATACTTATACATATAGGGTTAATATAAGATACATGTGAATTAACAGACAAACTGTAGTTGAACACACCACACTACAGAGTAAATGGCAGATGCAACCAACAGTTTTCATGGTTTTCTCAACAAATCACCCAGATCTGGGAGTCAACCAATCTCAATGAAACTTCATCTTTCTCACAGAAGCTTCCAATCTCCACCTTTGAAGATCTCTCCTTGGAATTCTCTCCAAAAGTTGCTCCCACTCAGATGACAGGGTTTCAATCTTGCCTTCCAAGATTCTTTCTCCCAGTTAAGCAAAGCCTCTATTTTAAAATTCCCATCCTTCTTTTCAAATTCCTCCTTGGCCTCATCCCACCCTATCTCTGTAATATCACCTACACTTACAGTCCCCTGAGATATCTGTGCTCACCTAATTCCCTGTCCTCAGCTCTGGAATTCCCTCCATAAACCTCTTCAGCTCTCTACCTCGCTTTCCTCCTTTGAGGTGCTCCCTAAAACCTATCACTTTGTCCAAGCTTTTGGTCATCTGCCTTAATATCTCCTCTGTGGCTTGGTGTCAAATTTTTCTTTATAATGCTCCTGTGAATTGCCTTGGGGTGTTTTATTACTTTAAAAGTGCTATACAAATACAAGCTGTTGTTTTATTGTGGAAATCATTTAATGCATTGCAGCTTGACAAACTTGGCTATCATGACATATTGTACAAAGTTCAAAGCAGGGTCTGGAAGAGGTGGGTGCAGAAGGTGCAAAACACCAGGGCCCAGGCTAAGTGCAGAGGAACCAGGCTCATTTTCATAAATTAAGTTTTTGTCGTTGTTCAGACTGAACAGTCAGAGCTTCAGGCATGAAAGACCAGCTTTAAAAATAATTAGAATTTTCAATGCTGATAGCTTTGATATTTTTAAAAACAGGCCAACCACGAAGCTGCCTGAAGATCTTTTCTGCTCAAATGCTGGGTTTTTATTATAAAAGTAAGCAATGCTGCACTTGTACTATAAAGGGTTAACAGATGGGATATCCTAGTGTATGACAAAGATGATGATGTACCACTGATATCAGTCAGTCACATGTTGGGCTAGAGAGAGAGAGGTTGGAATCAGGCCACGGGGTAACATGCCTACTCTGTAACCTGTTTAAATAGAGTACTGATAAACAGGTCTTAAGCAGATACCAGAGTGTGTTTACAGTCTGTCTAACAAACAAGTCCCAGGCCTAAAGTCCAAGCTAGAAAGACACATCTCAGAACAGCACTGATACATGGGAACACCACCACCTGGAGGTTCCTCTCCAAGGTACTCACCATCCTGACTTGGAAATATCGCACCGTTTCTTCACTGTCGCTGAGTCAAAATTCTGGAATTCCCTCCCTAATAGCACTGTGCCTACACACAGCTCCTGAACTAAAACACAGTAACAGCTTACAATGTGGTGAAGTTCCTGAACTTCATTTCCTTCCACCCACAGCTACAGTTTCTCATGCTCTTTAGACAAAACAAATAATCACAATAATCATTCCAGTAGAAGTTTTTCAACGCTTTACCTATTCACCCTTTTAGCTTTGTAATTGCAATTTTTCACAGCATCGTCCTTTTGTAAGAGGTGGTCCCTGGGGTAGGGACTGCTCTCAGCATGAACGGTGTGAGAGGAGTTTGTGGAGTTTGGAGAGAGCTAGGTAGAGTCACCCATTTTATGTTCTGCTTCCTATTCAGTCACAATGACTTCAGTAGAAGTTAATATTAGGCGTGTGATACAATGGGAAGCACAAACAATTCTTCCTGTTTTACAGCCCCAACCAAGTTCAATCTCACCCTCATGTGTGTCCAAACTGAGCTTTACTAGGCTAGGAATGTAGTTTTACTTTGACAAAGGGGAATAAATCTGCCCCTCAGATTAAGTGGGATCCCAGTGTTCTATAAGATCTTCTAAATGTGTTGTGGTGCCTGCTTCACTGACAGGTTTGCCTCCCCAGAAAGAAAGCACTTTGCCTGACAGTGAGCTGAGGACCTCAGTCTTTACTGTGGGGTGGTGATTGGGTTGGAAATGTAAATAGCAGTCAGGATGTATGGGTTTTCTAGTGACTCAAAGTTCTAAGAAATAAGTTCAATACGATGTGTTTATATTTTTTTCATTTTAAAACTTTATTGAAATATTTATACAGCTCTTCCTGAAATCAGTTTAGATGATGCCAATCTTATTAGCAACATCCAATGCATCATAGTCTGGGGCCAGACGGACGTAAGCTTTCTTCTCACCATCGGGCCTGATAAGTGTGTTGACTTTAGCTACATCAATATCATACAGTTTCTTGACAGCCTGTTTTATCTGATATTTATTGGCCTTGATGTCAACAATGAAAACCAAAGTATTGTTGTCCTCGATTTATGTTGAACATGTAAACTCTCACCATATAAATGATCCCTGTTTTAATAGTGTCTCTGTAAGGGAGTGTAATAATACCCAGGGTCCTTGTCACCTGATGAAGTTCAAATCATGGGAATGGTTGTGCACTGTACAAAAATAGGTCCACCTGGTCCATTGATGCAATCCCCACTGCTTCCATTGAGTGGAGAGTGATGCTGCTGTTTACTGACATGATCCGCTGGATATGAGCAAGATCTTCTTTTTGTTCTTCTGTTTCTGCTGAATTACTTGCCAAGCTGGTTGTCTGGTGGCTCTGTGTGCTGTGCTGCTGTCTGTCCCTCTCTCACTCATGCTGATTTTTCTGTAAGGTTCTAACAATGCATTTCATCTTATGTATGACAAAGAAATGAACAAGTTATAATGTATGAACAGCTCTGCAGGTGTGATCGTACTGCCAAGGGCTTCCTTTTTCAGCTCTCATGTTATCTTCCCTTGACGTTGCTAAGACCCGTGGAATGCACTAGAGAGAGTGCAAAGGAGATTACCAGGATGTCGCCTGGGCTGGTGAGTTTTAGTTATGAGGAGAGATTGGATAGACTGGGGTTATTTTCCCTGGAACAGGGGAGATTGAGGGAGGACATGATTGAGGTGTATAAAATTATGAGGGGCATAGATAGGGTAGGCAGGAAGGAACTTTTCCCCTTGGTAGAGGGATCAATAACCAGCGGCATAGATTTAAGGTAAGGGGCAGGAGGTTTAAAGGGGATGTGAGGAAGAATTTTTTCACCCAGAGGGTGGTGGGAGTCTGGAACTCACTGACTGAAGTGGGGGTAGAGGTAGAAACCCTCTTAACATTTAAGAAGTATTTGGATGTGCACTTGCGATGCCATGGCATGCAAGGCTATGGGCCTAGTACTGGAAAATGGGATTAGAATAGTTAGGTATTTGTTTGACCGGCGCAAACTTGATGGGCCGAAGGGTCTTTTTCTGTGCTGTAGACCTCTATGACTCTATGACAATCTACTGGGAAAACCAATGAGACAAGACTGTGCATTCATTGCTTAAGATAGTCATTGCCCCAGCTCCTCCAATCACAGGTTTCCCCCCTTACTGCTCTTGCCACTCCTCCAGAGACAGAATCTATGATTGGAGGAGCAGAAAGGGGGAAGGAAGGGAACCTGTGATTGGAGGAGCTGGAGCAGTTATTCTGACCATTCTGCTGGCCACTGTGCAGGAGTCTTTCAGCTGCACTGGATGGTTTGCGATGACATCTCCTGGGAGGCCAAGGAGAAGAGACAGAAATGAAAGAGCAAGCGGGAGTCTCCACTGGTAATGAGGCTGGAGCAGGCCTGTGGGAACTGTCACTCAGCCTTGCGCCAGGACAGAACCAGCTGCCATCCACATCCGCAGCTAGAGACACTCCCAGGGAACTGGAACTTCGCTTCTAGTGATACAAAGTAATCTTGAGTGAGGTGAGTGTGTGTGTTAATGTGCCCAGGGAGGCAGCAGCAAGTGAATGGGACTGTCCCCCTCCTCCTCCCCTCCCTTCCTCTTAACTCTCCAACAATGAAACAATGTGAGCTGCAGCATGGAGACAGCCTTTCTTTTCTATACAGAACAGGCAGTCGAAATATGTAAAACAGAACTTGAGATGTTTTCTTGCAATCTGGGTTGCAATTATTGAATCTTTCCCCCAAATATGAATTTACTGTCGTCATGTACATATGGTACAATGTGCAGAACATGTTAATGAGACAATCACCAATAGTCTGCACAGTGTTATAAATAACCAATAGGATACTTTCCTATAAAAACAAAAAACTACTGCGGATGCTGGAAATCCAAAACAAAAACAGAATTACCTGGAAAAACTCAGCAGGTCTGGCAGCATCGGCGGAGAAGAAAAGAGTTGACGTTTCGAGTCCTCATGACCCTTCAGCAGAACTGAGTAAAGTTAGGAGAGGGGTGAAATATAAGCTGGTTTAAGGTTGGGGTGGTGGGGGGGGGTAGGGGAGAGAAGTTGGGGGGTGGGGGGTGGTTGTTGGGACAAGCAAGCAGTGATAGGAACAGATAATCAAAAGATGTCACAGACAAAAGGAACAAAGAGGTGTTAAAGGTGGTGATATTATCTAAGAAAATGTGCTAATTAAGAATGGATGGCAGGACACTCAAGGTACAGCTCTAGTGGGGGTGGGGTGGACAGACTGACAGGGTATTACAGTTATAGATTTTAAAATAATGGAAATAGGTGGGAAAAAAAAAATCTATATAAATTATTGGAGAAAACAAAAGGGAGGGGGAAGAAACGGGAAGGGGGTGGGGATGGGGGAGGGAGTTTAAGATCTAATGTTGTTGAATTCAATATTCAGCCCGGAAGGCTGTAAAGTGCCTAGTCGGAAGATGAGGTGCTGTTCCTCCAGTTTGAGTTAGGCTTCACTGGAACAATGCAGCAAGCCAAGGACAGACATGTGGGCAAGAGAGCAGGGTGGAGTGTTAAAATGGCAAGAGACAGGGAGGTCTGGGTCTTTCTTGTGGACAGACCGCAGGTGTTCTACAAAGCGGTCGCCCAGTTTGCGTTTGGTCTCTCTAATGTAGAGGAGACCGCATTGGGAGCAACGAATGCAGTAGACTAAGTTAAGGGAAATGCAAGTGAAATGCTGCTTCACTTGAAAGGAGTGTTTGGGCCCTTGGACGGTGAGAAGAGAGGAAGTGAAGGGGCAGGTGTTGCATCTTCTGCGTGGGCATGGGGAGGTGCCATAGGTGGGGGTTGAGGAGTAGGCAGTGATGGAGGGGTGGACCAGGGTGTCCCGGAGGGAACAATCCCTACGGAATGCCTCCTGGGGGGTGAAGGGAAGATGTGTTTGGTGGTGGCATCATGCTGGAGTTGGAGGAAATGGTGGAGGATGATCCTTTGAATGCGGAGGCTGGTGGGGTGATAAGTGAGGACAAGGGGGACCCTATCATGTTTCTGGGAGGGAGGAGAAGGTGTGAGGGCAGATACTTTCCTGTCAGATTAACAATATTGCACAAAGCTGTTAAAATAAAATTTGTACTCTCTGGTTTGTTTAATAGTCTCAGTGGGATCACCTATAGGCTGCACACAAACTAATGTTATATGTTGCTGCATTACATGTTAATGCTCTTAATATTAATGACCCATGCTGTATATATGTTGGACGATATTTGTAACCAGATGCCAACAATGGGATTGATAACTTTACTAGGGCCTTTCTGTGATTGTTTGGTGAAGCTTGAAAGGGGAAAAAGTAATATGTATGATTGAGGAAGAGGGTTAAGCGGCAGTGGGAGACGAGCTGATAAGGGGCCAGAAACAGGAGAAGCATTAGAGCCCATGATTTCTCTCCCAGGCCCTGGCTCAAAGTTAGACCTCATTTGATTTTGGTAAGTTGATTTTACTATTTGCCTGATGGTGTGATGTCATAGATTTATTATGTGTTTGTTTTTCATTTAAATAGGCTTCAGGAAAACTTTCATTTTTTTATTCAGTTGTTTTTAATGTAATTGTTTCTTGGTCTGTGCCTTTACTGAGAGATCTTTCTGATCTTCCTTACTAAGTAAGGAACACAAAAATATTGATAGGTTATTTTAAGGCAACAGATTGGCTCATTCATATGCTTTCAATGAAGTTTTCAAAGGGGTAACATTGCCATCGTGATGGACTTACAAGACAGCATAGTTTTGTATATAGTTTTGCTTCAGTTGTACAGGGCATTGGCGAGACCACATCTCAAGTATTGGGTACAGCACAGGTCTCCTTATTTAAAGAAAGATGTAAATGCATTAGAAGCAGTTCAGAGAAGGTTCACTAGACCAACACCAGGAATGGGCAGGTTGTCTTATGAGGAAAGGCTGGACAGGTTAGACTGGACAGGTTAGGAATTTAGAAGAGTAAGAAGTGACTTAATTGGAACCTTTAAGATCCTGAGGGGTCTTGACAGGGTGGATGTGGAGAGGATGTTTCCTCTTGCGGGAGAATCTGGAACTAGGACCATGGTTTTGTCCTCGTCGGGCCGGCTCAGCGGGAACAGCCAGGAAGCTGACTGCCGCCAGTGATCAGGCTGTGACTGCGATTTCACGCTTGCGGGCCAATTAAAGGCCCACCCAGCATGAAATGCACGCTGCAGTGCTCAGCGCTGCCTGTGTTTTTTTTGGAGGGGGGAGGGGCGGGGAGGAGGGCTAGCGCACAAGTTTGTGCATTCACGCGTGCGCACACAGAAAAAGCTCCCCGAGGCACAGAGCTGCCTCAGGGAGATGAAGATTCTGAAAAATAAAAAAGAAGGATTTTAAAAATGTTAACAACATGTCCCCTCATGTGACTCTGTTAATTGAGGCCTGTTAATTGTTGGCATGCGTGCTGCTGACACCCACGTGTGCCCACCGACTGAAATATCACAGGGGACACTCACCCAACATCATCACATGTCATTTTACGCTCATTTGGGTCGGGCTCACACCCGCCCAATGAGCAGAAAATTCTGCCCTAGTGGTCACTGTTTAAAAATAAGAGGTTGCTCATTTAAGACAGAGATGAGGAGAAATTTTTCTCTCAGAGAGTTGAGAGTCTTTGGAACTCTCTTCCTCAAAAGGCAATGGAAGCAGAGTCTTTGAATATTTTTAAGGCACATCTAGATAGATTCTTGTTTAGCAAGGGGGTGAAAGGTTATCGGGGGTAGTCAGGAATGTGGGGTTGAGGTTACATTCTGATCAGCCATGATTTCACTGAATGGCGGAGCAGGCTCCAGGGGCCAAGTGGCCTACTCCTGCTCCTAATTTGTATGCTCACACATTTAGGAAGGTTAAATTACATAATTGCATCATTACGGGACTAAACTGCTCTGTAAACTTATTTTATTTATAATCTAAACTTATCATAAGAAGTCCATGTTGAAAAATGGTTTCAGCTATTCCAAAATAAAGAAAAGCTCCTTAACATGGCAACACCTCTCCTTTAATGCTATACTGAGACTTTCAATGTTGGCAGGTCTAATTCAACTCTTTCTGAATTGAAGTAGTCAAGTATTAGAAAGAATGAAAATAACCACTCCTAATTTAGGAAGAGTACCTCTCCATGGCCATCTTTACTTAATGCTCATCTTAGTCCACAGTCCTGACAACTTTGGAGAGGATTCCTCTCCTAGCAATTCTAAATGATTTTCAAAGATGGAACAAAGGAGATGAATTTAGTTAACCAGACATGGGGTTGGCTTGAGGTGTTTTAGAACTGGCTGCACAATCTATTTAAATACTGCTAATAGTATCTTATTTTGTTTTATAATGTTCCTGTGAAGCACCTTGGGATGTTTTATTGTTTAAAAGGTGCTATACAAAGACAAGCTGTTGTTTTATCGTGGAAATCATTCAATGCATTGTAGTTTGACTCAATAAAGTTTTTATTTTGTTACTCCACCTAAGTTCAATAAAGAAGAAGTTCTTAGTTAACAAATATTTAGGAAACACTGGAAAATTAATTGCTAAAAAATACAATGTCATTGAAACACCTTGTTGCACTGCAACAATAATGCCATGATGCCCTTTGCTTATAAAAGACTCTAATTGTACAACCCCATTGTTTGTGAACAATTAGATATATGTCATAAGCTATTGGGGAGGTTATATTTGTAGCATAATATTTTAAAATTTCTTCAGCTCTGTAAGCCTTGTGAATGATTGTGAGTATTTGACCTTAATAACAAGATAAACATGATATAACAGGAGTTCCTGGAATTGGCTTTCATGACACGTTGTACAAAGTTCAAAGTTGGACCTCATTTGACTTAGGAAGTTGTTTTTATCATTTGCCTAATGGTCAAATGCCATAGATTCGATATGCGCTGGTTCTCATCATGTATCTGTTCTTAATTTAAATAAAAGTAGGTTTCAAAGAAGAATTCTTTCATATTGTAAATTCAGATTGCAATTAATGTAAGTGTTTCTGTTCCTTCTCTGAGAGATTTTTCTGATCTTCCTTGCTAAGCAAACATTGGCACACATAAATATCAAAAGGTTACTTTGAGGCAACAAATTGGTTCATTCGTATGCTTTCAATGAAGTTTTAAAAGAGGTAACATTGCCATCGTGATGTGACTTACAAGACAGCATAGTTTAGTATATTTAGGAAGGTAGAATTACATAATTGGATCATGACTGGACTAATTAGAAACTAAATATAAACTAAAATATTATAAACTAAATTTAAAATAGGAATTCCATATTGAAAAAAAAGCTATTCCAAAATATAAGAAAAGCTCCTTAATATGGCAACACCTTTCCTTTAATGCTATGCCAAGGTTTTCAATGATGGCAGGTCTAATTCAACTCTTCCCTGAGTTGAAGGAAGTCAAGTGTTAGGGAGAATCAGAATAATCAGTCCTAATATAGAAAGAGTAATTCTCCACAACCATCTTTATTTACTGCTGTCATGAAGCTATTAATGTATACAATATTTTGGAAAATATTTTTCTTTTAAAATAGAGGTTTAGTCTGTGGGTATGTCTTAATTGGATTAAAGCCAGTTAGTCTGGGTGCTTTGATATGTACTAGTTTTGATATGTAAGAGAGATAGCATGCATTTGCATTTATTGAATAGAGCATTCAAGAAGTGGGGTGAAAACTTGACACCTTTCTAACAACTAGCAAGCAATCTGTTTATATTACTAATAAAATTGGTACTATGAAAGGGGTTCTATTGTTAAAAAGTAAAGTTCGAAGAGACTAGTAAGACAATGAGAATCTGAGTTCAATCAGTGGCGGTAGGTATAACTTCAGTAGTTTTCGTGTGTGCAGGCAGAGGCAATGTAAGATCAAAAGGCAACTACAAGCCTCCAACTGGCTCCACAGTGAAAAGAACCTAATTTTGAATTTGTAAGGTGATAATGCTTTGTTAGGTGTTTGGTTGAGTCTTGGGTTGCTGTTGCCTTAATGGAGATTAGTTTGGGAATTTGTTAAAAGTTATGATAGTAGTAATTTGTAGCCAATGTGTACATATATTTTAACGTGTGTAAATTAATAAAATGTTTCAATTAGTTTCATGTAAAACCTTGAGAACTAATGGTCTGATTCCTGAGTTTAGAGTCACATCTCAAACATAACACTTAAAATGATTGGTTATGACAGTTGTTTAAAGTTTTCTTCTGGGATTTTTAAAAAATAACTCCGCTTTACCAACTGCTTCGGTCATAACAACTGACCCTCTCAGTCCACAGTCCTGGCAACTTTGAGGAAGATTCCTTTCCTAGCAATTCTAAATGATTTTCAAAGATGGAACAAAAGAGAAGGAATTTAGTTAACCAGGCCTGGGGTTGGCTTGAGGTCTTTTAGAACTGGCTGCACAATCTATTTAAATACTGCTAAGAGTATCTTATTTTGCTTTATAATGTTCCTGTGAAGCACCTTGGGATGTTTTATTATATTAAATATAAGCAGTAGTTGTTGTAACACATTACGCATATTTAGGAATATCACAACTGGATGACTCACAAGCGTTCAAGTGTTTTTGGTTGTTTGCAGTAGTGACCTTGATTTGTCCAATGGGGCTCTTGGCCTGGAGTTGATTAGCAAAGCACTTTGACTTAGGGATCGCAATTACTATTGATATGTCAAATTAGTAGACCCTGCATTCTCCAAAACTGTTTAAGCAGTAGTTTTAAAAGACTGACTTACTGACTTAATCTCTGATTTACTAAATACAGGTCTATAAACTCAATAACGGTTTAGTAATCCCTTGAGTTAATGCATGGACCACCTGACATGCTTTTACTTCCTAGGAGTAAGGGAGTGGAGCAATAATTATATTAACATTGCCTTTCTCATTATTAAGCCACTACTTTTTAGGCAAATTAATTTCCCCTCAGTAATAATATCCTAGTCATTATAAAACAATTCTTTCATCTTTGTATATGATATAGTGCAGGGAATTTGCTCCATTCCAATAGCAGTTAACCCACTTCCCATCCATACATTAGCTTTGAGTCAGTTCCTGAGGATAAACTTCACACCCATATTCTAAAATACACCAGTACTTCCAGTTAAGAGTTCTTTTTTAGTTTGATCACAGACGAAAATTATCAATTCAAATATTTTAACTAAGATCCAAGCCTTTGGTTGTACAATCAGCTTGATGTCTAACTTTCACATTAACAGGTTCTGGTATGGCCTCCCCAAACATGAAGAAAGTGGCACAAATTTATGGCAGTAATGAGCAGTCGTTACTGCTCTGAAACTGATAGCGGCTTCTGAAGTCCACACATGTCCAATTAAATGCAGAAACTCAGAAGTTGCTGTTAGTGAATCTACATTTCTCCAAGGGTGCACTATTAAAGTCTGCATGACTTTAAAGATGGGTCGAATTCCCAGCCACCAAGCATCAGGAAGCCCTTTTGCATGCATTTGGACGGATGTCATGCATTCTTATTAAAAGGCCAACTCACCAGAATTAAATGGCCTCTCCCATTTAAGCTCCCCGTGAGCAAGAAATTTGTGTGTTTACAATCATGACTGCATATAAGTGTCACGCACTTGACAAGGTAGACTTCTTTCTGGACTTTGGGGCGAGTAGCTATTGCTTTGTTCTTCTTTGGGACCTCTCGTAAATGTCAGCCTATTGAGCGAGATCGGGTACTGGCAGTCCAAGCTCCAGGGAAGGAAGCCAGACGCTCAGGGCAAGTTAGGGGGGTGTCCGGGAAAGGAAGCCAGACTGTCTCGGGAAGGAAGCCAGACATTTCAGGGCAGGTTAGAAGGGTGTCCAGGAAAGTGAGCCAGACTGTCTGCGGCTTGTTAGGCGGGTGTCTGGGGCAGGGAACTAGTATCTTCGGGGCAGTTTAGGAGGGTGTCCAGGAAAAGAAGCCAGACTGTCCAGGGCTTGTTAGAAGGGTGTCCAGGGAAGGAAACTAGCCAGTTGCTGTTTAAGAGGGTGTCTCGGGATGGAAGCCAGGCTGTTTGAGGCAGGTTGGGAGGTTAAGCATGTCTCGCATGCATTGTTTCCAATGTAGGATGGTGAATGGGCTTTCTGGGCAGTGAGTGTTGTAGAGAGATGTTTCTAAAGGGTTTGATCGGTGATGTCAACAGTTGTGTCCAAGGGGTTTAAAGGAGGGTGCTGGGAGGCAGGATACAGTGACAGTCAGAAGGGGTAGTTGGAACAGGTAGAGTGGAAGTTTTAGGGTCATGAATGGGTGGTGTATGGTCTCATGGAAGGGTTGCAGAGGCACCTTAGGATGTCCCAGGATGTGGCTGCTCACATATGCCAGCTCCTCAAGGACTGGGTGGCAATCCCATGCAGGTAGCCTTAAAGGTGACTGCAGCCCTAAACTTCTTTGCCAGTGTCTCCTTGCAGGGCTCCACTGGGAATCTGTGCAGTATCTCCCAGTCAGCAAGTGTATCCGGGAGGTGACAGATGCGCTCTTCAGGACAACACATGATTTTGTCAGATTCCGCTTGGATCCTGAAAGCCAGGCAGCCAGGGCATTGGGCTTTGTAGCAATCGCAGGATTCCCGCAAGCGCAAGGGGTTATTGACTGCACTTGTGTGGCATTGAGAGCTCCCTGCATCAGCCAGTCACATTCATCAATGGGAAAGGCTTCCACTCTTTGAATTTGCAGCTAATTTGTGGTCACAGCAGACAAATCCTGCATGTTTATGCTTGGTTCCTAGGAAGCTCTCACGATGTCAACATTCTGAACTACTCCCAGGTGCCACAATGTTTTGAAGGGCCTTGGCAATTGCGGGGCTGGCTTCTTGGGGACAAGGGATACCCCAAAGGATCTGGCTGATTACACCAGCTCGACGTACACAGAGTGCCACCAAGGAGAGCTAAAATGCCACCCAGCCCTCCACAAGGGTCACCGTTGAGCAGACAATTGGCCTCCTATAGACCAGGCTCAGATGTTTGGACCGCTCAGGCAGGGCACTCCAATACTCCCCACAGAGTTTGTCCAGGATCATTGTTGTCCGCTGCACCCTGCACAACCTTGCACAACAAAGGGGGCATGTCTTTGCAGAGGGAGACATTGATAGCTGATATGCCTCCGATGACGATGAAAATGAGGAAAGCGATGGCAATGACGAGGGCCAGGATGTTGTGGGGGTACATGCAGAGGCCATTGCAAGGGTATGATGTGGCAGACAGGCCTGTGACAATCTAATAGCTAACAGATTCCAGGCAGAGTGAGCTGCTGATAGTTATCCTTTACGCTGTTGTTTTGAATCCTCTGCTGGCTGGCAGGCCACAGCTCTGGGTTTGGGTCACACGTTATGGTTTAGTTTCAGTGACCTTGTTTTCTGATGGTTGAAGTAAATTGCACTATTCATCATTCGCTTTGCGGATCCTTTGCATGCGCCAATCTGTGCTGATAGACATTCCTCTTGTGCCAAAGCATGCAGCAGTACCTGCTCAACACTGTGTGCTTCCGTGACCTCAGGCGCCTGCAAGAAAAAATGATGCTTTTCCCTTGGCTCAATGCCCACATGCACGATACATTGGAAGCCATATGCAGTCTGATCTCAGCAGCAATGCATTCATGTCACCCTGACACCTGCCCCAAATGGGGTGGATTCCTTGCAGAGAAACTTTTCAGGTGGACCCAGAGACGTAGGTGCATAGGAAAGAACAGCCTGAGTCGATCATTTGACAACAGTAGATTGCTCCGCCATGCACCTTGATCAGGGCTGTTCTTATAACTATGATAATAATAATTAAAAACAGAAAATGCTGGAAAAGCTCAGCAGGTCTGACAGCATCTGTACAGAGAGAAACAGAGTTAGTGTTTAGAGCCTGTATGACCCTTCAGGGTTAACTCTTTTACTCTCTCCACAGCTGCTGCCAGACCTGCTGAGCTTTTCCGGCATTCCCTGTTTTTAATCAGCATCCACATTATTTTGCTTTTACCTTTGTTCTTATAACTGTTTGCCAATTTTCCCTCAATGCCCCGAATCCCTTGACATCTTTATCAACTAGAAATCTATCTATTTAATTGGTGAACATACTCAATGACAGTGCTTCCATTCTCCTATGGGGTGTTGAATTCCAACCACTCTCCACCCTCTAACTGAAGAAAATCCCATACATCTCAGTCCAGATGGCCTACCTATTACTGTGAGACTGTGTCCCCTGATTCTGGACACCCCAGTCAGGTTAAACATCTTTCCTACATCTGCCTTGCGGAGTTCTGTAATAGGTCTTTATGCTTCACATTGATTGTCTCTCAGTCCTGCACTGTCCAGCATACAGGCCCATTCTCCTCATTCTCACCTCATGGGATGATTCCCCAGTCCCTGAATTAAGTCTGGTGCAGCTCGGTTGCAATCCCTTTACGTGAGGTCTAATCCATCTCTAGTTAAGGAGACGAACAAGGGCGCACAATAATCCAGGCAACGTCTCACCAAGGCTGTAGTCAACTGCATCCAAACCTCTTTAATCCTACACTCAATCCCTCTTGCCATCTGGGCCAATCAGCCAGTAGCCTCTTTTGCGCTGGCTACACCTGCATGTTAGCTGAAAATTACATTTGGACAAGGACAGCCAGGTCTGATTGGACAGCTACACCTCTCCATTTTCTCAACATCTAGGAAAGCCTCTGGTTTTCTATTCTTCAGAACGCAGTGGAGAGCCTCATGCTTTTCACCTTCACGCTCCATCTACAGTGTTCCTTGCTACTCACTTAGATGTTTAACTCCCCTAAGGGCTTTTGGCATCCTCCCAACATCTTACATCAGGACAAAACCAGCATAAAACTTAGCTGCTGGGACTGTGCAGAAAGCATTCTCATAGAGCTCAGAACCTGGTGAGCTGCACCTGATGGATTGCACAATATGTGCCTAGGCCACATTTTCAAGATGATTTTCAAGATCAGGTCCTCATGTTGTTATATTGAGTGACCACAGTGCTGATAACGGGGCACAAGTGTCTCGAATATGAGACATAATTGGAATCTGATGGGGCCAAGTTTGACACACCGAAATGCCTGCGATCATTTAAGCAACTGGCAGCAAAATGAGAATCCAGGAAACTTCCAAACAGTGTAAGTGAACATACATTCACAAGTGTGAAAAATCTCTACAGTGGTTGGACACCAGTGCCACCTACGTGCCTTCAAAACTTCTTTATGTTTCTCTTTCTACCGCTATGCCTACGTGCAGCCCCAACAACCACAGCTGAGGTGGAGACAGCCTGTTGACTGCTATGCCCTGTTCACTGTGGCGACTTTACGGGCCTAGAAGGCCACACCTGCTAAGGCCCTCCTGCACAGATGCAGGTGCACCCTCCTTGGCCTGACCTGCTGGAGGCTATGGGGTCACTGGCAGAGGGGAGGTACATTGGCATGGCACTCTTAGAGTGCCCTTGGATGAAGCCCTGGTGTGCTCGGCTGGCACTCCTCCTCTCTTAGTATGCGATGGCACCCCTCTGACTACTTGAGGAGAAGGGGCACTTGGAGAGAGGACAAGGTGCCCCATCCCCTTCACACCTAGCCACTGCTACACTGCACCCATGGCTAGAGCGAAGGAGTGCAGGTCCAAGTGCACATCTGGCAGCCATTGCATGTTCTGCTGGACCTGGGTCTCCAAGATGGCCACCATCCTTTTCACGGAGGCAGTCAAGCGCTCTCATGCCGGAGCCCTGACAGCAGAAAGAACGTAGACAGGATCCTCCAGCTTTCAGTCCAGTCTGTGCAAGGCCTCTGGCATCTCTGCCTGATGTTCCCCCATCAGTCTCTGCATCTCCAAGAGGTCTCTTATGGCCAAATCCAGAGGCTCATCATTGCATGGGGCTCTGCAGGGTCCTGGTCTCCAGCAGTCCTCCAAATATCAGGGACCTCAGCTGTCACTTCCTCCATCAGCTGTGGGCCTGTGTTAGTGAAGTGCTCACCAGATTGTGACCCCAAGTCTACTCTAGAATGTGCACCCAACAAGGCGAATGACTCTGTGCTGGCGGAGGGTGCTGGTGAATGCTATGGCAGTGCATCCTCTGAGGCCTTCTGAGCTGGAGCTGGAAGTGGAGCTCGGGGAGGAGCTCCGTGTGGAGCTTGGGGAGGAGCTCAACGTGGAGCTTGGGGAGGAGCTCAGCGTGGAGCTTGGGGAGGAGCTCAGCGTGGAGCTTGGGGAAGAGCTCAGCGTGGAGCTGAAAGTGGAGCTGGGGGTGGAGCTGAAGGTAGAGCTGGGGGAGGGCCGCCTCCTCTTAGCTTTGGCCTGTTTGCTGGTACCTGGAGTGGAGAAGAGATGGATTTAGCTGACACTTATTAAAACTCTCTTAACCAAACAATGTCTCACTCCGTCAGTGCTTCTGATGACTGCAGACTGGAGGCATCCTCACTAGCTTCCTGTCTCGCCATCACTGCAGGTACGATCCTAATCCTCCCGGGCTGGTTCTGCAGCCTCCTCCTCGAATGGGGTGAGGATCCAAATACCCAGCAGTTCACCACTAGTCTGGGACCACTCCCTCTTGTAGTGGGTGTTTTCCTCCTGCTGACAGACAGAAGGATTGAGTGTCATCCCAATGGTTGCATGAGTGGTTTAGGAGCATGCATGCCTATGCCAGCTCTTGAGCCCTCCCCAGTAAGAGATTAACAAGCACGATGCCCTCCAACTGAAACAACATTGAGAGCATGAAGTGGCAGGCACATATTCATTGCTTAAGTCCCATCTGCTGCTGAGTCCTACAACCTGAACTCCTGTCTGACATCCCTGTGCACTCGCACACTTACACTGCTGATGCCCTTATGACTGTAACTTTGCAGAGAGTAGACTGTGACACTTACCCTGGCGGAGTGCAGCAGATCATTCATCGTTTTTTAGCACTGGAGCCAAGTTCTTTTGTGCGTCTACAAGCGCTAACCTCCACTGTAACGTCCATCCATCCCACCTTGACAGAGAGGGGGGGCCCCTGCTGCCAACCCTGGGCATCATGACCTCCCATCTTTCCTGGGCGGCCTGGAGGAGAACCTGCAGGGAGGCATTGCTGAGCCGGAGGGTCACACGCTGCCTGCTCTGCGACATCACTGTTTTTGGAAGGGTGAGCTAACGACAGTAACAGTGATGTCGCTAGCCTGCAGTGAGTGAAAGGCTGTCTGGAAGCCCTTTAAATATGGCACCCGGGCCTCGACCCACTGAGGTAAGGACGGGGACAGCGACTTCCTGCCTGACCCATGCAAGATTCATCATGCTCCTCGCATGTGCACATCTAATGAACTGACCAGCACAAGATCGTGCGTGGCCAGCTGCCCTGCCCCCGAGCGGAAGACAATCTCATTTTCACTCCTGCCTCCCAATTTATACTTTAAAATGGAAGATCCCACCCTTACTCACTTAGTCTTGCTATGAAAACCTTTGAAAAAGTTACACCTTATTGAATCAGTATAACTGATTTTTAATGATGCACTAAATTCGTAATTATTGCTGATCAACCTCACCGGCCCTGAAAGATGAATTTCGTACTTATGGACAGATATGTCCATTATGCTAAGATAATCCACATTTTTAAAGTCATAGTTTTTAAAAGAATGTTTGTTTATAATATTTCAGCTTCTACCTTAAACCCACGTGAATGTCCCAAACGTTTATTTTGCTATTTGTAAAATTTAACTTAGAATTGAAGAAGTTCAGTTACTTTCATTGCTTAGCTTGCTGTCTGTGAGAATACTTCAGTGTGATTGGCTGAGCACTCTGCTTTACCCATTACTATTGGGGACACCTGGCGATGACCTTGATTTGGCGCCAGATTCAAGCCGATGTTTGGAAAAGGAGAAATCCACGTCACAGGGATTGCTAGACGTTTGTAGGCAGCTTTCTTCAAAGTCAGTGGCAAGCAACATCACTTCATCACTGACTGCAAATTCTGGGCCAATGGGAATCAGTACCCCCTAAAGGGCTGACAGTTTTTCCCAGGGTAACTGAGTTCATATCAGCAAAGACTCAGTCAAAGCTGGTCTTGCTGATTGTACAACTATTAATAATCAAATTAGATTCTGTTATTGTTAGTGCTTCTATTCATTCAGAACAACCAGTTTATATGCACCCAAGAGTCAGGTATTAGGTAATCTCTTGTATTACCTACACATCTTCATGTTTTAACACGATAATGACATTCTGCCATTAGCTTGCAGCTTTGGTACACTGTTGAGCAGGATCTGTGTTATGGCCAGTAAGCTGGGCCCTGTTGCCACTACACATCACAAGGCCTCTTCCTCTTCATCTGCATTCTGACAGTTCTAGTAGTTTGGCTTTATCATGTAAACAAGTGATCCTATATTAAGTTCACTACAGATGAAGTCCTTGTCCACATGGGCTGCATCATTCCAGTCACAAGAATGGCCTTTACAGGCCATTTGATTGTCACCATTTGAATACACTCTCTGCAGTCTGTTTCAAAGGACAGGGCTTTTAATAGTATTCTTTAGTTCTTTTCTTTCCCTGTATGAGTGACAGAGGTCCTGGACTATTGAAGATTGATGCTGTAACTAGTGTTTTTCCTTTTTTTACCTTATTGCTTTTTGTTGATGGCTGTTTCAATTATGTCCATTTTCAGTTATGCCCTTTGAGGCAGGGGAACCACCAGATTTGCTCTTGCAATTTTTGTTGTGGTGCTAAACAAGTTCTGCGTTGTGGCTGATAAACTGGACTATGTTGCCAGTGCACACAGCAAGACCTCCTTTCCCTCACCATCTGTGTTCAGGCAGGGCATGGCCACAACATTCGGCAACCCCAGTAATTATCTCTAATTTGGGTGCAGCATCCAAGTTAGTTGCATTGTTTTTCACAGTGCTATTTAAAGTGAAAAAATTCCCAAACAGCGGCTGAAAAAAAAACTCAAAGGTCACAGACACATATATGCCTGATCCTTGAAGGCATGACAATCAAAGTTTGCAAACAACCTTAGGCCGTTGTCATACTTTGATGCATTACATTGTCAAACATTTTCTTTCAATAAAAATGCCAATGTTAAAAATCTAAGGTTGACTGAGGGTTGGAATGTTCAATCTAGGATCAAAACAATGACACAATCCACCAGAGAAGGATAGCACCTCACAGAAATCAATTTTCAAAACCTCTTTCTTAACAACAACAAATTATATTTATAATAGTGCCTTTAATGTAATAAAACATCCCAAGATGTTTCACAGGAGCATTAGAACACAAAGTATGACATGGAGCCACAAAAGGAGATGTTAGGTCAGGCGACCAAATGCTTGGTCAAAGAGGTACCTTTTAAGGAGCGTCTTAAAGCGGAAAGAGGGTAGAGAGGCGGAGAGATGTATGAAGGGAATTCCAGAGCTTGGGACCAAGGCCACTGAAGGTATCAACCAGCAATGGTGTGTGATTAAAATTAGCTTAAGTAGCCATAATTAGAGGAGCACAGGTATTTCGGAGGGTTGTGGATCTGGAGGAGATTACAGGGACAGGGATGGGGCAAGGATATGGAGAGATTTGTAAACAAGAGTGAGAATTTTAAAATCGAAACATTGCTTGACCAAGGGCCAATGTAGGTCACCAAGCACAGTGGTGATAGGTGAGCAGAACATGGTACGAGTTAAGAAATAGGCAGCAGAGTTTTGGATGACTTCAAGAGCCAAGATCCAAGGAGATCTAACAAGAAGAATACACAGCAGCTGCCAGCGTTATCTGGGGTAGCCAAATAATGAAAAGGGGGAGAAAGGAATAGGTGGGTATGCTGATAAATTCAGATGAAATGAGGTGGGCGAAGGCTCATGTGGAACATAAACACCAGTATAGGCCAGTCGGGCTGAATAGCCAGTTCCTGTGTTGTAATTTTAATGTAATCTGCTATGTTCTCTCAACATTTTCTTCTGCAAATGTCAAAATGAGGCAAAATTAAGGTTCCAGAAGAAAAGCAGGTTAATTTAGAAACCGAGGCTTATGAGTAGTGCATCATCAGGAAACTCGAATGTAACTGGTGACCTCTTTCCACATTGGTGCAATGCTGTGATAAGTAAAAGTGTCCCTGTGAATGTCAGCATCGAGTAGAAGGAACAGCAGTCAGTGATAGTGGCTATTAGGGAATTTTACCTGCACTATTTGAAACTCTACCAGATATTTACTTTCTAAATAAAGGACCTACTGTTCCTCTTGCTGTCCTAGAAAAATACATTTGATTGTAGGTAAAAAAAAAATTAGTTCTATCTAATCTGATTACAAGAATGTCTAGATTTGAGGCAACAGCTTTGATATTTAATTCTATAGTATTTCTGTCACAATTAATCTCAGTTGCATTAAGTTAATAAGAGTTATTCTGACCCTAATCTAACTTATAATTGTTCAGAAAGAACAATTTCACAGCCTCAGGTATAGATATAATATCACCGTTTGGCTCAAGTACCGCAAAGCACAATTCCAATTTGTCATAGTCAGGTTTGAGGCCAGCCTTTCACCAAATGATGCTGAGCCCAATAGCTACTCATCACCGTGTTAAAGATTGCATTTTCCTCTTCCTACCCCCGCCATGTAACAGCTCCTTCAATCACATCCTAGGTTTTTGCCATTCATTTGAATAGAATATTCATGCTCTAATTTGACAAATCATAAAGCTTTCCATTGTGGTGGTGGGGGGCAGCGATCAGAGCCATTCTTATAAACATTCTGTGCCTTTTTTAACACCTCAAAACCTCATTCCGAAGGTTTCCTCCGATTGTACAAAATGTAAGAAAGGACAATGATTTTTACAAGACTTCTCTATTCCATTGCCCCCAACAAAACTGGTTTACCTGCACATTAGCTTTAACTCAGAAAAAAGGTCCCCAGGGCACTTCACAGGATAAGCAAAATGGAATCTGAACTTTTCTGTAAGGGTTGGATGTGTGTGATAACTGGATTGTGTAAATGGACTTTGAGTGAGATGGTGGAGAGGAGCTGGGGGTGGGAAGAGAAATGAGCTCCAGAGAGTGTTCGGGCGGAAGACGGATGGGTAGGAGACTGGGGACTCAGCTAGCAATGGTATGTTATCTAGTAGATGTGTATGAAATTTGATCAATGCACAGTTACATATCTTCGCCATCAAGGCTGCATTATTTTACTTATTATAGCTGGGGGCGGGGATGTGCCAAACATTCTTTTTTAACACTGAGAAATATCTCTCTTCAGTGTCGTTAAACAGTGAATGCGTCCTTGGCACACTTTGGGATGTAAATTTGTGTGCGACAGAATAGTGTCGTCTCCTTGCTTTGGGATAAACTGGAAGTATGAATGACATTGTTCCTCAGGCCCCCTTTTGATTTTCGATCCCGGCAACTTGTCTTAGTGCTCAGTTTTCTGAAGACATGTCTTTTAGAACCAGCCCTCTTTCTTCACTTTTCCAAAGTGGATGAGTAAAACTGGTTTCCTGTGTTTCGTCCAGCCGGCAATGACGTGGCTGGTGTTAATATGCAGATCGGTGGTTCTGGGGCTGCTGAGAGGGGACTGCTACGTGTCTGGACGATTTAAAAAGCAATCTAGCTTCCATCTCAGCCCAGCCTCTTCCATCAAGACAGTCAGAGAAAGAGAGAGAGAGAGAAAGAGGGGGAAATCCTATCTAAAGCTTCCTAATCCCGCTTCCACATCTCAACATGTCAGGCAACAAGAAACTGTGCACGGTAAGACAATGGGCGAAACCTTCAGCAGAGCAGTTTCAGATTAAATTTGCAGTTCAGATTCCGATGTCATCTACTCTGTACGGAGGCGGAGAGCAGGGGGTCCCAATCTATAACACTCGGCTGCCAAACGAGGGTTGCGTTTATTGAACTTCAGTTTTGGTGAAAGTAGGGGCTTACGATCATTCGAATGAAGTTAATAGTCGTGCAGCATTGCTTACTGAGTGCCACACATATCATGGATAAAGCGCACTGTAGTCACTGGTCTTCACCGGGCAGCAGGAGTCTGGCTTTGGTTATTTATGTTGAGAGAAAGCACAGGAAAGAGAAAAATCGCAACTTTGAGAAGATATGTCTGAGCAGAGCAGAAGTACTAATATGAATATAAAATACATTTCTAGCACAACGTCAATATAAAAGGGTAGTCAAGTTGTTTTAATGTGAATATATTCTATACCCACAGCAGAATACTGTTAATTCAAGTATATATTTAATAGAATAATGCAAATGTCAATATATATTTAAGAATAGCAGAATATTTAATTTGAGTGTACACACAAGAGAACAGCACTAATTTTCATAGAAGTAGTTTTAAAAAGTGTTTAATATTGTACTGAATTTTTCAGTACAGCCAATGATCTGAATAGGTCAGTATTTTATCAAGATTATGTAGGTGTTCATTACCTATAGGCTGGCATAATTCATACAAAGCTGCTTTTTTGAACACTTTCTAAGTACAGTATGTACTTGTCTGCGCTATGTAGGATGTCATTTGTATGCCTGTGCTGTCTGCAACAAACGTTGATTGTGCATTATGAACAGTGGTTCATTCATGAATGCGAACCTTTCACAGTTCAGTATGAAATCAGACCTATTCCCCAGTGATGTTGGTTCTTTTGGTATTTCCTTCCATGGATACCAAATAGAGATTGGCTGATGACTAGCTACCTTCTGACTGGGGACTCACCAAGGGGGAAAAAATGAAGTAGCTTTATGAAAAAAGTATACTAAAACCTATTGCTTTATATGTGAGGAAGAGCTGACTGCCACAGTAGGTCGGTAAGGCAGCGGAATGTTGCGGTGAAGCAGACAGGTCTCCTGTCTGGTGAAAAGCATTTGTAAAAAAAAGTTTGCTCCATTTATAATGCACTATTCAGATCAACAATTGTGTGTTAGTTTCTCAAGTGTATTTCATCAGCCCATAGTTGAAGCGTGTGTACAGTGTTCCTGTTCCAATGTGCCTCGGCTGGAGTGAGGAAGGAACATTTCAATACAGCCACTGTAAGGCCTTAACGTCATAGACAGGAGACCTGTCTGCTTCACCGCAACATTCCACTACCATACTGACCTACTGTGGCAGTCAGCTCTTCCTCACATATAAAGCAATAGGTTTTAGTATACTTTTTTCATAAAGCTACTTCATTTTCTCATGAACTTCCCATGTGATGATAAGGCATTTCCCAATGAGCTAAAGATGCTGTCTTGGTGTGGTTTTTAACCTTAATGCTGAATCAGAGAAGTGCTCGGTTTCTTTCTGATCTGCTCTTTTAGATTTAAACAGCTGTTTGAAAATGTGGAAAAACTGAAGGAATTTCTTTCTTCTGATTCCTCAGTTTTATTTTTCACATGTTGCTGTAATGCAACCAAATGGTTGAAATGGGTTTGGAATGGAGCAACCTTAGAGTAGGTTAGTGCTCTGTTGGTCAGTTGAGTATCTGACATTGAGAGAAGCCAATCATCATCTTGCTCAAAATGTTCCTAAACAAAACAACTACAAAATCTGTATGAATAGATTTCCCAATTACCCAGGTGAATTTGCATCTCTTCCCCTAAAGATCCAATTTGCAACCATACTCTTAATTATCTGCAAAATTATGAAAGGTATTGCCGACTCTGCTATCAAGTGACATTTGTTCAGCAGCAGCCTCCCACCAATGTTACTTTGGATTCTGCCAGGGCTGCTCGTCAAAATTGACCAGAAGTTAACTGGACCAGTCAACTAAACACTGATTATAAAAGCAGCTGGCATTCACCACCAGATTTCCAAAGCCTTTCCGCCATCAATCGGGCACAGGAGTGTGATGATATTCTCCACCTGGCTTGGATGAATGCAGCTTCTGGAACACTCAAGAAGCTTGATATCATCCGACAGCCCTCACGATTAGCACCTCATCCACTACCTAAAACAAGTGGGGAGGTGATGGCGTAGTGGTATTGTTGCTGGACTAGTAATCCAGAGACCCAGGGTAATGCTCTGGGGACTTGGGTTTGAATCCTGCCATGGTAGATGGTGGAATTTGAATTCAAATAAAAATATGGAATTATAAGTCTGATGATGACTTGATTATCAATTGTTGTAAAAATCCACCTGGTTCACTAATGACCTTTAGGAAAGGAAATCTGCTGGTCTGGCCTACATGTGACTCCAGACCCACAGCAATGTGGTTGACTCTTAAATGCCCTCTGAACAAAGGCAAATTAAGGATGGGCAGTAAATGCTGGCCTAGCCAGCAAATAAATAAATTCAGCAACTCGCTAAGGTTTCTTTGACAGCACCTACCAAACCTGGGATGTCTGTCATCCTAGAAGGACCAGGACAGCAGGCACATGGGCACCATTACCAGTCACACACCATCCTGACTGTGAAATATATTGGTGTTTCCTCATTGTCGCTGAGTCAAAATCATGGAAGTTGCTACCTTGGTGTACATAGGCTGCAGCAGATCAAGGCAGTGGCTCAAGGCACCTACTCAAGAGCAGTTAGGGAGAGGCAATAAATGCTGGTCTTGCCAATGCTGCCTACATTCAATGAATGAGTAGTTAAATAAAACATTACAAGGATTGGTTACATGAACAGGGGTTGTATTCTCTTGAGTTAGAAGGTTGAGGGGTGATCTAATTGAGATATTTACAATGATTGAAGGATTCATAAAATCAATAATGAGTAGAAGGGTGGGTAGCTCAGTCGACTCGAGCTTGGTGTTTAATAATGCCAGTAGTGCTGTTTCAGTTCCCATATTGACTGAGGTAGTTCTTGCAGCCTGCATCTTCTCCTTGTCCAATTGTGATATCATGGCATGGGTATGTGTGGAGAACCAGAATTAGAAACCCTCAGACAACAAGGATGCTACATGAAGTGAGCAAGAGATGCAGAGAAGCTATTTCCTCTTCTGAGGCATTCCAGATTCAGGAGGAGCAATTTTAAAATTAGAGCTCATTTGGGGGTGAAATCAAGGAGAACATTCTCAATCAAAGGTGAGTAGAAATCTGGAACTCCCTCCTACAGAAGGCTGGGCAGTTGAATTTGCCAAAAACCACAATCTAATTAAATGGTAGAACAGGTTTGAAGGATGAAATGACTACACCTGTTCTTATGGCACACCCACTTCCCTGTGTTCAGAAAACTGATTCCTGGGATGGCAAGATTATTGTATGAGGAGAGATTGGGCCAACTAGGCCTGTATTCACGAGTTTAGAAGAATGAGGGGATCTCATTGAAACATATAAACCCACATGCAATGTTGACCTCTCCCTGCTCCATCAATGAGCCAATCTGTCTGTTTAATCATCAATATTAGATCACATATTGTATTACAAAGTCTGCCATACAGTGTCAATCTCACTTTGACTGTAATATGTCACCTTCAAGCAAACCCAAACCTAAAGCGGTCCCACTCTTAGCTCATCCCTTAGCTCTCTGGGGAGGCTAGATAGGTACATGAAGGAGAAAGAACATAGCGCAATGGGGAAAGGTCGCTGTCTAAGACCGTTCTGCCATAGTGCACCGAGGGGCTGGGAAAGGTATAGACCCCTCAGGCTATACAACTCACAATAAATGCATGTAGTGAGTATTAAATGTATCATAATTGTATTGAAGTACTGCAGAGTGTAACATGATGAATGTTGATAACTCCAATACCATTGCACTGTCTGACTGTCTGTAATGCCTATATTGAAATGACTGTAATATTCATTGATTGTATTGAAGCACTTCATGACCCATGTGTAAAAGTTGAAAATGATTGTACTTTTTGTGATGGCCATTTAGAAATGTTTTGTAATGTTCTTCCAGATGTGTTATGAATAACGTATATTTTTCAAAAATAAAATGAAGGAGAAAGGATATGGTGATAGGGTGAGATAAAGTAAGGTGGGAGAACTCTCAAATGGAGCATGAGCATTAGCGTGGACCTGTTGGGCCAAATGGTCTGTTTCAGTGCTGGTATATTCTATGCAATTCTGTGTATTATGATGTAGATTTATATTTATTCATTGTCAATGAAATATAAATGGACTCTGTACAATTAAAGGAATCACATTTTTATATAATCAAAAATGAACAATCCAGTTGATAAATAGATCAATCATTAATAGGGTAAAATAAACTACGTTTCAAGAATAGATTCAACTGCTACAAGTCAATATACATTAAAATTTGACTTGAATCTGCAAAATTTACTAACATTTGAAAGAATCTAGCAGCACATCTTGAATTAGATGGAGATGGAGATCAGACTAAAGGCCTGGCATTCAATCCTTTACTTTCAACATAGTACACTGGAGTGCCCATTACAATCATATGTACAAATCACATCAAGACACTTAATGGGACAATACATTCATAAGGACATCTATTGATTATTGAAAACCATGGTCTAACATTAACTGAAAAATCTCACCAATCTGTTGACTCTCTGATTTTTTTTCATTCCACCAAACAACACATACATTTTCTCCATCTCATAAGTAATCATGTACAACAGAAGATTGATATTACTTGTGGGAGAAATTTGATAGAATCTCATCTTCTTGGAAGTTTTATATATTGATTGTCTTAAGAGATGCTTGGACAAAGGGGTGATGGGGGTAAACCATGTACCAGTATTATAAGGAAAGGCATTGTATTTATTGAGCACCTTTTAATGATGTCAGAATATCCTGAAGTGCATATGGATTTCTTAGGATAGAAGATCTTTACTCATATCTTTGTTATCTTTATACTTAGTTCCCCACCCTCCTTCTGCAACCAATATGTCTCTCCCTCACACACTAACGCATTCTTTCTATCTTTCAAATCCAGCAAGTAATGGATTAGAAGTAAGCAGTGCCAGATATTAAATAACCTTTATTATGATATCTTTATCCTGTCAAGGATAATATCTGATTTAGCTGAGATGTTAATGGTCACCTCACCATGCTGACTTGGAAATATATCACCATTCGTTCATTGTCGCTGGGTCAAATCCTGGAACTCCCTTCCTAACAGCACTGTGGGTGTACCTACACCACATGGATTGCAGTGGTTCAAGAAGGCAGCTCACCACCACCTTCTCAAGGGCAACTAGGGATGGGCAATAAATGCTGGCCCAGCCAGCGAGGCCCACATTCCATGAATGAATAAAGAAAACTATTTTACAAGATTCTGTTCTCCACCCTGACTATCTCCGTGGCTTTGAGGTTTCCCTTCACACTCCTTCCATCTCTAATATATCACAGAATCAGTCTAATCCCCATTCTAACCCAGTATTCCTGCCTACATTTCGTCATCCTACCTGGCCTGCTCCATTCATCTGAGGTTAGGAGTCAGCACTATCCAAACTTGTCATATGCTATCAAGCATGTTTTTTGTCGCTCACTTATTTAAGGTAATAATGAATCATCTGGTCTCATAGTTACCCATAAAGAATTTTTACTCAAATCGTTTCATTTTTCTTTAATGAGCAGCAATGGGCTAAGAGCATTTAATTCGACAATGGGCAGAATTTTCTGCCTGTCGGGTGGGCGGGCCCGACCCAATCTCCAGCAGGCAGGGAGCCGATCTCTGCCCGCGAAGTGGGCCGCACTGCCATTTTATGTGGGCGGGCCAATTAAGGCCCGCCCAGCGTGACGTCCGGCGGGAAGCACTATGCGCTTCCTGTGCAAGCGAGGGGGGTTTCCCTAAAAGCGAGAGTGTGCTCTTTCGCGCATGCGCACGGAAGAGCGCACATCTCCCTGAGGCTAAGTGCAGCCTCAGGGAGATCGCTTCCACTTTGAACAATATTAAAAAGAGAAAAAAAAAATTCCCTAACATGTCCCCCTCATGTGACAGTGTCACATGAGATGGGACATGTTCATAATTTACAGAGTAACTTTATTAAAATTTTTAACACCCTGCATGAAACCTCATCCCGCCCATGGATAGGGTTTCATGTTTTCTCTGTTTGCCGCAGGGGCTCCTGGCCTGCCCGCCAACCTTAAGGTTGGACGGGCAGGTCCTTTAATTATTTAAATGCTCCTGTCAATGGCCTCAATTGGCCATTGACAGGTCGGCGGGCCCGCAGCTGATTTTGCTGTGCCCCCACCTTCCTGAAAATTTAAATGAGGCAGGATGACATCGCGAGTTGCGCCCGACGTCATCCCGCGTCATTTGACGTGTCGGCGAGCAGGCCCCGCCCCCTGCTCACCGACGACAAAATTCAGCCCAATGAATTTGCTTCAAACTTTTAGTTGAACCTTTATTTCCATTGGAAGAGACAAAAGGATGACAGCATTTGCAGGTTTTAAAAGAAGAGATATGCATCAGTTTTGAATACTAGTATTTCCATTTGTACTTGTTCCATCCGAGACCTGGTTTCGATTTTCAAGATGACAGCCATGCCTCAGTGAAAAGATACAATACATAGTCTCAGTGTTTTAAAGCAGCCCCCATTAAAACTATTGAGCAGAACAGTCAATAGATAATCATGTTGCTATTTTTATTCAATCCACAAGAATTTAATGAATTTGGAACTTTACCACTCATGTTACTACTGGAATAAGAATCTTCTATTTATAATGGAATGATATTATCCATCATGCATAACATAACACATGGATTCAGAATTCCGCTCTGGGGAGATACCTTTGTAAATCCTATGCATGCCAGCCACGTAAAGTTAGCAAACAATTAACATGTTAGATATAAAATAGATGGTCAAAGTTGAATTGCTGAAGTGTTAACTAAGCTATTTTAAATTCAGAACTATTTAAAATTAGGATAAGAAAGCTAGAAAAAAAGTGTGAGATAGTTACACTAAAGCTAAGGGGAAACTTTATGATGCAGATTAATTGCATCAAAAACCTCAACAATTTGTCTAAAAGTGCAGTGTAACTCGATTCTTGTTACATTGCATAACTTGAAAGACAGCCATATGAATGGGACAGACCAATTGCTGTTTTGAGTTGAGTTAAAGGAGAAACCCATCCAAAGTTTGGCTGATCATATTGTGCCATTATCTATGCAGAGTAAATTTCCACAAACAGCAATGGGATGAAGATGATTGACCAGATAGTGTGTTCTTAGTGGTATTTATTTAGAGGTAACGATTGACCAGATTAAAACAAAAAGCTAAAAGCTACTGCGGATGCTGGAAATCCAAAACAAAAACAGAATTACCTGGAAAAACTCAGCAGGTCTGGCAGCATCGGTGGAGAAGAAATCAGTTAACGTTTCGAGTCTTCATGACCCTTCGGCAGAACTGAAGCATAGTTTCAGCTTCAGTTCTGCCGAAGGGTCATGAAGACTCGAAACGTTGACTGATTTCTTCTCCACCGATGCTGATTGACCAGATTACCCTTGTACTTGTTTGAATAGTGCCATGGGATCTTTTACATCCGCCTGATTAGGCAGACGTGACTTCAGTTGATTTTTTATCCAAAAGGACAGTGTATCTAACAATACATTACTAGCTCTGGACTGGAGCGTCACCCTAGATTCTGTGTACTTGGAGTGAGATTTGCACCTATGAAGTGAGAGTACAATGTTATGAAGATGTTTTTTATAGAATATTACTTTATAATGTCAGCGGCTGGACATATAAAACATTTTGAGAAGAATCCTTTTGCTAAGCAAAGAACACTGGCCTACAGCAGCTACTATGTTGCATTTGTGAAGGATACAAGCTGCTTTATGGAGACAAAGTCTACAGAGCTCTCAGAGACAGTGGCTAAGATAAGCCCAGATTGAAACTAGAAAGAGGTCACATGACCCAACTCTTGGGTGTAAAATATACTGAATATTAACAGTCAGAGAGACTGCCACAGGGATAGAAGGGGCATCAACCTTACCCCCTCTTTCTCAGAAACCTTTCTTATCAAAGCTGAGCTGTTTGTGATTTGAAAACCCACCAGAAGACCTCATTGCTGCAAACTGAGAGTCCTTAAAGGAGGATTCTGAATCAACTCCACTGTCTCCAAGAGAAAAAAGAATCAGCCAGCCCCAACTGCTGAACAACTACTCCAGTGAGAAACCCAAGTACCAACAGCTACTGTGGAATGTGACCCTTCAGCTGTAAACAAGCATCCAGACAGTCTGTGAATATTTTTTTTTCTAACTTCACTTTTTACTTGACCAAGTTTTAAGATTTGATACTCTGTGGAGTTTTTTTTTGCATGTTTGAGAGGTTGTATGTGTGTTGTTTTTGTATTAGTGGGTAGTTGAACATATTTGTACATTTTAAACCATTTGTTAATAATTTCTGCATCTTTAACTGAGTTTTAGTAATAATTTAGTAATAGTTCAATTTAGTAATAGTTTAGTAATACTTTAATATACTTAGGGGAGGCAGTGGAATAGTGGTATTGTCACTGGACTGGCAATCCAGAGACGCAGGGTAATGCTTTGGGGACCAGGGTCCAAATCGCACCACGGCAGATTCTGGAATTTGAATTCAATAAAAACCTGGAATTAAAATTCTAATGATGACCATGAAACCATTGTCAATTGTCGTCAAAACCTATCTACTTCACTAATGTCTAGTTCAATAATGTTCTCACCTGGTCTGGCCTACATGTGACTCCAGATCCACAGTAATGTGGTTGATTCTTAAAGTGCCCTCTGAAATGGCCTAGCAAGCCACTCAGTTCAATCAAACCATTAAAAAGTCAATAAAAAGGAATGAAACCAGAGAGGCCACCCAGCATCAACCTAGGCACCGGAAACGACAACGGCAAACTTAGCCCTGTTGACCCTGCAAAATCCTCCTTAGTAACATCTGGGGGCTTGTGCCAAAATTGGGAGGGCTGTCTCATGGACTAGTCAAGCAACAGTCTGACATAGTCATACTCACAGAATCATACCTTACAGATCATGCCCCAGAAACCACCATCACCATCCCTGGGTATGTCCTGTCCCACCGGCAGAGGTGGTGGCACAGTGGTATACAGTCGGGAGGGAGTTGCCTTGGGAGTCCTCAACATCGACTCCCAAACCCTTGAAATCTCATGGCATCAGGTCAAACATGGGCAAGGAAACCTTTTGCTCATTACCACGTACTGCAACCCCCCTCGCTCCCCTCAGTTGATGAATCAGTGCTCCTCGATGTTGAACACAAATTAGAGGAAGCACTAATGGTGGCAAGGGCGCAGAATGTACTCTGGGTGGAGGGCTTCAATGTTGATCACTAAGAGTGACTCGGTATCACCACTACTGATTGAGCTGACCGAGTCCTAAAGGACATAGCTGCTAGACTGAGTCTGTGGCAGGTTGTGAGGGAACCAACAGGAGGGAAAAACATTCTTGACTTCATCCTCACCAACCTGCCTGCCACAGATGCGTCTGTCCATGACAGTTTCGGTAGGAGTGACCATTGCACAGTCCTTGTGTAAACAAAGTCCCGTCTTCACAATGAGGATATCCCCCATCGTGTTGTGTGGCACCACCCCCTTGCTAATTGGAATAGGTTTCGAAAAGATGTAGCAACTCAAGACTGGGCATCCAAGAGGCGCTGTGGACCATCAGCAGCAGCAGAATTGTACTTGAACACAATCTGTACCCTCATGGCCCGGCATATCCCCCACTCTACCATTACCATCAAACTAGGGGATCAACCCTGGTTCAATGAAGAGTGCAGGAGGGCATGCCAGGAGCAGCACCAGGCACACCTAAAAATGTGGTGTCAACCTGATGAAGCTACAACACAGGACTACTTGCATGTCAAACAGCATAAGCAGCAAGTGATAGACAGCCAAGCGATTCCACCATTAACGGATCAGATCTAAACTCTGCAGTCCTGCCATATCTAGTCTGGAATGGTGGTGGACAATTAAACAACTCACTGGAGGAAGAGGCTCCACAAATATCCACATCCTCAATGATAGAGGAGCCCAGCACATCAGTGCAAAAGATAAGGCCAAAGTATTCGCAACAATCTTCAGCCAGAAGTGCTCATCCATCTCAATCTCCTCCGGAGGTCCCCAGCATCATAAATGCCAGTCTTCAGCCAATTCGATTCACTCTATGTGATATCAAGAAATAGCTGAAGGCACTGGATATGGCAAAGGCTATGGGCCCTGACAATATTCTGGCAATAATGCTGAAGACTTGTGCGCCAGAACTTGCCGCACCCCTAGCCAAGCTGTTCCAGTACAACTGAAACTCTGGCATCTACCTGGCAAAGTGGAAAATTGCCCAGGTATGTCCTGCACACAAAAAGCTTGATAAATCTAACCCAGCCAATTACCATCCCATCAGTCTACTCTCGATCATCGGTAAAGTGATGGAAGGGGTCATTAACAGTGCTATTAAGTGACACTTTCTTAGCAATAGCCTGCTCACTAACGCTCAGTTTAGATTCCGCCAGGGTCACTCAGCTCCTGACCTCATTACATCTTTGGTTCAGAAATGGACAAAAGAGCTGAACTCCAGAGGTGAGGTGAGAGTGACTGCCCTTGACATTGAGGCAGCATTTAACCAAGTGTGGCATCAAGGAGCCCTAGCAAAACTGGAATCAGGGGGAAAGCTCTTAGCTAGTCAGACCTGGCACAAAGAAAGATGAGTGTGGTTGTTGGGGGTCAATTGTCTCAGTTCCAGGACATCACTGCAGGAGTTCCTCAGGGTAGTGTCCTCGGCCCAACCATCTTCAGCTGCTTCATTAATGACCTTCCTTCCATCATAAGGTCAGAAGTGGGGATGTTCGCTGATGATTGCATAATGTTCAGCACCATTCGCGACTCCTCAGATATTGGAACAGTCCATGCCCAAATGCAGCAAGACCTGGACAATATCCAGGTTTGGGCTGACAAGTGGCAAGTAACATTCATGCCACACAAATGTCAGGCAATAACCATCTCCAACAAGAGAGAATCTAACCATCACCCGTTGATGTTCAATGGCATTACCATTGCTAAATCCCCCAATATCAACATCCTGGGGAGTTATCATTGACCAGAAACTAAACTGGAATAACCATATAAATACTGTGGCTACAAGAGCAGGTCAGAGGCTAGGAATTCTGCAGTGAGTAATTCACCTCCTTACTCCCCAAAGCCTGTCCACCATTTACAAGGCACAAGTCAGGAGTGTGATGGAATACTGTCCACTAGCCTGGATGACTGCAGCTCCCACAACACTCAAAAAGCTTGACACCATCCAGAACAAAGCAGCCCACTTGATTGGCACCACATCCACAAACATTCACTCCCTCCACCACCGAAGAACAGTAGCAGCAGTGTGTACCATCTACAAGATGCACTGCAGGAACTCACCAAGGCTCCTTAGACAGCACCTTCCAAACCCACGACCACTACCGTCTAGAAGGACAAGGGCAGCAGATTCATGGGAACACAATCACCTGGAAGTTCCCCTCCAAGTCACTTACCATCCTGACTTGGAAATATATCGCTGTTGCTTCACTGTCCTGGGTCAAAATCCTGGAATTCCTTCCTAACAGCACTGTGGGTGTACCTGCACCACATGGACTGCAGCAGTTCAAGAAGGCAGCTCATCACCACCTTCTCAAGGGCTATTAGATATGGACAATAAATGCTGGCCTAGCCAGCGATGCCCACATTCCATAAATGAATGTATTAAAAGAAACTACCTCTTTACTTGTTAACTTAAGGAATCTGGCTTATTTCTTACACCGAGCTACACACAATTATATATATTGAGTTTGCAATATCACCTTTTTTAAATTTGAAGTCTATTATAACCAGCCCAGGGGCAGGATTTTTAGGTTGGCGTGTGGGCACGAGCAGCGGGCCTGGGAGTGGCCGGGGAAAGGACAGCCGACCTCGATCAACCCTTGACCACGATTTCACGCTGTCTGGCCAATTAACGGGCAGCCAGTGTGAAGCGCGCGCTGAAATGCTCAGCGCTGCTGGGGTGGGGGTGGGAGGAGGGCGGGCACTGATGTATGCGCGGGTGCGGGCGAGTGCAGAATGAAAGCTCCCTGAAGGCAAAGAGCTGCCTCAGGGAGCTGAAGACTTCGAAAGTATTAAAATAAAGATTTCAAAGTCAGAACAAAAATGTCCAAGCATCAGCCACCTGAGCATATACATTATAAAAATTCTGTCCATCGCTTTTTATTTTTTTATATAATAAAGGAAACCTCATCCCAACCTTGGAAAAATGTAAAGGTCGTCTGGCCGATTCACCCATCCGCCAACCGTAAGGGTGGACTGACCACCAAAATTCAGGGACAATTCCAACTTTAGCGGGTTTAATTGCCCTCTTAATTGTTGGCGAGCATGCTTCCGACTTTTGCACATGCCCGCTGACTGAAATATCGTGCGAACACAAGATGACGTCAGGACGCTTGCCTGACGTTAATATGCGCTACTTTATGCTCGAGCGGGTTGTGTGCACACGTGATCGCTGACCTGAATATTCTGCTCCAGGAGTGGGACAAAGAAAGGAGTCAGTTCACTGCTTCTAACCTGGTTGTAACAACTACCACTGATATTATTTAATATATTTTCCAACTTTTAAAGGGTATGGACAGGTGAATTCTTTAACTTTTTTGATCCAGGCATACTTACAGATTTAGTGGCATATAGTAAAAGCATAGCAATTGGTTAAGGGGCATTGTCAAAGAATACAATAACCCAAGATTAGCAGCTGAAAATAGAGAACAGCATTTTTAACCTGCTGAATTGCTGAATAAGTGCACTGGCTAAATGCCAGGTTACGTTAGGATTCTCAAAGATATTAACAGAACTCTTTCACAATTGTTCAAGAAATTACTCTTTGATAGGAACTTCCAGATCTCAGTAATGTGCAATAGGAAAAGTTCTGCAAGATTACAAAATTATTTTCGCTTGGACAGAAAGCCATTGTAATCAGAGTTTCCACTCAGAAGATTTCTACCACACATTTATTCACATATTGCATTAGCTCGATGTATGCAATTCCCAACTTAGGCAAAGTATTATAGTAAAAGTGTTAACCTTGCAGTTGAATATTTAATTTGCTGTTGACATTCTCAGTTCCTTTATACTCATTTGGACTTACATGTGATTATATACGTTCCCTGGTCCATCCCAACTGCACAGTATCATATTCTGATCTGGACCAGAGCTGTAGTTCACATAAAGTTAGATTCTTGACATGCCCTCATTTCATTCTGGAGATCACCCAATAGCTTAAGCAGACCTGCACTGGATAAAACTGCCCTGGGATTTCTCATCTAAATTCTGAATTGGAATTTTCAGCAGGATTTTAAACTCCTAGTTTAGAGTCCAAGCATTATCATTGCCACAGCTGTTAGCAGCTTCTAGATGAAAAGTAAAATACCTGTGGATGCTGGAAATCTGAAATTAAAAACTGAAAATGTTAGAAATATTCGGAAGGTTATAAAGGCAGCATCTGTGGAATGAGAAACAGAGTTAATGTTTCAGGTATGTGAGCTTTCACCAGCAGTTTTTAGTTCCTGGGTTTGTTTTTACATAAAATTACATTAATAAATTTGAGCTAAGGCATTAACAGCCAAGCACATGTATAACTCCTTAAAGAAAGAGTATTAGGATATATTGAAGTTCTATTTTTGGAAGGTTATAAGAATATCCCAAGACTTTCTTTCTCAGATCTCTTGGGTACTATCTTTTAAAGTTATTTTAAATAAATGGATTTCAATGCAGGCAAATGTACTTTGGACCTAAAAAGAATAGAGCAAGTTTCTTTCTAAGTGGTGAAAAACTTCGGGATGCCCAGAGAGACTTGGAAGTGCAGGTACACAGATCATTAAAATGTTATGAGCAAGAAATAATCGAAAAGGCTAATGAGATACTGGATCCCATTTACTCTGTGAAAGTAAAAGGGATTTAAGTGAGGTTCAATGGGACCCTGCCCTTATATCTGGAGGACAAGTATACAAGGGGATAGAAATCATGCTTCAGCTATACAAAGCCCTGAAGTGCTCTGAGCAGTTCTGGGCACCACACCTTGTAAAAAGTATTGGTCTTGGTGCAGCATAGGTTTACCAGAATGATACCTAGACTCCAAAGATCAAATTATAAGGAGCAATTGCAAGAGCTGAGGTTGTAGTACCAGGACTTAAGAAGATTACTGGATGATTTGATTGAAGTTTCCAAGATGTTAAGGGGAACAGATAGGGTAGATAGAAACTCTTTGTGCTGGTTGGGAGTCTAGGTCAAGGGGGCATGTGCTGAAAATTATAACCATATCTTTCAGGAATGAAATGAGGAAACACTTTTACACACAGGTAGTGGTAGAAGTTTGGAATTCTTTTCCACAAACAGCAATTGATGCTGGATCAATTGCAACTTTTAAACCTGAGATGGATAGATTTTTTGCTACCTACAGTTACGAAGGAAAATGGGGCAAAGGCGAGTTGATGGAAGTAAGTCACTGATAAGCCATGATCTCATTGAATTGTGGAACAGGTTCGAGGGGCTAAGTGGCCTGCTCCTGTTCCTATGTTCCTATGAAGGTTGGAGGTGAACAAGGTATTGTGTGGAGAAAGAAAGTCCTTCTGAAATTGCCCCCTAAACAGTCGCTGTGCTGTTATGGTATGCCACTAAATCTGTAAGCATGTCTGGATTAAAAAGGTTAAAGAATTCATCTGTCCCTCCTTTTAAAAGTTGGGAAGTATATTAAACAATATCAGTGGTAGCACTCTCATTTCAAAGGTTCAAACCTCACACTATGTTGAAATAGGTGTGATATCTGCAAAAATCCAACCACCAAGCCAAGTAATTAGGAAAGCTAATAGAATGTTATTGTTTATTGTGAGGGGAATTGAATATAAAAGTAGGGAGGTTATGCTCCAGTTATACAGAGCATTGGTGAGACCACATCTGTGTACAGTATTTGCCTCCTTATTTAAGGAAGGATGTAAATGCTTTGGAAGCAGTTCAGAGGAAGTTTTACTAGATTAATGCCTGGTGAGGAAAGATTGGACAGACTAGGCTTGTATCCACTGGAGTCTAGAAGACTAAGAGGTGACTTGATTGAAACATATAAGATCCTGAGGGGACTGGACAGGTTGGATGTGGAAAGGATGTTTCCTCTTGTGAGAGAATCTAGTACTAGGTGCCACTATTTAAAAATAAGGGGTTGCCCATTTAAAATAGAGGTGAGAAGAAATTCTTTCTATCAGAGGGTCGTGAGTCTTTGGAACTCTCTTCCTCAAAAGGTGGTGGAAGCAGACTCTTTGAATATTTTCAAAGAGGTAGACAGATTCTTGATAAGCAAGGTGGTGAAAGGTTGTTGGGGGATAGGTGGGAATGTGGAGTTGAGATTGGGAATGTGGAATTGAGGTTACAATCAGATCATCCGTGATCTTATTGAATTGTGGAGCAGGCTCAAGGGGCCGAGTGGCCTACTCCTGCTCCTAATTCGTATGTTTGTATCCCATTGAATTGTGAATGTATTGCATGTAATCTAAAGCCACTAAATTTATTTATTAGAAGCAAGGTCACGACTTCCCAATGACTTGATATGATTTCTCATCTGTTTTTCTCCATCGCTTTTCTGCCTGTGCGTGTCTGCATTCTGAGCTGGACATTAAAAAAATCTCATAGCACTAGTTTGAAGAAGAGCAGGTGAGTTATCCCCAATGCCCTGGTCAATATTTATCCCTGAATCAATATTACAAAAACAGATAATCTATCATATTGCTGTTTGTGGGAGTTTGTTGTGCGTAAGTTGACCACGATGTTTGCGACATTACAACAGTGACTACATCTCAAAAGTATTTCATTGGCTGTAGATTGCGTTGGGAGGTCCTGAGTTGGTGGTGAGTACTATATAAATCCAAGGCCGTTTTATTGACCCTCTCGCTAATGGAAACAGTTTCTCCTTATTTACTCTATCAAAACACTTCATCATTTTGAATACATCTATTAAATCTACCCTTAATGTAGGCTGCACCAAAGAGACCAATCCCAGTTTCTGTAGTCTCTCCACATAGCTGATGTCCCTCTTACTGAAATAAATCTGATAAATCTTCTCTACACCCTCACCAAGGCCTTGACATCCTTTCTAAAGTTTGGTGTACAGATTTGGGCACAACACTCCAGCCAAGACCTAACTGGGAATGTATAAAGGTTTATAACATTCTGCTTTTACAGTCTGCACTCTTTTTAACAGCTTTATCAACTTGCCCTGCCACCTTGTTTGTATGAACCCCCAGGTATTTCTGATCCCGAATACTTTTTGTTATATTGTGCTATCCCATTCTTCTTCCTAAATGGCATATTTCACACAATAAAAAGGTAACATCTGTGTGGGACTGTAACAACAATAACAACTTACATTGATATAGCGCCTTTTGTATAGAGTAACATTCAAAATGCTTCAGAGAAAGTAAAGGAAATTTGCTAAGCTGTGGAATGAGAATAAAAGGTGTGGCACAATGCTAATTTGGTGAGATGATTTTAAAGGTGAAGAGAGAATTGGAGAGGCAGAGATGTTCATGGAAAGCTGTCCAGGCTGTAGAGCCAATGCTGCTGACAACAGTGTGTAGCTGGCAATCAGTGATCTGGGTGACAGGCAGGCTTTTGACAATCAACTCTGGGTTAATTAACGATTCACAGGTTTTCAGCCTGGCTTAGCCTAATTGAGGGACTGGATAGAAGAATGGAGTCAATGGCGAAGGAGTGAAGTTTGTGACTTGGGCAGAAAATGGTCTTCTGGCAGTTGGAGAAATTTTGGCTCAGCTATGACTTGACATCAGACAGACAGACACAGCATTGGTTTAATGCAAGGTCAGGAAAGGTTGTGGCTAGTTGGGTGTCATCAGCAAACATGTGGAAATTGACCTCCATACCTGTGGATTATATCACCAACGGGCAGTATGAGGAAGAGGAGGGGGCCAAGGATCACTCGTTAGGGAACATTGGTGGTGATTATACTATTTAGAATAATGAAAAGAAGTAAGCTAGGGAAAAATGAGGATAACAATTACATGTAAGGCATTACAGAAGGAAGAGTTGTCAAGTTAATACTAACAAACCTATGAAGAGATCTATGCTCCCTTCCACAAGCATTTACAATCCATGAGTTTTGCCTTTCTGTAGGAAACCAGGCTCTGTGTTGCAAATACTAAATTATGACCATTGTGAGTCCACATTATCCATGACTTCTAATTCAAGTGAGGTCTCTTCCTTCAATGCCAAATAATGAATCCAGAGGTAGTATTCTAAACCTTAACAGCAGCAGATTTATACAACACCGAACAGGGCTTGAGTAAGGTGAGTGTAAGGTGTGAACAGTGAAAGTATTCAGTATTGCACAGTATTGCATAGTTTGGATTAGTGAGGGCTGAAAGCGTGATCGGTAAATATTTTTTTAGAAAGACTTTCAAACACTGCTTTACTGTTTCATATACCTGGCACACCACAGTGTCAAACTGTTTTAAAATTACAGCCACAAGCTCTGCCAACAAGAACAGTTAGTGAAGTAATTACTGGAGTCTAGCTGATGCTGTAAAGAGGGGAATGCCTTCACATTTAGAGTTTTTTTTTACAAATGGAAGTTGTATTAAGTTCCTCACTGGCATTTTCTACTGGTCCTGTTTCCTGAAAGAGTCAGTTTATAATTTTGCCCACAAAGGAAGCTGGCTGTGTAATTCAGCTGTGGTTGAGGTTTTCAAATGTAAAGGGCCCAGATAACCCATATTATCCTGAATTCTGGCCTGCAAAACACTGCTCTTCTTAGAAGGCGATGGGTCAATATCTTGCAACAGGCTCATTAACTAAAGTACAAAGTAGTTTAGTGGCTTTTAAATCAGGGATTTGATTTTGTCAATGAATTAGGTTCCTATCTCAATAACTGAAGATAATGCAATTCTGTTCTTGAGTCCTAACAAAATAAACATCCAAGTGTTAATTTCATTTTTTAGCAGAAAGTAGGGCTGACTGTCCACTGGCCTTGATAAATGGATCCCGTTTTTCTGTAAAGCTTGCGCCCATCAGATCCAAGGGGATCAGTGCTTAGGGATGCAACATGTTTCCATTTTCTGCTTTAGAAAATTCCTGAAGGTGGCTGAAAAAGGAAATGAAATTATTCACCTCGGTGCAGTGAGCCAGGTTTGGGTGGAGAGGCAGAATGGAAGCCGTTGAGAGGCTGGTTGCGTTGTGCCTGACCTGGAAGTGCTTGATGTAGACAGAAAGAGGTTAAGTGTAAGTTTTCCTGTTGGGAAACTGACTAAATTGGATTACACCAATTTTTTTACTGAATGCAAAGTCAGGTGGGGGTATAAAATGGCTGGTCATTATGACCTGTCAGCTTTCCAAAAGGTGGTTAGGTTAAAGTAACTCCCCTAAGTGTCTCCATTCAAACATCTCAAGCACATCTCTATAGATCTCCACTAACCTGTCTTAACTCAAGCCTCTCAAGAGATCCCCCTATTGCACCAAAGTGAATTTTTCCATATCTGCCAGCTTCACGACTTTTCTGGGGCAGATTGCCAACTTTGAGCCAATTGAGGACCCAAACCCACAAGGAAATGGGTTGAAGTTACACAACTCCTTATCTAGGGCCCTATAGGAGGTTGGGAGAAGGGATCCTCAGTCTGTTCATCAGGGCTGAATTTGAAGGCAGGTCACGTACATAGTTTTTTTTATTTGTTTACAGGATGTGGGTTTCGCTGCCTAGGCCAGCATTTATTGCCCATCCCTAATTGCCCTTGGGAAGGTGGTGGTGAGCTGCCTTCTTGAACCGCTGCAGTCCATGTGGTGTAGGTACACCCACAGTGCTGTTAGGGAGGGAGATCCAGGATTTCGACCCAGTAACAGAGAAGGGACCCCGATATATTTCCAAGTCAGGATGGTGAGTGACTTGGAGGGGAACTTCCAGGTGGTGGTGTTCCTGCCCTTGTCCTTCTAGATGATAGCAATCGTGGGTTTGGAAGTTGCAGCCTCAGGAGCCTTGGTGAGTTCCTGAAGTGCATCTTGTAGATGGTACACACTGCTGCCACGATGGTGGAGGGACTTAATGTTTGTAGATGTGGTGCCAATCAAGCGGGCTGCTTTGTCCTGGATGGTGTTCAGATTGACTGCTGTTGGAGCTGCACTCATCCAAGCAAGTGAAGGCTTTTCCATCACACTCCTGACTTGTGCCTTGTAGATGGTAGACAGGTGTTGGGGAGTCAGGAGGTGAGTTATTCATCACAGGATTCCTAGCCTCTGACCTGCGCTTGTAGCCATAGTATTTATATTGCTAGTCCAGTTTAGTTTCTGGTCAATGGTAACCCCCAAGATGTTGATAGTGGGGGATTCGGTGATGGTAATGCCATTGAATGTCAGGGGACAATGTCTAGATTCTCTCTTGTTGGAGATAGTCATTGCCTGGCACTTGTGTGGTGCAAATGTTACTCGCCATTTGTCAGTCCAAGCCTGGATATTGTCCAGGTCTTGCTGCATTTGGACATGGACTGTTCTAGTATCTGAGGAGTCGCGAATGGTGCTGAACATTGTGCAATCATCAGCGAACATCCCCACTTCTGATCTTATGATGGAAGGAAGGTCATTGATGAAGCAGCTGAAGATGGTTGGGCCTCAGACATTATCCTGAGCAGTGATGTCCTGGAACTGAGATGATTGACCTTCAACAACCATAACCATCTTCCTTTGTGATAGGCACGACTCCAACCAGCAGAAAGTTTTCCCCCTGATTCCCATTGACGCCAGTTTTGCTAGGGCTCCCAGATGCCACACTCTAAACTGAGCATCAGTGAGCGGGTTATTGCTAAGCAAGTGACGCATGATAGCACTGTTGATGATCCCTTCCATCACTTTACTGATAATCAAGTGTAGACTGATGGGGCAGTCATTGTCCAGGTTGGATTTGTCCAGCTTTTTGTGTACAGGACATACCTGGGCAATTTTCCACATAGCCGAGTAGATGCCAGTGTTGTAGCTGTACTGCAACAGCTTGGCTAGGGGCGCGGCAAGTTCTTGAGCACAAGTCTTCAGCACTATTGCTGGAATATTGTCAGGGCCCATAACCTTTGCAGTATCTAGTGCCTTCAGCTGTTTCTTGATATCACGTGGAGTGAACCGAATTGGCTGAAGACTGGCATCTGTGATGCTGGGGGCCTCCAGAGGAGGCCAAGATGGATCATTCACTCGGCATTTCTGAATGAAGATTGTAGCAAATGCTTCAGCCTTATCTTTTACACCGATATGTTGGGCTCCCCATCATTGAGGATGGGGATATTTGTGGAGCCTCCTCCTCTAGTGAATTGTTTAATTGTCCACCACCATTCCAGACTGGATGTGGCAGGACTGCAAAGCTTAGATCTGATTGGTTAGTTGAAAAATCACTTAGCTCTGTCTAACGCTTGCTGCTTATGCTGTTTGGCACGCAAGTAGCCCTGTGTTGTAGCGTCACCATGTTGACACCTCATTTTTAGGTATGTGTGGTGCTGCTCCTGGCATGCCCTCCTGCACTTGTCATTGAACCAGGGTTGATCCCTGGCTTGGTGGTAATGTTGGAGTGGGGGATATGCTGGGCTATGAGGTCACAGATGGTGGTTGTGTACAATTCTGCTGCTGCTGATGGCCCACAGCGCCTCATGGTTGTCCAGTCTTAAGTCGCTAGATCTGTTCAAAACCTATCCCAATTAGCATGGTGGTAGTGCCACACAACATGATGGGGAATATCCTCAATGTGAAGACGGGACTTCATCACTACGAGGACCGTGCAGTGGTCACCCCTACCGATACTGTCATGGACAGATGCATCTGCAGCAGGCAGGTTGATCAGGTTGATAGGGATGAGGTCAAGTATGTTTTTCCCTCTTGCTGGTTCCCTCACCATCTGCCTCAGACCCAATCTAGCAGCTATGTCCTTTAGGACTTGGCCAGCTTGGTCTGTAGTGGTGCTACGAGCCACTGGACATTGAAGTTCCCCACCCAGAGTACATTCTGTGCCCTTGCCACCCTCAGTGCTTCCTCCAAGTAGTGTTCAACATGGAGGAGCACTGATTCATCAGCTGAGGGGGGGACATTACGTGGTAATCAGCCGGAGCTTTCCTTGCCCAGGTTTGTGCTGATGCCATGAGACTTCATGGGCTCTAGGGTCGATGTTGAGGACCCCCAAGGCAACTCCTTCCCCACTGTGGACCACTGTGCCACCAGCTCTGCTGAACTGTCCCATTGGCAGGACAGACCCAGGGATGGTGATGGTGGTGTCTGGGACCTGTTCTGTAAGGTATGATTCTGTGAGTATGGCTATGTCAGGCTGCTGCTTGACTAGTCTGTAAGACACCTCTCCCAATTTTGGCACTAGCCCCCAGAATTTAGTAAAGAGGACTTTGCAGGGTCGTCAAGGCTGAGTTTGCCGTTGTCAATTCTGGTGCCTAGGTCGATGTCGGGTGGTCTGTCTGGTTTCATTCCTTATTGACTTGTTTTTAGAGGTTTGATACAAGTGAGGATGAGATCAGAGGGCATTTAAGAGTCAACCACATTGCTGTGGGTCTAGAGTCGCATGTAGGCCAGACCAGGTAAAGGCAGCAGATTTCCTTCCCTAAAGGGCATGAGTGAATCGACATGGTTTCATGTTCATTATTAGACTTTTAATTGCAGACATTTCATTGAATTCAAATTTCACCATTTGCCATGGTGGGATTCCAACCCGGGTCCCCAGAGAATTAGCCTGGGTCTCTGGATTACTAGTCCAGTAACAACACCACTATGCCACCACCACTGTTAATACCCAGGAAACAGCAATGGCGTTTCAGTTGACTCCCAATCTGGGATGAATACCTTGGCCAGGAATGAGCTTGTTGCTAGCTGGCAACTATCCACCATGTTTTCCAACTCACTTTGGGGTGTACAACATAACAGATTAGAATAGCATTGAGGTCACAACTTTGCTTTGTAAACTTGATGGACTCCTCCCACTTTTTAATCCATCCACCTTTTTTGCTGTCCGCGCAATAAAACTCCTTCACCTGCAATCTCTCCAACTTTTCCTCTTGCACACCTCCTCAGTTAGTCTAGTGAATTACAACTTTACTACCATTTGCATACACTTGTGCTTGCCCCTGGAAGTCCTCCACCCCCACTGCTCTCCTGGTACAACAGGCTCTCCTCCTCAGGTCTGTGGGCCAGATGCTTTAGCACATGGAGCACATCCAATTTGGCTGCTTATTACCAGATTTATCTTCACTGTCTCAAGTGGTTGGGCCTTTCTCTCTTCTGCTAATGCTGTACTGGAGAGCAAAGTCAAACCAGTACAAAACAGCTCCTCTGTCCTCATTACGGATCAATCCATGCACTCTCCATCCTCACCTCATTTTGTTTTCAACATTAAGATCACGTGTGGTTGCCTCTCTCTCCTGCATTGTACTCTGAAACTCATCGCTCCCCCAATTGTTCTCTAACTCAGCCCTCAACCCTACCCTTGGCAGTATTTTCCCTTCTCTTCCCAAGCCCTCATTAAAATTGACTTCCTGTCAGAAGCCTTCTATCTGCTCTGTCAACCTTTTTAAACCCACTTTCTCAGCAACTACCTATGCACTCTCCTGTCCTACTCGTATCCTTTCGTTCCAGTTTCCACTTACCCTGTAGCACCAAGGCCACTTTGTCTATTGTATTCAAAGACATCCTATTTGGCTATAGCAGCTCACTATCCTCCTTCACCCTCCTCAATTTTTCCATCAGTTTTAACATCCTTCATCCCTCACTTCACAGTCCACCTCCATAGCACCATTACTTGCATTGTTTTATTGGTACCTGTACAACACAATCGTTGCATCTCCTCAGATGTTTCCTTTTCTTGTGTCCACGTAGTGATCTGTTGTTTTCAAATGGTACCCACTAGGTTCATCCCATTTATGGTCCAATTGCTACTCCTAGATAGTATCTGCAAACATGGAGGGGAATGTAAGCTGATGGTGCCCAACTATATACCTCACTGTCACCGCCATCGACTTCCTCCCTGGCATCAAGCCTTGTTGAGGCAAAACTTACTAAAGCTCAACATCAGCATACTCACTATCACAAATGAGCGTTGGTACTGACTCAATCAGCCTCCCTGCCTGCTTGCTAAGTTTACCCTGACCGTGTATAAATTGAGCATTATATTCAAACCTGAGCTGAGATTTCAACAACATATACATCCCATCATCAAAACCAATTTCTTCCACTTCTGAAATGTTGCCAGTTTACATCCTTAACCCTCAGATGCTGAATCCCTCATCCATGTCATCACCAGCTTGAGCTTCAACTTCTCAAATGCCCTTTAATCCAGCCTTGCTTCCTCCATCCAGATAACAGCGAATCCAGCATTCCTCAATTCAAGCTTCCTTCTGAACTTTCACCATGCCCATCCTTGCCAAGTTCCACTGGTTCTCTAATTTCCAGCAGATCTAGATTTTTATCTTCATTTTAAAATTGCTTCCAAAGCTTGTCCCACCCTGGTAATCATTTCCAGTTAAACGTCTCAGCCCACATCATTCACTCACTAGATTCTCAATCACTTCTTGGTCTCCATTCCTTCTGCCCCACATCAAAGATTGATCCTTCAGTTATGACCATACTCTCTGAAACATTCCTTCAAAGCATGTTGCTTTACCATTCTGACCTTTTCATAAGCTGATTCAAAATCTCTCTTGTCAAGGGCAGGGGGTGGGGAGAGCTTTTTCAACAGGGGTGGCCCTACCCTCCATGGGCCCTGGGTGCTGATAAGGAAGGTCTCCCGGGCCCACAGGGGGACCACCAGCATTTATTGGCATAGTGCATAGCACCACCAACCACCCCCCACATGCCCTTGCCACTGGTATTTTACTTGCAGGAAACCATCTAACTTGTCCAACTCTCTGAAATGCTATTTTATGACTCCAGTAGTTTGCTCACTGAGTCTTCCAGCTCAAACAGGAAGCTGACTATATTGGAGTTCCACAGCTGACCATGATTCTAAAGAAATATCATAAGCCAAGTGTGAAGGGGGTAGCACTCATTCCCTAAGCAGCTAGCCTTTCTTCTAATGTGTAAGGGAAACCACTGGAGGAATGAACAACTGATGCGATATAAAAGCATCAGACTATAGATAGGTTCAGTGAGCGGGCAATAATTTGGCAGATGGAGTATAATGTGGGAAAATGTGAACTTGTCCAATTTGGCAGGAAAGGCAGAAAAGCAGTATATCATTTAAATGGAGACAGCAGAACTCTATGGTGCAGAGGGATCTGGGTGTCCTGGTACATAAGTCACAAAAAGTTGGTATGCAAATACAGCAAGTGATTAGGAAGGCAAATGGAATGTTGTTGCTTATTGTAAGGGAATGGAATATAATATTAGGGAACAAAAACAGAAAATGCTAGATAAACTCAGCAGGTCTAACAGCATCTGTGGAGAGAAAAAAAAACAGAGTTAACTTTTCGAGTCCATATGACTCTTCTTCAAAGCTGAAGAAGAGCCATAAGGACTCGAAACATGCTTTTTCCAGCATATTCTGTTTTTGTTTCAGTTTTCCAGCACCCACAGTGTTTTGCTTTTATAAAATTAGGGGAGTTTTGCTACAGTTGACAGGCCTTTGGTGAGACCACACCTGGAGTACTGTGTACAGTTTTGGTCTCCTTACTTAATAAAGGATATAATTGCATTAGAAGCAGTTCAGAGAAGGTTCACCCGACTGATTCCTGGGATGAAGGGGTTATCCTATGAGGAAAGGTTGGACAGGTTGGGCCTGTATCCATTGGAGTTTAGAAGAATGAGAGGTGATCTTATTGAAAATATAAGATCCTGAAGGTCTTGACAGGGTGGATGCTGAGAGAGCGTTCCCCCTTATGGGAAGACTAAAACTAACGGCCACAGTTTAAAAATAAGCGATCTCCCATTTAAAGTGGAGATGAGGAGATTTTTTTTCCTCTCAAAGGGTCGTTAGTCTGTGGAATTCTCTTCCCTGAGAGCAGTGGAGGCTGGGTCATTGAATATTTTTAAGGCAGAGCTCGATAGATTCTTGATTGGCAAGGGAGTCAAAGGTTAAAGGGGGTAAACAGGAAAGTAGAGTTGAGGTCACAATCAGATCAGCCAGGATCTTATCAAATAGTGGAGCAGGCTGGACAGGCCAAATGGCATACTCCTGCTCCTAATTTATATGTTCACATTGACCTTACTTTAGATTCCAGTCCCCACCCTCCCCTTGTTCTATCTTCCTGCCTTGCCTCTTACCCTGACCCTGTCAGCTTCCTTGGCCAGGGTACAAATGTAAGTTGTTGCTGAAGCTTCATGTATCTTCAATTTCTTGACTATTTCAAATTAACATTGTTCCAGAGATCGCAATGAATAGCTGCTTCAGCTATCCATTTAACTATTTATACAATTTTAGCCTCCTAGCACACTGTGAAGACTTCAAGGAAGGCTGCAAAGAAGTTTCTACTGGTTTACTTTGGCACGGAAAGTTTTCTTCAAGAATTGTGAATGAGCTACTGAATTCCCTTTGGTTACCTTGTTTGAACCTGGTGTGACTGCTGGTAGATAGAAAGGATGGGAAGTTTACTTTCTTTCAGTTGGTGCCCAAACATAGGCCAGAATTTTACACCCCGTCACTGGCAGATTTTTAGGGGGTAGGGGGAGTGTGAAATCGAAGGGATGGGGTTCTCTTTGGATTCACCCCAGCCCCGACCACACAGCAATTTTACACTGGGACAGGCAGATTCTTAGACAAGAAGCTTGCCCTTGCCCCAATTGAGGACCTTAAGTGACCAATTAATGGTCATTTAAGGGCCGTTTCCTGCCCAACCTCAATTTTTAGGCTGGCAGGAGGATTGAACCTCTGTGGGGGAGGCCGGAAATACATCTTGGGTGGGAAGGGTGGGGGGGGGCGCCTCCATCAGAAGCCCCTTCTGAAGTCAGGTGCCCCCCACCCTCCGCAGGGTCCAGTGGCCTCTGGGCCTCCCTTCACCCCCACCCCGGCATCTCTCCCGAGACCCTAATCGCCCCCCCCCCCGCCCCCGTGCGCCCCCCCCCCAGTCCTTCCCTACGCTCCCCATCCCGGGACCCCCCTGAACTTACCTGGGCCTCCAGTTCCTGGACTTAGTCTCCAACGTCTTCTTGAACTTGCTTTTCTGTCCACTGCAGCACAGTCACTGCAGGGGTCTGGAGAGCTGTCGGCCAACCAGATTGGCCAGCAGCTCTCTAAGGCAGGACTTCCTGCTGAGTGAGGGGTGGAAGTCTTGCCTGCAGCCAATTAAATCCTGTTGGAGTCTAAATTGGCTGTGGGGCAGTCGGAATCGGCAAGGATGTGTTCTCCGCCAACTCTTCAGATGGTGGGACACAAGATCCCGCCATCTGAAAAATTCAGGCCATAAGATTTACTTACTAAAAAGTTCATTTCAGTTTCCATTTTGCTATATTTTATCACCAGAATCTTTGCTGAATGTAAATGTTAAAAAAGATTAGGGTAGGTTTTTCATTTAGGATTAGTGTGCCATTAAAGCTGATGTAATAGCATAAAATATTTAATAAAATGTTGCCTGGTAAAATTACTCAGTTTTGCATGTCGTACCTGCTGAACTGAATTACTGAAAAAGAAACATATTCAGGAAATAATAGCCTGATGTGAAAATTATTGTTTCAATGACAAAAATGCTAACTTAATTCCTTTAAATCTTCACCAGGTGAAATTGGTGCGCTATCCTAGTTTCAGTTCTCACTTGTTACAGATTATTATACTGGCCTATTAGTTGTCACGAAAAGGGTTCAACTTACAGTAATGGGGTATGACCTAGATCTTATAATGGTCAAATTAACAAAATATGAACCACTGCAGGAATGAACTTCAAGATTCAAAGACAATGGCACAGTGTAAGATTAAACTTCCTTAATTACTTAAGTAATAGCCTCCATTCATGCAGTCCCTTTGTGAAAACTGTCTTAAGTTTGTTGGGCAGTTTCCAGAGACTCTAGAATGAATGCCTTTGCTTTGTTCCTAGTTTAAAGTGCTGTTTGTTTGACTGTCATTGTTCTCCAGCTGCACCTTCTTAAATTTCTGAAATTATCACATTGATATCAAACTCCTCTTGCTTATTGAAAATTTGAATCCTATCACTTACTTGCCTCTTTTATTTCTGCTGCTTCACTCTTGTTTGGCACTATTTCCCATCAGTATGCTGTCTACAGCTGGGGATTGCTACAACAAGGCATGCAGAAAATAGCTTGGTATGTGGAACAACCCTGACCAGAGCGTTTTCTGAATAAGTAATCAGTAAATAATGAATCAGAAACCAAATAAGGTGACAGGAGTACCATGCAACAACAGCATCTTTATTTCTACACCGTCTTTAATCTAGTTGTGTCCCAAAGTGTTTCACGGGAGCATTAGCCGTCATGTAAGTAGATATTAGGACAGGTGGCCAAATCTTGGTAAAAACGTAAGTTTCAAGGAGTGCCTGAAAGCAGGAAAGAGAAGTAGTGAGGCAGAGAAGTTTAAGAAGGGAATTCCAAAGTTCAGGGCCAAGGAAGCTGCATGCACGGCCAGGAATGGTGGGGCAAACGAACCCGGGGAATGCACAAGAGGCAAGAATTGGGGGAGCGCAGAAACCTTGGAGACTGGTAGGGCTGTCTTCAGTCATCTTCTGCAAATACTTCAAAGCAAAGGACACTGAGATATTTTCATACCCCATGTCCAGACAGCATACTGCCAGTGGCAAATATGATTAGACTGCAGCCATTGGTTCTGGATGCCACATTTAATCTGTTGGGGAGATCCATTCAATCAGAAATATCATGTGACATGTTTGCCTACAGAACAATAGTGACTAGAGTTGTAAAGATTGGAGACCTGCCCCTAAATCAGGTGAAGACAAAATGATCAGAACTTGAAATCACAAATGTAACCTCTAAGCAACTAAGCATCTGTAAGGTGCACTCGATATGGTTCTGCAATATCTGTGGGATACAAGCTTTAAATTTTGTGTCATTTATTCTGTGGTTTAAAAAAAATTACCAAAGAGCATGTCCTATTCACCACCACCCCCTGCTCTCTGCTCCTGCACCCCCCCACCCCCCCATTCCCCTTAATGTTATCCATGGGATATCTTCTGGAGTGCTCTACATATTAGTTAAGACATCCTGGCATCACAAACTCTGTCTCATTCAAAGATGTTATGAAAGACAATGCACAATGCAGTGCCTTAGTTCTTCATCAAATGCTGACTACAAATTTATCAAAATTTTAAAACTTAAACCTATTGAAAAATAGTTTTATTTTAACTATTATCTTTTTTTAATCATAGTCGTCTCCAGAATTCTGGCACGCTGACAGAGCACAAAATGCAATACTTATTATCTTACCAATGCATACGTCATTCAGTATGAACAGATTAATGATACCTCTGGCTATTATTCTATTTCATGAGATCTCCATTGATACATTATTAAATGTAAGAATTCCAATGAAAGTTGGAGCAAACAATCAAGGTAAGCAGACAGAGGTTAAAAAAACTTGCATTTATATAGCACCTTTCACAGCCTTAGAAAGCCCAATTCACAGGCAGTCAATTATTATTGAAGCCGACTCATTGTTGCTTTGTAGGCAAACATGGCAGCCTTTCTATGCACAGCAAGTCCCATTCAAAACCCATGAAAACAAACTTATAATAAAAATGGGCACCACACCTCAAAGGAATTCAGGTAGACCCCCTCCTCCATTATTAGGTTTCACTTTGGACCATAATCTATGCAGAATGTGAATCCAAGCTTTGATCTCCCTAGTTCCGTTTCAGTATAAATTGAGAAAAGCACAGGGAAGTGGGATACAATAGAAATAAGAAGAACGCAAGCTGTAAGGTATTTCCCATCATGGTTGAGATTATTTTGACGTACACCATTTATAGATTGTGGTTTGATTTTAGAGAGCAACAGCCTGAAAGCAAGGCTTTAATTATTGCACTGCAGCAAAGCACTGAGTTAGGAATTAGCATAGAAACACAGCACAGAATTTTCCCGTTGGCGTGTGGGTCGGGACCCGCACTCCGATGCTTGAAATGATGTGCGGTGATGTCGGGCGAGTGTCCCGACGTCACCACGCACCATCGCGATATTTCATTGGGCGGGTGTGCAATGATATCCGATGCGTGCCCACCATTAATTAACGGGTCACTTAAGGCCTCGAGGCGCCAATTGACGCCGATTTTTTGGCGCCCGTGCGATCTTCGGGTCAGCACACGGGCGCAATGGGCAGGCGGAGGAGACATTTGTATAAACCTCATCCACGGGTGGGATAAGAGGGCTCAGTGGCGTCACGAGTGTGCTCCGTCATATATTGATTTTTCAAACTTACTGATACTTGCCTGTGTGACCTGCAATACTTCAAAATGCATGTCAGCTGCTTGGACTGGACTCACAACCTTCAGGTCAGCACTCTGCAGTGAAGAATCTTTTTTAGGCCTGCAGGTTTCAGGAAGCCTTCCCTTAGCCTGGGAATGGGAGTTGAACTCTCCACTGGGAGCACCTCCTCTGAGGAGGAAGGGAGGGCTAGAAGTGGGAGGAGGCCAGGAGTGCACATTCAGCCTCCAGAGGAGCAACCTTTGGGAGGACAGGTGCAGGCACAAGGGGCGCAGGGCCAAGAGGTAGTCCAAGGCGGAAGGGGCCGCAGAAGACGCCATTATCCTGCTGCCAGGGAATACAGGCAGCGAAGCAGCTACCTCAATACGTCTGAGACTCCGTCTCCCAAAGGAGATAGTCAACTATATCTGTCAAATGATTGGGCCTGAAATGTCCGCTAACTGTGTGGGTGGACACCCCATGCCAGTGGCTCTAAAAGTAACAGCTCCCCTTAACTTCTATGCCTCTGGCTCCTTCCAGGGATCAACGGGTGATCTTTGCGGTGTCTCCCAATCAGCTGTCCACATTTGTGTCAAGCAGGTTCAGGTGTGCATTGACCTTCATCCACCACAGTTGGGACCAGGCAAACCAGACACAGCGAGCCATAGGCTTCGCGGCCATTGCTGGCTTCCCCTGCGTCCAGGGTGCAATAGACTGTACACATGTGGCCATCAAGGCACCAGCAGGTGAGCCCGGTGCCTTCGTCAACAGGAAGGGCTTCCACTCCATGAACGTGCAGATAGTGTGTGATCACAGGATGCTGATTCTACAAGTCTGTGCAAGGTACCCAGGCAGCTCCCACGATGCCTACATCCTCAGACACTCCCATTTGCCGAGGCTTTTCAGTGCTCCAGCCCGGCTGGATGGATGGCTGCTGGGTGACAAGGGCTATCCCCTCAGAAGGTGGCTCATGACGTCTCTCCGCCATCCAAGAACAGAAGCTGAGCAGTGGTACAATAGGAGCCACATCACCACAAGGGCTGTGGTGGAGAGAGCCATCAGTTTTCTCAAAAAGCCCTTCCGATGCCCGGACTGTTCAGGGGGCGCACTCCAGTATCCTCCAGATCATGTGTCGGTGATAGTGGTTGCATGCTGCGCTCTCCACAATCTGGCGCTGGAAAGGGGGGACGCTGTGGACGACAAAGATGTAGACGCAGTGTCTGCGGCTGCACACGATGAGTCCGGCAGTGAGTCCGAGGATGAGCATGCACAGGGAAACGCTGACGGGGTAGACGCTGACCCGGGCATACTCCAGGGAGGCAGGGACACCCGGGAGGCTTTAATCCAATGAACCTTCAACTAGCACACCACAGATGGACCTCCAGGACAAGCCTGGGCTGCAGGCTCGATACCTGAGTGCAAAATCTGCCTGGGTAGGAACATTAACTAAAATTACTGTTAATAAAGTTGAATATCCCACAAATCATCCCTAAAATTATTGGTAAACATCCACCTACAGAAGAAAAGAGTCACCCTCAGCCATGGTGAGATGTCTGAATTTAATATTATAACAAAAGGAACTTAAGAAAACAGAATGACAAAGGTGTTAAACATCACACCAACTCATAATGACCTCATTGTGAGCCAACACAAAAGCACCAGTGATAAACCCGTGGTGTGCCTAAGGTGCCTTATGTTTACGTTTTCGGGTGCTATGTCTTGGTGCTGCCCCCTCGCTGGGAGTGGCACCTGAGCCAGCCTGCTGACTCTGCTGTCCTGTTGGCCTCAATGACCTTGGCGGGCGTCCTCTGGCCCGTGAAGCCAGTGCTGGCCCCGCCTGGGAGGGAGCAGCCAGTTCCACAGCTGGCATCTCCCCAGTTGTTGCAGCCTCATCAGATGCTTTGGTCACTGGCAAAGGGGCGGAGGAGCTGCTGCCCTCATCCGGAGCGCCCTGAGAGGAGCCCGCAGAGGTGGCAGGAAGCTGCTGCGCCGACATGAGGCCACATCGGACCTCCCTACTCACCGCGGATGGATGGGCATCGAGCTGGGACACTTGGTGCCTAGACCATCTCCCACACTGGCAATGACCAGCTGAGGTCAATGCCAATGTGAGGGGTTGCTGGTCCAAATGGTCTCCTGGAGGAGCCTCTCGATGATTGTCATCACTCTCTCCATGGAGGACGCATGGTGCTCGGCCATGAGGCTCATTGCATCAGCGATGGTCCACGGAGACTCCTCCACCACAGAGACCAAGCCAAGCGTAGCCTCATGTATCTCCACCAGATGCTACCACACACCCGGCTGCATTTCCTGTGTTTTTTGCGTCACAGATGACCCCAGAGGCACCGACTGAGCATGTTCCTGGTTCCCTGCAGTCCTCCGACTGCTGGCGCCATGGGCACTCTCTGACTCTGCCAGCTCCTCCAACAGCTGTGAAGTGCCCTCACCACTGTGCGCCGGGATACTAGCCGATGTTCTAATTCCAACCGAGGTGCTAGTATCTGCGCTGGTGCCTGCCTGGCAGAGACGCTGGTGAGACTTCAGGCCCCTCGGGTGTGTGAAGGTGCCTCTGCTGCTCCTCCTCCCAGCCCTGTTTCACTGACGCGGAATGAAGAACAAGGACATTGGATCAGTTAATGTGGAGACAATGTCAATGTGCATCCCTGTCCCCTGGATCATTATGCGCTCATTCTTCCATAAGCAATGGTCAAGCCATGTTGCAAATTTCAATCACTGAACATTCAGCACTGCCGTGGCTGCTGGCAGAACAATGGTGACCTCACTGCTGGGCAAACATACCTGCTTATAGCACCCCAGCCTCACTGACACTGGTGGACCTGGGCGCATGGCGCCTCTCCAGATCTGGGGCCTCCTGCACGAAGTGGCTGAGAATCGTCATCTGGGCCGGCCCTCCGCCAGTCCTCACCTGCTCAGCAGCATTATGTGCCTTCTTCTCCTGGAAAGGAGAGAAGACCATTGCTAAATGCTACTTGTACCTGGACTCTCTTCGCGGACGGCCCACCCCAACCAGAGTGGGACATTGCAGGGCTGCAGTGTCTCCTCACCCCGCTGCTGCCGAACACTCTCACAAAGATGCCAGGTCTGTTTCCCCCCCACCCCTCCTTGGCCAAATGCTGCCTACATCACATTTGGCATACATAGTCTAACCTTCCATAGCAAGGAGGCGCAAGCACATGGAGTGCAGAGGACAGCAGATCGATCGGTGCCACACCACCTTGAAGCTCCCCTCCCAGCATGTCATCACCCTGACTTTGACATGTCCTGGAGTTCCAGCTCTGCGCCTAGGTGCAGCTCCTCCAGGTTGCTCCCAAAACAGTGATGTGGGCCTCAGTGTACCACATGCTGCGGGTGCAGAACCCATCTCATCACCACCCTCCCAGGGTGACCTCGGCATGGGCAATATCTGCTGGCCCACCCAGCGAAGGACACTTGTCGTCAATGATTCAATGCAGTCACTACACTCAGACTTGGGGCGGGGGGTCACCTAAGGAGGAGGTAGGAGGTAAGCCTACCTGTTGGGTTAAGTGATCGATGCCAACATGGTACTCACCTTGCGACACTGGATCCAGGTGCGTTGCACCACGCCGTCGGAGCTCACCACCTCCACCACCTCCTCCCAGGCACGTTTGGTCATGTGGGAGGGCCTCCAACTCCCGTCCTGGGGTTTGAATACCTCCCGTCGCGCAGCCACCTCCTCGAGGAAGGCAGCAAGGCAATCATCCGAAATACGAGGAGCACAGTGCCCCCCTGCCCTACCCCCCTGCCCTTCCACCAACCATGATTCACAGTGTTTGAAAGGCTGCAGCAGCTTTTTAAAACAGGCCGGCAGGTCGCCATTGGACCGGGTGGTCATTGCAGTCCCGCCGCCGCCCGCCCACTCCCACTGTCCCCGGGAGCCGCGATTCACGCTGGGCGGGCCTTAATTGGCCCGCCCGTGTAAAATGGCAGCGCGGACCCAATCGTGGGTGGCGATCGGGTCCGCGCCCGCCCACACCCGCTCTCACACCACCCACCCGACAGGCAGAAAATCCTGCCCACAATATTATTGAGAGGCTGCTTTTTTGTGAATGAATTCTGCAATTAACCAGAAGCCCTACTGCTTCATAATGGAATTAGTGAATAACTAATTACTGCCAATATAAGCTTGACTGATAGGTGCCATAGGATAGGTTTAACTAGTCAGCATCCTTTGCCCAAAATTGGAAAAGTTTCACAGGATGACAATTATCCTATTTATCTTTATAAGACCACCAGCTAAAATCTAATCAACAAATGCGCCATGAGAGTGTTGAGGTGGGGGTGAAGTCTAGTCAGACTTGCCACATTATCATTTGTCATTATTTGCCCCAGTGATAACTGTCTGCTGTGTTCTGGTCACGAACGTGTACTGACAATAATCTTGTAACTTGCAGTTAAACTGCAAGCTAATCTGTGATGTACACTGACATGTCACATTTGGTCTTCCATTATGCAGTACATGGCAAATTAATCCTCACTCAGCAAGGAAAACTCTTGGGGGTTTTATATTTGCATGTGGTTTGCACTCAGGTTGGTAATCATCCAATGTCTCTTAAGTGAACATTTGGGAACAGCAGCTTCTGGTGGACCACATCCTGTTTTTGTTAGTTGGCTAGGATAAGTTAAAACAAACAAAAATCCTCAATCATTCTTTTCCCAGTATCATACGTTAAAAGACGATACAAAATGTGCCTCATTAATATACATTTGCTTTACTTAATAATATGTGGTAATTTTCATTTTGTTTACTTTTTATGGTTCTTCTATTGCCTGGTAAAATGCTCTGTCAGAAAATTGCTAACTCGTAACATTTTCTATTCTTACAGGAAATTCAGAAATCCACCAATGTGGTCTATCAGTCCCATCATGTTAGTCGAAGCAAGAGAGGCCAAATTGTTGGCACCCGTAGTGGATTCCGTGGCTGCACTGTCTGGCTGACTGGTAACATGTTATCTATGATTATTTATGATTGCATGCCAATTCACCAAAATGAGTACAGTAACGATATCACATACTTAACCCCAGGACTTTTCATTTATCTCATTATTTCCCAGGCAATAAGCAAAGTGCTCTGTGCTCTTCCAATAGGTTTACACTTGCGAGGGCAATATTGTTTCTGCTCCTGCTCCTGCTCCTGCAACTGGAGCTAGCCTGCAGCAGCAGAATTGGGGAGGGAGGGTGGGTTGCAGGTAATCTCAGATTGCAGTAGAAGTGGAAATCAAATTAATAGGCAGGGGAAAGCTGCCAGCAGCATCTGCTGGTATGGTGGGCATGTGAGGTAATACCGAAGTGGCGGTTCTCCTTTGGATCTTTCTTTTAGGAATTTTAGGTAGCTCATTCCAACTTAATTGACGTCAAAATTTTCCCTTCAGGCCTATCAGGTGCTGGAAAGACCACAATTGGATTTGCATTGGAGGAGTTCTTGGTAACCCATGGTATTCCTTGTTACTCTTTGGATGGAGATAACATCAGACAAGGACTAAACAAAAACCTGGGTTTCACCTCTGAGGACCGTGAGGAGAATATTCGGCGTATTGCTGAGGTAGCCAAACTGTTTGCAGATGCTGGACTTGTCTGTATCACTAGTTTTATCTCTCCATTTGCAAAGGTAAGTTCATTAGAAAGAAGAAACTGACATGTTCCTTGATGTAAATTCATTCCAGCCTCCATTCTCTGGACAGGTGGATAAATGATATATATCAAAATCTCTGACCATCAGCTTCTTAAAACAACCTCTAATGTAATGTGGGAGCATTAAACTGTGAATGATTTGAATCTCAATCTTGACTACCTGTTTGAGTTTACTGTAAACTGTAACTGTTGGCCAAGATCTTTGGGAGGATGAATAGCCCCAGCAGGGAAGGAATATCCCAAGAAATTAGCCTCCTGGGGAATCAATGAAGGAGCAGCATTTGATGATACTATGGGCTTGTCTACAGAATGGACTGTCCCTGCACCCTAACCAAAGAGGAGAGCTTTGACGCAGAGCACCAACCTAGGGCCTGAAAACAGGGAGTAAGGGAAGAGGAGTGGTAAACCTTTCCAAAAAGCATTGAAATGCTAGACTCCTACCATATACAGTTGTAGTGACTGACCTGGGTGTAGCTAATGAATGTTGGAAAATAAATAAGGAACATACTATAGTTTCTTTAATGTAGAATACCGAGAATGTTTAGCATCAAGTCCCTTGACTGGTGTTTTATAGAACCAAATGGCGTCTTTCTATAATCTATTCAAAAAGATCAAATTTTTTTTAGAAACATTTTAATCAACGTTGGGCTCATCCATTTCATTGACCCTTACATCCTGAATTGTACATTTGATAAATGACTGTTTGTAGGAAGAGATTTGCTTGATGGATGAGCAAGTACATTAAACTCTCTATAACTGTCAGTAAATAAACCTATTGTTGAAAGTTCTCCCCAACAGTTAATTGCAAATGCAGGAAGAAGCAATTTGATCCTTAAAACTTTATTCTCAAAGGTGTCAGAAAAGGTCATTTAAGAGGCAGACAATTTATTTGATGATTTTATTACAGTACTCACTAAAATGGCATTTTAATTATTAAAACATGCACTAACTCCCACATTATTGTGTTACAGTGAAAAGATGAGGATATGTATAAAATACACCCAATGAAATTATTATAGACAACATTTTCTGCTGGCTTCAATTGCTTTTGTATTTTGTGAACAAGACATGTTTTATCAAAGACTGTTTAAACTATTTATTAAAAATACAGAAAAAATCGATATGATCCCAAACCATGGAGCACAATTAAGGCAACCTGATAATTGATTTTAGCACAATACTTCTTTGGCTGACTGGGTCACAAGATAGCCTGGTGGAAAGATTTAAGGAGGAATTATTGTGTGTTGTGGCCCCGACAACTGTCACAAACAAGCAGTGTTAATTTTGTATGTTCATTTTAATCTTTAGGATCGTGAAAAAGCAAGAAAAATTCACGAGATCTCCAAACTCCCGTTTTTTGAAGTCTTTGTCGATGCTCCTTTAGATATCTGTGAAAGTCGTGATGTGAAAGGTCTTTATAAGAAGGCTAGAGCAGGAGAGATCAAAGGTACTAATATACTATCAGCAGAAGGGCTCTTGTGATAATGCCTCAACTAAATATTCTCTGATAATGTGAGACCTCTCGAGCACTGCAAATTGTAGCTTTCAGCATTGTTGATGGCTATCAGTTAATTGAAGAGATGTTACAAGAGTGTTTGCACAGTGAACATGCAGCTCCATTTTGTGCAGTGAAACAATATTCATTTAGTACAGCTATCAGTGAGAAGTGTGAGAAAAACCAAAGTCTAGGGGCAGGAGTGATATTTCATTCCTAATCTGCAGCATGACCTTGCTGTATCCACGCAAAGAAAATGCAGGAACATCAAACAACTGCAGTAAAAACTGCACTGATTTTGAATTTAACAGAAAGACAATGGAAACCTTAGAGAATTATTTGTGAGGTAAAAGCCCTCTTGCTTCTGCTTTAGTGTCCTCAGGGCCCAAATTGCCTCTTTTGTACCATTTGCTGTAATGTGCAGTCATGAATGCCCAAATTACACGTTTTCCTATCCTGGATATTGCATGGAATTTACAGTAAGGCTAATCGGCCCAACTGGCCTGTGTTAGTGTATAAGTTTCATATGTGCCTCCACCGTTCCTACTTCATCTTACCTTCTCTACATACCCTTCTGTTCCTTTCTCGCTGAGGTGCATATCTAACTTTCCCTTAATGGATCTATGTTATTCACCTCAACTACACCAAGTGCTAGCATGTTCCACATGCCACTGTCTGGGTAATTTCCTGAATTCCTTACTGGATTTATTAGTGACTATCGTATATTTAGAATCCTGTGGCAGGGTTTCCCACCCCACCACCGAAAAAGTTGGTGAGGTACTTGCCCTCTGCTCCATATGGTTGCCTTGCAGCCATTTAACAATCTGATTGGCCTGCAGCTGTCTGGTCTCATCAGCACCATGGGGAGCGGTGGTCACTGCTGGGACTGCATCCAGTTCCAGAAAACAAAGAGCCAAGTGCTGGATAAAAGGTATGTCTGAGGGGGGTTCTCAGCAGGGACAGGACAGGAGGCCCCAGAGAGGTAGGGGAACCAGGTGCAAATGCCAGGAGGAAGGGGCCACTTCCACGGAGACAGACCTTGGGGAGGGCCTCCGACTGGAAAATGGGGCCCGTGAAGGAGACAACCCCACCCCCTTTCCCAACTGATGTCCAGGAGGTTAACCTGCTGGGCATCCCTCCTTCATCACTCTCCTCCCGCTGGCTGAAATGTTGCAGTCAGAGCAGGAAGTGGCTCTTAAGTGGACATTAACTGATCACCTAAGGGCCTCAATTTGGGAGATGGCTAGGCATTCATGAAATTGCAGTGAGGTCTGAGGCAGGTGAGTGGGCAGCGGGAATGTCACCTGCAGGATTTTACAGGCCCCACCCCACCTGCAAGCTCATCACAGGGGACTGTAAACTTCTGCCCCTAGATTTGGACTGCCTGCAAGTGGAAACATCTTCTCTATATCTAAAACAAAAATAAAAATACCTGGAAAAACTCAGCAGGTCTGACAGCATCTGCGGAGAGGAACACAGATAGAGGGCCAGTGATAGGCAGAGATTGCCAAAAGATGTCATAGACAAAAGGGCAAAGAGCTGTTGACGGTGGTGATATTATCTAAGGAATGTGCCAATAGGTGACATTAAGGGTAGAAAGCAGGACGAGCAAGGTACAGGTAGCCCTAGTGGAGGTGGGGTGGAGGGAAGGGATCGAAATAGGCTAAAAGATAGAGATAAAACAATGGATGGAAATACATTTAAAAATAATGGAAGAAAGGTGAGAAAAGAAAAATCTATATAAATTATTGGAAAAAAGGGGGATCGGAAAGTGGGTGGGCATGGAGGAGAGAGTTCATGATCTAAAATTGTTGAACTCAATATTCAGCCCTGAAGGCTGTAAAGTGCCTAGTCGGAAGATGAGATGCTGTTCCTCCAGTTTGCGTTGAGCTTCACTGGAACGTTGCAGCAGGCCAAGGACGGACATGTGGGCATGAGAGCAGGGTAGAGTGTTGAAATGGCAAGCGACAGGGAGGTCTGGGTCATGCTTGCGGACAGACCGAAGGTGTTCCGCAAAGCGGTCACCCAGTCTGCGTTTGGTGTCTCCAATGTAGAGGAAACCACATTGGGAGCAGCGAATGAAGTAGTCTAAACTGAGGGAAGTGCAAGTGAAATGCTGCTTCACTTGAAAGGAGTGTTTGGGCCCTTGGACGGTGAGGAGAGGGGAAGTAAAGGGGCAGGTGTTGCACCTTCTGCGGTTGCATGGGAAGGTGCCGTGGGAGGGGGTTGAGGTGTAGGGGGTGATGGAGGAGTGGACCAGGGTGTCCCGGAGGGAATGATCCCTGCGGAATGCCGCCAGAGGGGTGAAGGGAAGATATGTTTGGTGGTGGCATCATGCTAGATTTGGCGGAAATGGCAGAGGATGATCCTTTGAATGCGGAGGCAGGTGGGGTGATAAGTGAGGACAAGGGGGACTCTATCATGGTTCTGGGAGGGAGAGGAAGGTGTGAGGGCGGATGTGCGGGAGATGGGCCGGACACGGTTGAGGGCCCTGTCAACCATGTCTACCCTAGGAAGCAGTTCCATTATTTAATGACCCCTATTCAGTTATCCCTCAGCCATTTCTTTTCTAGGGTCATGAATACAACCCAGGTCCTATCACTCTGGGTACAAACGGAGAAATTGCTCACTTCATTTTTTAAAATTAATGGATGGAAAATAAAGTCTGAGAGTCCAAGTCTTCTAGCCCATCCTCATATCCTAATCATGTGCATCATTTCCAGGGCTTGGTTCATTCTGTTGTGCCTTTGGCTCACTCCTGCAAATGTGGAGGGACTGCTAAATTGCTAAGGGCATCACAGTCAATGATGGTGCTTTTAACTGACATCCATTCTAGGTGTCGAGTGAGAAAAGGAACTCGTGCTATTATTTTCTCCTACACCAGCGAGCCCAAGTTCAACTGTAGCTCTCCAACTGCTACCTTGACTGAGAATAGCTAACTTAGCACATGGGCCTTTCTGATTTATCTGGTGCTACACCAATAACCCTGTTATCCATTGGTCCCTGGGAGAAGTTGAACAAACAGCCCTGTATAATGTTAGATAAGATATTTTTCTTAGATCAATAAAAGTCATGTTAACACCTAAAGGATCTATGCATAATTTTCTGCATACCCCAGAATAAGGTCCAGTGCTTCATTCAGCTTATTTTGTTTGCTTGTTTAGGATTTACCGGGATTGATTCAGAGTACGAGAAGCCAGAAAGTTCGGAGCTGGTCCTCAAAACAAACCTCACATCTGTGAATGAATGTATCCAACAGGTGGTGGAGCTGCTAGAGGAGGAGGTAAGTGAAATGTCCAGGTAAAGTTGGAAGTTATACCTGGGTTTCTGAAAAAAGAATAGCTACTTGCAAGACAACAGCTGTTAATGGCTGGCTTTGAATTTTATTTTTATATTTCTACAAGCATACAGACAATAACAGACAGAAAAAGACACTCTGGCCCATCTACCCTGTCCCAGGAAGCTGCAATGATGTGTGCATCACATGATGTACATTTTCCGCCCCATCCAAAACCATGTGATCACCTGGTAGAGGTGAAAACTCAGGATGATTTGAAGAAAAAAATCTGGGAAATTCCTCCTTGACCTGCTTAGACAATCGAAACTAGTCCAGATCACCCTGGCCCATATGCATACCACTATACTTTTCTCAGTTAAGTATCATTTGCCAGCCTTGTGCCCAATCCCTCAACACATCAAATCCACCTCTAGCATTCAAGCATCATCTACAGACCTGACATTCACACAGGTCTTTGTTTAATTTTCAACTTGCCCCAACACCTGGAACAATAATAAAATCAAGTTTTGCTCTGATAAAATTCAAAAAATAAATTGTGAAAGAGCTTTATTTATTTTAGTCTCCTTCCTTTGTGAGTGGCACAGTATCATGGAGAAATGAGAATTTAGTATTTTTTCAATTATTCTTAATTCAAATCAAATGCAGCCTTTACTTCACTTTCCTTTTCTGCCTTTTCTCCTGATGGCTGCTACTTTGGTACAGAATATGGACTGCTTTCAGAAATAGATGTACACACAGTTACCATCTATACTGTGTCTTAAAGATCAACAACAATTTCCATTTATTTAGCACATTTAACCAGAGAGTGAAGGAATAGACACCAGTCCATGTTGAGAAAGTTAGGCGTTGTGAGGAAGTTTGGTGGAAGATGCCAAGGGGAGAAATTTACTTGTGTATGCAGACTTATAGAATATAAGAACATAAGAATTAGGAGCAGGAGTAGGCAATTCAGCCCCTCGAGCCTGCCCTGCCATTCATTACGATCATGGCTGATCTCATCTCGGCCTCAACTCCAATTTCCCGCCCTCTCCCCATAACCTTTCAACCTGTTACTAATTAAAAACCTGTCTATCTCCTCCTTAAATTTATTCAGCGTCCCGGCATCCACTGCACTCTGAGGTAGTGAATTCCACAGATTCATGACCCTTTGAGAAAAGTAATTCCTCCTCATCTCTGACTTAAATCTACCACCCCTTAGCCTAAAACTATGGCCTCTCATTCTAGAATGCCCCACAAGGAGAAACATCTGCTCCACGTCTACTTTGTCTATCCCATTTAGCGTCTTAGATACCTCAATGAGATCCCCTCATCCTTCTAAACTCTAGCGAGTATAGGCCTAAGCTGCTCAATCTCTTCCCATAAGACAAGCCCCGCATCTCTGGAATCAATCTAGTGAACCTCCTCTGAACCGCCTCCAATGCAACTACATCCTTCCTCAAGTAAGGGGACCAAAACTGTGCACAGTACTCCAGGTGCGGTCTCACCAATGCCTTGTACAGTTGCAACAACACTTCCCTATTTTTATACTCTATTCCTTAGCAATAAATGCCAGAATCCCATTTGCCTTCCTTATTACCTGCTGTACCTGCATACTAGCTTTCAGTGATTCATGCACGAGGACACCCAGATCCCTCTGCACTGAAGCATTCTGAAGTTTCTCTCCATTTAAATAATAAGTCGCCTTTTTATTCTTCTGACCAAAGTGGATAACCTCACACTTATCCTCGTTAAACTCCATCTGCCTAACCTGTCTATATTCATTTGTAAATTTCTTATTTCTTCATTGCAACTGACTTTCCCACCTATTTTGGTGTCATCTTCAAATTTAGCTATAGTATCTTCTATCCCTGAATCCAAGTCATTAATATAGATTGTAAATAGTTGCGGCCCAAGGACCGAACCCTGTGGCACCCCACTAGTTACAGCTTGCCATCCAGAAAAAGACCCATTTATCCCAACTCTCTGCTTTCTGTTGGTTAGCCAATCCTCTATCCAAGCTAATATATTACCCCTAACTCCATGTGATCTTATCTTGTGTATTAATCTTTTGTGCGGCACCTTATCAAAGGCCTTCTGGAAGTCCAGATATACTACATCTACAGAATCCCCATTATCCACTTTGCTTGTCACAACTTCAAAGAACTCTAGCAAATTAGTCAAACATAATTTACTCTTCATAAAACCATGCTGACTCTGATGGATTGCATTTTGACTTTCCAAATGCCCCATTACTACTTCCTTAATAATGGATTCCAATAATTTCCCAACGACAGACGTTAAACTAACTGGTCTATAGTTTCCTACTTTCTGTTTACCCCCATTTTTGAATAAGGGTGTTATATTAGCATTTTTCCAATCCACTGGAACCTTCCCAGAATCCAGGGAATTTTGGAATATATAGCCATTACGTCCACTATCTCTGCTGCACTTCCTTTAAGACTCTGGGATGTAGGCCATCAGGTCCTGGGGACTTGTCACCCTTTAATCCCAATAGTTTGCTCAGTACTTTTTTTCTAGTGATGGTGAGTGTTCTAAGTTCCTCCTTCTCTATATCCTCTGTACTACCTGTTACTATTGGGGTTGTACTAGTGTCCTCCACTGTGAAAACTGAGGCAAAATATTGATTAAGCGTCACTGCCATTTCTGTCTTCCCCACTATTAACTCCCCAGTCTCGTCCTCCAAGGGACCAACATTCACTTTAGCTACTCTCTTTCCTTTTATATACTTGTAGAAGCTTTTACTATCAGTTTTTACATTTTGAGCTAGTTTTCTTTCATCATTTACCTTTGCTCTTTTTATTATTTTTTTAGTAACCCTTTGTTGATCTTTAAAAATTTCCCAATCTTCCAGCCTGCCACTGACCTTTGCAATTTGCTATGCCTTAGTTTTTGCCTTTAAGTTATCTTTAACTTCCTTGCTTAGCCATGGATGCTTTTTCCCTCTCTTACCATCTTTCTTCCTCATTGGAATATATTTTACTTGGGACGAATTGAATATCTCCTTAAATATCTGCCACTGTTCATCAACTGTCCTACCTTGTAGATTTCCTGCCCAGTCCACTAGGGCCAAATCTGCCCTCATACCTATGTAGTTACCTTTGTTTAACTCCAGAACACTAGTATGGGACTCAAGTTTCTCTCTCTGAAACTGAACTTGAAATTCTAGCATGCTATGATCACTCTTCCCTAGAGGATCCCTATGTTGATTCATTGAGGGAGGCAGTGCAGTGAGTGGCTGCATGTCCACCCATGCACCATTTTTCAGTAATATCAATGGAGAATGCCACCCCAGCTGCAATGGTAGGGACTTATGACACTCCCTGCTCCCAGGGAATCGATATAAGTCTGTGTAGTGTCACAACATAAATGAATTTTTCCCCTCAAGCCTTTTAAAGACAGGAAGGGAGATAGAGTGAGGGATGGAATTCTAGAAAGCAGGGCTAAGGTGGCTGAAGGTTTTTTTTAAATTTATTCATGGGATGTGGGCATCGCTGGCTAGGCCAGCACTTGGTGCCCATCCCTAATTGCCCTTGAGGTTCTGCCAATAACCTGATAGGAGTGGAACATCTTGCAGATAGTGAGTATAGTATGAATGAATTTGATATTAAGTTTGAGAACCAGCTAAGAGAATCACAAACTAAACTTTTGAATTTAAGTAAAAGGCAAACTTCAATTGATTGCAGCAAACTGATTGAATTGTGTTCAAAAGGTGGGAGAGTGGGACTAGCTGAGTTGCTGTACATGTAGCAATAAAAGGCAAGATCTTCACTTGTAGTTCAGCAACCATGGTCAACTAATGAGGAAAATGACAATATCAAGTTCAAAGAAAAGGCTTAAGCAAATGCAAGGTAGAAATCCAACAAATTGGGAGATCCATAGAAAGAAATAAAGGGGTACAAGGAAATGAGGTAGAGTGGGATGAGGCCATGGAAACTTTGTATTTTGTACATTATACTAATGGATGGAAAATAATGGAGAAAGCACCTGAATTCATGACTCCGCTTCTGGTTGGATGGAGGGGGGTTTGGGGGTCATTAGGGGGTGCTGGTGGTTGTGGTGAAAATATGCATTGGGAGCAGGAAATTGCAAAACTATTCCTGTTAAGTTTTAGGTGTTCCCTCCAACCATTTCATACATGTATCAACCATATATGCACCAGGGTACTTGTTTTCTGATATATCCACTGCTTCTTTCCTCACTCCCTCATCCCAATAGTGCAGCTGAGATATGACCTTGTGTATTTAAGTCATTTTGTCCCAGCACACAGTGACATTGTGGTGCCTGGCTAGAGGACAGTTCAAGCACTATAGGTGAGAATGAATTCAGGTCTGTTAAAGCAGCCAAGGAACACCTGAACTCCCTGTCACAGGTGAGATATTGTGATGCTGGCTCACAGTCAAGGTAACGTAGGTTTATGGTGGAACCTGACATTTATCTTTAAGTGAATTCTGGAACAGCAGATGCTGCAGTCGCAACATTGGTTAGGACCTATACACAGGTTATCAGGTCTGACTGTCAAACTGTGAGCAGCAAAATTAGCAACGTTAGATGGACTGACTGTTAGAAATGGAACACATTTGGAACCCACCCCGAAAAGAGAACGAATTATGTGTCGTGTTCTGACATTCTGGGAGGCAAGCCAGCAGAGTACGGAACTAATGTATTTATTGTTACTCTAAGGGCATTGTCCCCCCTGCCGCCAATGAAGAAGTGAAGGAGCTCTTTGTCCTTGAAAACAAGCTGGACTTGGCATGTGCAGCTGCCCAGGTCCTGCCCACACTGCAGATAACACAGGTAACACTTTCCATTCTACTCTTAAAATTATTTTCTTACATAACAATGTGATTAAACAAAGGCAGATTGTTAATGTTTCACACAATTGTACATTATCGAACAATTCTTGATACCTGACTCCTGCAGAGTGACTGTAAAGCTGACAGGAAGGAGCCATACTCCTTTCACCAGCTCTTTCCCACCAGACTAGCTGTCGTTTAAATATATTGCTGCCCGCAGAAATCGAAGTATTTTCAGGCCTAAGATCTTGTTCAGTGTTATTAGCTGTGCAGATGAATGGTGCCGTCTAGTCCAGAGCAATCAGGTTTAAGATTGGCGGTTTGTAGAAAAAAACTTCAGCTTCACTTTTGTGGCGAGCATAGACATGCTTTTTTAAAATTCAGTCATGGGATGTGGGCATTGTTGGCAAGGCCAGCATTTTTGGCATCCTTAATTTCCCTTGAGAAGGTGAGCTGCCTTTCTCGAACCGCTGCAGTCCATGTGGTGTAGGTACACCCACAGTGCTGTTAGGGAGGGAGTTCCAGGATTTCGATCTTGTGAGCGAATGAAAAAAAAAAGCCTGAATGTGGCCCAGGTCTTGCTGAATGCAGGCATGGACTGGTACACCACCTGAGTAGTTGCAAATGGAATTGAATAATGTGCAACCATCAGTGAACATCCCCACTTCTGACGTCATGATGGAGGGAAGTTCATTGATGAAGAAGCTGAAGATTATCGGGCCTAGGACAATGCTCTGAGGAACTCCTGCTGCAATGGCCTGGGACTGAGCTTATTAGCCCCCCCACAACCTGAGGATATGACATTTGAGGAGTGTTACTGAAGCTTGTGTCGAGTTGTGTGACTTTGGAAGCAGGGAGACTCTGCAGCTGTCCTCTTATCAATGATTTACATAAAATCCAAGGGAGCATTACCACGTGGATAACTGTTCACACACCCAGATAGAGATTAGCCCTTTAACTAATAGGCAATTCCTTCAAAATTAATAGGTATAATATCATTAGCAGAATTTGCAATAAGCACTTCAATCCTAACCAGGCGCTGAAGAGGAATAAAAACAAAAAATGCTGGAAAAGCATCTGTGGAGAGAAAGACAGAGTTAACGTTTCGAGTCCATATGACTCTTCTTCAGATCTGAAAAAGTGTCATATAGACTCGAAATGTTAACCCTGTTTCTCTCTCCACAGAAGCTGTCAGACCTGCTGAGTTTTTCCAGCATTTTTTGTTTTTGTTTCAGATTTCCAGCATCCTCAGTATTTTGCCTTTATCTAGCTGAAGAGAAATACCTGATCTTTATCTGTATAAATAAATGGAGATTAATGGTATTATCTGATGGGACAGACAGTGTCCATTGTCAGGAATTTGTTGTATTAAATTGGAGTCTGCACAACAAAGCATTTGGACTGTGTCTATATTCATTAAATCTCATTAGAAAGCTGAGAAAGTCCGGTTGGTGCATGTGTTGCCATAGTGCAAGTGAATTGCGGGCATTGTTCACAGGTTGGAGGTTTATCATCTAGCAAAAAGGACTGAAAAGAAAGAAAAAGATACAATGTACTTCAAACAGAGTTAATGAATGTCAACAAATTTAAAACTTCATTTGGACATCGTGACAGTTTCTGGCATTAAAACCAGGCCTGAATATGTATTATTAGAAGAAATTGGAACTCTGAAAGAATCACCGCATCAATTTTTGTTGTATGTTCAGTAAAGTGATGGTGCATTGGATTCACTGAATGACCTGTTCTCTCTACAGCTGGATCTACAGTGGGTGCAGGTCTTGTCTGAAGGTTGGGCTACTCCACTGTCAGGCTTCATGAGGGAAAGGGAATTCCTGCAGGTTCTGCACTTTGGGACACTCTTGGATGGTAAGAATCACTGACTTTTCACTTTTCACTTTTCACTGATCACTTGAAATTCTTCAAACTGAATTGGTGATAATGATAGCCGTTAATGTCTCAGTTGTATTTAACATAGTCCTTAATGTCTCCATTGTATTCAGTATAGTCGTTTTGAAGTAAAATGTGTCTGATCCTCACAGGGAGGATGGATTACCTACATGTGTCAGTTCTCATCACCATTAGGGTCTTAGCCCATTTCTTTACAGTTTTGGTCATGACACTCATTGCCAGGTTCCAGTGTGCTGCCACATATATGCATTTTGAAGGCTTCTTTTTATTCATCCATGGGATCTGGGTGTCACTGGCTAGGCCAGCATTTATTGCCCATCCCTAATTGCCCTTGAGAAGGCGGTGGTGAGCTGCCTTCTTGAACCACTGCAGTCCATGTATGTACACCCACAGTGCTGTTAGGGAGGGAGTTCCAGGATTTTGACCTAATGACAGTGGAGGAATGGTGATATATTTCCAGGGATGGTGTGGGGCTTGGAGGGGAACTTCCAGATGGTGATGTTTCCTTGTATCTGCTGCCTTGACCTTCTATTTGGTAGTGGTCGTGGGTTTGGAAATGCTGTCTAAGGAGGCTTGGTGAATGTTGCCCAGTCTTCTGTAGTCTTATATCATTTACCTATACGGAAAAGCAGAGACTATAGATCAGTGGTCATATTCACAGATTTTATTGTACAATGGTCTTCAATGATTTTCACAGAAGCACCAGGAGAACGACATTGAGGAATGCTGAAGGCATCAAGTTGGGGATGATAGCAAACTATGAAGAAGAAGATAGGAACACATTGGTAAATGGAATGGGCAGCCAAGTGATAGATGCAGAAAAAATATAGAACAGTGAAAGAAACAATATCTGAAATGGTAAAAGAAAGATGGATTTCTATAGCACCTTTCATGACTGCAGGACTTCCCAAAGCACTTTATAGCCAATGAAGTACTTTTAAAATGTTGCCACTGTTGTCATGTAAGAATGTGCCAGGCAATTTGCACATAGCAAGGTTGCAAACAGCAGTGGGAAAATGACCAGATAATATACGAACGTACGAATTAGGGGCAGGAATAGGCCACTTGGCCTGCTCCACCATTCAATAAGATCATGGCTGATCTGATTGTAATCTGAACCCCACATTCCTGCCTACCCCTGATAACCCTACACCCTCCTTGCTAATCAAGAAAATGTTTTAATGAGGTTGATTGAAGAATAAATATTGGCCAGGACAACCAGGTATCTCCACTCCTCTTCTGCGAAATATTGCCATAGGATCATTTACAATCATTCAAGTGGAAGATGGGGCTATGGTTTAACATCTCATTCAGAATGGCAGCACCTCCAGCATTGCAGCAATCCCCCAGTGCTGCGCTGGAGTGTTAGCCGGGATTTTACATTCTAATTCCAATGTAAGAGTGCTACCCAAGCTACCCTGCTGAACCCAAGACTCATAATGGAGTGTAGAAATAGATCTCAGGAGCAGATAGATAGATCTTTAAAGGTGAAAACCAAGATAGACAACAACATTAAGAAGACACAAAGAAATTCTAGGTTTTATACATGGGGACACTGAGTATAAAAGCAAGGAAGAAATGTTAGCTTTGTACAAGTCAATGGTTAGATTCCAGGTTTATTGTCTGCACTCCTGGACACACTAGTATCAAAAGACTGTTAGAGCCATGGAGCAAAGATGCACTTAAAAGAATCCAGGTATTAGAGGATTTAGTTATGAAAGAAGGTTTGGAAAATGAGGACTTTTTACTGGAACAGTGTAGGTTGAGGAGTAATCTAATCGAGGTTTATGAAATTAGGAAAGGTTTTAAGAGGACAGAGATTGTTTCCACTAGTTGGAACTCATACATAATTCTGTGTACTCAGAATTATGACTAAAAAATTGAAGGAGGAAATTAGAAGAATCTATATTCACACTTTAGGTTCATAGAACATAGAATACTCTTCAATAAGTGTCAATGGTTATAACATTATTTAAAATAGAATTGAAGAGCGGGTAGCCACACATAAGTATTTCCATAGGGGCTGGGGAGGGAGGTGTGGGGTGGGGTGGGGTGGATTCCCTGAATAGGTATGAGAGGAAGCCTTGAGATTTCCAAGGTGGGTTCTCCCGATGATCTGCTGAATTTCCACACATTTCTCCCCTAACTCACACTACTTGCTTCATTCCAAGGCAGCTGAGAGGGACGCCGGACCGCTTTATCCTGTGTTTATAAAATCACTAATATCATGAAAGGATTTGATAGGGTCACAGGAGGGAGTTGGTTTTCACTTGTGGGAGACAAGTATTTGAAAGGAGGAAATATAAATGAATATGTGGGAAGGATCAGAGTAAATGGGTTAAGTTGAAGGCGTACCGCTGGTTAAATGGGCTGAATGGCCTCCTTCGATAATGTAAATTCTGGGATTCAGGTTCCTTGTCTAACTCAAAACTATCAATTTTTAAATATGTATTATTAGCCATAAAATCTTGGGGATGGGGGAAAAGAAAAGGAAGGTCACATGATGAAACCTCTAGGAATATGTCCAAGCAGCACTAGCAACTCCAGTTGTAAGACAATATGAAGGCAGGAAATTAATTAAAGTAACAAGAGAGCAACTACTTTGTATGGTACATGGACATCACTCAGGAAGAGTTTTGAAAATTGTTGCTAATATGTGGGGGGTTGGAGAAGAGTGAATGATGTAGCACTGCTCAAGCTGGAGGTACTGAGACTGAGCTGAAGGGGTATTTACTGGAGATCACGAAAACAAACAACATGATAAATATGCTTCCAATGGCACTGGCCACCAATTATACTTACGATGTACAGGCTGTGGTGTATAGAATGGGTTTTCCCCATTGCTGGACCTGCTACATGCACCACAGAAGGTTTGTTATGAGGAAATAAAGTTACAAATGCAACTCTCAATCAACTGATTTTTGCTGTTGCAGCTGTAGAAACCATTGTGAAGTATAAATAGGGTAAGCAGCACTTTCAAATAATGGTATTATATTTAACCAGTTATATAGAATTACATAGAATATATAGCACAGAAACAGGCCATTGGGCCTAACTGCTCCTTGTTGGTGTTAATGCTCTTAACAGCCTCCTCCCAGCGCTCTTCATTTAACCCAACAGCAAAACCTTGCCCTCCTTTCTCTTTTACCTATCTTCCCCTTAAATACATCTGTACTATTCTTACCAACTACTGCAAATAGCAGCCAGTTCTTCATTCTAACTAATCTGGCTAAAGAATTCTTGTTCTTAGGCAGTCCCTGATCGAGGATGACTTGCTTCCACACCAGTTCCATGGGTTCTGAGATGACTGATAAGTCCGATGCGCAATCTGCAGACTCTGTCACAAGCGGAGCAGGTGGTGCTTGAAGGGTTGGGTAGATGGGTTGTTTGGAGGTTTGTGTGTTCCTCCAGCACCTCGGCTTCATCTCTGCACATTCCTGACGAAATCTCACGATGCTTTCGATGTCTTTCCGAATGAGCCTTCTCCATTTTGGTCACAAGCCTGGATCTCCCATGAGTAAGTGGGATTGTTTGATCTCTTCATGGACCCTTTGAGAACACCCCTACAACGTTTCCGCTTTCCCCCTCGGAGTCTGCAACCGAGCTCCGAATAGAGCAGTTGCTTTGGGAGTTTGGTGTCAGGTTTATGAGCGACATGTCCCATCCAGTGGAGCTGGCTTTGAGTGATTAGTGCCTTGATGCTGGGCAAAGTGGCTTGGACCACCTTTCTTGCCACTGGATTTGAAGGATCTTGTGAAGGCGAGTGACTGTCTGATATTTATGGCCACTACTTTTGCTGTCTCCCACAAGTGTAAACCAACTCCCTCCTGTGACCCTATCAAACCCTTTCATGACATTAATGATTTTATAAACACAGAATAAAGCGGCCCGGCGTCCCTCTCAGCTGCCTTGGAGTGAAGCAAGTAGTGTGAGTTAGGGGAGAAATGTGTGGAAATTCAGCAGGAGATCGGGAGAAACCACCTTGGAAATCTCCAGGCTTCCTCTAATACCTGCTAAGAGAATCCACCCCACCCCACTGTCCCCAGCCCCCATGGAAATTCCAGTGGCATTCCTTCAGTTGTGTGACCACCTGCTCTTCTGATTTGGAATTAGTAACTGACTGGAAGTTATAGCCCAACTCTCGATATTGGAAGAACCACACGATCCGTTTCTCTGTGGCTTAATCAGTGCTGAAGGATGACTAGCTGCATGGGAAAGATAGAGTAGGATAAAGAAATAAATGGTGCCTGACTGAAATTTGATCATTGAGGTCTTAGATGTCAGACTAATATTTTGTTTGCCAGGAGCTGGATCATGACAGTTCTAATGCAAGGTAAATGTTAACCTTTCCAGAAGTAAGTACTCCCTTTTGTTCACCACACCCTGAGGGTGGCTTTTGTCTACTTTTGTGAAGTGAAGTCTTTCCTTGCCTTACTGTTGGAGCTTAACCAAAACAATTAGACCGAAGTCCTGGGGCTTTTCCCAGTAATTTTTTCAGACTTTTCAAGGATGTCAATGAGTTAGTTATGGCAAGATAAAAGGTTAGCTGAGAATCAAGGGGGGTCAAATTCTATAAAACAATTATATGCAATTCTCAGAAAAAAGTACAAACTGTGCCCTGTGTATATGAAAAAAATGAGCTAAGACTTGACTTGAACTGGAAGCAGCAATTCACAGAAACAAGCTTTTGAAAAATTGATGATAAAAAACCCAATATAAAGAATTTTGAATGAAATATTGGGAAAAACACAATGCCATGGATTAGTTAGTTGGTACATTGTGGGGAGAGAGGAGATAAAGATCAGTAATATCCACAAACAGGAACTCTAATTGTGATTGACATACCTGGATTTTCAAAGGTCATCAGATATGAATTAAAATAGTCCCAAAAGAGACAGGCTCATCATTTCTTTCACTGCTGTTTGTACAATTTTGTTCTGTGCTAATTCAGCTGCCACATTTGCCAACAAAACAAAGTGACTGTGTTTCAAGTGTAATTCATTGGTTGTGATGTACTTTAGGGTGTTCTGTGAAAGACGTTTTCTGAATTCAATCACTTCCTTTTTTGAACCAATTCCCTTATGTGGGGCACATGTGTCACAAAGTTGCTGATTTATTGGTGTCAACTGCTAAGGCAATATCAAATCTTGTATTTTCTTTCAAGAGACAGTGAAAACATCTTTATAAAATTACTTAAGAAGAAACATTTCTTGCAGATTTATTTTCTTAGCAAAACACAAGAAATAAGAACATGCATTCATGTTTAAAATTTGTTTTGTGGGGATGGGCAAGGTCATATTTATTGCCCCTGAAAAATTGCTGGTAGGCTTTCTGTATGAATTTAAGCTAAGTGCCTTATTAGGCACTTCAGAAGACATTAAGGGTTAACTACATACTACTGGATTAACAAAACATGTAAAGCTTGACTGGGTCGGATATCAATGAACCTGTTGAGTTTCTAATGACAATTCAATAGCGTTCTCAGTGCCAACCCACAAATGAGTAGATTTATTGAAGTCAATTTGTCTTTGAGGAATTTGTACTCTAACCTCTAGATTGAGAGTTCAGGCACAAAACCACTAAACTATCTATTTAGCACCTATCATCTAAAATGATGCCCAAGGTACTTTAAAAATAGAGTCAAGTAAGTGAAACGAGCACCTAGCCAGGAAGGGAGAGGTCAGGAAAGGTGGCTCAAAGATCAGTTGAAAAATGGATTTTGAGAATTTTTTTACATTTGAAAGGGCCTATGGGGGAAATTTTGGACAGCAGGGTAGAGGTTGTTGCAGGCTTTGCCAAAAGTGGTGTAGTAAATGGATAAAGGGGTGGTACAGAAGGCCAGATTCACAGCAGCAGATTTCATGAGTCCTGTGAGTGAAGTCTATTTGCTCACTCTAGTATTACTCAGTGGGCTGAATTTTCTGGTTGGTGGGGGGGGGGTTACGGACCGGGCACAGGCGGGGACCCAATTGCCGTTCATGATCAGATCCACGCCGCCATTTTACGCAGGCGGGCAAATTAAGGCCCACCCAGCATACTTCACGACTCCTGTGCATAGCTGGAGTGGGCGGGTGGCGGTGGGTGTACTCAGGCTGCTGGGTCCAATGGCGACCTGCATAAAGGAAGGCCCTGGCAGCCTCAGAATGGCTGGGTGAAGGGCTCTGCAGGGGGGCAATGGAGGTTATGAAAGTCTGGAAGGTAGGCCAGCGGGGCAGGCCAGGCCGGAGGGTAGCCGTTTGGGGCAGGCCAGGCCAGAGGGTAGACCTTTGGGGGAGGCCAGGCCAGAGGGTAGGCCATCGGGGCAGGCCAGGCCGGAGAGTAGCCCTTTGGGGCAGGCCTGTCCGGAGGGTAGCCCTTCGGGGCAGGCCAGGCTGGAGGGTAGGCCATCGGGGCGGGGCAGACCAGGCCGGAGGGTAGGGCGTGGGGGGCTAGTGTGCCCCTTGTTTTTCGGATGACTGCCTTGCTGCCCTCCTCGAGGAGGTGGCAGCACAGCGGGAGGTGCTGGTTCTTATGTTATGTTTAGAGAGGTGAGACTTGAGGGTAATTTGAATAAACTTTCTAAAATAATGAAGATGATTGTGTTAAGTAGAACAATTATCTCAACAAGATAGGTTAGGTATTACCAGAAGACACGCCTATATGTTATGGAAGGTCTGAACGAGGTTGATTTTTCTTCTTTTCCCAGGGAACATTGGGCCTGTGGAAGAGGTTGTGGATTGTACAGTGAGCAATGATCCTCCAAATTACCTCAAATGAGAGCTGGACCTATTTCTGACTGGAATGGTCATCACCTTGTGCAAGGGGTGCATTTCCTGTAACATTAATCAGGGATAATATGATTCACTTGAGGCAGAATTTTCTGACTGGCGGAGGGGCAGAGCGGGAGCGAGAGCGGACTTGACCGCCGCCCACGATCATGTCCACACCACCATTTTATGCGGGTGGGCCAATTAAGGCCCGAACAGCGTGAATCGTGGCTCCCGAGGACAGCGGGAGTGGGCGGACAGCGGCGGGACTGCAATGACCACCCGGTCCAATGGTGACCTGCAGGCCTCTTTTAAAAAGCTGCTGCAGCCTTTCAAAGGCTGTGAATCACGGCCTGTGGAAGGGCTCCCCAGAGCGCTGCTGGTGAGCAGGCCAGGCAGGAGGGTAGGGCAGGGGGGGCACTGTGCCCCTCGTTTTTCCAATGATTGCCTTGCTGCCCTCCCCGAGAAGGTGGCAGGATGGTTGGGGGTCCTGGTACCCCAGGAGGGAGGATGAGGCCCCCCCACATGACCAAACGTGCCTGGGAGGAGGTGGTGGAGGTCATGAGCTCCCACGACGTGGTGGGACGCACCAGGATCCACTGTCGCAAGCGCTTCAACAACCTGTTGTGCTCTGGAAGGGTGAGTACCATGTTGGCATTGGTCACTTAACCCAGCAGGTTGGCTTTCCCCTCGCTGTGCACCACCCCCCCAAGTCTGAGTGTAGTGACTGTATTGGATCATTGATGCATGTGTCCTTTACTGAGTGGGCCACAGATATTGCCCATGCCGAGGTCACCCTGAGAGGGTGGTGAAGAGATGGGTTCTGCACCCGCAGCATGTGGTAAACTGAGACCCATATGACTGTTTTGGGGGCAACCTGGAGGAGCTGCACCTAGGTGCAGTGCTGGAACTCCAGGATATGTCCAAGTCAGGGTGATGACATGCTGGGAGGGGAGCTTCGAGGTGGCATGGCAATGAACCATCTTCTGCCCTCTGCACTCCATAGGCTTGCGCCTCCTTGCTGTGGAAAGATATACCGTGTGGTGCCTAATGTGATGTAGGCAGCATGTGGCCAAAGGTAGGGAACAGGCCTGGCATCTTTGTGTGAGTGTTCGGCAGCAGCGGGGTGAGGAGGCACTGGAGCTCTGATATGTCCCACTCTGGTTGGGGTGGGCCATGCGTGAAAATAATCCATGTACAATTTGCACAAATCAATGCTCATCTCTCATTTTCAGGAGAAGAATGCTCATAGCGCGGCAGAGCATGTGAGCCCTGGATTTGGAGAGGCTGGTGTCAGTGAGGCTGGGGTGCCACAGGCAGGTATGCTTGCCCAACAGTGAGGTCAGCATTGTTCTCCCAACAGCCATGGCACTGCTGAATGTTAATTGATTTAATTTTGCAACATGGCTTGACCATTGCTTATGGAAGGATGAGCGCATAATGATCCAGGGGACAGGGATGTACTTTGACATTGTCTCCACTTTAACTGATCCAATGTCCTTGTTCTTCCTTTCAGCGTCAGCGGAGCAGGGCCAGGAGGAGGAGCAGCAGGAGCTTCCTCTCAAACCTGAGGGCCCTGAAGTCTCACCAGTGTCACACCATCTCTGCCAGGCAGGCACCAGTGCAGATACTAGCACCTCGGTGGGAATTAGATCATCGGCTAGTGTCCCGAAGCACAGCAGTGAGAGCACTTCACACTCGCTGGAGGAGCTGGCAGAGTCAGAGAGTGCCCATGGTGCCAGCATTCGGAGAACTGCAGGGGACCAGGCACATGCTCAGTCGGTGCCTGATGATGTGCCTCTGGAGTCGTCCGCAATGCAGCAGGTACAGGAAATGCGGCCGGGTGTGCGGGAGCATCTGGGGGAGATACATGAGGCTATGCTTGGCTTGGTCTCCGTGGTGGAGGAGTCTATGCAGACGATCGCCGAAGTAATGAGCCTCATGTCCGAGCGCCATGCATCCTCCATGGAGAGAGTAGTGATTCTCGTGGCGAGGCTCCTCCAGGAGACCAGTCAGGCCTGCATGGGGATGCGCTCTGACCAGCAAGCCCTCACATCGGCATTGACCCCAGCTGGTCATTGCCAGTGTGGGAGATGGTCTAGGCATCAAGTTTCCCAGCTCGGTCCGCATCCATCCACGGTGAGCAGGGAAGTCCAAAGTGACCTCACCTCGGCGCATCAGCTGCCTGTTGTCTCTGCGTGCTCCTCTCAGGGTGCTCCAGATGAGGGCGGCAGCTTCTCCGTCCCTCTGCCAGTGACTGTAGCATCTGGTGAGGCTGTGACGACTGGAGAGATGCCAGCTGTGGAACTGGCAGCTCCCTCCCAGGCAGGGCCGGCACAGACTCCACGGGCCAGAGGACGCCCGCCAAGGTCATCAAGGCCAACAGGACAGCAAAGTCAGCAGGCTGTCTCAGATGCCACTCTGAGTGATGGGGCAGCACCAAGATACAGCACCTGGAAATGAAAACACAAGGCACTTTAGGCACACCATGGCTTTATCACTGGTGCTTTTGTGTTGGCCTGAGATGAGGTCCTTATGATTTGTTCTGATTTGGAACACGATTGTCTTTTTTTGCATACGTTTGTTTGCTTGACATATTAATTTCAGATATGTCACCATGGCTGAGGGAGCCTCTTTTCTTCTGCATGTGGATGTAATGAGTGCTGTGTTGGACATTCAACTTTATTAACAAGGCCCTTAGTTACTGTTCCTAACCTGGAAGATTTTACACTTAGGTGTTGAGTATGGAGCCTACAGCCCAGGCTTGTCCTGGAGGTCCATATGTGGTGTGCTAAAAGAAGGTTCATTGGATTAAAGCCTCCCGGGTGTCCCTGCCTCCCTGGAGTTTGCCTGGGTCAGCATCTACCCACTCAGCGTTTCCCTGTGCATGCTCATCCTCGGACTCACTGCTGGACTCATCGTGTGCAGCCGCAGACACTGCATCAACATCTTCATCGTCCACTGCGTCCCCCCTTTCCAGCGCAAGATTGTGGAGAGCGCAGCATGCAACCACTATCACCAAGACACAATCTGGGGGGTACTGGAGTGCACCCCCTGAGCGGTCCAGGCATCGGAAGTGCATCTTGAGAAGACCAATGGCTCTCTCCACCACAGCCCTTGTGGTGATGTGGCTCCTATTGTACCACTGCTCAGCTTCTGTTCTTGGATGGCGGAGAGGCGTCATGAACCACCTTCTGAGGGGATAGCCCTTGTCACCCAGCAGCCAACCATCCAGCCGGGCTGGAGCACTGAAGAGCCCCGGCACCTGGGAGTGTCTGAGGATGTAGGCGTCGTGGGAGCTGCCTGGGTACCTTGCACAGACTTGTAGAATCAGCATCCTGTGATCACACACTATCTGCACGTTCATGGAGTGGAAGCCCTTCCTGTTGACGAAGGCACCGGGCTCACCTGCTGGCGCCTTGATGTCCACATGTGTACAGTCTATAGCACCCTGGACGCAGGGGAAGCCAGCAATGGCCACGAAGCCTCTGGCTCGCTGTGTCTGGTTTGCCTGGTCCCAACGGTAGAGGATGAAGGTCAGTGCCCATCTGAACAGAGCGTCTGTAACCTGCTTGACACAAGTGTGGACAGCCGATTGGGAGACACCGCAAAGATCACCCACGGACCCCTGGAAGGATCGGACATCATCCCGCACCCGCCAACGAAATATCATGATGGTGCGCAGTGACGTCGGGACCCTCGCCCGACATCACCGCGCGTCATTTTAAGCGCATACATGCGGGGCCCAACCCCACACGCCAACGGGAAAATTCTGTCCAGTATTACCGGAGACTCCACCACCACTTAAGCTATTGCTTCCAACCATCCCACCCAGTCAAACAGGCAATGAAAATGACTGAAAATAAAGAACAATTTTTTTATCATCCCTAAGGCTGTTCTCCCCAGCTGCTTGCAAAAGTGACCCAAAGATCCATCAGGAACATTACCACTACGCTAATGTTACTGGACGACTAATCCAGAGGCCTGGACCAGTGCACCAGAGACATGAGTTTGAATCCCACCACAGTAGCTGGGGGAATTTAAATGTATATATTAATAAATCTGGAATTAAAAAGCTAATTTCAGTAATGATGAGCATGAAACAATCAGATTGAGGTAACAAAGGTCACCTGGATCACTGATGCCCTTCATAGAAAAAAACGTGCTGCCCTTACGTGCTCTGACCTACATGTGATTCCAGAGTCACAGTAATGTGGTTGACACTGAATAGCCTGGCAAGGCACTCAGTTCCATCAAACCACTGCAGAACAGTTGAATAAGAATAAAACTGGACGGACCACCCTGCATCTATCTAGGTAGCAGAAACGACAAGGGCACACACAACCCTGTTGACCCTGCCAAGTCGTCCACAGCAACATCACAAAATCACAGAATCATTGCAGTGCAGAAAGAGACCATTCAGCCCATCACGTCTGCACTGGCTCTCTGAATAAGCAATTCCTTTACTGCCGTTCTCCCGTCTTCTCCCTGTAACCCTGCACGTTCTTCCTTTTTGGGTAAGAGTCTAATTCCCTTTTAAATGCTTCAACCTGCACCAAAGCTCCCTGCATCACACTCTCAGGCAGTGCATTCGAGACCTTAACCACTCACTGCGTGAAAACATTTTTTTCTCATATTGCTTTTGCTTCTGTTGCCAACTACAAAGACACCTGGGGAACTCCACTACAAACCTTCCTCCAGCCCAAAAAGCATCTATTAACTACTATTCTCTGTTTCCTGTTGCTTAGCCAATTTTGCATCCATGTTACTATTTCCCTTTTATTCCATGAGCTATAAACTTTGCTCACAAGTCTGTTGTGTGGCACTTGCACATCACGTCAACAGCATTACATTCATCAACCCTCTCTGTTACCTCATTAAAAAACACCAGCAAGTTAGCTGGACGTGATTTTCCCTTAAGCTATCCATGCAGGCTTTCCTTAACTAACCCACGTTTATCCATGTGACTATTAATTTTGTCTTGGATTATTGTTTCTAGAAGTTTCCCCATCCACCACCACTCTCCTCCGTCTGGCTGAACTTGTTCTCTCACTGAACAATTTCACCTTAAACTCGTCTCACTTTCTCCAAATAAAAGGTGTGGCTATGGGTACCTGCATGGGCCCCAGCTATGCCTGTTTCTTTCTGGGGCATGTGGAACATTCCTTGTTCAAGTCCTACTCAGGCCCCCTCCTACAACTCTTTCTCCGGTACATCAATGACTACTTCGGTGCCGCTTCATGCTCTCGTCGGGACCTGGAAACATTTATTAATTTTGCTTCCAATTTCCACCCCTCCATCATTTTCACATGGTCCATCTCTGACACTTCCCTTCCCATCCTTGACCTCTCTGTCTCAATTTCTGGTGATAGACTGTCCACCAATATCCATTACAAGCCTACTGACTCCCACAGCTACCTTGACTACAGCTCCTCACACCCCACTTCCTGTAAGGACTCCATCCCATTCTCTCAGTTCCTTCGCTTCCGTCACATCTGTTCTGATGATGCCACTTTCCAAAACAGTTCTTCTGACATGTCTTCCTTCTTCCTTAACCGAGGTTTTCCACCCACGGTGGTTGACAGGGCCCTCAACCGTGTCAGGCCCATCTCCCGTGTATCTGCCCTCAAACCTTCCTCTCCCTCCCAGAACCATGATAGGGTCCCCTTTGTCCTCAATTATCACCCCACCAGCCTCCGCATTCAAAGGATCATCCTCTGCCATTTCTGCCAACTCCAGCATGATGCCACCACCAAACACATCTTCCCTTCACCCCACCGTCAGCATTCCATAGGGACCATTCCCTCCAGGACACTCTGGTCCACTCCTCCATCACCCCCAACACATCAACCCCCTCCCACGGCACCTTTCCATGCTATCGCAGAAGGTGCAACACCTGCCCCTTTACTTCCCCCCTCCTCAACATCCAAGGGCCCAACCACTCTTTTCAAGTGAAGCAGCACTGCACTTGCACTTCCCTCAATTTAGTCTACTGCATTCGCTGCTCCCAATGCGGTCTCCTCGACATTGGAGAGACCAAACGCAGACTGGGTGACCGCTTTGTGGAACACCTTCGGTCTGTCCGCAAGCATTACCCAGACCTCCCTGTCGCTTGCCATTTCAACACACCACCCTGTTCTCATGCCCACATGTCCATCCTTGGCCTGCTGCAATGTTCCAGTGAAGGTCAATGCAAACTGGAGGAACAGCACCTCATCTTCCGACTAGGCACTTTACAGCCTTCCGGACTTAACATTGAGTTCAACAACTTCAGATCATGAACTCTCTCCTCCAATCCCCCTTTTTTTAAATAATTTATATATTTTTTTTTAAATATATTTTTCTTTTCCCACCTATTTCTATTATTATTTTTAAATTTATTTCCATCCATTGTTTTATCTCCACCTTTTAGCCCATTTTGATCCCTTCCCCTTACCCCACCCCACTAGGGATATCTGTCACTTGCTCATCCTGCTTTCTACCCTTAATGTCACCATTAACACATTCCTTAGTTAATATCACCACCATCAACATCCCTTTGTCCTTTTGTCTATGACATCTTTGGCAATCTCTTCTTTGCCTCCACCTGTCACTGGCCCTCTATCCAGCTCCACCTGTCCCACCCCCCTCAAACAGACTATATTTCATCTAATTTCCATTTTTCCTTAGTTCTGATGAAGAGTCATATGGACTCAAAACGTTAACTGTGTTCCTCTCCGCAGGTGCTGTCAGACCTGCTGAGCTTTTCCAGCTATTTTTGTTTTTATTTCAGATTTCCAGCATCCGCAGTATTTTGCTTTTACCAAAGTTAAACTAACTGGCCTGTAGTTGCTGGGCTTATCTTTACGCACTTTTTTGAACAAGGGTATAATATTTGCAATTCTCCGGTCCTCTGGCACCACCCCTGAGTCTAAGGAAGACTAGAAAACTATAATCAGTGCCTCCATAATTTCCACTTACTCTTCCCTCAGTATTCTTGGATGCATCTCATCCGCCCCTGGTGCCTTATCAACTTTAAGTTCAGACAGCGTATCCAATACCTTGTCCTTATCAATTTTAAACCCGTCTAGTGTCTGAAATAACCTCCTCCTTCACCGTGACCAATGTAGCGTCTTCTTACTTGGTAAACACAGATGCAAAGTATTCATGTAATACCTCGGCTGTGCCCTCTGCTCCATGCGTAAATCCCTTTTTAGGTCCCTAATTGGCCCTACTCCTCATTTCTCACCATTTTACTATTTATATGTTTCATCTGGGGTCTTGTGCCATAATTGGGAGAGCTGCCCCACTGGCTAGTCAAGCAGTAGTCTGGCATAGACATGCTCACAGAATCATACTTTACAGTCAATGTCCTAGACTCCTCTAGCACCATCCCTGCTTCTGTGCTGTCCCACCAACAGGACAGATCTTTCAGAGATGGTGGCACAGTGGCATATGGTGGGGTGAGAGTGGCCTTGGGAGCATTGGCTCAGGACTCCATGAAGTTTCATGGCATCAGGTCAAACATGGGCAAGGAAACCTCCTACTGATCACCACCTACCGCCCTCACTCAGTTGATGTATCAGTACTCCCCATGTTAAACATCACTTGGATGAAGCACTTAGGGTAATAAGGGCACATAATGTACACTGGGTGGGGGACTTCAAAGTCCTATCACCAAGAGTGGTTTTGTTGAACCATTGCTGGCTGAGTCCTGAAGAACTTATCTGCTAGACTAGACTTACCTCAAGTGGTAAAAGTACAAATTAGAGGGAAAAACCTACTTGACCTCACACTCATCAATCTAACTGCCACAGATGCATCAGTCTATGACAGTATCAGTAGAAGTGACCACCGTACGGCCCTTCTCCACATTGAGGATACAGTCCATCGTGTTATGTGGCACTACCACCATGCTAAATAGGATAGAGTTTGAACAGATCTAGCAACTCAAGCTGAGTATCTATGAGGTGCCATGGGCCATCAGCAGCAGCAGAATTGTATTCTCCCACAACCTGCAACCTCATGGCCCAGTATATCCTTCACTCCACCATTACCGTCAAGCTGGGGGATCAACCGTGGTTCAATAAAGAGTGCAGGAGGGCATGCCAGGAGCAGCACCAGGCATACCTAAAAATAAGATGCCAACTTGGTGAAGTTACAACACAGGACTACTTGTATACTAAACAGCAAGAGCAACATGCAATAGACAGAACTAAGCAATCCCACAACCAACAGATCAGATCTAAGCTCTGCAGTCCTGCCACATACAGTCGTGAGTGGCGGTAGCCCATTAATCAACTTACTGGAGGAGGAGGCTCCGCAGAAATTCCCATCCTCAGTGATGGGGGAGCCTGGAACATCAATGCAAAAAATAAGGCAATGCAAAAAGAGCATTTGCGTCTTCAGCCAGAAGTGCTGAGTAGATAATCCATCTCGGCTTTCCCCTGAGGTCCAGTATCATAGGTGCCAGTCTTCACCAATTCAATCCACTCCTAATGATATCAAGAAACAGTCAAGCATACTATATACTACAAAGGGCATGGGCCCTGACAACATCCCAGTTCTAGTACTAGAGAATTGTGCCCACAACTAGTCACACCCCTAGTCAAGCTGTTTCAGCACAGCTACAATGCTGGCATCTACCTGGGAATGTGGCAAATTGCCATGGTATATCCTGACCACAAAAAGCAGGACAAACCCAATCTCGACAATTACTGCCCTATCACATTTAATCATCAGCAAAATGTTGGAAGATGTCATCAACAGTGCTATCATGCGGCACTTACACAATAATAACCTGCTCGCTGGTGCTCAGTTTGGGTTCCACCAGGGCCAGACCTCATTTCAGCCTTGGTTCAAATCTGGACAAAAGAGCTGAATTTCAGAGGTGAGGTGAGAGTGACTGCCCTTGACATCAATGCAGCATTTTACCGAGTGTGGCATCAAAGAACCCTAGCAAAACTGATGTCAATGGGAATCAGAACAAACTCTCTCATACCCTTTTTTTCATTCATTCTCGGGATGTGGGCTTCGCTGGTTGGGCCAGCATTTATTGCCCATCCCTAGTTGCCTTTGAGAAGGTGGTGGTGAGCTGCCTTCTTGAACCGCTACAGTCCATGTGGCGTAGGTACACCCACAGTGCTGTAAGGAGGGGAGTGCCAGGTTTTTGACCCAGTGACAGTAAAGGAGCGGCGATATATTTCCAAGTCAGGATGATGAGTGACTTGGAGCAGAACGACCAGGTGGTAGTGTTCCCATCTATCTGTTGCCCTTGTCCTTCTAGATGGTAGTGGTTGTGGGTTTGGAAGGTGCCGTCGAAGGAGCCTTGGCGAATTACTGCATTGCATCTCGTAGATGCTACACACTGCTGATACTGTGCATCAGTGGTGGAGGGAGTGAATGTTTGTGGATGTGGTGCCAACCAAGTGGGCTGCTTTGTCCTGGACAGTGTCAATCTTCTTGAGTGTTGTGAGAGCTGCACTCATCCAGGCAAGTGGTGAATATTCCATCACACTCTGCCTCTGACCTGCTCTTGTAGCCACAGTATTTATATGTCTAGTCCAATTCAGTTTCTGGTCAATGGTAACCCCCCAGGATGTTGATAGTGGGGGATTCAGTGATGGTAATGCCATTGAACATCAAGGGGTGATGGTTGGATTCTCTCTTGTTGGAGATGCTCATTGCCTGACACTTGTGTGGCACAAATATTACTTGCCACTTGTCAATCCAAACCTGGATATTGTCCAGGTCTTGCTGCATTTGGACATGGACTACTTCTGTATCTGAGGAGTCGTGAATGGTGCTGAACATTGTGTAAAATCATCAGCGCACATCCCCACTTTTGACCTTATGACGGATGGAAGGTCATTGATGAAGCAGCTGAAGATGGTTGGGCCAAGGACACTACCCTGAGGAACTCCTGCAGTGATGTCCTGGAGCTGAGATGACTGACCTCCAACAACCACAACCATTTTCCTTTGTGCTAGGCATGACTCCCAACCAGTGGAAAGTTTTCCCCCTGATTCCCATGGACTCCAGTTTTGCTAGGGCTCCTTGATGCCACACTCGGTCAAATATTACCTTATACAGCTAATTAGATGTATTGTGAGAAAATAGAAGGTGAGGTGGAAAAGAAGGATTAGGACAGGGAATTAAACTATTTAAATTTCACAAAATTGTGTTTGCATCAATATTTGCAATGTAAGTGCACCTTTAATGTACACTTCAGCAAGTTGAACACAGCAAAGTGGTACAACCTGTAATGTCCTACATGAAAGACTGATGGAAACAGAATCAGGAGTAACATGAATTTATGAAAGAAAATTGAATAATTGGATATTTAAAGTCCAGTCAAGTCCCAACTCTGTAATTGGGAAATGATTTGAGTATTTAAATAAGATCTCCACTGCTGTCCTGAGAATCTCTCCACTCACCTGCTGAAAGGAGCTGGTTAAAATCACTGCCCACAGGAAGGCTGTAGGAATGGTGGGGACACGTTGCCAGCTAACGTTTCCTGCCAGTTTTGGTGGGAGACTCCCGGACCTCATGCCACCAAGAGCCCGAGTGATTGCCGCCCGTATGACTGCCAGCGGACTGAAAATCTGGGCTACCACAGCTGCAAACGAACTATAATATTTCTTATAGCAGTAACAGTAGATAGGCATATAATATCCAACCTCAATGAATCAATAATGAATGATAGCCTGGATTTTGCTCTGCTCCTACTTTTCGGCTCCCAACTCTGCTCCGCATTTCTGGTGGGGTCCCGATACACATCTTGGGTCGAACGTCTGGGCTCTGACGATCCAGAGACTGGAAGATCTGAGCTGATAAGTCATTTGCTTTGTGGAGTTTAACTTCATATACGTGACTCTTGGGCTTAGAGGGTGAAGCTATAAGGACAGGTTACACAAATTGGCTTGTATTCCCTGAAGTATAGAAAAATGAGAAGCGATTTAATCAAAGTATTTAAAATGTTAAAAGGATTTGATAGGGTAAAGAGAGAGAAACTATTTCCTCTGGCAAGGGTATCAAGAATAAGAGGACATAACCTTAATATTAGACCAAGGTCATTTTGGGGGAAATTGGAAAGTGCTTTGTCCCTCAAAAAGTAGGATAACATAAGGAATTATATCCCCAAAAAGGCTGTTGAACCTTGGAGTCAATTGGGTTCTTAATACTGAGATCATTAGATTTTTGTTCGGTAATGGTATTGAGGGGTATGGAGCAAAATGGGTAAAAAGGGTTGAGATACGGATCAGCCATAATGTAAATAAGGGGCTGAATGGCCTATTTATGTTCCTATATGAATAGAAACATAGGAAAAATAGAAGCAGGAGTAAGTCATTTGTCCTTTCGAGCCTGCTCCGCTGTTCAATATGACCATGGCTGATCCTCTATCTCAACGCCGTACTCCAGCTCTCTCCCCGTACCCCTTGATGCCTTTAGAGTCTAGAAATCTATCTATTTCCTTCTTAAATATATTCAGCGACTTGACCTCCACAGCCCTCTGGTAGAGAATTCTACAGGTTCACCACTCTCCGAGTGAAGAAGTTTTTCCTCATCTCAGCCCGAAATGGCCTACCCCATATCCTGACATTGTGACCCCTTTTTCCAGACCCTCCAGCCAGAGGAAACATCATCCCTACATCCAGTCAGTCCAGCCCTGTGAGAATTTTATACAATTCAATGAGATCCCCTCTCATTCTTCTAAACTCCCGTGAATACAGGCCTAGTCGCCCCAATTTCTCCTCATACAACAATGTATCCCAGGATTCCATCCTGGGATTCCATCCCAGGAATCAGTTTGGTGAACCCTCTCTGCACTCCCTCTATGGCAAGTATATCCTTTCTTAGGTAATGAGACCAAAACTGCACACAATACTCCAGGTGTGGTCTCACCTAGGCCCTGTACACCTGTAGCAAGACATCCTTGCTCCTGTGCTCAAATCTTCTTGCAATGAAGACCAGCATACCATTTGCCTTCGTGCTTGTTGCTCCTGCATGCTTGCTTTCAGTGATTGGTGTACAAGGATACCCAGGTCCCTCTGTACAACAATATTCCCCAATCTATCACCATTTAAATAATACTCTGCCATTCTGTTTTTCCTATCAAAGTGGATGACTTCACATTTATTCCCTATACTGTGTCTGCCATGTATTTTACCATTCACTCAACTTGTCTAAATCACCTTGAAGCCTGTTAACACCCTCGTCATCGCTCACATTCCCACCTAGTTTTGTGTCATCACCAAACTTGGAAATATTACATTTGGTTCCCTCATCCAAATCATTGCTATATATTGTGAATAGCTGGGGCCCAAGCACTGGTCCCTGCAGTACCCCATTAGTCACCACCTGCCATTCTGAAAAAGACCCATTTATTCTTACTCTCTGTTTCCTGTCTGCTAACCAATTCTCAACCCATGCCAATATATTACCCCCAATCCCATGTGCATTAATTTTATGCACTAACCTCCTATGTGGGACTTTATCAAAAGCTTTCTGAAAATCCAAATACATCACATCCACTGGTTCTCTCTTATCCTACTAGTTACATCCTCAAATCTCCAGGAGGTTTGTCCAACATGATTTCCCTTCCATAAATCCATGTTGACTTTGTCTAATCCCGTTGATATTTTCTAAATGTCCTGTTATCACATCCTTTATAGTAGACTAGCATTTTCACTACCACTGATGTTAGGCTAACCGGTCTCTAATTCCCTGTTTTTACCCTCCTTTTTTAAATAGTGTGGTTACATCTTCCACCCTCCAATCTGCCAGGACTGTTCCAGAACCTACAGAATTTTGGAAGATGACAACCAATGCATCCATTATTTCCATGGCCACCTCCTCTAGTACCCTGGGGTGTCGATTATCAGGCCGTGGGGATTTGTTGACTTTCAGTCCCATTAATATCTCCAGTACTATTGTTTTAGTAATACTAATTTCCTTCAATTCCTCCTTCTCTCTAGACCTTTGGTTCCCTAGTATTTCTGGGAAGTTATTTATGTCTTCCTCCGTGAAGACAGAGCTAAAGTAGCTGTTTAATTGCTCGCAAAATCCTTGTTCTCTACTACAAATTCTCCTTTTTCGGACTGTAAGGGACCTACATTTGTCTTCACTAATCGTTTCTTCTTACACATGTATAGAAGCTTTTACAGCCCTCTTTTATGTCCATTGCAAGTTTACTGTCATACTCTATTTTTCCCTCTTAATCAATCTCTTTCCCCTTTGTAACGTAGTGATAGTAACAGTTGCTATTTTGATGTGTCCCTTGTAGTAAAGGATTATGTCCTATAGAGTAACTGGTCTTGTTGTTCACAGGTGGAGTCATCAATCTGACTATTCCAATCGTCCTCCCGGTCAGCACGGAAGATAAAGAACGTTTGGCCTGCTGTTCAGCCTTTGCGCTTGTATACTCGGGTCGTAGAGTGGCCATACTTCAAAACCCAGAGTTTTATCTGCACAGGAAAGAGGAACGTTGTGCACGACAGTGGGGAACAACCTGTGAAAAGCATCCCTACATTAAGGTATGTGACGCCAGTGGCTGAACGAACAAATTGAACAAGTGCCAGTACTCACTCCTTGGTTACTCAGACTCTACCCAATTTGTTTCATACAGGTTAGCAAGCCAGTGATCCTTAACATACTTCTGAACCCTAACTTGTATTGATCCCTAACCTCACATTGACCTCCAACCTCACACTGACCCCTAAGTTCTACAGCAGAAACTTGCATTCATATAGCACCTTTAACATAGTATAATAATCCCAAGGCACTTCACAGGAGTGTTGTCAGAATTTGGCAGCAAGCCACATTGGTGCAAAAAGGGAGAAACTTAGTCAAATAGGTTTTAAGGAAAGGAGGGAGGTAAAGAGATGCAGAGACTAAATGAGGGAATTCCAGAGCTTGGGGTCTAGGCAGCTGAAACCATGGCTGCCAATGGTGGAACAGTTAAAATTGGAGACGCTCAAGAGGCCAGAATTGGAAGGGTGCAAAGATTTTGGAGGGTTGGGGGACTGGAGGAGGTCACAGAGATAGGGAAGAGTGAGGCCATGGATAATTTGATAACAGGGATGATAATTAACTGGGAACCGGTGTAAGTCAGCGAGCACAGGGGTGATGGGTAAAAGGGGTTTGGTGCGAATTAGGATATGGGCAGTAGAGTTTTGGATGGCCTCACAATTATATAGGGTGCAAGATGGGAGGCTGGCCATGAGGCATTAGAATAGTTAAGCCTAGAGGTGACAAGGACGTGGATGAGGGCTTCAGCAGAAGATCAGCCGGGGCAGGGAAGAGGAAGTCAGACAAAACTATGAAGGGGGAGCTATGTGGTTTAGGGATGGTGAGGATATGTGGTTGAAAGCTTAGCTTGGGATCAAGTATGATCCCAAGGTTGTGAACTCTCTGACTCAGACTCAGACAGTTGGTAAGGAGAGGGATGGAGTTCCCTAACCTCACACTGACCCATAACTTTACACTGACCCCTAACTTCACACTGACCTTTAAATTCACACTGACCCCTAGCCTCACACTGACCCCTAACCTCACACTTACCCCAACCTCATACTGAACTCCTAACCTCACACTGACCCTTAAATTCAGACTGACACTGACCTCACTCTGGCCTCTTAAATTTACACTGACCCCTAACCTCATACTGCCCCTTAACTCCACCCTGACCCTTAATCTCACAATGACCCCTAATCTCATGCTGACCCCTAACTTCAATGATCCCTAAACACACTGACCTCTAATCTCACACTGGCCTCTAACCTCATTCTAACTTCAATGATCCCTAATAATGCTGACCTCTAACCTCACTCTGACCCCTAACCTCATGCTGACCCCTATCTTCACATTGGAACCGTGCTGAGCCAGGAACCTTGCTCAAAGCTCCAAACCAATTTGAATACCAAGATGTAGGAATGTCATATTTTGGTCAGTGTGCCTCTTCAATCTACTACTTGTAAAGAATCAATTGTCAGCTCTGTATAATTAAAATATATAAGGTGAAAACACGATGAAGAACTGGAACTACCAATTTGATGGCATCCTACTAGGTGTGAAGTGGTATGAGCCAAGAAGGTTTAATGGCTTTGAGTGCAAAGAACGTTACAATAAGTGTTTGGTAGGTTTCAAGACTTGCACAGTCCCTTTCAGCCCCACTCACTCATAAGGCAAAAATTCTAGCTGACTGCTTTTAATATCAGGACTAAAAAGTGTTTTTGGAGATTTCCAAGGTGCAACCTCCTTTAATAACTGGAATTTAACTATGTTGGGGAAGGGCAAGTGAATGAACTCTAAGCTCCACCTTAGGGTTGCCAACTCTCCTAGGCTTGTCCTGGTGTCTCCAGGAATGAAAAATCAATCACCTGCATGGACATGCTGTAAGTAACCCAGAAGAAAAAATATGGCATTGAAAAAATGTGTGTTTTCTTTCTTGGGCCCCTTTTGTTTATTAGCTATTATAATATTGGAGATGGGAATAAAGGCTACTTGATTGGGCGGAGTGGTTCCAAGTGAGAAGTAAAGTGATGAAACCTCTGGGACACAAGTAGAGTTGGCAAGCTTACTCCAACTAACTACTGCTTCAAAATGGCTGCCAGAAGGTACCGCAGATCTCATTCATGGGAAGGTTCTGGCCCTCTCTGTGACGCTCACCACAGGGACACACCTGAGATTGTGGGGGGGGCTCAGCAACTCACACCGCAGCACTCCCTGACACCACAGGTCAGCACTTTTCAATAAGCTGTGTCACTGCACATCACTTCTTACTGGCCGAAGGTGTCGATGACTTTAAGTTTAGGCATTGACATAGCTAGGGAATCACTGAGTCTGGCTGATGGTGTTGTTTCCACCTGCAGCAACAAAGTTCATCAGCAAGAAGACCAAATCCAAAGTGTTGTGCTTTATAGATAAGTGCAGGCGTGATTCGTTTCTGGAGGTGGAGATGGGTTATTTAACATGGAGCACATTTCTAAATGTTGCTTTAATAATAACTATTTCAGATGGTGATGGAAAGTGGAGACTGGCTTGTTGGAGGTGACCTTCAGGTACTGGAGAGGATTCGATGGAATGATGGTCTGGATCAGTATCGCTTAACTCCTCAGGAACTCAAGCAGAAGTTTAAAGACATGAACGCTGGTATAATTTCTCCACTGCTGCTAAATTCCCCTCAGCTCAGTATTGATGATGGGGCTGAATGAATTCACTCCATTAATGTCTTTTCTGAGCCAGCCTGGTCCCTTCAGTAATCTCCGTCCCCTTCTGTGATAAATCACTCTTCACAGAGCCTATCCAGTGCTTCCTTGGTTGTCCTTGGTTTCTTGTTCCATGGGTTTCTGTAGGGCCATGTTCCCATTCTTGAAAGGTACCCAAGCCATTGTAGTCCCTCTTGGATCTTCCGTGTAAACATTGTTTCTCGGCAACACTGTGATCCTTTAGTATCATTCTTAATTTCTCTAATCATCCAGCAATTAGAAAACTTCTTGTGGATTTCAGTTCTAAAATCTTACTGAAGATTATATTTGTAGATGACTATTGTGCAGTTTGGGAGAGAGGTTTTAAAATTATTTTGATAGTCAATGACGAAGGTTCATCAGTTTGAAATTGTCATAAAATGGAGGAGGGAAATTTCTTTGTGCAGAGTTGTTGGAGCACAGAATGTTTTATCAAGAGTAGTAAATCATTGCACCTTTTAAAGGAAGAGTGGCTAAGATACAAAATACAAAACCTGGGAGAGAGCAAGGCATTGGGATCAGTTGTGAATTGCTCTAGCAAAGATCCTGAACAGACACAATGGACCAAATGGCTCCCTGTGTTGTAAGCCACTATGCTTCTATGATAGGGGTTTGCTGGGTCATCCAGAACTGGTTGGGAAGAAGTTTCCTCCAATTAAATATTGGGAATACTGAAGCCATTGTTTTCACTCCCCAATCCAAACTCCATTCCCTAGGTGCCAGTTCCATGCCTCTCCTTGGCAACAGTCTGAGATTAAGCCAGTCTGTTCACAACCTTGTTATACTTGATGCCAAGCTGAGGTTCTGACCTCATTCACGCCATCACTAAGCCCACCTATTTCTAACTCCATAACATCACCCAACTTCACCCTTGTCTCAGCTCATCTGCTGAAACCTTCATTCACGCCTTCATTACCTCTCGACGTGACTATTCCAGTGCACTCCAGGCTGGCCTCCTACATTCCACTCTCCCTAAACTTGAAGCCATCCAATCCCCAGCTGCTCATGTCTTAACTCGCACCAAGTCCTGTGTCACTCCTATGCTCACTGACATACACTGGCTCCCAGTCAAGCAATGACTTGATTTTAAAATTCTCATCCTGTTTTCAAATTTCCCCATTATCTTATCCTCCCTATCTCTGTAATCTCCTCCAGCCCAACAACCCTCCAAGATATCTGCACTTCTCTAATTCAGGCCTCTTGTACATACCCGATTTTAATGTTCCACCATTGGTTCTTGCACCTTCACTTGTCTGGGCTCTAAGCTCTGGAATTCTGCCCTCCGCCCCCCACCACTACACCTCTCCACCTCTCTAGCTCGCTTTCCTCCTTAAAACCCACCTCTTTGACCAAGCTTTTGATGATCTGTTCTAATATCTCCTTTTATAGCTCAGAGTCATACTTTGGACAGAATTTTTCCCTAGTCGGGCGGGCGTGCACCCGACCCGAGCGGGAGTAAAATAGTGCGCGATGGCGTCGAGTGAGCATCCCAACAGCATCACACACTGACGCGATATTTTGGTTGGCGGGCACGTGCGGGAGTCAGCAGCGCACCCGCTGACAATGAAGAGGGCTGTTAAGCCCATTAATTAATTAATTTAATTGAATTTTCCCCTGCCCATCCAACCTTACGGTTGGCCGGTGGGCGAATAGGCCAAACGGCCTTTGCATTTTTAGTGAAACCTGATCCATGGGCGGGATGAGGTTTCAACCGGTGATTTTTTAAACAGTAAAAACTTTTAAAACTAATTCTTAACATGCCCCTCTCATGTGGCAGAGGCACATGAGGGGGCATGTTTTCCTTATATTTCCATTCTTTATTTTTAATGTTAAAAGTCTTCAGCACCCTGAGGCAGCTCTGTGCCTTCAGGGAGATTTCATTGAGTGCACCCACGCACATGCACTGACATCTGCGCTCGCACTCTTCCCCTCCACCCCCCTGCCCACCCAGGCAGCACTGAGCATTTCAGTGCGCGATTCACACTGGTTGGTTGTTAATTGGCCAGCCAGCATGAAGTCACATTCGGGGCCCGATCGCAGGCGGTAGCCGGTTTCGCGGACACTTATGGGCCCACCAGCCACGCTCGCCCATCGAGGTAAAATTCCTGACCTTTGTTTCATAATGATCCTGTGAAGCACCGTGGGATGTTTTATGATGTTAAAGGCGTTATATAAATATAAGTTGTTGTTGTTGCTTCTAGTTATAACCTACAACTATCATGTTAAGATGTTTGAGTGAACGTTTAGGAACCACCTTAAAAGTAGTTAGATTGCATTTTTGGATAAACTTAGTTAACTTTTGGTAACTGTTTAACGGCTTTGCCTGCATTTCCGTAGTGTGCATAAATGTGGTGCTGCTGTTTTCATAATGATGCCTTGGTGTAACTGTTCTCTGCTTCAAAGTAAGCATAGGATTGCACTAAAAGCTGAAATACAGCTGGTCGTGCTAGCAGTAAACTATTTATTATCAAAACAGGTTTGTGACATTGAACTCAACTTTTCAGCTCAACTGGGGATTCATTTGATTCAATTTGCATGAGAGTTTTAGTACTTTAAAGGTATCCTATCAATGCATGCTGTTGCTGTTCTTAGAATGGAAAGAAAATAACTTTTCAATTGGTGAAGGATGAGGGGGGATGTGATTGAAACTTACAGAATACTGAAAGGCCTGGATAGAGTGGACGTGGAGAAGATGTTTCCATTAGTAGGAGAGACTAGGACCCGAGGGCACAGCCTCAGAGTAAAGGGAAGACCTTTTAGAACAGAGATGAGGAGAAACTTCTTTAGCCAGAGAGTGGTGAATCTATGGAATTCATTGCCACAGAAGGCTGTGGAGGCCAGGTCATTAAGTGTATTTAAGACCGAGATAGATAGGTTCTTGACTGGTAAGGGGATCAAAGGTTATGGGGAGAAGGCAGGAGAACGGGGTTGAGAAACTTATCAGCCATGATTGAATGGCGGAGCAGACTCGATGGGCCGAATGGCCTAATTTCTGCTCCTATGTCTTATGGTCTTATGGTCTAAGGATAGATACAGTCAACTGTAACCTATTAGTCAGGACAAAATTTTCTGAAGTAATATAGCCAGCCAGTAATTCTTTCCCACAAAATACAAAAATGATCCTTTCTTATCTTTGTTGCAGATGCTGTTTTTGCATTCCAGCTCCGAAACCCTGTTCATAATGGCCACGCTCTACTGATGCAGGACACGAGACACCGGCTCCTGGAACGGGGCTACAAGCGGCCCGTGCTGCTCCTGCACCCACTTGGGGGCTGGACCAAAGATGACGATGTCCCGCTGGACTGGCGCATGAAGCAGCATGCGGCTGTTCTGGAAGAAGGGGTGTTGGACCCGCAGTCAACCATTGTAGCCGTCTTCCCATCACCCATGATGTATGCCGGGCCAACGGAGGTTAGTAAGAGATCAAGGAAAGGCAGGAAGTAGACGGGCAAGTTAAGACCACTCAGCACCTGAGAGCGTTGGGCGTAAGACCACTTAGGCAAAAATGACATATGTGTTATAAATACTGAATTACCTTGTCGCTTTCAGCATTTTCTCTGTGAAAAATTTCCATTTCCGTTAACTCTTTGGTCGACCTGCTGAGTTTTTCCAGGTAATTCTGTTTTTGTTTTGGATTTCCAGCATCCGCAGTAGCTTTTAGCTTTTTGTTTTTATCTTTGGTTCAAGATTGTTCTGTTGCCACCCCCTAACCCCCCACAAAGTTTCCTAATGTTGACCTTTCCAGTGATCCAAAGCAGCTCATTATAATGTTTAGTAACGAAGGCTGGCATCATCTCTGCTCACAATGACTCTGGTGAGTTAGAAAGGTATAAACATCTTTTAGATAATATCACCGTCAACACCCCTTTGTCCTTTTGTCTATGACATCTTTGGCACTCTCTTCTTGGCCTCCATCTATCACTGGCCCCCTATCGAGCTCCACCTGTCCCACTCCCTTCTACTAGCTTATATTTCATCTCATTTCTATATGTCTTAGTTCTGATGAAGGGTCATACGGACTCGAAACGTCAACTGTATCCCTCTCCACAGATGCTGTCAGACCTGCTGAGTTTTTCCAGGTGTTTTTGTTTTCATTATAAATAAGGCACGGCTACTCTCAGAGTTAGGTGAAAATGAGAAATCTCTGAGTGTGAAGATTTGGAGAGTTTCAGTGGTAATTACCATGCCTCTAAATAATCCTTCCCACCCAAGGATTGCATGGGAATTGCTGGGAAGTTAAAACTTCCGATGGGCAATTACCCTGCAGTGAGAACCATCAGATACTCCGACTTAAATTGGTGACTTCAGATGGTTCCGACTCTCTTAGTGGAATAGTTATCCAAGAAAAATTAGAAGAATTAAAACCACTTCTAACTCCTAGTACTGACTGCCCTGACCCCCAAATGAACTACCCCCCCGACCACCCATTTAGCCTGCCTGACCACTGCCCTATCCGCACCCAAACACGGCGCCACCCCACCCCCGACTAACCCCGACTACCTCCCAACCCCCAACTACCGTCCTGACCTAATACCCCCTTGACTATCCCCCCACACCCCCGACTACGCTACTGACCAGCCCCCCAAACCCCGGCAAGCCTCCCCAACTCTCAACTATCTTTCAGACCCCCACGACTACCTTCCCGACCCCCCTTACTAACACAAACCCCTGGACTACTCCCCCCTCCCCCCCAACTGATCACCCGAACCACCCGACCCATCGTACCCCACCCCACCCTGCCCCCGCCCCTGGGCCCATCCTGCCCCCACCCCTGGACACATCCTATCCTCCCCGACCCATCCTACACCCCTCTCCCCCAACACATTCTCGTGCCCCCCACCTCCCGCCACCCCCACCAATCCACCTGCTCCCACAACGCACACCTTCACCAGTTCCCCATCCCATCCACTTATTTTAGCAATTGCCTTCTCTCTGGCTTCTCAAACTGGCTGGGACCTTCAAAATGACCTGCTTCATGGCAGCTAGTGCTGTAAAAAGGGGACTTGGCTTCACTTCCCCTGCTACTGCTGCACTCAACAGAAGGCCCCAGGAACCCGCGGCACTGACCCGTTCTTGCCCGGCCTGAGTCGGATGTTTGGGTGAGAAAGGTGAAGCTCCTGACCAATGTTGGAAAAAAGGAGAGGGTTGGCAATCCTCGGAGGTTCTGGCCCAATGTTTCTTTCGGTTATCAGCATATGTAGTCTTGAACTTACTACTAAAAATGTGAGGCCACTGTGAGGGTGGTCTGGGGGTTGGCGAGGTAGCCGGGGTGTTGGGGGGGTGGTTGGGTAGAGGTAGTTGGTGGGGGAACAGGAGGGTAGTCAGGGTTTTGGGGGTTGTCAGGGTACGTGAGAGGGTAGTCGGGGAGGGTGTTGGGATAATATGGGGGTAGTGAGGGGGTTGGAAGGGTAGTTGGGCGTTTTGGAGGTAGTCGGGGGTGGTGGGGGGTGTAGAAGGGGGTATTGGGAGAGTAGTTGGGGGGTTGTGAGGGAGTCAGGATTAGCGGGAGAATGGGGGTAATCGAGGTTGGGAAGTGGTCAGGGGGCTGGTGGGTAGTCAGTGGGTGGGGGAGTAGTTGGGGGTGGGGTCAGGGGGTGAGGGGGTGGTTGGGGGGTACTTGAGAGGTCGGGAAGGTAGTTAGGGCGTTGGGAAATTTTAACCAACTCTGTCCCCCCCACTGCTGCCCCAAATCCCACCACTGCATCCCATCTTAGCGAGTGTGGCTTGGGTGCAGGAATGGCATTTCTGATAAGTATCCCTTTATAAGGCAATTTTCATGGTGCACCCTACCAATTTGCCCACTCTGGACAATTTGTACGGGCACATATCCTTTGCTGAGAAGATATGTATGAAAAGAGTGTCTACTGCTGGCTAGCCTCCCATCTCCCACACTCCATGATGTTAAGCTTATCTAAAACTCTGCTGCCCATGTCCTAACTCACACCAAGTCCCGTTCACCCATCACATCTGCGCTCACTGTTGCACATTGGCTTGTTTTACCCAAAGCCCTCTATTCGATAACGTGACTATGAAGTGCCATGGAATGTTTTATTAGTTCAAAGGTGCTGTATAAATGCAAGTTGTTGTTGTTGTTGTTCACCAAAGAGGAAATCAGGTAGAGCTCCTCTGTTGTAATATGGCTTTAAAGGATTGCAGCATGTCATCACTAGAAGGAAGTGTGTCATGCAATCAGTTTTAGTTTCACTTTCGCTTTTGAGCAGAGAACACACATACAGTGCTGCTGCTGGTGTCTTCAAGCTTTCTGTCCATGTATAAATGTTCCCATTTGCCTAGTCTCAATAAATGATCCTGCAACTTTGATAACACGACTATGAAGTGCCATGGGATGTTTTATTATGTTAAAGGTTCTATATAAATGCAAGTTACTATTGTTGTTCACCCAAGAGGAAATAGGCTTGCGCTCCTCTATGATGGCCTGCAGCTGCTCTCATCTGCCCACACTACTCCCACTATGACTGTGAAGGTGGCCAGCACAGCCACGTTCCCTGGCACAGGATTATTTCAGACAGCCAGTGGAGGCCTCTATGGTATCAGTGAAGGTGCTTTATGGACATATATTCATCAGAGATGTGACCCAGTTTTGCAGGAGAGCTGGGGAGTTCATCCATTTGGGAACAACTACAGCACAAGGCTGGTTCTCTAATCGAACACTCCCAGCACAATTTGGCACTTGCAACAACAGCATTTATGTAGCATCTTTAGCATAGGCATCCCAAGGTGCTTCGCAGGAGTCTAACCAAACAAAAATTGACACCAAATCAGGGAGAGTAATATTAGGACATGTGATCGAAAGCGTCAATAAAGGGGTAAGGATCTGAAAGAAGGAGAGAGAAGTGAATATATGGAGATTTTTAGAGAAGGCATTCCTGAGCTTAGGGCCTGGCTGCTGAAGGCGTAGCCACTAATTGTGGGTGAAGGGAGTAAAGAATGTATAAAGGACATTTTCAAAGTTTGCAGATGATACAAAACTTGGAAGCATTGTAAGCTATGAGGAGGATAGTATAGAACTTCAAAAGGACATAGGCAAGTTGGTGGAATGGGCAGATAGATGGCAGATGAAGTTCAATGCAGAGAAGTGTGAGCTGATTCATTTTGGTAGGAAGAACATGGAGAGACAATATAAAATAAGGGGTACAACTCTAAAGGGTGTGCAGGAGCAGAGGGACTTGGGTGTATATGTGCATAAGCCATTAAAGGTGGCAGGACAGGTAGCGACAGCAGTTAATAAAGCATACAGTATTGTGGGCTTTATTAATAGAGACATAGAGTACAAGAGCAAGGAGGTTATGCTGAACTTGTATAGGACACTAGTTAGACCTCAGCTGATGTATTGTGTACTGTTCTGGGCACCACACTTTAGGAACTATGTGAACACATTGGAGAGAGTGCAGAAGAGGTTTACAAAAATGATTCCAGGGATGAGAAGCTTCAGTTACGAAGATGGATTGGAGAAGTTGGGACTGTACTCCTTGGAGAGGAGAAGGCTAAGAGGAGATTTGATAGAGATGTTTAAAACCATGAGGGGGGTGGACAAAGTAGATAGGGAGAAACTGTTCCTGCTTGTAAAAGGATCAAGAACGAGAGGGGACAGATTTAAAGCGACTTGCAAAAAAAGCAAATGCGATGTGAGAAAAAACTTTTTCACACAGCGAGCGGTTCAGGTCTGGAGTGCACTGCCTGGAAGTGTGGTGGAGGCAGGTTCCATCGAGACATTCAAGAGGGCATTAGGTGATTATTTAAATAGAAATAGTGTGCAGAGTTACAGGCAAAAGGCAGGAGAAGGGCACTGAGTCATAGGGCAGAATTTTCAGTTCGGCGGGTGGGCCCCATCTGCGAATTCACACTGGCTGGCGAATTAACGGCCAGCATGAAGTGCACACCAAAAGGCTCAGTGCTGCCGGGGTGGGGGCGAGAGGAGGGCGAGCGCTGAAGTAAACTCGGGCGCAGGTGAGTGTTCACAGAAAGCTCCCTGAAGGCAAAGAGCTGCCTCAGGGAGCTGAAGACTTGAACAACTTAAAATAAAGGCCACAGAAACCAGAAAAAAGTGTCCAAGCTTCATAATCAGTCACATGAAAATGTAGGTAATGAAAATGCTGCCCACAGAAGTTTATTTTTCTTTTAATTTATCGTGGGAACCTCATCCAGCCCATGGATGAGGTTTCCTGAAAAATGCAAATGCCACTTGGCCAATTCGCCCACCCACCAACTGTAACTTTGGACGGGCAATGAAAAATCTCTGTTAATTGCACCATTAATGGGCTTAATTGCCCTCTTAATTGTCAGCGGGTGCGTGTCAGAGCTTAGCGCGTGCTCACCAGCCGAAATATTGCATGAGTGCGCGATGACGTCGGGCCGCTCGCCCGATGTCATCACACGCTATTTCACGCTCAAGGGGTTCGGGCACATGCTTGCCTGCTGTGCGAAAAATTCTGCCCGTAATGTTCATTCAGAGAGCTGGTGCAGACATGATGGGCTGAATGGCCTCCTTCTGCACCGTAACAATTCTATGATTCTGTGAAGGGGATAGAGTTGGAAGAATGTAGAGTTCTCAGAGGATTGCAGGTCCTGAAGAGATTACAGAGGTGGGGGCGTGGGGTTTGCGGGGGTGCAGGGTGGGGGGATGGGTGTCAGTGATGCCCTGAAGCAATTTGATTACAAGAATAAGAATTTTTAAATTGAGTCTTTGAGAGTCAGTGATGGGGAACGGAACCAGGTGCAGCTGAGGATACAGGCAACAGAGTTTGGGATGAACTCAGATTTATGAAAGGTAGAAAATGGGACACTGGCCACGAGGGTAGAATAGCTGAGCCTGGAAGTAACGTGCAGGGAATACTAATCGGAAATCAAGGGCCTGGAGTCCCTGTTTCTTTATCCACCTAAGTTGTTGGACAAAATATCAGGGATTCACATTGAATCCAATTGGGAAACAGCACTAATTGTCATCATTTAAATCACGTGCATTCCATATTTTCAAACCATAACCTCATGCATTGTTAAGAATATCCTAAAGATTACAAACTTTACATCCTTTTAAATGCTCCAGTGACTATGAAGAATTTTGGTGTTGCCAAACCTGCAATTATAATGACAAACTGTACTGGACTAATCTTGGAGAAAGTGGCTTTTAGGGAATTTGCAGTAGAAGCCAATAAGTGGCCAATGAGCCATGTTTCACCTTTTGACCTAAGCAAAGAGAGAGAGTAACACGTGGTTTAAGCGCTCAGAAACCAAAGTCACAGGCAGAACTTGGGGAAAAAAAACATTCTATTAAGGCCAGAATAATGAGATGATTTGTTTAGGTTGGAATAATGAGATGATTTGTTTAGGTCGGAATAACGAGATGATTTGTTTAGGTCGGAATAACGAGATGATTTATCCTGTCATATAGTGGGATATTCTGAGAGTTCAACTCAATAATCAATCTTGCTAAACTGTCAGAATGGGCAGCAATAACCATACTAGACTTTATTCCATTCTGGATGTTATTTTGTCACAGTAGAACTTAAGGCACCAGTTTTGTGCCATATACCCTGAAGGTGCTGCAGATGGAGTCTGTATTTGTGAGATGCCAGGATTATTTCATTAATTTTACTGTGGCAAATCCTTTATGATTTTTGTGTCTACTCCAGATGTTTTGCTGGGGTGCAGTGTTTCCTGTAAACAACTCTTCACTCCCTCTGAAGCAGAGCACACGTTTACCTGCCCATTATCTAGGTATTGTATGGTGAGCATAGGAATTGAACTCTTGTTATTGTACGCTGAAGATATCACTGCCCTCATTTCAGTTGTAAACTGCTTTGGGACATCCTGAGATCATGAAAGACACCTTAAAAATCTAAGTTCCTTCTTCTTCTTTTATGTTTATATGATTCTCCCTAACTTTGGAAGGCAATAGAAGGACCAATCCATTGGTAATGCCTTAGCCTCTAAACTGCCAATCAAATTCTAAAAAAGTAAATAGATAAGTGAACAGAAGCAATGACACACTGAGATTTACAGTGCTTACAGGCTTAATTATCTCTCCTAGGGAGATAAAAAGTAACTATCAGTTGGTCCGCTACATTATACTTCAGTGTGAACTGAACCATGCCCAAGGTCACTGAATGTTAACTGTAATATGGCCATCTCTCTTGCTGGCCTATTTATCTCTTTCTCATAGTTTTGGATGAACTGCTCAATTTAAACAAAAGGCGCTCAGAAATGTCTTTCAAAAAGGTGACTGGAACAGAGGAAATGTAGACATGTGGGATCATATTTTACCATTTGTGAAGATGGTAATTGGAGTGAGGAACACCCTCACTGCTCGCCTGTTGCTGCTGCAGTAGAATATCATCCATTTTGAGGCCCACGACTCATGCACACTGATCCAGTGAACTGCACACACCACACCAGTGACCCATCACAAACATATGAATTAGGAGCAGGAGAAGGCCAATTGGCCCCTGGAGCCCGTTCCGCCATTCAATTAGATCCATGGCTGATCAGATTGTAATCTCCCACCTACCCCCGATAGCCTTTCAACTGTTGCTTATCAAGAATCTATCTAACTCTGCCTTAATAATATTCAAAGGTTCTGCTTCCACTGCCTTTTGAGGAAGAGACTTCCAAAGACTCACGACCCTCTGAGAGAAATAAGTTCTCCTCATCTTTGTCTTAAATGGCCGACCCCTTATTTTTAAACAGTGACCTCTAGTACTATTTCTCCCACAAGAGGAAACATCCTCTCCACGTCCATCCTGTCAAGACCCCTCAGGATCTTATATGTTTCAATCACATCACCTCATACTCTTCTAAACTCCAGTGGATACAAACCTAACCTGTCCAACCTGTCCTCATAAAACAACCTGCCTAATCCAGGGATTAGTTTAATAAACCTTCTCTGAACTGCTTCCAGCACATTTACATTCTTCTTTAAATAAGGAGACAACACTGTACACAGCACTACAGGTGTGGTCTCACCAGTGTCCTGTAGAATTGAAGCATAACCTCCCTACTTTTATATCCAAATCCGCTCACAGTATATGATAACATTCTATTAGCTTTCCTAACTACTAGCTGTACCTGCATATTAGCCTTTTGAGAATCATGCATTAGGACTCCCAGATCCCTTTGAATCTCAGAGCTTTGTAATCTCTCACCATTTAAATAAGATGCTTCTTTTTTATTCTTCCTGCCAAAATGGACAAGTTCACATTTGCCCACATTATACTCCATTTGCCCACATTATACTCCATTTGCCAGATCTTTGCTCACTCACTTAACCTACCTATGTCCCTTTGTAGCCTCCTTAGATCCTCTTCACAACTTACTTTCCTACCTATCTTTGTGTCATAAGAAAATTTAGCAACCACACTTCCAGTCCTTTCCAAGTCATTTATATAAATTGTAAGTTGAGGCCTCAGCACTGACCCCTGTGGCACACCACTCATTACACCCTGCCAACCGATAAAGACCCATTTATGCATACTTTCTGTTTCCTGTTAGCTAGCCGATTTTCTATCCATACATGAAATTTTATTTCCTGCAATAAATTTTGATATAACACCTTATCAAATGCCTTCTGGAAATCTAAGAACAGTACATCCACTGGTTCCCCCTTATCCACAGCAAATGTGAGTCCTTCAAGGAACTCCAATAAATTGGTTAAATATGATTTTCCTTTCACAGAGCCATGCTGACTCTGCCTGATTGCCTTGAATTTTTCTAAGTGCCCTACCATAACATCTTTAAAAATAGCTTCCAACATTTTCCCTATGACAGGTGTTAAGCTAGCTGGCCTACAGTTTCCTGCTTTCTGTCCTCCTCTCTTTTTGAATAAAGCAGTTACATTTGCCATTTTCCAATCTAAAGAAATCTTCCCAAATCTAGGGAGCTTTGGAAAATTAAAACCAATGCATCAACTATCTCACTAGCCACTTCTTTTAAGACCCTAGGATGAAGTCCATCAGGACCCAGGGATTTGTCAGCCCGCAGCTCCAATAATTTGCTAAGTACCACTTCCCTGGTGTTTGTATTTTCCCCGAGTTCCTCCCTCCCTTTGAATTCCTGATTTACAGCTATTTCTGGGATGTATTCTATAGTATTGTCTCCTTATTTTTGCTCAAACCTTGATCCAGGGCAGGATGAAATCTCCATGGGGAAATAAAATAAGAAGAGATATCTGGGGACTTTTTTTATGAGGTATGCTTTCAGGTGCTTGATTGTACTGCATGGACATATTTTGCAGCATTTTTATCATTTCCTTTATTCTGCGGAGGCCTGCAGCTCTCTGAGGCATCTCTCTGCCTTCAGGAAGCTCACTGGAAGCACTCACCAGCACCCACAGCGACGTCGGTGCCCACCCTCTTCCCGCCCCCACCCCGGCAGCGCTGAGCATTTCAGTGTCCATTTCACGCTGGCTGGCCATTCTAAAATGGTTTCCTGCCTAAAGCAGATGGATACACTGGCTGCGTATTTAAATCTGCTACCAAGATGGTAGCAGCCCAAATGCCAGTGTAAACAGGGCAATAAATGACCTGATGCCACTTTCAAGCCACTACCTCCCCGTAAACAACAGGTGGTTACAGTTAAAATTGGCCCCTTAAAAAGAAGCTAACAAGTGCCAATCAAACATATCTACAAGATCGACAAGATGGTTGTATTTGAATTGATTATTTGAACCCTCCCTAACACAGATACAAAGGATCATTTATGAGTCCACATTACTGACAGGCAGCCACACAGGGGTTTGCACCATGGGAGGGTAAGGCCCTCTGCTGGTAGAGCAAAGTCACAAAATCACCAGGTCACTTCCTCTGTGATTCTGATTCTTAACCCCATATGTACCAAGACAAAATGAAATGAAATACCATGCTACATGATAGATAACAATGCTTCATTTGTTTCACATCTCCTACAATTCCAGTACCATGCTGTCCTACATGAACAGTGGATTAATTGTATAGCATCTTCTTATCAATGACTTACTAGGCGCTATGTGCTGCTGTCGTCCATGATGAGGGTGAGGGAGGAAGGGTGGAGTGCTAACATTGTGCTTCAGTATCCATGAGCTGTGTGAAAGGAAAAACAATTAGTCTCCCTGCTCCTGGCCACATTCAGTGATCCACATTCCCATTATACAGTCTACCGGATGTTTCTCCCGTTGGCATTGGACAGGATGTATATTGGATGGCCAGTCTGATGCTATCCATTTGCAGCAACACTGAAGTCAAATTTTACCCAATGTATGTTTTCCTGCGGGCTTGTCTCACTTCACTTCCCTAATTGACACTGGTAAACAGGTTTGCTGCTACATTTCCAGCGAAAGTATGGCACAAAGTGGGACAAAGGCCTAAAGAAGTTCCTGGTCTAGGTGAGAATAGGTCTAGGTTTAACAATGATGTTTAGCCGTTTCTCAGCACTCACTATCCAGACACACATATAACGAAAGGCCACAGGAAGAAGTAGAATAATGCCTGTTCTGCCTCCACTGCTGCAGCACCCACTTTGGCCGATGCACTGCGTTCCAGAACTAGATCCCTAGCGGAAGTGGGGCCCACCTGTGCTGCTTTCCTGGCAGACCAATTGCCATTGGAAAAGTGACAACGTTAAATTGTTTGAGCCCCAATGACACAGGTGCCCACCCTTTCCCCAATGTAAATAGCTCTGACGTTGGGATTTACAATGAGGCAAGAGGCGCAGCAGAATAGTACTGGCAGAGCAGGACCCCTGGAAATTCAGGCCCTTGGTCTGTGCTTTGAATAGATGGGGCTCATGACAGTAATGCTGGCAGTTGTTCAGTTGGCTAATTACCACTGCAACCTATTGAGAGCTGCTGCTTTTATGTGCTGTTTGTTTTCAGGTTCAGTGGCACTGCAGGTCCCGTATGATTGCTGGAGCCAATTTCTACATTGTGGGCCGTGATCCTGCGGGCATGCCTCATCCTGTCACTAAGAAGGATCTGTATGAGCCAACACATGGAGGGAAGGTTCTGAGCATGGCACCGGGTCTAACGTCTGTGGAGATCATACCCTTCAGAGTTGCTGCATACAATAAGGATAAGAAGTGCATGGACTTCTATGACCCAGAAAGGTGAGATGTTACAAGAACACGCTTTCAAGCCTGATGAATCAAATATAAGGAACTGTGACAGTTCAAGCCTTTAATACTAGGCATTGTCATTGAATCCCAGGCATTCCAACCAGTCATGGTCAGTCTGTCTCTCAAGAGCTCCTGTCACTGCTAGGAGACAGTTTAGCTAGTACCACCGAAAGAAGATAAAACATTCAAAAACATGCCATTTGTTACCCAATGATCAAGCAGCAATAATAGAGCAGCAGAATGCCATGCTCTTCTTGATGTAAGGCGCATTGTACCGTCCAAATAAATAGGAGTAGGGAAAGAGGCATTCGCAAATCCCAACCATTATAGCATGTATACTCCCCGTGTGACAAATGTGGGATTTGGATTTGTGAGCAATGATGTTAGAAGGGAGCGTGACTCTCCGCAAATTCTTTTTGTAAAAATGAACCTTTACTGAGGTGCATTCCTCTCAGTCCTGGTATGATACAATTGACAACGTTAAAGTGGCAATTTGAGAGCAATGATTGACCTCAGCATCGGGAACCAAACAACACATTCAACCAATGGGATTCTGTTTCAGAAAGGTATTCAGTAAAACATTTCCTTAATAATTCTGCCACCACCGCTCCCCCCCCTCCTGCACCCTGCCCCCATTAACAGTTCTACAGATGACTGAGCACAGATAATTTAGTGCAGAATTTGACAGTACATTGTGTGACTGACAGATACAAGACTCTAATATTTAAGCATTCTTGACCTGGAAGCTTCAAACTGTACATTATTCCCCCATTTTGTGAAAATGCTGGAGGATAATACCACACCTGTACTGATTTGGTGCTGATAAAACCCTGAAGTTTTGTATCGAAAAACAACCTTTTATACCGCTCTTTAGATCCTCTTGCACAAAAATACAGGTGACAAAATAATGTCTGCCCTAAAGAGAGAAAGAATTTGCATTGATTTTAGGAGATGGTGGCATAGTGGTAATGTCACTGAGCTAGTAATCCAGAGGCCCAGACTAATGCCCTGGGGACATGGGTTAAATCCCACATGACAGCTGCTGGAATGTAAATTCAGTTAATAAAACTAGAATGTATGCTGCACCCCTTTTTTAGTTATTTGAAAAACCTTTTACCTAATTTTTAGTTGCATTTCAGTCCCAAGCTCCTGATCTACAGGCACCCGGTGTGGAGGGGGGCCAGGAGGGAGGAGGACCTCCTCGTGAACCTGCTCCCGGGCCTGGCCTATTTGGCCATTAACAGGTCGAGGCAGCGGGCAACCGAGGGGATCATCCGGCCCGACTGTCTGCCCATCTTCCACAGCTACTTTCGCAGCCAGGTGTCCTTGGAGAGGGAGCACACAGTGTCCGCTGGCACAGTTGAGGCCTTCCATGCCTGATGGGCGCCACAGGGACGGGAGTGCCTTATCGACCTTCTTAATCACATTTTAATTTGAGTTTTGTAAGTTTCCCTTTGAGATTTGTCTTTCTTTTTGCAGTATCCCTTTAAGGGGCTGCCTCTTAATTTGTCCCTCATTTTTATTAATTTAGTTTAGTTAGCTCTATTCAAAAGAGTAAAGCTGATCTCATCTAGTATAAATAAAACATCTCATCTGAAAGATAGCATCTCCAACAATGCAGTGCTCCCTCAGCTCATCACACCACTGGAGAGCTAAAACCTAATGTTTGTGTTCAAGTCTCTGGAGTAGGGTTCAAACCAACAGTTCAGCCAGTTGAGTGTTCTACTCACTGAGCCAGGGTTGAAGCCTAAATCGCGCTGCTAAGATCACTCAGTGTGTTCATTAGAAGGTACTTAAAAATGGTTCAAGATGAGTTGCCTCCTGGGAAAAACGCCTAACTTCTCTGCAGTGCTTTTACTGATGTAACCAAGGTTAAAGAAAGAAACACCTTTAGCTCTTTTCACATCCTCAGGATGTCTCAAAACACTCCACAGTTTAAGTGCAGTTGCTGTCATAATGCAGGCAAAAAAAGCCCCACCAATACATAATCTCTTTCAGTGATTTTAGTTTAGAGGCAAATGTTGGCTAGGACAGAACTTTCCTGGTCTTCTTTGAATAGCATCTTGAATCACATCTATCCAAGCAGGTAGGGCTTCCTTTCAACATCTCAGCTGAAGATGCCATCTCAGACAATGTGGCACTCAAGTGGCAGCCTAGATTATGGGCTCAAGTCTTTGGAGTTGGTTGCTTAAAGCTACAAGCTTCTAACTCCGAGGCAAGCATGCCAATGCTGATCTAAGACTGGAATTTGCATTTAACAGTTTCTTCCCAAGCCAGTTCAGATGTGAACATCATCTCATCACACCTATGTCACTGCCTTGTGTTATATCAAAGTAAGAGCTACAACATCACCCAGGACCAAAATTATTACTAAAACCCAGTTCGTTATCACCTAATTCACTATCACCAGTCCACCATCACCCAGTTCATTGTCACCCAGTTCATTGTCACCCAGTTCACTATTGCTAGTTCACCATCACCCAGTCCATTATTACCCAATTCAGGATCACCAGTCCATTATTACCCAATTCAGGATCACCAGTTCATTAGCACCCAGCTCACCATCATCAAGTTCACTGTTGCCCAGTTCACCATCACCCAGTTCATTATCACCCAGTTCATTATCGCCCAGTTCATTATCACCCAGTTCATTATCACCCAGTTCACCATCACCCAGTTCACCATCACCCAGTTCATTATCGCCCAGTTCATTATCACCCAGTTGACCATCGCCCAGTTCATTATCGCCCAGTTCATTATCGCCCAGTTCATTATCGCCCAGTTCATTATCACCCAGTTCACCATCACCCAGTTCATTATCGCCCAGTTCATTATCGCCCAGTTCACCATCACCCAGTTCATTATCGCCCAGTTCATTATCGCCCAGTTCATTAGCACCCAGCTCATCATCATCAAGTTCACTGTTGACCAGTTCACCATCACCCAGTTCATTATCGCCCAGTTCATTATCACCCAGTTCATTATCGCCCAGTTCATTATCGCCCAGTTCATTATCACCCAGTTCATTATAGCCCAGTTCATCATCGCCCAGTTCATTATCACCCAGTTCATTATCGCCCAGTTCATCATCGCCCAGTTCATTATCACCCAGTTCATTATCACCCAGTTCACCATCACCCAGTTCATTATCGCCCAGTTCATTATCACCCAGTTCATTATCACCCAGTTCACCATCACCCAGTTCATTATCGCCCAGTTCATTATCACCCAGTTCATTATCACCCAGTTCACCATCACCCAGTTCATTATCGCCCAGTTCATTATCGCCCAGTTCACCATCACCCAGTTCATTATCGCCCAGTTCATTATCACCCAGTTCATCGTCACCCAGTTCACCATCACCCAGTTCATCGTCACCCAGTTCACCATCACCCAGTTCATTATCGCCCAGTTCATTGTCGCCCAGTTCACCGTCACCCAGTTCACCATCACCCAGTTCACCATCACCCAGTTCATCGTCACCCAGTTCATTATCACCCAGTTCATTATCGCCCAGTTCATTATCACCCAGTTCATTATCACCCAGTTCACCATCACTCAGTTCATTATCACACATTCATTATCACCCAGTTCACCATCACCCAGTTCACCATCATCCAGTTCACCATCACCCAGTTCATCATCACCCAGTTCATCATCGCCCAGTTCATTATCACCCAGTTCATCGTCACCCAGTTCACCATCACCCAGTTCATCGTCACCCAGTTCACCATCACCCAGTTCATTATCGCCCAGTTCATTGTCGCCCAGTTCACCGTCACCCAGTTCACCATCACCCAGTTCACCATCACCCAGTTCATCGTCACCCAGTTCATTATCACCCAGTTCATTATCGCCCAGTTCATTATCACCCAGTTCATTATCACCCAGTTCACCATCACTCAGTTCATTATCACACATTCATTATCACCCAGTTCACCATCACCCTGTTCACCGTCATCCAGTTCACCATCACCCAGTTCATCATCACCCAGTTCATCATCGCCCAGTTCACCATCACCCAGTTCACCATCACCCAGTTCATCGTCACCCAGTTCATCATCACCCAGTTCATCGTCACCCAGTTCACCGTCACCCAGTTCACCATCACCCAGTTCATTATCACCCAGTTCATTATCGCCCAGTTCATTATCACCCAGTTCATTATCGCCCAGTTCACCATCACCCAGTTCATTATCACCCAGTTCATTATCACCCAGTTCATTATCGCCCAGTTCACCATCACCCAGTTCACCATCACCCAGTTCATTATCACCCAGTTCATTATCGCCCAGTTCACCATCACCCAGTTCATTATCACCCAGTTCATTATCACCCAGTTCATTATCGCCCAGTTCACCATCACCCAGTTCATTATCACCCAGTTCATTATCACCCAGTTCATTATCGCCCAGTTCACCATCACCCAGTTCATTATCACCCAGTTCACCATCAGGCAGTTCATTCACCTAGTTCATTATCACCCAGTTCATTATCACCCAGTTCACCATCACCCAGTTCATTATCACCCAGTTCATTATCACCTAGTTCATTATCACCCAGTTCATTATCGCCCAGTTGACCATCACCCAGTTCATCATCACCCAGTTCACCATAACTTAGTTCACCATCACCCAGTTCACCATCGCCCAATTCACCATCACCCAGTTCATTGTCGCCCACTTCACCATCACCCACTTCGCCATCACCCAGTTCATTATCACCCAGTTCACCATCACCCAGTTCATTATCACCCAGTTCACCATCACCCAGTTCATTATCAGACATTCATTATCACCCAGTTCACCATCACCGAGTTCACCATCACCGAGTTCACCATCACCCAGTTCACCATCACCCAGTTCATTATCACCCAGTTCACCATCACCCAGTTCATTCACCTAGTTCATTATCACCCAGTTCATTATCACCCAGTTCATTATCACCTAGTTCATTATCACCCAGTTCATTATCGCCCAGTTCACCATCACCCAGTTCATCATCACCCAGTTCACCATCACTTAGTTCACCATCACCCAGTTCACCATCGCCCAATTCACCATCACCCAGTTCATTGTCGCCCACTTCACCATCACCCACTTCGCCATCACCCAGTTCATTATCACCCAGTTCACCATCACCCAGTTCATTATCACCCAGTTCACCATCACCCAGTTCATTATCAGACATTCATTATCACCCAGTTCACCATCACCGAGTTCACCATCACCCAGTTCACCATCACCCAGTTCATTATCACCCAGTTCATCGTCACCCAGTTCATTATCACCCAGTTCATCATCGCCCAGTTCATCGTCGCCCAGTTCATCATCACCCAGTTCATCGTCACCCAATTCAACATCGCCCAGTTCATCATCGCCCAGTTCATCATCACCCAGTTCATCGTCACCCAGTTCATCATCGCCCAGTTCATCATCACCCAGTTCATCATCACCCAGTTCATCATCGCCCAGTTCATCATCGCCCAGTTCATCGTCGCCCAGTTCACCTTCACCCAGTTCACCATCACCAAGTTCATCATCGCCCAGTTCATCATCGCCCAGTTCACCATCACCCAGTTCATCATCAGCCAGTTCATTATCGCCCAGTTCATCGTCACCCAGTTCACTGTCGCCCAGTTCATTATCGCCCAGTTCATTATCACCCAGTTCATTATCGCCCAGTTCATTATCACCCAGTTCATTATAGCCCAGTTCACCATCACCCAGTTCATTATCACCCAGTTCATTATCACCCAGTTCATTATCACCTAGTTCACCATCACCCAGTTCATTATCACCCAGTTCATTATCACCCAGTTCATTATCGCCCAGTTCACCATCACCCAGTTCACCATCACCCAGTTCATTGTCGCCCACTTCACCATCACCCAGTTCACCATCACCCAGTTCACCATCGCCCAATTCACCATCACCCAGTTCATTGTCGCCCACTTCACCATTGCCCACTTCGCCATCACCCAGTTCATTATCACCCAGTTCACCATCACCCAGTTCATTATCACCCAGTTCACCATCACCCAGTTCATTATCACCCAGTTAACCATCACCCAGTTCATTGTCACCCAGTTCACCATCACCCAGTTCATTATCACACATTCATTATCACCCAGTTCACCACCACCGAGTTCACCATCACCCAGTTCACCATCACCCAGTTCACCATCAGCCAGTTCATTATCACCCAGTTCATCGTCACCCAGTTCATTATCGCCCAGTTCATCGTCACCCAGTTCATCGTCACCCAGTTCACCATCACCCAGTTCATCATCACCCAGTTCATTATCGCCCAGTTCATCGTCACCCAGTTCATTGTCGCCCAGTTCATTATCGCCCAGTTCATTATCACCCAGTTCATTATCACCCAGTTCATTATCGCCCAGTTCATTATCGCCCAGTTCATTATAGCCCAGTTCACCATCACCCAGTTCACCATCACCCAGTTCATTATCGCCCAGTTCATTATCACCCAGTTCACTATCGCCCAGTTCATTATCGCCCAGTTCATTATCGCCCAGTTCATTATCGCCCAGTTCACCATCACCCAGTTCATTCTCGCCCAGTTCATTAGCACCCAGCTCACCATCATCAAGTTCACTGTTGCCCAGTTCACCATCACCCAGTTCATCATCGCCCAGTTCATTATCACCCAGTTCACCATCACCCAGTTCATTATCGCCCAGTTCATTATCGCCCAGTTCATTATCGCCCAGTTCATTATCACCCAGTTCACCATCACCCAGTTCATTATCGCCCAGTTCATTATCACCCAGTTCATTATCACCCAGTTCACCATCACCCAGTTCACCGTCACCCAGTTCACCATCACCCAGTTCATCATCACCCAGTTCATTATCACCCAGTTCATCATAACCCAGTTCATCGTCACCCAGTTCACCATCACCCAGTTCATCATCGCCCAGTTCATCGTCACCCAGTTCATCATCGCTCAGTTCATCGTCACCCAGTTCATCATCGCCCAGTTCATCGTCGCCCAGTTCATTATCGCCCAGTTCATCGTCACCCAGTTCATTATCACCCAGTTCATCATCTCCCAGTTCATCGTCACCCAGTTCATCTTCGCCCAGTTCATCATCGCCCAGTTCATCATCGCCCAGTTCACCATCACCCAGTCCATTATTACGTAATTCAGGATCACCAGTTCATTATCGCCCAGTTCATTATCACCCAGTTCACCATCACCCAGGTCATTATCGCCCAGTTCATTATCACCCAGTTCATTATCGCCCAGTTCATTATCACCCAGATCATTATCGCCCAGTTCACCATCACCCAGTTCATTATCACCCAGTTCATTATCACCCAGTTCATTATCGCCCAGTTCACCATCACCCAGTTCATTATCACCCAGTTCATTATCACCCAGTTCATTATCGCCCAGTTCACCATCACCCAGTTCATTATCACCCAGTTCATTATCACCCAGTTCATTATCGCCCAGTTCACCATCACCCAGTTCATTATCACCCAGTTCACCATCACCCAGTTCATTATCACCCAGTTCATTATCACCCAGTTCATTATCGCCCAGTTGACCATCACCCAGTTCATCATCACCCAGTTCACCATCACTTAGTTCACCATCACCCAGTTCACCATCGCCCAATTCACCATCACCCAGTTCATTGTCGCCCACTTCACCATCACCCACTTCGCCATCACCCAGTTCATTATCACCCAGTTCACCATCACCCAGTTCATTATCACCCAGTTCACCATCACCCAGTTCATTATCAGACATTCATTATCACCCAGTTCACCATCACCGAGTTCACCATCACCGAGTTCACCATCACCCAGTTCACCATCACCCAGTTCATTATCACCCAGTTCACCATCACCCAGTTCATTCACCTAGTTCATTATCACCTAGTTCATTAACACCCAGTTCATTATCACCCAGTTCATTATCACCTAGTTCATTATCACCCAGTTCATTATCGCCCAGTTCACCATCACCCAGTTCATCATCACCCAGTTCACCATCACTTAGTTCACCATCACCCAGTTCACCATCGCCCAATTCACCATCACCCAGTTCATTGTCGCCCACTTCACCATCACCCACTTCGCCATCACCCAGTTCATTATCACCCAGTTCACCATCACCCAGTTCATTATCACCCAGTTCACCATCACCCAGTTCATTATCAGACATTCATTATCACCCAGTTCACCATCACCGAGTTCACCCATCACCGAGTTCACCATCACCCAGTTCACCATCACCCAGTTCATTATCACCCAGTTCATCGTCACCCAGTTCATTATCACCCAGTTCATCATCGCCCAGTTCATCGTCGCCCAGTTCATCATCACCCAGTTCATCGTCACCCAATTCAACATCGCCCAGTTCACCATCACCCAGTTCATCATCACCCAGTTCATTATCGCCCAGTTCATCGTCACCCAGTTCATTGTCGCCCAGTTCATTATCGCCCAGTTCATTATCACCCAGTTCATTATCACCCAGTTCATTATCGCCCAGTTCATTATCGCCCAGTTCATTATAGCCCAGTTCACCATCACCCAGTTCACCATCACCCAGTTCATTATCGCCCAGTTCATTATCACCCAGTTCACTATCGCCCAGTTCATTATCGCCCAGTTCATTATCACCCAGTTCACCATCACCCAGTTCATTATCGCCCAGTTCATTATCGCCCAGTTCATTATCGCCCAGTTCACCATCACCCAGTTCATTATCGCCCAGTTCATTATCGCCCAGTTCATTATCGCCCAGTTCATTAGCACCCAGCTCACCATCATCAAGTTCACTGTTGCCCAGTTCACCATCACCCAGTTCATCATCGCCCAGTTCATTATCACCCAGTTCACCATCACCCAGTTCATTATCGCCCAGTTCATTATCGCCCAGTTCATTATCGCCCAGTTCATTATCACCCAGTTCACCATCACCCAGTTCATTATCGCCCAGTTCATTATCACCCAGTTCATTATCACCCAGTTCACCATCACCCAGTTCACCGTCACCCAGTTCACCATCACCCAGTTCATCATCACCCAGTTCATTATCACCCAGTTCATCATCACCCAGTTCATCGTCACCCAGTTCACCATCACCCAGTTCATCATCGCCCAGTTCATCGTCACCCAGTTCATCATCGCTCAGTTCATCGTCACCCAGTTCATCATCGCCCAGTTCATCGTCGCCCAGTTCATTATCGCCCAGTTCATCGTCACCCAGTTCATTATCACCCAGTTCATCATCGCCCAGTTCATCGTCACCCAGTTCATCTTCGCCCAGTTCATCATCGCCCAGTTCATCATCGCCCAGTTCACCATCACCCAGTCCATTATTACGTAATTCAGGATCACCAGTTCATTATCGCCCAGTTCATTATCACCCAGTTCATTATCACCCAGTTCATTATCGCCCAGTTCACCATCACCCAGGTCATTATCGCCCAGTTCATTATCACCCAGTTCATTATCGCCCAGTTCATTATCACCCAGATCATTATCGCCCAGTTCACCATCACCCAGTTCATTATCACCCAGTTCATTATCACCCAGTTCATTATCGCCCAGTTCACCATCACCCAGTTCATTATCACCCAGTTCATTATCACCCAGTTCATTATCGCCCAGTTCACCATCACCCAGTTCATTATCACCCAGTTGACCATCACCCAGTTCATCATCACCCAGTTCACCATCACTTAGTTCACCATCACCCAGTTCACCATCGCCCAATTCACCATCACCCAGTTCATTGTCGCCCACTTCACCATCACCCACTTCGCCATCACCCAGTTCATTATCACCCAGTTCACCATCACCCAGTTCATTATCACCCAGTTCATTATCACCCAGTTCATTATCGCCCAGTTCACCATCACCCAGTTCATTATCACCCAGTTCACCATCACCCAGTTCATTATCACCCAGTTCATTATCACCCAGTTCATTATCGCCCAGTTGACCATCACCCAGTTCATCATCACCCAGTTCACCATCACTTAGTTCACCATCACCCAGTTCACCATCGCCCAATTCACCATCACCCAGTTCATTGTCGCCCACTTCACCATCACCCACTTCGCCATCACCCAGTTCATTATCACCCAGTTCACCATCACCCAGTTCATTATCACCCAGTTCACCATCACCCAGTTCATTATCAGACATTCATTATCACCCAGTTCACCATCACCGAGTTCACCATCACCGAGTTCACCATCACCCAGTTCACCATCACCCAGTTCATTATCACCCAGTTCACCATCACCCAGTTCATTCACCTAGTTCATTATCACCTAGTTCATTATCACCCAGTTCATTATCACCCAGTTCATTATCACCTAGTTCATTATCACCCAGTTCATTATCGCCCAGTTCACCATCACCCAGTTCATCATCACCCAGTTCACCATCACTTAGTTCACCATCACCCAGTTCACCATCGCCCAATTCACCATCACCCAGTTCATTGTCGCCCACTTCACCATCACCCACTTCGCCATCACCCAGTTCATTATCACCCAGTTCACCATCACCCAGTTCATTATCACCCAGTTCACCATCACCCAGTTCATTATCAGACATTCATTATCACCCAGTTCACCATCACCGAGTTCACCCATCACCGAGTTCACCATCACCCAGTTCACCATCACCCAGTTCATTATCACCCAGTTCATCGTCACCCAGTTCATTATCACCCAGTTCATCATCGCCCAGTTCATCGTCGCCCAGTTCATCATCACCCAGTTCATTGTCACCCAATTCAACATCGCCCAGTTCATCATCGCCCAGTTCATCATCACCCAGTTCATCGTCACCCAGTTCATCATCGCCCAGTTCATCATCACCCAGTTCATCATCACCCAGTTCATCGTCGCCCAGTTCATCGTCGCCCAGTTCATCATCGCCCAGTTCATCATCGCCCAGTTCATCGTCGCCCAGTTCACCTTCACCCAGTTCACCATCACCAAGTTCATCATCGCCCAGTTCATCATCGCCCAGTTCACCATCACCCAGTTCATCATCAGCCAGTTCATTATCGCCCAGTTCATCGTCACCCAGTTCACTGTCGCCCAGTTCATTATCGCCCAGTTCATTATCACCCAGTTCATTATCGCCCAGTTCATTATCACCCAGTTCATTATAGCCCAGTTCACCATCACCCAGTTCATTATCACCCAGTTCATTATCACCCAGTTCATTATCACCCAGTTCATTATCGCCCAGTTCACCATCACCCAGTTCACCATCACCCAGTTCATTGTCGCCCACTTCACCATCACCCAGTTCACCATCACCCAGTTCACCATCGCCCAATTCACCATCACCCAGTTCATTGTCGCCCATTTCACCATTGCCCACTTCGCCATCACCCAGGTCATTATCACCCAGTTCACCATCACCCAGTTCATTATCACCCAGTTCACCATCACCCAGTTCATTATCACCCAGTTCATTATCACCCAGTTCATTATCACCCAGTTCACCATCACCCAGTTCACCATCACCCAGTTCATTGTCGCCCACTTCACCATCACCCAGTTCACCATCACCCAGTTCACCATCGCCCAGTTCACCATCACCCATTTCATTGTCGCCCTCTTCACCATTGCCCACTTCGCCATCACCCAGTTCATTATCACCCAGTTCACCATCACCCAGTTCATTATCACCCAGTTCACCATCACCCAGTTCATTATCACCCAGTTAACCATCACCCAGTTCATTATCACCCAGTTCACCATCACCCAGTTCATTATGACCCAGTTCACCATCACCCAGTTCACCACCACCGAGTTCACCATCACCCAGTTCACCATCACCCAGTTCACCATCACCCAGTTCATTATCACCCGGTTCATCGTCACCCAGTTCATTATCGCCCAGTTCATCGTCACCCAGTTCATCATCACCCAGTTCACCATCACCCAGTTCATCATCACCCAGTTCATTATCGCCCAGTTCATCGTCACCCAGTTCATTATCGCCCAGTTCATTATCACCCAATTAATTATCGCCCATTTCATTATCACCCAGTTCATTATCACACACTTCATTATCGCCCAGTTCATTATCACCCAGTTCATTATCACCCAGTTCACCATCACCCAGTTCATTATCGCCCAGTTCATTATCACCCAGTTCACTATCGCCCAGTTCATTATCGCCCAGTTCATTATCGCCCAGTTCATTATCACCCAGTTCACCATCACCCAGTTCTTTATCGCCCAGTTCATTATCGCCCAGTTCATTATCGCCCAGTTCACCATCACCCAGTTCATTATCGCCCAGTTCATTATCGCCCAGTTCATTATCGCCCAGTTCATTAGCACCGAGGTCACCATCATCAATTTCACTGTTGCCCAGTTCACCATCACCCAGTTCATTATCGCCCAGTTCATTATCACCCAGTTCATTATCGCCCAGTTCATTATCACCCAGTTCATTATCGCCCAGTTCATCATCGCCCAGTTCATTATCACCCAGTTCACCATCACCCAGTTCATTATCGCCCAGTTCATTATCACCCAGTTCACCATCACCCAGTTCATTATCGCCCAGTTTATTATCGCCCAGTTCATTATCACCCAGTTCACCATCACCCAGTTCATTATCGCCCAGTTCATTATCACCCAGTTCATTATCACCCAGTTCACCATCACCCAGTACATCGTCACCCAGTTCATCATCGCCCAGTTCATCGTCACCCAGTTCATTATCGCCCAGTTCATCGTCACCCAGTTCATCATCACCCAGTTCACCATCACCCAGTTCATCATCGCCCAGTTCATTATCGCTCAGTTCATCGTCACCCAGTTCATTATCGCCCAGTTCATTATCGCCCAGTTCATTATCACCCAGTTCATTATCGCCCAGTTCATTATCACCCAGTTCATTATAGCCCAGTTCACCATCACCCAGTTCATTATCACCCAGTTCACCATCACCCAGTTCATTATCACGCAGTTCATTATCACCCAGTTCATTATCACCTAGTTCACCATCACCCAGTTCATTATCACCCAGTTCATTATCACCAAGTTCATTATCACCCAGTTCATTATCGCCCAGTTCACCATCACCCAGTTCACCATCACCCAGTTCATTGTCGCCCACTTCACCATCACCCAGTTCACCATCACCCAGTTCACCATCGCCCAATTCGCCATCACCCAGTTCATTGTCGCCCACTTCAACATCGCCCACTTCGCCATCACCAAGTTCATTATCACCCAGTTCACCATCACCCAGTTCATTATCACCCAGTTCACCATCACCCACTTCATTATCGCCCAGTTAACCATCACCCAGTTCATTATCACCCAGTTCACCATCACCCAGTTCATTATCACCCAGTTCAACATCCCCCAGTTCATTATCAAACATTCATTATCACCCAGTTCACCATCACCGAGTTCACCATCATCCAGTTCACCATCACCCAGTTCACCATCACCCAGTTCACCATCACCCAGTTCATTATCACCCAGTTCATCGTCACCCAGTTCATTATCGCCCTGTTCATCATCACCCAGTTCATCATCACCCAGTTCACCATCACCCAGTTCATCATCACCCAGTTCATTATCGCCCAGTTTATTATCGCCCAGTTCATTATCACCCAGTTCACCATCACCCTGTTCATTATCGCCCAGTTCATTATCGCCCAGTTCATTATCGCCCAGTTCACCATCACCCAGTTCATTATCGCCCAGTTCATTATCGCCCCGTTCATTATCGCCCAGTTCATTAGCACCCAGCTCACCATCATCAAGTTCACTGTTACCCAGTTCACCATCACCCAGTTCATTATCGCGCAGTTCATTATCACCCAGTTCATTATCACCTAGTTCATTATCGCATAGTTCATTATCACCCAGTTCATTATCGCCCAGTTCATCATCGCCCAGTTCATTATCACCCAGTTCACCATCACCCAGTTCATTATCGCCCAGTTCATTATCACCCAGTTCACCATCACCCAGTTCATTATCGCCCAGTTCATTATCGCCCAGTTCATTAGCACCCAGCTCACCATCATCAAGTTCACTGTTGCCCATTTCACCATCACCCAGTTCATTATCGCCCAGTTCATTATCACCCAGTTCATTATCACCCAGTTCATTATCGCCCAGTTCATTATCACCCAGTTCATTATCGCCCAGTTCATCATCACCCAGTTCACCATCACCCAGTTCATTATCGCCCAGTTCATTATCACCCAGTTCACCATCACCCAGTTCATTATCGCCCAGTTCATTATAGCCCAGTTCATTATCACCCAGTTCACCATCACCCAGTTCACCATCACCCAGTTCACCATCACCCAGTTCATTGTCGCCCTCTTCACCATCACCCAGTTCACCATCACCCAGTTCACCATCGCCCAATTCACCATCACCCAGTTCATTGTCGCCCACTTCACCATCGCCCACTTCGCCATCACCAAGTTCATTATCACCCAGTTCACCTTCACACAGTTCATTATCACCCAGTTCACCATCACCCAGTTCATTATCACCCAGTTAACCATCACCCAGTTCATTATCACCCAGTTCACCATCACCCAGTTCATTATCACCCAGTTCACCATCACCCAGTTCATTATCACACATTCATTATCACCCAGTTCACCATCACCGAGTTCACCATCATCCCGTTCACCCTCACCCAGTTCACCATCGCCCAGTTCACTATCACCCAGTTCATCGTCACCCAGTTCATTATCGCCCAGTTCATCGTCACCCAGTTCATCATCACCCAGTTCACCATCACCCAGTTCATCATCACCCAGTTCATTATCGCCCAGTTCATCGTCACCCAGTTCATTATCGCCCAGTTGATTATCGCCCAGTTCATTATCACCCAGTTCATTACCGCCCAGTTCATTATCACCCAGTTCATTATCGCCCAGTTCACCATCACCCAGTTCATTATCACCCTGTTCATTATCACCCAGTTCATTATACGCCAGTTCATCGTCACCCAGTTCATTATCGCCCAGTTCATCGTCACCCAGTTCATCATCACCCAGTTCACCATCACCCAGTTCATCATCACCCAGTTCATTATCGCCCAGTTCATCGTCACCCAGTTCATTATCGCCCAGTTCATTATCACCTAGTTCATTAACACCCAGTTCATTATCACCCAGTTCATTATCACCTAGTTCATTATCACCCAGTTCATTATCGCCCAGTTCACCATCACCCAGTTCATCATCACCCAGTTCACCATCACCCAGTTCATTATCACCCAGTTCATTATCACCCAGTTCATTATCGCCCAGTTCACCATCACCCAGTTCATTATCACCCAGTTCACCATCACCCAGTTCATTATCACCCAGTTCATTATCACCCAGTTCATTATCGCCCAGTTGACCATCACCCAGTTCATCATCACCCAGTTCACCATCACTTAGTTCACCATCACCCAGTTCACCATCGCCCAATTCACCATCACCCAGTTCATTGTCGCCCACTTCACCATCACCCACTTCGCCATCACCCAGTTCATTATCACCCAGTTCACCATCACCCAGTTCATTATCACCCAGTTCACCATCACCCAGTTCATTATCAGACATTCATTATCACCCAGTTCACCATCACCGAGTTCACCATCACCGAGTTCACCATCACCCAGTTCACCATCACCCAGTTCATTATCACCCAGTTCACCATCACCCAGTTCATTCACCTAGTTCATTATCACCTAGTTCATTATCACCCAGTTCATTATCACCCAGTTCATTATCACCTAGTTCATTATCACCCAGTTCATTATCGCCCAGTTCACCATCACCCAGTTCATCATCACCCAGTTCACCATCACTTAGTTCACCATCACCCAGTTCACCATCGCCCAATTCACCATCACCCAGTTCATTGTCGCCCACTTCACCATCACCCACTTCGCCATCACCCAGTTCATTATCACCCAGTTCACCATCACCCAGTTCATTATCACCCAGTTCACCATCACCCAGTTCATTATCAGACATTCATTATCACCCAGTTCACCATCACCGAGTTCACCCATCACCGAGTTCACCATCACCCAGTTCACCATCACCCAGTTCATTATCACCCAGTTCATCGTCACCCAGTTCATTATCACCCAGTTCATCATCGCCCAGTTCATCGTCGCCCAGTTCATCATCACCCAGTTCATTGTCACCCAATTCAACATCGCCCAGTTCATCATCGCCCAGTTCATCATCACCCAGTTCATCGTCACCCAGTTCATCATCGCCCAGTTCATCATCACCCAGTTCATCATCACCCAGTTCATCGTCGCCCAGTTCATCGTCGCCCAGTTCATCATCGCCCAGTTCATCATCGCCCAGTTCATCGTCGCCCAGTTCACCTTCACCCAGTTCACCATCACCAAGTTCATCATCGCCCAGTTCATCATCGCCCAGTTCACCATCACCCAGTTCATCATCAGCCAGTTCATTATCGCCCAGTTCATCGTCACCCAGTTCACTGTCGCCCAGTTCATTATCGCCCAGTTCATTATCACCCAGTTCATTATCGCCCAGTTCATTATCACCCAGTTCATTATAGCCCAGTTCACCATCACCCAGTTCATTATCACCCAGTTCATTATCACCCAGTTCATTATCACCCAGTTCATTATCGCCCAGTTCACCATCACCCAGTTCACCATCACCCAGTTCATTGTCGCCCACTTCACCATCACCCAGTTCACCATCACCCAGTTCACCATCGCCCAATTCACCATCACCCAGTTCATTGTCGCCCATTTCACCATTGCCCACTTCGCCATCACCCAGTTCATTATCACCCAGTTCACCATCACCCAGTTCATTATCACCCAGTTCACCATCACCCAGTTCATTATCACCCAGTTCATTATCACCCAGTTCATTATCACCCAGTTCATTATCACCCAGTTCATTATCACCCAGTTCACCATCACCCAGTTCACCATCACCCAGTTCATTGTCGCCCACTTCACCATCACCCAGTTCACCATCACCCAGTTCACCATCGCCCAGTTCACCATCACCCATTTCATTGTCGCCCTCTTCACCATTGCCCACTTCGCCATCACCCAGTTCATTATCACCCAGTTCACCATCACCCAGTTCATTATCACCCAGTTCACCATCACCCAGTTCATTATCACCCAGTTAACCATCACCCAGTTCATTATCACCCAGTTCACCATCACCCAGTTCATTATGACCCAGTTCACCATCACCCAGTTCACCACCACCGAGTTCACCATCACCCAGTTCACCATCACCCAGTTCACCATCACCCAGTTCATTATCACCCGGTTCATCGTCACCCAGTTCATTATCGCCCAGTTCATCGTCACCCAGTTCATCATCACCCAGTTCACCATCACCCAGTTCATCATCACCCAGTTCATTATCGCCCAGTTCATCGTCACCCAGTTCATTATCGCCCAGTTCATTATCACCCAATTAATTATCGCCCATTTCATTATCACCCAGTTCATTATCACACACTTCATTATCGCCCAGTTCATTATCACCCAGTTCATTATCACCCAGTTCACCATCACCCAGTTCATTATCGCCCAGTTCATTATCACCCAGTTCACTATCGCCCAGTTCATTATCGCCCAGTTCATTATCGCCCAGTTCATTATCACCCAGTTCACCATCACCCAGTTCTTTATCGCCCAGTTCATTATCGCCCAGTTCATTATCGCCCAGTTCACCATCACCCAGTTCATTATCGCCCAGTTCATTATCGCCCAGTTCATTATCGCCCAGTTCATTAGCACCGAGGTCACCATCATCAAGTTCACTGTTGCCCAGTTCACCATCACCCAGTTCATTATCGCCCAGTTCATTATCACCCAGTTCATTATCACCCAGTTCATTATCGCCCAGTTCATTATCACCCAGTTCATTATCGCCCAGTTCATCATCGCCCAGTTCATTATCACCCAGTTCACCATCACCCAGTTCATTATCGCCCAGTTCATTATCACCCAGTTCACCATCACCCAGTTCATTATCGCCCAGTTTATTATCGCCCAGTTCATTATCACCCAGTTCACCATCACCCAGTTCATTATCGCCCAGTTCATTATCACCCAGTTCATTATCACCCAGTTCACCATCACCCAGTTCATCGTCACCCAGTTCATCATCGCCCAGTTCATCGTCACCCAGTTCATTATCGCCCAGTTCATCGTCACCCAGTTCATCATCACCCAGTTCACCATCACCCAGTTCATCATCGCCCAGTTCATTATCGCTCAGTTCATCGTCACCCAGTTCATTATCGCCCAGTTCATTATCGCCCAGTTCATTATCACCCAGTTCATTATCGCCCAGTTCATTATCACCCAGTTCATTATAACCCAGTTCACCATCACCCAGTTCATTATCACCCAGTTCACCATCACCCAGTTCATTATCACGCAGTTCATTATCACCCAGTTCATTATCACCTAGTTCACCATCACCCAGTTCATTATCACCCAGTTCATTATCACCAAGTTCATTATCACCCAGTTCATTATCGCCCAGTTCACCATCACCCAGTTCACCATCACCCAGTTCATTGTCGCCCACTTCACCATCACCCAGTTCACCATCACCCAGTTCACCATCGCCCAATTCGCCATCACCCAGTTCATTGTCGCCCACTTCAACATCGCCCACTTCGCCATCACCAAGTTCATTATCACCCAGTTCACCATCACCCAGTTCATTATCACCCAGTTCACCATCACCCACTTCATTATCGCCCAGTTAACCATCACCCAGTTCATTATCACCCAGTTCACCATCACCCAGTTCATTATCACCCAGTTCAACATCCCCCAGTTCATTATCAAACATTCATTATCACCCAGTTCACCATCACCGAGTTCACCATCACCCAGTTCACCATCACCCAGTTCACCATCACCCAGTTCATTATCACCCAGTTCATCGTCACCCAGTTCATTATCGCCCTGTTCATCATCACCCAGTTCATCATCACCCAGTTCACCATCACCCAGTTCATCATCACCCAGTTCATTATCGCCCAGTTTATTATCGCCCAGTTCATTATCACCCAGTTCACCATCACCCTGTTCATTATCGCCCAGTTCATTATCGCCCAGTTCATTATCGCCCAGTTCACCATCACCCAGTTCATTATCGCCCAGTTCATTATCGCCCCGTTCATTATCGCCCAGTTCATTAGCACCCAGCTCACCATCATCAAGTTCACTGTTACCCAGTTCACCATCACCCAGTTCATTATCGCGCAGTTCATTATCACCCAGTTCATTATCACCTAGTTCATTATCGCATAGTTCATTATCACCCAGTTCATTATCGCCCAGTTCATCATCGCCCAGTTCATTATCACCCAGTTCACCATCACCCAGTTCATTATCGCCCAGTTCATTATCACCCAGTTCACCATCACCCAGTTCATTATCGCCCAGTTCATTATCGCCCAGTTCATTAGCACCCAGCTCACCATCATCAAGTTCACTGTTGCCCATTTCACCATCACCCAGTTCATTATCGCCCAGTTCATTATCACCCAGTTCATTATCACCCAGTTCATTATCGCCCAGTTCATTATCACCCAGTTCATTATCGCCCAGTTCATCATCACCCAGTTCACCATCACCCAGTTCATTATCGCCCAGTTCATTATCACCCAGTTCACCATCACCCAGTTCATTATCGCCCAGTTCATTATAGCCCAGTTCATTATCACCCAGTTCACCATCACCCAGTTCACCATCACCCAGTTCACCATCACCCAGTTCATTGTCGCCCTCTTCACCATCACCCAGTTCACCATCACCCAGTTCACCATCGCCCAATTCACCATCACCCAGTTCATTGTCGCCCACTTCACCATCGCCCACTTCGCCATCACCAAGTTCATTATCACCCAGTTCACCTTCACACAGTTCATTATCACCCAGTTCACCATCACCCAGTTCATTATCACCCAGTTAACCATCACCCAGTTCATTATCACCCAGTTCACCATCACCCAGTTCATTATCACCCAGTTCACCATCACCCAGTTCATTATCACACATTCATTATCACCCAGTTCACCATCACCGAGTTCACCATCATCCCGTTCACCCTCACCCAGTTCACCATCGCCCAGTTCACTATCACCCAGTTCATCGTCACCCAGTTCATTATCGCCCAGTTCATCGTCACCCAGTTCATCATCACCCAGTTCACCATCACCCAGTTCATCATCACCCAGTTCATTATCGCCCAGTTCATCGTCACCCAGTTCATTATCGCCCAGTTGATTATCGCCCAGTTCATTATCACCCAGTTCATTACCGCCCAGTTCATTATCACCCAGTTCATTATCGCCCAGTTCACCATCACCCAGTTCATTATCACCCTGTTCATTATCACCCAGTTCATTATACCCCAGTTCATCGTCACCCAGTTCATTATCGCCCAGTTCATCGTCACCCAGTTCATCATCACCCAGTTCACCATCACCCAGTTCATCATCACCCAGTTCATTATCGCCCAGTTCATCGTCACCCAGTTCATTATCGCCCAGTTCATTATCACCTAGTTCATTAACACCCAGTTCATTATCACCCAGTTCATTATCACCTAGTTCATTATCACCCAGTTCATTATCGCCCAGTTCACCATCACCCAGTTCATCATCACCCAGTTCACCATCACTTAGTTCACCATCACCCAGTTCACCATCGCCCAATTCACCATCACCCAGTTCATTGTCGCCCACTTCACCATCACCCACTTCGCCATCACCCAGTTCATTATCACCCAGTTCACCATCACCCAGTTCATTATCACCCAGTTCACCATCACCCAGTTCATTATCAGACATTCATTATCACCCAGTTCACCATCACCGAGTTCACCCATCACCGAGTTCACCATCACCCAGTTCACCATCACCCAGTTCATTATCACCCAGTTCATCGTCACCCAGTTCATTATCACCCAGTTCATCATCGCCCAGTTCATCGTCGCCCAGTTCATCATCACCCAGTTCATCGTCACCCAATTCAACATCGCCCAGTTCACCATCACCCAGTTCATCATCACCCAGTTCATTATCGCCCAGTTCATCGTCACCCAGTTCATTGTCGCCCAGTTCATTATCGCCCAGTTCATTATCACCCAGTTCATTATCACCCAGTTCATTATCGCCCAGTTCATTATCGCCCAGTTCATTATAGCCCAGTTCACCATCACCCAGTTCACCATCACCCAGTTCATTATCGCCCAGTTCATTATCACCCAGTTCACTATCGCCCAGTTCATTATCGCCCAGTTCATTATCACCCAGTTCACCATCACCCAGTTCATTATCGCCCAGTTCATTATCGCCCAGTTCATTATCGCCCAGTTCACCATCACCCAGTTCATTATCGCCCAGTTCATTATCGCCCAGTTCATTATCGCCCAGTTCATTAGCACCCAGCTCACCATCATCAAGTTCACTGTTGCCCAGTTCACCATCACCCAGTTCATCATCGCCCAGTTCATTATCACCCAGTTCACCATCACCCAGTTCATTATCGCCCAGTTCATTATCGCCCAGTTCATTATCGCCCAGTTCATTATCACCCAGTTCACCATCACCCAGTTCATTATCGCCCAGTTCATTATCACCCAGTTCATTATCACCCAGTTCACCATCACCCAGTTCACCGTCACCCAGTTCACCATCACCCAGTTCATCATCACCCAGTTCATTATCACCCAGTTCATCATAACCCAGTTCATCGTCACCCAGTTCACCATCACCCAGTTCATCATCGCCCAGTTCATCGTCACCCAGTTCATCATCGCTCAGTTCATCGTCACCCAGTTCATCATCGCCCAGTTCATCGTCGCCCAGTTCATTATCGCCCAGTTCATCGTCACCCAGTTCATTATCACCCAGTTCATCATCTCCCAGTTCATCGTCACCCAGTTCATCTTCGCCCAGTTCATCATCGCCCAGTTCATCATCGCCCAGTTCACCATCACCCAGTCCATTATTACGTAATTCAGGATCACCAGTTCATTATCGCCCAGTTCATTATCACCCAGTTCACCATCACCCAGGTCATTATCGCCCAGTTCATTATCACCCAGTTCATTATCGCCCAGTTCATTATCACCCAGATCATTATCGCCCAGTTCACCATCACCCAGTTCATTATCACCCAGTTCATTATCACCCAGTTCATTATCGCCCAGTTCACCATCACCCAGTTCATTATCACCCAGTTCATTATCACCCAGTTCATTATCGCCCAGTTCACCATCACCCAGTTCATTATCACCCAGTTCATTATCACCCAGTTCATTATCGCCCAGTTCACCATCACCCAGTTCATTATCACCCAGTTCACCATCACCCAGTTCATTATCACCCAGTTCATTATCACCCAGTTCATTATCGCCCAGTTGACCATCACCCAGTTCATCATCACCCAGTTCACCATCACTTAGTTCACCATCACCCAGTTCACCATCGCCCAATTCACCATCACCCAGTTCATTGTCGCCCACTTCACCATCACCCACTTCGCCATCACCCAGTTCATTATCACCCAGTTCACCATCACCCAGTTCATTATCACCCAGTTCATTATCACCCAGTTCATTATCGCCCAGTTCACCATCACCCAGTTCATTATCACCCAGTTCACCATCACCCAGTTCATTATCACCCAGTTCATTATCACCCAGTTCATTATCGCCCAGTTGACCATCACCCAGTTCATCATCACCCAGTTCACCATCACTTAGTTCACCATCACCCAGTTCACCATCGCCCAATTCACCATCACCCAGTTCATTGTCGCCCACTTCACCATCACCCACTTCGCCATCACCCAGTTCATTATCACCCAGTTCACCATCACCCAGTTCATTATCACCCAGTTCACCATCACCCAGTTCATTATCAGACATTCATTATCACCCAGTTCACCATCACCGAGTTCACCATCACCGAGTTCACCATCACCCAGTTCACCATCACCCAGTTCATTATCACCCAGTTCACCATCACCCAGTTCATTCACCTAGTTCATTATCACCTAGTTCATTATCACCCAGTTCATTATCACCCAGTTCATTATCACCTAGTTCATTATCACCCAGTTCATTATCGCCCAGTTCACCATCACCCAGTTCATCATCACCCAGTTCACCATCACTTAGTTCACCATCACCCAGTTCACCATCGCCCAATTCACCATCACCCAGTTCATTGTCGCCCACTTCACCATCACCCACTTCGCCATCACCCAGTTCATTATCACCCAGTTCACCATCACCCAGTTCATTATCACCCAGTTCACCATCACCCAGTTCATTATCAGACATTCATTATCACCCAGTTCACCATCACCGAGTTCACCCATCACCGAGTTCACCATCACCCAGTTCACCATCACCCAGTTCATTATCACCCAGTTCATCGTCACCCAGTTCATTATCACCCAGTTCATCATCGCCCAGTTCATCGTCGCCCAGTTCATCATCACCCAGTTCATTGTCACCCAATTCAACATCGCCCAGTTCATCATCGCCCAGTTCATCATCACCCAGTTCATCGTCACCCAGTTCATCATCGCCCAGTTCATCATCACCCAGTTCATCATCACCCAGTTCATCGTCGCCCAGTTCATCGTCGCCCAGTTCATCATCGCCCAGTTCATCATCGCCCAGTTCATCGTCGCCCAGTTCACCTTCACCCAGTTCACCATCACCAAGTTCATCATCGCCCAGTTCATCATCGCCCAGTTCACCATCACCCAGTTCATCATCAGCCAGTTCATTATCGCCCAGTTCATCGTCACCCAGTTCACTGTCGCCCAGTTCATTATCGCCCAGTTCATTATCACCCAGTTCATTATCGCCCAGTTCATTATCACCCAGTTCATTATAGCCCAGTTCACCATCACCCAGTTCATTATCACCCAGTTCATTATCACCCAGTTCATTATCACCCAGTTCATTATCACCCAGTTCATTATCGCCCAGTTCACCATCACCCAGTTCACCATCACCCAGTTCATTGTCGCCCACTTCACCATCACCCAGTTCACCATCACCCAGTTCACCATCGCCCAATTCACCATCACCCAGTTCATTGTCGCCCATTTCACCATTGCCCACTTCGCCATCACCCAGTTCATTATCACCCAGTTCACCATCACCCAGTTCATTATCACCCAGTTCACCATCACCCAGTTCATTATCACCCAGTTCATTATCACCCAGTTCATTATCACCCAGTTCACCATCACCCAGTTCACCATCACCCAGTTCATTATCACCCAGTTCACCATCACCCAGTTCACCATCACCCAGTTCATTGTCGCCCACTTCACCATCACCCAGTTCACCATCACCCAGTTCACCATCGCCCAGTTCACCATCACCCATTTCATTGTCGCCCTCTTCACCATTGCCCACTTCGCCATCACCCAGTTCATTATCACCCAGTTCACCATCACCCAGTTCATTATCACCCAGTTCACCATCACCCAGTTCATTATCACCCAGTTAACCATCACCCAGTTCATTATCACCCAGTTCACCATCACCCAGTTCATTATGACCCAGTTCACCATCACCCAGTTCACCACCACCGAGTTCACCATCACCCAGTTCACCATCACCCAGTTCACCATCACCCAGTTCATTATCACCCGGTTCATCGTCACCCAGTTCATTATCGCCCAGTTCATCGTCACCCAGTTCATCATCACCCAGTTCACCATCACCCAGTTCATCATCACCCAGTTCATTATCGCCCAGTTCATCGTCACCCAGTTCATTATCGCCCAGTTCATTATCACCCAATTAATTATCGCCCATTTCATTATCACCCAGTTCATTATCACACACTTCATTATCGCCCAGTTCATTATCACCCAGTTCATTATCACCCAGTTCACCATCACCCAGTTCATTATCGCCCAGTTCATTATCACCCAGTTCACTATCGCCCAGTTCATTATCGCCCAGTTCATTATCGCCCAGTTCATTATCACCCAGTTCACCATCACCCAGTTCTTTATCGCCCAGTTCATTATCGCCCAGTTCATTATCGCCCAGTTCACCATCACCCAGTTCATTATCGCCCAGTTCATTATCGCCCAGTTCATTATCGCCCAGTTCATTAGCACCGAGGTCACCATCATCAAGTTCACTGTTGCCCAGTTCACCATCACCCAGTTCATTATCGCCCAGTTCATTATCACCCAGTTCATTATCACCCAGTTCATTATCGCCCAGTTCATTATCACCCAGTTCATTATCGCCCAGTTCATCATCGCCCAGTTCATTATCACCCAGTTCACCATCACCCAGTTCATTATCGCCCAGTTCATTATCACCCAGTTCACCATCACCCAGTTCATTATCGCCCAGTTTATTATCGCCCAGTTCATTATCACCCAGTTCACCATCACCCAGTTCATTATCGCCCAGTTCATTATCACCCAGTTCATTATCACCCAGTTCACCATCACCCAGTTCATCGTCACCCAGTTCATCATCGCCCAGTTCATCGTCACCCAGTTCATTATCGCCCAGTTCATCGTCACCCAGTTCATCATCACCCAGTTCACCATCACCCAGTTCATCATCGCCCAGTTCATTATCGCTCAGTTCATCGTCACCCAGTTCATTATCGCCCAGTTCATTATCGCCCAGTTCATTATCACCCAGTTCATTATCGCCCAGTTCATTATCACCCAGTTCATTATAGCCCAGTTCACCATCACCCAGTTCATTATCACCCAGTTCACCATCACCCAGTTCATTATCACGCAGTTCATTATCACCCAGTTCATTATCACCTAGTTCACCATCACCCAGTTCATTATCACCCAGTTCATTATCACCAAGTTCATTATCACCCAGTTCATTATCGCCCAGTTCACCATCACCCAGTTCATCATCACCCAGTTCATTGTCGCCCACTTCACCATCACCCAGTTCACCATCACCCAGTTCACCATCGCCCAATTCGCCATCACCCAGTTCATTGTCGCCCACTTCAACATCGCCCACTTCGCCATCACCAAGTTCATTATCACCCAGTTCACCATCACCCAGTTCATTATCACCCAGTTCACCATCACCCACTTCATTATCGCCCAGTTAACCATCACCCAGTTCATTATCACCCAGTTCACCATCACCCAGTTCATTATCACCCAGTTCAACATCCCCCAGTTCAATATCAAACATTCATTATCACCCAGTTCACCATCACCGAGTTCACCATCATCCTGTTCACCATCACCCAGTTCACCATCACCCAGTTCACCATCACCCAGTTCATTATCACCCAGTTCATCGTCACCCAGTTCATTATCGCCCTGTTCATCATCACCCAGTTCATCATCACCCAGTTCATTATCGCCCAGTTTATTATCGCCCAGTTCATTATCACCCAGTTCACCATCACCCTGTTCATTATCGCCCAGTTCATTATCGCCCAGTTCATTATCGCCTAGTTCACCATCACCCAGTTCATTATCGCCCAGTTCATTATCGCCCCGTTCATTATCGCCCAGTTCATTAGCACCCAGCTCACCATCATCAAGTTCACTGTTACCCAGTTCACCATCACCCAGTTCATTATCGCGCAGTTCATTATCACCCAGTTCATTATCACCTAGTTCATTATCGCATAGTTCATTATCACCCAGTTCATTATCGCCCAGTTCATCATCGCCCAGTTCATTATCACCCAGTTCACCATCACCCAGTTCATTATCGCCCAGTTCATTATCACCCAGTTCACCATCACCCAGTTCATTATCGCCCAGTTCATTATCACCCAGTTCATTATCGCCCAGTTCATTATCACCCAGTTCATTATCACCCAGTTCATTATCGCCCAGTTCATTATCACCCAGTTCATTATCGCCCAGTTCATCATCACCCAGTTCACCATCACCCAGTTCATTATCGCCCAGTTCATTATCACCCAGTTCACCATCACCCAGTTCATTATCGCCCAGTTCATTATAGCCCAGTTCATTATCACCCAGTTCACCATCACCCAGTTCACCATCACCCAGTTCACCATCACCCAGTTCATTGTCGCCCTCTTCACCATCACCCAGTTCACCATCACCCAGTTCACCATCGCCCAATTCACCATCACCCAGTTCATTGTCGCCCACTTCACCATCGCCCACTTCGCCATCACCAAGTTCATTATCACCCAGTTCACCTTCACACAGTTCATTATCACCCAGTTCACCATCACCCAGTTCATTATCACCCAGTTAACCATCACCCAGTTCATTATCACCCAGTTCACCATCACCCAGTTCATTATCACCCAGTTCACCATCACCCAGTTCATTATCACACATTCATTATCACCCAGTTCACCATCACCGAGTTCACCATCATCCCGTTCACCCTCACCCAGTTCACCATCGCCCAGTTCACTATCACCCAGTTCATCGTCACCCAGTTCATTATCGCCCAGTTCATCGTCACCCAGTTCATCATCACCCAGTTCACCATCACCCAGTTCATCATCACCCAGTTCATTATCGCCCAGTTCATCGTCACCCAGTTCATTATCGCCCAGTTGATTATCGCCCAGTTCATTATCACCCAGTTCATTACCGCCCAGTTCATTATCACCCAGTTCATTATCGCCCAGTTCACCATCACCCAGTTCATTATCACCCTGTTCATTATCACCCAGTTCATTATACCCCAGTTCATCGTCACCCAGTTCATTATCGCCCAGTTCATCGTCACCCAGTTCATCATCACCCAGTTCACCATCACCCAGTTCATCATCACCCAGTTCATTATCGCCCAGTTCATCGTCACCCAGTTCATTATCGCCCAGTTCATTATCGCCCAGTTCATTATCACCCAGTTCATTATCACCCAGTTCATTATCGCCCAGTTCACCATCACCCAGTTCATTATCACCCAGTTCATTATCACCCAGTTCATTATCGCCCAGTTCACCATCGCCCAGTTCATTATCACCCAGTTCACCATCACCCAGTTCATTATCACCCAGTTTATTATCACCCAGTTTATTATCACCCAGTTCATTATCACCCAGTTCATTATCGCCCAGTTCACCATCACCCAGTTCATTGTCGCCCACTTCACCATCACCCAGTTCACCATCACCCAATTCACCATCACCCAGTTCATTGTCGCCCACTTCACCATCGCCCATTTCGCCATCACCCAGTTCATTATCACCCAATTCATTATCACCCAGTTCACCATCACCCAGTTCATTATCACCCCGTCGACCATCACCCAGTTCATTATCACCCAGTTAACCATCACCCAGTTCATTATCACCCAGTTCACCATCACCCAGTTCATTATCACCCAGTTCACCATCACCCAGTTCATTATCACACATTCATTATCACGCAGTTCACCATCACCGAGTTCACCATCACCCAGTTCACCATCACCCAGTTCACCATCACCCAGTTCATTATCACCCAGTTCATCGTCACCCAGTTCATTATCACCCAGTTCATCGTCACCCAGTTCATCATCGCCCAGTTCATCGTCAACCAGTTCATCATCGCCCAGTTCATCATCGCCCAGTTCATTATCGCCCAGTTCATTATCGCCCAGTTCATTTTCACCCAGTTCATTATCGCCCAGTTCATCATCGCCCAGTTCATTATCACCCAGTTCACCATCACCCAGTTCATTATCGCCCAGTTCATTATCACCCAGTTCACCATCACCCAGTTCATTATCGCCCAGTTCATTATCGCCCCGTTCATTATCACCCAGTTCACCATCACCCAGTTCATTATCACCCAGTTCATTATCACCCAGTTCACCATCACCCAGTTCATCGTCACCCAGTTCATCATCGCCCAGTTCATCGTCACCCAGTTCATTATCGCCCAGTTCATCGTCACCCAGTTCATCATCACCCAGTTCACCATCACCCAGTTCATCATCGCCCAGGTTATTATCGCCCAGTTCATCGTCACCCAGTTCATTATCACACGTTCATTATCACCCAGTTCACCACCACCGAGTTCACCATCACCCTGTTCACCATCACCCAGTTCACCATCACCCAGTTCATTATCGCCCAGTTCATCGTCACCCAGTTGATCATCACCCAGTTCACCATCACCCAGTTCATCATCACCCAGTTCATTATCGCCCAGTTCATCGTCACCCAGTTCATTGTCGCCCAGTTCATTATCGCCCAGTTCATTATCGCCCAGTTCATTATCGCCCAGTTCATTATCACCCAGTTCATTATCACCCAGTTCATTATCGCCCAGTTCATTATCACCCAGTTCATTATCACCCAGTTCACCATCACCCAGTTCACCATCACCCAGTTCATTATCGCCCAGTTCATTATGACCCAGTTCACTATCGCCCAGTTCATTATCGCCCAGTTCATTATCGCCCAGTTCATTATCACCCAGTTCACCATCACCCAGTTCTTTATCGCCCAGTTCATTATCACCCAGTTCATTATCGCCCAGTTGACCATCACCCAGTTCATTATCGCCCAGTTCATTATCGCCCAGTTCATTATCGCCCAGTTCATTAGCACCCAGCTCACCATCATCAAGTTCACTGTTGCCCAGTTCACCATCACCCAGTTCATTATCGCCCAGTTCATTATCACCCAGTTCATTATCGCCCAGTTCATTATCGCCCAGTTCATTATCACCCAGTTCATTATCGCCCAGTTCATCATCGCCCAGTTCATCATTACCCAGTTCATTATCGCCCAGTTCATTATCACCCAGTTCACCATCACCCAGTTCATTATCGCCCAGTTCATTATCGCCCAGTTCATTATCACCCAGTTCACCATCACCCAGTTCATTATCGCCCAGTTCATTATCACCCAGTTCATTATCACCCAGTTCACCATCACCCAGTTCATCGTCACCCAGTTCATCATCGCCCAGTTCATCGTCACCCAGTTCATTATCGCCCAGTTCATCGTCACCCAGTTCATCATCACCCAGTTCTCCATCACCCAGTTCATCATCGCCCAGTTCATTATCGCCCAGTTCATCGTCACCCAGTTCATTATCGCCCAGTTCATTATCGCCCTGTTGATCGTCAACCAGTTCATCATCACCTAGTTCATCGTCACCCAGTTCATCGTTACCGAGTTCATCATCGCCCAGTTCATCGTCACCCAGTTCATCGTCACCCAGTTCATCGTCACCCAGTTCATCGTCGCCCAGTTCATCATCGCCCAGTTCATTATCACCCAGTTCATCATCGCCCAGTTCACCATCACCCAGTTCACCATCACCCAGTTCATCGTCACCCAGTTCATCGTCACCCAGTTCATCATCGCCCAGTTCACCATCACCCAGTTCATTATCACCCAGTTCATCGTCACCCAGTTCACCATCACCCAGTTCATTATCACCCAGTTAACCACCACCCAGTTCATTATCACCCAGTTCACCATCACCCCGTTCATTATCACCCAGTTCACCATGTCCCAGTTCATTATCACACATTCATTATCACGCAGTTCACCACCACCGAGTTCACCATCACCCAGTTCACCATCACCCAGTTCACCAACACCCAGTTCACCATCACCCAGTTCATTATCACCCAGTTCATTGTCACCCAGTTCATTATCGCCCAGTTCATCGTCACCCAGTTCATCATCACCCAGTTCACCATCACCCAGTTCATCATCACCCAGTTCATTATCGCCCAGTTCATCGTCACCCAGTTCATTTGTCGCCCAGTTCATTATCGCCCAGTTCATTATCACCCAGTTCATTATCGCCCAGTTCATTATCACCCAGTTCATGATAGCCCAGTTCACCATCACCCAGTTCATTATCACCCCGTTCATTATCACCCACTTCACCATCACCCAGTTCACCATCACCCAGTTCATTGTCGCCCACTTCACCATCACCCAGTTCACCATCACCCAGTTCACCATCGCCCAATTCACCATCACCCAGTTCATTGTCGCCCTCTTCACCATTGCCCACTTCGCCATCACCCAGTTCATTATCACCCAGTTCACCATCACCCAGTTCATTATCACCCAGTTCACCATCACCCAGTTCATTATCACCCAGTTCACCATCACCCAGTTCATTATCACCCAGTTCACCATCACCCAGTTCATTATCACCCAGTTCACCATCACCCAGTTCATTATCACACATTCATTGTCACCCAGCTCACCACCACCGAGTTCACCATCACCCAGTTCACCTTCACCCAGTTCACCATCACGCAGTTCACCATCACCCAGTTCATTATCACCCAGTTCATCGTCACCCAGTTCATTATCGCCCAGTTCATCGTCACCCAGTTCATCATCACCAAGTTCACCATCACCCAGTTCATCATCACCCAGTTCATTATCGCCCAGTTCATCGTCACCCAGTTCATTGTCGCCCAGTTCATTATCGCCCAGTTCATTATCACCCAGTTCATTATCGCCCAGTTCATTATCACCCAGTTCATTATCACCCAGTTCACCATCACCCAGTTCACCATCACCCAGTTCATTATCGCCCAGTTCATTATCACCCAGTTCATTATCGCCCAGTTCATTATCACCCAGTTCACCATCACCCAGTTCACCATCACCCAGTTCATTATCGCCCAGTTCATTATCACCCAGTTCACTATCGCCCAGTTCATTATCGCCCAGTTCATTATCGCCCAGTTCATTATCACCCAGTTCACCATCACCCAGTTCATTATCGCCCAGTTCATTATTGCCCAGTTCATTATCGCCCAGTTCACCATCACCCAGTTCATTATCGCCCAGTTCATTATCGCCCAGTTCATTATCGCCCAGTTCATCAGCACCCAGCTCACCATCATCAAGTTCACTGTTGCCCAGTTCACCATCACCCAGTTCATTATTGCCCAGTTCATTATCACCCAGTTCATTATCGCCCAGTTCATTATCGCCCAGTTCATTATCGCCCAGTTCATCATCGCCAAGTTCATTATCACCCAGTTCATTATAGCGCAGTTCACCATCACCCAGTTCATTATCACCCAGTTCATTATCACCCAGTTCATTATCGCCCAGTTCACCATCACCCAGTTCATTATCACCCAGTTCATTATCACCCAGTTCATTATCGCCCAGTTCACCATCGCCCAGTTCATTATCACCCAGTTCACCATCACCCAGTTCATTATCACGCAGTTCATTATCACCCAGTTCATTATCACCTAGTTCACCATCACCCAGTTCATTATCACCCAGTTCATTATCACCCAGTTCATTATCGCCCAGTTCACCATCACCCAGTTCATTGTCGCCCTCTTCACCATCACCCAGTTCACCATCACCCAGTTCACCATCGCTCAATTCACCATCACCCAGTTCATTGTCGCCCACTTCACCATCGCCCACTTCGCCATCACCATGTTCATTATCACCCAGTTCACCATCACACAGTTCATTATCACCCTGTTCACCATCACCCAGTTCATTATCACCCAGTTAACCATCACCCAGTTCATTATCACCCAGTTCACCATCACCCAGTTCATTATCACCCAGTTCACCATCACCCAGTTCATTATCACCCAGTTCATTATCGCCCAGTTGATTATCGCCCAGTTCATTATCACCCAGTTCATTATCGCCCAGTTCATTATCACACAGTTCATTATCGCCCAGTTCACCATCACCCAGTTCATTATCACCCTGTTCATTATCACCCAGTTCATTATCCCCCAGTTCATCGTCACCCAGTTCATTATCGCCCAGTTCATCGTCACCCAGTTCATCATCACCCAGTTCACCATCACCCAGTTCATTATCGCCCAGTTCATTATCGCCCAGTTCATTATCGCCCAGTTCATTATCACCCAGTTCATTATCACCCAATTCATTATCGCCCAGTTCACCATCACCCAGTTCATTATCACCCAGTTCATTATCACCCAGTTCATTATCGCCCAGTTCACCATCACCCCGTTCATTATCACCCAGTTCACCATGTCCCAGTTCATTATCACACATTCATTATCACGCAGTTCACCACCACCGAGTTCACCATCACCCAGTTCACCATCACCCAGTTCACCAACACCCAGTTCACCATCACCCAGTTCATTATCACCCAGTTCATCGTCACCCAGTTCATTATCGCCCAGTTCATCGTCACCCAGTTCATCATCACCCAGTTCACCATCACCCAGTTCATCATCACCCAGTTCATTATCGCCCAGTTCATCGTCACCCAGTTCATTTGTCGCCCAGTTCATTATCGCCCAGTTCATTATCACCCAGTTCATTATCGCCCAGTTCATTATCACCCAGTTCATGATAGCCCAGTTCACCATCACCCAGTTCATTATCACCCAGTTCATTATCACCCAGTTCATTATCACCCAGTTCACCATCACCCAGTTCACCATCACCCAGTTCATTGTCGCCCACTTCACCATCACCCAGTTCACCATCACCCAGTTCACCATCGCCCAATTCACCATCACCCAGTTCATTGTCGCCCACTTCACCATTGCCCACGTCGCCATCACCCAGTTCATTATCACCCAGTTCACCATCACCCAGTTCATTATCACCCAGTTCACCATCACCCAGTTTTTTATCACCCAGTTCACCATCACCCAGTTCATTATCACCCAGTTCACCATCACCCAGTTCATTATCACCCAGTTCACCATCACCCAGTTCATTATCACACATTCATTGTCACCCAGCTCACCACCACCGAGTTCACCATCACCCAGTTCACCTTCAACCAGTTCACCATCACGCAGTTCACCATCACCCAGTTCATTATCACCCAGTTCATCGTCACCCAGTTCATTATCGCCCAGTTCATCGTCACCCAGTTCATCATCACCCAGTTCACCATCACCCAGTTCATCATCACCCAGTTCATTATCGCCCAGTTCATCGTCACCCAGTTCATTATCGCCCAGTTCATTATCGCCCAGTTCATTATCACCCAGTTCATTATCACCCAGTTCATTATCACCCAGTTCACCATCACCCAGTTCACCATCACCCAGTTCATTATCGCCCAGTTCATTATCACCCAGTTCACTATCGCCCAGTTCATTATCGCCCAGTTCATTATCGCCCAGTTCATTATCACCCAGTTCACCATCACCCAGTTCATTATCGCCCAGTTCATTATTGCCCAGTTCATTATCGCCCAGTTCACCATCACCCAGTTCATTATCGCCCAGTTCATTATCGCCCAGTTCATTATCGCCCAGTTCATCAGCACCCAGCTCACCATCATCAAGTTCACTGTTGCCCAGTTCACCATCACCCAGTTCATTATCGCCCAGTTCATTATCACCCAGTTCATTATCACCCAGTTCATTATCGCCCAGTTCATTATCGCCCAGTTCATTATCGCCCAGTTCATTATCACCCAGTTCATTATCGCCCAGTTCATCATCGCCCAGTTCATTATCACCCAGTTCACCATCACCCAGTTCATTATCGCCCAGTTCATTATCACCCAGTTCACCATCACCCAGTTCATTATCGCCGAGTTCATTATCGCCCAGTTCATTATCACCCAGTTCACCATCACCCAGTTCACTATCGCCCAGTTCATTATCACCCAGTTCATTATCACCCAGTTCACCATAACCCAGTTCATCGTCACCCAGTTCATCATCGCCCAGTTCATCGTCACCCAGTTCATTATCGCCCAGTTCATCGTCACCCAGTTCATCATCACCCAGTTCACCATCACCCAGTTCATCATCGCCCAGTTCATTATCACCCAGTTCACCATCACCCAGTTCATTATCGCCCAGTTCATTATCGCCCAGTTCATTATCACCCAGTTCACCATCACCCAGTTCATTATCGCCCAGTTCATTATCACCCAGTTCATTATCGCCCAGTTCATTATCACCCAGTTCATTATCATCCAGTTCACCATCACCCAGTTCATCGTCACCCAGTTCATCATAGCCCAGTTCATCGTTACCCAATTCATTATCGCCCAGTTCATCGTCACCCAGTTCTTCATCACCCAGTTCACCATCACCCAGTTCATCATCGCCCAGTTCATTATCGCCCAGTTCATCGTCACCCAGTTCATTATCGCCCAGTACATTATCGCCCAGTTCATTATCACCCAGTTCATTATCGCCCAGTTCATTATCACCCAGTTCATTATAGCCCAGTTCACCATCACCCAGTTCATTATCACCCAGTTCATTATCACCCAGTTCATTATCGCCCAGTTCACCATCGCCCAGTTCATTATCACCCAGTTCACCATCACCCAGTTCATTATCACCCAGTTCATTATCACCTAGTTCACCATCACCCAGTTCATTATCACCCAGTTCATTATCACCCAGTTCATTATCGCCCAGTTCACCATCACCCAGTTCACCATCACCCAGTTCATTGTCGCCCACTTCACCATCACCCAGTTCACCATCACCCAGTTCACCATCGCCCAATTCACCATCACCCAGTTCATTGTCGCCCACTTCACCATCGCCCATTTCGCCATCACCCAGTTCATTATCACCCAGTTCATTATCACCCAGTTCCCCTTCACCCAGTTCATTATCACCCAGTTCACCATCCCCCAGTTCATTATCACCCAGTTAACCATCACCCAGTTCATTATCACCCAGTTCACCATCACCCAGTTCATTATCACCCAGTTCACCATCACCCAGTTCATTATCACACATTCATTATCACCCAGTTCACCATCACCGAGTTCACCATCATCCAATTCACCATCACCCAGTTCACCATCACCCAGTTCACCATCACCCAGTTCATTATCACCCAGTTCATCGTCACCCAGTTCATTATCGCCCAGTTCATTATCGCCCAGTTCATTATCACCCAGTTCATTATCGCCCAGTTCATCATCGCCCAGTTCATTATCACCCAGTTCACCATCACCCAGTTCATTATCGCCCAGTTCATTATCACCCAGTTCACCATCACCCAGTTCATTATCGCCGAGTTCATTATCGCCCAGTTCATTATCACCCAGTTCACCATCACCCAGTTCACTATCGCCCAGTTCATTATCACCCAGTTCATTATCACCCAGTTCACCATAACCCAGTTCATCGTCACCCAGTTCATCATCGCCCAGTTCATCGTCACCCAGTTCATTATCGCCCAGTTCATCGTCACCCAGTTCATCATCACCCAGTTCACCATCACCCAGTTCATCATCGCCCAGTTCATTATCGCCCAGTTCATCGTCACCCAGTTCATTATCGCCCTGTTCATTATCGCCCAGTTCATTATCACCCAGTTCATTATCGCCCAGTTCATTATCGCCCAGTTCATTATCACCCAGTTCACCATCACCCAGTTCATTATCGCCCAGTTCATTATCACCCAGTTCATTATCGCCCAGTTCATTATCACCCAGTTCATTATCATCCAGTTCACCATCACCCAGTTCATCGTCACCCAGTTCATCATAGCCCAGTTCATCGTCACCCAATTCATTATCGCCCAGTTCATCGTCACCCAGTTCATCATCACCCAGTTCACCATCACCCAGTTCATCATCGCCCAGTTCATTATCGCCCAGTTCATCGTCACCCAGTTCATTATCGCCCAGTACATTATCGCCCAGTTCATTACCACCCATTTCATTATCGCCCAGTTCATTATCACCCAGTTCATTATAGCCCAGTTCACCATCACCCAGTTCATTATCACCCAGTTCATTATCACCCAGTTCACCATCGCCCAGTTCATTATCACCCAGTTCACCATCACCCAGTTCATTATCACGCAGTTCATTATCACCCAGTTCATTATCACCCAGTTCACCATCGCCCAGTTCACCATCACCCAGTTCACCATCACCCAGTTCAGTGTCGCCCACTTCACCATCACCCAGTTCACCATCACCCAGTTCACCGTCGCCCAATTCACCATCACCCAGTTCATTATCGCCCACTTCACCATCGCCCACTTCGCCATCACCAAGTTCATTATCACCCAGTTCACCATCACCCAGTTCATTATCAGCCAGTTCACCATCACCCAGTTCATTATCACCCAGTTAACCATCACCCAGTTCATTATCACCCAGTTCACCATCACCCAGTTCATTATCACCCAGTTCACCATCACCCAGTTCATTATCACACATTCATTATCACCCAGTTCACCATCACCGAGTTCACCATCATCCAGTTCACCCTCACCCAGTTCACCATCACCCAGTTCATTATCACCCAGTTCATCGTCACCCAGTTCATTATCGCCCAGTTCATCGTCACCCAGTTCATCATCACCCAGTTCACCATCACCCAGTTCATCATCACCCAGTTCATTATCGCCCAGTTCATCGTCACCCAGTTCATTATCGCCCAGTTCATTATCGCCCAGTTCATTATCACCCAGTTCATTATCGCCCAGTTCATTATCACCTAGTTCATTATAGCCCAGTTCATTATCACCCAGTTCATTATCACCCAGTTCATTATCGCCCAGTTCATTATCACCCAGTTCATTATAGCCCAGTTCACCATCACCCAGTTCATTATCACCCAGTTCATTATCACCCAGTTCATTATCGCCCAGTTCACCATCACCCAGTTCATTATCACCCAGTTCATTATCGCCCAGTTCATTATCGCCCAGTTCACCATCACCCAGTTCATTATCGCCCAGTTCATTATCACCCAGTTCATTATCGCCCAGTTCATTATCACCCAGTTCATTATCACCCAATTCACCATCACCCAGTTCATCGTCACCCAGTTCATCATCGCCCAGTTCATCGTCACCCAGTTCATTATCGCCCAGTTCATCGTCACCCAGTTCATCATCACCCAGTTCACCATCACCCAGTTCATCATCGCCCAGTTCATTATCGCCCAGTTCATCGTCACCCAGTTCATTATCGCCCAGTTCATTATCGCCCAGTTCATTATCACCCAGTTCATTATCGCCCAGTTCATTATCACCCAGTTCATTATAGCCCAGTTCACCATCACCCAGTTCATTATCACCCAGTTCATTATCACCCAGTTCATTATCGCCCAGTTCACCATCACCCAGTTCATTATCACCCAGCTCATTATCACCCAGTTCATTATCGCCCAGTTCTCCATCGCCCAGTTCATTATCACCCAGTTCACCATCACCCAGTTCATTATCACGCAGTTCATTATCACCCAGTTCATTATCACCTAGTTCACCATCACCCAGTTCATTATCACCCAGTTCATTATCACCCAGTTCATTATCACCCAGTTCATTATCGCCCAGTTCACCATCACCCAGTTCACCATCACCCAGTTCATTGTCGCCCACTTCACCATCACCCAGTTCACCATCACCCAGTTCACCATCGCCCAATTCACCATCACCCAGTTCATTGTCGCCCACTTCACCATCGCCCACTTCGCCATCACCAAGTTCATTATCACCCAGTTCACCATCACCCAGTTCATTATCACCCAGTTCACCATCACCCAGTTCATTATCACCCAGTTAACCATCACCCAGTTCATTATCACCCAGTTCACCATCACCCAGTTCATTATCACCCAGTTCACTATCACCCAGTTCATTATCACACATTCATTATCACCCAGTTCACCATCACCGAGTTCACCATCATCCAGTTCACCCTCACCCAGTTCACCATCACCCAGTTCATTATCACCCAGTTCATTGTCACCCAGTTCATTATCGCCCAGTTCATTGTCACCCAGTTCATCATCACCCAGTTCACCATCACCCAGTTCATCATCACCCAGTTCATTATCGCCCAGTTCATCGTCACCCAGTTCATTATCGCCCAGTTCATTATTGCCCAGTTCATTATCACCCAGTTCATTATCGCCCAGTTCATTATCACCCAGTTCATTATAGCCCAGTTCACCATCACCCAGTTCATTATCACCCAGTTCATTATCACCCAGTTCATTATCGCCCAGTTCACCATCACCCAGTTGATTATCACCCAGTTCATTATCACCCAGTTCATTATCGCCCAGTTCACCATCTCCCAGTTCATTATCACCCAGTTCACCATCACCCAGTTCATTATCACCCAGTTCATTATCACCCAGTTCATTATCACCTAGTTCACCATCACCCAGTTCATTATCACCCAGTTCATTATCACCCAGTTCATTATCGCCCAGTTCACCATCACCCAGTTCACCATCACCCAGTTCATTGTCGCCCACTTCACCATCACCCAGTTCACCATCACCCAGTTCACCATCGCCCAATTCACCATCACCCAGTTCATTGTCGCCCACTTCACCATCGCCCATTTCGCCATCACCCAGTTCATTATCACCCAGTTCATTATCACCCAGTTCACCATCACCCAGTTCATTATCACCCAGTTCACCATCACCCAGTTCATTATCACCCAGTTAACCATCACCCAGTTCATTATCACCCAGTTCACCATCACCCAGTTCATTATCACCCAGTTCACCATCACCCAGTTCATTATCACACATTCATTATCACCCAGTTCACCATCACCGAGTTCACCATCATCCAGTTCACCATCACCCAGTTCACCATCACCCAGTTCACCATCACCCAGTTCATTATCACCCAGTTCATCGTCACCCAGTTCATTATCACCCAGTTCATCGTCACCCAGTTCATCATCACCCAGTTCATCGTCAACCAGTTCATCATCGCCCAGTTCATCGTCACCCAGTTCATCGTCACCCAGTTCATCATCGCCCAGTTCATCGTCACCCAGTTTATCGTCACCCAGTTCATCGTCACCCAGTTCATCGTCGCCCAGTTCATCGTCGCCCAGTTCATCGTCGCCCAGTTCATTATCACCCAGTTCATCATCGCCCAGTTCACCATCACCCAGTTCATCGTCACCCAGTTCATTATCACCCAGTTCACCATCGCCCAGTTCACCATCACCCAGTTCATTATCACCCAGTTCATCGTCACCCAGTTCACCATCACCCAGTTCATCATCGCCCAGTTCATCGTCACCCAGTTCATTATCGCCCAGTTCATCGTCACCCAGTTCATCATCACCCAGTTCACCATCACCCAGTTCACCATCGCCCAATTCACCATCACCCAGTTCATTGTCGCCCACTTCACCATCGCCCACTTTGCCATCACCCAGTTCATTATCACCCAGTTAACCATCACCCAGTTCATTATCACCCAGTTCACCATCCCTCAGTTCATTATCACACATTCATTATCACCCATTTCACCATCACCCAGTTCACCATCACCCAGTTCATCATCACCCAGTTCATTATCGCCCAGTTCATTATCGCCCAGTTCATTATCACCCTGTTCACCATCACCCAGTTCATTATCGCCCAGTTCATTATCGCCCAGTTCATTATCGCCCAGTTCACCATCACCCAGTTCATTATCGCCCATTTCATTATCGCCCAGTTCATTATCGCCCAGTTCATTAGCACCCAGCTCACCATCATCAAGTTCACTGTTGCCCCGTTCACCATCGCCCAGTTCATTATCACCCAGTTCATTATCGCCCAGTTCATTATCGCCCAGTTCATTATCACCCAGTTCATTATCGCCCAGTTCATCATCGCCCAGTTCATTATCACCCAGTTCACCATCACCCAGTTCATTATCGCCCAGTTCATTATCACCCAGTTCACCATCACCCAGTTCATTATCGCCCAGTTCATTATCGCCCTGTTCATTATCACCCAGTTCACCATCACCCAGTTCATTATCGCCCAGTTCATTATAACCCAGTTCATTATCGCCCAGTTCATTATCACCCAGTTCATTATCACCCAGTTCACCATCACCCAGTTCATCGTCACCCAGTTCATCATCGCCCAGTTCATCGTCACCCAGTTCATTATCGCCCAGTTCATCGTCACCCAGTTCATCATCACCCAGTTCACCATCACCCAGTTCATCCTCGCCCAGTTCATTATCGCCCAGTTCATCGTCACCCAGTTCATTATCGCCCAGTTCATTATCCCCCAGTTCATTATCACCCAGTTCATTATCGCCCAGTTCATTATCACCCAGTTCATTATAGCCCAGTTCACCATCACCCAGTTCATTTTCACCCAGTTCACTATCGCCCAGTTCACCATCACCCAGTTCATTATCACCCAGTTCATTATCACCCAGTTCATTATCGCCCAGTTCACCATCGCCCAGTTCATTATCATCCAGTTCACCATCACCCAGTTCATTATCACGCAGTTCATTATCACCCAGTTCATTATCACCTAGTTCACCATCACCCAGTTCATTATCACCCAGTTCATTATCACCCAGTTCATTATCGCCCAGTTCACCATCACCCAGTTCACCATCGCCCAATTCACCATCACCCAGTTCATTGTCGCCCACTTCACCATCGCCCACTTCGCCATCACCCAGTTCATTATCACCCAGTTAACCATCACCCCGTTCATTATCACCCAGTTCACCATCACTCAGTTCATTATCACACATTCATTATCGCCCAGTTCACCATCACCCAGTTCATCATCACCCAGTTCATTATCGCCTAGTTCATTATCGCCCAGTTCATTATCACCCAGTTCATTACCGCCCAGTTCATTATCGCCCAGTTCATTATCGCCCAGTTCATTATCGCCCAGTTCACCATCACCCAGTTCATCGTCGCCCAGTTCATCATCGCCCAGTTCATTATCACCCAGTTCATCATCGCCCAGTTCACCATCACCATGTTCACCATCACCCAGTTCATCGTCACCCAGTTCATTATCACCCAGTTCATCATCGCCCAGTTCACCATCACCCAGTTCATTATCACCCAGTTCATCGTCACCCAGTTCACCATCACCCAGTTCATCATCGCCCAGTTCATCGTCACCCAGTTCATTATCGCCCAGTTCATCGTCACCCAGTTCATCATCACCCAGTTCACCATCACCCAGTTCACCATCGCCCAATTCACCATCACCCAGTTCATTGTCGCCCACTTCACCATCGCCCACTTCGCCATCACCCAGTTCATTATCACCCAGTTAACCATCACCCAGTTCATTATCACCCAGTTCACCATCACTCAGTTCATTATCACACATTCATTATCGCCCAGTTCATTATCACCCAGTTCATTATCGCCCAGTTCATTATCACCCAGTTCATTATCACCCAGTTCACCATCACCCAGTTCATCGTCACCCAGTTCATCATCGCCCAGTTCATCGTCACCCAGTTCATTATCGCCCAGTTCATCTTCGCCCAGTTCATCATCACCCAGTTCACCATCACCCAGTTCATCATCGCCCAGTTCATTATCGCCCAGTTCATCGTCACCCAGTTCATTATCGCCCAGTTCATTATCGCCCAGTTCATTATCACCCAGTGCATTATCGCCCAGTTCATTATCACCCAGTTCATTATAGCCCAGTTCACCATCACCCAGTTCATTATCACCCAGTTCATTATCGCCCAGTTCACCATCACCCAGTTCATTATCACCCAGTTCATTATCACCCAGTTCATTATCACCCAGTTCATTATCGCCCAGTTCACCATCGCCCAGTTCATTATCACCCAGTTCACCATCACCCAGTTCATTATCACGCAGTTCCTTATCACCCAGTTCATTATCACCTAGTTCACCATCACCCAGTTCATTATCACCCAGTTCATTATCACCCAGTTCATTATCACCCAGTTCACCATCACCCAGTTCACCATCACCCAGTTCATTGTCGCCCACTTCACCATCACCCAGTTCACCATCACCCAGTTCACCATCGCCCAATTCACCATCACCCAGTTCATTGTCGCCCACTTCACCATCGCCCACTCCGCCATCACTAAGTTCATTATCACCCAGTTCACCATCACCCAGTTCATTATCACCCAGTTCACCATCACCCAGTTCATTATCACCCAGTTAACCATCACTCAGTTCATTATCACCCAGTTCACCATCACCCAGTTCATTATCACCCAGTTCACCATCACCCAGTTCATTATCACACATTCATTATCACCCAGTTCACCATCACCGAGTTCACCATCATCCAGTTCACCCTCACCCAGTTCACCATCACCCAGTTCATTATCACCCAGTTCATCGTCACCCAGTTCATTATCACCCAGTTCATCGTCACCCAGTTCATCATCACCCAGTTCACCATCACCCAGTTCATCATCACCCAGTTCATTATCGCCCAGTTCATCGTCACCCAGTTCATTATCGCCCAGTTCATTATCGCCCAGTTCATTATCACCCAGTTCACCATCACTCAGTTCATTATCACACATTCATTATCGCCCAGTTCATTATCACCCAGTTCATTATCGCCCAGTTCATTATCACCCAGTTCATTATCACCCAGTTCACCATCACCCAGTTCATCGTCACCCAGTTCATCATCGCCCAGTTCATCGTCACCCAGTTCATTATCGCCCAGTTCATCGTCACCCAGTTCATCATCACCCAGTTCACCATCACCCAGTTCATCATCGCCCAGTTCATTATCGCCCAGTTCATCGTCACCCAGTTCATTATCGCCCAGTTCATTATCGCCCAGTTCATTATCACCCAGTGCATTATCGCCCAGTTCATTATCACCCAGTTCATTATAGCCCAGTTCACCATCACCCAGTTCATTATCACCCAGTTCATTATCGCCCAGTTCACCATCACCCAGTTCATTATCACCCAGTTCATTATCACCCAGTTCATTATCACCCAGTTCATTATCGCCCAGTTCACCATCGCCCAGTTCATTATCACCCAGTTCACCATCACCCAGTTCATTATCACGCAGTTCCTTATCACCCAGTTCATTATCACCTAGTTCACCATCACCCAGTTCATTATCACCCAGTTCATTATCACCCAGTTCATTATCACCCAGTTCATTATCGCCCAGTTCACCATCACCCAGTTCACCATCACCCAGTTCATTGTCGCCCACTTCACCATCACCCAGTTCACCATCACCCAATTCACCATCACCCAGTTCATTGTCGCCCACTTCACCATCGCCCACTCCGCCATCACCAAGTTCATTATCACCCAGTTCACCATCACCCAGTTCATTATCACCCAGTTCACCATCACCCAGTTCATTATCACCCAGTTAACCATCACTCAGTTCATTATCACCCAGTTCACCATCACCCAGTTCATTATCACCCAGTTCACCATCACCCATTTCATTATCACACATTCATTATCACCCAGTTCACCATCACCGAGATCACCATCATCCAGTTCACCCTCACCCAGTTCACCATCACCCAGTTCATTATCACCCAGTTCATCGTCACCCAGTTCATTATCACCCAGTTCATCGTCACCCAGTTCATCATCACCCAGTTCACCATCACCCAGTTCATCATCACCCAGTTCATTATCGCCCAGTTCATCGTCACCCAGTTCATTATCGCCCAGTTCATTATCGCCCAGTTCATTATCACCCAGTTCACCATCTCGCAGTTCACCATCACCCAGTTCATCGTCACCCAGTTCATTATCACCCAGTTCATCATCGCCCAGTTCACCATCACCCAGTTCATTATCACCCAGTTCATTCTCACCCAGTTCATTATCACCCAGTTCATTATCACCCAGTTCATTATCGCCCAGTTCACCATCGCCCAGTTCATTATCACCCAGTTCACCATCACCCAGTTCATTATCACCCAGTTCATTATCACCCAGTTCATTATCACCTAGTTCACCATCACCCAGTTCATTATCCCCCAGTTCATTATCACCCAGTTCATTATCGCCCAGTTCACCATCACCCAGTTCACCATCACCCAGTTCATTGTCGCCCACTTCACCATCACCCAGTTCACCATCACCCAGTTCACCATCGCCCAATTCACCATCACCCAGTTCATTGTCGCCCACTTCACCATCAACCATTTCGCCATCACCCAGTTCATTATCACCCAGTTCATTATCACCCGGTTCACCATCACCCAGTTCATTATCACCCAGTTCACCATCACCCAGTTCATTATCACCCAGTTAACCATCACCCAGTTCATTATCACCCAGTTCACCATCACCCAGTTCATTATCACCCAGTTCACCATCACCCAGTTCGTTATCACACATTCATTATCACCCAGTTCACCATCATCCAGTTCACCATCACCCAGTTCACCATCACCCAGTTCACCATCACCCAGTTCATTATCACCCAGTTGATCGTCACCCAGTTCATTATCACCCAGTTCATCGTCACCCAGTTCATCATCGCCCAGTTCATCGTCAACCAGTTCATCATCGCCTAGTTCATCGTCACCCAGTTCATCGTCACCCAGTTCATCATCGCCCAGTTCATCGTCACCCAGTTCATCGTCACCCAGTTCATCGTCACCCAGTTCATCGTCACCCAGTTCATCATCGCCCAGTTCATCATCGCCCAGTTCATCATCGCCCAGTTCATTATCGCCCAGTTCATCATCGCCCAGTTCACCATCACCCGGTTCACCATCACCCAGTTCATCGTCACCCAGTTCATTATCACCCAGTTCATCATCGCCCAGTTCACCATCACCCAGTTCACCATCACCCAGTTCATCGTCACCCAGTTCATTATCACCCAGTTCATCATCGCCCAGTTCATCGTCACCCAGTTCATTATCGCCCAGTTCATCGTCACCCAGTTCATCATCACCCAGATCACCATCACCCAGTTCACCATGGCCCAATTCGCCATCACCCAGTTCATTGTCGCCCACCTCACCATCGCCCACTTCGCCATCATCCAGTTCATTATCACCCAGTTAACCATCACCCAGTTCATTATCACCCAGTTCACCATCACTCAGTTCATTATCACACATTCATTATCACCCAGTTCACCATCACCCAGTTCACCATCATCCAGTTCACCATCACCCAGTTCACCATCAGCCAGTTCACCATCACCCAGTTCATTATCACCCAGTTCACCATCACCCAGTTCACCATCACCCAGTTCATCGTCACCCAGTTCATTGTCACCCAGTTCATTATCACCCAGTTCATTATCACCCAGTTCATTATCACCCAGTTCATCATCTCCCAGTTCATCGTCACCCAGTTCATCATCACCCAGTTCACCATCACCCAGTTCACCATCACCCAGTTCACGATCGCCAGTTCATTATCATCCACTGGATTATCACCCAGTTCACCATCGCTCAGTTCACTTTCGCCCAGTTCACCATCACCCAGTTCACCATCGCCCAGTTCATTATCACCTAGTTCATTATTACCCAGTTGATTACCCAGTTCACTATCACCCAGTTCACCATTGCCCAGTTCATTATCAACTAGTTCATTATCACCCAGTTTACTATCACCAGTTCGTTACCACCTAGTTGATTATTACCCAGTTCACTATGGCCCAGTTCACCATGGCCCAGTTCACTATCTCCAATTCACCATCACCCAATTCCCCATCACCCAATTCACTATTGCCAGTTCACAATTACGCAGTTCACCATCATCCAGTTCACCATCACCCAGTTCACTATCACTGGTTCATCTGAAACAAACTTCACCCCTTCAGTTTAACATGATTGTCATCAATGAATGGTGAATATGAACATTTTAAATGCTAAGTTTACTAATATATCTCATGGCTATTTATTTTAGACATCAAAGTTTTGATTTCATCTCTGGTACTCGTATGAGAGCGCTCGCTCGTGAAAATAAAAATCCACCTGATGGCTTCATGGCTCTCAAGGCTTGGAGGGTGCTGACTGAATACTATTCCTCACTGGAAAAGAACAATTAAAGTTTTACGATACAAAGGGCAGTTTTTGGAGTGTGAAATGTCAATTAGCTCTTTCCTTACTTGCAATTTTTCCTTCTCTCTATTCTCTTAATTCATGCAATTATTAAATCTTAATTTGATTTGATTTACAGTTATTAACAATTGGTTTCCAAATGACAGAATGAAAACCTAGCTGGGAAAATAGGTTACTGTTCATTGCAATTGTTAAAATGCTATTTATTTCCTTATCATGGTTAAATAAATGTAAAATTCTTTTTGGTCCATTGCTGTAGCCATTAACTTCATATTAATATATAAAGTAATAACCAAGCATAGGTGGGAACAATTTGAGATGTTTTAACATTATATGGAGTTACTTCTCAAAGTGAATGCAACACTGTTCTAAGTGTTTCCTGTTGGTGGTTTGCATTAAGTTGAATTACCTCAAATGTTGACAAACTGCACTTTTAGTGCAATCTAAAGAGTCAGATTGTTGCCAGGTCCTGTGTAACCTTGTACAGAATGTGTAAATATTAAAATTTGTAGCAAGTACAAGTCAGTTTTTACCCTGACATGCTCTACAAATAGGACACGTGTTTAGCAGAATTTTATCTTTGCCATCTGTAATACAGTTAGGCACTGAGTTGCTTTGAAGTCATTTTATATTTTCATATTTGTTTTGCCAAGAGTTTAGGATTTAAAGGGATGATAATTACATCTTAGAATTCTGGATATGATGAAAGCATAGTTCTCATGAGCATAGTCTGAGCATGATTCTTTGATGATGACGTTCATGATCTGCTATCTTACAATTGCAGATTGCCTTACTTTTAAAAACCCTTGCCCCATACTCCCATTTGTTCATTATTGACTTTGTAACTTACTGAGCAGGTAAAGGGACAGAGATAATAGCAAAGAAGACAAACCACAGACACAGGAAAAAGAACATGCCTTCAAATGATAATTATTCCAGTCAACACAGAATCCTTAAATAATTTAAGTCCCCCAACAATTTTGATATTGATCCTTAACAGGAGGTTGAGGCACCTACTTCACAGCAGTGCGTCTCTAGCTGTCAGCACTATCTTCTAATGCTGCCATACTGAATAAAGACATTGCTTTTTAATTAAAGTAACATTTAAAATCCTGTCTGCCCTGTGGGAGGGAGGGATGTCATTTTTGTTCCCCAGCATGGCCCCAAAGCACTGGGAGGTATCAGACAGAATCCAAATCAAACTTTCTACACATCAGAACATTGGAGCATCCATATTTTAATTTTCATTAACACCAGCTGGGAATTTCAGTCTGTTAAGCCTAACGAATAGGTTTATAATTTAAGTATTGCTGAAAAAAAGAGACATGCTGTCAAAGCTTTTCATCTTATACTTAGCAGGACAGATGTGCAAGAATACCAATTCTAAAGGGAGCAACAATTTATACTGCATGAGAAAAGAATGCTGATTGGTTGGCAAGTGGACTCCGATTGGTAGCGGCATTGCCATGGAGAATGCTGTTTTCTTAGCTTGGCAGTTAACTGTTCCTGGTGCATTATCCATGGCAATGCCTCTACCAATCAGCATCCACTCATGCAGTATAAGTTGTTGTTCCCTTGAGAATTGGCTTTCTTGTGAATCTGTCCCAATGAGTGCAAGGTAAAAAACTTTGACAGCATGTCTCTTTTTTCAGCAATACTCAATTTCTGTATTACCAAGTAACTATATGTTTACAATTCCAGTTCCACGCTCATGCTCACTTTCCTCAGTTGAGTGAGTTTGATTGCTCATCAGCCAAATATCAGGTTACAGTGAAACATTTCATTTTGGGAAGTAAAAACTGGACATTTCGATCAATTCTCCTTTGTGCCTCTTAACGGTGGATTACAGAAAACCATGGGCACAGGATTTGGGCAGGTCCACAAATCATAATGTCCTTTTTGGCCAGATGAGGAAGCTATTTGGATGGGGGCACCCTTGGTGAAGAATCAAGAAAGAATATGTGAATGGGAGGATAAAGGGAGTTATTTACATGAGATTTCTCGCACCAATAACATCACTCAGGCTCATACAAAAGTAAACTAAATGAAGAAACTTTTCAATTTAAGTTTCACATGAGTTGCCTTTTAATGAACAATATAGCATGCTTCCAAAGATGCTTGAGGGGTTTTAAATTCACTTTCAATATGAATAATGGCTACAGCAAAATACAAAGTTAACACAGCAGAAGTTATATTTAGTTTCTAGAGAATACTGCTTATACTTTAATCGACTGCATCCATTAGTGCCTTTCCATCAAATGCCCAGAAATATATATTTATTTTTAGATATAGAATGGCTTTTACATTGTGCCTTAACCAATACAAGCCTTGTATGCCTTTCATATATATGATATAGCTAAATCTTCATATTAATATAATCTTGTACTGTTTATACAAATAAAAATTAATCAGCATTGTCTGTGTACTGCATTATCACTTAGTATGCACTGTTCATTGCCACCATTATTAATTTAGTGCCCCAATGTGAATCCAATCAGCTATGTTTCGTCAACATAGACAACACTTTCTTTCCTCGAAACATTTGCAAATGATTGGACCCATCTTCCCTCTTCTACCTTTTTATTTCAATGGATTTCTCCAATGACTAAATAATCCCACCAAAAATGTGAAATAAAGGCTGAAAAGTCTGTCAGCACCTGAAATGTGAAAGGCAAGATAAGAGGAAATATAATTACATTTAGATAGCAACTTATCACATCCTCATGATGTCCTGAAGTGCCTCCTGACCAAAGAATTACTATTGATCTGCAGTGACTGTGAGTAGACAAGTGGACCAGGTGGATGGCTTTTAACGGAACTCATCAGGATTAGATTATTTTTGTCTTCACAGTTGTTGAGAAAACTGCTGAAAATTTCCATAATCTCTGATCTTTTTAAAATCCAAATCCTAAGTACTAAGTGTTCTTCTTTATCTGTACCAAGAAGTCTGATTTATAAACGATGTGTTATAATGCAGAATTTTCAAAGCTGCCAGAATAATGCTTCTGTTCGGAGTGGGGCTCAATTAAGTACAAATTCTGAACTCACATTTGGCTACCTTGATGTTTAAGTATCTCACTCAGCCTTGATAGACCATAATTGGAGAGAGGCAGGTCTCTATGGTGCTGGAACATAGGAACAGGAGCCGACCATTCAGCTTGCCGAACCTACTCAGCTGTTCAATTAGATCATGGCTGATCATCTACCTCAACACTACTTTCCCGCGCTATCCTCATATCCCTTGATGCCATTAGTCTCCAGAAACCAATCGATTTTTGTCTTGAACAAGCTCAATGATTGAGCTTCCACAACTCTCTGGGGTAGAGAATTCCAAAGATTCACCACCCTCTGAGTGAAGAAATTCCTCCTCATCTCAGTCCCAAATGGCCTCCCTCTTATTCTGAGACCATGTCCCCTGGTTTTAGACTCACCAACCAGCGAAAACATCCTACCTACATCCGCCCTGTAAGGATTTTGCAAACTTCAATGAGATCAATGATAATTGACTCTATAAAATTAATCTGGGTAAATGGAATTGAATTATAAATCAACCACGATCTAATTGAATGGTGAAGCAGGCTTGAGGAGCTGAATGGCCCACTCTTATTCCTGTGGCTAGCTAATGTGGCATATTATTGGAATATGGAAGGGAGAGAGGTTTTTCTGGGGGGCTGAGATAGAGTCATAGATGTCTACAGCACAGGAAAAGGCCCTTCAGCCCATCGAGTTTGCGCCGGTCAAACAAGTACCTAACTTCTAATCCCATTTTCCAGCACTAGGCCCATAGCCTTGTATGCCATGGCATCGCAAGTGCACATCTAAATACTTCTTAAATGTTATGAGGGTTTCTGCCTCTACCACCCTTTCAGGCAGTGAGTTCCAGATTCCCAACACCCTCTGGGTGAAAAAATTCTTCCTCACATCCCCTCTAAACCTCCTGCCCCTTACCTTAAATCTATGCCCCCTGGTTATTGATCCCTCCACCAAGGGGAAAAGTTCCTTCCTGTCTACACTATCTATGCCCCTCATAATTTTATACGCCTCAATCATGTCCCCCCTCAATCTCCTCTGCTCCAGGGAAAATAACCCCAGTCTATCCAATCTCTCCTCATAACTAAAACTCTCCAGCCCAGGCAAAATCCTGGTAAATCTCCTTTGCACTCTCTCTAGTGCAATCACATCCTTCAAATAATGCGGATTCCAGAACTGCACGCGATACTCTAGTTGTGGCCTAACCAGCGCTTTATACAGTTCCAGCATAACCTCCCTGCTCTTGTATTCTATGCCTTGGCTAATAAAGGCAAGTATCCCATATGCCTTCTTAACCACCTTATCTACCTGTCCCGCTACCTTAAGGGACCAGTGGACATGCACACCAAGGTCCCTCTGATCCTCGGTGCTTCCCAGGGTCCTACCATTCATCATGTATTCCCATGCCTTGTTTGTCCCACCCAAGTGCATCACCTCACACTTATCCGGATTAAATTCCATTTGCCACTGATCAACCCATCTGATCAGGGAAAATAACCCCAGCCTATCTAATCTCTCCTCATAAGTAAAACTCTCCAGCCCGTCTATATCCTCCTGTAATCTAAGGCTATCCTCCTCAGTATATTCCACCCTGCCATTTTCGTGTCATCTGTGAACTTACTGATCAACCCTCCTACATTCAAGTCTAAATCGTTTATACAATACCACAAACAGCAAGGGACCCAACACTGAGCATCCAGTCACAAAAACACCCTTCAACCATCACCCTCTGCTTCCTGCCACTCAGCCAATTCTGGATCCAATTTGCCAAGTTGCCTTGGATCCCATGGCTCTTACCTTTGTTATCAGTCTCCCGTGTGGGACCTTATCAAAAGCCTTGCTGAAGTCCAAGTAGACTACGTCAAATGCATTGCCCTTATCTACACACTTGGTCACCTCTTCGAAAAATTCAATCAAATTGGTCAGACATGACCTCCCCTTAACAAAACCATGCTGACTGTCCTTGATTAATCCCTGCCTCTCCAAGTGTAGATTAATTCTGTCCCTTAGAATTGCTTCCAATAGTTTCCCCACCACTGAGGTTAGATTGACTCCTCCAGGCCACTCTACATACCAGGTAATATAGTCCTAGGTGGATAAGCTGTGAGAAATTGCAACAAGTACTTTGTTCTGATAAAGCACAGTGCCAATACAGCACCTTGGGGTGGGGTGAGGGGAGGGGTGGATATTAGACTGTCCCTAAATTTCAACTCTTCCTTCAAAATAAGATTGTGAGAAAGAGAGTACATAAGAAAGAGAACACTGAATGAAGCAATTGGGAACTACCCATGTCAATTTCTTAGTCATATAGATTGGGGATTTATTTTGAAGCATGGTGGTGGATTGAACCCGTATCAGACACACAACTGCCCAAAAAGAATTGTGGCAAAGCACAGCCAGGCAATGTATCCAAAATTTTGTGCTCTTGAGGGAGATGTTAAACAGCAGGCCACGCTGAATCAAACCCTGATTATTTATTGAGATCACTCAGTCCCTCACCCTGTCCCTGTGGGCAGAATCATCCCAGATTTGCACTAATTGTGGTAGTGCACGGGTAAAATGATGTTTTACCCGCCGGTCGCAATGGTGGGCTTTCACGGCTTATCGTCCCAAACCCGCTGCATTATTTATGCTTTCCCAGGATACACACTGTTTCAAAGGCGGACGGGCTCTGATTCGCCTGCCACACCATCGCCTCGCTGCTTCATCATGCCAGGCACCACATTTAAAATACAGCCGCGCTCAGTGCTTCCAGCCCAGGACTGCAGCAAAGAAGACATGGCCCCAAAAGGCAAGAAGTCTGCAGCCCTTGAGCACCCTTTGGACGCCATGGAAGCCCGCTGTAATGTCCTCGACCCCCCACTCTGGCCACAGGAGAAGCAGCAACATCACCACTCCGGCTTGGTAGGCGATGGCAGTGGTGATCAGTGCCAATGCTGCACAGAAGTGGTTGGCCATCCAATACAGATAGAGGATGAGTGATCTCATCTGTGCAGCCAGGGTATGGTAACCATATCATCACTCTAAACTCACACACTGAAGCCCATCACACATTCACTGGCATCTCACTCATTGCCAGCACAAGGGACATCACCACCCATTCTCACACACATACCCTCAAAGGTCCACCTGGCCTCATCTCCTCTGTAGACTGCCTCCTCGGCCCTCACCATCTTGAGATCAACACTTGCACAGATCAGCATGTGCCCCCACACACACCTTGGGATACCCTCCTTCCCCAGTACAGCCCTCGTCCTGCAGCCTCTTCCCTTGCCTGAGGCCGCTTCTCCCCATTTGCCAAGCAAGCCCTAGCCCAGCAGCCATTGAAAAGCCACCCACATATGACTGGACAGAGTCCTGCCTGTGAGCCCCCCTAAAAGTGATGTGGTGCTGTCTGTGAAGCCTGGTACTGATGACTGTGAGTGCTGCCCAAAGCAAGGTAGGCAAACAAACCTTGAAGGCCCAATCGAAGTGAAACACGTTGGTGTGTTTTCCTGTCGACGTGGACGGACGATCCAGTGGGGGAGGACGATTCCAGTAGGCAGGCCTAATAACGATATGCTGATGTATTACAATGAGGTTCCTGACGTCCAATGTCGGGAAACGCAGCCCACCATCAGCAGTCAGAGCGGACGATCATGAATTGGTTTCATGCCGTCGTGAAACCAATCATGCCATATTGTCTGCCCACGCCTGATGCCAGCGGGCACAGAAAATCCCGGCCTATGGCTGAGATTAAAGACTCACAACAGTGAATCTGCATCCTTTTATTCTGTGTTATACCAGCTTTATATTGTCAATAATAATGGAACAAAACAATTGATGAATTACAGTAACACAGCAGCGAATTATTGCATTATGTCTAGATTGCCAGCTTTCTCATGGCACCAGTTCAGTCTGTTGTGATAGCTGACTGGATTCTATCAGCTGTGGTCCATCTAACAATGCCCAGAGTGACCTGCTTGCCTTCCTCCAACTGAAATCTACAAACCTTTTTGCTACAGTAAATAAATAATTTCTTTGACACTGTAATCGTTTTCCCAACAGATTATTGGAATGAAATTCCAAATGGAGAGCTCATGTTTTCCAGTAGGGAGAGTAGAGATAAAATGAGGAAATACTCCAGGCCACTTTGAAGAAAGCTTCTATTTCCCTGAGTTCTTAATTTCAACTGATCTATTATGGGGTGTCCCACACTCGTATGACTTTACGATAAGATTATGACACAATGAAAGATTTATGCCAATTAAATAACAAGGTCAAAGATTGAAGCATATAAATTAAACACCAGGAGCTATTTCTACCTTCAGGAAAAATATAATCTTTCTGCAAAACAGTTTTTACTAGGAATTGATGGACAAATCCTCCACTGTGCAGATCAAACCAGACCCTGCACATTGTTTCCTCTCGTCTCTGTGTACCCAAAGGTGGACACGCTCACCAGCTTCTTCCTAACCACCAGCCCATCTACACATAGATCCATTCAATATGGAGCACAACAGTAAGGAAAAGCACACAGAATCAGTTTCCAGGGTCATCCATAAAGCTCACTGTACCACACCTACTGTTTGCTAGGTGCGGGGTATGACAATGACAATAAAACAATTCGAGACAATGGGAGAAAAAATTTTTCGTGCAGAAATTTCACTTCTGCACTCTCTGTAATTTTCCCAGATAGGGGGCTGATGAGAGTAGAAAAGGAATTTCTGCCCCTTGGTCTTCAGAAGATATTAACTTAAAATTAGAAAATCTACCTGTCACTGAGAGTCTCTGAGTGAGGGGTAAAAACGCATTTTAATTGACAGTTGATCAATCAGTAAGGAAGATTAATAGTCAATTCAATCAGTAATCTATTAGTTTATTTACCTTTTCAAGGCTGTTTTAACCTAGGGTAGGGTGGGATGAGGTGGTAGGATAATGTGGGTGAGGGGATAGGATAAGGTAGGGCGAGAAGGTAGGATAGGGGGCGAGGGGGTAAAACAGGGTGGGGTGAGGGGGTAGGATAGGGTGAGATGAGGGGGTAAAACAGAGTGGGTGAGGGGGTAGGATAGGGTGGGATGAGGTAGGGCAGGGTGGGGTGAGGGGGCTAGGGTGGGGATTGGTGGTAAAATAGGGTGGGGAAGGGTGTAGAGTGTGGTGGGGAGGGGGTTGGGTAGTGTAGGTGAGAGGACAGGACAAGGTGGGGTGAGGATGTATGCTAGGATACGGTGAAGTGGCAGAGTAAAGAAGGGTGCGTGGTTAGGATAGAATAGAGGGGTAAGGTGGATTGAGGTGGGTGAGGGGAATGAGGTAGGGCAGGGTAATACGTGAGGGACTTGCCATTTATCTGGTTTTGAACTGGATAGTCCATTTAATTTTGTGAGCGGGCTGTCCCAAAATGGCTATGGATGCAAGTTTTAAAAAATGCAAAACAATTTCTGCCTCATACAAGTGCTAATATCTGGAGCCAGGGTCCACACTGACTGCAGAGGTGTGGTGAGGAGCTCACAACGTTTCAGTTTGATACCACAGATGCTTTGTGATGCCCCTGCTCAACATGTAAATCCATCTTATCTCAATTTGATTGTAGAGAGGACAGCACATCCACTCCCCATTGCTAACTGGCAGGCAGCACAGAGAGACTCCCTCCAGTTCCAATCAGGCTCTTAACTATAGCTACAACTATTAAAGCTAGACATAGGCCAATAGCAATAGTTGGGTAAATATGCACTAAAATGTAAATCTGATACTTAAAGGCTCTCTTTCTAAAAACTGACTATATGTTAATATTGACACATTATTATGAATATTATTATGAATAGTATTTTAAAGTAGTTTACAACAGTAGCAAACGTCAGGTAAAAATGGTACCAAAACAGCAGTGGAAATTTGAAATTGAATAAAGCAAGAAAGGAAAGGATAATAAAATATTTCTTGGTAAGATGAGTTGGACGAGAAGGTAGGATAGGGGGCGAGGGGGTAAAACAGGGTGGGGTGAGGGGGTAGGATAGGGTGAGATGAGGGGGTAAAACAGAGTGGGTGAGGGGGTAGGATAGGGTGGGATGAGGTATTTGACCATATTTGATGGCCTCCAGTGGAGCTGAGACTACAATCAGACCAGCAATGATCTAATTGAATGTGGAGAGGATGTTTCCTCTTGTGGGAGAATCTAGAACTAGGGGTCACTGTTTAAAAGTAATAGGTTGCCCATTTAAGACAGAGATGAGGAGAAATCTTTTCTCTCGGAGGGCTCTGATTCTTCAGCACTCTCTTCCTGAAAAGGTGATGGAAACAGAGTCTTTGAACATTTTTAAGGCAGGTGTAGGTAGATTCTTGATAAGCAAGGGGGTGAAAGGCTATCGAGGGTAGGCAGGAATATGGAGTTGAGGTTACAATTAGATCAGCCATGATCTTGTTCAACGGCGGAGCAGGCTCGAGGGGCCGAGTGGCCTACTCGTGCTCTTATGTTCCTATGTTCCTACTGAGGTGGGTTTGGAGGTAGGGGGCATTTAATTAAGTGGGAGGGTGCCAGGTGAGGACCCCGCCACTTCCTGCCTCTGCACTGATTAAATCGCATAATCACAGAATTGTTACAGAGCAGGAGGCCATTTGGCCCATCGTGTCTGCACCGGCTCTCCAAATGAACAATTCACCTAGTGCCATTCACCTGCCTTCTCTCCATAACCCTGCACATGGTTTCTTTTCAAATAACAACCTAATTCCTTTTTGAATGCCTTGATTGAACCTATCTCCACCGCACCCTCAGGCAGTGCATTCTAGGTCCTAACCACTCGCTGCTTGAAAAAAGTTTTTACCATATCGCTTTTCCTTCTTTTGTTAATTACTTTAAATCTGTGCCCTCTCATTCTCGATCCTTTCATGAGTGGGAACAGTTTCTCCCTATCTACTCTGTAATTTTGAAAACTTCTATAAGATCACCTCTCGATCTTCTCCAAGAAAACAGTCCTAACTTCTCCAATCTATCTACATAACTGAAGTTTCTCATCGCTGAGGCCATTCTCTTAAACCCCTTCTGTACTCTCTCCAATGCCTTCACATCCTTCCTAAAGTCCTGCACCCAGATGCAATACTCCAGCTGAGACCAAACTAGTGCCTTATACATGTACAACATAATCTCCTTGCTCTTGTACTCTAAAGCCTAGGATACTGAATGCTTTATTAACCGCGCTCTCAACCTGTCCTGCTGCCTTCAATGACTTCTGCATGTATATACCAGGCCTCTCTGCTCCTGAAGCCCCTTTAGAGTTGTACCCTTTGTTTTATATTAGGCAGAATTTTCCATTCCAGAGGCTAAGTGCGGTGGTGGGTACGAAAGGCAGCCTGTTTCCCCTCAGCCATCATGGCGGGCTTCTGTGTCAAATCATCCGCTTCTCAACTCATTATGTACGCATGAACATGCAGCACATCGCATCTTGCACTGGGGCGGGATAGGACTCGCCCACTCTACCACTACCCCACCAACTCCTAATTCCAGGCACCATAATTAAAGAGCACCCGTGCACAAATTCACTTTCTGCAGCCCAGGACTTGTTGTGGCAAGCGCCACAAAGGCCCCCATAAGTAAGAAGCCGATTGCCCCAAAGTTCAACGACAAAGCACTGGCAGACCCCTCCAGACAGTCGAGGGCCAGTGGGTGACACTTTCCCCCTGTGATGGGAGCCGGAGGTCCACCAACCCCACCTCCAAGGCTTGGGAGGAGGTCACCAGTGCGGTCAGCACCAATGCAGTGCAGAAGAGGACCACTATCCAATGCAGGAAGAGGATGAATGATCTCATCCACACCGCCAGGGTAAGTCAACCTTCTCCTCACTCTCAATATTCATTTTCATAAAGCCACCAGGCATTCGCAGGGTTACAGTGCATAGGGATCTCACACACTACCAGCACAACGGACATCTTCACTGATTCTCTCACCTACACTTTGACATCTTCATCTCTTGTCTCATCCTGCACAAGTCATGTCCTATCATAGATCCACTCAGCATGGCGAGGGCCAGAAGATCCCATCCATTGGCTCTCCATGTTCTTCCTATCAAAATGCTTCACCTCACATTTCTCCGCATTGAAATTCATCTGTCACACATGTGGCCATTCCACCATCTTATCTATGTCCTTTTGAAATTCTATACTATCCTCCTCACAGTGTACAATGCTTCCAAGTTTTGTATCATATGCAAATTTTGAAATTGTGCCCTCTACACCAAGCCTAAATCATTAATATATATAAGGAAAAGCAAGGGTCCCAACAATCACTGCTGGGGAACTCGACTACAAACCTTCCTCCAGCCTGAAAAACATCCATTAGCCACTACTCTCTATTTCCTGTCACTCAACCAATTTTGTATCCATGTTGCTACTGTCCCTTTTATTCCATGAGCTCTAACTTTGTTCACAAGCCTGTTGTGCGGTATTGTATCAAATGCCATTTGGAAGTCCATGTACACCAAGTTAATAGCATTGCCCTCATCAAACTCCTCTGTTACCTCTTCAAGTTAGTTAAACATTATTTTTCCCTAAGAAATCCAAACTGGCTCTCCTTAATTAACCCGATTTGTCCATGTGACTATTAATTTTGTCCCGAATTATTGTTTATAGAAATTTCCCCACCACCAATGTTAAACCTAAGTCTGGGAAGAAAGTGGGAGTCAGTGGAAATACTTCTTAATGGATTTGTAATTGGGTGACAGACAGACACAGAGGGTGGTGGTACAGGCACCCTGGGAGAACATTACCAGTCACGTCCCATGGGGGCTATGTTTTGGGATCTCTTTTGTTTAATCTTGTAAATGAGCTGGAGCTATGAGTCACCAGCACTGTGTTTAAAGGAGGAGCGTTGTTTCAAAGCTGAATAGTTTAAACAGGAGGATTTGAAGGTTTTTGGGAAGTGGTGCCAACAAGGCAGAGAAATTCAAAATGTTTCAGAAAGGCATTTTACTTAAATAGAAAGAAAATAACGTTCATGGGAAATGAAAGACAACTGGGTGTCCTGATTAAGAATTTGAAGCTATGTGGCAGAAAGTAAAGCAAATCAGGTCTGGAGATGCATTTAATGATCAATATTGACTGAAATAATGAGGTAATCCTGCCACTTCAAAACATCATTAGACTGCGCTTAGAACATTGCGCCCAGCTCTGGTCCTTGCTGCACAAAAAGAATATTGCTGCTATTGAAAGGATACAGAAGGAAGCTGCCAGAATGATTGGGGGCATGGATGAATTGGATTCTGGTGAGTGGCTGTGTAAATTGGGTGTGTTATCGCTGAAAAGAAAAGGTTGAGAGGTGTCAGATCACTGTTTTTAGGCTTTTAATAATGCTCATTGCGGCAAATGGTTTCACCTTGTCCCAAACAGTTGAACATGAGGACCGAGTCTGCGTTTGAAGGGAGGTGGGGGTAAATTTAAAACTAATCTGCAAAAAACATCAAGGCTATATTTGCCTGAGTGTGGCATCAAGGAGCCCTAGCAAAAATGGAGTCAATGAGAATCAGGGGCAAAACTAGGGTTGAAAAACTGTGATTAAAAGTATTCCTGAAGGTTTCATCACATGACTTGCCCCCATGCTCCAGCCATTAGTCGGCCAACACATCCATCCTTGTGGTGTGTTGCCTTCCCTTGCCAATTGGAAAGCAAAAAGACTCATTACACAATTGGATGATGCTTGACTGTCAGCCAAACAGCCTTTTTTTCCCACTTTCAATATTTTAATACCTGGTAAAGATAAATGTCAAAAAATTGACCAAAATAAATTGTTTTTAAAGTCCCAAGGATTTTTCTCCAGGGTTGCACACAGCAGTGTCCTGGAGATTGATCTGCAATTCCTGGAGTCTCCAGGCCAATCCTTGATGGTTGGCAACCCTAGGGAAAGTTTTCACTGGTTGGAGTCATACCAAGCACAAAGGAAGATGATTGTGGTTGTTAGACGTCAATCATCTCAGTTCCAAAATATCACTGTAGGAGTTCCCCAGTGTAGTGTCCTAGGTCCAACCATCTTCAGCTGCTTCATCAGTGACTTTCCTTCATCATAAGGTCAGAAATGGGGATGTTCGCAATGTTCAGCACCATTCCTGACTTCTCAGATACTGAAGCAGTCCATTTTCATATGCAGCAAGACCTGGACAATTTTCAAGCTTGGTCTAAGTGGCAAGTAACATTCATGCCACACAAGTGCCTCCAATAACCATCTCCAACAAGAGAAAATCTAACCATCTCCCAATGTCATTCAATGGCATTACCATCACTGAATTCCCCACTATCAACATCCTGGGGGGTTACCATTGACCAGAAACTGAACTCGATCAGCCATATGAATACTGTAGCTACAATAGCAGGTCAGAGGTTGGGAATTCTGCAGCATGTAACTCACCTCATGACTCCCCAGATCCTGCCCACTATCTACAAAGGACAAGTAGGGTCTGTGATGGGATACTTTCCACTTGCCTGGATGAGTGCAGCTCCAACTACACTCAGGACATTCAAACCATTCAGGACACCTCATCCACCACCTTAGACATTCAGTCCCTCCACCACCAACACACAGTGACAGCAATGTGTGTCATCTACAAGATGTATCGCAGTGATTCCCGAAGTCTCCTTAGACAGCACCTTCCAAACCCACAACCACTACCATCTAGAAGGACAAGGGCAGCAGATGCATGAGAACAACACCACCTGCAAGTTCCCCTCCAAGTCACTCACCATTCTGGCTTGGACCTGTATCACTTTTCTTTCACTGTCGCTGGGTCAAAATCCTGAAATTCCCTTCTTAACAGCACTGTAGGTGTACCTATACCACATGGACTGCTGTTGTTCAAGAAGGCAGCTCACCATTGCCTTCATAAGGGCAACTAGGGATGGGAAATAAATGCTGGCCTAGCCAGCGACGCCCACATCCCATGAATGACCAAAAATAATAAAAGAATATACTATGGCACCAAGATTGCTCTGTATTGCAGCATTCTGCAGTTTCTATCCATTTAAATAATATTCACTTTTTCTATTCTTCATGCTAGAGTGGACAAACTCTTATTTTTCCACATTAGACTATATCAGCCAAATTTTTGCCCGCTCACTTCTCCTATATGTATCCCTTTACAAATTCTTTGTATCCTCCTCGCAATTTGCTTTTTTCCTATCTTTTATCATCAGCAAATTTGGCTACAATACAGTCGGTCCCTTTATCCAAGTCACTAATATAGATCGTAAATAGCCTAACATTGATCCCTGTGGCATTCCACTAGTTACAATTTGCCAATCTGAAAATAATCTATTTATCCTGACTCTCTGTTTCCTGCTAGTTATCCAATCCTCTATCCAGGCTAATATATCACCTCCAGCAACATGAGCTCTTATGTTGTGCAGTAATTTTTTATGTGGCACCGTATTGAATGCCTTTTGAAAATCCAAATACACTACATCTACTGGTTCCCCTTTCTCTATCCTGCTTGATACATCCTCAAAGAACTCTTATAAATTTGTCAAACATTATTCCCCTTTCACAAAACCATGTTGACTCTGGCTGATTGTATTATAATTTTCTAAATCCCTGCTATTATGTCCATCCTTAATCATGGATTCTAGCATTTTCCCAGTGACTAACTGGCCTATAGTTACATCTTTTCTGTCTCCCTCCTTTCTTGAATAGAGACCTTTCCAGAATCTATGGAATTTTAGAAGATTACAATCAATGTATCCACCATCTCAGCATCCATTCCTTTAAAGGCCCTATTCTGCAGGCCATCAGGTATGACAGCTTTCCTTTTCAGGTTGGGATGACTAACAGTCCTGGATTTTCCGGGATTATCCCGAAATTTGCTTTTCTGTCCTGCATCCAGCCTTCCCACAACGCTATTTATCCCAGATTCCTCTGGCAGCAAAAGGGACGGCTGCTAAGAGCCTTCTCTTGCCACTGTCCAAGCATCTTTGGTGCCTGCACTTGCACACTGTATTGTTGCTCATGAGCAAACACCAGGCCACACAGCCGCGAGGTACAACCAGGGAGATAGTGAGGTTCAGGGTGAGCACTGGCAGGAGGAGTGGTGTTGTCCCTCTAAGTGTTATAAAAACTGTGTCTTTATGCCTAGGAACCAAGTTGCACTGGCCTAGCTTTCCTCTATGCCCACGTTTGTGACGTTGTCTACAATACTGGATAAAGGCACAAAAGCAATGGCATCAAATAAAAAAAGCAAACCTAATACAGCAAACAAGAACCAAAAGGTTCTTAGAAAGCAGTGCATCTAATAAAAAGGAGCAAACAAATATCTATCACATTTTATAAATAATGTGCTTTGAAAACATCTCACAAACAAATAACCATATGATATTACAAAAAGGCAGGTCTAGCCTTCTCACTCTACTTGTCATGCTGTTGTCATTTCTTAGCTGCAGTGGAAAGGCTCAATCATGAAAACCCTGAAGTAAGTACAACCTGTGTTAGTGTGTTTCAAACCACTGTTTTGTTTTGCCATAAACTACTTTTTGCATATTTCAAGAAACCAAACATCACAAATGAACCAATTTCCATTTTATTTCCTCTCTATTTCCATTTAAAATTCAGAAAAATGGTATATTGATTTTCACACAGATTAAGTACCTCTATTCTCAATGTAATATTTGCAGGAGGATACCATTAATCAGAAACTTAACTAGACTGACCATATAAATACTATGGTACAAGAGGAAGTCAGAGGCTGAGAATTCTGAGGTGAGTCATGCTGTGTTCAATCGTTTGAGTGATCTGCTTTTAATTACGCTAGTTGGTTCTCTGATCTATGTAACTTTGCTTGATGGATTAAGTCTGTGGATGGAGCTAGAGAGCTAAACAGACAGAAGCTTCTGGAGAAAACCTAAGCTGAGGCCATTTGGGTGTATGTACTAAATCCTGTGAGTTCTGAGATGTTTTAAAATAATGTAAATAAACCTGCTCTAGATTTGGAACTAGTGTCATCTCTGCATTATTCTGAGATAAATCAAACATATAAGGTATAGAGCAATTTAGCAAATACATAACAAATAATTCACCTTCTGACTTCCCAAAGTCTGACCACCATCAATAATAAACAAGTCAGGAGTGTGATGAAATGCACTCCATTTGCCTGGATGAGTGTAGTTCTAACCACATTCAAGAAACTCAACACCATCCAGGACAAAGTTGCCCACTTGATCAATACCCCATCCACCAACTTAAGCATTCACTCCCTCTGCCACCACCATCAGCGCACTGTGCCTGCAGTGTGTACCATTCACAAGATGCACTGCAGCAATTTGCCAAGCCTTCTTCAACAGTACCTTCCAAACCCATGAACTCTTCCACCAAGAAGGACAAGAGCAGCAGGCATATGGGAACACCGCATGCAAGTTTCCAAACAACACATCATCCTGACTTGGAACTATTTCACATCGCTGAGTCAAAACCCTGAAACTTTCTTCCTTATGGCACTGTGGATGTATTTCCATAACATGAACATCAGCAGTTCACAAAGTCCTCCTCGAGGGCTATTAGAGCAACAAATGTTGGCCATATCAGTGATGCTCACATCCCATGAATAAATTTTTAAAAACACTGATGGTATAGTGGATGACCTCAATGCTGCCTCTCTCAAACTCTCCATTGCTTGATATGTCATGCTATTTGTCTGACTTCAAGGGTCAGATGATTAGAAACAGCCTCCAATTAAATATTGGGACTGAAGCTATTGTCTTCCCTATTTCCTAGCAATCTCCCTACCCACTGTCTGAGGCTGAACTAGATCATTTGCAACTTTAGCAATCCCCTTGATCCTGAGCCAAGTTTCTGAAACATATCTGTTAAAACACCAAGGTCGGCTGTTCCAACCTCTGTAACGGCACCTGTCTCCACACCTACCTCAGTTCATCTGCTCTTGAAACTCTCATCCATGCATTTGTTATCTCCAGACCAAACTATTCCACTCCTCTTTGAACTGGATTCCTACCATGCACTGTAAACTTGAGCTCATCCAAAACTCTAGTGCCCAGATCCTGACTCTCACCAAGCCCGTTTGCTCATCACCACTGTGCTCGCTGACCTACATTGTCACCTGGTTCAAGAAAGCCTCAACTTCAAAATGTTCAATCTTGCTTTCAAATCTCTCATTGCCTTGCCTGCCCACCCAATCTCCGCAACCTCCTACACTTCATTCACTTTGTCCCTTCAATTCTGGGTTCTTGCACACCCTGGTTTTAATCAGCAGTGAGTGAGCAGCCAAAGTTATGGGGGTTAGGGGGTGGGAAGAGCATGTCTGGTGGCTGGCCCAGGGGAGCCTTGTCAGTAATCGCCCCCCGACCACCCCCCCGCCACCCACTTGATCAGCGGTCTCACCAGCATCCCTTAATGGAAGTGTTCCTTTTTAATAACCCACAGAGCTGGTCACCCCATTTTGACAGAGAGAGAGAGAGAGAGAGGTGGGCGGAGGGAGGGAGGGAGCCTTCATTTTGAGGCAGCCTCTCTCCAATTTTTCAATCTTCAAAATAAAGAATAGACTCAGCATCCAGTGAACCATTGTGGAGTGGGAACTGGGCTGGTCCCTGCTGCCAGACAGCTGATCTAGTCCCCGGCCCCTCAGGGAGCCGGGAGGTCAACTGGAACATTCCAGTTGTCCTCTCACAATAGGCCTCAATTGGCCTTTAATTCCTGTTAATTGGCTACCAAATGCTTGCCACCCTCTCCCATCCCACTCGAGGAAAATGGCCCAACCCCGTTGAGGGCTAGAAGTCCTGCCCGAGACCAATTCAAAATTTCAAAACTGTGATTGCCAGGTTTTTCTCAGGAAAGCATACTTAGAGTTACGGAACCAAGGCAGAGAAGGAGTCAAGACATGGACCAACAAATTTAACGGAATCTATGGAAGGACAGAACAGGCTTGGGGGCTACTCCTGGTCCTATGGCCAGGATTTTACAGCCCCACTGCATAGTGTCGCCACCCACCCCCTCCCCCCCAGCGGATGCAGCGAACCATTTAAATCTCCATTCAGTTCGGCAAGACCATAATATCCCACCAGCCGGGAGGGGCTGTAAAACCCTGGCCTATGTTTCTGTTTTAAATACTAAACTACTTGGGCTGAGGAAAGTAACAATGAACAATTGGTGTTTATCCATCACACAAAGATGACACCTAGTGGAATTTAAGCAGTCATCCAACTCCATTGTTGAGCATAATACATTACAGATTTTTCTTTGATCATTAGATGTCGGTTTTGTTTAATGTGTGAACATCAATTGTCCTGCCCTCTAGATTTTCCTTTCTGCGTGACACCCAGACAATGCAGTAAAAGATAAACATTTACCTCAGCAATTTTGTACATCAGTTTCGACAACTGTGAAAGCACATGTTCCAGCAGGAAGACTATGTGCTGCTGCATTAAGCTACCCCAGTTACCAGAGTTGCTGGATCTGAATGGAGGTTTTAGAAGACATTATTTTAGGGGATTTTAGGGACAATACAAAGTCGCATTCAAGCAGAAATTCATACTCTGTCATTATAGTGTTAATGTCAGTGAAAGTCTTGTAGCTGATTACATAAGCTCACAAGGTTGTGGAAGAATTTTAGTTAAGGAAAGAGCTATGCTAACTCAACTATGGCTGTACCCCGTTCTGCTTCATTGATCATGCATTCCCAGGAAACACGCCGGCTCGCTGGCAGGGCATCCTCTCATTCGCCCACCCCACCGTCACCTCCAGCCTTCAGTGAACCGGGAGACATATCTAAAGGCCACCCCTGCAAAGAGCTAGGTCTCTTCAAGGGACAGGAAGCTGCTGTGAGAGTGGGCGAAAACCAGCAAGCAAGATCACCATGGAAGGCGGTGGCAGCGATGGTCAGTGCCAACGCTCTGCAAAACAGGACAGCCACCCAGCGCAGAAAGAGGGTGAATGATCTCCTCTGTTCTGCCAGGATAAGTCAATATTCTCATCACTCTCAGCTCACACACTCACAAACCCATCACACATCCACAAGGATCACATACCTCGAGGGACAACACCATAACTCTCACACACACCCTCACGTCTCCATCAGGCTCATATCCTCACCATACACAAACATTCCACGCAGTGCCATGTGTCCTGCTCACACTCTCTCCATCTGTTTCCAATGAGGAGAAGCTGGCTCACATCAGCAGGGAGAGGTCCCAGACTAAGGGTTGGAATGGACCACATTAGGCCCTCACTCACTTTGAGGAGCGTGCCATCGCGCTGACTGGTGAGGACATGGACTGTACCTCTGGTGACAGTGAGGTCGGCAGCCAACACCTACATGAGGATCCTGCACAACATCATTCCTCTCTCAATGCAACTGTGAGTGCTCTCTCTCCTGTTTTTGACTCTGCTGCCATGCACTAATTATCTCTACTTTGGTTCACAGGGAGCTCTGCCAAGCGACTGACACCCTCAGCCAGCCAGTCCCTCAGCTCCATCCACATCCTCACCTCCAGCCAAGAGGACTCCTCCTCCATTGAAGAGCTGGAAATAAGCACCTGGAAGACCCATCACAGCGCTTAACCACACCCTCCACCAGCGCAGAGACATACACCTCGGTGGGACCTCGATCTAGAGCAGGCTCCGGTTTACATTCAGGTGGTTACCACATGGACACATGTCTGCAGCAGGAGGAGGCAGTTTCAGCCGAGCTTCCCAGGGCACTACGATGTCCCTCCAGGTGCTCCTTCCCCTCAACGAGTCAGGCTCTCAGGCACCTGAAGGAAGGAGAACTGGCAGGTGGACATCCCTGGGCATCCACTCAGGAATCTCATGGCGGAGCCATGGGCCAGATGAGGATGGGAGCTGCAGAGGATATGAGCCTGATGGAGATGTGAGGGTGTGTGTGAGAGTTAGTGGTGTTGTCCTCTCGCTCCGAGTCCCCTTTGCCTGTGACCCCGCCAACCTCATCCTCTGTCACCACAGAGGCAGCAGCTGGCCCACAGGAGGACAGCCAAAACAAGCCGAGGCCCCCAAGGCCTCGGATCTCCAGAGGACCCATGCCAAAGTCATCAGAGGCAACAGGGCCAACCATTGCACAGGCTGTCCCCACCCTTGCTGTAGATGTCAGGGCAGCACCTAGAAGAAGTGGTAGGCCCAGAAAAGTTAAGGATTTCTGATCATAAGCAGTTGCACAAATGAACATATTTTATCACTGTATAACCTGAAAATATATTCACTTTCACTGAATAACGTGTAATGTTGGCTTTCAGCTTCATTTACAGGTTTCCTGAGTCCTTCCCCCTGTATCACCACCCCTGCCCCACTAGCAGTTTAGCTACACATAGCCAGGCCACGAGTGATTCTGGGGGGAGAAGCGTGTATGTGGCAAGGCCCTTCGGAGCCTTGTGCAAGCATTCTCCCACGCACACGAATCCTTCCTCCAACACATTCATCTCAATGTCCTGAGCATTTTCAATGCTGCCTGCTGGGGTTCTCTTTCAATTGTCCACCTGAGCTGACTTGAATCTCCACTCACCCACTGCTCGCACTCACATGCAGCACCTGTTCCCACCCAACACGAGGCTCCGCTCACTTTCGATTTTGTAAGGTGGTACTGGTGAAATATGCCTTTAACACCCCTGTCCTATCTCCCCTGGTACACCTTTCTCTCCCAGCCAAACCTACATCTTCCCTTCCACCCCCGCGATGATCATCCATTGCAAATCAGGGCCAAGACACTGATGTCCCAAAGCAGACCCTCAACAGTAACCTTCCACCTTCCAAGAGCTGCTTCGCACCAGAGTCATGTCCATCAGAATCCATCCAGCATGTGATACACAAGCTCCTCCAGGGTCTGGTTGCTGTCGGGCTCCAGTATCTTCTGCTCCTCTGTTGTCCGCAAGGCTTTGATGGTAAGTCCCAACTTCTGCACGTCACACTTGTCCAGATGTGTTCTGCACCAGTGTGTTTTCCCGCCGATATGGGTGATAAATTTGATGTGGGCGGTTGATTCCAGTGAGCAGGGCCTATAATGATATGCAGATGTGTTAAAATGAAGTTCCCGACATCCAGTAGCGGGAAAGGCGGCCCACCATTGAAGGGCAGAGCAGACGATCGCAAACTGGTTTCATGACGGCGTGAAACCAATTTTCGGTCTTCCTGGCATATTGTCCACTTAGCCCGCCATGACACCCGACACCAACAGGCATGGAAAATTCCGCCCATCAAGTCATGTTTTTCACATTAAAATACCAGCCTTCAGTCCTTAGTTTAGTTCTAGTTTTTTGTAGTTTTCGTAGCAGAAGGTTTTGGAGCTCTTTGTCTACGATATGTAGACATGTGTCTCCAAAATCAGAAAGTCTGTCTCCACAGATGCAGAATGTTATAGAAGTTAAGATTGTACAGCTATACTAATCAGATGTCCTATGTGTTCTGCCCAAAGGCAGGTCCTTGCTTCATTGCCTGCTGATGTTTCATCCTGAGCCATTTTCTTATCATTAGTGTTTTGTCATTGCCTTCCACCCAGGGGCAGGGCAAGGAGATAGGTCCCAGGCCTACCACAGCCAGAGCAGGAAATGAACCCACACTGTTGGCATTATGCTGAACCACATGCTAGCCACCTAGCCAAATGAGCTAGCCAACCCCCACTAGTCAGATGTCAACCATTATAAATATGTCACTTAAATTTACAATTTGAAAGTTGAGATCATCGCTCCCAGTGCAGAAGGCAAATGTACACAGGATCAAACAGTCCTGAATGGATAGCACCATTACAGCTGGAGGTTCATCACACTGACCTCTCAGAATGTTAATACCATGTTTCCAGAGGAAGTTAAGACAACCACTTCATCTATTCCATAAAGACAAGGTCATATATGTTCTGCTAATTACAAGACTATAGGCTTTAATCCATTCAATAGAGTGGCTATCTAACTTGTCAGGTATCTAGAATGTCTGACCTTAATCTCAGCAATTTATATTGAACTCAGACATTGATCTCAATTACAAATTTATAATCAGCAAGTACAGTTGTTGTCTCTCCACCTCACTTTCCTCCTTTAAGACACACCTTAAAATCTTACATTCTAATCAAGCTTTTAGTCATCTACCTAATAGCTCCTTATGTAGCTCGGTGTCATATTGTGTTTTCTAATGTCCCTGTGAAGTGCCTTGGGATGTTTTATTATATTCAAGGTGCTTTAGAAATATAAGTTGTTGTTCTAGTTAATGTCGCATTACAATGACATGACCAAACTGCCTATGAATCCTTTATTATTTATTCCATCAATTCATTCTATCTATCAATTATTTTAGTACTCAATGTTTAACTGCTGCTAATTGTAATTCTAAAGCCTTTCTCACACTTTGGAACTTACGATTATTCCCAGGCTCTAGTTAATTTAAAGGTCCTAGCAGCTGTTTCAACCCTAGGGGGATAGGAAAATCTATATAAAGACATTAATTTCTGTCTATGTTCGGCAAGATAAAATAGAGGACTTGCAGGATGTGTAGCAGATGCACAGTAATAAGTCAGAAATAATGCTCCAAAATTGCCATACTTCACCAAGTGGCAGCTGAACTATTCTGCTAACCTCATCTGCAGAAGTTAAGAACCATTGGTTTATTTAGTCATTGAATATGAATCACTGTGTATTGGAAGGTTTGACTACAGCGTCACTTGTCAACCTATTTCAAATTCAAAGTAATTTGTGTTTTCATGTTTTCATCTTATATTGAAACATATAAGATTCTGAGGGGTCTTGACAGGGTGGATGTGGAGAGGATGTTTCCTTTTTGGGTGAATCTAGAACTAGGGGTCACAGTTAAAAATTAGGGGTTTCCCATTTAAAACAGAGGTGAGGCGAAATTTTTTCTCTCAGAGGGTCACGAGTCTTTGGGACTCTCTTCCTGAAAAGGCAGTGGAGGCAGAATCTTTAAATATTTTTAAGGCAGAGGTGAATAGATTCTTGGTAAGCAGGGGGGTGATAGGTTATTGGGGGTAGGCGAGATGCAGGTTTGATGTTACTATCAGATCAGCCATGTTCTTGTTGAATGGCGGAGCAGGCTCGGGGAGGTGAGTGGCCTACTCCTGCTCCTTGCTCGTATGTATGAATGTTCATGAGCACCAATGTCACTGAAGACTGTGGTGGTGGAGCAGGCATTTAATGCCAGTGGGAAGTAGTGGACACCCATTGCCTAGTGCAGTGAAGATAACAGTGGCAGTGAACTTTTTCACCTGTGGGTCGTTCCAGGAATCATCTGGAGATCTATGCAGCATCTCTCAGTCAGCAGCTCATCGCTGCATAAAGGAAGTTACAAATGCCATTTACCGTCAGGTTGGCTAATACATCAAGTTTATCACCAATCAGGCCAAGAACACTAAGACTGGATTTCGCCATGTTCAGAGGGTCATTGACTACTCTCGTATGACCATCAAGCCTCCCTCGGAGCAGCCAGGAGGCTTTATAAGCAGGAGGAGATTCTACTCGCTGAATGTACAAGTCCTCTACAACCACTATAAATATATCCTGCAGGTGTGCACAAGGTTCCTGGGAAGCTGGCATGGCACATTCATCCTGAGACAGTTCCCAGTGCTTCCGCTGTTCAAGTTACCTGACAATCTTCATGGTTGGATACTGGGGGCAAGTGGGTATTCACTGTATGGCTCCTGAAACATCTTTGCAACACCAACACATATTCAGAGGACAAATACAATTGCTGCCAGTGCCACCATTGAGCAGCCTTTTGGCCTTTACAAGATGAGATTTAAATGCCTCAACAAATCTGGGGGAGCTCTGCAATATGTACCCTCAAGGGTATCCTGGATCATTGTCATCTGCTGCGCATTGCACAACCTGGCGCTCCAGAGGGGAGGACAGCTGGGACCAGAGGAAGATGCTGAGAGAGCTACATCCTCAGAGGAGATGGATGAGCATGAGGCACCTCACCAGCTACCAGCTGATGGAAATGGTGCCATGAGATCCAGGACACCAGGCAGGGCAAGGAGACTTGCAACTTTTTTATCAGCACTCACTTCTCATGAGCTCCAGTACAACGGGCCACTAAAACTTTAAACCTTCTTCCTGAGGTGGCCTTGTTGTCCTTTCATCAAATTCCCTCACAATCCCACTGGCTCCGTCATCACAACATGCCCAGGCCTTCTGCCAATCCTAGTGCTTATGAGGCACTCACCTTTACACATTGTCCACCTAATTATATTCACATCTGGTCAGGGTCCACTGGTGCAGAAATAAGCATGCAAGCTATTAATGAGTGCATCACAACACCTTTAACTCTCATCAAGCATGAAGAAGGCTGCTGCATTGAGCAAAGAAGTATCACCCAGTGAAATCCCAAGAGCTAGTCAGTGCATTTCCGCACTTATTTGAGGATGCTCCTACATGTTGCTCTCCCTGCACTTGCTTCCTTTTGTGCTTCAGTGCATTAAATAGCCGTGCCTTGCGTGCTCTGGGTACCTGAGCCCTATGGAACTCAGCACATTTGGATCCATCAGGATCTGTGCAGGTGCCGCCTCAGTCATCAGACCAGCATGCAGCATTGGTGTGATCATTAAAGGGGCCAAGGGTCCCCCATTGTCTTCTGCCTGCCCATTCTCAGCTCTTTCAGGCCCCTCACACACTCCCATGGTGATCTGGAGTTGTTCACCTCCTAGCAACAGAGGGATGTGTGGTTGGTCCACCTTGTCCACCCATGGATCCATAGATCCCATGGATGAGGCCATGCTATAGAGATCTGTGATCACCTCCTGAAACCATTCAGTGCTAAGGCATGCATTCACATGCTAGAGACATGGTACCACCATGGCATGGATGGATTCCTGCTTTGCAATGGGGCTGCACTGCCTCTGGAAATTCCAACGGATGTGCACACATTTCATGCTGCTGCTGAAGTATCTGCTCCTTTGCTGATAAACAGAAGGCTCACCACTGAGCGTCACTAGTCTCCTCACTCCTCTGAGGGGAAATGGCTGCAGCTGTCACTGCCTCCGTTACCTTCTCCTGAACGTCTGTGCAGTGCTCACCAGCTGATGCCCACTGACATGAAGGTATCTGTGTTGGTGGAGAGTGTGCTGGACTGAAGTGATGGGACTGAGGTGTCTCATGGACTGAAGCCCTCGTCTCCATCTCTTCCACTGCTGGAGAGAGATGATTTATGTGAAACAGTTGCACCTCCAAACAGCACAGTGTGCCTCCCTTGGATCAGGAACATCCAGCAGTGTTGGAGGCCTGCACAGGATCCCACAGCTGACACATGGCTAATGGAATGATGGACACATCCATCCCTCCATTCACTTTTCATGAGCTTCACACACACACCACGGCTTCTGCCACAGTCTATGCATAAGAACATGCAGCCTTACAAAATAGGAGCAGAAGTAGGTCGTTCAACCCCTCGAGCCTGCTCCACCATTCAATAAGAGCATGGCTGATCTGTTTGTGTTTTGAATCCCAAATTCTCATCTACCCCCAATAACATTTGATTCCCTTGCCTAACATGAATCTACCTCTGCCTTAAAAATATTCAAAGACTCCAGTGGAAACAAACCCAGTCTGTCCAAACTTTCCTCAGAAGACTCCCTGCTCATTCCAGGTATCAATCTAGTAAAACTGCTGCCCTGCCACCACTCATCCATGACTTTCCTGCAAGTACATCTGTTTCTGAGTCACTGTAAATGTGCTAGGATGGCAGTGACAAGCAGCCATTCAGCCACCCCGATGCACTGTTCAGCACTGACTGACCATGGAGTTTGGCTGCGCAGAATCTGAGTATCAGACTGTGGTGTCTGGTCATGTTCCATGCATGCGTCAACCATTTGGGCTCACATTTTAATGGCGCTTTTCAATTCGTTCTGGGCTGCCACTTTGTAATTACGAATGCTACTTGCTCTCCAGACTGCATCAGGTCAGTGAAACTTTCCAGCACTGGACCCAGGTTCTTGCGACCACCCCACTGCTACTGACTTGCTTAGATACCTCCAGTCATGCCTTCTTTGTGAGGTTTGGTCTTTAAACAGCATTTCTCTCTGTTCCCTTATCGCCTGCAGGAGCACCTCCAGAGAGGCATCACTGAATTTTTGAGTGACCCTTCGTCACACAGCACCCAATATTTCCCCCCTCCTCCCGGCCTCCCTTGCTCAGTTCCCCTGCCGATGGACCCTGTGTCTGTAGCCTGAGGAGTAGACTGTCCTTTAAAAGTGGTGCTTCCTGGGTGATCCGCTGGCACAGTCTCCCACCTGCCACTCAGGATTGGCTGGCTCCTCTATCCGCTGGCCATTAATTGACGCTACATGGCAAGCTTGGCAAGGAAGTCCCTCCACCTGCCCACGCAGCTGGGCGACCTGGATATGCCCCCCATCGAGACTCCCATACAAATAGTAAAATACAGCCCCAGGTTTCAGAATGGGCCCCACCTTCCAAAATGAAGGGTGGAATTGAGAAGACAAACACAAGCAAGCCAGTAAAATACTTAAAAACAAAATAGTGAAGAAATTCCAGCAATAGCTGCAAATCAGGAGGTGAAAGGGAGAGAGGAACTTGGAGAAATTGAAATCACTAGGGAAACAGTAGGAGCAACGATGGAACTGCAGGCTGGCAAGTCTCCAGGTCCCAATAGACTACATCCTAGGGTCTTAAAAGAGGTGGCTAATGAGGTAGTCGATGCACTGGAGTTAATTTTCCAAAATTCACTAGATTCTGGAAAGGTTCCATCAGACTGGAAAGTAGCAAATATAACCCCTATGTTCAAGAAGGGAGGAGTCAGAAAACAGGAAACTATAGGCCAGTTAGCTTGACATCTGTCATGGGGAAGTTATTAGAATCGATCATTAAGGAGGTTATAGTTGGGCACTTAAAATAGCTAAAGGCAATCGGGAAGAGTCAGCATGGTTTTGTGAAAGGAAAATCATGTTTAACCAATTTATTGGAGTTTTTTGAAGGAGTAACATGTGCTGTGGATAAAGGGGACCCTGTAGACGTACTGTACTTGGATTTCCAGAAGGCATTTGATAAGGTGCCACATCAAAGGAAAATAAAAGCAGATAGTGTAGGGGGTAAGATATTAGTATGAATAAAAGATTGGCTGGCTGGCAGAAGGCAGGGAGTATGCATAAATGAGTCTTTTTCGGATTGGCAGGATGTGATGAGTGGAGTCCCACTGTGCTGTAGCCTCAGCTTTTTAAGATTTACATCAATGACTTAGACGAGGGGAGTGAAGACATGGTAGCTAAATTTGTAGATTACACTAAGATAGATAGGAAAGTATGTTGTGAAGAGAACATGAGGAGGTTGCAGATGGATATAAATAGGTTGAGTGAGTGGGCAAAGGTCTGGGAAATGGTGTTTAATGTGGAAAAAATGTGAAGTTGTTCACTTCGGCAGGAAGAACAAAAGAGCAGAGTATTACATAAATGGAGAACAGCTGCATAATTCTGAGGTGCAGAGGGATCTACGTTTTCTAGCACATGTCACAAAATGTTAGTATGCAGGTACAGCAAGTAATTAAGAAGGATAATAGAATGCTATCCTTTATTATGAGAGATATTGAACATAAAAGTAAGGATATTATGCTTCAGTTATACAGTGCATTGGTTGGACTGCACCTCGAATAGTGTGTGCAGTTTTGGCCTCCTTATTTAAGGAAGGATGTAAATGCATTGGAGGCAGTTCCGAGGAGGTTTACTAGATTGATACCTGGAATGATTGGGTTGTCTTATGAGGAAAGATTGGACAGACTGGGCTTGTTTCCACTGGAGTTTACAAGAGTGAGAGGTGATTTGATTGAAGTATATAAGATCCTGAACAGCCTTGACAAGGTGGATGTTGAAAGGATGCGGGTGAGTCCAGAACTAGGGGGCACTGTTATAAAATTAGGGGTCGCCCTTTTAGGACAGAGAGGAGGAGAATTTTTTTCTCTCAGATGTTGTGCAACTTTGGAATTCTCTGCCTCAGAAGGCGGTGGAGTTGGGGTTATTGAGTATTTTTAAGGCAGAGGTAGACAGATTCTTGTTAAGCAAGGGAATCAAAGGTTATCGGGGTTAGATGGGAATGTGGAAAACGAAAGACAAGAAGATCAGTCATGATCTTATTGAATGGCAGAGCAGGCTCGTGGGGCCGAATGGGGTCTACTCCCGTTCCTATTTTTATGTTCTTATATAAGTTCTTAAATAGAATATGCTGCAATTGATAGAAGATAAGTAAAGGCAATGTGAAAATAAAGAGAAAGGATGGGGGAAGGGGTAAGGGACTGTTACAGTGGAAGAGCAATGTATGACAGAATGATCAGAGTTAGCAGCAAGCCTTTGAGTGAGGCACACAACCAGATCTATAATAACCAGCAGGAACAATAAACCAACCACAAGGTGCTATTAGTGACAGTGAAGATCACCATTGACCTAAACATTTATCACCAGGTCCTTCCAAGCAATTGCAAAGATACGTCACAGGGTTCAATCGCAATGGTATTTATTGCTGCATGAAACTGAAGCTTTGTTAGGCTACACATTTGTCAACCTATACATAAACAGGGACCAGTTTTACTACATTGCTTGATTCCCCTAGCTACATGTCAATATTGATTGTACACATGTACAAACATGCCAACTACTAGGGCTTTGAGCCAACAGTCAATGTATTTAACCTAATATTCTTGAGAGAACAATGTAAGATATTCAACCTGGGCAGTGAAGCATGAATACTAAATTTTGTTTGTGTTTTAGGTAAGACTTGGAACAGTAATAGTCTTGGGGAATAGCCATAAGAATCATTGAATTACTTTGGAACTGTAAGTTCTGATGTTGGTGTATAGTATTACATTGAGGTAAAGCTACCCTTAATGTTCTGAAGCACAATCATGATTTCTATTCACAGCAAGCAGGAAAATCAAGTAAACCAAAACATACCAAAGAATCTTATCATACAATGTTGCTTCGGCTTGTCATGACAAACATGTCGGATAATTTGAATTCCAGAGGCATCAGAGTGGAATCAGCTGGATTCTTCTCTCATGAGGAAGCTGTAAGGCTGGCTGTACACTTACAATATATTATAACGTTGGGGGGAAACCTATTTACATTGCTTTCATTGATTTCCTAATGTCTTCCGGCCAAATGATTCATTCAGCCCTCATAAAAAGCCAAAGCTGTAATGATCAGAGTGGGAGCTATTTTATTTTTGGAAGTTTGTTTATAGAGCTCCAGTGAGAAGGAGATAGATGAGCAAATTTGTTGGCAAATTTCAGAAGTATGTAACAAAAATACAGTAGCAGTTCTTGGACACAGTGATTACCCTATTCAGTCACTCTGGTTCAGAGTCACTAGGCTGGGGTGTGAGTTAGAGACACCCTAAACATAAGGGAGGGGAGGGAATTTCTGGATAGTTTTATCCAGAGCACAGTCAAACCCAAAAGGAAAGCACAGGTTAGAGGGATCAGAGGGTGTGACAGTCAGGGATTCAGGTTGTGTAACTTTGGAAAGGTTGAGCTGAGGAGCCACAGGCACTGGTTCAATCCAAGAGGTACGATGTACTTGCTACCTGTGAGGACAACGAAGACTGCAAGGAGAACAGCCACAATACAGACCAAAGCACCATGACTCAGAAGACTGTCCAAGGAGGGGAAGAGCAGAAATCCGGGAGTGACAGGGCATTCTAAAATTAGAGAAATAGACAGGCAAACAAACAGATAGACAGACAGGCAGACAGATAAATGAACATAAGAAATAGAGGCAGGCATTAACCAATTGGCCCCTGAAGCCTTCTGTGCCTTTCAAAAGATCATGTCTGATCTGATTGTAGCCTTAACTTCACTTTCCTGCCTGCCCCATAAACCTCCACTCCCTTGTAGTTCAGAAATCTGTGTCTCTCAACCTTGATATATTGAATGACCCAGCTTTGGCTGCGCTCTAGGTAAGAGAATTCCAAAGACTAATGACCCATGGAGAGGAGAAATTCCTCCTCATCTCTGTCTTAAATGGAAGACCCCTTATTTTGAAATTGTGCCTCCTAGTTCTAGATTCCCCCGTGAGGGGAAACATCCTCTACTCTGTCAAGCCTGCTCTGAATCTTATATATTTCAATAAGGTCAACTCTCATTCTTCTAAACTCCAATGTATAGGCCCAACCTACTTAACCTTTCCTCATAAGACAAACCTCTCAACCCAGGAATCAGTCCAGTGAGCCTTCTCTAAACTGTCCCCAATGCAAGTATATCCTCTTGAAATAAGATGACCAAAACCGTACGCAATAATCTAGGTGTGGTCTCACCAATGCCCAGCACAGTTGTAGCAAGACTTCCCTAATTTTAAACTCCACCGCCACCCCGCTCCCTTACAATAAAGGCCAACATTCCATTTTCCTTCCTAATTACTTGCTGTACCTACATGCTAACTTCTTGCGATTCCTGTACAAGGACGCCCTGATCCCTTCATACTGCAGCATTCTGAAGTCTCTCCCCATTTAAATAATATTCTGCTTTTCTATTCTCCCTGTCAAAGTGGATAACCTTAGATTTTCCCACAATATACACCAGAAAAATAAGAACTGGGAATAAAACATTGCAGCGTTTAATCATTTAGAGGGAAAAAGGAGCAGAGGAGTAGCTCTACACAATGGCAGCAGAGAAAAGAAATACGACTATCAGTAAGACAGAAATAGAATCCATGCAGATAGAGGTAATAGATAATGTTTCAGATTTTACGGTAAGAAAGACATCAATGTTTGCCATCATTACTCCACTGAAACTGACAGCAACTGCCGGAGTCTGCATATGCACAGAAAACAGAAATCCAGATGTTGCTGTCAGTTGTTCTACACTTTGTCGAGGAGGTGTGCTGTTGAGTCATTCCCCATCATCTGCAATCAATGGGAAATCTATGAATTGATGAGAACTTCCACCCTTATGCTTTTAGTCTCACTGTAAAACCTTGAAAACGTTGCACCTGTTGAATGAGTATATCTAGACTTTAAACATGTACTAATTACTGCTAAACGCCCTCACTGGCCCTGAAAAGCTAATTTTATAGTTGTTGATTGTCAAATTTCTCCATAATGTATAAAAAATCAACATATTTTTAAAATACTTTTTAAAGTTTATTTATCTTTATTTTAGCTTCTTTCTTAGTCCGATCATAACAATTGATTTCACTATCTGAAAGTTTAAATTAAAAATAAAGGATATTAAGTGTTCTTAATTTCCTGGTTTGTTGTGTGTAAATAATTCAATGTGATTATCCCCTTACCTGTCTTCTGACATTACTGATGCTACACACCAAGACATCCACTCATCTTCATGCCAGGGAGCATGACAGGAAGAATTAGCAAGTCAGAGAAACTATAAGGAAGAAATATGAAATTAAGTTAGTCCTGTACAAACTGTGGGAACTCCATTTCCTTATTCCCTTTACTCGCCTCCTCTGGCCAATTAATTTTGGGGTGGTTGAAATTCCCCATGATTAATAGTCTACTTTCTTTTTACTCATTTTACCCAATTTGTTTGCATATTTCTTCCCCATGTCTCTTCAATTATTGAGCGGTCTGCAGATGTCCCCAATGAGATGGAAAGAAATGAAATTATCAAGGAACATAAAAGAAAAATAGTAAAATATTCCACAGGTACATCAATAAAAAAACAGAAGTTAGATTGGGAAGAGGACCACTAAGGGATAGACAGGATAAAAATCACAGGCAACAATAGTGAAATGGCAGAAATGTTTAATAATTATTTTGCTTCAGTATTTAAGAGGAAAATAGATCAGGTGGACATGACATTGGAAGATGAGATTAGAATTGATATAACCACATGTAAAATAATAACAGGGAAAATCATATAGAAACAAATCAAACTCAAAGAGAGTAAAGCCCCTGGTTGGGATGGATTGTATACGTACATTTTAATAGTCTAGGAAAGAGATAGTAGGGGCATTATTACACATACTTAATAATTAAAACTGCTAGAAAGCTAACATTATACCTAAATTTAAAAAGGGAGGTAGAATATATCCACTCAGCCTAACATTGGTGATAGGAAAATAATGGAATCCCTACTGAAGAAGAAAATAGAAAAGCATTTAAAATCTAAAAATATAATAATGAATATTCAGTATGGGTTTCAAAAAGGCTTCACCAGCCTCATTGAATTATTTGAAGAGGTAACAACAGATAGAGTAGACAAGGGTAATGTAGTAGATGTAGTATATCTAGATTTCCAAGAGGCTTTAAATAAGGTGCCACATAATAGATTAATGACTAAGGTCAGATCATGTGAGTCAGGGGACAATTAACAGAATAGATAACTGAAGACAGAAGCAAAGCGTTGTCATAAAGTGTAGCTAGTCAGAGTGACAAAAGGTAGCAAGTGGGGTCCCACAAGGATCATGTTGGGACCAATATTGTTCATAATTTATATTAATAATTTAAATTTTGGAATCAAAACCAAAATTTCTAAATTTGTGGATGGCAACAAATTTTGTGGCGGGCGCAGTTTTGTCAGTACTGAGGAAGACTGCAACAAATTTCAAAGAAGACATGAATAAACTTGCAGAACAGGCATATAATTGGCACAGGTAAGTGCACTACATTTTGGTAGGAAAAATAAGGACATCACATATTGCTTGGAAAATAAGAATCAAAATTGGGTAGAGGAACAAAGAGGTCTGGGAGTACAAATACACAAATTATTAAAAGTAGCAACATTGGTTAATAAAGCCATTAAGAAAAACAAACCACACTCAGCTTTATTTCTAGAGGGATAGAACTGAAAAATGGAGACGTTTGCCAATTGATATCAAACCTTGGTTAGACGACAATTGGAGTGCTGTGTATAGCTATAGTCACCATGTTATAAAAAGGATATAGGAGAAATGGAGAGGGGGTAAAAATGAATTATAAAGATGATACAAAGTTTTTCCTATCAGGAAAGAATAAATAGGCTGTGTCTCTTTTTTCTTGAAAAGAGAAGGGTGACCTAACAGAGGTCTTTAAAATTATGAATGATTTCGACACAGTAGGAATGTTTCCACTTGTGGGGAACAGCAAAATTAGAGACCATCAATATAAGACAGACACTAAGAAACCAAATAGGAATGTCAGAAGAAACTTCTTTACCCAGACAGTGGTAAGAATGTGGAACTCACTATTACATTGAGTGGTTGAGGCAAATAGTATCGACGCATGTATATGAGGGAGAAAGGAGTAGATGGTTATCCTGATAAAGTTAGATGAAGAAGGGTGGAAAGAAGCTTGAACGGAGCATAAATACTGATAGAGAATGGTCCGTTACTATGCTGTATATTCTATGAAATTCTATGGGGAAAAGCAGCACTAAATGAGAGGAATTTCTGACATGCATGCAAAGAACTTTCTCACTCAATACGTCTCCATTCCATGAAGCAGTGTTAGATCTGAAAAATGAAGTAGGGCAAGTGGAGTGAGTGTAGGACATCAGCTAGCTAACAGTAACCACAACATGATTTGTTTAAAGTAATTATGCAAAGAGACCAGAAAATATCGAAGGTAAAAAATGCTTAACTAGGGAAGAGCTAATTTCAGTGATTTGAGAAGTGGATGAGCACATGTAGATTGGAATAGAATTTTCAGGGCAATGCAGTGACTGGTAATGTAGAGTATTCAGGAAAGAGGTCGTTCAAGTACAGGGTATATTCATTTGAAGGGAAAAGAGAGAGCATCGTAAAACCATCCATTCCAAATGACAAAGAAAATAAAAGTTAAAATAGAACAGGAAAAGGAGGCTTATGACAAATGTCAGGAGCAAGGTTCAGTTAATAACCAGGGCGATTATGCAAATTTCAGGAGTGTGCAAAAAAAGCTGACAAGGAAGGATTAGCAGGCAAGAGTAAATTGAATCCCAAAACATTTATACCTCCAGTCATGCAGCACCGAAGTAATCATCGATGTACCGGAGAAAGAGTCCAGCAAAGGATTTAGTTTCATACCCTTACGCCCTCAACTCAATGAATTTTGGGCTCAGCACGATGCTGAACTCTTCTTCCACCGCCTTCGTCTCCGTGCTCACTTCTTTGGGCAGGAGTCCTCTCCCCGTTCAACGGATCCTTTTACCCACCTCCAATATTCTCCCTCCACCTGGACCCCTCTCTCTGGATTCTTACCTTCTCTTGATCTTTTCATTGAGAACTGTCGGCGTGACATTAGTCGTCTCAATTTCTCTGCTCCTCTCACCCATTCTAACCTATCTCTCTCTGAACTTGCTGCACTCCGTTCTCTCAGGTCCAACCCTGACATTGTCATCAAACCCGCTGACAAGGGTGGTGCTGTTGTTGTCTGGCGCACTGACCTCTACCTCGCAGAGCGTCAACTCGCAGACACTTCCTCCTACCTCTCCCTGGACCATGACCCCACCACTGAACATCAAGCCATTGTTTCCAGGACTGTCACTGACCTCATCTCCTCTGTAAATCTTCCTTGCACAGCTTCCAACCTGATAGTCTCCCAACCTCGGACAGCCCGCTTCTACCTCCTACCCAAAATCCACAAACAGGACTGTCCCGGCAGACCGATCGTGTCAGCCTGTTCCTGCCCCACGGAATTCATTTCTCGCTATCTTGACTCCATTCTCTCTCCCCTTGTCCTGTCCCTTCCCACCTACATCCGTGATTCCTCTGACACCCTACATCATATCAACAATTTCCAGTTCCCTGGCCCCAACCGCCTCCTCTTCACCATGGACGTCCAATCTCTCTACACCGGGATGGTCTGATGGCTCTCCGCATCTTCCTCGAACAGAGGCCTAAACAAGCCCCATCCACCACCACTCTCCTTCTTCTGGCTGAACTTGTTCTCTCACTGAACAATTTCTCCTTAAACTCATCTCACTTCCTCCAAGTAAAAGGTGTGGCTATGGGTACCCGCATGGACCCCAGCTATGCCTGTCTCTTTATGGGGTATGTGGAACGTTCCTTATTCCAGTCCTACTCCGGCCCCCTCCCACAACTCTTTCTCCGGTACATCGATGATTTCTTCGGTGCTGCTTCATGCTCTTGTCGGGACCTGGAAAGTTTTATTAATTTTGCTTCCAATTTCCACCCCTCTATTATTTTCACATGGTCCATCTCTGACACTTCCCTTCCCTTCCTTGACCTCTCTGTCTCAATTTCTGGTGATAGACTGTCCACCAATATCCATTACAAGCCTACCGACTCCCACAGCTACCTCGACTACAGCTCCTCACACCCCACTTCCTGTAAGGACTCCATCCCATTCTCTCAGTTCCTTCGCCTCCGTCGCATCTGTTCTGATGATGCCACTTTCAAAAACAGTTCCTCTGACATGTCCTCCTTCTTCCTTAACCGAGGCTTTCCACCCACAGTGGTTGACAGGGCCCACAACCGTGTCCGGCCCATCTCCCACGCATCCGTCCTCACACCTTCTCCTCCTTCCCAGAAACATGATAGGGCCCCCCTTGTCCTCACTTATCACCCCACCAGCCTCCGCATTCAAAGGATCATCCTCCGCCATTTCCGCCAACTCCAGCATGATGCCACCACCAAACACATCTTCCCTTCACCCCTCCCCGGCGGCATTCCGTAGGGATCGTTCCCTCCGTGACACCCTGGTCCACTCCTCCATCACCCCCTACACCTCAACGCCCTCCCACGGCACCTTCCCATGCAACCGCAGAAGATGCAACACCTGCCCCTTCACTTCCCCTCTCCTCACCGTCCAAGGGCCCAAACACTCATTTCAAGTGAAGCAGCATTTCACTTGCACTTCCCTCAACTTAATCTACTGCATTCGTTGCTCCCAATGCGGTTTCCTCTACATTGGAGAGACCAAACGCAGACTGGGTGACCGCTTTGCAGAACACCTCCGGTCTGTCCGCAAGCATTACCCAGACCTCCCTGTCGCTTGCCATTTCAACACTCCACCCTGCTCTCATGCCCACATGTCTGTCCTTGGCCTGCTGCATTGTTCCAGTGAAGCTCAACCCAAACTGGAGGAACAGCACCTCATCTTCTGACTAGGCACTTTACAGCCTTCCGGACTAAATATTGAGTTCAATAACTTTAGATCATGAACTCCCTCCTCCATCCCCACCCCCTTTCCGATTTTTCCCCCTCCTTTTTGTTTTTTCCAATAATTTATATAGATTTTTCTTTTCCCACCTATTTCCATTATTCTTAAATGTATTTCCATCCATTGTTTTATCTCTACCATTTAGCCTTTTTCGATTCCTTCACCCCACCCCACCCCCACTAGGGCTATCTGTACCTTGCTTGTCCTGCTTTCTACCCTTAATTAGCACATTCCTTTAGATAATATCACCACCTTCAACACCTCTTTGTTCTTTTGTCTGTGACATCTTTTGGTTATCTCCACCTATCGCTGGCCCTCTACCTAGCTCTTCTTGTCCCAACCTCCCCTCCCCCCTTAAACTAGCTTATATTTCACCCCTTCTCTATTTTTAATTAGTTCTGTTGAAGAGTCATACAGACTCGAAACGTCAACTGTGCTCCTATCCACCGATGCTGCCAGACCTGCTGAGTTTTTCCGGGTATTTTTGTTTTTGTTTTTGTTTTGGATTTCCAGCATCCGCAGTTCTTTACTTTTATAAATGAATACTTTGCATTTGCCTTCACAAAGGAAGCAATGGATGTGAAGGTGACATTAAAAGATGAGAGGGAAGTAATGGATGAGGAATAGAGGGTTACAATGATAGATTTAAATGTGAAAAGATGGGAGGAAGCTTGAGTGGAGCATAAACACCAGCATGAACTGGTTGGGCCAAATGATCTGTTTCTGTGCCATATATCCTGTGTAATCCTATCCAGGATAGTAATAGAGAAATATATAAAGATATTATCATTACTCAAAGTTAACAAGTTACCTGGTCCAGATGAAATTTACTCTTGGTTGCTGAAAGAAACAAGGCTAGAAATAGTAGAGGCATTGCACAACCTTTCAATCCTCATTTTATACAGAATAGTACCAGTGGACTGGAGCTTTGCTGATAATATACTACCATTCAAGAAAGAAGAGAGGGATGAACTAGGAAACTACAGGCTATTCAGTGGTGAGGAAGTTATTGGAAACCAATATCAGGGAGAAAACAAACTTTCATTTGGAAAGGTGTGGGTCAATTAAGAAGAGCCAGCACAAACTCGGCATCAGTGGCAGCAGTTTGAGCTGCCTGGTTTATAGGCAACAATGAGGGCATTGGATGGAGTGTGGTGGGAAGACGAATGCTGTCATGCTGAGAGAATAGCAGACTCGTGCACCATAGAGCCACTGCCAGTCCTCCAGAGTGGTGCCTCAGCAATCCTAGCAATCAATTGAAAGATAGCTTGTTGGACAGCTGCAGTACCTTGCAAGCCCCTTTAAATACTGGTGCCCACAGCCATGATGGCAGCAGCCTGAGCTTGCATGGCAGCACTCAGATATTTGGTGAAAGCTGCTTATGCTGAAGTGGAAGCTGAGACATTGGCCATCAGATGTTGCACCATGCTTGGGTTAGCCACCAGTTCCATGCTGGAAAGGAAGGGCTCCAAGCTCTGCACAAAGCCCTATGCCATGTTGGTGCTGGACTCTTCCATCTCCTTGACATTGAGCAGGAGTTCTTGCAGGCTTCTCAATGCACCAAGCATTTTGGTGTGTACACCCATTACCCTTTCTCTGGAACTTGGCCCATCAAAGTCCTCACCTGATTTCTGTGCAACAGAGCTCATGTATGAGGTCACCCTCCAATGAGAAGGCACCTACCCTGGCTTTGCCCCATGCCCTGGCACGCTTGTGTCCACTGTCCCACACAGAAACCACCTCTAATTTACTCTCTAAAATACACAGTGCCCGTATCTGAATTGGTTGCTGCAACTACACATTCAAGAGATGGCGTGACATTCATCATCACTACTTTTTAGGTTTTCCCCCTCTGTCTGACCAGGTTGCAGTTCCTGGGTTATGTGAAAGGTTAAAGGAACAAGGATAAGACTGGGATAAGGCTGGGGTAAGGTGAGGGTGGAAAGTAAGAAGTGGATGCTTACACCATCTGCAGCTTGTAAATTGGAAGAGATTGTGGGTTGAGTGGGAAGTAGAATATGAGAAAGAGGATATCAACATCTTCAATGGCTGTGGACACAGCCTCAGCAACGGCCCTTCTCACAATGGCCACCACTGTCCCCTTCATTGGGGTTAGAATATGCCGATGTGCCTGTCCCCCTCCAATTAGTTCCTATTGCCTCTGGTTGTGCACCACCTTGCCCTACAAGGGATAGGGAAGTGTGTCAGTGAGTGTTGTGTAATATGGGCAAAGTTATCATGGTTGAATAGCTGGCAGTGTGTGCAAGCTGTAAGCTAAGGGTGAGACTTGTAGAATGCTAAGCGTGTGAGAGTGAGGTGAAGAATATGAATACAAAAGCAAAATACTGCAGAGGCTGGAAATCAGAAATTTATAAAAACAGAAAATGCTGGAAAAACTCAGCAGGTCTGGCAGCATCTGTGGAGAGAAACAGAGTTAACATTTCGAGTCCATATGGCTTCTTCAGAGCTGAAGAGAGGTAGAAATGTGATGGATTTTATACTGTCGAAGGGTGTGGGGGGGTGGGGGGCAGATGGAGCAGGTGGAGCAAAATAGCAGGTCAGGAATAGGTGGGAGCTCAGGAGAGATTTGACAAAGATGTCATGGACACAAGACAAAGTGAATGTTAAGTATTGGAAAACCTTGATGCATGCTCTCTCCCATCACCAGCCATTGTTCTTTGACATATAGCACTATTCTGAATGATCTCAGCACCTTCAACAGCCACACTGAACTTCCCTTTAAGAGGGCAGGCCAGCTTTGAACGGTGTAGGCTTACTTTAAATAGTGCTGGCAATTAATGATATTGCGCCCCCTGTTGATGTGTGCAGCCGATGAACAGAGTGGTGAGTGCTGGTTGCACGCAGCAATCATGCTAATGAACAGGCAACAAGAAGATGGTGTGAGACCTGTACTACATTAAACTAGTGCGAGGTAATCACATAATAGCGATCCCCTTAGCCTTTCTGTTCAATTTAACCTCCTGCTTGTCCTGAATCCATCGGCTGCATTCTACCTTCACACCATCTAGCCAAGAAGCCCTGCTAACATCAAAGTGACCACTGGAGGGTGGTGTCTGCTAACTGTTCTGCTTAGCAATGAGTCCCCAGTTAATCTGACAATTGTCTCTGGTGGACTTTTCCACATCAACTAGGTTAAAGAGAAAATAAAAGAGGAGATTTAATAGGACCTTAAGATGTTGATTTGAGAGACTTTCATTTGAATAAGTTCAGATTTTTAGACTTGTATAAGTTTACTGACATTTCTAACAGAATGCCACCGAATTCAGTTATCTGGAGTTGTTTGAGAATGGATGTAATTGAAAATCTTCAAGTTGTTCATCATATTCAGTCATCGCTGAAAAATATTCTATTCAATAATATTGCAACAAGTTGTGTGTAAAAGCTTCACATGGAATCAGAGAAGTAAAAACAGCATCATGACAGTGCATGGAATTGAAGGCAAGCTATCCCGAATTCTGCACTCTCGCCCACCTCACAAGAGTGGACTAGCAGCCTGGGGGTAGGGCATGTAAAATCAGGTGGGATAGCTGGGGGTTTGGCATGCCTGCCTCCTACCCACTTCTGCTTGCATTTTTCAACGGAGGGGTAGGTGGTAGGCAGCCCACCCCCATGCCCCTTGGCCCAATTGAGACCCTTAAGCGGCCAATAACCTCTTAAGAGCCTCTTCCAGCTGCTGTCATGGCAGGGGTGGGAGCTCACTCCACATGGCAGGTCCCAGGTATATCCTGGTGGCCTGGCTGTGGGCTAAGTTTGGGATCAATGTGCCCCATAGATGGCCATTCCCACTCTCCCTCACCAGCAGCAAGGCTGTCCCCACTTGAAGAACACGCACCCCTCCTTCCCCCCTCCCCCCAGGTCACTGAGGTCTGTCTGACTGTTCTTGGCAAGCCCACCCCATTTACCTTTACTCAAGGCCTCCAGCACTGCTCCTGGCCCAAGCCAAGCCTACTGCAGCCCTAGCAATGGTCAACTGCACCTGGCAGCGCTACTGGGACTGAAGGGCCGCCAGCCCTCTAATTGACCAGAAGCTCTTGGGGGCAGGATATCTGATTGATTGCAGATGGAAGCCACAACCTCAGGCAACCAATTGGTCCATAAAATCTGGCCATGGTTTCCAGGGCCAGCAAAGATGAGCCTGGTCTTGATTTTACAGGCAGTGGGCTGGCCCAATGTCTTCATACTAAATCCCAGCCATTGACTTGGTTAGACCACGCCTGGAGTAATGTGAGCAATTTTGGCCACATATCTTAGGGAGGATTTATTAGCCTTGATGGGAGTGCAGAGTAGATTTACTCGAACACCTGGACTCCAAGGGCTAAGCTATGAGGAGAAATTAAACAAGCTAGGGTTGTATTTCCTTGAACTTAGAAGGTTAAGGAATGATTTGGTCGAAGTTTTCAAGATATTAAGATGAACAGATAAGTTAGTATGGGAGAAACTATTTCTACTGGTTGAGGAGTTTAGGACCAGGTGGGGATCATCTAAAGATTAGAGCCAAACCTTGCAGGCCTGAAATTAGGTAAGACTTTTATACACAAACGGTGGTGGAAGTTTGAAACTCTCCCCTACAAATGACAATTGATGCTAGAACAATAGTTAATTTTAAAACTGAGATCGATAGATTTGCATTAGTCAAAGGTGAGAAGGGCATATGAAGCTAGGTCGCAGGTCAGCCATGATCTCATTGAAAGGTGGAACAAGCTGTGGGAGCTAAACCATTTACTCATATTCCTATGCTCTTATGCTCCTAAATCACTTTGAGAAATGAAAGTATCAAACTTCAAAGTATTACACAGTGTTTACAACACCGGAACAGAGCGCTCGGCCCAACAGGCCCATGCAGGAGTTACTGCACCAAGCCTCCTTTCACTCTTTCACATCAATCACATTAACATATCCTTGTACTTTTTGCTCCCTCACGTGCTTATCTAGCTTCTCTTTAAATGCTTCAATGCTACTTGCCTCAACTTATTCCTTTCAGTAGCAAGTTTCACATTCTGGCCACTCTCTGGGTAAAGAAACTTATCCTGAATTCCTATTAGATTTATTAGTGACTATCTTATATTTATGGCCCCTGGACTCATCCGCAAATGAAAATATCTTTTCTATGGGGAGAATTTTCGGCTCGGCCAGCCAGCGGGGGAGGGGGGGGGGGGCACTCGCCGAGGCGTATAATGACGCGAGGTGACGTCGAGCGTGCGTCCCAACATCACCACGTGTCAGTTAGGTTTTCAGTTCGGCAGTCACGCAGCCGACTCAGAGCTGCACGCCCACCAAACTGTCAAAGGCCTATTAAGGTCATTAATGAACTAATTAAGGCTATTGAGAAAGCTGCCCGTCCAACATTAAGGTTGGCGGGGCAGGCAAAGAGCCCAGGCGGCCTTCACATTTTTCATGCAACCTCGTCCACGGGCGGGATGAGGTTTCATGAAGGGTTTATAAATTAAATAAATTTTTTCATTAAAGTTCATTGATATGTCCCAGCTCATGGGACACTGTCACATGAGGGGACGTGTCTTAATTTTTTTTTTCTTTATTAAAATTGTTAAAACTTAAAACTTATCTCCCTGAGGCACTCCCGACTCAGGGAACACTCCCACCCCCCCAGCCCGGGCTGCACAGGGAACACTCCCACCCCCCCAGCCCGGGCTGCACAGGGAACACTCCCACCCCCCCAGCCCGGGCTGCACAGGGAACACTCCCACCCCCCCCCAGCCCGGGCTGCACAGGGAACACTCCCAGCCCCCCCAGCCCGGGCTGCACAGGGAACACTCCCACCCCCCCCCCAGCCCGGGCTGCACAGGGAACACTCCCACCCCCCCAGCCCGGGCTGCACAGGGAACACTCCCACCCCCCCAGCCCGGACTGCACAGGGAACACTCCCACCCCCCCCAGCCCGGGCTGCACAGGGAACACTCCCACCCCCCCAGCCCGGGCTGCACAGGGAGCGCTCAGCGCTTCCGGGTGTGAGTCACACTGGGCGGGCCAATTGAAATGACAGCGCGGACCCGATTGGGGGTGCCGATCAGGTCCGCACCCGCCCACCCCCGCAGAACCCCCACCCCGCGACGGGGGGGAAATTCTCTCCTATGTCTGCACTGTCATTCCAGTAAATCCTTTTTGCACCTTCTTCATTGCTTCTACATCTTCTTTATAATATGGAAACCAGAACTGTTTCACATTGCTCCAAGTGTGATCTCACCGGGGATCTCTACAAGTTTGGCGTAACCTCTCTACTTGTCAATTTTATCCTTCCAGAAATGAATCCCAGGGCTTTGTTTGTTTTTTTTTAATAGCTTTATTCACCTGCATCACTCCTAGAGTGAATTGTGTAGTCGCTGAGAAATGGAAGTATCACAGAAAGTCATGGAAGGCCAGAAGCATCGACCACTGAGAAATGGAAGAGTCACCAAACCATCAAGAAATTGGAGATTCTCAGCAAGTTGCTGAGAAATGGAAGAGTCGCCAACTCACTGGGAAATGAAAGACTCTCATTAAGTCTCATTCAGGGGTGGCATCTTCCGGCTCAGTCGTGGTGGGACCCGTCGGGGAAGATCCGGCAGCCAGCCAAAAGCCCATTGACTTTCAGCAGGAACGGACGATCCCAGCGGCGGGCGGGGCCGGCAAGTTCCAACGTGTGAAACAACAAATCACTGAGTGCTACCACTGATCCAAAGCTGAAACTATAGCACTTGCCCAAAAGACACCTGTGATGCTTTGACAAGAGTTACATGTGTCAAGGCAATACTGATCAGTTTGTATAATTCATCAAGAACTCAATGATGCATATGACTATTAAGCCAAATCCATAAATCTGTTTGTAATTAGTTGTGTTGACCAAACCCACTACTTCCTAATGTACTTCCTGCAGAGCCAAAAGAATAGATGTTAGTCTCATGGCAGTGCAATTGCAGAACTTTTTTTCTCTATTCCTTCACAGGGTATGGGCATCGCTGGCAAAGCCAGCATTTAATGCTGATCCCTGATTGCCCCTGAGAAGGTGACATTGAGCCACCTTCTTGAACTCTTGTAATCCATGTGGTATAGGTATCCACTGTGCTGTCAGGTAGGGAGTTCCAGGCTTTTGACCCAGCAATACTGAAGGTGGTATTTGATTTAGTGTGAAATTTGCAGCGATGGTGCTCCCATGCGCCCGATACTCTTGTCCTTCTAGGTGGTAGAGGTCACAGGTTTGAAAGGTACTACCGAAGGAGCCTTGGTGAGTTACTGCAGTGCAAGTCTTACAAATGGTATACACTGCAAGCATGGTGTGATTCTAGTGGAATGTAATTATGCTACTGATGACTAACAATGCCCCATGGGTAAGCAGTTGTGAGCTGTTAGATCTTTCTTGAATCTATCCCACTTAGCACATGGCAGTGCCACATAACATGATAGTGAGTGTTCTCAGTGTGATTTCATCTCCACAAGGAGTGTATAGTGCTCCAAACGATAGACAGATGCATGTGTGGCCGGTAAATTGGTGAGGACAAGGTCTAGTATGTTTTTCCCTCATGTTGGTTCCCTCACCACCTGCTGCTGACCCAATCTGGCAATTAGGTCCTTTAGGATTCAAACTGCTTGGTCAGTCGTGATGCTACCGAGCCAGTCTTCATGGTGGATATTGAAGTTCCCAACCAGTGTACATTCTGTGCCCTTGTCACCCTTAGACCTTTTTCCAGGTGATGCTCAACATGGAAGAGTACTGATTCATCAGCTGAGTGTGGTAGGTGGTAATCAGCAGGAGGTTTCCTTGCCCATCTTTGACGTGATGCCATGAAACTTCATGGGATCCAGAGTCAATGTTGAGGACTCCCAGGGCAACTTCCTCCCAACTGTATAGTACTGTGCCCGCCACCTCTGAAGGGCCTGTCTTGCCAGTGGGGCAGGACATGCTCAGGGATGGTGATGGTGTTGTCTGGGGCATTGGCTGTAAAGTATGATTTGGTGAGTATGACTGAAAAATGGTGTAAAAACTCCACGTAAATGGATTTTATTTACTATGCCTCTTTTTTCAAGCATTGCATTGTTTGTTAGTAAGAGTTCTTGTTGCTTCTTACTATTTTTATGCATATTATTTCTTAAATCTGATTAAATGAAGAAATGCTGCACTTAGTGCAGTTCAAACTGATGCGTGCTGCACGGAAAAATCCATGGTTTGTAATGAAAACAAGCAGTCGTGCTGTCTAGCCGTTCAAGATCATGACACAGCAGCATCATCACAAGAACTGCTTATTTTTTTTAGCCAGAGCCCTAACAAATACAAACACTGCTACCTCCACAACTCAGCTTCACACAACCTAACAGTGGTGAAACACACACACACATTACTTCTTCTTGCCTGTGAAATTCTCTCCCAGACTGTACTTTTGCCTGGAACTTTGTCCCCAACAACAACAGCTTGCATTTATATAGCACTCTGAAAAGTAAAATATCCCAAGGCGCTTCAGAGAAGCATTACCCAACAAAATTTGACACAGAGCCACATAAGGAAGCGGATATGCCAACAGGCCAAAATTTTGATCTTTGAGGTAGGCTTTATGGTGCACCTTCAAAGAGGGAGGAGAGGGAGAGGGTCAGAGAGAATTAGGGAGAGCATTCCAGAGTTTAGAACATAGATAGCTGAAGTCATGACCACCAATGGTGGGTGATGGAAATCAGGGATGCGCAAGCAAAATAACTTGATTGATGAACCAGGTTATTAAAAAACACATCAAGCCATTGAAAGTCTTTGACTCAGTCTCTAGCTCTGATGCACTTCTTCTCAACCTTTTTGTACTCCCAGAAACTATCAAGGGTCAATTTTTGAGATAATTCTCCTTGCTACTGTTACTTGCTGAATCGTGTTGTGACCTCACTCAATAATAATTGAAGTTTATATCATTAAAAAAAAGCAGCCACCCAATGCTTCTGAATAGCTGCACAGCGTTTACATTGTTCAAGAATGGTTTTTGTGAATCATTACAGTTAAACCTGCACTCTGTGATTAGCATTCTGTGGGAGCTCCTGCCAATTAAATTTTAGTTACTTAAAATACAGGTGCATACCCATTTTGTGGATGAGAATGAAGAAGCTTGCATTTGAATATCCTAATGAGAAAACAACAGTTTGTTTCTGGGATGCATCCTGCCATTTATCTGTCAATCTGGTTATCAGTAGGTTATTATTTCAGCAACTTGCTGCTTTAACAGTAGCCCTAACAGTAATGGATTTTCCACAGAGGCCCATACAGAAGTACATCTGAATGTGAAACACGATCACTTATTAAAAATCCTGAAGCAAAGTTCCAAATCAACAAAGACCCCGTCTATAAGCGCCATTAAATATTAAAAGAGTGTGAAAATAAACATTGAGAGCACATATTTTCACAAAGTTGGTTTTAAAGAATGGGTTTGGAATGCAAACATCCTCCAGCTGCCTAAAGGGCCCTGAATGGATGTTGGAAGGAGGACCATTAAAGAAGTTAAGAATCGATTAATTCTAGAGGAACTGACAGCATTGCTGACTGGATCTGTTAGGTTTAGTGATCTATTCTCAAAGGAAGAATACATTGGACTTGGAGGGGGTGCAGAGCAGATTCACCAGAATTGTAGGGGTTAGATTCCGAAGATACATTACTTACATAAATTAGACTTGTATTCCCTTGCATGTAGAAGATTACGGGCTGATCTAATTGAGGTGTTTAAGACAACTGAAGGATTTTGGGGGTAGATAGAGAGAAACTATTTCCTCTTGTGGGGAAGTCCAGAACTTTGGGACAGAACTAGGCAGTTCAAGGGTGATGTCAGGAAGCACTTCTTCGCACAAAGGAAAGTGGAGATCAGGAACACTCTCCCAAAAAGGTAACTGAAGCTAAGTCAATTGAAAATTTCAAGACTGAGATTGATTTATTTTTGTTCGGCCAGAGTACTAAGGGATGTGGAATCGAGGCAGATGGATGGAGTTAAGATACAGATCAGCCATGCTCTAACTGAATAGCAAAATAGGCTCAAGCAGCTGAATAACCCACTCCTGTCCTATGCTCCCAATCTCTCACCCATGTGTCATGTCAGAATTTTGACACACAGCATGTGTTTTAGATCATACTGCCAGCCCATAGGTTGATGTTTCCCCACAAGCCAAGCCTTGTTGTAACTCAAAAAGTTTTACTATTTGCTGAATAATTGTTCAGATTGTGGGTCACCAGGTTCACATATATTGCGATAGAAATTTGAGAATAAAGCAACTTGACCAGCAATTTTCCCAATTCCGGCACTCTTCTGTAACCTTGTAAAGGTTGATTTGCTCAGGAGACCCAGTGCTGTGCCAGCATGTAGCTGCTCTTCATCTACCTCTGCTGCAAGTTTTCAATGTTTGAAAAAAAAAGTGACCGCTGTTGCTTACTTGATGAACAATCACCATTTCTATTCTTTTCCTGGGGTGAAAGGAGTGAGGCTTGCTCAGAACTCACTACAGTGTTCAAATCATCCAAATAACAAAATAATAGTGCCCCCTTTTGTTTATATCTGAAAAATGCAGAGGCGTATCTTGTTCTGTTCATTATCAACCAGGAGTAGATGTGATAAGAAGTGGAGTCCCCACAATGTTTCCTGCTATATTTTCATATTTAATTGTTTATAAAAAATTGGTAATGTTCGAATGTATAGCCCATATTCACAAAATACATTCAATTTCAAAATTTGAATGGTTCAATTTGACTTTTATCTAGTCCAATTTGACATGTTTACTTCATTTATTATTCTCACTCACATTCATAGCAACATTACCTGGAAAAATGCCTTCAAATGGCATGTTCTGTTGCTGCTTTCACATAACACACACCTCTCAGATACATTTAAATTCCTTTAGTGGTCTGGACCTTTAAGCAGGTGTCTTTTTAGAATGGGTGGTGTATCACTGGACCTTTATTTGCTCCAATGACAACATTCAGATGAAGAACATCTTTCCATGTTATCTGAGATAAGTTACCTAAGACAATCTGCTTAGCAACACCATCCACTGGTGGATAATTTGACTTTTCTACAACAAAAACAAAACCCTCCTAATTGACAGAGGTAGACTGTACAATACATACATAGAGACATTACAGCACAGAAGGAGGCCATTCGACCCATTGATGGTGTCAGAAAGAGCATTCAGAAACAAAATATTATTGTGAAGCTGAAATTATACCTACGTAACATGCTTGAACTACATAGCCACATGCGGCAGTGCAGTAACAGTGTGTTGATGTACTAATGCACTGCCTTACTGTGATAGGCAAAAGTACAACGATGTTTTGTTGCATTGAAAGTTCAGAATTTTGGCTATGCTATCAGCGCATTGTTCCAAATGTAGGTTAAAAGGTTCCCCATGCAGCGGGCAAGTTACTCTGAGAAGTTCTCTATTGGTCACCTGTTTAATAGCATTGTAGCAATGCAGTGAAAGACTTATCCTTTCATCTCTGTGCTTCAACTCAGATCAGGCTAATGAATTGAATGTCTCAACTCTTTGCACCCTAGAAAAATTGGACAGCCTCAACACAGTTCTGAATTGGACAGGGATCCAGAATACGAAAATGCCTATAATTCAACAGCAATTGGAAGTGTGGCTCAAAGGATGGGGGATATTGAGACCGGAAATGATCTAAGCCATTTTCTCACTGTGCGAGACTGATGCTGAAGTAGGGCACATCAAATCTATCATGAAGGATAATGGCTACCCCAATCAGATCATTGCTTGCTGTGTATCGCGCATGCTCACAAATGGGCTAAAGACTGCCACTTTTGGACCTGAAAATTGTCCAGTCTACCTCAAATTACCCTGGAAGGGTAAGGTACCTCAAAAATTTCAACAATATCTGAAGCTAGCCATTTCACGCTGCTACTATGCAGTAGCAACACAAGTGATATTTTCCACGAACAATGTGCTACCATCAAGCCAAAAACATGTTCTGCCTACCATACGCTGAATAATGTGGTATATGAATTTCAGTGCTGGTGCAATGTCAGCTAAGTATGTCCCAATGACTGGCAGATCATATCAAACAGCACATCCCTTCAGCTGTTCGCAATAGGCGGAGTACTGATGGTGCTCAACCAGACATGCTTGCAAAACTCAGAACATAATGTCTAATGTTAGATGTGATTTCGTGATTGGACTGCACTTGTTGAATAATCCTAAGTATACTACGAAATACACTAACATTTAAGATTATCAGTCGGTTCGCAATGTGGCTCACTTAACCTTGCTAGAAGTTATATATATTCATAGGCAGGGACCTGTCATTTGCAGACAGAAGGAACACATGCAGGCATTTCATTTTTTTTTTAATTAAACAAAAGCATGGAGGGCAACATTTCCCTGATGTAATCTACATAGCAATGTTTCAACCAATCAGAGTCAACTTGCCAACCAATCAGCACCCTTTTCTCATGCAGTGTAAATTGTTGCTCCCTTTGAAATTTGCCATTCTTGCATCTGTCCTGATGAGTGCGAGATAAAAGGGTTTGATGCATGTCTCTTTTTTAGCAGCACATAGTGGAAAAAAATTCACTTGGGCTGTACCTTGTAATGTTCTGAATGTTAAGGCACATCACGAACCAGAGTGCAGGGAATGTGTCCCAGCATCTGACCTATGGAATGAATGATCTGGGAATGACATCATTGAATTCCAAATAAGGAGATGTTTTTTTCCTCCAGTGTTGACATCACTCACATGTATTTTTTTTTCCTTCACATGATTTGGGGGTCATTGACAAAGCTAATATTTATCGCCCATCCTTAATTGCCCTTGATAGGGTGGCAGTGAGCTGCTTTCTTGAATACAACTGAGTGGCTAGGTCATTTCTGACGGCAGTTAAGAGTCAACCACATTGCTATGAACCTGGAGCCATTTATAAGATCAGATCAGGTAAGGACAACCAAATCTCCTTCACTGAAGAATGTTAGTAAACAATATGGATACTTATTGACAATCTGATAGTTTCACGGTCACCATTATATTTATTAGATTTACTAATAATGCACTACAGCGTTCCTGATCATGTCATCACCCTGACTTTTTAACTGATCTGCTTTAATAGTTACAAATTATTCTACCATCTGTGTTCTTATCCTTTTTTAGTACCACAACATTTCTTAACATTTGTCATAAACAAGCCACATCCAGCTGGACAGGACAGAGCAAGCTTAGGAACAGTGATCGTATTCACGACTGAGTGCTACTTATTTAAAGGAACATTATGACACATCTTTCTCCAACTTGTTTCCACCTTTCAGAAATGAAGGTTGATATACTTCTCAGTGCTACTGTATATTGACATGTCAGCCTAGATCACATAATTTAGACCTTTAGTGAAACGTGAACCCGCAAATTTCTTATTTAGAGGCAATTGCTAAGCCAAACTGCCACAGGTAATGAAAATAAGGTATGGAGTTCTGGAAATGCTGTAGCAGGATCAACTGCAAATCATCCACTCTGCAGATGTCAGGAGCTCAACATATGAAAACAGGGAACGCTGGAAAGACAGAGCAGATCTGGCAGCTTCTGTGGAGAGAAAAGCAGAATTAATGTTTCAGGTCAATAATCATTCATCAGAATTGATGCACTATAAAGACAATTGAATACAACATTTCTGGCCCTGATATTAATATGAAGGTGGCTTCCAAGTGGGGGAGCGTGGAATTGCATGGGAGAAACCATGAAGTCAACTCAGCAGCTTAGAATTTACAATCAAATTGTCTGCAACAAGGGCATAGATCGATGAGCAGATTAGGCAGACAAGTGGAAGATTGAATTTAATGCAGAGAAGTGTGAGGTGATTTGTATTGGCAGAAGGGATAGGGAGAGGCAATATAAACCCAATGGCACAGTTCTGAAGAATGTGCAGGAACAGAGGGACCTGGGGGTGTATGTGCATCGATCTTTAAAAGTGACAGGGCATATTGAGAGAGTGGTTAGCAAAGTGTGTGGGGTCTTGAGCTTCATAATTAGAGGTATTGAGTACAAAAACAGAGGAGTTATGCTGAACCTTTATAAAGCTCTGATTAGGCCCCAACCAGAGTATTGCATCCAGTCCTTTAGGAAAGATGTAAATGTTCTTCAGAGGAAATTTACCAGAATGGTCCCAGGGATGGGCAAGGGGTTTAGTTACAAGGCGAGGTTGGAAAGTGTGGAGTTGTTCTCCTTGGAGCAGAGGAGATTGAGGAGAGATTTGATAGAGGTTTACAACGTTGTGGTAGGCTTAGCTAAGGTGGACAAAGAAGAACTCTTCCCATTCCTGTAGATGTTGACATGCGAGTCGACCTTTGAAGCCTCAAAACACACCAAAAACAGGATGGTCAAGTTATACGCCAGGTATAAAAGTGAACACTGGCATATGTGTGGGTGGTTGCCATTTTGAAATGTCATTGGCATCTGACACAGAGTGGGTGTGTCTTAAACTCCCATGCATTTTCACAACACAGCCCAAATTGCCTGCTTGATCCCTTGTACCCAGTTATAAGGTACCGGTAAGTAAAGCATGCATTTGTGGGGTGAAAAATTAAGGCTGACTACTAATCCGAGTATAGCATGTCATGGCCGAAAAGGGGGTCAATTTATATGCCGAGTATATGCAAAAACATGATTTTTGGGATTGGCAAAATTGGGTTGTTATATACATCAAGTCAATTTATAAGCCACAATTTATGGTAGCTGATTGTAAAAGGGCTGGATTCACAGATTTAAGGGTAAGAGATTCAGGGGGAATGTGAGGAGGAAGTTTTTTATCCAGTGAGTGGTAATAACCTGGAACTTGCTGCCCAGGAGAATGGTGGATGTGGAAACAATCAATGATTTCAAAAGGAAATTGGATGAGCACATAGAAGAAATAAACTTGCAGAACTGTGGGTAATGAGTAAGGGAGTGGTACTGACTGGATTGCTCACAGGGAGCCAGTATGGTCTCGATGGGCTGAATGGCCTCCTTCTGTGCCGTAAATGACTCTGCCTCTGTGATCTCAATTCAACTGAACCAATTAATTCCAATTTTTTGCTTTCACAAGTCCAAGTTGTGCAGCATGGTGCATGTCTGTATGATGCGGTCTCAGCTGTATTTAAAGGTACAGTTCTCTTATGGAAATTAGGGGTGCTCAGAATGGATGATGGACTTTGCGCAAGGGAAATGCCCAGATTCAATAACACTTCACTGGAATTATTACCGGATGCAATCAGAAGCGGGAAGCGTATACATTCCCCAGCAATGGTAGGGAAGAACCAATTGCTCAGACTAAGAAGATTGGCGTGAGGTGATTGAGGAGGTGAGTAGCCAGAACTTTGGACTTTAGTCATGCAATGCAAAGCAGTATAGGAATATAGGGAGCAATTTAATGAGTGAACCAAGTCGGGAAAGGTGACATTCTCCCAGTTTCTCCATCTCCGTCGTATCTGTTCTGATGACAATGCCTTCCACAACAGCATTTCCAACATGTATTTCATTTTCCTCAGCCAAGGAATCCCCCCCCAACTGTGATTGGCAGGGCCCTCAATTGTGTCTGATCCATTTCCCACACTTCTGCCTTTACCCCTTCCCCTCCCTCCCGGAACTAGATAGGCTTCCCCTTATCCACACTTTCCACCCCATCAGCCTCCACATTCAATGGATTATCCTTTGCCATTTCTGCCAACTCCAGCATGATGCCAGCAGCAAACACATCTTCCCCTCCGTCTCCTGTCAACATTCTGAAGTGATTGTTCCCTCTGCAACACCTTGGTGCACTCCTCTATCACTCCCCAACAACTCATCCCCTTCCCATGGCATCGTCCCATACAATTGCAGGAGGTGTAACACCTGCCCCTTTAACTCCACCCTCCTCATTGTTCAAGGTCCCAAAGACTCCTTTCAGGTGAAGCCGTGATTTACTTGGACTTCTTTCAATTTGGTCTACTGTATTCACTGCTTACAATGCGGCTTCCTCGACACTGGAAACCAAACCAGATTGGGCGACTGCTTTGGGAAACACGTTCGCTCAGTCTGCAAGCATGACCCAGACCGTCCAGTCGCTTGTCCTTTCAATTAGCCATCTTGCTCTCATGCTCACATTTCTTTCTTCCACCTGTTGCAATGTTCCAGTGAAGCCCAACTAAAGCTGGAGGAACAGCACCTCAAGCGTGACTTTCCAGTCCTGCCTGCTGTAGGAATCATCGTGGGTGGGACGGAAAATTAGATGGACCAGCAAATGGTCCATTGACTTCGGATGGGAACTTCCATTCCTGCAGTGGGCAGGACTGGAAAATCCCACCCCTCACCTTCCAATTAGGCACTTTACAGCCTCCTGGACTCAACATTGAGTTCAACAACTTCAGACCACGAAGTCGGTCCTGTATTTTGAATTTCTTTCGCTGAGTTCCAGTCTGTGGCTGGGTTTTTCCAGTGCCGACACTGCCATGCATCATTGCGGGCAGGATGGGAAAATTTGGAGAGCTGTCTCCAAATTCTCTTGCCCCGCTCGCGATGATGCCCGCCAATGTTGGGGCCAGAAACTCCTGCCCTGTATCTTGTTCTAATGTTTTTGCTTTCAGACAGCACTGACCTTTATTCTGCTATTAACACCTACTCTGGACTAATCCTTTATTTCTTTAATACTATCATTACCACTCCTTTTGCCTTTGGTTCCATTACATCTTTGTCATTTAATCTCATCTGCCCTCTAACTTACCCCTGACCTTCACTTTCGCTCCACCTGCTTTTTCCCTCTTTTTTTTTTTAAAAAGTGTAAAACCCACCATATTCCTGCCTCTCTTCAATTCCGAAGAAGAGTAATTTTGGACTTGAAATATTAACTCTGTTTATCTCACCACAAATGCTGCCAGATCTGCTGAGTTCTTCCAGCACTTTGTTTTTATTTCAGGAAAGGCAACTGCATTTGCTGATTCCCCTAAATCTTGTGCTTGAAGTTGCTATTGTCTTTCACTCTTCCCTACTCCATCACATCATTCCTCATACAATGTTCAGAGTGCCCAGCCTCCACTTTCTATGCATTTCATCACCTCCACATTTATCCACAGTTGCTACTCACCCCAGTCCTTATGCAATGTGATGTGTCTGATTGATAGTTGCCTCCACTAAATGCACTGCATCCAGCAGACAAATGTCTAACCTTTACTCTCACACACACATTTGTTTTTCAACTTTTGCAGGAGAAGCGAGTGCAAAATGCAAGACAGAGGGTCAGGATTGAGGTGGGCACCACAAATAGTCCAGCTAACAGAAGAAGCCCTGGAGATAAGTGACCCATCTGTGTACCTCTCAGTCAGGGATGGGGAGATGGGGAACTCACAAATAGCTGGTGAGAGCATTACAAATATCTCTGACACATATATGCAGACATTAATTAATTCATGACTGAACTAACAGAAGACTGAGTTTGGTGATTACCGGGATAAGGACTACTGGTACTACCGGATACTGTGATGAAATCATATCCCTTTCTTATATCTCCCAGTAAATGTCACAGGTTATTTATGAGCATGATTCAAGCACAGCTCTCGAATGAGTCCATGCACACCATGGGCACAGCATTGTAGACTTTGGATGCAGACCTGTCTGTCATCTTAAACAAGATGACAAATACCTCATATCTGTCACTTTACAAGGCAGGCTTCACCAGTTGGACTACAGCACAGTGGTAGGACTAACATGCTGCTGGCCCGGGAGAGAGATAATGGTGAAAGAGAATATGGAAGTGGGAACTCCACTCAGAAAGTTTCCAATTTTTCCCCCATTGGTCCCCTTCCCAGCCAATATCCGACATTGTTTCCTGATAGTTGAGCCTGCCCTTGCACAGGTGTAGGTGGAGCAGTGGAAGTGAGGCCCTCATGGGATCCAAAGCCCATGGGTCATTGCCAAAAGAATCTGAACAGGGATCTGAGCAGCCTGCCTCTACTTCTGTTGAATGTTTAAAGGACTGTTTAGTGTAAAGGGAGTAGTTTGGGGATTGTGGAGGGTGTAGTCTTGGGAGCAGGCTGCAAGGTTTAATTAGTTACATTTCACACTAGGTGAACCTTTGCAATATTAGAGCTTTCTGCAGGTGGTTGATTTGGCAATGGGTGTCCCATCTTTATCCTGTCGAGAACACAAAGATAGGCGATGTAAGCAGTACAGATGGAAGCATAAAATTATACAGAGATAGTAATGGATCGAGTGATTGGACAAAACTGTGGCAAATAGATTTTAGTACCAGACATAAAAAGGAGAAACCAAAATACTTTCTAAATGTCAAATGCTAGAAATGGTGGAAGTGCAATAAGACTTCACTGTTCATGTATATAGATCATTAAAACGTCATGGACAGGAACAGAAAATGATCACAAAAGACACTAGATGACAAGAATACAGGGGATTAGAAGTTATGGTACAACAATGCAGAGCACCAGTTAGACTACATCTGGAATACCCTGTTCAGTACTTAGCACCACATCTTTAGCAGGATGTATTGGCCTTGGAGGGAGCGCAAGTGTAGATTTACCAGAATGATATCTGGACTCCAAGAGTCAAATTACAAGGAAAAATTACACAAACTGGGGTGGAATTGCCTGGAATTTAGAAAGTTAAGGGGTGATTTGATCAAATTTTCCAGGAAACTAAGTGGAACAGATAGGGTAGATGGAGAGAAAGTATTTCTTCCAAATTGAAGTTGCTACTGTCTTTCACTCTTCCCTACTCCATCACATCATTCCTCATACAATGTTCAGAGTGCCCAGCCTCCACTTTCTATGCATTTCATCACCTCCAGTCAATTAATAGGGTTCATAACCTAAAATGAGAGCCAGACCTTTCAGGAGCAGAGTTAAGAAACATTTCTATATGAAAAGGGTAGTAGAAGTTTGGAACTGTGTCTCACAATGGCTGTTGATGTTGGGTCAATTGTTAATTTCAAACCTGAAATTGATAGGTTTTTGTTAAGCAAAGGTATTAAAGAATGTGGGGCAAAGGCAGGTAGATAGAGTTAGGCAAATGACCTACTCCTGTTCAAATGTTCCTATCCTTCTCCTCCTCCCTCTGCTCATCATCCTCTGTATTTTCCTCATCTGAAGTGCAATGAGTCCCTTTGGCCTCCTCCACCTGTAATCCTGTTTGCTGAGCACTGTGCCGGATGCATCATACCATTATTATTCTGGACACCCTCGCTGGCATCTCCAATACATCCTCAACATTCCAAAGACTTCCTGTATGACACACTTGGTCATGTGACTTTCCATGTAGCATCAACTGCTAGGGAATCTGGAGCAGATCTGCATGAACATCTTCTTGTGGGCGCACATTAGCTGTGCATTGATGGATGAATATACCCTTACGGTTTATAAAAAACTTTGTTGCTGTGGTGATGCTGTGTGTGCATGGCAATCAATGGTACCATGTATCTGGGGAAGTCCGGGCACACACTCATTCGGCTCTTGTCATCACAGGGAAGTTTACATAATTCCCAGACATGGCGAACAACCCAGCCCTCACTTACCTTATACGTTTATGTGCACACAACTGAGAGATCCTGAAACGTCTCTGCGGAGGTGAAAAAGTTGAGGGCGGTAGTCACTTTCACAGCCACTGTGGCATCCCAGTCCAACAGGCAGCAAATCTTTCTGGAGGAGGATGCAGCTGCCTGTCACAACCTGGCATGAAAACTTCAGCCTACAGAAGCTTCCTTAAAGGTCAAGGAAGTTAAGTCTATCTGTAAACCCTATATGGGTAGTGCCTCCTGCTAATGTGCCCTGTGATATTTCATTGTTGTACACAGCCACTTTTATCAGCGCACAGTATCAACAAATTTTTGCATGGCCATGCTATGCACTTGAGGTATTTAACACTGAACAAGACCTGCATGGTAACCTCCAGGCTGCTGCACAGCTTTGCATACACCCAGATTAGCTCTCCTGCGCATCTCCTTCATGTGCAACTCCCTCCTGTGTACGTCCCATCTATGCAGCTCCCCCATGTAAGTCTACCCTGTGTACCTCCCTGCTACATATCCCCCCAACTTACTTTGCTACGCAGTTTCCTCTGGTGCATATGCTGATCTTGTTGCAGTTGTTGCTACAGTAGATGGTAATGGTCTTCCTCTTCTGATGAAGTGTCAAGCATATCCAACACACCTTCCATCCTGACCTTGTCAAAGTTTAGAAAAGGCTGCATCCACACAGGAACTCATTGCCAAACATTTGCCAGAAGGAACTGGAACAACAGCTGCAATAAGTGAGGTTTTATTCAGATGGAACAGAGAAGTTTAAATATCTGTCTGAACTGCTACTCAATCTCGCTTGCATTCCCCTGGTCAGTTTCCGATGCCCTGAGAAATCTGTGCTGCTCAAGTTAAATTTGGAGCCAAGTTATAAACAATTTAAATAAAGCTCATTAACCTCTCCTAACGAGATTAATGCATCTGCCCCCATCCAATTGTCAAATTTTTGACATCGGTGAATCGGTTTCTTACAGATATCTAAATAAGCTTTCATTAAACCCAAAAGTGGCCGTGTTGGAGCCAGCTTACACTCTCGCTCGAGAAATCACTAATTCTTAACCCACTTCCCCCCCACCCCATACCTCCAAATATCTACTCCCAACCCACTGCTCTGTAACTGACTACTATCAAACCTTGAAGTTTTAATTCCTTTCATTTTTCCATCCAATTTGTTATCTGCTTGTTTCAGTTAACAGCCAGCTCTCCTATGTTTCCTGATGAAATCCCACAGTGGCCTGAATTTTACGCTTGGCGCGGGACCATGACTGGCAGGACCGGAATCGGAAGTGAAATCCACTCCTGCCTCCATCAGCAATTTCATGCTGGCTGGCCAATTAACTGCCGGCCAGCGCGAAATGTGCCCAGCATTGGGCAGGTGTTCGGTGGAGAAGGGCAGGTGCCGACACAAGCGAGGGTGCAAGTATTACCTGAGCTCGCCAAAGGCTGACAACTGCAGTGAAGATGCCTCAGGGAGCTCCAGGATTGTTGGAGAGATATCAGCTCACAAAAAAATGCCCCAAACTATCTATAATGATGCAACGAACAACTGACAGCAATACTCATGAATCATCAAACCTCAAACACATTCAAAGGCCTATTATGCCGGATCGAGAATAGTGAAAAATTGTGAACACTGCCGGGCCAATTGGCCCGTTCACCAAGCGTAAAAGCAGACAGGCACGTGAAATTCGGGGCAATTGCATGTTTAATGGGCTTAATTGCCCTTTTAATTGTCAGTGGGCGTGCTTCCAATTCCTGCACACGCTCGCCGACCATAACATTGTGCAAGAGCACCATGGTGTCGGGACACATGCCCGACTTCTCGTGCGATTTCTTGCAAGTTCAGGTCCAGCCCGTGCCCGCTCAAGCGCCATGAAATTCTGGCCTATGAGTCCAGCCTCAAGCTAGCCCAAAGATACAGCCTCGATGAACTCCTACGTAACCCCTTTGGACGTTTGACGGGGTGGCATTTGTCACTGGTCTCATCCGAGTGACTTAGCAGAGAAAAAATGGACTTTTTTAGAAAACCATCGAAGAAAATTCTGTCCTGGGTATTTTTCCTTTCTATATTAACAAGAAATACTTTACAATAAAGGTATACTCACTTAACTTAATTTGCTCTTTAATTAAACCATAAGGCAGTGTTGTGGTGACGGCTCAGGACAACTCATCTGTTGTGTAAACTTCCTGCTGGGGAAGCACCTCATTTCCACATACTGCTTACTTCTAGCCAACTCCACACACCTATCTTTGCCTTTCCAAAAATCCACCAAGTCACCTCTGCTCATTGCTTTGCCGATATTCACATATGCTGGCTGCCCTCCAATGTCAATCACTATCTCATCTCTAAAATGCTTCCGTTTGCGGCTCAGTTAACAGAACAGCCTCTTCATTCAAGCAGCCACAGGAATAGACTAGTGCTCCCCTGTAGGTTCGTACTTATTTAGGAATAAAATTATTCATGTTTGAGAATAGGCTTCAACTCGCAATTTTACTGGCACCGAAGCATTTAGCAGCATCATGGAGTCCATGTGAACAGATCACTAAAATGTAGTAATCTGGTTAAAATTATAATCTAAAGGCTAATGGGATATTAACCTTTATAACCAGAGGGTGAGAATATAAATGAGAGGAAGCTTGATGAAACTATATGAAGCCCTGGTTAAATTACAGGAAGAACTGTGTACAATGCTGGGCACCACAACTCAGAAAGTAACAAGTGTAGTGCAGATTCTCCAGAATGAGACCAGGGCTTCAAAGGTTAGATTATGACATGAGATTAGATAAATTAGGTTTGTGATTAGGTTAAGAGGTGATTTGTTTGCAGGTTTTTAGAATTTATAAAGAGATTGATCTTCTTCAGGGCAGTCTAAGGGCAGGGGACATAACCTTAAAATCAGAATCAGGTCACTCAGGGGAGAAGTTAGAACATAGGAACGTAGGAAATAGGAGCAGGAATAGGCCATTCAGCCCCCCGAGCCTGCTCTGCCAGTCAACTAGATCCTGGCTGTTCTTCTACCTCAACACCATCTTCCTGCACTATCCCCATATCCCTTGATATCTTTAATCTCTAGAAATCAATCAAATCTCGCCTTAAGTATAGCTAATGACTGAGCCTCCACAGCCGTCGGGAGTAGAGAATTCCAAGAGAATCCTGCAAGAATTTTGTATGTTTCAATGAGATCACCTCTCATTCTTCTAAACTCTAGAGAATACAGACCCAGTCTCCTCAATCTCTCCTTATAGGACAATCCCGTCATCCCAGGGATCAGTCTGGTAAACCTTCATTGCACTTCCTCTATGGCCAGTATATCCGTCCTTAGGTAAGGAGACCAAAACTGTACACAATACTCCAGGTGCAGACTCACCAAAGCTCTATACAATTGCAGCAAAACTTCTATATTCTTGTACTCAAATATTCTTGCAATAAAGGCCAACATACCACTTGCCTTCCTAACTGTTTGCTGCACCTGTGTGTTAGCTTTCAGTAATTTATGAACAAGGACACCCAGGTCCCTTTGGACATCAACACTTCCCAATCTCTCCCCATTTAAAAAATACTCTGCATTCCTGTTTTTCTTAACAAAGTGGATGACTTCGTATTTTTCCACATTAAATTCCATCTGCCATGTTCTTGTCCACTCACTTAGTCTGTCTAAATCTCCTTGAAGCCTCTTTGAACCCTCCTCACAACTCACATTCCCACTTAGTTTTGTGTTATCAGTAAAAACACTAACAAACACACCTTCATGCAAAGGCTGGTAGCAATGTGGAACTTTCTTCCGCAAAAAAACAGTTGCTGATAGCTCAATTAATAATTTTAAAGCTGGGATTGATAGATTTTTGTTAGCCAAGATATAAATGGATATGGAGCTAAGGTGGGTGGATGACATTAAAATACAGATCAGCTATGAGCTCATCGAATGGCAGAATAGGCATACTCCTGTTCCTATATCACCATTTGCTGTTTCATCAACACTTAAATTCTATGTTTTGCCACCCCTGGATGTGCATTCTAAAGTGCCAAAAATGATCCCTTAGATGGTAGCGAAGAACAATTTTTACTCTCAATTCTGACTGAACCATGGCATTAATCCAGCATTGCAGCATGGATATGATTCAGTAGGAAACCAGTCAGTCTACAACACCCCTTCATCCTTTCAATTCCAAGTTTTCCCAGTTCTGCTACAGGCACTGTGTAAAGTTGTAGCTTTGCAATTTACCTTTCATGTTGATGTGTTATGTTTGCCATTTTCCTTGTATGTTTATGGGTCTATATTTAGTCAATTAGTTTGTATAAGAAACATGGCATGTTGCCTACATCATGTAGTAAGTATTAATAAATATTGAATTTATTACAGCCTAAAAAATATGTAGGCCCAGTGCCAATTTAACAAAGTTAAAATAAAACCGCTCTGCTACATTTTCCAGTTAACAAATTTACCAAAGAGCAATTAAGGATGGGAACAAATGCTAGCCTTGCCAGCGACACCCACATCCCATGAAAGAATAAAAATCCCCAGCAAACTTAAAGAAAGCATAATTCTGCATTTCCGGAATGCTGCAATACCTAAAAGCAAAAGGCATTAATGCCTCTTTTTAGAATCAAATAGCACAGGAAGAGACCATTTGACCCATTGCACCTGTGTCAACTCTTTGAAGTAGCTACCCATTTAGTTTTCCCCAGTCCTCTGATCATTTTGCCTCTCCTTTTCAAACTAGTTTCAATGGGCCAGACTCTGCTGTAACAGGGTATCTAACAACATCCTCCATTAGCCTTTGCAAGGTTAGGTTTTTAATTTTTATCTTTGTGTGACAAGTTGCTGAAAATGTGAGCTGATAACATCACAGTGAGGGATCTGAGTGAACAAGGCAAACAACTGTGTACCACCTTAACCAATCAGATTCAAGAAATGTGAAACTAACAGTGAAGGAGGTGTAAATTAGAGAGGAGGAATTCAAAAATAAAAGAAGGTATAGAGGGAGACATAAAGAGGGGGAAATAAAGATTGGATTAGGAGAGAGGAAAAAAGAGACAGAAAGGCAAAGTTAATCAAAAAATTAATTGTAAAAGTGTCAAATTTGAAATGTAAGACCAGAAGGAATGAGGCTGTAAAAGTTAATTTTCAATGCCACAGTGGTTGTTTGGCAGTAATTTACACATCACATTGTTAGAAGTGTTCTTAGACTGAAATAGATAGGACTTAACATTCTGGGACAAGTTTAGTTCATATTTACTGTGCAAATACAGCAACTTCACACCATTCAATGCATTTCAATGGTGAGGCAGACAGCAAAATGCCATTTTCAAGAAGCAGCACAACTCGGACAGGAAATTTTGACTTTTTGAGCCTAAACATGCATCTGCCCCATGCCTGACATTGCTGCACCACTTGCACATAAAAAGCAGCATAATTTTGATTGAAAAATCTGGACCATTATTTCTTCACATTTTATGTGCTTCAATGAACAGAGTGTTCAACTGGGGACAAGAAAAATTTATGCTCCACCAAAAAAATGAATTAAATTGTTGTGAACTGCTACATGCCCTCCAATGAATCAAAGCCTAGGTTAGTCTATGGAGAAGCTATGCTGCCAACTGCACCTTTTGTATGAAAAGGGGTTAGATTTAAAGGAATAAGTCAGCATAAAGATTTAAAAGTGTCACCTCTTTATTTTTGGACAGATGCACCAGTGAAAACCAAATTTTGGGATGACATGCAGTTCAGGCTTCTAAGCTACCATGTTGGGCAATATTTTAAAAGTCCCTTGCAAGCCAAAGCTCTGAACTTCCTAACTAGATATAATTTTAGTCAGCCAGCAAGAAGTTAAATAATTTCCCTTTGAACAGGAAGCATAAATGTCCTTCAAATAACTGAAGCTTGATGGACCCTATAAACTCAATAATAGATGTTGTTCTATGTGATCCATTTTGAATCTTTCACACGTGATCATATTGTTTATACATCAGAGATCTAGAATGAATCTGAATCACTCTAGATGCTTGGGAATAATGGAATCAATGCAGCAAACTCTTTCTCTATTTTTCTTCTTGAGGAGCATCTGGGACTACAAATGACAGAATTGGTGAAATTAACATTTAACGTCACAATACCTACTGTGACAGGGAGCGCATATTTTTATACATGTGTGGTGCCTGACTCATTATAACATGATTCATTATGTGATTCTCTCTCTTCTGTGCATAAGGTCCAGTAAAGCAGAAGACTTCTGATCTCCTGATACTACTGTAAGTTACTCTATATGCTTAATAAATCTTAATAACAATTCACAACTATGCCTAATATTTGAAGGGGTATTGACATGTGGTGGTAGCAGTGGTAGTGATTGTTTAAAGTAACTTTCCTTATTTTGGTAGATGCCTCAGTAGCCAACACTATTTTTAAAGTTACATGAAAACTAAAGCGTATACACAATGGTGTTGTGAGGTGCTCTTACACCACCTCTTGGCTCTCGAAATCCACAATGCAAATGTTGCAGAAAAGTGGAAAAGATTTGTACGAGCCTGAGAAAACTGCATTCTTGTGACACAGCTTCAACAGGATTCGAAACTTAATCAGGTAGTGACATATCTCTTAGTAATAGGTGAAGATGAAGGTCTTGCAGTGCAGTGGTAGTATGTGTACCTCTGGGCCAGAAGTTCTCAATTCAAGTCCCACTTCATGCTTGATGGCCATGGAAGGTGTGTCCTAATGTAGCCAAACAGATTGAATATCAGCCCGTAAATCTTTCCAATACAAGGCGGTAAGAGTGGGAGAGTTTTCAGATCAGCGATACTGCAGAAGGCAACGGCAAACCACTGCAATGCATTGCCAAGCATAATCATGGACCAATCCAATGGAAGTCCATGGTTGCCAATGCCCACTGAGGGCATGGTACCAGGTGGAGGATTGGAGAAGAAGCGCACAAAACCTAGCCCATATGGTCAGGCTGGGCTGTGACTGGAGACAGGATCAAGCTGGTGCCGGTGCTAATGAAGTTCTCTTAGTTCTGCCAATGACGCAGATTATAAGCTCAATAGGAAAAAGATACTTTTGACATATACGATGCAGCACTTAAAGCCAGGGAAACTCCAAGACACAAGAGAGGTAAGCTTCGGGACAATGCTAAAGAATCCCTAAAGATGCAGGAGCACTGGCACTGTGGTAAAAAGTATGAATTCCATAAAAGAGAGCTGTGTCATGGTTTGGGAAGATATGAAACCATTTCAGAGTCTTCAAAGGAAGACTCCAATAATATTGTCTGAAAGTATCTTTTAAAGTCAGCAGATGGTCCCAGCAAATACCTTGAGCAAAGCATACCTGATAGAAGTTAACGCCTGTGAGCTAGCAGGAATTGAATGCCGTGATTTACTACTAGTTGAAGACAGATGCTGGCAACAACTTAATCATTGCTGCAGCCTTCGAACCAATTCAGAAGGAACTGCAGGTTATCATTCAGCAAGGCTGACCTAGGATCAAGTCAGAGACACCTGAATGCCTCCATCCTGACTTTAACTTGTAAGATGAACTAACTCTCCCAAGAAAATTGATATTCAAGGAGCAGCAACCCACATTACCAAAAAAATGATATCAGTAGCTCATTCAACATACATCGACATAGAAAGTTGCATCTGTTGAATACATGACAGCCTCTAATAGCTCAGGATGTCAACAGCGCTTAAACAATACATTGCAAAGTGTGATATCGGGTCAGCTAATCAGAGTTTTCCAAATAAGGAAGCACTATTTCAGCACAAGATTGTGGCTAGGCCTGGGTCAAGGCTGACCTTTGTGAGTTACGTGGCTGTACCTTGCTTATGGATAAAATGACTGTAATAATCTCACACAAAGTAACCTGCCCTACTTCCATTACTACACATAGGCCAGAATTTTCTGGCTGATGTGCGGGTGGCGAAGCCCAAACGTCTGCGTTTAAAATGTTGCGCGCTGACGTCGCGTGAGCATGCCGACGTCAGCGCACGGCATCGCAATATTTCGGGCACGCTCAGCAGCAGGGTGATCGCCCGCCATTAATTGAAGGGCTTGTTAAGGCCCTTAACTTGACAATTGTCCAGGATTTTAAGGGGCCCGTGCGAACTTCAGGTCGGAGCACAGGCCCAACGGGCAGGCGGATGGAGATTTTTTAAGAAAACTCATGCACCGGGGGGATTTGTGGACTCGAAGGGGTTATCCATGTTTTACATGAAGTTTTAATTGCTGAAAGTGTTTAAAAGTTGCCTGTGTAATTGTTAGCAGTTCTCATAGATTTCCAAGAGCTTCTTGTGTACTTTGAAACCAGTCTGCAGACAGTAATCTTTCTCGGGCCTGCAGCTTTCCGGAGGCCTCCATTTAGCCTGGGGGTATGGGTTCTGACCTCTCCACTGGATGCAGCTCCCCTGAGGAGGAAGGGAGGGATAGAATAAGGAGGAGGCCAGGACAGGACAATCAGCCTCCAGGGGAGCCACCTTTGGGAGGCCAGGCACAGGCACAAGGGGTGCAGGGCCAAGAGGTTGTCCAAGGTGCAAGGGGCCACAGAAGATGCCACTATCCTGCTGCCAGGGTATACAGGCGGTGAAGCAGCTACTTCAATATGAATGAGGTGCAGTGCCGAGGGAGGCTCTGACTCTCAAGGGAGACAGTCAACTATATCTGTCAGATGATTGGCCATGAGATCTCCCCTAACCGTGTGGGTGGACACCCCATGCCAGCGGCTCTGAAGCTCGCAGTTGCCCTCCACTTCTATGCCTCTGGCTCTTTCCAGGACTCAGTGGGTGATCTTTGCAGTGTCTCCCAATCAGCTGTCCACACTTGTGTCAAGCAGGTTACAGACGCTCTGTTCAGGTATGCATTGACCTTCATCCACATCCGTTGGGACCAGGCAAGCCAGGCACAGCGAGCCAGAGGCTTCACGGTCATTGCTGGCTTCCCCCACATCCAGGGTGCTATAGACTGCACACATGTGGCCATCAAGGCGCCAGCAGGTGAGCCCGGTGCCTTCATCAACAGGAAGGGCTTCCACTCCATGAACGTGCAGATAGTGTGTGATCACAGGATGCTGATTCTACAAGTCTGTGCAAGGTACCCAGGCAGCTCCCACGACGCCTACATCCTCAGACACTCCCAGGTGCCGGGGTTCTTCAGTGCTCCAGCCCAGCTGGATGGTTGGCTGTTGGGTGACAAGGGCTATCCCCTCCAAAGGTGGGTCATGACGCCTCTCCACCAACCAAGAACAGAAGCTGAGCATCGGTAAAATAGGAGCCAGGGCACCATAAGGGCTGTAGTGGAGAGAACCACCAGTCTTCTCAAGATGCGCTTCCATTGCCTGGACTGCTCAGGGGGCGCACTTCAGTACCCCCCAGATCGCGTCTCTCTGATAGTGGTAGTCTGCTGCGCCCTGAACAATCTTGCGCTGGAAGGGGGGGATGCAGTTGACGATGAAGACCTTGACGCCCTGGATGAGGCTGCACATGATGAATCCAGCAGAGCCTCAGAGGATGAGGAAGCACAGGGCGATGGAGGGGCAGAACAATGACCCACTATTACACTAAGGTGGCAGGGACACCCACGACAATTTAATCCAAAGAACCTTCAGCCAGCTCCACACACATGGATCAGCAGGACCAGCATTACCTGGCGCTTCCACATGTGCCACCTGTTCAGCTGCAACTAAGGGCTTCGTACAGAAACATCAATGTTCACTCAAACACTCATGATAAATATGTGGAAAAGAAAAATGCACCACAAACAAAAGACCCTCAGCCATTGTTACAAAGGTGGACTTTATTTTGTCCAAAAGAAAAGCACACAGCACTTTTTTGCGATCACAAAAGTTTGGGTCCCTATTCTAAGGCCAACACAAAATCACCAGTGACATACCCGTGGAGTGCCTAAGGTGCCTTATGCTTATGTTTGCGGGTGCTACATCTAGGTGCCGCCCCATCGGTCGGAGTGGCTTGAGAGATAGCCTGCTGACTGTGCTGTCCTATTGGCCTCGATGACCTTGGCGGACATCCTCTGGCCCGTGGAGCCTGTGATGGCCCCACCTGGGAGGGAGTGGCCAGTTCCAGAACTGGCCCCTCCCCAGTTGTCGCAGCCTCAATGGAAGAAACATTGACTGGCAGAGGGGCGGAGGAGCTGCTGCCCTCATCCGGAGCACCCTGAGAGGAGCTCGCAGCAATGACAGGCAGCTGCTGCACCGACGTGAGGTCCCTTTCGACCTCCCTGCTCACCGCAGATGCATGGGCACTGAGTGCCGACGCTTGGTGTCCACAACGTCTCCCACATTGGGAATGACCACCCGTGGCCAGCACCGCTGTGAGGGCTTGCAGGTCAGAGCGTATCCCAATCATAAAATGTTCCATTCGTTTGAAGCCCCTCTCTATGAGAGTCATCAATCTCTCATTGGAGGAAGCCTGAAGCTCTGGTCTGAGGGCCAAACCTTCACGTGCACTCTGCCTGGACTCCTCCATCGCAGAGAGCAACTGAAGCATTCCCTCATGCAACCCTGCCAGATGCAAACACACTTCCTGCCACCTGTCCTGCAGCTGCTACATTGGTGATAACTCCAGAGGCATGTCATCAGTGCCGGACTCAGCATGTGCCTCATCCCCTGCAGCCCTTCGGCTGCTGGCGCCACCGGCACTCTCTGCCCCTACCATCTCCCCCAACGATCATGATGTGCCCTCTCCACTGTGACCCAGGACACTAGCCGATGGTAAAGTCCCCACCGAGGTGTGTGTGTGTCTGCGCTGGTGCCTGGCTGGCTGAAATGATGTGCCGCAAGTTGCACATGTTGGTCCTCAGGTGTGGAGGGGGGGATGCGGGGTCGAGGTGCGGGTCGCTCTGGTAGTGATGCTGAAATTAACAACAAGGACTGTGCATCAGTTAGCGTACAGTCAGTTCAACCTTTCATCCCTTTCCCCCCCAGCCTCATAAGTCGCTCACCCTTCAAGACCCTAAGGAGAAGAACATTGGTGAGGTGGAAAAGAGTCAAGACGAGCCCCAACCATTAAACGCACATGCAGACAGGCTGGTCAGATGGCCTCAGGAATGCCACATGGCATGTTATGAACCATAGGAGTGGGGAGAGTGCAGAGGTACCTGACCTGGATGCATTGTGGCCTGGATAGTTGCTGGGCTGAGGAAACATTGCAAACAGATGTGACATTTGCCATGGATCACAGGAGATTGAGAGGTCACATTATTGGCCTTCATTCCGTAAGGAGGGGCATAGACCGGGTGGGCAAAAGGCAACATTTCCCCTTGGAGCAGGGATGAGTAACGTGGTGGCATTCACCTAAGTTGAGTGTCATGAGGTTCACAGCTGAGGTGCTGAGGACCTTTAGGACAAAGTAATGTGGGGCGCACTGGCTGAAAGGGTGCTGGAGGTCCCAAACCCCCTCAGATGAAATATGTCTTTGGCTGTGCAGCAGCAATCCAATGGCATGTTAGACCATGGTGATAGTGGTCACAAATGGGATAAGGTGACTTTGAAAGGTGGTGGAGACACGATTCCTCAAGGGGACGAGGGTCCCTTCTGTTTGACCCACACTTCAGAATGTCTCAATCTGTGAATGAGCAGTGTTTCAGCATTAACGATTGCAGCAACCATCAGTGGTTTGGATGGTGGGCAGACAGAGTGGATGGGACTGTGGACCTCAAATGGCTGGCCGCTGGACCCCAGCCTCCCCGCCCCCGGCCTCCCTGGCGTCCTGACTCCTGCCCAGCTCCATGGCCTGCTCTTCCAAAGACGTGAGGCGCTGCCCGCCTGACCGACAAACGAAAAATTCTGGCCATGTTTTGGGAAACGCAAGGAAATGTTTGCAAGATTTCCTGGTGACAGATAACATTCCACAATTTGTATCCATTGAATTTGCAGTGTTTGCCAAGACATGGAGATTCTAGCACATGTCACAACCACCTCAATATCCATAAAGTTAAAAATGACATCAAGGCCTGTCAATCGACTGCAGAAACACAAGGATTCCAGTCAGAGTTCCTAGCAACACACCAAGTGAAAGTGCAAGCCTTGCACAGACATTTGAGTCATAGGAGCAAGACATTACACTCTATTTCTAGAACACTCCTGCAACCTTGATTTCACAGAGGAAGACACTTGGGTGTGTTTGGTATTAAGCAACGTCAGCAACATTGCTTGCAAAGGAATGTTGAAACACTTCAAGAAATACAACCTGGTGGTAGAGGGTGGATTAAATTCTCTGGCTAGAGTAGTTGGGAATACTGAAATGTGTATAAGTGTGGTGGGTCCTAGAAGTTACAACGAGCAAGTCAGGGACTCATCATACCACAGGAATCAATGTCAGTTGATTTATGCTGATGACCCACCTGTAAACAAAACTCCTTGGGTTGAGGACTTTTCTGAAACATAGGTCCTCAGCAGTCCTCTGAATGGTCCAAAACAAGTAACAATGACATAACCCTAAACTACTGGTAGTTAGATAGCGATCATCACAGAACTGGAAGACAGTGTCAGCCTGTATCTCAGTTGAATGACTATTTGTTAGAGTGCCTACTTGAAATTGTGCTTTGTTTCAGTTAAATTTCAGAATTTCACACAAACTCAGTTAGGTGGTACATCTTTTTCTTTTTGGAGGGGGTAAGATGTGAACCAGAGCAGGCTTGCTTTCCATACATGCATGTCATCATCATGTGATTCCTTTGTTTTCTCATGTGCACGTGTGGGGTCCAGCAAAGCAGCAAACTTCGCCTGATGCTGAAATCACTAAGTTCACTTATTTTACATGCTTAATAAAGCATTGATACTCTAACAACTCATAGCAACGCCTACTATTTAAAGAGGTACCTACAAGTCACATTCCTATCACTTTTGCATGGATAGGTATATATATGCTCACAAAAGGTCTTAGTACCAGACATTTGAGTCCCATGGCTCCTGGAAATGCATCTGTGGCAGTGACACCTGCTATTTCCTAAGCTATCTGCAGTGCCATGTAATTAGAAGGCTGTTCCATGTTAGGTTGCAGATAAATCTAATTCTGTATTATCTAGCTGACCCCAGTCAAAGCTTGCTAGTCAATAGACAGCCATGACACAGCATTGGCTGATAACTATGCAGTTGGCCAACTATTTCCACTGGTCTTCAGCAGAAGAAAAACAGGAAGCAAAAAAAAGTGTAATAAAAATACACAAATAGTTTGATATTTTTCTTAAACACATCTCAAATCATCATGGAACTAGATGAAAAACAAATTGAAAATGATATTAATACCGGAACTAATTAATACAGGTTAAGGGGGGGTGCGGTGCAGTGCGGGTGCAAGGTCACCATCCTGAATTGGAAATATATCGCCGTTCCTTCACTGTCACTGGGTCAACATCCTGGAACAGCCTACACCACATGGACTGCAGCGCTTCAAGGAGACAGCACGCCACCACCTTCTCAACAGCAATTAGGGATGGGCAATAATGCCCACAACCCATGAATGAGTATTAAAAAAATTCTTTAGCTTTTGCAACATTGGGCTGATTGGTTACCTTCTGCTGGGTGGAACGATCTTGAGAGGGGTGGGGGTTTGGTAGTGGCAACACAGCTCGACAGAAGTATAAATGCACTGGGAGAAAATGTGCCCAGCTTTACATCAACTGGTCATTTGACTCAGAGAGGCCAGGGGATTCTCCAGTATGGGAGATGTGGCTGCCCAGCTCGTATCGAATACCCTTCAGACCCTGCTGTTAAAATATTCACCAGGTAGAGCAGAGGAGGAATCATTTGCAATTTGTCTGCTTCCGAAACCTTGACACAGGGTTAATAAGGACACTGGGTGAAAAAAATAGAAAACAGTACCTCATACACTGACACTCCACTTTTAACGAGCACAGATAAATGGAGTCGTTTCTCATTTATCTCGTGCCCAAAACCATCAAACCCATCACCGTCAACCCCCCAGCACCGTGCCCAACACCATCAAACAAACCCACATCACTTCTTTCCATCGATCATCCCTTCGAATACAAAAACCGAAGGACTCACCTTCCAAAATACTATAAAATCCCAGATCCCGTAAGTGCTCCCATACCTTAGCTCTCACCGGAGGGCTCCTAACCTTATTACTGTATAATACACCCAGTAATTTCTGATGCAGGGAGTACTGATAGACCCAAGCCCCTTCCATGCTCTCCTTTTTCAGTGTTGCAAGTCCATTTTATTTCTCTCCCATAATCCCTATGTTCCTAAAGCCCAGCCCCAATGCTTACAAGCTGTAAGTCTTGGGTCCCTCAAACGTACATCATTCCCCATGCCTACTACCAGGCAACAATCTTAAGGCTCATCCCACTCTGTCTCCCAGCCACTTCCTATTTGCTGCCAGGGTGCAATTACATTCTCAGTTTTCTCTTAAGCTTGCACACTTTCCCCAAGCAACCTATCCGAGCCTGTATCTTCATATGCTTTGTCGACTTTTGCCTGATATTCTAGACTTCAAAAAGGCATGACATAAAATATGGAATGTGTGGGTAAAAGATCATGCGAGAGGCGCTAAAAACATGGAAGGAATATAGAAAACAAAAAAGAGATGGTAGAGAATCATAGACAAATAGACAATGAAAAAAGCGAAAGGCAAAAAACACAATGGAAGACAGAATGAGAAAGTAGGAAAGAACACGCCAACTGCAAAAGGCAAATGTTTTATTTTTCTCCGAGAACATTGGCAGATTAACTCTACCATATAATACATAAGGTTACATAACATAGCATCCTTATTGTGTATTCTTCCACTGTAAGTAATGCCACAGTTATCTTCTAGTAGGTAGAACACTTCTGGAAACAAATTTCTACAGTAGGCGCCTGTTGACATTCACAAGAATGGTTATGTTCTCTGCATAGCAATGCTAAGGATTTTTTTTAAGATTGCAGGACTCGTTTGTAAACCCCAATTTTCTAATTTACCTTTCACTTTCACCTTTTCCACACACTTTTACTTGTGTTTGCAACCCACTAACTTTTTCAACAAGCAGAATGAATCACCTATAAACTGGGTCATTATTTTCTGCTTTGTACGGATTAATGCAACTCATGTTTGACAATAAATCCTGAATTATGATAAACTGCTGTGGGATATCAACTATGCTCTCCTGTCACCTCACAGCAGAAAGTACTACACTGCTAGATCACTGTACACAGCCTAAGACTATGGGTCAGATGTATTTACAGATAGCACAATATTAGAAAAAAAAAATACCGGTAAGATACCATACAATATTATCCAATTTTTGTTTACTGACTTACCCATCTAGAGAGCATCCATAGTTTTAACAGCTCCTGATAGCAAGTTATTCTAAACCTTATGATGGTATATGCATATTTTTAAATGGAATCCCTTTTAGAGATGCAGAAAATAAAAATGGAACCCACTAAAAGACCTCTGGATTATATTTTCCACTGAAGTGCAAAGCTTTTCCTTTGCCATAATCAGGCAAACAAAAAGATGAACAGTTTAGGCACCTTAGAAACCAACAGAAGAATGGCCAAGAAGCCATGTTGCTTTTCAGTCGTGCTCACATTATCTTAGCCAGACTTATTAAAAATAGACAAAGCACATTTTTTTTTTAGGAAAGCAACACCAAGATGTATTTACATAGCATAATCCTGCAAGGGGTTGTATGAGGGGAAAAAAGATAATGGGCTGTGTTTCGAGCAGCTATACAGAGATATGAATCACCAAAGATATATTTATGATGGGCACTAGCATTGAGTAAGTTGACGTGGGCAAAATTCCTGCAGCCAGTTACCTGTATTGGCCATCCTCAGACTAATGACCACAGAACAAAGGATATTTCACACAGATGAACCAGAGAGACAATTGGCTGGTGCTTCTTTTAAAATGGATTTATCCTACCCCATTAAAATCACAAGACAGACATTTCTATTTTGTGTCTCACACTGTTCTTGAAGTCCATCTGAACACTAATTTCATTATTGCATTGGAATTCATTCCCAGCTACATCTTTTCTATATATTTTTAACCTGCACATACACAAGATGAGTCATTCCTTCTAGAGACTCAATGGAGACTTGCAATAGGCCAGATTGAAAGGGCTAACAATGTTTCTATTACATGATTTATTACTAAGTTCATTTTAAAGCAAAACTGTCATTTGATCTCTTCCCATCAGGGTTGAAATTTGAAAATGTTGAAATAATTGTAACTTGGGAAACTGGATAATTCGATGTGTGAGGGTCTGTTCACCTCAAGCAACTTGTAACCATTACTGGGGAGAAAATTTCAAATACTTGTACATTAACTGGTAATGTTTTTTTAAAATTTCTGTGGCAGAGAAAAGTTTCCTGCTACAAAAGAAAATTTCAATTAAACACTGATACAAACAATTTAACGTACTGAGGTGGACTTTAAATTGAAATTGCAATTGGTCTGGTGCAAGCTGTTTAACTGGAGTTACCTACTATAAACACATTTTCCAGCTCATCCCGTATAAGTGTTCAAGATTCTTTTCATATACATATTAATGTTGTTACATTATTTGCCCCAATAGTCATCTGTGGCAAAATGATCCATGTTCTCATGACCCTCATATTAAAAAAGGTTCTTACAAACATCCCCCTTTATTATGCTAATTGTGACCGTGTTCCCTTTGTCACAAACAGCCAACTGGTGGACTCAATCCTTCACTTTGTTTTGAAAAGCTCTATTAGTTACTCCTTACCTACTCCTATGGCAATGAAAAAAGATTCAAATTTTGAACCTCTCTTCATAAATATATAAAAATGTACTCTTGTGAATGGTTTTCAGTTCTGAAATAGTGCTTACATGCAAAGGCTCGAAATGCTATGTACAAAGCTTTTAAAGATATCCTTGAAAAATAATAGCGAACATAGTCAATCACTATTTTTGAACACCTCTTTATGGGTCCTCCATTCCATCAAACTAGATGATAACGAACAGATAAAACATACTATATGTGACAGACTTCAGACATTTATTTACATTGAACCATAAAATAAAAAAATACATTAAAAAGCATAACCATCCTAGTTTATAATTAAATTAAAAAACAAACATGGCTATGGCTCAACCAAATGTCAGAAACTGCTTTGAATAGTTTCTTCATATTATTTATTCAGTTTTTAGAGCTTTTATGTGCTCTCTAATTCATTATTAAATGATGCAGATTACAGTGCAACCAGTCAGTACTTTCATTGTGTCTTAAAAAGCCACTTGAGTTTCCCCCAGATATTTATATCATTCAAGTAGTTTTCTTCCAATATTAAATCTTAAACAATGATACTGATGCATTCACTATCTGAACTAATATACAGAAAATACTAGTATTCGTATCTGCACAAGCCCCAGTCAATAGGAATTTCACAAATAGTTCGGTATAAAGTTATCTGTGAATGTGGACTACAGTCGATGGGTGATACTAAATTCACAGAAATACAATTTGTAAAACAACTCCCCCCACCCCCATCCCCAAATGTAGCTCCACAAATTAGCAGAGAAATAGCCATCATCCAGCCAAGTCACCCAGTAAAAATGCAGCTCAATTTGTCCTTCTTGGTAACTTGACAGGTACGTTTACCCTCAGTCTACACCGAAGTGACCTTGCAAGTCATTCAACATGCTAACTCCTTTAGACTTTCGCATCTTTACTATTGCCCTCTGGAGGTCCTGTTGTTTAATGGGTCGAATCTTGTCCTTATTACTATTGAAACAGACAAAAGTATGGTATTAACAGTTGATATGAATGTATTAAATGAAGGAGCATTTGCTTAATCTGTACTAAGAACAGCTAGAATAAATTATGAACAAGTTTTTGTTAAGAAATGGGATGAGATCAACTTTACTGAAAATTCTATTTACTGGAACAAAATTCTGCACGTTCCTATTTGGCCCTTTGTTTCGGATACGAGTTTTCCAGCACAACTTGTGTGTTGTGATAAAACTAATTTCTGATTGTGGGCTGCGATTGTTCTCAAACTGTATGCTAAACAAACAATTCCAACCACCAGTCACTAAGTGAACAGTGGAGGATTGGGGGCCCACCCCGGTTCATATCTCTTGTATCAGGGTTTCAATTAACAGAATGAAAGGAGAAACAGGATCAGGTTATTTGTGGGTGGTATTGCACAAGTTACAGTCTATTAAACATTATATAAAGGGCAGCTCTAGTGGGGGAAGCAGTGGCATTTCTCTACTTTCGTTATGCTTTAAAAACAATTTTCAAATTACAGATTTACATCTTGCACACCATTGGTGGCAGATTATAATAATGCTAAATGAAGGCATACAACTCTAATACAGATAAACAAATAGATAACAAAACTTTCGCTGAGAATTCAACATAGTTTTTCAAACACCACCCACTCACTTCAAACCTTGCCCATCAGACCCTAGAACTGAGCTAGAAGGTCAGCACAACCAAAAGATGTAACATTTATGACCATCCTCAGCAACTGGTTGCAGAGTGCGAGGTATTACACAATTAAGTAACACGGGAATGATATGGTGAAGTTTCCAATATTCCTGCTGAAAATTTGCCCATTCTGTGATCTAACAAATTGAGAGAAACCAGAGCTCCCAGAGATGACACAGTCTGAGTAACAGTGAGAGAGGGAGATAGATAGACAGATAGAACAAGAAAGCCTGTGCAAGGGAGAAAAAGAACAGGAAAACGAAGAACACAAAAAAGTAAGAAAAACAAATCAGAATTGAAAGAAAAAAAACAGAGAGAGAAAAGATAAAAGTTGCAAAACCTCAATGTCCCAAAGTAAAGTCACAAACACAGAAGCTGTTCAAACCCATGTTGCTTGTCAATAATCATTTTTAAATGAGCACTAATTAACCTCTCGATGTCATCAGTGTTAAGAAACAACAATTTATTAAACAAAAGGAATTAAAACAAATTGTAGTTGCAGGAATCCTGGATTTGATATTAGTTTTAGAACTTTGCTAGAAATTGTACTCCAAGTTAGTGAAATTACACAGTACAAGAGCTTCAAAGAACATTCACCACTTGAAGGTTGAAAAAAAGACTGTCAAATAAAAATATTTTTAAATAATAAATAAAGTACTGATTCACAGCCTGTGGAAGACCTGTTTTATTTGCATTGCACAATCTGACGATTCATACTGTGATTATATTCATGGCCTTGATGTTAACAGTGCTAAAAGCATGTCTGGCAGGATGTGTACATTAGCTCAGAACAAAAATGCTGGTAACCCATGTTCCCATTGCCTTATATAGACCATTCAACATTTATCGTATAGCTGGTGAATGAAATCGTTTGGCTGTCAGATTGTGAATTAAATCCATTTAGACACTACACTTAAAACTGCACCTTAAAAAAGATCTGATTTATACAAACCTTTCCTCCTCATCAGAACCATGGACATAATCTCGGACACAAAACATGGCAGCATCTCTACAGAGTTCTTTCAGGTCACTCCCTGAAAAGCCATCAGTTTCCTTGGCAACTTCGGTCAAATTCAAGCGTTGGTCCACCTGTTAATAACAAACAGCATATACTTTAGACTGGGTTTAAATTTCATTTCTGAAATGATTAGCTTAGGAAAATAATTGATACACTTTTAAACTGGAGGTCAGGGACAGCCTGGTTGCAGACACATTGGCATATTATATGGAGTGGCAGAGTGCCTGTGCACCATCTTCCTAAAGTGAGTTTTCAACCAAAGCTGGGGACATTAAGGAGATTCCAGGTAGTTACAAGCTGCTTTTTCACAGGGAGAAGGGAAATGAAAGGAGTCAACCTACACAACTGTCACAGATGTGAATACTCAGTTGATAAGATATGGAAAGAGAAGTGAGAGGATTGGAGGGGGCAAGGGAGAGGGAGTGTGTGTGCCTGTCTGTATAACCTAAACCTTGAAGACAAAGTGAAACACCCTGAGGGGCAAGAAGGGCAAAAACTCTTCTGTGGTAAACAGAATCATTACCAAGGAATGTCAAACAAACAGACTGTGGTCAGAGTGAATGTAATGGCCTTGACCAATTAGTGATCCACAAAAGGGCATAGTCTGAGGTTGCAAGGGCCAAGAGGCAATGCAAGGCTTGAAGAGGTCAAAGATTTTGAGGAGTAGGGTTTGAAGACAAGTATGAGGATTTAAAAATTAATGCAGGGATTCAATACAGATCGAAGAGGGCTGTGATGAACTGCTTGCTGGTTTTGTCAGATGGGAATATGGCAACTGGCTTTTTGTCAAGTTGAAGCTAATGGAATGGAAAATGGGAAACCTGCAAGAATAATTTTATAAGAAATAAAGTATAATTGCAAAATTATGGGGTGAACCAATTCTGAAAAGGTGTACTTGTTTGGTAAAGCAACGTTTTAAAAATACCACCATACCAGAGTAGATCATTACCCATAGGTTCTTAACACTGGAGTGCTCAACTTCAACTGAGACAAATAAATAGAAATTATTCCACATTTTATCCAAGTTCAGAGCTCCTGCAGCCTATACCAGAACGAGTAGACTAGGACACAAATCAGTGACAAACAGCACCATCCAACACAGGCTCCGTGCTCAATGATTCCACGAGCTTTCCTAGGTCATTTGCTGAATACAGTAACATCTCCACTCCAGAAATCTATTATTTGAAAACACCAATTGTCAAGAAATTTTTTGAGCAGACCCAAGCAACTCTCGGCATCACTTTAGTACAGTACTTTGCCAATGGAAACATGGAAGATACATTATTTGGAAAAGTAAAACAATTTTTATTACTGCCTTGTTTTATGCCTCATGTAAATATTTATCTGTGTTTCCCGGTTCACACGCTTGTGGTTAGGCTTTCTAGCGTCATTCTATTATCCAGGAAAATTCCAAACTCAAGAAACTTATTCCCAAGCATTTCAGACTGAACAGTTTACAGTACATCAGCAGTGTGTATCCATGTTAACAGTAACTAGCCGGTGGTTTGCACTTTTGTCAGATACTGGCCGTAAAGTTTTAATTTCCAGGCCTCTCAATTTTCTGTTCATTCATTCACAGTGTGTGATCATCCTTGGTATTTACTGTCCATCCCCAGTTGTCCAAGAAGGTGATGGTGAGCCACGTTGTTGAACCACTGCAGTGAAGGTATTCCAACAGTGCTGTTGGGTAGGGAGCTCCAGGATTTTGATGAAGGAACAGCGACATTTTTCCCAAGTTAGGATAGAATGTGGCTTGGAGGGAACATGCTGGTGGTGGTGCTCCATGTGCCTTCTGCCCTTGTACAGGTATAGGTCCTACTGAAGAAGCCTTGAAGAGTTGCTGCAGTGCCTCATGTAGATATACACACTGCAACCATGGTGTGTCATTGGTGGAGTGAGTGGCTGCTAAAGGGGGTGGAAGTGGCATCAATTAAATGGATTCCTTTGTCCTGGAAGGTACAGAGTTTCCTCAGTGTTGTTGCAGTTGCATTCATCCAGGCAAATCTCCTCCACCCCTACAACCCTCTTGGATATTTGCGCTCCTCTAATTCCAGCCTCTTGAGCATTTCTGATTTTAATTGTTCCACAATTGGTGGCTGTGCCTTCAGCTGCCTAGGCCCTAAGCTTTGAAATTCACTCCTTAAACCTCTACCCCTCTTTATCCTTGCTTTCCACCTTTAAGATACTCCTTAAAACCAATTCAAGCTTTTGGTCATCTGCCCTCATACCTCCGTATATTGTTTGCTGACCTATTTTCTTTTGTACTACCTCCATTAAGCACCTCAAGAGTAAGTCACTATATAAATACTAGCTGTTGAGTGTAACTGTCAGGCTGTTGCTTGACTAGTCCGTGGGACAGGTCTCTCAACTTTGGCACAAGTTGCCAGATGCTAGCGAGGATGACTTTGTAATGTTGGTTAGCCTTGCTGTGTCAAATCTTGTGCCTGTCAATGTCAGGTGGTCTGACTTTCAACTGAGTGGCTTGCTGGGCCATTTTGGAGGGCAGTTAAGAGTCAACCACATTGCTGTGAATCTGGAGTCACATACAGGCCGAACTGGATGAGGACAGCAGATTTCCTCCTCTAATGGGTATGAATGAATTAGGTGGGTTTTTAAAACAATCCGGTAGTTTGAGATTTAAACTCATGCCTCCAGATCATTAGTCCAGGCCTCAGAATTACTAGTCCAATAGCATGGTCATTATACTATCATGGCTTATTTTCTAAACAACAAACTGGGATGATAAATAATAAATTTCTAAACCAATGTCACAAGTGGCCTTAGAAGACATAACTGATTAAAATGAACGTGGCATACGACCAAAGAAGCTAAACCCAACCCAAATTTGGAAAACATTTGGCACTCCAACTAAAAGCATTGAGTCAATGTTAATATCTTTTACAATAAGCAACATACCTCTTCATTTCGTAGAATTAAATTAAGAATTGAATGACGTTGCTCAATATTCTGTGAAATAAAGACAATATTCAGTACATCCTCAGTATTGGAAGACAATACAAGAACATAAAAAAGTTATTGTTTAATGTTATCCGGGAACAAGAAAAGGCTATTTTGTTCAGCTTAGCTCACTATATTCTTTTAATCTTGTACAAGTTCAATATTACCTCACTTTTATGTTGCCAAATTCAAAACTAAAATTTACCTTTTGATGGCCTCATCCACTTGCATTGCCACCTTTCGGGACCTGTGTATTTGCACTGCAGGATCTCTTGTTCCTCTGCACTATTTAATATTCTTACCATTTAAGGCATAATCTCTTTCCTTACTATCAAAATGTATTCCTTTACATTTTCTGCATCGGTCAACTATCAACCCATCCTGGTCTACCTATGCCCTCCTACAAACCTCATCACAATCTGTCAAAAGCCCCACCTTATATTTGGTGTCATCGCCTAATTGTACTTTTCAGTACTTAAAGATTGCAAAGCATGCGCTAATTATTAATGGTGTAATTTTTTTTCTTTCACAGGATGTGCGCATCACTGGCTAGGTAGTAGTGACCGCCTTACTAAACCACTGCAGTCCATGTATTGTAGGTACACCCACAGTGCTGTTAGGGAGAGAGTTCCAAGATTTTTGACCCAGCGACAGTCAAGATGGTGTGTGATTTGGAGGGGAACAAGTGGTGTTCCCATGCATCTGCTACCCTTGTCCTTTTAGGTGGTAGAGGTTGCGGGTTTGGAAGGTGCTGTCGGAGGAGCTTTGGTGAGTTGCTGCAGTGCATCTTGTAGATGGTACACACTGCTGCCACTGCGTATCAGTGTTGGAGGGAATGGATGTTGAAGGTGGTGGATGGGGTCCCAATCAAGCAGGCTGCTTTGTCCTGAACGGTGTGAGCTCCTCAATAGCTTTTGGAGTTGAACTCATCCAGGCAAGTGGGGAGTATTCCATCACATTCCTGACTTGTGCCTCATCGTTGGCAGACAGGTGTTTGGGAGTCAGGATGTGTTATTCCCTGCAGAATTCCCACCCTCTGACCTGCTCTTGTAGCCACAGTATTTATATGGCTAGCCCAGTTCAGTTTCTGGTCAATGGTAGCCCCCAGGATGTTGATATTTCTGGAAGTAGATTTCTCTTGATAGTGGAGGGATGCAGAGGCATTGCTGAATTTATTATATGGAGGTAAGCATAGTTTTGTTTGATGAAAATCCTGAAGTTTTGAAGCAATAGTTTTTTTTATTTGTTCCTGTATGCCCACAACACATCCATCCTCGACGGTAATCAAATTCAATCTCAACTCCAAGTCATGGCTAAAGTTTTAATATTTCTTTTTGATTGTACTTCTTCATAATTTGGATATGATAACAGCTAAAAAGAGTGCAGTTTATACTTATTTATTAACATCTCATCTAAACAACTTGCATTGGTAATGCAGAGAGCTTACATTTTTTTTTTAGGTCACGTTGTCCATTTATTCCAAAAGCTCTTAAACAATCCAAAAATCACAGAAACATTCAGATTATGTTGGCATTCCCTTAGGAAAGGGATCTTGGTTTATTGCAGCTATCAGAGTACAATGTTCCTTTAAAAATAGCCCAATGTGATTGTATACCAGATATGTCAGGTGTTGCTAACCTCTGGGTCAGAGATCAGGCTCTGTTTCTAACCACAAACATGCTGCTTTCTCTTTTGCCTTCACTTATAACTGTTTCAAACTCTCCCAAAAATGCAAGGAAATTTTCTGCTGCACATCTCAGAGCACCTTGCAAACTCATCAGAATATCGTGCATCCACCATGATTTTTCCGCACAGTAAAATTAAAATGGCAGGAGTACACAATTTCCTGATTTTCTCTCCTGATGCTGAAGCAGCAAATCTCACTGCAAATATTCAATAAGTCCCATCTATGCCACAGGGGAAAAACATCATCAACAAGAATTCAACTTCACATCCCTTCCTCAAAGTCTCAATATTAGTGTTCCTTTTGCATGGTGTTGGATCTGCTTTACAGAATTGTTTTTATCTGCGTCATCTTCCTTCTGCCCTATATTGCAAACCCTCAATTATAATGTGAAAACTATGACCTGTCAAATCATATAGGGTTTATTTCGATCATTATTGAATCAGTTTTTGGTCTCCAAAGTGCCAACATTCATCATGTCCCAAGCTAATTTGTCTCATTAAATCCACAGCCAGTTTTGCACTGTGGGCTTTTACCCACCATAAACTAGACTGAAATTTCCAAATTTAGGATTCTTATTAAGCATCACTAAAGTTAGATTTGCCCCATTATGTAACAAAGTACAACCTTGCAGTCCAAATTTGTGCCATGGTAAAACAGATCAAAACTGGTTCTCTCATATTGACAATTCAATTCAAATTCACAATTGTAAACCAGCAGTGACCAAGGAAAGGGAAGTAAAACCTATCTGGACTGTATTTAAGATCCATATCCCATGGTGCCACTTGCCTCCCTTGATGCAAGTAACCTTTGTTAACTGAAAAATTCTTAGCAAAGGTTCATAGGATTCGTTCACTTATTTTACAGGAAGAATATAAAATAATGAAACTAAGTTATCAGCATCCTCTCAAGTTCTAGATAATATTGTTTTCTCCTACTTAACCTAAATAACAGCCAATACACTCCAAAAGTAATTTGCTATGGAATAAGCTATTTGATTAATGCAAACATATTTTCCGCCAATTATATTATGTCGCCTTTCAGAGATCTTGCATTTTCCAAATTAACACACAAATCACTTCAAAAGTGCAAAACTTCTGAATAAACCTTGTGGCCATAATGACAGAAATATTAAACATGAGTCCAACAGCATTATACCTGTATCTGTACTTACAGGTTGCTTTATGTGAAATCTTGTTGGCATCCTTCGCAAAATGGCAGAGTCAAGATCTTGTGGTCTGTTAGTAGCACCCATCACAATTACCTAATAAAACAAGTATTAGGCATCAATACAACATGGCTTTTTAATAAAAACAGCATGGATCTAATGGCTGCTATATACAGAGTTCTCTATTCCCATCACTCCTATTTTGGAATAGTCTTCAATGGAAATACAACTCTAGCTGGTAATTTATTCAGCTTGTTAGGATGATGTCATCAATAGAAGTCAAACAATATATTTAAAATAAGCTTACTTCGTAATCTAAAGCAAATCATCATTTCATTTTTGTATAGCTCAGACAACATCACAGCAAGTAAAAGGGAAAATTCATTTAGTTACACATTCTTGCTCCTAGAAATAATTGTAAATTTACAGTCTTTACTGGAAAATCAAGTGCAGAACTATGCTGCATTTGTAACAAGTTGAAATAACAGTAGATGGATTGTCAAGAGCTCTCTTACTTTGAAAAAGTAACTCATCTGTTCATGGTACCTGTATCACTCAAATGAAAAGAATTCCTATGTGGGGCTCCCAGATGGCTCAGCAAGTTTACCCCATAGGGGGAGGCGGTGGCATAGTAGATCACTGGGCTAGTACTCCAGATACCCAGGGTAATTCTCTGGGGACCTGGGTTCAAATCCCAGCATGTCAGACAGTGAAATTTGAATTCAATGAAAAATCTGGAATTGAAAGACCATGAAACCATTGTCAATTGTTGTAAAAACCCGCCCAGGAGGGCAGAGAAATTAGCCAGGTTTTTCAGCAACTCCTGCTGCAAGCATGCAACTGTGGATGCCAGGTGAAGTCAGGCTTGACTGTGATAGCCCAATGGTCAAATCCCCACACTTACCCTTAAGGCTTGTATATGGGTAATGACCGCTTAAGTGAACCACTGATCACTTGGCAGCAAGAATTCAACAACTTCAAGTAAGTAGAGAGCAGAAGTTCTAATTATCAATGTTGAAAACTCTCACACCAAATAACGTGGAACAAAACTAGGCAACTAGAATGTTACTAATACAATAAAAGTTATTTAAAACGATGGCTGACATTGAAGCAAAATTGCCAAAAAACACTCATAACGACTGCTAGTAAATTATTGATCAGGGGATAGCAGAAGCACTTGGGTTATTATACTCATGTATTAAACAATAAGGGAAACATTTTCACTCATTATGTGTAGTCTACAGCCTGTGACTTGTACAGCAGGGGGCAATAACTGGTTTTACTGCTGGATAATGCCAAACAAAATGTTAGTGGAAATAAATTTCAACAATGGTGACAGTTTTAACTGATTACATCTATCATTAAGTTCAGATATAATAATCAGTGTACTACACAGTGATATTTCATCATAAAACACTACACTTATAATCTCTAAGATAATAAAATGCTTCAGGAAATGGAAATGGATGTTGCACAGTAGAAGAGTTAAGGGAGATGGCCAAAAGCATAGTTCGATGTATATTCAGAGTAAGCTTTTCAAAAGTAGAGACAGAGCGTGAGAGCGAGTGTGTAGGAGACAGATAGTCAAATTGACATGTTTATCAGAGATTTCTAGAGTGTTCAGCCATGATAGGTAAAACACTAACTAATAAGGGGCCTGGTATAAGGATTACAAAAGATGTGGCAAGGCAATAGGAGCAATATGTAAACAAGAACGTGGATCTCAAGTTCAATGCATTGGGGAATGGCAAGTCAATGAAGGAAGGCAAGCACAGGACAAATACAAAAGTAAGACTTGGTGTAAGATAGGATGCAAGTAACAGAGTTATTAAGTTAAGAGTGTGCATGTGTAGGATGGAGCACAGGAGAGAGGCAAGGAATGAACTAGGTAAGTCAAGCCTGCAGGTGACAAAAAGATGCAGGATCTCAATATTAAAATCAAATACTGTAGTCACCTGGCAGTTGAAGTCAGTATCAAGGCCATCCCAGAGGCTCATGAACTGAGCTTTCATCATTGCTGTAGCTTCATGATCTGAGCTGGATCGATTGCGCAAAAAAGAATCTGAAAAATAAGAATAAACACTCCAATAAATATTTACTCAAAATTACTGTCATACCTTAACTCTGAAGACTGCATTGGCAAAATTCAACAAATTTCTCCTTACAGAAGTGTCAATTCTTTCTCACGGTGAACAAAGTACCAGGATTATAGGATCATTGAATCATAAAATGGTTAGAGCAGAGGCCATTCAGCCCATTGTGTCCATACTGGCTCCCTGCAAGAGCTACTGAGTTAGTCCTATTCCCCTGCTCTTTCCCTGTAGTCCTGTAAAATTTCTCTCTTCAGATGATTATCCAATTCCCTTTTGAAAGCCATGATTGAATCTGCCTTCACCATACTCTCAAGCAATGCATTCCAAATCCAAACCATTCGCTGTGTAAAAAGGTGTTTCATCATGTTACTATTGCTTCTTCCAATCACCTTAAGTCAGTGTCCTCTTATTTTTTACCCTTCTGCCAATGGGAACATTTTCTCTCTAACTATTCTGTCCAGACCCCTCATGATTCTGAACACCGCCATCAAATCTTCTCTCAACCTCTTCTCCAACTAGGAGGACAGTCCCAGCTTCTCCAATCTGTCCATGTGACTGAAGTACCTCATCCCTGGAAACACTGTAAATCACTTCTGCACCGTCTCCAATTGCTTCACACCCTTCCTAAAGGGCAGTGCCCAAAATTGAACACAATACTCCAATTAAGGTCAAACCAGTGCTCCTCAAAGGTTCACCATAACTACTGTGCTTTTATTGTCTATACCGCTATATATAAAAGCAAAAAACTGCAGATGCTGGAAATCCAAAACAAAAACAAAAATACCTGGAAAAACTCAGCAGGTCTGACAGCATCTGCGGAGAGGAACACAGTTAACGTTTCGAGTCCGTATGACTCTTCAACAGAACTAAGGAAAAATAGAAAAGAGGTGAAATATAAGCTGGTTTACGGGAGGGTGGGACAAGTAGAGCTGGATAGAGGGCCAGTGATAGGTGGAGATAGCCAAAAGATGTCATAGACAAAAGAACAAAGAGGTGTTGAAGCTGGTGATATTATCTAAGGAATGTGATAATATATAATATATATATAAAACTCTATATATAAAACTCAGGATCCCTTAGACTTTGTGAACAGCTTTCTCAACCTGTCCTTCCACCTGCAATAATTTGTGCACATATACCATAGGTCCCTCGACTCTTGCACCTACTTTAGAATTGTATCCTTTATCTTATATTGCCTATTCTCATTCTTCCTACCAAAATGTATCGCTTCACACTTCTCTGCATTAAATTCCACCATGTTCTCTTGAAGTTTATCACTACCCTCCTCACAGTTCACTACACTTCCAAGTTTTGTGCCAATGTGCCTTGTACAACAAAGTCTAGCTCACTGACAGTTCACGAAAAGCAGTGGTCCTTATACAGGTCCCTGGGGACTCCCACTATATACTTTCCTCTAGAAAAACAACCATTCACCACTACTCTGTTTCCTATCATTTAACGAACTTCGTATCACAATGCCACTGTCCCTTTTATTCCATAGGCTTCAACTTTTCTGACAAGCCTGTTATGTAGCACTTTAATCAAACATCTTTCACAAGTCCATTTACATCACAACTCCATTACTCTCATCAACCCTCTGCCACTGCATCACAAAGCTCAATCAAGTTAATTAAACATAATTTGCTTAATTAGCCCACATTTGTTCAAGTGACTGTTAATTTTTTCCTAGATGATCATTTCTAAACGCTTTACTACCACCAGTCAGATTAAACTGACTGGCCATTAGTTGTTGGGTTTAACCTCATACCCTTTTATTAACAAGGATATAACATTTTATATTCTCCAGTCCTCTGGCACCACCCTGTTATCTAAGGAGGATTGGATGATTACGACCAGAGCCTCCACAATTTCGACCCTTACCTGCCTCAGTATCCTCAGATGCACCCAATTGATCCTGGTGGCCTAGAGGCACCCTAGGAGGCTTTTTAAGTGTTACAAAGTTTACAACTATTAGTAAACCTTACTACCACTACTAATAAAACCTTACAATTACTAAAGTTACCTGAGTATTGAAAGATAAAGATAAGTGAGAAAAATGCTCACCAATCAACTACCTGTTTGCCTGCGACATCATACATTTATTTTTCTCAGAATGCAGTTGACCTGCTCTGGAGCCACAGATTGGACCACTCTTTTAGGTGCTGTTTTCTTTCTCCTCTTAGTCATGTTCCAGGGTTCAATCAACTTTAAGTACAACCAGCCTTTCTAATACCAAGAATGGCACCATATATCAATTTTTAGCCCATCCAGTGTCTCAATCGTCTTCCCTTTCACTATGACTTTGGCAGAATCTTCCTTGGTGCAGGTGCAAAGTACTCATTTCATACCTCAGCCATTCCCCAGCCTCCATGCATGAATTCCTTTTTGTCCCTAATTGACCCTACTCCTCCTTTTATTATAATATGCCTATAGAAGGCTTTGGGTGTGTTAGGAAATAGAGATAGTTTAAGTAAGTTAAATTTCTATTTGCGGGTGTTAGAAATTAGCTTTAGCTTAAATGTTTAAGTTTGATTTGCATTTCTGTATCTGTGTGTTAAGAAAGGTCAAATTGAGTTTTAGTTTCACTTTAAAAGGTACCTGCATTTCTAATGAGTGTTTTACAACTGTTGCAGCTAAGTTAAACAGACAAGAATAGAGAGACAGATCCCTCCCACAAATACACAGAAGAAACTAGAAAACAGCAGTTTGATTTGAAAGCTATTTGAGTTCAGTTGGTTTTGAAAGTAGCTGCCAGGAGAGACTAGAGCAAAGGGGACAGATAGCCAGTCCCAACCAAAAGAAAAGACCCCAAAGTCCAGGGAAGTGGAACAGGAGAAAATTCCAAGCAGGCCTTCTATCCAAAGAAGGACAGGAATCTGGAAAAGACCCATTAAGTAAAGTTATGAGGGGCAGAGAGAAAGGCTCAAAGCTTCAGACTTAGAGGCAAAAGCTGCAGAAAGCAGATTTAAAGTGAAAACAGCTTGCAAGAAGCAACAAGGTCCAAGAGATGGCTGAAGTTCTGTAACTCTTTGCTATAGGCATGTGAAGCAGCGGTGTACTGTTGACAGCTGAGTCAGTGAGAGAGAGAGTGCGTGGAAGAAAGCTTGAATGCATGTGGTGACCCAGGGAAGAGGAACATTCGAAGGAGATTTTGAAACTCTGGAGGTCAACCCTTGCCGAAGGCATCTGAGAGAAAGCATCAGTTTGGGAGAAGATTCCAAAACGAGTTCTTGGAGTGGAGATTGGAAACCCTAGTGTGAAAGACAGAGTGCAGTGAGACCATTTGGCTCATGGTGGGAGAAGCGTCTGCGGGGGGTCGATGAGATCAATAGCATCTGCTTGAGGTGGCATCTATCACTTGGTTTGAGTGTTCTGTGTCTGACCACAGGATGCCTATTGGTTTACATGGACTGTGTACTTACTGTGAACATTAGAGTATAAGATAGCTTTTGTAACTTGTGTTATCCTTACAAATCTGTATATATCTGTGAAGGTATACTTGTGGGTGAAGGAGTATTGTAATATAGTTCATCTTTTCTTGTTAAATAAGTGTTTTATTCTGTTGTTAAAAGTTCATTAGCTGACTCCGGTGACTCTGTTCAGTGGCCACTCTCCACATATCTAAACAAACAAATAAAAGTTAGGATCTATCAAGCAGGGTTCGACCCTGGGATCAGGCTTGTCCAGTGGTAACCGCAGCTGGGGATCATAACAGTTGTTTTGTGTTACATGTCAGTCTCATCGCATTCTCCCTTTGCTTTTTATATTTCTTTTTTCACTTTCCTTCTGAAATGTATATATTCAGCCTGGTTCTCACTTGCGTTATCAATCTGATATCTGTCATATTCACCCTTTTCCTGCTTCATCTTACTCCCTCTGTCTTTTGACACACCTCAATTGTACCTGATGACCTCTTTAAAGGCAGCCAATTGTTTCATTACAGTTTTGTCTGCCAATCTTTGATTCCAATTTACATGAACCAGATCTGTTCTCACTCTATTGAAATTGGCCCTCCCTAATGAATTATTTTTACTCTTGAATCCTCTTTGTCCTTTTCCCTAACTAACCTAAATCCTATGATACTCTGATTACTGTCACTTAGGGAAGAAAACTATTTTCATAGATATTTTCTACTCCTGTCTGATTCAGTCTTACTGAAGTCACAATCAAATGCCACCCAAAGGAGAGTTTCCTGGAGATGTCAACAGATGCACTCCTAGATCCCTGACAGCAGTCATGTTATTGGTTATTTAAAAACTGTGTAAAGTGAGATACTAATGCTGTACATTTATATATTGACTAGATTCACACACAGATGGTAGTTCAGTCTTAAAAAAAATGTAATCATCCAGACTTTGTCGGAACAGTGAGTGATACAGCATCCAAGAGTCTCAAGACTTCTCAAACACTTTGGGGACATTAGAACAGGAATGTTGAATCCCATGTATATGTCAAGATCAATCTCTAACCAAAAACTTTATTCATCCAGTACATGCACTTTGATGCATCAGTTGGATGTGAGCCAGTCAAGGGCTGAATAAGATTCAAGTGAACAATTAAGGCGAACAAAGACGAGGGAAGAAAGAGAAATGGATTAATGCTTCTTTGAAGAAAACAGAAAAACACAGCAGCAAACCATGACAAAGTAAAAAGAGATCAATTCAATGCAGCTTTTAAAGAGTTAAAATAGCTGTCATTGTTCATCAAAATTTAAAATGGAAAATAATAAATTATATCCTTAGGAAAAAGGCAAAATCCCTTGTTCAAGAAGTAACTTGCTTCATCCACATAGACCTCATCTTAAATGATCAAGAAACAAAACTATTTAATTCAAAAGGCCAGTTGCTTATCACAATTTAACGAGCAAAATACCAAAAAGACGATACTAAGACCATGTGGATTTATTCTAATTTCCAGCACTGTGTTAGTGTACCTTGCTGTGTATTTTGATTACTGTGTTTTTATCCTGTAAGTAAAATTGCACAAGTAGTTTTAGCCTCTACAAAAATTGTCTAATGGTGTTTTATTATGGGAGCAAAAGTGATAGGCATCAGAGATATTATCCAATGGGTAACATATTTTATTTATTAAACCCAGGGACCCTAATCCATACACAACACATGTAAGGCGGCAAATATCAGTTCATTGGAGATTCATTCTGCTTCCACAAACTGTCTTGCAGCTGTGAACAAGGTAAAAGCACTGGGAAGAAGCTCAAACTGAAATAATAACATCTATGCTGACATGTTGCAACCCACATTGGCGATGCAAGATTGAGAAGCTATATATAACTACAGTCTTGTGTATGATACAGGGCACAATCCCCCATGATCTTTTGCAGCATGCTTTTGTTGCAATACCAGAGGAGTGCAGCAATCACTAAATAGTGGGAGTTGTGAGTCACATAATTAGCATTTGCTTGAATGAGGCCCTTCATCGATACAGAAATTACTGAAGAACTAAATCCTTTCTACAAAAGGAAAAAGAACCAGGCATCATTTGTTTGTAAACAATGAGTACAAGCATTAGAAGCTCAGTATAACCTCTATCTGTGCTTCACTGCTCATCAAATGGCATTTGATGAAGTATAGTGTTATCAAATGGCCACATCCCAAATTTTATTTGGCTTGATGGAATAGACTCAAATTATCCAGAGTATTTACTGGAAGCAAGATAAGATCAAGTGTAGTGCAAGACAAAGACATTACAATGAAGTGCAAAGAATTTACAGCACAGAAACAGGTCATTCAGCCCAACAGGTCTACACTGATGTTTATGCTCCTCTCACCTCACCATGACTTCCCCTATCATATTCTTTCTTCCTCATGTACTTATCTAGCTTCCCCATCTTGGAGGATCATAGGCCAGCTTCTGTATGAATTTCTGGTAAGAAGAAAAATGCTCGAGAAAAATCAAGAGGAAGACGGGTGCTTTCAAGGCTCAACATCAAAGTCAAAAAGGTCAAGTAGCATAGGATTGAATAATAAGACACCATTAAGGCTGCAAATCTCTGGGTCAGAGTCAGCAAAGGAAAGAAAATTTTGATGGTAATTCCAACCTAGGGGTGGGTATTGGGAGGATGTTTCCTCTTGTGTCTAGAACTAGGGGACACAGTTTAAAAATAAGAGGTCTCCCTTTTTAGATGGAGCTGAGGAGGCATTTTTTTCTCTCAAAGGATCGTTAGTTGGTGGAATTCTCTTCCCCAGAAAGTAGCAGAAGCTGGGTCATTGAATGTATTCAAGGCTGAGTTAGATATATTTTTGATAGAGAAGGGAGTCAAGGGTCATCGGGTCAGACAGGGAAATGGTGTTGAGACCACAATCAAATCAGCCATGATCTTATTGAATGGTGGAGAAGGCTCGAAGGGCCGAATGGCCTACTCCTCTCCTAAATGCTATGTTCCTATGTAACCTAATTTACACCATTTTTATTTTTGTCTAATGTCATTATTCTTCCTTTGTTCAGTGTTTTGCTCTTCCTTTCAGCAAAGTACAGGTATATTTACCAATCTTGGCCAACTCAAAGAGTTAGATCAGCGGTTGGGCTATAACACAGTAGTAGCGATATTCTGATTGCCTGCTGCTAATCAGGAGTGTGGGATCAGGCAGCCAGCTGGAGTGTGAAATTCAGGAACAATATAGTTGATAGGATAATTATAGATTAAGAATGACACCAGACTTGAAGCGTGAAAATTTAGCAACAGAGTAAATTCTGTGGAGAGAAAGCTGTATATCTTACAAATTTATATTAGCAATTATAATCTTATTAGAGACCTTGAACAAAATACCAATAACCTAAATTACAGATGCTTACCAATTTCATCAATAAAGACGATGGCAGGTTGTAGTTTTACAGCCAATGAGAAAACAGCTGCAGCCAGTTTTTGGGATTCTCCATACCATTTATCTGTCAAGGTGGAAGGCTGTAGATTAATGAACCGACAACCTGCCTCTTTAGCAGTAGCCTTGGCAATAAGAGTTTTTCCACAGCCTGGAGGCCCAAACAGGAGTACACCTGAAACATAAACAATGGCATTTTTGAAAGTCGCTTCAACATCATACTACTAAAAGAATCAAGAAAAGTCAGTTTCTATTTCCTATCTCCAAAGTAGATTTCTGAGGTAGGTTAGAAGTGTGCATAGATAAAGAGAAATAATCAACCCTTCATTAGGAACATGTAGTTTTGTGCAGCGGAATACTGCACTGATGATTGTATGATATACTTTTAAGATATTGTTGGCAATCCAACCACATTTCTGCAGAATCACCTTGAAGCCCATTAGGTGCTGATATGTGAAATGCATTAAGGTCCAAAGCATGAGCCGTGAACAGATCTCGCTGCAGAGTGCCTCTCTCTTGTAGCACCTCCGGTTGATGCTTGGAGCAAGTGGACTATGCTGTGCAACAGTGTAAAAGACTAGAGTAGGCATGGCTTCAAATGCAAAAATAGTTTCTCAAGAATGTAAACAGTGCCAAAAATCAATATGTTTTCTTCAACCGTGATTTATACAGAATGTACAGTGCAGAACCAGGCCATTCAACACAACTACTCTATAGGAACAGAAGAACAGAAGTGGGCCATTTAGCCCTTCAAGCCTATTGCACCATTCAATGAGATCATGGCTTACCTGCGACCTGTCTTTTACCTGCCTTTGCCCCATTCTCCTCTACACCTTTGGCTAACAAAAATCTATCAATTGATCAAACATAAATTGCCATTTGCAGAGAGATCCAAACTTTTAAATTCTATGTTAATAAGTTGTAAATTGTAGGGAACGCAACCATGGTTTGATTAATTTTCCCAGCGCTTAAGCCTTGAAGTCCGGATATCATTCTAGTAAATCTACCCTGCAGCTTCCTCCAAGATCAATATATTCTTCCTAAGGGAAATGTCTATGGACGTCATCAATATGGAATTCCAGAAAGCATTTGACAAATTCCCACATAAAAGTGTGTTGGCTGAAGTTGAAGTTCATGGGATTGAAGGCAAGTTAATGACCTGGTTCGGAAATTGGCTGAGGCAAGAGCGTAGGGGTAATGGACAGGTACTACCGTATCATGTGGATCAAATACTTTTGATATATTTGGCGAACTGAATCAAAACACTTGATCAGAACGGAAAATATGGTGTAGCAATCTTTATGCAATTCCATACATTGCTTCTTATTGTGTCTAGTGAAGAAAAACATATCAACCATGCTGCAATTTATTTAAGGTCACATTGAGTCTTGAAGATCAATTCAATGGCATTTTCAAGCAGACAACTGAAAAGTAATCATTATCAGAAGGAAAGTTCCATAATATTTGCCTCTGTTGCTCCTCTCTCCTTTCTACTTCTGGGAGTAAGTCCAATGGGATGGCGCCAGCTGCCCAGTCAATGAGATCTACTCAAATAAATCTTTCCTGGAATCCCATTGTGTCCTGGAGCTTTAATGATCTTCATTCCCTCGATGGCTTCATTAACCTTCTGCGGAGATTTCATCCGCGTTATTATGGAGTGGCCACTGTGTGACTGTCATGGCTTCATCTATAATGGCAGTGCAGGATATCCTGTCGTGCAAATCGCTTGATAGTGATAATATCTGTAGGTGCTACACCAGCGGAAAGGTCTGTACTGTAGGTTCTGCATAGCTCCTGCTTGGGTCCTTAAACCTCTTCACAATTAAGCATCTAAAAGGCTTCAAGGCAATTTTGCACCAAATGTGGTTGGATTGCCAACAATAGCATAAAGCATTTCATACAAGCAATACTCTAGCGTTCTGCTCCACATCTAATTTTTATATATTTTAGGTCAGACTACTGGCCAAAGGTACAATTGACAAAATGCTGGTTTATGGATCACAGATATACATCTAGGATCGGTAATGTTTGTCTGCTTGGGGCAAGATTAGGCTTATGATGACCAGCTCATTCTCAATACATTTTGTCACAAGGCAAGGACTCTATTATCAGCTTTCCCAACATCATGAAGTCAGTGTATCATTCAAGTTGTCAATCCATACACTGAAATCTCCCATGATGATTTGCTTGACTGCTGATAGTGTTGCATAAACATAAAAAAAGCTATTCTTCAGCTCATCTTCACTTTTGTTTCAGTAGCAGTCTCACAGCTGTCAGGCATTGATGCCTTTTTGCACGTTCTCAGCGAACACTGTAGCGAACTCTAAATGTTACATCAACTGGGATAAGCCAGTGTGATCTTTCATAAATCATACCTCTCACTCAGTGCAGTAATGCTGATATGAGTAGTAAGCCAGCTCTCATGCTGGCTGCAGGATCCTTTGCTAAGCTTTTTTGCATCGTCTGTCAACAAGAATTCATACAATTTGATATGCACTCAATGGAACGTGTTTGGTTTTCCTCCCCTCCACAACCAGAGCAAAGAGAACAGCCTACTAGGTACAATTAGCTAGCCCAGCTATTGAGAGCTCACCTTTTCGGGTAAGGTTAGTTGTGCAAACTTTACATAGGGCTACTCCATCATCCTGGATACTACCAAACAACCATGTAACCGCAATTATAAAGCACCGAATAATGAGCATCACAGACTTCCTGCATTGTTATTGTGCAGGACCAAGCCTGCCAACTGGCCATTTGCTCAAAATACAACTCGAAGGTCCTTGGCTGTATTGCCTTTCAAATGCTATTACAAAAAGTGGGCTACGTGCTCGCCCCAGTTAACTTTGGGACTTCCATATACCTTTTGGAGGCTGCAGCAGCTTCGACCCTTCAAAGAGGTGGCTTTTTTGAATGGGCAGTAACACTGTATCTTTGAGCTCTGAAATGACTTCATCCAAGCCAGCAACATCATCCCAGGTAACCTAATGAAAGCAAATGAAAACATAACTGAAAAAGCATGGAAATGCTACAAATTAAGGCAGTTTCGATTAAGTAATGTTCAATGCAGTAAAAAAAAAGCAGGCATAGACTAATTTCAATGGCAGATTTTCCTGCTTAGCCATTTATTAAAAATTGTTTTCTTTTCAATAAGCTTCATTTCAAAACTAACCAGCACAAATAAGCATTAGCGGTCTGTTGAAAAAAGTTAGATGATTTATTTTTCCAAATGATGTTACAGTCCTTAAAAGCCTTAAATAACCTAAGATATTCAGTAATATTTAAGTTAGTAATTTACGAGTGAATCTCCTGGGGTGTTTCTCACACGTGACTTCTAAAAGTAGGAACAGCAGCAATTGTTCTTCTTATAGAATTACCCTCTGATTTCATGTATCCTGAGGGCTTTATAGCTCAACTCAGAGATATCGTTATCTAAACGGATACGTTTTAAAAAAAAATAGAAAATGAATATGGCGGAGACTGATTTTATTGCCGACACCAATGTACTAGTTCTCCAAATGTAACCCTGTCAAAGTGGTCTTTGTATACATGAATAAAATAATTTCATTCAATTTCTGCTGTCCAACTGTAATGAAATGTTACAATAGTTAAGACATTGCATGTCACAATTTGTGCAAGATGCGGCACAGTAGCTTATTTTATATTCTAAAGATCGAGCATTACCTGGCACTAAGCCCATATTAGGTATAATTTTTATTTTTAGATGCGTTGTTTATTAAAGGCAGTTTAACAAGCATGAGGGGCGGAGGGCTGGCCTTCACACAAAATTCAGTTTAAATTATGGTTTATAGCACCTCATCTGGAGAATTGGGTCTCAGTGGAATGTTAAATACATGACACAAGCAAATGAGGAGGGAGCAACATTGACACACTGTCAACATGCTGTATGTGCACAAACTTGTAGCAACTCCAAGGAAATCGAATCCTGCCTCTGAATCTGAGAATAATTATTCTGGTAGATCTATTAAATAGAACTTTGGAAACTCTGAGCTGCTTTTAATAAACCACAAGTAACTAAAGAAATCATCATTCGCATACTTTGTCCAACAGAGGGTAAATAAATTTGAGTATGTTCACTGTTAGTTGAGTGATTATAAAATCATCATGACTCAGACCTCAATTTCAGAATTTCTTTGACGATAGCCAAGATTGATTTCCCAGGGTTCCTTATCAAGTATCTACAAGCAGGAGCTGAGATGAGAGAAAGCACTCTAATTTACTGCAATGATTCATTTTTATTTCTTTGAATAAACAAGACAGCAGTTTTAAAGACCAAGTCAGAAAACAGAAAACTGCAGATGCTGGAAATCTGAAATACAAACAGAAAATGCTGAAAATATTCAGCAGGTCAGGCAGCATCTGTGGAGAGAGAAACAGTGAATGTTTCAGGTCAATGACCTTTCATCAGAACATCAGTTTTAAAGACGATATTTAAATATGAGAATTAATTTTATGCTTTCCAAAAATGAGAATAATTTAGCAATTGCAACTAAGTAGGCAGTTTCCTAACTCTTAATTTCAAAGCTATGTGCTCATATTCTAAACTTTAAAGTACAATTTTGTTGAAGCCACAAATTTTATTTCTACAGTTTATCCTTTCGTGATTTTTTTTGCCTTTTTTGCACTAAAAAGGTGTTTCTCAAAGAAGGTAGATTACCTGGAAAATCTAGAAGCAAATGTCTTGGAAATTTAAGTTATGTGACTTTTCTCCCAACTATGAATTGATTTGACAAAGTCTCGGTTCAAAAGTTGGTCAATTTTTCACCCAGCACCACATTTTAAGCTTGAACACAGAATAAATTATTCACTTTTTAAAAAGCCATATATTATCAAGTTTTATTTTATGGAAAAATGAAACATTAGCTTGAGCCACGCACTGCATTGCAGATTCTTTTTTTAATTTCTGTTTTGGGTTTTTGATTTGCAGTTTCTGTTTTCATTATAGGTAAGTTTGTGTGGAACTATCCATAAAAGTTTTAATTCACACTATACTTAAGAACTCTATGTTTCAAATAGGACAATGCATTAAAATGCAGGGTGTATCTGTTCAAAAGAGGATTACTATTGACCTTATATTCAATCAGAGTCAGAATGAAATTAAAAATGGACTTTTTGCCCTCAACTACTGTTAAAGGATAGAATCAGATTGGTTACAGTACAGAAGGAATGACATTTGGCCAGTGAAGCTCATGCCAGCTCTCTGTTAGATCAATTTAGTTTCCCATATGCTGCAAATTTCTCTTCCGGTGCTTATCCAATTGTATTTGAAAGCCACAACTGACTTTTCCTCCACCACACTCAGGCAGCGCATTCCAGGCCCTAACCACTCGCTGCATTAAAAAGTTATCACGTTGCCTTTGGTTCCTTGGCCAATCACTCCAAATTGGTGTATTCTGGTTTTCCACCCTTCCACCAATGGGAACAGCTACTCTCTATCTAGTTATTTTGAACACCTCTATCAAATCTCCTCTCAACCTTTTCTCTAAGGAGCGCAGCCTAGCTTCTCCAATCTATCCATCTCGCTGAAGTCCCTCAAATTTGGAACCATTCTCCTGAATCTTTTCGGCACCCTTTCTAAAGCCGTCACATCCTTTCTGAAGTGCAGTTTCTAGAATTGGACACAATACTCCAATTAAGTCCAAATTGTTAAATAAGACAAATTTAAAACTAATTAAGCAATTGAAGACACAACATTACATATTTTGTTTGAAATGTAGGCATAGGACCATATGTCACTAAGATACACGGTCACAATTGTGACTCTCTGAAGAGCAGGCTCCTAATCCTAGATGGACTGTTAGAAGAGGTGAAGGTAACTCTTTCCACATGGACAGAGGAGATTTAAGAGGGGATGAGTTTCCCAAGGCTGTTCTTTGGCACTTTTACTTACACTTCTTTTACTAGTCAACTCCAGAGCACCATTAACAGGAGCCTGGGGGGCAGGTCACCTGCTGATTGAATGAAATGGAACATCAAATTTTGTAGGATGCCATAAGATATTACTAAAGAATGTTTCAAGCTGTACTTCTATTTAGAGGAAAAAGCTCAATAAATTTCTACTGAGTAGAGGGAAGGTGTCATGTCCTTGATGCCTCATAGCAGCCTTCTGACACTGGTCAACTGGTGGAGCAAGACAAAAATCAAACGACGGCTTATTCCTCTGTATGGATGGTAGGGATAAATACATTTAAATTGCTAGCTAAAAGGAAAATGGAATTTTATATTAGGCAAGTTGCCTCTAATGAGATTTCCACTACATGCCAATTGCAATGGTGCATAGCTAATATAAGGATTAGTAATTCTACTCAATCCATATTTTACCTTCCAAGACAGCAAGAACATCGAATACAATTAAAACATGTCTTACTTGCATACTCAGGGGGTCCACTAGATGGGCTGCAATGTTCATCTCATATTCTGAAAGCTTGACATTTTTTACGCCAATCTGCTTCATTAGTCTTTCTGCCTGCAAGTTAATTAATAATTAATGTAAAATATAAACGAAAGCAAGGACAGTCCCACAGCTGCACTTCAATCATAATTTACTTTGTTGCTTTCCAATTGCATTCAGTATCATGAACTGTTAGCTCAATGCTCAGTTCAATAGAAACATGTATTACTACATTTTACTTCAAAAGCATATCATATACTTTTCCACAGGACACAAGCTATGAAAATATAGCCAATAAATTTAATGAAAAACCAAGGTTAAAAATATAATTGAACAGAAAGTCACTTACCTGAACCAGTCTTGTGGATTATACATTAATCAGTTCAACAACAACTTTCATTCATACAGCATCTTTAATGTAGGCTGTCTCAAGGTGCTTAGAGTACAAAGTACAAATTGACTCAACTTCCATAGCATCTCAGTTATCAGAATGCCAAACATGATCTTGGAAGCACAAACCTGTTAACAACTTTAATCTACTAATAAAATGGCACACTGAGGTCTCCATGTGTTTCTGTAAATACTTACATTGTCCTTTACATTCACCAAGTGTTAAGAAGTTATAGAGTGTGACTTACACAGCAAACACAAACACCCAGGAGAACAGATTCAGCACAATAGACTAGAGGATCATATTCTCAATCTGATACTGCCAAACGTGGGTTTGAGTATACAGGGGAATACATGAAATGCTCATGTCCCATGAATGAATGAAAAAAAAATGTTTGTGGGGGTGGGGAGAGAAAGAATATACTGCAGCCTTGTAACTCTAGTCCCAGCATTTTTAATGTCAGCTTTAACTGATTCTCAAAATACCCATATTTATCAGAGAAGTCTTGCAGGTTGTAGAATGGGCCGCAGATAGCATTCTTTGCACCTGTGCAGCTCCATCTGTGAGGTAAAATGACTAGGTAGCACTGTTAAGACCAATCTAACTTAATAGAAATACATTGCTCATTGAAAAATTGTGCAATGGCATTGACAGGGGCTGTAGATGCCCATAACCTACATTTCCTAGGAATGCTTTAGCCTGGAGGAAGCTGGTTCAGCTGAAGGAAACTGGAAAATATAAAGTTTTTTTAATTAAAATATGTGAGTAGCCTACTTAATACCACAAGCACGGTGAAATAAATTTTAGAAATAATTCCCTTAGTCACAGATGTGACATCACCTACAGGGGATTACTTTGTTACCTCAGGCAAAACAACTACCAGCATTTACCTGCTCATAAGGTTGTGTTTTACCAGTTTAGGAACCAGAGATGAAGAGGCCTATTCATGGAGGTGTGGGTGATGTTGGCACTGGTGGTGGGAGAGATTTATGCTGGAACTTCTCTTGCTCATAGAACAGGAAAGTGATAAATGAGCTGGAATTGCAATCTCGCTGCATTGTTGTTTAATTCACAGATGATACTAAGCAGGAGTTACCATGGTCTTAAGAAGCAACAGTAAATATAAGAAGATTTTAGTGATTTTGACAAGGCTTGCAGCTGGATAGATCAGTGGCTGCTGAAGTTCAACACAGATAACGCATTCTGAACAAGAGGGCATACCTCCTCCATTAATATTAATACAAAATAAACACATTGCACTAGATAATACCTCATGGAACCTATAATAAAGTTTCTAAATGAAATGACGCATTTAAGTGAGAAAGGCAAACTGAAACTTCAGTTTGCCTCACCCCGCCCCCACCCCAATTCCCTACCAGAGCAGGATAGAAAAGAACTAGTGAGAGTTGGGAAAAACATGTTAAATTTACACCCAGATCAGGCAGCTTCCAGTTACAAAGCTTTAATCAAAATTGGATTTTTACATAGCCATGAGCAAGAAATCATGCATTCCAAATAGTCGCTCTATGCTCAGAGTAAGCAAATCTTAATGCTCCTACAATACAAAATTCCATAACGAATTAAAACACTGACTCTTTATGTTTTGGAACATCTCTGATCTGTCACAATAGCAATTAATAAAACAAGCACATGATAATTTATATCGACAAATTAATTGAATTCAAAATTTCCAGAAGTCATACTGGTGGTCCTCAGCTGCAGTATGTGCATGCTCCTCTTTATACAGACATGAAGCTACCCAAACCCTAATGGGAATGTTAAGGAGAGCAATAAGAATGATCTCCAGCATTAGAGGAATGAACTATAAGAGCTACTTGGACAGGTACTGATTTAAGGTTCCTCCTGAGGCAAGTGTAATATATAAAAACTTAGGATACCAAAAATAACACTTTCAGAGATACCAAAGCAGTGGGATAAGATAGAAACATAACAGGAGTAGCCATTCGGCCCCATGAGCCTGCTCCACAATTTAACTAGATCGTGGCTGATCTTCTGCCTCAACGCCATCTTCCCGCAATCTCCCTGTCTCCACTTACGTCATTGGTATCTAGGAATCTATCGGTCTCTGCTTTGAATATACTCAATGACTGAGCCTCCACAGCTCTCTGGGGTAGAGAATTCCAAAGATTCACTACCCTGACTGAAGAAATTCCTCCTCATCTCAGTCCTAAGTGGCATACCTCTTATTCAGAGAAAGTGTCCCCTGGTTCTAGACCCCCACCTACATCCTTCCTGCCTGCATCCCTGTCAAGCACTGTAAGATTTTAAGTTTCAATGAGAGATCACTTCTCATTTTTCTAAATTCTAGAGAATACAGGCCCAGTCTCCTCAATCTTCCCTCACAGGACGATCCCACCATCTCCAGGATTAATCTGGTGAATCTTCATTTCACTCCCTCTATGGTCAGTATATCCTTCCCTAGGTAAGAAGGCCAAAACTGCACACAATACTCCAGGTGTGGTCTCATCAAGGCCCAGTACAACTGCAGAAAGATTTATTTACTCCCGCACTCAAATTCCTTTGCAATAAAGGTTGACATATGATTTGCCTTCTTTACTGCTTGTTGCACCTGCATGTTGGCTTTCAGTGACTTATGAACAAGAACACCCAGATCTCTTTGGACATCAACACTTCCTAATCTCTCCCTATTTAAGAAATACACTGCATTTCTGTTTTTCCTACCAAAGTGGATAACTTCACATTTTTCCACATTAAATTCCATCTGCCATTTTCTTGTCCACTCACTTAGTCTGTCTAAATCTCCTTGAAGCCTCTTTGAACCCTCCTCACAACTCACATTCCCACTTAGTTTTGTGTCATCAACAAACTTGGAAATACTACATTTGGTCCCCACATCCAAATCATTGATATAGATGGTGAATTGCTGGGATCCAAGCACTGAACCTAGTGGTACTAGTCACAGCCTGCCATCCTGAGAATGATCCATTTATTCCTACTCTCTTTGCTGTCCGTTAACCAATCCTTAATCCATGCCAGTATATTTCCCCCAATCCCATGAGCTCTAATTTTTCTTACTAATTTTGCTCCTGTGCTGGACCTTATCAAAAGCCCTCTGAAAATCCAAATACATCACATCCACTAGTTCACCCTTATCTATCCTGCTAGTAACAACCTCAAAAAAACTTCAACAGATTTGTCAAACATGATTTCCCTTTCATAAATCCACATTGACTCTGCCCAATTTCACCATTATTTTCTAAATGCCACGTTATCACATCCCTCATAATCCTGATTGTTCAGGACTATGAAGAACAAGTTTAGATCACGTGAAAGAAAATGAGTTTTTTTAAAAAACCAAGACTGGCCAACAGAACAATTTGCTAGGGAGGGCTGTCGATGCCAGGACCCCAGAAATAGTTGGGCATTGCAATGAAAAGATAGTAGGCTTGGTATACTCTGGAAGAGTAATCCTGATGAGCTGAGGATCTTCTTCATCTGAACCTATTTTGCAACATTCTCGGAAAACGTTCAGTTAGCTAGGACATCTACATGATATGGTCACTATCTGGGGGAAAGATTCCTCTTTATTTGAAGTGTTAAACAAAAATTAGCATTCACGCCATCCAGTTTGTACTCACAAAGCAAATAATCAGGCTACATCAAGGCTATCCATCTCGATATTTTTAAAAACTGGATAACGTTTTCAATCAATCTTTTACCCAATATTTCTGTTCTACGAGCCTTTCGCCATCATTTAGAGCTCCATCAAAACTGGTCTAAATTTCCATCTTTGAGACTGTTACTCGTTCAATTTTTTTTTCCAAAAATCAATATTCCATGGTGTTGGACAGCTTCTGTCAGCCACCTCCAGGGCCACGTTAGTTAAGGCTTAAGAAGAGGAATGATTTGATACCATAGAGCTCAACCACCTTGAAAAGTCAAATCCCAGTGTCGAGCTCCTTGAACTGTGGACAGAAACGTGGTTTGTGGCGCATGGAGTCCCAACTGACGAAAAGGGGATAAAAGTATGAATTATTATTCCTGCTCCAGTTGAATTTTAATAAAATAGTGCAAGAGCTGCTCTTCACAGTTAAACATTTGGAGAGTATTAAACAGAAATCTGTTATGAAAACGCAGCAAAATCACCACATCGTTAAAAACTCTAGTCTATAGTCCTGCATTTTTAAATAGTCTGAATGCTAAGGGATTTACAGAACTAGAAATCTGAACTAGTTGTAAAATATTAATAAAACTGCTGGAATAAAGCAATGGAAGAGATCAAAACAGTACTGATAAGGTTACAGATGGTCGACCTGTTCAAAGCAAGTCAGAGATGCAAACTAGATGTGTAATAACAAGGAAACGTCCAAGTGGTAGGTTATATTTACACTGAGTTGGATTTTTAGCTTAGTTCAGTTAGTAGCACTCTGTTTTGTGTCAACATTGTGGGTTCAAGTCCCACTCCCAAGATTGGGGCACAAATTATGCTGACCCTCCAGAACAGGTATCAGGAGGGTTTCTGCATTGCTTTCGGATGACACAATAAACCAAGGCTCTGTCTCTCTCTCTCAGATGAATGCAAAATATTCTCTGGCGTAATGTGAAGAACAACGTAGTGCTCATCAGTGTCCTAGCTAATATCTATTCCTCAACCAACATCACAAGCACAGATTTTATGACCATTTATCCAGCTGGTTCTGGGACCTTACTCTGCACAAATTGGCTGCCACATTAGAACAGCGATTATACTTGAAAGTACTTCATTAGTTGTAAAGCATGGAAATTTCTTCTGGTCATGAAAGGCGCTATGTAAAATGCAAGTTCTTTCTTCAACACTCCAATGCAGTATTGAAGATGGTCATTCAACCCATTCTACAGATAAGATGTTAGACCAATGCCCTGTTTCATTATTTATATGGTTATGAAAAATACAATGGCGGAAGAAGAGGAGAGAATTCTCCCAATGTCTTGCCTAACATCCATTTCTCAACTAACAATTAACTGTCATTTGTTTTATTGCTGTTTTTGGAATTATGTGCCTGACAAAATTTTGCCAACATTGCAGCTCTTGCATTTCAAAGTAATTTAATTGTATTTAACACACTAAGATAATGCTGAGAGAAGGCACTTGGTGCTATATAAGTAGGTCTACATTTAAACCATCAATTCTTGCAAGCAGGGGTCAAAATAATGTCCTTTTTCCAGGGCTCCTCTTGAGAATTTCTCAAGGGTTACTTTTTGGTTTTCAGGGGCTCATTCTTCATTCTCTCTAATTCCTTTATTAAATGATGCAATCACATAGCAACATTTAAAAAATCAACACAAATACAGAAAGCAAAGAGTATTCTTCTTTAGATAGATAAAACCAAAGGCTGTATGTATATATAATTAAATATTTTTAACTTGGAATTTATAAATAAGATGTCTATCATTTTATTGTAAATCAATATCCCATATTCCATTTGCAAAAAGAAATGGTTCTAACTACTTCGCATAAGGCAACTTCTTGTGAATGAGTCTTACATCTACAGCGATAAAAACAAAAAACTACTGCGGATGCTGGAAATCCAAAACAAAAACAGAATTACCTGGAAAAACTCAGCAGGTCTGGCAGCATCGGTGGAGAAGAAAAGAGTCGACGTTTCGGGTCCACACGACCCTTCAACAGAACTGAAGTATAGTTAGGAGAGGGGTGAAATATAAGCTGGTTTAAGGTGGGGGGGCGGGGGGAGAGAAGTTGAGGGTGGGGTGGTTGTAGGGACAAGCAAGCAGTGATAGGAGCAGATAATCAAAAGATGTCACAGACAAAAGGATCAAAGAGGTGTTGAAGGTGGTGATATTATCTAAGAAAAGTGCTAATTAAGAAGGGATGGCAGGACACTCAAGGTACAGCTCTAGTGGGGGTGGGGTGGAAAGATTGACAAGGTATTAGTTGTAGATTTAAAAATAATGGAAATAGGTGGGAAAAGAAAAATCTATATAAATTATTGAAAACAAAAAAAAAAGGGAGGGGGAGGAAACGGGGTGGGGATGGGGGAGGGAGTTTAAGATCTAAAGTTGTTGAATTCAATATTCAGCCCGGAAGGCTATAAAGTGCCTAGTCGGAAGATGAGGTGCTGTTCCTCCAGTTTGCGTTGAGCTTCACTGGAACAATGCAGCAAGCCAAGGACAGACATGTGGGCAAGAGAGCAGGGTGGTGTGTTAAAATGGCAAGCGACAGGGAGGTTTGGGTCTTTCTTGCGGACAGACCACAGGTGTTCTGCAAAGCGGTCGCCCAGTTTGCGTTTGGTCTCTCCAATGTAGCGGAGACCGCATTGGGAGCAACGAATGCAGTAGACTAAGTTAGGGGAAATGCAAGTGAAATGCTGCTTCACTTGAAAGGAGTGTTTGGGCCCTTGGACGGTGAGGAGAGAGGAAGTGAAGGGGCAGGTGTTGCATCTTCTGCGTGGGCATGGGGAGGTGCCATAGGTGGGGGTTGAGGAGTAGGGGGTGATGGAGGAGTGGACCAGGGTGTCCCGGAGGGAACGATCCCAACGGAATGCCGCCAGGGGGGGTGAAGGGAAGATGTGTTTGGTGGTGGCATCATGCTGGAGGCATCATGCTGGAGTTGGCGGAAATGGCGGAGGATGATCCTTTGAATGCGGAGGCTGGTGGGGTGATAAGTGAGGACAAGGGGGACCCTATCATGTTTCTGGGAGGGAGGAGAAGGCGTGAGGGTGGGTGCGTGGGAGATGGGCCGGACACGGTTGAGGGCCCTGTCAACCACCGTGGGTGGAAAACCTTGGTTAAGGAAGAAGGAGGACATGTCAGAGGAACTGTTTTTGAAGGTAGCGTCATCAGAACAGATGCGACGGAGGCGAAGGAACTGAGAGAATGGGATGGAGTCCTTACAGGAAGCGGGGTGTGAGGAGCTGTAGTCGAGGTAGCTGTGGGAGTCGGTAGGCTTGTAATGGATATTGGTGGACAGTCTATCATCAGAAATTGAGACAGAGAGGTCAAGGAAGGGAAGAGAAGTGTCAGAGACGGACCATGTGAAAATGATGGAGGGGTGGAGATTGGAAGCAAAATTAATAAATTTTTCCAGGTCCCGACGAGAGCATGAAGCAGCAAACTGGAGGAACAGCACCTCATCTTCCGACTAGGCACTTTACAGCCTTCCGGGCTGAATATTGAATTCAACAACTTTAGATCTTAAACTCCCCCTCCCCCCATCCCCACCCTGTTTCCGCCCCCTCCCTTTTTTTTTGTTTTCAATAATTTATATAGATTTTTCTTTTCCCACCTATTTCCATTATTTTTAAATCTACAACTAATACCTTGTCAATCTTTCCACCCCACCCCCACTAGAGCTGTACCTTGAGTGTCCTGCCATCCCTTCTTAATTAGCACTTTTCTTAGATAATATCACCACCTTCAACACCTCTTTGATCCTTTTGTCTGTGACATCTTTTGATTATCTGCTCCTATCACTGCTTGCTTGTCCCTACAACCACCCCACCCTCAACTTCTCTCCCCCCGCCCCCCCAACTTAAACCAGCTTATATTTCACCCCTCTCCTAACTATACTTCAGTTCTGTTGAAGGGTCGTGTGGACCCGAAACGTCGACTCTTTTCTTCTCCACCGATGCTGCCAGACCTGCTGAGTTTTTCCAGGTAATTCTGTTTTTGTCTTACATCTACAGCTCCTTTTTAAAATTAATTGCAAACAATTATTCCACCATTCTTTGGTTTTGTCCTGCCAATTTGAGGCTTCTTTCCCCTCAATACTCCTGTTTAAAGTTAATGCTGATAAGCATGTCAGGATATTGACTTCCAAAGGTCCCTGTGTGCAACAAGGGAAATACAAAATTAATTCTGCAGCACCAAGCTAACCATCAGATAAAGAATGGTTTAATTGATATATATTTCACATTCAGTGATTTTCTTCCAAGCTAATGCACCACCTCACATGATAATCTTTGCTTTAATGAGACATAGATTGTAACCCCTTTCCACAGAATCACCCTAGTTACATTAAAAGGCACATACCACTTTATATAGATGGTTAACTCATGAACCGTACTGCTCCCCAATCCCCACCAAAGCCATATATTTTACAATGGGCACAAAGCCGAAACACAAATACAGAAACAGGCAGAGGTACGCTGGTTATCCGAAATCATGAGAATGTTACAGGTCAAACCATTCAACCTATCGTGCCTGTGTTGGTTCTTTGAGAGAGTGTGATCAAATTAGTCCCCACTCCCTCCTACTCTTACCCCTTGGCCTGCAATTTTTTTCCCTTTGAATACTTATCCAATTCCCACACCAACTGCAAACTATAATTAATGATTTATTAAAGTCAACTCCCATTGCAGTCAGAGGCTGAATTAAGGCAAGTTTATTCTGGTGGGGACTTCACCATTTCTCCATCTCATCTGTCTCTCTTGTTCCTGCTGCTTCTCTCCCCACCGGCATGCCCAACTCCAGCCCGTCCACCTAGGTCCTGGTCCCAACTCAGGCACCATGGGAATTTCAAGGGTGAATTTTCTCACCGCCCCAGTATATTTTGAGCCCTGCTCACAAGAGTTAAGAGCAAAATAGAAATTAACAGCTGTGCTGATAGAATTTGTATTCACATAGAGCTCTTTATAGTCTCAGGACACCCCACATCATTTTCTGGACAATGGAGGGCTTTTTGACGTTTAGTCACCTTTGGAATTTATATAAATGTGCGCAGAGCAAGGTTCCACAACAACGAGATAAAAGGACTATTTCAAGCTGGTTTGGGGGTTGTTGGCTGACAGTTAAAAGTTGATGGGATACAGGGGAAGGTGGCGAGTTGGACCCAAAAATAGCTGAGCAACAAAACACAAAGGGTAATGGTCGACGGATGTTTTTTGCGAATGGAAAGCATTTTCCAGTGGCGTTCCACAGGGCTCAGTGTTGGGGCCCTTGCTGTTTGTTGTATATTTAATGATTTGGACTTAAATGTGGAAGGCATGACTGGAAAATTTACAGATGACAAAAATTAGCCATGTAGCTGATTGTGAAGAGGATAGCTGTTGTCTCCAGAACGATATCAATAGTTTGGTTGAGTGGGTGGAAAAGTGGCAAATGGAATTCAATCTGGAAAAGTGTGAAGTGATGCATTTAGGAAGGGCAAACAAAGCAAGGGAATACTCAATAAATTGGAAGTTATTGAGAGCGGTCTGTTATGACGCGGCAGATGCTGTGTGCTAGGTGGGCCAAATCCACAAGGGAAACTTGGTCCCGCTATCACAACAGTTTGCAATTTGTATTTATTACGAGGTGTGCACTGAATTCAGAAGTAATGAGTCCACCAAGACCTTTAGAGATTTTAAAAGTCAAATTAAAATATTAACAAAATAAAAGATTTCAAACACACACATAAGACTACAATTACTTAATACTATAACAACTCCTAAAATTCCTAATTAACTTGACTCCCAGTTACACACTCACTTTAAGGCAACAGTCCAAATAAATTTTAGATTTTAAAATACACAAGTTAACACAGTACCCACTTGACAGTGGAATTCCAAATGGCTTTCTCCAACTTCAGTTACTGGACACAGCCGACTTATGCACAAATGGCTGGAGGCTTCTTGAAGGCTGTTTCACATACCGCTGTTAGATCTTACATGGCCTTCTGACACATAGCCTTTCAATCTCCTTTATATATGTTTCTCCCTTTTCAATATGTAAATTCTACTGTTCCATATGTCTTTGGAACAGTACCTTTCCCATAATATAAAAACTTTCATGTTGCCAATATTGTCAGTAACCTTTGTGGAAAATAAACACACTCCTTAGCCTTGCTTACCTGGCTAGTTGTAAACAGACTAACATCCCCTTGAAATCCAAACAATCCCTTCAATTATCTAAAACTGCAAATTCCCTTCACACCTTACATGCTAAGCCAGCACCCAAGTTTACTCATTAGAATTTCAAGCACATTTCTACACCTAGCTTCTTTTGATAATTCCAAACTTGCAGTCTACCTGACTCCAAATATAATTAAATCACACAGACAGACCCAACTATACTCACACCAATAAACCTATTTCACAATAAACCAGAAAAATATTCTGAAAATTGTTATACTTTCATAACAGGTCGATGAAGAGTGAGACCTTGGAGTGCATATACACAGGTCCCTGAGCATGACAGGACAGGTGGGAAAGGTGGTAGAGAAAGCATATGAAATGCTTTCCTTTATTGGAAGAGGAATTGAATACAAAAGCAGGGGTGTAGTGATGGAACTGTATAAAACGCTGGTTAGGCCACTGCTGGAATTGTGTACATAGTTCTGGTTACCACATTACAGCAAGGACATAATTGCTCTGGAGGGAGTGCAGAGAGGATTTACAAGAATGTTGCCAGGGCTTGAAAACTGCAGCTCTGAGGAAAGATTGGATAGGCTAGGGTTGTTTTCCTTAGAACAGGGGAGGCTGAAGGGTGATCTAATTGAGGTGTACAAAATTATGAGGGGCCTCGATAGGGTAGACAGGAAAGACCCATTTCCCCTAGCTGAGAGGTCAATTACCAAGGGGCATAGATTTAAGGTGATTGGTAGAAGGATTAGAGGGGACATGAGGAAAAACTTTTTCATCCAGAGGGTGTTGGATCTGGAATTCACTGCCCAAGTAGGTGGTTGAGGTTGAAACGCTCAACTCACTTAAAAGGTACCTGCATCTGAAGTGCCGTAACCTGCAAGGCTGTGGACCAGGTGCTGGAAAGTGGGATTAAATATGAGCGGCTAGTTTATTTTTTTCTCTTTTTTGGCCGGCGCAGACATTATGGGCTGAATGGCCTCTTTGTGTGCCGTAAATTTTCTATGGTTCTAACTCATTAAGGATTCTTCAACAACATCTACCAAACCTGCGACCACATCTGCCTAGAAGAATAAGGGCAGCAGCAAATGCATGGGAGCATTACCAACTCCAAGTTCCCCTCCAAACCACACACCACCCTCACTTGTAACTAGATTGTTACTTCTCCACAGATGCTAGAAATCCCCCCACCCCTCAACAAACTGTGCGTATACCTTCACCGCATGGACTTCAGCGATTCGTGAAGGCAGCTCACCACCACCTTCTGAAGGGCAATTAGGGCTGGGAAATAAATGCAGGCCTTACCAGCAATGTGCACATCCAATGAAATGTATAAAAAGTATTTCCTCACTTGTACACTTGGTGAATTGTAACCGAGGAATCTGTTTCGCTTTCAGGAAAGAGATTTATAATTGTGCTTCCTATTTTGCAGAGTTTCAATCTGTGAAGTCAACTGTTTGCATAACTGCTGAATGAACCAATAAACCCTCATCTCCATGGCACCATGCCTTTCAACCATGCTTGCATCCAAGATGAAGAATGCCATGAATGAGGTGCAGCCACCACCAACAGTTGCCAAAAAGCCAAGAACTAATAAACTATAAATTTGTCCCTTGCTGGCTTTAGAATGGAGCCATACTAGGGAAAATTTCCAATATGACTAGAAATCGCCTCAAGGGATATAGAAGATAAACTTAATGGAGACAATTCACAGCACTCTACCCTTGATAGCACCTACCAAAATGAAAAAGTTAAATTATTTGAAATATCAAAAGAAGGTACTGTAAGAAAAAAATCATGGCCCATGAAGAATACAATAAACCATATTATTAAATATCTTGCAGAGGGTACACACTTCCTGTTACTTTCTTTTTGGTCACACTTTGACAACGTTACCCATTTTAAATTAAGTAAACATTGCTCATGCAATTTGATGAGACAGTTTCTGGTCATTAGGTAGTGCAGTTTTCTGAAATCATTCTTCCAACTATTCCGCCATTTTTAATATAACAACATATTCATCAACTGGTAGTAGGTAACACCATCATTAATTTACAGCTGATACAGGATCTAAACTGATGAGTATTCAGTTCATCTCATTTATGAAGACATATTAAATCTCTGTCTCAGCTGACCATGACACATGTACAAATCTCTAAGCGTAAAGAATGAGCAGAGGAAAGGCTAAAACGTTCCAAAATGCCACCACATTGTTATATGTGTTATGATGTATAAAACAAGATACCAACCTGCTTCTGTGCTTCCATTTTTTGCTTTCTCGTTGGATCAATGGCATCTACCATCCATTTGATAGTGTAATATGTTACTGCACCAAATATCGTCAGGCGAAAAATTAAACCAACTATTTCATTGCGTGACAGAGGCCGAGTCAAAGATTCTGTTGGGATTTCTTTTAAAACCATCTTTACTGCTAGATCTAAAGGCAAATAAAAAGATTTCATTTGTTAACTCCCACATTATTTCCAAAGGTTACTGTGATACCTTCCGTGCAAATTGAACTCAATCTCATTTCACTTATGTAAAGAACTAAGGTTTATAAAATAACAGTTAATACTATACTAACTTCACTGGCTTGATTTTGCAGCTGGTATAAACTATCCATGCCTCACGAAGGAACCAGAGTAAATTTACCTGAAATTTGCCTGAACTTCACTCACATGTGCCTTTTTATCCTTTTTGTTGGTGAATTAAAATCCATCAAAAATTTCATGTTCATCACATGGTAAGCCATTTTTTTCCTCCAGCTTTTCCAATGATCCTACAGCTTATTGTATATAAATTCCAATTTTGGGGCATTAAATAGTTCAGTATTTACATAACAGTCAAATGTACAATTGAGTGCATTACTCTATACAACTAGTTCCAATATGTATGGTAACAGAAAACTATATTTAGATACTGTAATTGAAAACTTGTTTTCCTGTTCCACACTACTATGGCAATACACAGCTTAGCAAAATGAAAGTTTCACTTTCTCAGGAGGTAGAAACCTTAAACTTGACAACATTTTATTTTATTTTAAAAATATCTGAAATTGATCACAACTAGTAACTATGCTTGAAATATTGCTGCTGAATTTTAATAAATCATAGAAGAACCAACAATGCTATATGTTTTACTTCTGAAAAGAAATCCTCCCAGACCATTAGATGTCACAAGCATCTGTGGCATGATTGTTTCTATTTGATTTCCCTGTCCTGCTTCGTTAGGTGCTGGTATTACACAGGCAACTTTTTGCAAACAAAGATAGAAAAAGAATGTTTTGGCATAGACAATCTACTTCACACTACCAATGGTCTCCTAGAAATTAAGGCATTACCTTGTTGTGTTGTGTGCTACCTAAATGCAATTGATTGTCAGTACAAAAACCATTAATTAAAACAAATGCAATTCCTGCTTCTATGCTGAACACTATGTTAGTCAATTTCTAAGAGCAATAAGAGCAGCCTACAAAATATTAAATTAGTCATCATATTTTAGTTATAACCTGAATACGTCAAAGCCCCAAGCTTGTCAACCATCTACAAGGCACAAGTCAGGGGCATGATGGAATACTCTCCACGTGCCTGGGTGAATGCAGCTCCAACAACACTCAAGAAGCTTGACACCATCCAGGACAAAGCAGCTCATTTAGTTGACTGCCCATCCACAAATATTCACCCTCTCAATCACCAACACATATGTAACATCTACAAGATCCACTGCAGAAACTCACCAAGCCTCCTTAGACAGCACTTTCCAAACCTATGACCGCTATCATCTAGAAGGACAAGGGCAGCAGGCACATGGGAACATCACTACCTGGAAGTTCCCCTCCAAGCCACTCACCATTCTGACTTAGAAGTATATCACCGTTCCTTCACTGTCGCTGGATCAAAAGCCTGGAACTCCCTCCCTAACAGCACTGTGGGTGTACCTACACCACATGGACTGCAGCGGTTCAAGAAGGCAGCTCACCACCACCTTCTCAAGAGCAATTCACAGAATCACAGAGCAGAAGAGGCCCTTCGGCCCATCGAGTCTGCACCGACACGTGAGAAACACCTGACCGACCTACCTAATCCTATTTACTTGGCCCATAGCCTTGAGTGTTATGACATGCCACGTGCTCATCCAGGTACGTTTTTAAGGATAGGCAATAAATGCTGATTTAGCCAACGACACCCACATCCATGAAAGAATAAAAAATATGTATACTTGCAGTACAATACCCAGTAAACATTGGGAACAGATTGTGTTAGACATTGGGCAAACTTTAGCAGATCAACTTTCAGACTGAATACGCAATGTCACGGTGAAATAGTTATAATTGGTGTTTTTCATTACAAATTTGACGCTTGATGAAACAAAATTTATCTCCATTCTCTGAACTTTCGCTTGATCATTACTAGTCTCACATAATTTTGAGGTAGCTGCTTTCCAAGAGACTTGAATCCTGCGTATTTCACCAAGGGGTTAAACTGTGAACAACTGGAGTTAAGTCTTCGGGATCGTTTCCCGGTAAAACCCGTTTCCTCTAAACGCCCTCCTCGTTTTTTGCCCGTTCCACTTTCTGTTTTTGCCTTCCACTTTCTGTCCAGTTGTTTCCACCCTCGAATAAACACAGTATCAGGAATAATTTAAATAAAAGTCAACTTGACGGCCATATCACATATTCTTCAAGGTTAAACTCCGACCGGTGAGGCTCCCTCAATGACCCTTGGAGGCCAGAGCCGGCCAGGCCCAGCCGGATGGGTGTTTGCCTGGACCCGGGCCCGGGCTCCTTCTCCCCGCCGCCCGGGGAAGGCAGAGTGCCCGCCGAAAAAAGGTCCCAAAAACCGGCCGCCGACAGCCACCTCCTTGCTCCGGGAGGCGCCCACCCGCTCCCCAACTGACCCGTCTCTGCCTGTGAGGGAAGGACACTCAGGCCGCCCGCTCTTTCCCAGAAAAACCCGAAGCGAGGAGGAGAAAGCAGCCAAAGAGGAACTCACCTGGCCTGGAGCGCCCAGACAACTGCGATCTAACACTACCCGCCTTCCGCTTCCGTGTCCGTCCCAACACAGCGTCCAGGGAACAGTGAGCCCGCACAATAGTTCCGCAGGACAGACTTACCCTCAGCTGAAGTCCTCATCCTCCAGCTACCATGTCCTAAGAGGGTTTTGTTGGCGACCATGGCCTTACACTGGATTGGTGCATGATTATGCTTGGCAAGGTACTGCAGTGGTTTGCCGTTGCCTTCTGCCATATGGCTGACCCGAAAACTGTCCCGCTCTTACTGCCTGCCATCAGGCGTGCTGGAAGGATTGGCTGATACCTGTTTAGCAGGTTATGAACACACCTTCAGAGGCCGTCAAGTCCTGGAGTGGGAGTTGAATTACAGAATGGTTACAGTGCAGAATGAGGCCATTCGGCCCATCGTGTCGGCACCAGCTCTAATTAGCAATGCACCTAGTGCCATTCCCCCATCTTCTCCTTGTAGCCCTGCACATTCTTCCTTTTCATATAACAGTCTAATTCTCTTTTGAATGCCTCGATTGAATCACACTCTCAGGCAATGCATTCCAGGTCCTAGCCATAACCAAAATATATGAGTTGGGGTGCTACATAAGATCACAAACTCTGCTCTGATCTGTACTGACAAATTTAACCTCAGCACCAGGCATGGTAGTTCGAAGCAAGGCAGAGAGCATTATCTGAAGTCAAAATTAACCTTTGCTCTCAGCCCCTCCCCAGAAGTAGCTGCTGGCCACACTGTCCAGGCTCATACTTGGCCAGGTATCACAACAAGGGGTACCATTGGACAAACCATATTGGCTCAGATTTCACTGTCAGCTGCAAAGCAAGGGTGTTCACCGCTGACCTTGAAGAAATGTTGCCTATAAAGATCTAGCAATCTTTGTGGCGAGAATTTCCAACTTCCCGAAGGCAGTTTAAATCTGGCACCAAATCACGCGGATGTCTTGGCATGTAGCAGCAGTGATGTCAGCAAGCAGATAGGCAGCCATTCACATTGAAGTATTCACACACAGCAAACCAGGAAGTTAAAAGCACTTAATAGCCCTCATTTTGAAATTAAATTTTCAGATACTTAAATAAATGTATTGAAATAGAGGCTTAAATAAACATTTTTTATGTTTTTAAAAATATGTGAACATTTGATTGTTCTGGAGAAATCAGCATGCCACAAAGATAAAACTAGCTTTAAGGGCCAATAGGGGCGTTTAACATTAATTATGAAGTTAGCAAAAACCTGCCTCACTCAACAACGTGTAACTTTCTCCAGGGTTTTTTACAGCGAGACCAACAGTTTTAAGAGTAGCAGTTCTCGTCAATTCCTGATTTCAAGGGAGAGAGCGGTCTGCGGGAACTGCTACATCATACGCTATGGGGGAGCATGGACTCACGAACTGCAAGTTCTGTTTTTCTGAATTATTCTGCGTGAGCCCCAATTCTCAAAGTTGCTCCCAGTTTCAGTGAAATAATCATGGCGAATATTGAGTTTCATTATTATTATCACCAGAAAATTTGGGCCAGTAAGAGTCAACACCTTTGGAAGGAGTAGGGAGAAGGTTTGTAAAAAAACATGATGTTTCTTACTATGTATCTTCAAAAAATCATTAAATGTCACAATGAGGAATTTAAGAAATTAACAGAACTTCAAAACTACCAATTATATTTTATTCACTTGGCACAATATGAAGAACTATTTTCTCAGAATTAAAAATTTTGAAGAGTTCTTTTAGAGATGGCACCAACTTCAGCGAGAGGCATCATAATGCTGTGAAAATGACGTAAGGAATATAATGCACAGCTGTTTCATTGATCTTCCTTTGCAAGCTGACAGCACTTGCTTCACTCCATCTCTCAAAAGCATCACTTAATCTACTAAATTATTATGTAGTTAGGGGCCTTCTTTTACAGAAACAATTTCCACATCATGGAGATTGGCAGCTGCACAATATTTTCTAATTTCTGAAATGTTGACATTAGGAAAGCTGACTTTCCATTCTGGCTTGTTATTAGCTACTGAAGTTCCACAGCTGTATAACACATACCAAGCCATACATTGGGCTGGGTTTTGTGGAGCCTACTGGAGTGGACAAGATGGTGGGTGGGCACATAGAATTGCGTGGGAGGCCATGCGCCAGATTCAGCCACAGGAAAACTGTAAGCAATTAAGTCAATGGCTGGAAGGTAACAAGGAAACTTGCAGCCTGTTGGCAGCGGGAAGCTCATCAATATGCTTAATTGCCCTCTTGCATGTAATTTAAATGCAATTCAACGCTGATTAATGCTTCTCCCTGATTTAGTGAAACTCACATGTGTCTCTCATACCTTCAGTAATACGCCCAATAAAAGCTGGTGACTTTTATGTGGCTTCCTTGACTCAGTGTGAGACTCCTTTGGACTTCCAGGAGATTGGATTGATCTTGGAGATGTTTTCTCTGTGTAACAAATTGCTGAGCTGACACTTTGAGGGGCAGAGCCTCAGGCAGGAAATTCAGATCCTAGAAGTACCAGGTCCAAAATTTAAAGGGCCATCCCTTAAAGTGGCATCACACATCTGAGTCCCTAAGAGGGGATACTTAGGAGGCTGCCTGCAAGTAAATGGAGAGGTAGTGGCAGCATGGGAATCATCCAACCTGTTCTTCATTCTCAAGTGCTGGAGGAAATGCACTGGATGGACTGAGACATCTTGGACCCCAGCTGAACCCGTTGATGCTCTTGTGTGATGGCGAAGTAATCTTCTCCCTGCACTGTGTTTTTATGCTGGAGCAACAAAAATTCAGATGCCAGAGACTTAGCTGCAGACTTTCTTAAAAAGCCTACAAGGCAATTTCTAACTGTAACACAGGGCTGGTTGCCCTTTAAACATGGTGCCAGATCCTGCGAGGACATCACATAATGCAGCCTTCCCGACGTCAGAGTCACCCCCTGCCATGTGATCCAGCGGCAAGTTCGCCTCACTCACATTCACGAGCTTGCTGTCACATAATCAGATTCAGCCGATGGCCACAGACCCACACCACATCCTTGACAACTTTCAGGCCTGTAGGTGGATCCATCGATGATAGGGCTAAATCCAGCCCAATAAGTTTAACTACCTCACACTTGGTACACAAAATTAATGCTTAGTTTCAGAATACAGAATCAGCTAATTTAAATGCTTAAAGATAGCATGGTAAAGACATGATGTCTGTTATTTGTTGACTTTGCATTTACACATAGCTTTGCATGTGTCTGTGAAGTGTCACAACTGGCAGTATTGTATTGTGGCACAGAGAACGTGATAGATAATTTAGACCAGTAGGTTGGAAAATACAACAGATAGGTCATGAAAACAGGAGCCTCATCAGAATAAAAGATGAAGTTGCAGAGTATGGCTGTAGGTGGATTCATTTTCTATCTTAGAAATCATTTACATCTTCACAGACATTTGTCACCAAGGTACTCAAAATAACTTTCAGAACCAATATTGATTCAACAGATTACATTTTAATTATTGAACATTTGCAATAATTCCATAATTTATTTAATAACATAAATATTACAGATTTTCTTCTCAACATTCCATTGATGAAGTAATATTAACTGGTATAATAATGGGTAATAACAGCTAACAGTGTACACCATAGTGTCATAAACATTTTCAGCAAGAGCACAAGATGCAATGCTCACTTGGAAAGCCAATGTCAATCAAAATTACCTGGATATACAAACACTATTACTCAGGCCAATAATTTAGTCAAGATGTGTATTCAGATCAGTTACAATCTCAAGAATTATACCACTAAGATTACATATAATTTAGGTACCTTTACATTTTCAGGCTTATTAAATCTGCTTCAAATGTATCTGACTATTCAGATTAACACCTTTCTGTTATTGGCAGGCCAGAAGTCTGTGCAGAGGGGAAGAAATGAGAATGCAAGATTCCATGGTTCTGAGTTTCTAATGAGACCGTATCAACCCAGAACATAAGAAATTGGGGCAGGAGTAGACCACTTGGCACATTGAGCCTGCTCCGCTATTCAATACGCTTATGGGCTTCAACTCCACTTTCCTGCCATTCTGCATATCCCTTGATTCTCTGAGAGACTAAAATCTATCTATCTCAGCCTTTAATCTATTCAACAATGGATCATCCACCACCCTCTGGGGTAGAGAATTCCAAAGATTCACAACCCTTTAAGTGAAGAAATTTCTCCTCTTCTCCCTTAATGATCGGCCCCTTATCCTGAGACTGTGCCGCCTTGTTCTAGATTCCCCAACCGGGGAAAACAGCCTCTCAGTGTTTATCCTGTTTGAATGAGATCACCTCTCAAACTCCAGAGCTCAGTTTAATTAGCCTCACAATAGTACAACCCTCTCACCCCAGAAGTTGCTGTTGATGTGTTAAGCTTGGTTCTCTTCTGGCTACTAGAGACTGTTGGTCTACTAGGTGTCTCATTTTCCTGGAACAGGCTGCTAGCCTGTCCTCAAGGGCTATAATTTGAGGGGTGCCACATAGCTAGAAACTATTCACACAACAGGCCCTGTTCTTTGCAACAGAAAGATGTCCACGCATTGTGCTTTTTTTCAACTAAACTAAAGCTTGTGGGACAGCTGTTCCTTGGTTCATTCCCCATGGCAATGCCTTGTCCAATCAGAGTCAACCTACCTGGTTTGAATTTAGACAAAAGCTTGGCAGTTAACTGTTCCCTGGTGCATTCTCCATGGCAATGCCTCTATCAATCAGAGTCCACTTGCCAACCGATCAGCACCCTCTTCCCATGCACTATAAATTGATGTTCCCTTAGTGATTTGGTATTTTTGTGAATCTATCCTGAAGAGTGTGAGATGAAAAGCTTCGACAGCAATGCTCAAGTACTGTACTATCAACCGATTATTTGTATACCTCCTGTGTTGCGCTGTTAAGGGGTTAATTATAGCTTAGCAATCGGAGGCACAAAACCTGCAGCTTTATTCACAATTTTGCTGTTTTCAATCTGTAGGCTAAAATTTGGCTGGGTCAATCAATGGAAAGAGGGAAATGATAATCCTCTTATTCAGCTGTGAACTACAAGTAAAGGGCAGATGAACACTGGGGACTGGTAAAACAAAGACAAATATTTACTAAGCCGAAGTACTGTAAAAATGTTTTTACACTGAAAGCACTATATGAATGCATGTGATAGTTGTTGTAGAATGGTATACTCTAAAGTGAGAAAAGCTAGTTTCACTGACCAGGCTGTGCAAGGATTCAGGATGAGGAGGCATGAAATGTATGGCACTAATGGCTCACCATCCCCGTAAACTCACTGGTAGGGTGAGAAAAAGTGGCTGAAAGCAGAGTGCACTGATTTTGATGCACAGCTGAAGCAGGTCCAGGACCACCAGAACACTAACAGGTTGTTAAGCAACAAGCAAACTTACTCTTCCCACAAGAGAATCACTTTGAAAGAGTGATAACTGAGGTGTCATTCAGCTAAAACAAAGCACAAACACTAAGGACAGTAGCATGCCAACTCAATCTGCCAATATTCACACTACATAATAAGAGAAAGTAAATATTCTACACATATTTTGTAACAAGAGTCCACCAGTAATGGCAATTGCTTATTGTTATAAGTTTTGGTCTGCCTTCGGTATTATCTTGGATTCAGTGGGGCTGGTCACTTCCGTAAACGGATCCTGTGTCTCTTACATTCAGGAGTTCACCCATACTGCTCAGTATCTAATTATACAGTCATGCAATCTAGGGGAGTAGCCATAGGTCTTTTTTCTGATCCAAGCTAGATATTGTGTCCTTTGTATGTGACCTCACATGCCCTTCTCCAATCTTGTGTTGGAGGGGTGCCCTCATAACACTTCAGTGTTAGGGCTTTATTTTGCACACAACTGAATGAACTTGCTTCCCTTAACTTCAAATCCTTACCATGAATAAAGAAAATAATAAACTACATTCCCATCCCCTGAGTTAGAGGACTGATTAATGCTCGCTTTTAATCAGTCTACCATTGAACCAGACCAAGGCTTCTTATAAATTGCCTACACGTGTCTCGTCTTTCAACCAATCATCCCAACTACCCGTTCCCTTTTGTCTTCTCCTTATGTCCCCAGGAAGTGTCCTCCAGAACCCTGAACAGATTCTCAATGACATCCCGTTGTCGGGCTTCCATGCTCCCCATCTGGTATAAATGGCTGATTGAATATTGAGAAAAACTAATGAATTATTGCCCCATGGCTTTGTCTCAGTGGTTGCAGCAAAAGATTTTGAAGCAAGTTTAAAGGTGCGTCAACCCACTTTAATTTAAAATACAGCACTGAAATGGAACTAATTTCCAAAATTCTTTCTGAAGAAAATTGGTCAAACAAATCCCAATACATGACAATGTCATTAAGGAACTAAGAATGAAGGCGTAGGGCAAGGTGGTTTGCATGTAAATAAATTGGCAGAGATGGGTTGTCTATTTGGCTGTGGCACTTCTTGGAGGGCATTTGGTACCAGTGCTAGGTGCACCAGTCCTCCTTGTTGCAATTCTGGTCCTGCTGCTACATCCTTGTTGGCATTTTCATCCTTTTACTCTGCCTTAGCTTTGTCATCCTGGGCAAGATGAGGCCTCATTTCATGGTGAAGTTAGGGAGTATACAGCAGATAACAAATGTTATGGACTCTTTGGAGGAGGGGATTACTGTACTGTAGAGCTGCCCCTAATTGTGCTAGATGTGCAAAGATACACAACTATTTAGAAAGCTAGTAAATTCTGACTAGCAACTCCCAAAAATAACTAACACAAGCCCATTGAAAGTTGGGAACTCAAGAATGGCTCCAAGTGTTGGCCTTATGACACCTGAAGAGTAGATGAGAGTGCATTGACATATGTTTGTTGTCGCTCAGCCAATAAACAATCATTCTTGCTGTGGGGGGAGAAAGAAAAGTGTAAGAAGTGCAGTTTGCAGCGGTGGTGGAAATGAGAATAGAAGGTGCAGGATTTATTTTCTCTGGGATTCTGAGAACTACCCTCCTAGAAAATGTTGATTTTAGGGATTTCATTTAGTGAATTTACTGGCATTTTTGAGTCTTTTAAAACAATTATAATCTCTCTGATAAGGGTTACAGGTATTTCAAATATGAAAATAAAAGTAGGTGCTCAAATTTCATATGAATTTCAGCATCCAGTTTCTGTCATTATGATCTAACCCCAAGATAAAAACGAAAAGCTAAAAGCTACTGTGGATGCTGGAAATCCAAAACAAAAACAGAATTACCTGGAAAAACTCAGCAGGTCTGGCAGCATCGGCGGAGAAGAAATCAGTTAACGTTTCGAGCCTTCATGGCCCTTCGGCAGAACTGAAGCATAGTTAGAAGAAGGGAGAAATATAAACTGGTTTAAGGATGGGGGGGGGGGGGGGGGGGGGGGAGAGAGAGAGAGAGAGAGAGAGACGTTGAGGGTGTGGTGATTGTGGAGATGAGCAGATAATCAAAAGATGTCACAGACAAAAGGGTCAAAGAGGTGTTGAAGGTGGTGATATTTGTCTAAGAAAAGTGCTAATTAAGAATGGAAGACAGGATATTCAAAGTACAGCTCTAGTGGGGGTGGGGTGGAAAGACTAACAAGGTTTTAGTTTTAGATTTAAAAATAATGGAAATAGGTGGGTAAAGAAGAATCTATATAAATTATTGAAAAAAAAGCGGGGTGGGGGGGGGGGGGAGAAACGGGGTGGGGATGAGGGGAGGGGGAGTTTAAGATCTAAAGTTGTTGAATTCAATATTCAGCCCGGAAGGCTGTAAAGTGCCTAGTCGGAAGATGAGGTGCTGTTCCTCCAGTTTGCGTTGGGCTTCACTGGAACAATGCAGCAAGCCAAGGACAGACATGTGGACAAGAGAACAGGGTGGAGTGTTAAAATGGCAAGCGACAGGGAGGTTTGGGTCTTTCTTGTGGACAGACCACAGGTGTTCCGCAAAGCGGTCGCCCAGTTTGCGTTTGGTCTCTCCAATGTAGAGGAGACCGCATTGGGAGCAACGAATGCAGTAGACTAAGTTAGGGGAAATGCAAGTGAAATGCTGCTTCACTTGAAAGGAGTGTTTGGGCCCTTGGACGGTGGGGAGAGAGGAAGTGAAGGGGCAGGTGTTGCATCTTCTGCGTGGGCATGGGGAGCTGCCATAAGTGGGGGTTGAGGAGTAGGGGGTGATGGAGGAGTGGACCAGGGTGTCCCGAAGGGAACGATCCATACGGAATGCCGTCAGGGGGGGTGAAGGGAAGATGTGTTTGGTGGTGGCTCATCTCCACAATCACCACACCCTCAACGTCTCTCCCCCACCCCCCCCCCCACCTTAAACCAGTTTATATTTCTCCCTTCTTCTAACTATGCTTCAGTTCTGCCGAAGGGCCATGAAGGCTCGAAACGTTAACTGATTTCTTCTCCGCCGATGCTGCCAGACCTGCTGAGTTTTTCCAGGTAATTCTGTTTTTGATCTAACCCCAAGTTCATTAATGTTAATTTGCGAAAGGAACCCTTTTACAACAAACATCTACAATAATCTCAATCAACAGTGCATCTGACATTCACAAGAAAAAACTAGCTCACTGTCGATTTGTCCCTATTTTGGACCCCCTTCCAGATTAGAGGTTGATGAGGAAATTACCTGAATGAAGGGTATGTTGATTTAACTTTTTAAAAAATAAATGCTTTTAGGCAGTTTAAAGAGAGAGGGATGCATCAATATCATTGTAACAAAACCCTGGAACTGAGTTTTGATGAAGGGATTAATCCATTTTTTCCTCTTTTACATGTTCATTAACAGCTTGCATTTCAAGCATTCTCTCTTCTTAAAAGCTGAAAACACATTAAGCTGGTGAAACGGGGTTAAGATCTCACACTATATCTTATAAAATATAGGCACACATCCTCATAGCTAATTTCTAAAATTTTAAAACTGGACAATTACTTTTTTTTAGAATGACTGAAGCTATGTCTGGCTGTGACCCTAAAAAAAGAGCTATCAGGGCAGTATTGCAAGGACTTGCACCTCATTATCTCTGAAGAGACACTAATGACCCCTGTGGACTGCAGAGACCAAATTCAAAGGAATTATACAAAGGCCATCTCCATTTCATAAACCAGGTCAAGCCAGCCGGAGCTGAGTCGTCTGCTAGGTCAAAGGCCCCTGTAACTTTCCTTTCAAATTCTTAATGGTTGGAACATTAACGACCCCAGACAAAGGAGTATACACCCTTTGTCAAAGCCAAAGTGGAGAGGTGGGAGTCATGTGACATGATCCCCCTAGCAGGGAGAACCAATTATACTGTCTTGCGGTACTGCAAATCATTCAGCTATCTTCCATCTATAGCAGCACAGAAATGGGGCTCTGTCCAGGTTTGAATGCCTGGTCCCCATCCACACTGTTTCTACTGGAACTCCTGAACTTCTGTACCATTGCCTACAAGACTAATTCATCTCCACTTGCCTGTCTCATCGTGGAAGTTATTTTTACTTGAAATGTGAATTATCCAACATCAGTTTTCAACCTGCTGACCTCTGTGAAGGAATACACAATTGGACTTTGATTCTGGTCTCTGGACTCATGTGAAAAAATAATTCTTTATTCTGTGGTCCTTGCCCTGTAAATTTTCTTCCTCTATCCCTCGTTTATTGTATGAATGCACAGGGGGCCACGTAGCAACAGTTGATGTTATTAATGATTCCCTTTCCTCTGGCACCCTCCCTTTTAAAGCTGCTGTCACCTCTAACTTAAAAAAAATGCCCTTGACCCATCCAATTCAGTGATTTTCTTATCTTTAAACCCTCTTTCCTAACGTCCTTGACCATGTTATTGCATCTCAGCTCTGTACTCACATGTCCTGAAACCCCTGTTTGAATCCTTCCAGTTTGGCTCCTTTCCATTTTGTAACACTAATATGGCCCTGGTTAAAGTCATAAAAGACACTATCAGTGATTGTGACCATATTGCATTTTATTTCCTTGATCTTTTTGTAATTTTTGACACAGCCAAACATGCCATTTCCTCCACTGCTTCTCCTCTATTGTCCAATTGTTGGGCTGCCCTTGTGTAGTTTTGCTGGACAACAACAGTGCATCTACAGCAGTTACAGCATTGACAGCTTCTTTTCCCTTCCCCATTTTGTCATTCTGGAGTCAACTTGCTCTATTTCCTGGCTCTCCATTATCCACTAACCATAAACAGCAACTTGTCCAAAGACCTGCTAATCTATCCCTCACTAAGTCTTTCTCATTCTTTAACTTCTGCTGTCTTTCCAATCAGTACTAGTTTCCTGTCCCCCAAAGCATCCAAATTAAAATCCTAGATTTCAAATCCCTTCATAACCTTGCTCCTCCCTTCCTCTACAATTTCCTCCCTCCCGTATCCCATTGCATTCCAACTTTGGCCTTCTGTGCAACTCCTGCACCTCAACCTACGCATCCTCCTTCTCCACCATTGGTGGAACAGCATTCAGTCACTTTGTCTTATTCTCTGGAACTGTCTCCCTCAACCCCTCTGCCTCTCTAGGAAACTGGATTAAAAATTTCATACCCACCTATTGATCTAGCTACAGGTGGGCATCCTAGTATATTGGTTGCATTATCAGCCATGAGGATCAAATTTTATGTTAAAACTCATGTACAATTTTAGTTAGGATAAACCACACGTACTAATGATGCCCTCTTCTGGGCACTTGTATTTTAGTGTGCACTTTAGTTTGCTGACGTTGGACATGCCCTGTGTCATACCATTAGTCTACTTGAAATGGACCTCCAGACACTTCTCCTAATCATCTCCATGGATCACTATTTCATTCCCCACATTATTTCTCCATAAAGCACTTTGGGACATTTTGTATATTAAAGGCATTTTATAAGTACAAGTTGTTGTAATTGAGGTCACTGAAGGGTCTGTCGGGAAACAATAGAGTCGCAAGAGTAACATTAGACATATACAAATTACACATATTAAATTCTACAGATCCAATATTGTTGTAAAGAGGACAAAGGCTTTGCAACCACAACTATTATGGATGCTGCCAAGTCATGGTTCATATTGGCAAGCTGCAGGTTCCTTGGTACACTGCATTTTTTCCTGTGATTGCACAAAAAAAATCAACAGGAAATTCCATTTGAAGTAATATCCTTTCCTCCCTAAGACTTATTACAAGCTGAGACTGCTCCATCATTCAGTAAGATCATGGCTCAACTTGTAAGTCAACTCCACTTTCCCTCTCTATCCCCATATTCCTTAACTCCTTTACTATCCAAAAATCTATTGACTGAGCACCCAGCCGTCTGGGGTAGAGGACCTGTAAGTGAAGAAAATTTTTATCATCTCAGTACTAAATGAGCGACCGCTTATCCTGAGGCTATGACCCTTAGTTTTAGACTATCCAACCAGAGGGACAGTTTCTCGGCATTCACCCTGTCAGGATCTCAAAGAATTTTATATGTTTCAATGAGATCATTTCTCATTCTTCTAAACTCCAGAGAAGATCATCCCATTCTATTCGATCTCTCCTTGTAGGGTAGCTCTCTCATCCCAGGAATCAATCCAGTGAATCTTTGTTGCACCATCTTTCAGGCATGTATTACCTTCCTTAGGCAGGCAAACTGAAACTGGACAACGTGCATAGTTTTAGTTTGCCTGCCTAAGGAAGGATATACAAAGTACGCCAGGTGTGGTCAAAGCCATATAGAATTGCAGCAAAACTTCTTTATTTTAAAAGGAAAACAAGTGGATGCTGGAAATTTGAAACAAAAACAGAAAATAGTAGAAATACTCAGCAGGTATGGTAGCATTTGTGGAGAGAGAAACATTAACATTTCAGGTCAGTGACTTTTCATCAGAGCTCAGTGTTTGATGAAACATCACTGAGCTGAAATTGAGTCCAATTCTAACTGTGTAAGTGAATGTTCTTGAATGAGTTAAAATTGGACCTGCTAACTTGTTTCTCCCTCCATAGAAGCTGCCAGACATGTTATTTTCAAGGCTTCTTGGTTGCCTAATTGCTTGCTGTACCTGCATGTTAACTCATCATGTTCAAATCCATTCATGATCTCACCCCTCATTATCTTTGTAACTATTTTTCATCCCAACAACCCTCCAAGAATTTTTGTGCTCCTCGAACTTTAGGCTTTTGTGCATATGACCACTCTGTTCATCCCACCATTGACGGCCATGGTTTCAGTCATCTCGGCTCTAAACTCTTTGGCAGTGTAGATTTTTGTTTGATTATACTTCTGTCAATTGACTTAAGTGCCTTATAATGTTCTACTCTGTTAAAGCCGGTATTAAATATGTTATTGTTGTTTTGGTAGTTTGAAAAGGAAACCAGCAAAGTGGCACATGCACATTAAAAGAAAAACAAAAGTTAAAATGAACCCATAGTCTTACTCCACTTTATTCAGTTTATGCTATGATTTTCCGTTGCAAAATAGCAAGCTCAGATTTTACAACTGGCACTTCTTAATCCATAAGATCACTGTACAATACTGGAGACATCAGACATCAAAAACTACTAACTGATGGATATAGTAGCTACAGCTAAAATCTATTGATCATAGAATTAATTTTATTGCCAAAATCCATGAAAGGATTTAAACAAGAGGATGAGGATTTTAAAACTGATGGTTTGGGCTGGAGAAGACATGGGAGTGGCACTAGGTGAATTGCTTCTTTGGATGCCAACGCAGATATGATGGGCTGAATGGCATCCTTCTGTGCTGTAACCAATCTGTGACTGGAAGCCAATGTAGATCTGTGAGGACTTGATTCACAGCACAGCACTGTGCGCATTAAAATTTAAAGTTAAAGCAGTGTGACAACATAGAGGAAGTGGAGAGATGGGACTAATGTAGACAGTATACATGTGGAAACTGATTGAATGTCTATGGATAATGTTGCCACATGGCAACACATGGCTAAGGAAGAGGGGAGGAGCCAAGCATAGATCCTAGGGGAACTCCAGAGGTATTATTGCCAGGGCAAGAAAAGAAATCAAGCATGGACATTAGGTGGCACAGTGAGCTGCCATTGTTCCAGTTCTGTCAGCTCTGTAACCTGTATTTAATTCAGCCCAACTAGATGAGAAGATTATCTTTGTGCGAGAGGGTTCCACATGAAATGAGGGAAAATTACATGCTAATGGTTATACACTTGTAATGAAATTATCCCTAAATTGGTAATCTTTCTGCGATTGATAGTGATAGATCATGATACGAATTTAAATGGCAATTAGGTTCAATACGAGGTGTTTTTCTGAAGTTGGGGCAGAAACAGAGGGGATCACTCCTGTTAGCTTATTGCACCATATCTACCCTGGGGATGCTTGATGTTAAATACTGGTAACTGAAATGGCCAAATATTGCAATTCACAGTGCTAACATCCTTCACAACTAAGTTGATATCTACTGGGCTATGCCAAGTTCTGTCCATAGTGAAACAAATGCACCTTCACAGCTTAATAGATCTTTACTTGTTTGTGTCAAAAATGAAACAGTTTATCTTGTTTTAGCTTTGGTAGGGATCCTTTGAATTATTTAGAAAACTAGCTATAGTCAGAATCTTTTCTCAAGCTAAACTCAATAGAAATGTAATTTCTGAAAAAAGAGATTTTTTTTTTGTCAAAGCTTTTTGTCCTGCACTCATCAGGACAATTTGCAAGAAAATACCAATGTCAGGGGAAACAACATATTTATACTGTATGAGAAGAGAGTGCTGATTGGTAGAGGCATTGCCATGATTGTTGAAGTGTAATTCCAGTAGTTAAAATAACATATAGGCATGTTACCAAAGTATTTGGGCTATAGAAGATATTAAGACATAGGAAGTTGGGACTCACTTATGAATGATCCAAAATACAGAAGTTGAAAAACCTACTGTGAGAAAGGGAGGGAAGGACCCATCCCCACAAAATATAAGTTTCCCTCACCTTAATGTACATGGTACTCTACAACAGTGGTGGTTGTGGGGGTGGGGGGAGGACATTAAAAAGAGGCAAGATCAGGGTATCAAAATAATATTCTTTCAAGAATTCTCAATTTCTGTGGAGTGCCAATGATGTGCTTTCTAATCCAGGGAGTTGTTGCTGATGCAGTGTCCTTCCAAGGCATTCTGTGATTCATAACGTTGCTGATATACAGAAATTAAAGGGTAAACATGGCTATGGTTAGTAGAGAAATAAGCACACCGTAATTGTAAAAGAATATACACGTGTGAGAGAGGGACCACCACAGTAATGTATGGCAAGTTCTGAACCAATCCCTATCACTTTATACTGCCTACTGTTTACCTGATTGTTTTGTCTCTTTTCCTGGGCTTGAGAGGATTGTGGAAAGTTCTTGCAACAATGAGATTAAGTTTGAGGGAACTTGAACGCGACCCTTTTATTCAGTGGACACTCCAATTATGTAGCATACTGTTTCTGTGATTGGATTGTTTGTCTATCCACTTTATGTCAGGCACTTTGACACATGAGTGAATGACTCAAGGAATTTCGCACGATTCGAACTAATTTAGTTCAAGGTAACTTTTGGTGGTTTGGACATGATCTTTAAGAAGATTTGACATGAAATAATAGCTGCATTGTGGTCTACAGGAGATACCATTATATTATGTATTTTCCAAGAAGCCTACGTGAGACAGAAATGGACATTAATCTATTACATGTATAATAGTCAAAGGAAAAATAGCTTTTTCTATGCTATTTTAATCCACACTGTGGAGGTTAGTATTGTTCTCTAAAGTAGTAAGTGTAACAATTAATGCTTTGAATTTAAAATGCTCAATTCATGTAATATTTGCAAAAAAAAAATCTTTAAACAAGATTTGGTAGTTTAAGCATTGTTTTGCAACAAAAAATGATACACAGTGTAAAACTGTGAAGATTTTTTTATTCCTCTTCTGAGCAAGACCATTATATATCACTTATAAGTACTTGGGAGTTATAATGCACAACTCATTTGTAGAAGTAATTATATCTCATAGATTCTGATTTGTAACAAGCAAGAAAAAGGTAATCTTGATCATAAGATTCCAGGGATATTGCAAATAAAGTGATTAAGAACTTCAAGTTCCAGCCAGGCCAGTGGTTTGCAAACTTTTTCTCTGTGGGGACCATTCCAAAATATCAACAAAGAATAGGAGGCCCCCAGAAACAATGTCAAACTCCTGGGCTTACCATGTCCTAAAATCAGCTATAAACAGGAAATCATTAACATTACAGAAAGTTATTAGTATAGAGCAGGAGAAATAATATGTCAATAAATTGACAAAAGAAGTCCAGATTTAAAGTTTTGAGACATTGCTGACAATGCAAAATATGCCAGGTAGATATACAGAAATCTGTTAGTCTCAGAGAGACCTTTGAGATCCCATTGTGATACCCCTAAGGCCCATGGATCACCCATTTGAATATCAATGATCACAATAATTGTGTCGCTAGTTGTGTGCTAGAGTCAAACTAAATTATATTTGATGCAAATTTGTCTTTCCGCCATCTCAGCAGTGAAATTGTCTTGGCTACAAGAAAAAAATCCTGGTATTAGAAGCTAGCATCTTTCTGATTACCGTAACTTTTTTGATATCATTATTCGGTTCCGATATACCCTAGCATGTGCAATGTAATACTAAATACTGATCTTGGAAAGATGCATTGTTCTTGGCCTGTAATTATGGTTATTTGCTTTGGATGTCGATCTCATGCTCAGTTCTAAGTTGAAGCAGGTGCTGCTTACCATTAACACGCATATTTGTTGTAGTTTGTTTTGTATATCAAGTTTCTTAGTTGCTGACTCAACTTTCTATACTATATTATTAACCTTGCACACTATAGTAAGTCTAAACAATAAGGTCGATTCCTCTTAAATACAACTCAAATCCATTATATTCACCTATCCAATATTAGTTTACCATTTCAGCACTTTGATGAATTTCTCCCAAATATTCAAATCGTAATCAACTGAAATTGTTTGGACAAAAAATAATGGAACTAATACAGTAAACTATTTTTCTGGTGGCTGTACTGTATAACATTGTATTGATAAAAAAAGAACAAAGAACAAGAACCTATATTTAATTAGCACCTTTTATTTTATAAAACTCCCCAAGGTGCTTCACAGGAGCATTATAAAACAAGGTATGACACCGAACCACATAAGGAGATATTACATCAGCTTGGTCAAAAGGGTAGATTTTAAGTAGTGTCTTAAAGGTAGTAAGCAAGTTGAAGGCAGGGTATTCCAGAATTTGGGGCCAAGGCCCATCCACAACCTCCCTTTCCTCCCCAAAGTCCTTGGACATTTTGTCACTTCCCAAATCCAATGCAATCTTTCTCAGAACTCTACATTTGAATTCCTCCAATCAGGTTTCCACCCTATCATAGCACCAAAACAGCTCTCATCAATATCACAAATGGCATCCTACATGTATATGACAAACGTAAACTTTCCTTGTTCTTCTCAATCTATTTACAACTTTTGACACACACCAATCCTCCTCCAATGCCTCTCCATGTCACACAGCTGGGTGGGGGTGCTCTCACCTGTTTCCAGTCTAACTATCTAATTGTAGCCACAGGATTACTTGCAATGGCTTCTTTTCCTGCTCCTGTACTAATACCTCTGGTGTCCCCCAAAGATCTATCATTGACACCCCCCTCCCCCCACCATCCTATTTCTCATCTACATGCTGCCCCTTGACAACATTACCTGAAAGCAGAGTGTTAATTTTCACATGTATGCTGACCAGTTCTATCTCACCACCACCTGAGTCAAATCCTCTACTGTTGTTAAAATATCAGATGCTCATCTGACATCCAGTACTGGATAAGTAGAAATTTCCTCCAATTAATTATTGGGAAGACTGAAGCAATGGGTTTTTGGTTCTCACTTCAAAGTCCATTCCCTAACTACTGAATCCATCCCTCTTCCTGGCAAGTCGAGATTAAATTCTTCGCAACCTTGGTGTCACATTTGACCCCGAGATGAGCTCTCAGCCTTATATTTGTGTCATCATGAAGACTGCCGATTTCCACCTTTGCAACATTTCCCAACTCAGGTCATCTGCTGGCAAAATCCCACTTCATACCTTTGTTACCTCTAGACTTGACTATTCCAATGCAATTCTTGCTGGTCACCCACAATATATCCTCTGTATCCACAGCTCTACTATCTTAACTCACACCAAGTCCTGTCCCATCATCATCCCTGTGCTTCCTGATATAGGTGAGAGTGACTGCCCTTGACATCAAGGCAGCATTTGACAGCGTGTCATGAAGGTGCCCCAGCAAAATTGAAGTCAATGGGAATTGGAAGGAAAACTCTCCGCTGGTTGGAGTCATATCTAGCACAAAGGAAGATGATTTGGTCTCAGTTCCAGGACAAACTGCAGGAGTTCCTCAGGGTTGTGTCCTAGGCCCAACCATCTTCAGCTGCTTCATCAATGCTCTTCCTTCCATCAAAAGGTCAGAAGTGCGGATGATGATTGCACAATGTTCAGCACCATTCGCGACTCCTCAGATACTAGGGCCGTTCATGTCCAAATGCAGCAATACCTGGACAATATCCAGGCTTGGGCTGACAAGTGGCAAGTAACATTCGTGCCACACAAGGGCCAGGCAATCACCATCTCCAACATTATACGTTGTTTGCTCTGCTTCCTTCTATTCAACCACATGACAATTACACAAAGCTCAAATAAACGATCAAACTGCAATTTAAGAAGCTGATCTGAACACCATAATGCATGCCAAGCAAACTTGAATGATTCCTCCATGAGGACTACAGCCATAAGTCACTAAAATCATAGCCGTGGTTTTAAAGACTATTGTTAGTTTTGGTTCAGTATCAGCAGTTGGGCTTATTCATCTTAAGACTACTTAAGACAGACAATATTCTACAATATTACAAAAAAATAGGTTTCATGTTGCTGCCGCCAATAATCAGTCGCTGTCTCCAGTCTTCAACTAAATAGAGAGATGTCACCCTAATGTGTTGATTCTTTAATTCTCTGGTAGGGTTACACCTCAGCATCCCAAAAACCGTATTTATATCCATACTATCCGTAATCAACATTGTACATCCCTACACTACTTTACTGGCAGATTCGGTAAAATAGCTCAGATAACGAGGATTTCAGCATTAGTGTCCGAGCACCACCTCCCCACCAATTGCCAAGCAAGCGGGAACGTAAATGACTCCCTCCATGCGCAATTGCCTTCTAGTTCAGGATCCGAGCTGTACAAGTTTAATCCTCGTTGTTTTATTTTATGACAGTGTTCAAGGTGTCAGTTGATAAATATCCCAATGAAGACAGCAGCCAGATGTGCTGAAGGTGGAGAGTCTAACACATGCCCAAACAGGTTGATCCTTTACCAAGATGGCGGAGGACGGACCACCTTCCCCACCCTCCCTCTCTCGCCCTCCACCGCCCGTACAAAAAAAATCAAAAGAATAACGACTTTAATAATTAAAATCAATCAAACGGGTGTCTTGCATCCGATAAACGCAAACCAACCACCTCTTGATGTCTCTCCTCACTCTCTCTCTTTGGATAGGAATCCAACTGGCGGGAGGTTTTGATGGTGAAGGCAGCGGAGAGTGAGTTGGGTGACCAGGAAGGGAGGGGGAGTCCCATCCTCCTCCTTGTTTTCATTCCCGGGCTCGGACACGACACCTCCACCAGCATTTCCCCGTCCTCCCCCACCGCGCGCGAGACTCTGCCGTTAAACGGCCGCCGCTCGCGGAGAAAAATCATCGCATTGGGCACGTGACTGCCGCAAGTAGTGCCGTCTCACGCCGCCGCCAAATCACCAGCGCCAATGTTGTAATACTGATTTAATTCACTTCATATTCAACACCTCCCCCCACCCCCCAAACCACATACACACTCCCAAAGCTAAACAAGGTGGAAAACCGAACATTTGGTTCCGAAACCCGCCGGTTTGTCTCGCAAAGGGATAGATCTGCCTTTTGGCGGTGGGAGAAGGGTGGAGAAGTTTAGAATTGCCGTGAGAGGAGTGTGAAGGAGGGACTATGTTTTAATAGGCGGAGGGTTATTTTCTAACCCCCCCCCCCCCCCCACTCTCTCTCTCATTCCCACTCGGGGCCATTGCGCTTTTTTTCCCTGGGAAGCCATGATGGAAGTTTGAGAGTCCGGGCGGTCGCAGGCAGCAGCTTTTCTTTTGGGGGGGGTGGGGGGGGAAGGAGCTGGAGTCGAGGAGCCGTGGCCCGAAGTTGGAGTTGGAGCCGGAGCCTGAGCCGTGGCCGGGGCCGGGGCCAGAGCCAGAGCGATCGGCCGAGAAAGAGAAAGGAAAGAAAAGAAAAAGAGAGGAGCAAGTGTGTGTGTGTGTGGAGCGAGAAGAGGAGGTGGGGGGAGCTCGGCTTCCTGCTGACTTTTTTTTAAATGCTTATAATTTTTTAATACGGAGCGGATCCGGATCCCCGGAGCCTGTTGGATGGATTATTATTTCTGACGGAGATCAAGGAGCGGCTGACGGATGTAATTTTTTTAAACGCCTAATTTATTGACAAGGGGGGAAGAAAAAGGAATCGTCCTGTTATTGGTTTTCTTCTAATTCCTCTTTTTGAACCAAGGCTGAGGGATTTTATTTCCCTTCCTCCGTTTCCCTGCCTCCTCCCCCCCCGACCGACGGTAACGGCGGCGGCGGCGGCGGTGGTGGAGGCGATCGTGGAGGAGGAAAAATCGCAGCGAGAGGCGGTGAATGTGGCGGCCAACCCCCCCCCCCCCCCTTTACCCCGACCTCCCGCAACCGGTTTCACTTTTACCCCCCCACCCCCTCGGATTATTACCCCCCTCTCTACAACCCCCCCCAACCCCCCCAACTCCGCCGGCCGCTGCTGCCGCCGCCGCCACCCCCCACCCTCCTTTTTCGATGGTGATCTAGAAAAGCCGGAGATACCCCCCTGCGGAGAATATTAACGGGGGAAAGGCGAGCGGCAGCGAGAGAAGAGAGTGTGTGTGTGGAGCTGGGTGTCGGTGTGTTTAGGCCCCTGTTGTGACAGCAAGCCAAGAAGAAACCCATTTCCACATCCAGCACCATCACCACCTCCTCTTCAGCCAGGATCCACACAGGCATGGCTTCGAGAATCAAAGAACTTGTCAGCCGGAACAAGAGGAGATACCAGGAAGACGGATTCGACTTGGACTTGACATGTATCCATTTTTTTTCTGGCCGGTGGGGGCGGGGGCGTGGGGAGGTGGGAGGTTGGTGGAGGAGGTTTGGAAAATTGCGTCTCACTGAATCAAGGTTTGAATGGAGAAGTGCAAAGAAATCCATGCAGTGCCTCATTTAATTTTTCAGATAAGGGAGGGGAGACCTGGCCGTCACTCTTGCAGAAACTGGGGGAATTACACAATTTTAACGATTCTGATCAGTTTCAGTGCCCGAGTGCAGTTAAATTGGGTAATTCGTAAGTGACTGCATAGAAATGTTGGGTGAGTTCCTTTTATATTTAAAAATTAGTAACTAAACGTGGGGCCCAGGCGTTATAGGTTAAACGTGTAATGTCATTATATACATTGCATTGTGGTACTGAAATACCTATTGTGCAGAATTAGAGCTGCCATGCGTAGCCTCTGCAGGGGGTGGTGGTGGTGGGGGGTGCATACGTACTGTGCAGAGTGCGATTAGGTCTTGGCCTAGATTGGAATGGATGAAGTTAATTATGTGCCTTTGGCCAAAATGCTTAATATCGCTTAAACAAATTTTGAAGGCACGGTTTTGCATTCAATATTTTTGCACGACCTTGCGTATAATTAAAGATAATCACTTTGCAGGGATGAGGGCAATTGCTTTACTGTGCTGCTATTGTAAATCACTCGGGGATTCAGTTGTCTAATTTTTAGTTTAGCGTACATGTGATGCTGCTATCTAGTGAAATGGGCAGTAGACTTCATAGATGCAGTTAAGAACGAACCCACAATGACATTGTACTGTTAATATTGTCACTAATGACCTAGGAGTCACTTGAGGTTATTTTTTGTTTGATTTGAATGGATCTAGTGACTTGTCATTTTGCTGATCTTGCTGATACAGTTGGCCTTGTTTCTAGTTTAGCAGTTTTACAGAAGGAAGGAATACAGTAACATGCAAGAGGAATACTGTAACAAGCAGTTTATGGTGGTGATGTCATTGTGCATCAGTTTAAAATTACAAGACGCACTGATCTTGTGCACTGCTACAATTTGAAATAGCTTATAGCTTATGAATTTTCACTTGATTAGAATTAACTGCAGTTTGATGTGTTTTTTTTAAATTTGACATAAGAAAAGTACTGAAACCTCTGTTCTTGGAATGTCAGAGTTACAACCTTGTGGACATGGGTGTCCATTATGCATGTTAGGAAAACTGATTGATTATACCCAGTGTGTGCTGTAGATGAAATGCAAATTGTACGTTCACGATGCAGTATTCAAATATGAGTTTGTATAACTGAGTTTTTCCACTGTGGCAGTGGTTGTTATATTTGTGTATTGATATTTTGGTTAATCAATTTTGCCTATTTTCACAATGATTCTGCGTCGTATGCAAGATATTTGCATAACTAAGTTGAATATCTTGAGGCAGAACTACTGGTGATACAGTTTTGTTAATGAAAACAACAGAAAATTCAGGAGTAATTTTCGTTAATACTTTCCTGTTATAACTTTAATGAATGATTTGGAAATAGCCATACCACACGCTTTTTGTCATGCTTCTCAGATCTACTGGAGGAGAAAGTATTCTACAAATTTGGCATATTAGGCCTTGAGAAAACATTTGCTACTTCATATGTTTCATGCAGTATATTTATAATTAACTGGATTATAAATATAAATTGGGAATTTGCTTGAATTTGGAAAAAACTTTTAAGACTTAAGTGTGAAAAATGAAGCAAAACAAACTGGTTAACAGAGCTGTACTTGGTTCAGACCTAGCAATAAGACAGTTATTCTTATTTTGAATTAAAAAGTACTCTGTAAATTTGTTCAATATTGTGCCCCCACCCCAACCCCTCCATACACAGCTCTCTTTGAAAATACAGATTTATACACATATTATCACTGACCCTTAATCTAAAATCTTATGAAACTCAAAAGCTAATATTTCATGTATTGCAGACAAGAAGTTCTTCTTTGGTATTGAACCAAATCAAATTTTGTTTTTTTGCCTTCATGATTGGAGTGACCAGAGAAGTAGAATCTGGATGAAATGAAGTGAAAAATGGCACTCTTGAGTGATTAATATTGAAATGGAACAGCAGTGCAGCAGCCTATAGTAAATATTGCAAATAATGTGGTGTAACTTGTCTTGCATACATTAATAACTTAGAATCCACAATATACCTATGCTGGGAGATGTTAATATGCTTTACATTTCTACCACAACAGTTCACATTACATGGTGCAATAGCTTTCATTTCAAGTCATGCAATTCAGCCATAGATCGCTGCTGTCGATTGAGGCCATTTTAACATTCATTGGACAGATGAGGAATAAGACTTGCTGCAAATTTTATCTGTATGGTGAAAGGAATATGGGATGCTTTACTATGTTAAAGCCACTATATAAATGCAAGTTGTAAAAATATCATGTTCAGATATGAGCACTCTGCTTTTGTGTGTCAGTGTGGTTCTGTAGTACGCGCTTTTGCTTCCAAGGCAAATTGTTGTGTGTTCAAGTTCTACTATAGGATCAGAGCACAAGTTCTAGGTTCACATTTCATTGCAGTGCTGAGTGCATGCTGCATTGTTGGAGGTGTCTTCCTTTGGATGAAATACTAAACTGGCAATATGCATCTGGTGTAACGACAAAAAGAAAATTAATTGATAATTTATCCCGTTTCTGTTGGTTGAATCTTGTTATGTAGATAAATATAGTAGTCATTTTGCACTTAACAGTCAGTGCATTTTGTTGTAGTGTGTGAGGTAATTAATTGTATATAAAGCATTTTGTGACATCTCTTATGTATAAGGTGTCACATGAATCTATTGTGGTTTAACATTTGAACTTCTTTGTTTCCACTTATGTAATTGTAATGCAGAATCCACCCTATAATTATTTTTATTGGCATTTACATAGGGCAATGGACAATTGAGTCATTTGCAAAGAAAAAGCATCAAGGAATTGAGAGAAAGCCAGTAGTGGGAGATTAAGTTTGGAGTCTATTAATGCATCTCAATTCAAGGATGTGTTACTATTTCAGAGTACAGTGTGTTATGTATGTGAATTTACCATTTGGTGTGCATTGTAATCTGTGTACATTACAACAATTGTCAAAATTTCTAAAGTGCAGCATCTAATGTAGTCTGATTGCATAGCCTAATCAAACTTTTTTTTTAAAAGGGATTTTGAAAGTAAGTGTTTCCTTAATAAGATTCTGATGTTATTCAGGCACAGTGCTTTGTCATTGATTGCTTTAATGGATTACAGTATGCATTTTACAGTAGCTCATGAGGAACTTTAGCAGCTAGCTCTGATAAGTTGTACTAGTGTTTGAATGCAACTCTTGTAGCTTTGGGGATTTCTTCAGTCAGTGGATTGATGTGTGATTCTCCTGCACGAACCAAAGCGATGTGGGGGAATGTTTTCGATGTCAGTCTGTTGGCAATGGGCCAGAAACGAGGATTAGGTTTTGAATAATTTCTTTTGCTTCACCCTCAGTGAGTACATTATTTTTTCCAAACTGGCTTATTTTCTATAGTGATTCTATCTATTTTCAGTGGATAGCTGGAGGAGAAGGTCACTCTATTTCCTCTGTGGGTCACTACACCAAATTGTAATTGGGAGTAAAATGGCATATTTTCATGTTAATGTTCAAGTTGCTGTACATTTGTAGTAGGGTTGAACACAAAACTGTAGAACCCATAAATTTTATGGAACTTTTGATTCTGCAGGGATTTGTTCTGTTGCTGTGGAAAGTTGTTATTCATCCACTCTGCAACTGATCACAGTGATATGATTTAAATTGGGAGGTAAAATTGTGCGAACAGATCTGCATCTCATCTTTACGTGGAGCAATGTATTTGAACATTGAACATTGGTGTGAGTGCTCTTCAGTTAGCCTCCACTTGAAATTCTGGCCCTTGGCAACCAAGTTGATCAGTTGTATTGCCTTTGCATGATATTTCCTTTTTCTTTTCTGCCATTCAACAAAAAAGTATCTGCAACCCATATCCATGAAGTATAGCTGAGTTGAGAGATTAGGCAAATGTCACATTACTCATGAAACATGAATTAAAATTTCAATGGAATGGATTTCTCTTGTGGAAAAAGTTATGTTTTTGAATTGTAAAATAAATGTTCTGATTTCTAAATGAAACGTTCTAATTCTCAAAGTCTTAAAAGGAAATTTTACATCAGAATTGCCCCACTGATGGTTTTATTTTTTGTATAATGCTTTTCTGTGTTAATTTTGTGAAAAGTTAAAATGGGATTGGACCAAAAATAATTATTTTATCAATAAATAACAAAAGGTAGTGTTGAATAAAGCAGCAGCAATTGTAGAACGTTGATCTAATTTGGACGAATATATATTAATATATAAAAAACACAAAAAGAACAACTGGTTCATCAAGCCCGTCCTATCCAGACATGGCATAACCTTCATGCCAATCCTGGGAGAGGTAAAATAAAAAACACCATGGCCAGTTTTGGGGAGGACGGTGCGGGGGGACGACCCCTTGAAAAGGGGTTCTACAGTGACTCACCCACAATTCATAAAATTTCACATTGCCTGACAAAGGAACTTGTGTAGCTTCCTTTTTGAAGGGCTGACTTGAATCTATAGTTAATGAATATGTTGGCCATCTATTTGATGATTAGGTTGATGAGAGTCTGCAGAAAGCAATACTTTCTGACATCCAATCTAACACTTGTCTTGGTGTGTTCTCTAGTTCTTCTATTTTCATCCAGTGCAAGTAACTTGTCTGACTGAATATGATCTATTCCCATCATCATTTTAAACGCCTCATTCATGAGACTAAATTTCAGTGAAAAAGCCCTAGTACTTGAACCCATCTTGATGCCCAAATGTGTGATGATAAGGTATGATGACGGGTGTCCTCCTCTGGGCCTTCTCCTGGTTCATTGTTTCCTGTCACGTGAAGGGACGAGCATAGATATAACTGTATCGAGTATTGTATTTCCAGTTGCTTTTTTATGAAACTGTTTAAACAATACATCTTGACACTCTTTGATTTCCCTGCAGCCTTGTGGTATTGGTTGTAGAATTTCAATGTTTTTCCAATAAAAGAAAGAACTTAGATTTATATAGTGCCTTTCATGACTTAAGGATGTCCTAAAGTGCTTTACAGCTGATGAAGTTCTTATGTTGTGTAGTCACTAATGTAGGAAATGCAGTGGTGAATTTAAAAAAAAAAATAATTCACAGCATGTGGGCAAGGCTAGCATTTATTGCCCATGCCGAGTTGCCCTTGAGAAGGTGGTGGTGTACTGTCGTCTTGAAAATTTGCAGTGTGTGTGGTGAAGATATTTACAGTGTTACTAGGTAGGGAGTTTCAGGATTTTTATCAGTGGCTATGAAGAAAGAGCAAAAAATTTCCAAGACAGAATAGCAAGAGACTTGGAGGGGAACTTGCAGATGGTAGTGTTCCTGTTTGCTGTCCTTGTCCTTGGCAGTAGAGATTGCGGTTTTGGTAAGCGCTGTTGAAGAAGCCTTGGTGAGTTGCTGCAGTGCATCTTGTAGATGATACACACTGCGGCCATGATGCGCTGGTGGTGGATGGGGCACCAGCAAAGCGGGCACTTTGTTCTGAATGGTGTGGAACTCCTTGAGTGTTTTTGGATCTGCATTCATTCAGGGAAGTGGAGAGTAATCCATTAAACCCCTGACTTGTGCATCATGGATGATGGAAAAGCTTTGAGATGCCAGGAGGTGAGTCACTTAATACAGAACACTCAGCCTCCAACCTGCACCTGTAGTCACAACATTTATGTAGCTGATCCAGTTGGTTTCTGGTCAATGGCCTGAGATTTGACAGTGGTAATGTCAAGCAGAGATGGTTAGACTCTCTCTCGTTGGAGATGGTCATTGCTTGCCACTTATGTGGCACGAACATTACTTGCCACTTATCAGTCCAATCCTGACAATTGTTCAGGTCCTGCTGCATGCAAGCATGGAACTGAATACTGTTGGATTGAAGGAAGATCATTGATGAAGCAGCTAAAGATGGTTGGCCTTGGACGTTGCTGCAGGAATTCCTCAGGGCAATGCCCTGGGACTCAGATGATTGGCCTCCAACCATCACTATCATCTTCTTTTGTGCTAAGTATGACTTGGCCAAATAGTGAAGATTTCTTCCTGCCCGTCCAATTGCCTTTCACTTCTGTTTTCTTAGCATTTGTTAATGTGACACCCAGTCAAAAGCTACCTTGATGGCAAGGGCAGTCCCCTCACCTCACATCTGGAGTTTGGCTCTTTCGTCCATGTTTGGACTATGGTCTTTAGTGAGGTCAAGAGTTAAGTGGTCCTGGCAGAACCCAAACTCGGCATCAGTGAGCAGGTTATTGGTGAGCAATTGCTGCTTGATAGCACTGTTAATTACCCTCTCTATCATGTTGATAACTGAGAGTAGGCTGATGAGGTGGTAATTGGTCTGTTGAATTTGTGGACAGCAAGGCCCCCACAACCAGCAATGTGACCATACTAGGTAATCTTTTTTATTAGCTTTGTTGGTTGAGAGATAAATAGTTGCCATCAAACCAATGTGAATGTTCCTACTCTTTGAATAGTGCACTGGGATCTTTTGTGTACACCTGAGAGGGTAGATGGGGCTCTGACCTTGTGCTCAGGTCTCTGAAGTGAGAGTTGAACCCATATGTTCTGAGTCAGGCGAGAGTGTGACCACTGAGCTACATCAGACATCTAAGTCCCTCTTCTGCTCTATAACTTTAAATTGGGTAATGTTGCATGATGTACACACACACAGAATTACCCCAAACTCAATTGTTATATGCCAGTGATTGTTGTCAGACTTAAGTTCTGTAGTCAACATTGCATGTCATCTGGTAGACTTGTGCATTGGTGTGGTAGGCCTCCTGCAAATTGATTGGGATTATTCTTGCACATGAAGGTAGGGCTTATCTTTACTTTGAGGGGAGCATAACAAGTAATTTAGAGAGTAATTCCACTGTTGCTGAAGGACATTTTTAAACTCCAGCACCTTTGGAACTGAGTAGGTTCTCAATCTGTAGAGATTCTGGATTGTGACCTGAACCAGCAGTAGGAAAAAATTAAAAATGAAACTAAACAAATATTTCACAGGTTTAGTGGCAGCACCTAGCCAGGTGGCTATGCCCATCGTTATGCTTTCCGAAACTTGCTGATGTGTAATATGACTGTACAATTATACCCTTTTTAGCAGTTGGCATATGTGACAGTGCAGTTCCCTTTTTAGAGGGGCAAAGGTTGAATGTGATATTTAGAGCACGTTAAGGATTTACAAAATGGAGAATCAATCTTACTGAGTGCATGTGGAGGAGAAAATTTTAAAGTTGTCATAAGCCATTAGGTGTTTGACTCTGATGTCCTCAGTGTTTATCTTTGAGTCTATTAGATTGTTCTCACTTCTGGTGTGATATGAATATAGTAACTTAGCCTGGCAGAATTTGGTAGTTCATGATCTACGTATTTCTTGCAGTCTCTGATTTCTTTTGGAGCCATCTGCCAAAGAGCTGGAGAAGAGAAGCACATACAGTTTCAGAATTGTATTTGTTTTAATAGTTTTTGTACTAACATCTAGTAAAAGGAATATTTCAGACTGAATTCACCATTTTAACACCAAGATGTTCATATAGCTTTTCATGTGTTTGGATTGTGGGTCAGGGCTGTCTTTGGAGTTGTCTGCTATCCTTTGAACTTTTTTCTGAGGTGGAGAACGTTAAAAGACTTTGTTCTCCTGGTTGTTTTTGGTTGATTGGTTAATGATGGTGAAGACAATGGAGTGAAAATGAAATAGAATAAAAATTTACATGTCCATGTCCCTATTGATCTGTGAAATGGGTTTTGAATGCAGTAGAAAAGTGTTTTGTGAAATAGTTGATTTTTCTTGTGAGCTCCACTGATAACAAAAATAGAAAACAAATGTGTATCTCATAAGCATTCCAGACAAGCTGGATTCAGTGGTTACTGGTGGACTGCTCTTGTGCTCTTTTGTAAAACCCTGGCAATAGCGTACATGAAATGCCATTCTTCTGTAGTTGTGGCAAAGCATTTCATGAAAAGACCTTTCTTGTATGCTGTAGATTTGTTTCAGAACTTAGATTATTGGCTACATAACAAGTTAGATATTTTTATATTCTAAGTATCCCACAGTCCCATTGTCATTACACCTATTAGGTATAAGTTGTCTCTAAGTTACTTAATTATGCCTGCTTTTTACTACCATGCTTTTGTTAGTATTAGTCTTGCCTTAAACCTGTTAAGACAGGATTCATATTAACTCCAAAGGATTCAACCAGGATTTTGTATTCTTGCTTTTATGAAGGAAGTAGTAAATTTTCTTATGATGTACAGATAAATTGTGCAAATTCTGTAACCTGATTTTTTTTGCCAAGTGAATGAACAGCTGATGTTTATGTGTGAAGTGCTTGAGAAAATAATATAAAGCACAGTTTTGCTGTTGAGTAATTGAAAATTAACATGACAGAAGCTCAAGCTGGTGGTTTGGGTGAAGAGAACGTTTGACAGGGGAGGGGTGGAATGAGTGAAGGCTGTAATGATAGTCAAGATAGGTGGGAAAAGAACCTGAGATGCATTGGTGCATGGTTGTAATCTGGGGAAATAAGTATGCCTATATATATGTTTTTTGTTTGTATATATAAAATGTATATATAAACAGCACCATTGGTTCTTATCCTTGAATTGTGACATTGTGGAAAACCATAACAAATGTTTAGCATGCACAATTTCTCTATATAAGCTTTGTTTTGTGGAAATTCTCTGGATTTATTGTATGTGCAATGTTGTAGAAATTTAGCAAAATTTATTCATTGGTGAAACATCAGAATTTTGCAATGGTAATTGTCTTCCAAGCCTTCAAACTAATCAATGTGCGTGTACTAATTAAGATGTTTTGAGCTATACCAAGAGTAGTCTTGAAATGCTTTACTGATTTTCTGTAGAAAAATGCCACCAGTACCCTACAATTCATGTTGAGATTGAAAACTTTCAAGTGCATGTGTACTACTTCTAGGTTTAAAATTATTCTAGAATTTTGTGTGTTATGTTCAAAAGTTAAATTAACTTCAGTGACTGCAAGTCAAGAATTATGGGGGAAAACACCTGAAATTCTCCCACAGTGACTTTTATCTCTACAAGTTGTTGATGCAATGCCTTCTCTGAGACTGTGTTATAAAAAATGATCAGCTTTACATGTGTAATGCATTCTTGTTCGTTGCTTATGTACTGTTGCTTCCGCAGTTCAAATATAACCGTTTTATTTGGTATGTGAAGAGAAAGGGAGTGATGTAGAGGCAAAACTAATAATTACAAGAGCACATGCTCCTAATTTATTTGTATAACTTTGTTCATATTTTTATATCTATCTTGCATCTGCACCACATGTTTTGTGCCAACTTTTGCATCATGAATTTGTTCACACCTAGTTTTGACTCTGTGCGCAATGCCACAGAGATTGACTAAGATGGCTTAATTATTTTAATGAATTCAGGTTTTCATGTGTAGTTTTAGCTGTGGCCAAGCTGGTGGTAGTGTGGCCTCTTGAGTCATAAGGTTGTGGGATCAAGTCCCACTCCAGCGCTGCACTCCCAGATGTGCCGTTTTCTGGATGAGACCCAGGACTCATCTGCTCTTTTGGGTTGATGTAAAAGATCCAGGGCACTGTTTCAAAAAGTGGAGTGGAGTTATCCCCAGTGACCTTGCCAGTCAACATCACAAATATCACATTGTTTGTGGGATCTTGCTTTGTGCAATTTGCTTGTTGTGTTTCCTGCATTACAACACAGACTACATTTCAAAAGTATTTCATTGGCTGTACATTGCTTTGAGATGTCCAGTGGTCCTGAAAGTGCTATAAACATGCAAGTCTTTCTTTGGTTATCTCAGTAAGGTTTATGGACCTAATAGAGCTACTTCGAAAATAATTACCAATCTAGAAGTGATCAAAAACTTATATAAATAAATGGTTTGAGAATAGTTGAAATGGGATAAGTGAGTGATACAGTAGGTTAAGATGCTGTCCTAACAAATCCAGTTCTAGAATTAACCTCCACACCTCTTTGGATGTGAGTCCCAAACGTAACTAGTTTGGGCAGCGTGGTCTAATTCCTAGTGGATGCAGTCAGAATATTTGAATTTGTGGTATTGAGCCTAATGTTGGAGAAAACAGGCGGTACTTTTACTCTCTAGCTGGTGTTACTTAATGAAGTTTGGAAGTGCCCTGCTAGCACTGCAATCCTCTAGCATTTAGAGAATGATTTTTCAAGGTGATATGGTAGTCCAAAATGTTGTTCAGCCAATGTGTGACTAATGGCTCATGATTTTCATGATTTTACTGCAGTTTCCAAAATTGGATGTGTTAATTTCAAGGCTAAGCTTTTCTTGTTTGGCAGTGGGGGGGGTTGGGGGGGTGGTTAGGGGTAGGAGAGGGGAGTGAGGAGGAGGGGCTTGAGAGTATCACTGAGTCTCAAAGCTTGTAGTTACGTGCAATGTATCAGCACTAACTTAAAATTCCATTTATATTATGGTGCTTATTCTGGTACAGTAAACATTCTGGAATAAACTTGCTTGTGTTGGTATAAGCTCACTTCTCTGGTTGCAGGTTCCTTACAAAGATGTTGCTCAGGCATTGTAAAAGGATACCAGGTTTAAACTTCAAGATAAAAGCAAAATACTGTGGATGCTGGAAATCTGAAATAAAAACAGAAAATGCTGAAAGAACTCAGCAGGTCTGACAGCATCTGTGGAGAGAGAAACAGAGTTAACATTTTGAGTCCGTATGACCCTTCTTCAGAGCTGGGTATGAAGCAGGGGTCATACAGACTCGAAACGTTAACTCTGTTTCTCTCTCCACAAATGTTGTCAGGCCTGAGTTTTCTAGCAATTTCTGCTTTTATTCCAGGTTTAAACTTGTACGTGTATGAACTGTATGGGCAGAATTTTACTGCCCCGTTTCGGCGGGGACGGGGCCGTAAAATGCGGCGGGCCGTTATAAATGCCATTGACGACAGCGGGAACGTAAAACCCCGCTGTCGTAAAATTCTGCCCTATGTGTGTCCAGGTATTGAGGATGACTTTTAGCTTCACGTCAGCTGCCTTGTTCAGTTTCAGAGCTGCGTGGTCTGTCGCAGTTACTCCTGGGGCCAGTATAAATCCCCTTGTAATCTTTTGGCCATCTTAGTCTGCATGAGTGATCATCTGTGTAATTGCAAATTGTTAATACAAACTAATGAGTGTTTTAATTGCCTGTTTGCAAAAGGCGACAAGGAGTGGCAAACAGTGAGGGATGATACACATTGCCTGCAACAGGACATAGAGCAGCAGAATGGGCAGGCAAATGGCAGATGGAATTTAATGCAGAGAAGTGTGAAGTGGTGCATATTGGCAGAAGGGATAGGGAGAGGCAATATAAACCCAATAGCACAGTTCTGAAGAATGTGCAGGAACAGAGGGACCTTGGGGGTGTATATGCATCGACATTTGAACGGACACGGCATATTGAGAGAGTGGTTAGCAAAGTGTATGGGGTCTTGAGCTTCATAATTAGAGGTATTGAGTACAAAAGCAGAGGAGTTTGCATCCAGTCCTGGTCATCTCACTTTAGGAAAGATGTAAAGGTCTTTAGAGGGTGCAAAGGAGATTTACCAGAATGGTCCTAGGGATGGGCAAGGGGTTTAGTTACAAGGTGAGGTTGGAAAGTGTGGTGTTGTTCTTGGAGCAGAGGAGATTGAGGGGGGATTTGATGGAGTTTTACAACGTTGTGGTAGGCTTAGCCAAGGTGGACAAGGAAAAACTGTTCCCATTCCTGTAGATGTGGACGTATAAGTCGACCTTTGAAGCCTCAAAACACCACCAAAGACAGGATGGTCGAGTAATACGCTGGGTATAAAAGTGAACACTGGCATATGTGTGGGTGGTTGCCATTTTGAAATGTCATTGGCATCTGACACAGAGTGGGTGTGCCTTAAACTCCCATGCATTTTCACAACACAGCCCATATTGCCTGCTTGATCCCTTGTACCCAGTTATAAGGTACCGGTAAGTAAAGCGTGCATTTGTGGGGTGAAAAATTGAGGCTGACTATTAATCCGAGTATAGCATGTCATAGCTGAAAAGGGAGTCAATTTATATGCTGGGTATATGTAAGAACATGATTTTTGGGGTTGGTAAAATGGGGTTGTCTTATACATCAGGCTGACTTATCGTCTGTGATTTATGGTAGCTGGTTGTACAAGGGCTGGGTTCACATTTAAGGGTAAGAGATTCAAGGGGAACGTGAGGAGGAAGTTTTTTTATCCAGTGAGTGATAATGACCTGGAACTTGCTGCACAGGAGGGTGGTGGATGTAGAAACAATCAATGATTTTAAAAGGAAGTTGGATGAGCACATAGAAGAAATAAACTTGCAGAGCTGTGGGTAATGAGTGAGGGAGTGGTACTGACTGGATTGCTCACGGGAACAGGTACGGTCCCATTGGGCTGAATGGCCTTCTGCTGTAAATGACTGTAACTTTGTTCCAACTTCAAGAATCTCTTATTGCTTAGAGGTTCTTAATGTAGTTTGACTTTCATGGCCATACAGTAGTTTAGTTTGCTGAAAAGCAGATTGCCACCACAAATTCAGTTCTCATTTTGTAAGCATGAAAAGGTCAATGCCTAGCAAAAAAATGTTGAATTAAAAAATACACGTACTACACAGAAATTAATTGGTTACATTTAGTGTTGGCTGCTCGTTTTATTTGGAATGATATCTGTTGCTATGCAATGGTATTTTTCTTTCTGTAGCTTATTATTAAAGAATGCAGCTTTTTAAATGACATGTTGACCTCATGGGCTGATCAATGTTATTTTTAATATGAATGAACATTGCAAGGTGGAGATTAGTGTCATCCATAAACTAAAAGCCTGATTTGAGGAGGTTTCCCACCTAAAACTCGAGCTGTGTTCTCGTGGAAATGAGCAAATAGGCTTTTTCAATACACAACTTGATAACTTTAAAATTTTGGGCGCTTGTGCTTTGAATTCATAATTTCTTTCCCTTATAGGTGTTCACTAAGCTATCCAATATGAAGCCTAACTACATATGATCTAAACCAGGGGTTCTCAACCTTTTTTGCTTCTGAGACCCCACTTCAGTGTTACAAAAATTTCATGAAGCCCTGCATGTAGGTATTTTTTTCTGTGTAAAAAATTAGTTACACAAATGAAACATTTGTTGTACTTAGTTAATGTGAAACTTGTTGCTGGTGTTCAACAAAACTTCTGTCAAGACCTGGCAGCATCTTCAACAATATGCGCATATCATGGCCAATGTTCAACCTAACTATACTTTTTAATTGAAATTATTGCTGAAAATCCAGCTTTGTGTAAATAGGTTATGCTGAATGGTACCTACACTTTTAGTGCTGCAGAAAAAGCAGTGCTGTATTCATCAGAGCAGTCACTACTGGGGCTCTCACTGTTTCAGCACAGTAATACGTACAAAAGGAAGCCTTCGGCCTATTGACTTTGCATCAGGTCTTTCAAAGAGCAACCCAGTTAGTCCAACTCCCTAGCTCTTTCCCCACATCCTGGCAATTTTTCTCCAAGTATTTATCCAATTCTTTAATGAAAGTTACACTGGTGGAACCAGATTCAGTGGTATCACCATTTGGAGCACCATACTTGTCCTTACAGCAGCACTATTCAACATGTCTCTTGGCTCTGGGCACTGTCAACATTCCCAACCTCACTCTAGCACGGCAACAGGTTTGGAATAGCTACTCTTGCTTACTTCAGTTTGCCCTCTTTCTTTGTCCAAGTAAAGGACCAGTGTTTTTCTCAGAGACTAATTCTACGGCCCACTGTTTTCAGTCTCTCCCTACATATTTCTGTCCAAGCATGTTGTAGACACAGAAATAACAGAGCCTGTTTTCTCCCACCCGTGCTCCAAGCCATCTTTTTTTTCTGACGATGTTTAGGTGCTGCTTTTGCCAACTCTTTCTCTTGAAAAGAATCAATTCTGCAGTTTCTTCCCACCACTTGCTTTTCCTCTCTTCTCTCTGGGTTTTCTTCTGTCTCTGACTGGGTACCTAATGCGTTCCCATTCAAATTATTTCTGGGTATGTTGCTTCGCAATTCAAATACCTTGAGACCTTTCTCTGTCAAAACTTCTAGTTTTGTATGCGCTGATAATTCAGTTGAATGGTTGGCTCATGTTGTCCGGAAGTAGGGGATAAATGGGCGGATGTGGCATGGACAGCGGGAGCAGCATTGGAAGAGAATGGGAATAAATTAAACAATTCATGGTAACAAAATAACATTTTATCATTGGATTAAAATGGCGAAAAATTTATTGTTGACAGATTAGTGTTTAATGTTGAACTTTGTAAAGAGGCCCGAACAATCCCCATCCACCATTACACTCCTCCGTCTGGCTGAACTTGTTCTCACACTGAACAATTTCTCCTTAAACTCCTCTCACTTCCTCCAAATAAAAGGTGTGGTTATGGGTACCCGCATGGGCCCCAGTTATGCCTATCTCTTTATGAGGTATGTGGAACATTCCTTGTTCCAGTCCTACTCCGGCCCCCTCCCACAACTCTTTCTCCGGTACATCGATGATTACTTCGGTGCTGCTTCATGCTCTCGTCTGGACCTGGAAAAATTTATTAATTTTGTTTCCAATTTCCACCCCTCCATCATTTTCACATGGCACATCTCTGACACTTCCCTTCCCTTCCTTGACCTCTCTGTCTCTCTTTCTGGTGATAGACTGTCCACCAATATTCATTACAAGCCTACTGACTCCCACAGCTACCTCGACTACAGCTCCTCACACCCCACTTCCTGTAAGGACTCCATCCCGTTCTCTCAGTTTCTTCGACTCCGTCACATCTGTTCTGATGATGCCACTTTCAAAAGCAGTTCCTCTGACATGTCACGGTGGTTAACAGGGCCCTCACCGTGTCCTGCCCATCTCCTGCGCATCCACCCTCACACCTTCCTCTCCCTCCCAGAACCATGATAGGGTCCCCCTTGTCCTCATTTATCACCCCACCAGCCTCCGCATTCAAAGGATCATCCTCCGCCATTTCTGCCAACTCCAGCATGATGCCACCACCAAACACATCTTCCTTTCACCCCCCACTGGTGGCATTCTGCAGGGATCATTCCCTCCGTGACACCCTGGTCCACTCCTCCATCACCCCCTACACCTCAACCCCTTCCCACGGCACCTTCCCATGCAACCGCAGAAGGTGCAACACCTGCCCCTTTACTTTTCCTCTCCTCACCGTCCAAGGGCCCAAACACTCCTTTCAAGTGAAGCAGCATTTCACTTGCACTTCCCTCAATTTAGTCTACTACATTCGCTGCTCCCAATGTGGTTTCCTGTACATTGGAGAGACCAAACGCAGACTGGGTGACCGCTTTGCGGAACACCTTCGGTCTGTCCGCAAGCATTACCCAGACCTCCCTGTCGCTTGCCATTTCAACACTCCACCCTGCTCTCATGCCCACATGTCTGTCCTTGGCCTGCTGCATTGTTCCAGTGAAGCTCAACCCAAACTGGAAGAACAGCACCTCATCTTCCGACTAGGCACTTTACAGCCTTCCAGACTGAATATTGAGTTCAACAATTTTAGATCATGAACTCTCTCCTCCATCCCCACCCCCTTTCCGATCCCCCTTTTTTCCAATAATTTATATAGATTTTACTTTTCCCACCTATTTCCATTATTTTTAAATGTATTCCGTCCATTGTTTTATCTCTGCCTTTTAGCCTATTTTGATCCCTTCCCCCCACCCCACCTCCACTAGGGCTATCTGTACCTTTATTATCACATTCCTTAGATAATATCACCAGCTTCAACACCTCTTTGTCCTTTTGTCTATGACATCTTTTGGTTATCTCCACCTATCACTGGCCCTCTATCCAGCTCTACCTGCCCCCCCCCCTTAAATCAGCTTATATTTCACCCCTTTTCTATTTTTCCTTAGTTCTGTTGAAGAGTTACGGACTCGAAACGTTAACTGTGTTCCTCTCCGCAGATGTTGTCAGACCTGCTGAGTTTTTCCAGGTATTTTTGTTTTTGTTTTGGATTTCCAGCATCCGCAGGTTTTTGCTTTTATTTTTGTAAATTAATTGTTGGCTTATGAGAAGACAGGCAGCCTACATGACTGGTATGGTGTTGACTATGATGGCTGCTGGTCAGCGGTCAGTAAGAGTTGGGCAGATCTGGGGTCTAGGTTGATGTTGAGAGAACCTGTAGAGTGATGGCAGACCCCTTGAAAGGCGATTTACTGTCTGAAATGTCTGCTGTTGGTAAGAATTAGCCAATGTAGCACAGAACTGGTACCAAGAAAATATTCATCCTTTGCAAGGACTGAAAAGCGATTGCCCATTATAGGTCAGACATGTTGCATTGTTCTGGTAGAGGAGCTCAAGTATGGCTTGTGCTTTTTAAAAAAATTTAAACAAGTGATGCTAATTTTATAATATACAGTGGTTGCTTGTAAGCTGTAAAGTGAAAATGGACCTCATATCCTGATTATGATTCACTTTTTGCTTATGCTTCCAGGTAGAAATATATGTCTTATCCCAGACATGGATTATTGATAATGAGAAAAGTCACTTTGTGAGTCCTGTGTAATGAGAACAGACATCATAACTAAATTTAATGCCAGTTCATTACCATTACGTACTAATTAGAAATTGAAATGTACAAGATGGGTTCATAAGCATTGGGAGATGTATCTGTTGTTTCTATTAGTGAGAGATTACAACTATGTAATCTGATCAGAGTGTTTAAATGATGGAAATTATGAGCAAAAGTAGGGTGCTTTATGAATGTTATTTGATTCCCAGGGGAACCGTTTACTCTTCTTTTGTATTGGGCTTCTCACAGCAGATTAAAGTCACTTAAGTGATTTTGAAGAGTTGAACTTGAAGTAAGTTTCATTTTGTGGAAACCAGAAGCTTAATAAAATGATCTCAGGAGGGTCTGCAGAGTGTTGATGAAAATGTTGCTGAATTAAAGAGAAATCGAGATTTAGTTGAAGCTGCACAATCAGATCAACCATGATCTTATCAAATGATGGAACATGTTTGAGGAGCTAAGCAGCCTACTCCTCCTAATTTGTATGTATGTTTGTAAGATTTCCGTAGAGAAATTGTATATCAATTATAGTCTGCTCATCATAATTCAAAAGTTTTGCTCAAAAATTGAATTGGTCAGTTATTTGAATTGAGCCGTGCCAATCACTGTGCAATGAGTAATTTTATAATGCCACCTGCACTTATTTTGAAGTTAATTAGTTCTGGTTATTTGAATTTAAATTCCTTTGGGCAGTAAGGTAACAATTTAGTGGTCACATAGATTTGAATACAGGTAATTCTGAATGAATCAACGTCAAATTAAGAGGGGTAGATTGCATTGCATAGATTGATTAGGAAGGATGTATGGTCCTTGAGAGGATGCAGAGGAAATTTACCGGAATGGTTTCAGGGATGAGGCATTTTATATACAAGGTTAGGTTAGAAAAGCAGGGGTTGTTCTCCTTGGAGCAAAGGAGATTGAGTGGAAATTTGATAGCAGTGTACAAGATTACTACAGAGTTAGATAATGTAGAAAAAGAAAAGATGTTCCCGTTAGCTGATGGTACAAGTACTCGGGGACCCAGATTTAAGGTTTTGGGCAAGAGATGCAGGAAGATGTGAAGAAGAATGTTTTATGGCAGCGAGTGGTACTGACCTGGAACTTGCTGCCTATGAGGGTGGTGGAAACAAAGATGAAAGTTTTCAAAGAGAAATTGGATAGGCACTTGAGAGAAATAAATTTGCTGGGCAATGGAAAGAGCTGGGGAATTGATACTGATTGGATTGCTCTGCAGTGAGTCAGCATGGACTTGACAGGCCACATGGGCCTGCTTCTGTGTGGTAATGTCTCTATCATAAAGTCACTCACTGTATGGTGGTTCTTGCCCATGTGAGTTTTCCTGTAGTTGAAAGAAGACACCAAGAGTGTGTTTTCTTTTGTTGTGTTTTACAACATTGTGAGTGACTTTTCCCTACAAAGATGCATATAGCAATAAACAATTGCATCAGTAATATTTTGCAATTTTTAGAAGTATGTTGCACAGCACTTGCATTATGAATAATTTGGCAATATACCTCCGTTCCCTCACTGTTGCTGGGTCAAAAATCTGGAACTCCCTCCCGAACAGCACTGTGGGTGTACCTACACCACATGGACTGTTGAAAAGGTGGTGGTGAACTGTTGTCTTGAGGGCAATTTAGGATAGGCAATAAATGCTGATGGAGCCAGCAACGCCCACATCCCATGAATGAATTTTTAAAATGTTGCGCAATGCAATGTTAATACTCTCTCCAATTTGTTTTTCACTGATCAGCTAACAGCATCTTATCTCAATAACCTGAGTTGGGAAAAAGTGTGCATTACTGAGTTTTTGACTAACACTGCATTTTGATTTATCATGCTTGGATACAAAAATTCTGTAATTCCACTGGAGCATTTTTGAATGTGTTAGTCACTTTAACATTGGCAATCCAAAATAAGAGGATGTTTGTATTGCTCTTTGACGGTCTGATTATGAACAACATGGAAAAACTCAATATCTGGTCAGCCTCTCTTGTTCTCCAACTTTTTTGCATATAATCTTTTGAGTTTTTAAGCTGCAAGAAGCCCACCTTATTTTATCTTTAGTGATACGATCACAGTTAGTATTTCTATACCGAATAAAGTGGAATTTGTGTATTTATTGAGTTGAATACGATTTAATTAATTGATGGAAGGTGCTGTTGAAGGAACCTTGGTGAGTTTCTGCAGTGCATCTTGTAGATGGTACACGCTGCTGTCACTGTGGTGGTGGAGTGAATGTTTAAGGTGGTGGATGGGGTGCCAATCAAATGGACTACTTTGTCCTAGATGGTGTCAAGCTTTGAGTGTTGTTGGAGCTGTACTCATCCAGGCAAGTCGAGAGTATTCCATCACATTCCTGACTTGTATATGGTGGACAAGTTTTGGGGAGTCAGGAGGGAGTTACTTGCTGCAGAATTCCCAGCCTCTGACCTGTTCTTGTAGCCACATTATTTATATGGCTGGTCCAGTTCAGTTTCTGGTCAGTGTAACTCCCAGTCTGTTGTTAGTGGGTGGATGCAGCAATGGTAATGTCATTGAATGTCAAGGGAGATGGTTAGATTCTCTCTTGTTGGAGATGCTTATTGCCTGGCATTTGTGTGGTGCAGATGTTACTTGCCACTTATCATCCCTGGCCTGAATGTTGTCCAGGTCTTGCTGCATGTGGACATGGGCTGCTTCATATCTGAGGAATCTGAGGTACCGAACATTGTTTGCTGATGATTGTACATTCCCACTCCTGGCCTAATGATGGAGGGAAGGTCATTGATGAAGCAGCTGAAGATGGTTAGGCCTAGGACACTACCCTGAGGAACTCCTGCCTGATGTCCTGGGACTGAGATGATTGACTTCCAATAGCCATAACCAGCTTCCTTTGTGATAGGTATAACTCCAGCCATAGAACCATAGAAAAGTTACTGCACAGAAGGCCCATCTTGTCCATGCCAGCCCGAAGACACCAGGTGCCCTCTCTAATCCCACCTTCCTGCACCCGGCCCATAGCCTGCAGCTTACAGCACTTTAGGTGTAGATCCAGGTACTTTTTAAAAGAGTTTAAAGTTACTGCCTCTACCACCAACTTGGGCAGCGAATTCGAGACACCCACTACCCTCTGCGTAAAAAAGTTCTTCCTCATGTCCCCCCAACACCCTCTGCCACTCATCTCGAATCTATGCACCCCAGATCTAGAGTTCTCCATCAAGGGAAACAGTTTTATCCTGTCCACTCTATCTATTCCCCTCATAATCTTGTACACCTCAATCAAGTCACCTCTCAGCCTTCTTTGTTCTAAGGAAAATAACCTCAACCTATCCAATCTCTCCTCATAGCTACACTTTTCTAACCCTGGCAACATTCTTGTAAACCTCCTCTGCACTCTCTCCAGAGCTATTATGTCCTTCCTGTAATGTGGTGACCAGAACTGCACACAATACTCCAGTTGTGGCCTCACCAGTGTTTTATACAATTCCAACATTATATCCTTTATCTTATATTCTATACCTCTGCCAATGAAGGAGAGCATTCCATATGACTTTTTTACAACCTTGTCTACTTGAACTGCTGCCTTCAGGGAACTGTGTACTTGTACGCTAAGATCTCTCACTTTATCTACCCCTCTTAGTATATTCCCATTTATTTTGTAATCCCTGTAACTGTTTGACCTCCCTAAATGTATGACTTCAAACTTCTCTATGTTAAAATCCATCTGCCACTTTACTGCCCACTCCACCAACCCATCTATATCGTGGAAAGTTTTCCCCCTATTCCCATTGACTTCAGTTTTGCTTTGGCTCCTTGATGCCACACTTGGTCAACGACAGTAATCACTGACCTCACCCCTTGAGTTCAGCTCTTCGGCCATGTTTGGACCAAGCCTGTAATGAGGCCAGGAGCTGAGTGACTCTGCTGGTACCCAAACTGCCCGTCAGTGAGCAGGTTATTGCAGTGTAAGTGCTGCTTAACACTGTCATTTATATCTTCCATCACTTTGTTCTTTAACCTCTGTGTATTATAGCTGGCCTGCACTCTGTCCTTTCACTAACTCTTGGGTTTTCCAGAACCTTGCACTTTGCTTTATCTTCATGGGAATGACCCCTTTCACTCATCACCCAACACTCTCCATACTTGCAGTTGATTCTGCTCTACACCAAGCAATTTCTTCATGTTGCCTCACAGTATAATGGTTGAAAATATAAGTGGTGTTCTCCATGTTCATCAGTGGAGCAATGATTTTTTTTTTGCAGTACCTCAGGATGTTTATTAGTAACTTAAGTATAATTCATGCTGCATGTTTGGACCTTGGTTTTTATTCTTTCATGGGATGTGAGTGTCACTGGCAAAGCCAGCATTTGCTGCTCATCCATAATTGCCTTTGAGAAGGTGGTAGAGAGCTGCCGCCTTGAACCGCTGCAGCCATGTGCTATTGGTACACCCACAATGCTGTTAGGAAGGGAGTTCCAGGAATTTGACACAGAGACAGTGAAGGAACGGCGATATATCCAAGTCTGGATGATGTGTGGCTTGGAGCGAAACTTGCAGGTGATAGTGCTCCCATGCATCTGCTGCCCTTGTCCTCTGAGGTGGTAGAGGTCACGGGTTTGGAAGGCATTGTCAAAGGATCCTTGGTGAGTTACTGGAGTGCATCTAGTGTATGGTGCACACTGCTGCCACTGTATGTTGGTGGTGGAGGGAATGAATGTTTAATGTAGTGGATAGGGTGGCGATCAAGTGGGCTACTTTTTTCTGGCTTGTGTCAAACCTCTTGAGTGTTGTTGGAACTACACTCATCCAAGCAAGTGGAGGGGATTCCATCACACTCCTGAGCTGTGCCTTGTAGATGGTGGACAGGCTTCTGGGAGTCAGGAGGTGAGTTACTCACTGCAGAATTCTCAGTTTCTGATCTACTGTTGTAGCTGCCAGTCTAGGATGTTGATGCTTGGGGATTCGGCGATGGTAATGCTTCCACACCTATCACTGACCTTAGCTTCCTGTCATCTCCTACCTGATGTGTCTCATGCCTCCAAGAAGCTAGACATTTCATTTGACCTCAATATCTCTTAACTGTGCAAGGTACTTTGTCTAATACTCAAATGCTGTTCCCTTATCTGGTTAGGCCCTTTGAACACCTTTCTTACATTGCTGTGTTACAAAAAGAAGAATGCTCCTTGGTCTGACTGAATCTCTGATATGCTCCATTGAACGTTTTTGCCTTGAGCCTCCTATACACTCTTCATTCTTTCCATCATGCTCCTATTGTAAATTATTCTTTCCCAGGACTTTAAAATTATGAAGCCCTTTCCCTGCCTCATTCTTTAATTTTTAAGCTTCTAAAACTCGAGCATGAGTTGATGTACCTCCACTTTTATTCTTTTCAAACTTGATTGTGCCCTGCACACTATGCCTTGGTTTAACATTTAAAACGAAAATTGAATCTTAAATGAAATAACAAAAACCCAACTCAGTTATTTGTATAACATTGCTGACTTGCTCTAAACATGCTTTTCTAGCTAGATTGTGACTGCCTGTGTTTATAATGCATGCTATAGCTTCATTGTATACAATGATGGAACTGGATTATCTAAGCTCCCGTAATGCATCATTTGAATAGTAGTAACTGCATTTTACTTTACTATATATTGCAGGGATTTGACAGATGCTATATAAAATTATAGCTTTCTTTTCAAAAGAATACACAAAAAAGTCATTTCTGGCTGGGGATAAGAAGAAAGAATGAGAAATTCTGGGCATGCATTTTTAAGCACTTTCTTACACTTGACTTAGGTGGTCTTTCCCATTTATATACAAGACCATGTGAGCGACAGCTTAAGATTTTTTATTGGCAACACTGAAAACACTGCTAACCACAGTAGGTTAAGTTTAATTTTAAACAAGTTTCACACATGTGGTTCAACAGTCTTCCCATGGTGTAAATAAGACTGTTGTGAGCAATTTAGGAAAAATAGTCATAGAACTTCTCTATCATACTGGGATTAGGACTGCAGTCTGAGATATTTCTATTTTACTAGTGTTAAGGGCTAAAAAAATCTCTGGCTTTCCATCAAGCCTAAAAAGTAGATTATTGAAACTTCCTTTTTGGGTAAGCACACCTTTCTGAAGTATGTAGAAAGTACATTTGAATAACATAGAGGCACTGAGCGTGTTACAGCTATTCTGCTGCTTGGGTAAATTATCGAACGGCTGGCAGACCCTGGAAACCAATAACCATTTGCGAATCCCAATTTTCAGGTGAGGAGAGAAGCAGAATTCATTTGTTTCCTCCATCAACGAGGGGCATTTCAATCTTGCACCTTCCAATTCTTAAATTGTATTTTTGTTCAGCTAATTCTTTCTTGGGATTTAGTCTTATTAAGCAAGTTAATGTTCAAATCATTTGAACCTATGTTTGTTAGTGAGCTAAAGCTTTGGTTTGGGCTGTTACTCTTGTTGGCACTTGGTTCTGTATGTGGAGTTAGTGAGCCTAATGATTTGGTGATAGACCAGCCATGTGTTACTTGGTATGGAGGTAGAGCAGATAGGAAACCCCTTGTTTTGTTTTGCCAAAGTTATATCTTTTGTATTTTCATAAAATCACAGAATTGACGTTTTATCCGCTATCTCCTGTGTTTGTATTGAGAGAAAAGTATTGTCTTGTTGATGTATGCAGAAAAGGTTCCTGTGTTGATAGAATTAACAGTATTTGGCAAATTAAGCAGCTACAAAAAAAATGGACGATTGGTGAACTCATCACTAAGCAGGGCTCTTAAAACTAACTGGAACAATTTGTTTTCTTTACATAAGTTGTGCTGATGTTCAGAATCTCAACTCTGGATTTGCACTAATTGTAAAACATCCACTCCTCTGTTCTCTTCTCTTTTGACCTGATTCTGTTTGATATTTTTTGTTTCCTCGTTTTGAAAACGAATAGTCAAGAACTATGACTCTAATAAAAACTGAAGATGCAGGCCCCATTGAGACTTTGATTAAGGAGATAGGAGGAAAGTATCTGCAAAAATAGCTAAGTTTTGTAAAGGTTCTGTGTACTTGGTCTGATGCTCGCCATCTGGTAAAAGCCGTTTTAGTACATTGCTAGATAAATAGTTGGCTAGCTAACGTATTAATTCTCTCTAGCTGTGCTCACCCATTTTCAGAGAAGTATGGATTATATGGAAACCTATTCACTGTTAGTCTTTACAGTCTACATGATCATATTTTTGTGATTCCCTTGTAAATGCAATTAGAATTATTGCTGTAAGATAGGAGGATCACCCAATTAAGGATGCAACAGCAAAATATGCCAAACCTGACTTTGAAAGTTTACTTGATAGTTTTGAGGAAGATAAGGTGAGCAGTAATATATTTTGACAGTAATATAGTATTTAAATTATTTCTTGATCCTCTCTGTTTCAGTTTTTATTGTAAATTAACCCTTTATTTTCAAATTTAGATACATAAAATATTGAAAGCATAGTGCTAGACTGTGAGGTAGATTGAGGCACAGAGGGGAGCATGTTTGCAGAGAGGGAAGGCTGTAGCTTACATAAATATGTCACTTAGCATTCGAACTCTAACCTCACAGTGGGCACATTTCTTTTTTAAGAAGTACTTCTCATGCAGATCTAGGATAAGAGGAGGTCTGTGAGTGTCATTAGACTTAAATCAAGGTAGCTGACTAGTTCCATGTAATCATGTGTAAGCCCCATAGCTCTGTTGATGGTGAGACTAAAACTGCAGATGATAGATGGTGAAACATGTTACCTAGGTGCACTCACATATTCAAGTTTCAAATCTTATGATTGGTTTACAGAGAGGCATGCATGTGATGCTAATGCACTACACCTCAAACTAATGAAAATGGCATAAGGTGTATAGTCATGCCGTGGTCAACAGGATTGTAGCAATGCAGTCATACCTTTCTATGATGGATTGTCTACTCCTATATAATTAATGAGCATTTGCTGTAACTGCTGTCTGCCGAATAAGATCTGAACCCATGCTATCATATGCTTTATTGAGATAGGTGAGGTATTGGAAACAGTGACTCGGATCAGTGGCGTTCTTTTGAAGGGTCATGAGGACTCGAAACATCAACTTTATTCTTCTCCGCTGATGCTGCCAGACCTGCTGAGTTTTTCCAGGTAATTCTGTTTTTGACTTGGATCACTTGCCTGAAAAGACAGAACTCAACAATCTTCTGTAGCAGATTTACTCATTAAAGCTGAACCAGCTAGGTCCACAGTACCTCTAGGAACTGCTGATGATAGACTCAACAGCTTTGTTCATCAATGTGACATTCAGGGTAGATCAGTCACAAAGAGCCCCAATAACCCTGCATGCAATAACCCAAACAGCTAGATGGTCTTGGGATGTATGGACAGAGAAGCTTATAAGTGCTTTGAGCTGATAGTTTGCATGGTTTTAGCTAACCAAATTTCAGAAGGATTCCTTAGATTCTTTGTTGTCCCTAAGTTTTAGATTTTGTCATCCTGTACCAAAGTCTCTGACCTTGGGTAAATGGGATGCATCTAAGGGAAAGTGTACCCCCTCCATATGAGAAAACAGAAACTGCAACATGTAGATTTTTCAGTAGTTTGGTCTAAAATCTTAAGTATGATTTCTGTGTGTGTCAGAACCCAATGATCAGAAAGATGATTTGAGTCCATTTTATGTTGATTGGGCTTGATTCATTTCCTTAGCCTTTAGTTATTTGTTACACTTATTCTGGAGTTTGTTATTTTTATTCCCCAACCGAGAAAATGTGCTTCCAGATAAGAACTCACAAATAAGGAGATACTAAAGTTGTGTGTTGTGTTTGATTTAACTACTGTATCTAGCTAGGGATTTGGTTATGTTTGGAAACATTTTTAGGTTCTATGCATGCTGTGTGTAGTGCCACGTGAATATCTCATTGTCACTCATGAAATTATGAGGATAATAATCCTATTTTCTGAAGGGAATGAAATTTTTTTTTTCCTCCTTGGAGCAAGAAATCTTCACAGGCAATCCTTTTTGTTTGCATAGTAATGACTTTAGAGATTATTAAAGCAGAAACTCAAGTTGAGTGGACTTTACTGCACAATCCTTAAAAGGCTCTAGAGTAATTTTCTGTAAAAGGTCATTTTGCACATAGTTGAAATGTGCCCAGCCTTTCGCTTAGGGTTGAATATCAGTCAAACCCATGACCGAAAGATTGTGTGCCATTCATTTTCTTAAATTTACTCGCAATTATAAAATTTTAATCCTAATCCCAGAGTCCCCCACTGTTCCATTTTCTATGCTAGTCATGCTTGGGATTTTGGGGTAAGACTTCCAATTGGTAACTTTATTATTATGGACATTTTTCTGGGATCTTTTGGTCTCCAAACTGAAAATGGACACCTTGATCTCTTTTACATTGGACCCTGATCACTGTAGGGGCACTTTCATCCAATTAGTGTTTCCTTGTTTCACGTCAAGTGCCCAGTAATGAACAGAATTCTGCCATGCCAGTTTGTCTCTATAAAACGGCCATTCTGGCACTCTGTGGTTTTGTTTAGTTCAAAAAAAAGACCTAATTGAGAATTGAATTTTGATTTAAAATTGATCGTTTTGAGATTGAGATTGCTTTGAGATTGCTTCAAAGAACAGTTAAATGTAGCAAATACAGCTGAACAGAATGTGAAACTAAATATTAAAATATTAAATCTTCACTGTGTAATGTATAATAGTAAAGCCATGTAACTAGCTGAAATTGGAATCGGTGCTAGGGAATCTGTTTCCAGTTGTGTTGTCCACCCTCAAATGGACAAATTGCTCATTTCCCCCCTTCATATTCAAAGGGCAACTGTAATCTTTATACAATTGTTTTTTTGTATTATTTTTAGTTCTCTTGTTCTCAGTAAAGAAAGTTTCATTTCAGTTAATAATGAGTCATGCATTTTGAAGTACTAAGAGTGGAGTTAATGGTACTTGATAAATTAAGAAGTTTACTACATCATTCTACTCAACCTGAGTAAAACTGGGGGATCCTGGCCGGGATTTTCCGGCCCTGTTGCGGGCGGGACCCGCCGCAGGCGAGGTGGCGCCCCAGCCAGAAGTCCACTGACTTGCGGAGGCACCGGAAGATCCTGGCGGCGGGCAGGTGTGGAAAATCCTGCCCCCAGTGTTACACTATTATTTGTAGAATGTAATTCTGCTTGTTGAGAATCACTGAATTCCTTCAATTTGATCCTCATCTTCATGTCCCTGCACTGCCTTTTACCCACTCTTATCTGTGACCACCTTCAACTACACCCACACCCTCTGGTTCTCCAAATATTATTTAGTTCTTATTCCTTGCTCCCATTCCATAGTTGACGAGGTGTCAGCTGTGGCTCAGTTCATAGCACCCTCGCCTTTGAATCAGAGGGTTGTGGGTTCATGTCCCACTCCCGGAAAACCAAGAACCGTGATTGTACTCGAAAGAAGTTGTAATCTGTGACTGTTGGTAACTCGAAAGAGTTTCCATAGTTGACAGGTGTCTTTGTGCAATGCATCTGTCCTCAAAATTCCTTCATGCTATCAAGGGCCTTCTTTAAAAACTCTTCTTCAACTATGCTTTAGCCTCTCTCCCTATCAAACTTTCAGTGCTCCCTTCTTCCTCCTTGATCTTTTTTGACTTCTAAACATTTGGACATCAACAGTTGCATTTATTTTGACATTGGTAGGGTGTTTCAGCTGTTAATTTCTGTTGCCTAGGTCTTATCCAGCCACTGGCAGCTTCAGTGTGAACCTGCAAGTTTCAATAAGTGAGATGTCAAGGAAAACTTGGTTTTTAAAAATAGGTCTAGCTGCACACAGGTCTTAAGTTAGTCCAGCAGGTTAACATTGGGGTAGTTGTTAGTTGCATGAGACCTTGCTTTGGGAATTGACTTTTCAAACCGAGCAGCAGGGACAAGGGTGCACAAAATTTATTTTGAAAGTGAGGGGGAGGGGGGGGGGGGGGGCGTTCTTCCCCCTGAATTTCCACGTTGAAGTGTGGTCAGAGAAAAGGTTTTTAGAGGCCTTTTGATGCCAAAGGAAGAGTTTGAGGGCAGGGGCATAATGATTTTTAAAGAAAAACACTTGCCACCAATATGAAGATAATTGTGAGGTGCACTATAGAAATGTTGGTGGTTACTGCTGTAGTCCTTCTGCACTGTATATCATTGCATGATTAATTATCGTTGCCAGGAAGCTCCAAGTCCAGGAACTGGGGCAGAAGTCTGAAAGAAAGAATGACTTGGCTTGCATTTATATCATGCTTTCAGGAGCAGCGAACATCTCAACGTTTTACAGCTAGTCTTTGAAGTGTAGTTACTGTAATGTTTTTTATGATGTTGATTGGGGGATAAATATTGGCCTGTTCACCAGGGATAACTCCCCCTCCTCTTTGAAATAGTGCCATGGGGTCTTTTGCATTCATCTGAGTAGGCAGATGAGGCCTCAGTTTAATGTCTCATTCAAAAGCTGCCACCTCTGACAGCGCAGTGCTCCTTCAGTGCTGGAATGGAGCATCAGCCTTGTTTTTTTTAAGCTCCAGCCTTGGGACTTGAATATGCCTCCAGCCCTGAACCGTGTGAATGAGAGCTGAGTGAGTTACTCGCTGACAATGGTTGACACACTAGGTTTGAAAGAGAGTGCGCTAGGATAGAAAAGACGTGGGAGTGAAGCGAGGGGTCAGATGGAAGGTAGCAAAATCAACGTTGCATCATTAACTGCTGAAATTTAAATCTGGATTTTTTTTCCTACAGTGGAACACATTCACATGCTGGGAAACTTTAATATGTTGCTAATTTATAGACCATGTAACCAGGGAGATAAGACCATAAGATGTAGGAGCATAAGTAGGCCATTTGGCCCATCGAGTGCTCTGCCATTCAATGAGATCATGGCTGATCTGATAATCCTCAGCTCCACATTCCTGCCTTTTCCCCATAACCCTTGATTCACTTACTGCTTAAAAATCCATCTCAGCCATGAATATACTTAATGACCCAGCCTCTACAGCCCTCTGCGTAAAGAATTCCACAGATTGACTACCCTCTGAGAGAAGACATTCATCCTCATCTCTGCCTTAAATGGGTGCCCCCTTACTCTGAGATTATGCCCTCTGGTTCTAGACTCTCTCACAAGGGGAAACAACCTATCAGTATCTATCCTGTCAAGCCCCCTAAGAATCTTGTAAGGTCGCCTCTCATTCTTCTAAACTCCAATGAGTACAGGCCCAACCTATTCAACTTCTGCTCATAAGAAAATCCCTCCATACCCAGGATCAACTGAGTGAACCTTCTCTGGACTACCTGCAATGCCAGTGTATCTTTCCTTAGATAAGGGGATCAAAATTGTTCACAGTATTCTAAATGTGGCCTGACTAGTGCCTTGTATAGTTTTAGCAAGACTTCCCTATTTTTATACTCCATTCCCTTTGAAATAAAGGCCAACATTCCATTTACCTTCCCTATTACCTGTTGAATTTGTATGTTAGCTTTTTGGGATTCACGCACAAGGACTTTTTTTGGTCATCTTTTGTTGGTTTTTAAAACTTTCTCAATCCTCTGGTTTACCACTAATCTTAGCCACATTGTATGTTTTTTCTTTCAATTTGATACTGTCCTTAACTTCCTTGGTTAACCATGGTCGGTTTATCCCCTTGCTTGAATCTTTCTTCCTCACTGGGATATATCTTTGTTGAGAGTCATGAACTATTTTCTTAAATGTCTGCCATTGTTCATCAACTGCTGCTTTCCCAGTCCACTCCAGCCAACTCTGCCCTCATTCCATTGTAACTACCCTTATTTAAGTTTAGCATAGTTGTTTCCGACCCAAGTTTCTCACTCTCAAACTGAATACTAAATTCTACCATATTATGGTCACTGTTACCTAGGCGATCCTTTACTCTGAGATCATTTATTAAACCTGCCTCTTTACACGTTACCAGATCCAAAATAGCCTGATCCCTGGTTGGATTCACAACACATTGTTCTATGAAACTTTCCCGAATAGGGATTACTCGTGTCTAGCTCTGCCAATTTGATTTTCCCAATCTACATGAAGATTAAAGTCACCCACGATTAATGTACTGCCTTTTTTACATGCCCTCACTATCTCCTGATTTATTCTCTGTCCTACAATATAGTTACTGTCAGGAGGCCTATGGATTACTCCCACCAGTGTCACCTTCCCCTTGTTATTTCTACCTCCACCCATATGAATTCTACATCTTCCGATCCAAGATCTTTTCTTGCTATTGTACTTATTCCTTCTCATACTAACAAAGCTACCCCACCACCCTTTCCTTCCTGCCTGACATTTTGAAAAGTCACATACGCCTGAATATTTAGTTCCCAGCTTTGATCTCCTTGTAACCATGTCTCCGTAATAGCTCACATCATACCCATCAACCTCTATTTGTGTGGTTAATTTTATTTTGTTCCAAATACTACGTGCATTTAAGTAAAGGGCCATTAATTTTGCCTTTTTACCATTTTTCCCCCTTTGACCCTGTTTGTCCCCCTCCTCCCCCCCCCCATTTAGTTTAAAGCTCTCTCTACAGCCCTAGTTATTCGGTTCGCCAGGACACTGGTCCCAGCATGGTTCAAGTGAAGCCTGTCCCACCGGAACAGCTGTCAGCACTGGTGCCAGTGCCCCATGAACCGAAACCCATTCTTCCCACACCAATCTCAGCCATGCATTTAAAGCCTTCATTTTACTTACCATATGCCAGTTTGCCCGTGGCTCAGGTAGCAATCCTGAGATTATTACCTTAGAGGTTCTGCTTTTTAGTTTAGCTCCTAACTGTTCAAATTCTTTCAGCAGAACCTCCTTTCTGGTCAATTTGCTTATCCTCCCTGCAGTCCCCTCTCTCATCCACACAGCATGCAAGAACCTTGTAATTGTTGGACAGTTGCAGGGGCTGAAGCTCCTCGAACGCTACTCCCCGAGTCCCCACACCTGCTTCACCTGCAGTAACACCCTTCTGTCCCTCATCACAGACCAAAGTTGATTTACCTAATCAGAGGTGTGACCGCCTCCTTGAGCAAAGTGCCCAGGTAGCTTTCCCCCTCTCTGATGTGGCGCAATATCTGCAGCTCGAACTCTAGCTCCTTAACTCTGATCCGAAGTTCCTTGAGCTGCAAACACTTGGTACAGATGTGTTTGCTCTGGATCACCTTAGTGACTAGCAGATCCCACATGCTGCAGCAGCAACACATCACCCTCTTGCCATCACTATCGAATTTTATTCAATTTATTAATTACTCTAGTATCCCCAATCTTTACACTTTATTATAATAATTTTTTTATACATACCAGTATCGATTTTATACTTAAGATATCTTTATGAAAAAGAGAAAAAAAAAGACTAGAGATATAAATACAAATTAAAGACCTTACTTTTACTTTAAAGACTAGAAATACTCACCAATCCTACTCACCAATCAGCTGCTGTCCATGCTCTTTTCCCTCTCACGCTCTTTAATGGTCTCACTCTCTTCTCTCACTCTCTCATTGTTAAAGGCCCTGCTCCCCTCTCACCCTCTCGCTGTAAATGACCACGTTGTTCCTCTCTCACTCTCTCGCTGTAAATGGCCCTGCTCCTCTCTCTCACTGTAAATGACCACGCTGTTTCTCTCGCTGTAAATAAGACAGCTCTTTTGACAGTGTGGTGCTCCCTCATGGAAATGCAGCATTGTTCTGGGGAGATGTTGAGTAGCGTAATGCTTAGTTTTGTGCTGGTTACTTGTTGCTGCTTGGTAGTTTTTTTCCCTACCTGTTAATGAATGGAGATGTTAATCAGTCGCTCATGATGAATTAGTGGTGTCAGGAAGAAATTTTTCACTCAGAGGGTGGTTGGAGTCTGGAACGAACTTCCTGAGAGAGTGGTGGTGGAGGCAGGTTCCATCAAGGTATTCAAAAGAATTTGATTGCTATCTGAAAAAAGAGAATGTGAAAGGTTACGGGGATAAGGCAGGGTGTGGGACTAGGTGGAATGCCCTTTCAGAGAGCCAGTGCAGACTCGATGGGCCGAATGACCACCTTTTCCCTGTAAAGATTTTGTGATTCTGTGAACAATTAACAGAAGGTGATTATTTGAGTTAATCACATTTTTGTTCCTTTTATGTGAAGAGTTTGGGAGGCGTGCTGCACTCTTGATGCAGGACTTTTAGATAAATGCGGAGAATATGAGAGGGAAATGGCAGTTACAAGGAAGTAATCAAGCCTGTTGTGATAAATAATTTCTTGTCCACCTTGCTTTAGTGGTAAAACACTTGCTTCTGAGTCAGCTGATTGTGGGTTCAAGTTCCACTCCAGAGACTTGAGCACATGATCTAGGCTGACATTTCAGTGCTGTCCTGAGGGAGTGCTTCATTGTCAAAAATGCCACATTTTGGGGATGAAATTTTAAACTGATGCCCCTTCTGCCTCCTCTGTTGGATGTAACAACTACCATGGCTCTATTCAAGGAAGAACAAGGGAGCTTTCTGACTGTTCTGGCCAACATTCATCACGTTGGTTTTGTGGGACTTGCTGTAGACATATTGGTTGCCATGTTTCCTGACACCCCAATGCTTAACTACATTTCAAAAATGCTTAATTGACTGTGCAATGGTTTGGGACATCCTGAGTTTATAAAAGGTACTATGTAAATGCAAGTTAATTCTCTCTAAATCGGAAAAACAGCTCAAACGGTTTTAGCTACTAGAATCTAAGCTTGGGTTGCTTTCTTAGTATGCTTCCACCCACCTGGTGCTTATGAACATTTGACTGGTGAACCCTGCTTATTCCTCGTGACCAGAAATGTTTTTTGAGATTCCTGGCACTTTTAACATACATAAGCATTTCATGGTTATTCTAAAATGACCTTGAGCTTCTGTATGTTTTGGGATACATCTTTACACATGGCTAAATACGTCTCTCTTGGTTGTATGAAATCAGGTTTGTTAAGGTTATGATACTGAGCAGCAGACTGATGGTCTTATTCTCACTTCCTGGGAGTGTCTTAAGGTGCTATGTAAAAGCAAGTTCTTTCTTTATTCAACAGACACTGAAAAAAAAGCTCCCATTATGATACTACAGATCCTTACTTGTAGAATTAGGGTTCAGATGCCAGTCAAGATGTTTTAGAATCACCATAGCAACAAGTGGGAGAAATTTTGAGGGAAGGAGTTCCAGAGAGTAGGACCCAGTCTGAAAGCTGTTGCACAAATGGTGGGATGAAGGGAAGAAGTGAAGAACTAGGCCACGGACAGAGGATAGATGGCTAGTTGAGGGTAGGTGGAGGCTGTTCAGGTGGAGGAAGGAATTCAAAGATGAGAATTTGAGGTGCTAGAGGATGTACGACTGTATGTTATAGGTTATTTATTATTCTTGTCAGATAGACTTTCTTGTCTTCCCTGTGACACTGTCCTTCCTTGCTTGTGTTTGTTCCAGCATTCTACAATCAGTTTTTTCATGGTTATAACATTTAGGTGGGCAGATCAGAATGCTCTCATTTAAAATCTACTGTTTTTTTTTCAAATGGCTATTCTTGTGATATTAGACCATGTATCTAAACATTCTGCTCTTGAATGGTAAATTGTAATTTCAGTAATGTAACTTGATGAGGACTGCCCCATTTAACCATCTACTAAAAATTTGAAATGCTTCATCAAAATTATCTGCTCTATTTAAGTAGATCTCCCAAGATCCCTTGAATGTAATCTGTCAGGTTTCATGGACCCAGCTAGTGAAAATGGATAGGGCAGCTCACCCAGATCTACTCTGTCCAATGCCCAGTTTCCTAGGCCTCAGTTTCTTTCAGTCCAGCATGCTTCAGCAGTTCCCAGGCATTTTCACTCTACCTGATTCTCAGTACCCATTTTTAGTCTCAGTACCCAGCACATGTTTGCTGCTATCTCATTTATTTTCTTAGGCTTCATAAAAGATTAGACAAGAAAATTGTTCTCATCAGTAAAGGATCATGTAGACAGCCATGGAGGAAGATTTACAAACTTAAATGGGGAGGGACGAGGAGAAGGAAATTTTCTGAAAGATTGAGGTATCAGAAAAAGTTAAGGATGGAGGGACCATAGTGGAACCCAGGGCGCAGTTTAGAAAGGAAAGAGCGTGGGGCAATGACAGAAATCGATATCGAACTAAGAATTAGAATGAGGAAAGAAATAGGCACTTGCAGTGACAGTTTTTTGGAATTGTTGGAAGTAATGACATTTAAACTGAAATAGTATCTAATAGTAAATACAGTGTAATATTATGTACAGTACTTAATTACCTCAGCTTAGACAGGTAGACAACTGTACTTGCGTCGTAATTGGCTGAGAGAATAACACAGTTACTAGTCTCATTGGATTCTTTGTTTTTAACATTATCTGTTCATATGCATCCATTACATATTGATCATTGCATCCTAGTCTTAACTTTAGCTAAAGCTCAAATGCTTTATGTTGGTCAGCTTCTCACCAGGTACTAGAAATATTTTTCCTAAACTGTGGGATTTTTGTTTCCATTTTGCATTTCATGCTAAACATGCACCCAAGCCTTATATCAGTGTCAGCCTTGGTTCAGTGGTAGCATTCTTACCTCTCACAGAGTGTGTTGGAAGTGCTGTCACTTGGTTGAGACATTTGAACCAAGACCCTGTCTGCTCCCTTAGGTGAACACAAAATAACCCATGGCACTAAAAAGAAGCAAGGGAGCCCTTCCAGAATCCTGGCTAGCGTTTAATCCCTTTGCCAACATCACAAAAATAGGCTATGTGATAATTTCTCTCATGGCTGTTTCTGGGACTTTGCCAGATCCAAATTACCTGCCATGTTTTCCTACGCTACAATAGTGACTATGCTTAAGGAATACTTCATTGGCTTGAAGCCCTTTGGGACATCCTGAAGGTGTGAAAGGTGCTATAAAATGCAAGTTCTTTTTTCATATAGAGCATAGTTATTATCAGTAATATTGTAAATTTCTGGGCTTATTTCATAATAGTACTTAGACATTGCAAGTTTAAGTTGAGGGTCTTTGGCATAAGAAAATGTCCTTAAATAATAAAAAATCTCGTAATTATTTATTAGGGAAGGTTGAGAGGAGATTTGGTGGAGGTGTTCAAAATCATAACGTGCCTGTATAGCAAGGAACTGTTTCTATTATCAGAAGGGTTATGAACCAGACAGCACAGATTTAAAGTGTGACAGAAGGACCAAAGTGACACGAGGAATAACATTTAACGTTGTGCATGCTTACGACCTGGAATGCACTGCCTGAAAGGGTGATGGAGACAGATTCAGTTATAGGAATTGGTTAACCATCTGAATGGAAAGAAATTTGCAGGGCTATTAGGAAAGGGCTAAACTGCTGTTGCAGAAAACCAACACAGGCTCAAGTGGCTAAATGGCTTCCTTTTTGGCTGTAATCATCCTATGATTCTATTCTATTAAAATGTTGAACACTTAAAGAGAAAGTATTGTTAAAATTAACAAAGGGCTTTGCAGACATGTTCTGTGTCTTTTGCTTGTAATATGCCTGTGGAGGGACTCTGCCTTGAGCTATGCAGAATATGCAAGCCTTTCAGTGCAAAATCATTGGTAGATAATTTTGAAACAGAGCTAGCTTATTTTTCATTTTGGCATGTGGTTTGTGAACCTTTGTTGTTTAATTGTGATTTTACACAACCTCTACACACAATTTTTGAAAACTTTATATACTCAGCGTTTATCTTTCTGTTCATTTCTTGAACTTGGTTTACTCTTAAAACCTCATTTCTGTGTTTTTCACAACCAATTTTGCTAGTCAGCCTGTACTCAATCCCCATCCCCAGCTTCATTATTTCCCATCTGTATCCCTCATTCCTGCATTGATCATATTGTGGTCATTTTGCATCAGTTCAATGCTATTCAACATGCAAAACTTGTGATGCTGTGTTCAAACAAATAGCCAGTGATTTTATCAACAATGAACTGCCTGAGGCTCATTTTAAACCTAGTTTTAGCACTGGACGCTGCAACTCAACAGGGAGGGGGTGAGTTAGCTGGATGCTGTGTTTCAGGGGACAGTCACACCCCTTAGATTAACTACCTTAAATTCAGCCAGTGGTCAGGGACAGGAGAGTGTGACTATGAGTGAGGCAGGTAGAGGGATCCAGGAAGTAGCACTGCAGGAGCCTCAGCCGTTGCCCTTATAGGAACCCTATAAAAAGGTGACTTTTTTTTTAAACTGAGTTTGGTTGGAAAAGAATGTCCTTTTTTATTTTTTTAAATTATGAGCAACACCCGCTAATCTTTTCAAGCTTCAAAATAAATCAAGTGACACCCAACATTAGGAAAATCAGATTGTACTAGTAGATGGATAAAGATGATCAGTCATTTGGGTTCACTTGATTTCTTGTTTTTATCTTTTATTGAACAACAGGTTTCCAGCAGCGGTGATAGTGGAGCACAGTAGTCATTCACTTTATGGATGAGCCAGTGTACGTGCCGGTATTTAAAGAATTTTGGTTGGGCTTAACTGCTGTGTTAGTTTTGACATTTTTTCAGTTGGTTTTGGTGTTTGTTTTGAATTTGACTTTGTTGGGCAGGTTTATATTTCGATTTATAAATTCCAGGATTATGAGTGACTGTTGTGAGGCTGCTCTGTTTTGAGGTTTTTTTTGTCAGTGCGAACAAATGCGACCTGGTAGTTCAGATGGTGTGAGTAATCTTCCAAGGATAGCCATTAGGGTATTTTGAAATAGTAACTGTGCCTAACAGATATGTTGAGTAACCTGTAGGATATAATCTTCTCACATGGCCTTATGGATGTTGTTTAAGCTAAATGGGGACTGTTCGAAGGTTCCTAGTGACCACACCTGTAGCAAATGTTGGTTTTGAGGAACTCCGGCTCAGAGTTGATGAGCTGGAGTCTGAGCTTCGGACGCTGCAACTCAACAGGGAGGGGGTGAGTTAGCTGGATGCTGTGTTTCACTGGACAGTCACACCCCTTAGATTAACTACCTTAAATTCAGCCAGTGGTCAGGGACAGGAGAGTGTGACTATGAGTGAGGCAGGTAGAGGGATCCAGGAAGTAGCACTGCAGGAGCCTCAGCCCTTGCCCTTATCCAACAGGTTTGAGATTCTTGCTCCCTGTGTGGATGAGACCGGGGACTGTAAGGAGAATGAGCAAACTGACCATAGCACCGTGGTACAGGGAGCCATTCAAGTGGGGGGAGAAAAGAGAAATGTAGTTGTAATTGGGGATAGTATAATTAGAGGAATAAATACTGTTCTCTGTAGCCAGGATCAAGAGTCCCGAAGGCTGTGTTGCCTACCTGGTGCCAGGGTTAAGGATGTCTCATCTGGGCTGCAGAGGCACTTGGGGTGGGAGGGGAAAGTTCCGGTTGTTGTGGTCCATGTAGGTACCAACAATATAGGTAGAACGAAGAAAGAGGGGCTAAATTAAGAAGCAGAACCAAAAAGGTAATAATCTCCGGATTACTACCTGAGCCACGAGCTAATTGGCACAGGGTCAATAAGATTAAAGAGGGAAATGCGTGGCTCAAAGATTGGTGTGGGAGAAATGGGTTGAATTCATGGGACATTGGCACCAGTACTGGGGAAAGAGGGAGCTATTCCGTTTGGATGGGCTCCACTTGAATCATGCTGGGACCAGTGCCCTGGCGAATTGCATAACTAGGGTTGTAGATAGGGCTTTAAACTAAATAATGGGGGGGCGGGGGGGGGTGTGGGGAGAGGGTTCAGTTGCATGGAAATATAAAAAAATCAAAGTTTAAGGAGAGGGTAAGAGTGCAGGTTAGTGACGAGGCTGATTGTTACCAAAAAGTGAAAGGAAGGGACAGAGTGTGTAAACGCCATATTGTACCAAAGAATCATATAAGAATAGGGAAAATTGACAATAGGGCAAACTTAAAGGCTTTGTATCTGTATGCGTGTAGCATTCGGAATAAAACTAATGAGTTAACAGCGCAAATAGAGATAAATAGGTATGATTTAGTGGTGATTACTGAGACGTGGTTACAGGGAGAACAGGTCTGGGAGTTGAATATCCAAGGGCACTGTGTGTTTCGGAAGGATAGGCAGGAAGGAAAGGAGGTGTTAGTAAAGGAAGAGATCAGTGCTATAGTGAGGAATGATATAGGCACTGGAGAGCAAGACGTAGAGTCAGGCTGGGTAGAAATAAGAAATACCAAGGGAAAGAAGTCCCTGATAGGAGTAATCTATAGGTCCCCAAACAGTCGTTCAGCAGTAGGGCACAGTATAAAACAGGAAATACAGGGAACATGTAAGAAAGGCACGGCAATAATCATGGGTGTTTTTAATATGCATATAGTCTGGAATAATCAAAGTGGCAAGGTAGCCTCGAGGGAGAGTTCGTAGAGTGTATTAGAGATTGCTTCTTGGAGCAATATGTTGTGGAACCAACCAGGGAGCAGGCTATTCTGGATTTGGTTTTGTGCAATGAGATGGGATTAATTAATGATCTCATAGTAAAGGATCCTCCAAGGAAGAGTGATCATAGCATGCTAGAATTTCACGTTCAGTTTGAGAGTAAGAAACTTGAGTCCCACACTAGTGTTCTGGAGTTAAACAAAGGTAACTACATAGGCATGAGGGCAGATTTGGCCCTAGTGGACTGGGCAGCAAGACTACAAGGTAGGACAGTGGCAGATATTTAAGGAGATATTCAATTCCTCCCAAGTAAAATATATTCTAAAGAGGAATAAAGATGGGAAGAGGGGGAAAAAACATCCATGGCTAAGAAAGGAAGTTAAAGATAACATAAAGGTAAAAACTAAGGCATACCAAATTGCAAAGGTCAGTGGCAGGCTGGAAGATTGGTAAACTTTTAAAGATCAACAAAGGGTTACTAAAAAAATAATAAAAAGAGCAAAGGTAAATTATGAAAGAAAACTAGCGTAAAATGTAAAAACTGACAGCAAAAGCTTCTACAAGTATATCAAAGGAGAGTAGTAAAAGCGAGTGTTGTTCCCTTGGAGGATGAGACTGGAGAGTTAATAGCGGGGAACGCAGAAATGGCAGAGGCGCTTAATCAATATTTTGCCTCAGTTTTCATGGTGGAGGACACTAGTACCACCCCAATAGTAACAGGTAGTGCAGAGGATATAGAGAAGGAGGAACTTAGAACAGTCACCAACACTAGAGAAAAAGTACTGAGCAAACTATTGGGATTAAAGGGTGACAAGTCCCCAGGACCTGATGGCCTACATCCCAGGGCCTTAAAGGAAGCAGCAGCGGAGTTAGTGGATGCATTGGCTATAATATTCCAAAATTCCCTGGATTCTGGAAAGGTTCCAGTGGATTGGAAAAATGCTAATATAACGCCCTTATTCAAAAAGGGGGGGAGGCAGAAAGTCGGAAACTACAGACCAGTTAGTTTAACGTCTGTCTTTGGGAAATTGTTGGAATCCATTATTAAGGAAGTAGTAATGGGGCATTTGGAAAGTCAAAATGCAATCTATCAGAGTCAGCATGGTTTTATGAAGAGTAAATTATGTTTGACTAATTTGCTAGAGTTCTTTGAAGATGTGACAAGCAAAGTGGATAATGGGGATCCTGTAGATGTATATCTGGACCTCCAGAAGGCCTTTGATAAGGTGCCGCACAAAAGATTAATACACAAGATAAGATCACATGGAGTTAGGGGTAATATATTAGCTTGGATAGAGGATTGGCTAACCAACAGAAAGCAGAGAGTTGGGATAAATGGGTCTTTTTCTGGATGGCAAGCTGTAACTAGTGGGGTGCCACAGGGTTCAGTCCTTGGGCCGCAACTATTTACAATCTATATTAATGACTTGAATTCAGGGATAGAGGTACTATAGCTAAATTTGCAGATGTCACCAAAATAGGTGGAAAAGTAAGTTGCAATGAAGAAGTAAGAAATTTACAAATGGATATAGACAGGTTAGGTGAATGGGTCAAAATTTGGCAGATGGAGTTTAACGTGGATAAGTGTGAGGTTATCCATTTTGGCTGGAAGAATGAAAAGTGGACTTATTACTTAAATGGAGAGAAACTTCAGTGCGGAGGGATCTGGGTGTCGTCGTGCATGAATTGCTGAAAGCTAGTATGCAGGTACATTAAATAATAAGGAAGGCAAATGGAATTTTGGCATTTATTGCTAAAGGAATAGAGTATAAAAATAGGGAAGTGTTGTTGCAACTGTACAAGGCATTGGTGAAACCACACCTGGAGTACTGTGGACTGTTTTGGTCCCCTTACTTGAGGAAGGATGTAGTTGCATTGGAGGCGGTTCAGAGGAGGTTCACTAGATTGATTCCAGAGATGCGGGGCTTGTATTATGAGAAGGGATTGAGCAGCTTAGGCCTATACTCGCTAGAGTTTAGAAGGATGAGGGGTGAACTAATTGAGGTATATAAGATGCTAAAGGGGATAGACAAAGTCGACGTGGAGCAGATGTTTCCCCTTGTGGGGCATTCTAAAACGAGAGGCCATAGTTTTAGGCTAAGGGGTGGTAGATTTAAATCAGAGATGAGGAGGAATTATTTTTCTCAAAGGGTCGTGAATCTGTGGAATTTACTACCTCAGTGCAGTGGATGCCGGGACGCTGAATAAATTTAAGGAGGAGAGCGATTTTTAATTAGTAATGGGTTGAAAGGTTATGGGGAGAGGGCGGGAAATTGAAGTTGAGGCCGAAATGAGATCAGCCATGATCGTGTTGAATAGCGGGGCAAGCTCGAGGGACTGAATTGCCTACTGCTGCTCCTGGTTCTTATGTTATCTTAAATCTGCGGGGCCAAGGATAGGATTACAAAAGTGAGGAATTTAGTTTTAAAAACTTTGTTCATACCCCACCCGGAGCATAGTGTTAATCTTTTCAGCAAAGATATGTTGGCCCTCAAATTGGCCCTGTGCAAATTCGCTGGAACAATACTGGGGCTGAAAGGGTTAAATTAAGACGACAAGGTTGCATGAATTCGGTTTGTTTTCCCATGAGTTTATTAGATTGAGGGGATGATCAAATGGAGGTTTTTAAAATGATGAAGGGATTGATTACTTTAGAATACAGAGTCAACTTTTCCACATAGAAAATTCTCTCCCAGCATTGTTTTTTTCTTTGTAGTCTGATGTGTTTTGAGATGTTTTATGTTTACTGTTATGCTTCAGTGCTCTTGCAGTTGCTTGGGGTGTCAATACAGCTTTTGACCAAAGAACTAAGGGTGCACCCCAGAAAGCAACAAAGTAAAGGAAGGTCACTGAACTGTTGAGTGTGAAATTCTTTCAGTGACAGTGTCCTTGGTATTTTCCTTTGCCCTATATAGGATCATATACATGCTAACCTTAAGGAAGACCTTGCTTAGTGTTGGTTTTGTCATGTTAATAATTTGATTCTACAATTCCTGTTATGTTAAATCATGGATACAATTTAAATGTACCAATGTTTGTTTTATGCGGCATGCTGAGTATTACAAAATTAATACTTTGGCTATCTTCAGTTCAAATAGTTGCTGTGCAGTTGTGCTCTGATATTTAACCCCAATTTATGTAAGTGGCCTGAGTTCTAAATATTTCAGAAAATCTGAAATACAAGGGATTCTCCCATGGCATTAGCTGTAAGGGAAATCTCCCATGACATTAGCTGTAAGGGAAATCTCCCATGGCATTAGCTGTAAGGGAAATCTCCCATGGCATTAGCTGTAAGGGAATCTCCCATGGCATTGCTTACTGGTGCTAGTCAGAAATCATGACTGAGGACTCTGGCAGGGATCCAAAAAAAGAAGTTAACATTTTTTACATAAGCTAGAATAGGCAACTGCAAGGGCAACAGTTAATATGTGGAGAAAGGCCTGAACAATTCGTTTTTGTTGAGCGCAAGAAACACTTAAGCTTTCTTATTACAAAACTTGATTCTTAGCCTCCCATGTATTTGTGCTTTATTCTTTGTCAGGGATTTCATCTTTTAAGCACACCAGTACCTCTTCCTCTCCCAAATCAGCTGGATGTGGTCAAAACAACTGATTTAATTTAGCTACATGTGGTTTTATGAGCACAAGGATATTGATGCTAACTGTCAGAAGGTAGGCTGTTACATCCAGAAAATAGGGCTGGAATTTTATGATCTCCAAAGGTGGGATAACAATTAATGGCCATTTAAAGACCTTCCCCTGCTGCCACTGGGATTTACCAGGAGCTCGGGCAGTCTCCACCCCCCCCACCCCCACCCACCCACCCTGTCCGCCCTGGTACCCCACCACCCCTTGTGGGCATGCCAGCCTGGCCATGGCAAGACCTGGACTTGCAATAATGGAGCTGGAATGTAAAGTATGCACCCATCTGAGACTGCCTGCAGTTCCAGCAAATGGCCACTGCTCCCAGTGGTGCTGCTGCAGCAGGAGAACTGGTGTCCTTCTGAATGACTGGCAGCTCTGAGATGGGACTTCCTCCTTGATGGGGTGGATGTTCCGGCTCAAGCCAATTCACGGCCCACGGCCGTTAAAGGGCTGCGGAGTGAGCCAACCAAACAAAGGCAGGATCGGACTCGACATTTACACTGGGGGGGAGGGAGACACATCCCCAATGTAAAATTCAGCCCAAAGTATTTGCTCAAAAAGCAATAAGTCAATATTTTATCTGTAAATATTATATAAAGTATGTGTGAAATGCACAATGGTTCCCTGTTTCAACCAGTATCTTGTGTTTTTAATTGGAAACATGCCATTAAATAACAATATTCTGTCTTGCTGTGCTTCCTTCATAATTGAAAATATCAAACACAATACTATGAACCAAAAAAATTATTTTGCAAACTTTTGAGGAACTTCATTGCAACACCTCCTTTACCTACAGTAACACAATGAAAAGACTTTTTATGGTCTACTAACATTATATTGAATACCAAAAATGTTAAAATATCAGAAGATTTTATATTTTCCTCCTCTTGTACTAATGCATACAACTAAAGCGTTTGTCTTAAATAAAAAGGTTTAAATTCAGAACTTTTACTGTCTGAAACTGAAGGCTAATGGAATGCTATCCTTTATTACGAGAGTGATTGAACATAAAAGTAAGGATGTTATCCTTCAGTTATACAGGGCATTGGTGAGACCGCACCTTGAATACTGTGTGGAGTTTTGGTCTCCTTATTTAAGGAAAGATGTAAATGCATTGGAGGCGGTTCAGAGGAGGTTTACTGGAATGAGTGGGTTGCCTTATGAGGAAAGGCTGGACAGACTAACGAGGGGTGATTCGATTGAAGTATACAAGACCCTGAACGGCCTTGACAAGGTGGACGTCGGAAGAATGTTTCCTTTTGTGGGTGAGTTCAGAACTAGGGGGCACTGTTTTAAAATTAGGGGTCGCCCTTTTAGGACAGAGATGAGAAGAAAATTTTTCTAAGGGTTGTGTGACTTTGGAATTCTCTGCCTCAGAAGGTGGTGGTGGCGGGGTCACTGAATATTTTTAAGGCAGAGGTAGATAAATTCTTGTTAGGCAAGGGAATCAAAGGTTATTGGACTTAGATGGGAATGTGGAAATTGAAAGACAAGATGATCAGCCATGATCTTATTGAATGGCGGATCAGGCTCAAGGGGCCGAATGGTCTACTCCTGTTCCTATTTCTTATGTTCTGATGTTCTTTAAACATGAGCTTTTTTAATGCTTCCAGAATGTAGTGTTCTTTCTGCTGTTACTTCAAGATGCAAAATGCAGCTGCTGTAGCCACGTATTATTACATGTATTATTATTACAAAATACATAAATATCATTTATAACTCATGGAAAGGCATGGGAACCAAGACCAGGTTGAATAAAATCAACTGAAGCTAATGAGCAGATCTCCAGATTCAGGCTCCAGAGAGTGGTTCGGCTGTGGGTCAGGTTGGAAACTTAATGACTGAATTTCCAAAAGGACACTAACAGCTCCATGGGTATGAATACTGCTATTGTGATTTATTTCACATTAACAGTACTTTGGTTGTTAATAACGGTTTTTTTTCAGTATTCCTACTTCATTTTCTGACCTAACAAGATATCTGCTAGTAGTACAAAAGAAAATTATTGCAGATGCTTGAAATCTGAAATAGAACAGAAAATGCTAGAAATCCTCAGCAGGACAGGCAACATCTGTGGAGAGATAAACAGATTTAATATTTCAGGTCGCTAACCTTTTATCAGATGTTTGCCAGAATGATTGATTTTTCAGAATGATTTTTTTGATTACCTTTCTGTTCTGTGTTAATCGTTTATTGCTAGTTGCATGATGACTGGTAGTTTTCATATGACTAGCACTTCTTGATTGGCAATATTCAGTCTCACTTACTTTGAGTCAGAAGTTAATGCTGTTACTTAAGGGGTGTAGGGGAATTGTTGGTTATTGCCTCAATGTGGAAATGTTTCAAAAAATTCGAAGTAACTGCCTGAGAGACAGTGACGTTTTTAAAATTGTTTCTTAGAAAACAATGTTTTACTTTTGCTCTGTGGTTCCCTAAATAAATGTTAATTATTTATCTTCTCTTTTATTCCCATCTTGTTCCCCTTTTTGATTGCTTTCCTACCCTTTCACTTGCTCTCTTCTGTTCCTTCAGCTTGTGCTCCTCTCTTTTCCTTTTGCTTTCTTTCCTCCTATTCTTAGAAATCTTACTTGGAGCCCACAGTCAGCAGCTGAGGTAAAAATAAGGGCTGTCATTTTTAGGAATTATTTTCCAATTAGGTTGTTTTTTCTTGGAAATTCACCTGAGAAAATTAGAATACATTTGCACATCAGCTGCAAGAAATTTGCTTATGAGAATCAGTGCAACCCAGGAAATACAATGGTTTGGTGCATTTTGAATATATTAAATGTGTAGGATAAAAACGCTTTTTTGTTGTTTTACCATCCTATGTTTTGTAGTTTAGCATGTTAAAGTATGTTGTGTAGAAAATTGCACTTGAACTGGTATGTTTTGTGTTTTGCGATATTCCTAATTCATTATTTGTTTATTCCCACCTAGTCCCACTAGCGACAGAACAAACCATCTGTATTTCACGCTCTTAAGTTGCCTAGCTCAAAATGCCCTCTCCAAACACAGCTTAAGTTTGAAAGGACAAAGTCTGTAATTGACTTGCTGGATGTGTTTTTACAGTGCTGGTGGACATGGTATGATGATTTTGTGCAAGCACTGTGACACTTTACTGATATCCTAGTTGCAGCACTGTTATTTATGAGTTTCCTTTAATAAAAAGATATGACTTTTTAATTCCACCTCAGCTTTCAAGTTTTATAATTGAATTTTAATAGTTAGCTAAAAAGCTTTATTCTTCCTGCTGAAATTTATATGCATAACACTACTTCAATTTACATAGCCTACTGCAACAGACTGTCTCTGGCTACTTTACTGAGAGTGCAATGGACCCTGGGAAGGAAGTGAATAAAATTGGGAAAGAGAAGGAGAGAGGGACATAATGATGTGTTTAATGATTTTATTTGGAAGATTATTGATGCCGGGGGCCTGGGGTGGAAGGGGTTGGTGGTGAAGGGAACAAGCCAATGTGATTTTGGGGGGGAAATTGTACAAGGTAAAGGTGAAATTGCTGAAAGATCGGCCTCGGATGGTTAAGCAGATAGGAAAGGTTGCAAGCAGTAATCTCGATTCTGAGGAATAAGGATCATGACCAAGCTATGGTGAAGCTTTCTTGAGTAGGATCGGACAAGGTCATGGACAAATTTGTAAGCTAGGAATCTTAGAGTCAGTTCACTAGAGAGGGCAAAAGTAATCTGTTTGTGGAATTTTGTACACAAAATAGATCATATCACAGAAAATGACTCCATGACAGCTGATTGTAATTATGCTTATCCTGTATTGTTTGGGAAAACATTTTTTTACAGGGATATTTGAATGAGTTTTGTGGTGTATGCTCATCAGATTGCAGATGGTCAATTTCATCAATTTTTTAAGAGGAAAGAAAAGTATACTTTTGCTACTTATTTGTGAATTGGAGTCAGAAACATACAAACCCTTCCAATCTGCAAACTTCACTCAACAGCCGTTAACCTCTAATTGATCTCTGGGCTTAGACCAATTAGACTTTGGTCGCCATTTCTTTAATGTTGCAAAATGACAGGTCAGTTAAACACAACTGAACTGTGGCAGAATAATATATTGTACAGTGCTCTTTTGATTGTACAGTTGATTATCATCTGAGTTAACATGAGCAAAGCAACAAGAGGTAGACTTGTAAACTCTAAATCAAGCCCTTCCCAGTAATTTCTTACTGCTGGACTTCAGGTTGCAGGCACCTCATGTTTGGTTATTGGCTTTATTGTTTGATGCTATGTGGTTTAGAATGCTGTGGTGCAAAAATTATGCTTGGCAGAGGAGTTGTTAATGCTATAAAGTGTCTGTAGCGTTTTAGATGTGTATTTCAGGTAGGCTAGAATTACAGAAAGGAGTGGCTTCCCATAGCACAGAGCTGCTATTTTTGATTGATATTTCTATACTCCATAATGTAGAAAATCGCATCATCACACATTGACCCAGATCCTTTGATCTCAATAGCAGCGAATGCTGATCCAGGAACTTCTAATACCTCAGAAATGGCTCTGTGGGAGCCCTTGCTGATGGTCTCCATGCCCTCGCCGAGACCTCTAAACACACAAATTTGGGCTGTTTGCTCTATGGTATAAAGCCTACTCAGGAGCACATCTCTAAACCTCAACACTGCACACATCCACATGCGCAAACCCCACCCCACACCCACACCCAATGCTACTCACTGGACTTCCCCCACCCTCCGAAAATGCTTACTTTCCCAAATTCCTGGCTCTTTAGCCTGGCCTACACCTGCACAGAGTCAGCAGTGTCGGGGGTGGAGTGGAGGATGTAAGGGAGGATGAGGGGTGAGCGTTGTTGAGGGTGGTAAAAAATTCAAGTTTGGTGCCATATTACCGTCATGTTAAATAACAAGCCCAGGGCACAGTCCTTTAGACCTTAATGTGTCACAGAAAGATTTTATTGTTCAGAATACTTCCTAATATTCCATTTGGATGTTCACAGCAATAATCAGTTTCCAGATGCGAGATTCAACCAAACTATGACCATTGTTATTCCTGAGATGAAGGGATTGTCTTATGAGGAAGGGGTTGTCATGTGAGGAAAAGTTGAGGAGGTTGGGTCTATACCCTTTTAAGTTTAGAAAAATTGAGAGGTGATCTTGTTGAAACATATAATATTCCGAGGGGGCTTGACAGAGTATAGAATGTTTCCTCTTGTGGGGGAATCTAGAGCTTGGGGGCACAGTTTATAAAGGGTCTCCCATTTAAGACTGAGATGAGGAGGAATTTTTCTTTAAGTGTCATTAATCTTTGGAATTCTCTTAACCCAGAGAGCATTACCTCTCTGAGGTAATGCTATATTGATGGATCATATAGCTTAGGCTTTAATACTACAACTCAGTTCTTTCTGAAAAAAAAAGGTTGCACAAGAGGAAATCTTGATTAGATTGCCATAGATACTTAAGTTTCACTGCGATGTTAGTTTTCTAAGTCTTAACGTAGTAAGCATTTAAATATTGACTCTTCCAGCTTTTCTAACAGAGTTTATGTATCAATAACATTTTTAACAACTTGCATTGATATTTCTCCCTCAATGGTGCAAAACATCTCGTGGTGTCACATAGAGGTACTAGGACAAATAATCAAAAGCTTGGCCACAGAAATTTTAAGAATGTCATAAAGAAAGAGAGAGAGGTACAACCGCTAAGAGGTTTAGGAATGGAGTTTTAGAGCTTGGGACCTAGGCTACCAATGGTTGTACGCAGCAAATCTGGAATGTGTAAAAAGCCAGAACTGGAGCAGTGCATAGATCTTGGAGGGTTGTAGGGCTGGTTAATGATTAATTAGTGATCTCAATAAAGGATCCTCTAGGGAAGAGTGATTATAACATTATAGAATTTCGCATTCAGTTTGAAAGTGAGAAACGTGGGTCTGAAATTATTGTCATAAACTTAAAGGCAATTACAAAGGCATCAAGATAGAGTTGGCTAAATTGGCCTGGGAAAATAGATTAAAAGGTAGGACAATAGATGAGCAGTGGCAGACATTTAAGGTGCTATTTCATAATACTCAACAAAATATATTCCATTGAGAGAGCGACTCTACTAGAAGGATGTGGATTAATGGCAGACCAAAGGATTGGGAAGATTTTAGAAACCTGCAGAGGATGACTTAAACAAAAATGAAGGAGAAATAGATTGTGAGTTAAGAAATAGAAAAGCAGAAGTAAGAACTTCTACAATATATAAAAGGGAATGGTGAAGTAGGCACAATGCCATTTGGCACACACCTATTTCTTTTACTCTTGTGGTAGAGGTTACAAGGATGGAGGCATTTAAAAACAAAAATAGCTGGAAAAACTCAGCAGGTCTGATAGCATCTGTGGAGAAGAAAACAGAGTTAACATTTCGAGTCCGTATGACTCTTCATCCAGGATGAAGAGTCATACGGACTCAAAACTTTAACTCTGTCGTCTTCTCCACAGATGCTGTCAGACCTGCTGAGTTTTTCCAGTTATCTTTGTTTTTGTTTCAGACTTCTAGTATCTGCAGTATTTTGCTTTTATCAAGGCATTTAAAAACATAGATGAGAACTTTAAAATCAAGATGTTGGTCTGGAAGCCACTATAAATCGGAGGCTTAGGGGCGATGGGTGAATGAGACTTGGGATGAGTTTGGATATGGGCAGCAGAGTTTTACATGTGTTCAAGTTCATGGAGGGTTGAATATTGGATGGCTGGCCTGGCGAATCTTGGAATAGTCGTGTCTGGAGCTAACAAAGGCATGGATGGGATTTTCAGCTACAGATGCACTGATGCAGGGTCTGAGACAGTGGTGTTATGGAGGTGGAAATTGGCAGTCTTAGTGATGGTGCAGATATGTGGTTGGAAGCTGAACTTGTTAAATAGGGTGCCAAAGTTGCAAGCAGTCTGATTCACTATCATCGTTGCCAGGGAGAGAGATGGAGTCAGGCAAGGTTTGTTGCAGGGACCGAGGACAATGGCTTCCGTTTTCCAGTATTTAGTTAGAGGATATTTCTGCTCATTCAATACCGGATGTCTGACGAACAGTGAGAAATCGGAGGCAATGAAAGGATCAGGCATAAGACTGTAGGCACAAATTTCATGCATGTCCCTGTGACATGGAGTAAAATGATTGAATCATGTTAGCTGAAGCAGCTGACAATTATCATTTATTCCCAAATTCAGCACTATCAATTAAAATCAACGAAGCTAATGGCAGTTTACCATGTTAATGTGCACTGATGCCTGGTATTTGTAATGGGCAGGAAATGCTAATGCTGAGACAAAAGGGTACATTTTATGCCCACTGCCAGACAATATTGAAAAATCAAGAGAATGTTGCTTGTGATTTTTTTCCATTGATTTAATTTCAAGGACAAAATATAGTTTAATTATTTGCCTGTCTTCCCCATTGAATCAAACAACTTGAAATAAACCGCTATATATGGGCCAAATGGCGGCCTCCTGCACTGTAAGTAAGGCAAGTAAGCCTTTGTTATTAGCTGTTGAGAGTTTTCATTTCAACATTAGGCCAGAAAAATAATTTGTATACATGTTGAACTTTATGAACAGGAGCTTATGTGTGCATGTGTTTGATAAAACACATTAATGTTGTAATAATGAGTGATTTTTGTTTAGAGTTGAAATGCTGAAGTTGCGTTATAGAAGTTAATTTTGCTATGAAACATGTACATTTCCTCATACATAAGCAAGAAATCAAAACAAATGCCTGCCATATGATCCTGCCTATTAGCTGCAATAAATCCTGTTTGTACTTGAAAATTTAAAATCCTGTTAGTGATAATCCCCCCACCCCCACCACCACCACCCGAATACAACTGCTGGGAAACGACTCCACGTTCACACTCGAGTACTTGGCACAATGGCCAATTTCCATAAGTGATTGAAGACAAAAAAAAGGAGTTCACATCTTCGACCCACCAACTCTGTACCCATTAACTTCCAAATCCATGAAGTGCACTACGTACTCACTCAATCCCAATCCCGCCCCCCAAACTGTAATCCATCCCTGTACTCCTGCTTGGTTTCTGCACCCATCAAAGCTGTGTCCACATCTATTTACTTTTTCAAGCGGTGCCAATATCCACTTGTTCTTAAGTTCTGAAATGCACCGTTGCATTGGAACCGGCCTATTTTCCAAGCGTCTACCTTCAGTACTGAGACCTCACTCACCACTGGTCGTAGTGCCAAGCATGATCCTGTGTGACTGTGACCCACTCTTATCTTTGACGTCCTTGCTTGCTTAAACCACACCGTTCTCTCTGGTATTACCCTCCTGTGGCTTATACTCTTTCCTGTCATTTAATCTGCTCTAAATTGCTTGCTGTAGCATTATCTCTGGGGGACAGTAACTCATCAATGCTCCCTCTCCTTATCATTTATATATCACCCCTTAATGATACCAACCCAAAGCATAGGATCCATGTGTATCACCTGTAGCCTGTCACTTCAATTGATTCCAAGGCCGTTGCTATTCTGACATTAATTCCTGTAGAAGCTGAAACTTCCTCCAGCTGAATTTGGCAAAACCAAAGCTATCCTTTTCAGCTCCTGCGTAATACACACTTCTGGCTGGGACTCCTTTATCCTCTTTGTCTGTTGCCTCAGGCTAAGCCCAGAAATGTGCAACATTAACACACTGTGGTACCCTTCCTTAATGTTGTCCCCACATCTAAAAAAAATCAAGACTGCTTTCTGTGACCATTGAAACATCTTCCACTTCTGATCCTACATCTTCCTACTTTATTGTAAAACCTTTAATTACATTCCACAGCTCTGGTTCTGCACACTTCTACCTTTCGCAAACTACTATTCCTGCAGGCTGCTGTGTTCATAAGGAGGCCTGCATCCACCATCATGCCTGTGCTTTTCAAACCCTATTGGCTCGCCATTCCAATACTCTCTTAATAAAATAGTAAAGCCTGCTTTCAAATCTCTCTGCATAGCCTCATCCCACCCAGAATGAGAGATCACCAGCCATGTATCCCTTTGTGCAGTATTTATTCTTAACTTATTCCTTGTTTGCCACTTTATCTGCTCCACCAGTGTTCTTTCAGGCACAGTGCCCCACCCTCTGGAACTTCCTCTCCTTCGGTGCCCCCTCTAAATCTTCCTGTTCTGCCCACCTCCAATAGCAGTCATTATCATTCCTGGATGTGAGCAGGCCATTGGAATTTTCCTGTGCCATTTGACCTAAACAGCTGGTATGAACCCCAATTTTTCAAAATACTGCACATTCACAAATTTGCAGATGAGCAGTTTGCCATGAACTGATGATGCAGAATTTGTCTTGCAATATAAATGGGTAATTCCTTTGCATTATGAAACTTTGTAGAGGGTCTATCACTTCTCCCTATTATATACAATATATAATTCAATATGCAATGAAAGGATGCATCTGTCTTTTACAACCATGTAATTATGTTTATAGAACCTGGAGACCATGACTACATGTAGACTGACGTTATAATGTTTCTAGTGGTTAGACTATGTACATTTTCTATCTGTCAGTAACCCAGTCTCATATTGTCAGCAGTTTTTAATAAATACAATGAACAAAATAAAACAAATACACTAGTCATACTTATCCTTAAGGCTGTCCAGCAAAATGTGATGGGTCTGGAAGTGAAGTTGGTGGAGGTTTACTTGAAGGTGGAGGGAGTGGGTGAGGTAGCTGATATTGATTATGGCAGTAAAATTTTAAAAATATGCTATTTTTGACTGCTTCACCTTTTGATTTTCAATCTTGTAAAGTGCTCAGTAAGGAGCAATAGCAGTGTCAATCACTACAAAAGATGGTGTTTCTTCCCCTGTTTGTGTCCACATCCTGTTGCCTGTTTTTTCAATTCTTCAGCTGATCTTATGAGGTCTGCCATCATCTCAGGTGTGAATTAAGCTTTCTTAGGCTTTTCTTCCTCCTCTTTGCATTCACCTGATTTCGTCAGTTCCACCAATTCCTCCGTAGAGACTTCTGCTTTATGAGACTGAAGCAACTCCTCTACTTCACCTGTGGCCACGCATTCAAATCCCTCCCTTCCAACTTGTTTTGCCAACTCAACAATCTTGGTTACTACAGCATCCACATTGGGGAACCCTGTGAAATCATTCACAGCTTCAGGTCAGACTTTTTCCAGTAGGCATTTGTGGATGATTCACAGTGCAGACCTTCTAGTCCAGGAAATACGTCATGGACACCTTCTGTAGTGTATTTTTTTAATATATTCATTGAGGTGCTTTTTCTATTTTATGACATTTCCTCCAACTTTTCTTCTATTTTTTTCTCTGAAAACTGCAAGTAAGTAAACATTGGATCTGCAATCAGCAAAATGGTATACATAATGTTTTGCGCAGATAAACAAATTTGCATATGGTGAAGATGCGGATGGCGGGACTTTACTGTAAATGTTAGTTAGGATGCCTAACAAATTCCTTTGCTCCTCTTCCGTTATCTTCATGGGACCTTTCACGTTCACCTGAACAGGCTAAGTGTAGCTTGCTTTATGCTTTTGTGGTGCTCCATTCCAGAATGACAAATTTAAATCAGTGCTAATGATTGCAAAAATAGTTGAAATTGCTGTGCCAAGTAGCTTAGGATAGTTGTGCCTGAAGTAGCGTTGACGACCATGCCTTCAGCTGTCTGGGCCTTTGGCTCTGCGTTTCCCTTCCTAACTTTTTGGCCACCTGTCCTAATATCTCCTTATGTGGCCCAGTGTCAAATTGCTCCTGTGAAGCACCTCAGGATGTTTTGTTATGTTAAAGGCACTGTATAAAACAAGTTGTTGTTATGAGGAACAATTAAAAATGTTTAAACTTGCCAGTCTTGAAATGGATCATGAGGAGACCTCAGAAGTATAGGAAGTGCTAATCCAGAGCACTATTACTGCATAGAAAACAAGAGGAACATAGGTTCAAATTAACAATAGATAATTTGAAACATCTGTTGGGAAGACTTCCTTCTATGTATCCACTTTTGGGTAGAATGGTGGAGGCTAAATCCCTAAAATCATTTAAGAAATAGCTGGTTGCGGTGATGGTGGGGAGTAGGGGTTGAAGACAGAAGAGGATCAGATAGAATGGGACTTGTAAATGGATGAGTTATGATATACCAAAGCCATTACTCTGCCTAGTAAGCCTGTAGATTAACGCTGCTCATTCAAGTTACAGCTTTTATTAATTCTCCAGCTTTGGCATTGGGCCCACTAAGCCATTGCATTTGGGGTTTTGACCCTGGTACTAGTGAAACTGAAAACAATTTTGAAGGCAGTTCTATGCATGATTCACGTTTGCCTGATGTCAGTGCCACATTTTATAATTGACAGGTGTGCATCCCCATCTTCTCTGAGGGCATGGTAAAAGCTCCTCAAGAACTGCCTTGAGCAACAGTTTCTGGATTCAGGTGTATTGCTGACTTACAACTAGACTAAAGAAGCTCTATGAATATAGAGCTGCATCTATATTAAGAGTTAAATCACAAATGCATCAAGGGATTGTAAGGATTCTATTATTCACTTGAATTTAAATTTCAGGACTAATTCCTGAAGTTGTAGGATTTATATTTCATGGGTTGGGATATTTCCACTTTGGCCATTTCTTTGTAACAACTGCTCATCTGCAAAGTTAGTTATGCTTTGTGACTGTAGCTATTTCTGTACCTTCCTTACTGTTTGAGAAAGGTCTGCACAGACCTGTGAACCTAAATACTTTGCTGGTCTGTACAACCAGGTGAGGACAATCTGTCCTGGTGGTCAAAAGCATTGTCACTTCTGCCATTGAGGCCACTTTCGATTACGGTTTTATAACATAGGCCAAAATCATGCTGTTTACTTGAATACAAATTGATGTATGTAGCAAAGTTGAGCAAATAGTTTTCTTCCATATCCATCCTCACTTTTTTTTTCTCCTCTCCGCTTTCCCACTCCCCTCTCACCCCTTCCCCACTCACGCTTTTCCCCTCCCCTCTCGTGTTCTCTCTTGCACATTCCTCCATCTTTTGTGCTTACTCTCCTGTTGCTTCCACTCTCCACTGAGGTTGGGCCAACAGTTCTATCTAAGAATATTTAACGGTTAAGTAGTATTTTTGTAGCTTCAGCGAACAAAAACAAAAGTCAGATGGCTGGCATGAATTAGCCTTCAGTGGGCAGCCTACACTATTGAACAGATTAAAAAGCTATTTTCAGCACATGATGAAATGAAGGGACATGCAATTCTATAGGAAATGGTTATCTAAAACACATGAATTTGTACTCATTAGTACCTTGCTTACTTGGAACATTGTGAACTGGTTCATTTGAATTACTAACAATTGGAATGTAAAATTCATAAATAGCGTTTGCAGCAATAACCTAGTTTTTAGAAGGTCAGATCTATTTCACTACTTCATTTCTAGCTATGATGCATTCTATCCAAATACAATGAAGAGTTAAATCTAAACACCTTAATAAATTCAATAATTTACATTGTGTTTGTTCTTTCTGCAAAGAAATGTGTGTTTTTTATATCACAAATATTGTTGTTGTTCTTAACCTACATAATCAGATATTTATCCAAACATCATTGCCATGGGATTTCCAGCTGAGAGACTGGAAGGCGTCTACAGAAATAACATTGATGATGTAGTAAAGTAAGTATTTCTATTCAGAAGTTATTTTCATTTTCTTGAAACTATGAATCTTAAATTTTTCAACAGTTGAAAATGGAGAGCTGTGTTTATATGAACCTCGGATACCATTTCAGTGATGGCCCTTCAATGTACTTATAGAAAAAAAGTCCTTCTAGAAACTGGTACATCTGTAATTTAAAAAAATGGTTTATGATGGTAGGCTTAAAATGTGTACCCCTCTTGATGTCTTAATTCACATTTTCATTTATACTTAGTTTACAGGGAAAGGAATTGTGTATTTGAATTTGTGGTTTATTGCTTTTTTCAAGACCTTCCTGCTCCATAATTTAAATTGCCAAAGTTTACATTTCTAAAAAAAGTTTGTTTTTTGGTTGGAGGTCTGGAATTTTGTGGTTGACATTAATTCTTAGGTGAAAGAATCACTTAACAAAGTTATGCTTTATTGTAGTAATATTTTTTAAAGGTAAAACTGAAAGTATAAAAACTACTACTTGTCCTTTTCCTCCCAGAAACTTCCAAGTTTTTGGTCCTAACACACTGTCAGTTTGAGATCCCATTCTTCCTAAAAGTTGCTTCTGGTTGGTTGAAAATTCCTGAAATAAATTAATGCAGTTTGAATTGACCATTCCATTACATCAACAAGATGGACCCTTTTTTATGACTGACTCCACAAAAGTAAAAGCAGAGGATGAAAATTTGCAAGAGGTATAGTGGAGATTGCCACTGAAATGGGATGTCTTTTCATGCTGCTTGTTTTTGCTAGTATAATCTGACTGGTGTGACATTCCTGTCCTTATGCTTAAACTATAATATCACCATGTAAATCTTGCTGTTAGGCTAGCATTCATTGAGCTTTGAGTTCTTTGTAACAAACTACTAAACATGTAGTTATGTAAGAATAGAATATACCAATAATAACAGCAGATATCTATGCATGCCAAGACAGTTTTGTGCTTTGAAAGCAGAGTTTTTTTGTTTTTTATAATTCTGGCATGTTCCTTCAGCAGTCCGTTCTAAAGCATTTTTAAAATACTTCAGGAACAATGGTGAAGTAGTACTGTTTTTATTAATTAGTGCCTATTCTTTGGCTGGACCTCAAGTTGTTCCATCAAAGTCTACATTGGTTGAACTTGATTTTACAGCAATGTGAAGCCTTGTGGATCTTATCTAGAAAGGAAGTGATTTAACTTCCACATGCCACCTTGGGCAGTTGGCACATTTGATATTGGGAGTTGACTGGAAAGTGTGGGTGCCAACTTGATATCACACAATTTGTTAATGTATATCGGAGGATTCCTGACCGTGACTCAAAAGTAAGATGCTGTTTTGGGATGGTGGTTCTTTGCAAAAAAGTGAAGCATTCCTATGTACCAAATTTTAAATTTATGTTCCACCATAACTGCACAAGTTCAGATTCTTTTCCATCATTGGGCATTTTACTGCTTATTTATTGTACCTCAAGACCTACTTGGACACACTATGGTGTGCAGGCTTGGACAGTTCTTGTTCATTTCAGCAGAAAAATACATTCCAAATTTTGCAGCCTGGCTATCTCTCCAGGAAATGTTGAAGATAGTTGTGGGTCTGTTATCTATTTGAACAATAATATATGGACTATATCTGGAGCAGAGGAAACAAGTCTTTGTTGATGTATTTCTCCACATGAGACACCTTATGTAATTGCGCTGTCCTGATCACTTCTCGTATCCTTCTTTTTGAGCAACTATCTAATTCTTAAAATGATTACAGCACAGGAGGAGGCTATTTGGCCAGTTGAGCCTATGCCAGCTCTCTGCAAGAGAAATCCAACTAGTACCATTCCCCACCACCACCCCGCCCCATTTTTCTCCCTGTAGCACTGCAATTTTTTTTCCCCTTCAAGAACTCATCTAATTCCTTTTTGCAAGCCACAATTGAATCTGTTGCTACCACCCTTTTAGGTAATGCATTCCAGATCATGACCACTTGCAACATAATTTTTTTCTGCATGTTGCCTTTCAATCACCTTAAATCTTAAATCTGTTTCCTCTGGTTCTAGACCCTTCTGCCAACGGGAACAGTTTTTCTCTCTCTACTCTGTCTAGGTTCTGCATGGCTTTGAATGCCTTTCAAAAATCCTCTCGACCTTCCTTTCTCCAAGGAGAACAACCCCAGCTTCTCCAATCTGTTCACATAATTTAAATCCCTGATACCTGGAACCATTCTTGTAAATATTTTCTGCACCTTTTCTGAGATCTTGACGTCCTTCATAAAACGTGGTGCCCAAAATTGGACACGATACTCCAGTTGTGACTGCATCAGTGTTTTTTTCTATAGAAAGGTTCACTATAAGTTCATTACTTTTGTACACTATGCCTTGATTTATAAAGCCCAGGATTCTAAATGCTTTTTTAACCACTTTCTTGCCCTGCCACCTTCAATGATTTGTGCACATACACCCCCAGGTTTGTCTGTAACTGCACCCCTTTTGGAATTGTTCCCCTCAGCTTATATGATGACTCCTCTTTCCTCCAATAAAAACATATCACGTCACACTTTTCTGCATTAAATTAAATTTCATCTCACTCAGAGGAAGTTCCAGTGTGATTGGCCAGCAGCTCTGCAGTCACTGCAATGACGAGAGCTGCAGTGAATAGGGTGAGAAAATGCAGGAGGACGCCTGAAATGAAGCACGTGCACCAGAGCCCCAGGTGAGTTTAAAGAGCCTCGGGGCAGGGAGGGTAGGGAAGGCCTGGGGTGGGGGGCACAAAGGGGACGATGGCCCTTGCGGGTGAGCTGGTGGGGCAAGACGTCCAGAGGCCACCCGACCTTAAGGTGAGGGGGGGGTGCTCCCAACTTCAGAAAGTGGCTTCTGATGGAGGTGCCCCCAGCTCCACCACCCTACACCCCCCGCCCCCCCAACCTGCCCATCCGGAATCTAACTCAGTTGATTTTCAGGCTTCCACCACGCAACTTCAGTCCCTCTGCCAGCCTAGAAATCAACGGTTGGCCACTTAAGGGCCTCAATTGGGGCGAGGGAGGGCTCCCCGCTTGAGGCCTTGCCCACCCCAGCGTAAAATCGGTGTGTGGTCAGGGGGGCAGGGACCAAGAGGGAATCCCATCCCTTCAATTTCACACACTTCCCCCACCACCACCACCCCACAAAAACCTGCCTGGGGGAATGTAAAATTCTGGCCCAAGTGTCTATGGAGGAACACTTGGGTGAGCGTGGTCATTGTATCATAAGGTTTGGACTAGTAAAGCAAGGAACAATCTAACGTAGAATATCTAAGGATTAATTTCAATGGGATGAGAAAGGATCTAGCCAGGGTAAAATGCAACCAAAGACCTGACAGGAAAAACTGTAGTGGAACAATAGGTAATCTTTAAGGATGAGATGTTTCAAGTATAGGCTAGGTACATTCCAACAAGGCTGAAAGATAAGGGAACCAAAACCAGAACTCTTTGAATGACAAGGGCAATAGAGAATACGAAAAAGCAAAAAAAGAGGGTGTAAAATGCATGTCGGGTGCATTCTTCAAGTGAGAACGAGATCAAATACAATAGGTTAAGAGAGGCAGTGAAATTGAAATTATGATTGGCAAAGAAAGAGTATGAGAATGAAATGGTAGTCGAAGTAAAAGGGAGCCCAAAAATCTTCAAATGGCATGTAGATACTAAGAAGATAGTAAGAGGTGCAGTGGGTCCTGTTAGGGACAAAGAGGGTGATGTGTGCTTAGAGGTACTGAGGCCAGAGGAAAGGAGAGTGACAAATGTGACACCCTTATTCAAGAAAGGATGTATGGACAATCTTAGCAACTACAGGCCAGTTAATTTAACATCAGTTGTGGGTAAGGCTTTAGAAACAATAATCGGGGGAAAATCAACAGGCATTTGGAGTGGTTGGAGTTAATTAAGTCTCAATTAAATTGTTAAGTAAAAGGCTGGTTAACAAAATTGTGGCTCATGGAATAGGAGAGCCAGTGTCAGCTCAGATTTTAAAAAAAAAATTGGCTTAGGGACAGAAAACGGCGAGTAGTGGTAAATAGTTATCTTTCAGATTTTAGGATGGTAGGTAGTGGTGTTTCCCAAGATTCAGTGCTAGGACCCACTGCTTTCCTCAATATTATATAAATGACTTGGATATTGGAATACAGATTAAGATTTCAAAATTTGCCAATGATACCAAGTCTGGAAGAATGGCAAACAGTGAGGATGATACTAATCAACTGCAACAGGGCATAGATAGGCTAACAGGATGGGCAGGCAAGTGACAGATGGAATCCAGTACAGAGAAGTGCATTTTGGTAGAAGGGATAGGGAGGGGCAATATAGACCTAATGACATAGTTTTGAAGAATGTGCTCGGACAGTGGGACCTGGGGGTGCATGTGCAAGGACCTTTGAAGGTCAGTGGCATATTGAGGTTAGCAAAGTATTTGGGACCTTGGGCTTCATAAATAGAAGCATTGAGTACAAAAGTAGGGAAATTATGCTGAACCCTTATAAAGCTCTGGGTAGATATCAACTATCGTGTTCCGTTCTGGTCACCACATTTTAGGAAGGATATGAGGTCCTTGAGAGGGTGCAGAGGAGATTTACCAGAATAGTTCCAGGGATGGGGATCTTAGCTGCACAAGCTCAGGTTGGAGAAGTGGGGTTGTTCTCCTTGGAGTAAAAGAGGTTGAGGGGAGATTGATAGAGGTGGGTAAGGTAGTCAAGGAAAATTGTTTCCATGAGTTGATGGTACAAAGACTCAGATACAGATTGAAGGTTTTGTCATGGGATACAGGGGATGTGAGAAAGAACATTTTTTTGTGCAGCAAGCGGTAATGATCTGGTATTCGCTGCCCATGAGGGTGTGGAAGCAGAGACGATCAATGATTTCAAAAGAAAGTTGGATGGGCATTTGAAGGAAATAAACTTGCAGAGGTATTGGGATGGAGCAAGGAAATGGGACTAACTGTAATGCTCCTTGGAGAACTGGCATGGGACTCGATGGGCCGATTGGCCTCCTTTTGTTTCATAAATGACTCTTTGACCCTATGACTCGATTGTAACTTTTCATAATCTCAAAATCCTCTGTCAGGTCACTCCTTAAGTTTCTTGGTTCCAGGGAATAAAAAACAGCTTTTCTTGTGAAATGCTTTCTAGCATCAGCCTTTGAAATTGCTTTTACCAGGGTGCACCTGTGCCCCATTGTTCTGTATTTGTGGGTCCATGTGAAATAGTGCCATTTAACCATCTCCTGATCACCACTTTATGGGTCATTCTATGTCTTTTCCTGTGTATATGGTTGTTTTATCCCCCTCCTGCCCGTTTTGTTCTGTTCCCTTTTAAGTGCAGTTCATTTGTAATTTCTTCTAGTTCTGAAGAAGGGTTTATACTCGTAACATCAGCTTTTGTTTTTGTCACAGATTTTGCCTGACTGCAAGTTTCCAGAATTTTCTTTCATGTGAGATTTTTCTATTCCATCTGATAACTTGTGTATCTTGTATAAGATGGCTCTTCCTTTCAAGGCTGAAAATCATAAGTTTTTCCAATTTTCCCTCATATCTTATCCCTTGGAGATCAAAGAATGGCTTCATGAACCTTCTGTTTACTACTTGCTAGATTTGGATAGTAAGCTCCATAAGATTTTAGCATTGTGGTCTCATGCTTGCAATCTTCTGATTTGACAATACAGTTTAGTAGTCTGCTTGCTTTGTTTATTGCTGCTTGATATTGACTTGACATGCTTAACATTGACTCTAGTGTCATTTCCAAATGTCCATTTGCCTCTTTCATATCTACTTCAAAACTACCATTTAAGATGGCCAAATTATTTGTTCCAATACCTAGTGCCTTGCATTTGTTTACATTGAATTTAATTTGTTTTGGTTCTGTCCACTTCTAACTCCTTCACAACTTCATCAGACTAGCCTGCCCCAAATTTGGTATGTAATTCAGTGCAAAATTTTAGAAATTGGAAGATAACTGGCTTTGACATGGAAGAGAGGCTGAAAGAGATGTGGGAGTGATTGAAATGACTTGCTGGTTACTGTTGAGTCAAAGTAGCAATCAACAAAACAAATAGTATCTCTGCTGTATTGCCACATCAGTAGAATACTGAATAAGTTTGAAGCAGTCGTGCTGAAACTTACTGATATCTATTTACGAAGTGAAATAGCAAAGGTTAATCTGGAGCACATTGATCTATATCTACATGACAAGGTAACATGGGCATAAGCATTGGTGCTAACTCGGGAAAAACAAGTTCAGAACTGATATTAGCACGTATTTTTACAGAGAATTTAATCCTGGACTAATCTTCCATGTAGGAGTGGAGCCAAAAACTCTGGAACCATTAAATAGGCAATTTCATGCAAAGATTAAAGAAATTGTGGGTATCCAAGGAAGTATGAGCTGGACTTGTCTTTATGATGCTAAAGTTATTAAGTTTGTTTCTTGGTTGACATTCCGAATATGAACAGATTCTGACTTGCTTTGCTTACAGTGAAGCTATTCATTTATTTACATCTCAGCTAATGACAGTTGAGTGTATCCCGCAATGTGAAATGGTTGCATCTCTGGTATCGTAAAATGCTTTTTATAAAGTCTCCACCTTTCTCATTCTATTTCCTTAAAACACTGCAAGCATTTGCACCTTTCCATAAATTATAGACTGGGAGTGTTACAATAGCTTCTTGTAACTTGATCATTTTCATCATTGCTGTTAACTGCCATCTTGGTTACTTTTAAGACTAGACCTTTATCTTCTATTTAGTGACTGTAATTGAAATTTTGGGTCCAACTATCTGGAAACTTGACACTTGTTTTCTGTCATCTGAAGCACAAGAGTAAATTAGTCTTGCAATGCACTTACTGATGGCGATGATAAAACAAAGGCTTTTGCCTGGAGAGGGCAATAAAATTGAAAATGGGGAAGGTGTTGTCACTTGGAAACACAAGTTGAGACATCAATTAAGTTTCCAATTTTATTCTTGGGTATAAATTTTAGCTTGTGTGTTGTGGCAGAGGATACTTAAGTTTGTCAGATAAAATTTTATTTTATGATGTGCTGTTTGTAAGTTGTAAACTGAGCCACAATTTATTTAGACAGCCTTTGGGATATAACTCCTTTCTTGAGTATTTTTTTAATCCCATTCAACCAACCATAAATATATAACCAAACCTGTGTTGTACTGGGGTTTGCTTCTTTTCCAGTCGCGCACACAAATCAACTTGGCTTGCAAAACAAAAACAGAAAATGCTGGAAAAACTCAGCAGGTCTGACAGCATCTGTGGAGAGAGAAAAACAAAGTTAACGTTTTCAGTCTGTATGACCCTTCAGACCCTTCTTCAGGTTATACGGACTCAAAATGTTAACTTTGTTTTTCTCTTTCCACAGATGCTGTCAGGCCTGCTGAGTTTTTCCAGCATTTTCTGTTTTTGTTTCAGATTTCCAGCATCTGCAGTATTTTATCAACTTGGCTTGTATTTTCTTGTTAGTTCCCAAGTAAGGGGCATTGATTATACACTGGGAGTTAGTATTCATTTGTGGTGTCAGTAAAATTGATGTAAAAAGGATGCAGTTGGTAAAAATGAACTCTGTCCTTTCTGAGATTCTTATCTGTTTCCTCAGAAGGGGTTTTGGCATTAGCCTACTATGTGGCCGGAAATTAAATTTGGGTTAAATGAGGTGCTAACTCCCAAGAACAGACAGGTTATCTGGGATGCTGGGTTCCAGACAAAGTAGTGAACAACACTGCTTGCTTATCATGGTAATGGGAATTGAACCATTTGTCCACTGTCTCCTCAAGACATTTGTATCTGTCATGTTAGAAAAACTACCATTTATTGAACATAAGAGGTGACCTTTTTAGTTGCGGAAGAGTCCGTGTGCGTGTATGCGTGGTGTCAACTTGGAAGAATGCTTATCAACCTGTCTTCCAGAAGACATAAGAGTCTTGAATGAATGTGAATCTTATGTGCATGCAGTATATGCAATTAGGAGTCTTGCTGCAGTCCCTTGGTCATAGTGCCAGCTGTATTGGTCTTTCTTTACCAGCTCAGTAGTGAAGTTGGAGATTCAATGCCTGGCCTCTACCTTTGGGTTAGAAAATGAATGCAAAATCAAAATTCATCCTGGGTGGTTACTACTCAGAATAATTTATTTGCACCTATGCTGTGCTTGTGGGTGGACTTTGTGTGTTGCCTAGATCGAGCTCAGCTGGAACGTACACCGCAGATGCTTGTTATCCACGCTAGTATATGAAGGAAGGGTCATTCGGAGAGTAGCAGTACATACAAAACCACATGTCAACAATTGTCACTGATTTCTCGGCGAGGAGAAAGCAAGGAGGGGTAGGTGAGGAAAAGAAATTGGATTACTGAAGCGGCTACCTTTTGGTTTCTTCTAAATCTGCTGAGAAATATTGCACCAGATCAAGGACATTGAGTTTTCCTAACTTTCTGAAATTGCAACATTGCCTTTTTGCCTCCCAGGAGGTAATTGGTGGCATTTTGTTAATTGCTAACTTGTTCGTTACATAGAGTAATGCAATCGCTTTGGCAGAATTCTTGATATTGGGACAAAAATCCCGCCTGCTCCTTCAATTCACTTGTAATTGGAGAATTTAGGCCTCTTTCCCTTTTCATCTGTAGGCAAGTACAGTCCCCGCTGCTTGTGAATACGTTTATTGCAAACATGATTTGCTCATTACATGTGATAACTAGTGTAGTCCCAGGTTACTACACCGGGACTTGAGTATGGTATCTTTTTATGCTGGTTTAGAGTTACTGATTTGTTTATTTTAAGAGACAAGGCAGAATTAAGTGGCTAAAGACTGGATTTCTGAATATGCATTTTTGATAATTAGTACATGTAATGATGGCTTTAAGACAAAATTCAGAATTCATGGCAGTCAAACAACTGCAGAGATCAAGAGATTGTGCTTGATTGTGTGGATTGTAAGAGTGATCCAGAGTAAGCAATGCTTGCTTAATCTCTGGTTGCAGTAAAATGAATAATTGTTAGGCATCAGAATTTGAAACACCACATAGACTGAAAAGTCAGCTATATCTCAATAGATTATATAAAGGGATGGAGAACAATTTAAGGGAGGTAAATGGGAGCAAAATTTAGAAAGATGATGAGAACTAAACTTAGCAATATATAACTGCCAGACCTTTAGTGTTCAAGACAAATATACTCAATAAAAAGTAAGAACAAAGTGGCGAAGAATAGGATGCCCTAAATAAATAGACAGGATAAAATTATACCTAAAACAAAATGCACAAAGTATAGAAACAATGAAGGAGAGGGTGACTAAAGGGAATATTCTCCTGATAACTTCCTATTTTGCCATTATGTGCTTCCCCTCGGGTATATCATTCAAAAACGCTCTGGTTTTTGATTTTGATCGATACATTTTGATGACATCCAGCCCTAACCTCTTGACTTCTCCACTGTGACTAATTTATCAGACTAATTGCCCGACATACAGTGCTGGATGAGCAAATATTTCAGAGATAAAAACAAAAAACTGCGGATGCTGGAAACCCAAAACAAAAACAGAATTACCTGGAAAAACTCAGCAGGTCTGGCAGCATCGGCGGAGAAGAATAAAGTTGACATTTCGAGTCCTCATGACCCTTCAACGGAACTGAGTAAAATTAGGAGAGGGGTGAAATATAAGCTGGTTTAAGGTTGGGGGGGTGGCGGAGAGAAGTGGAGGGGGATGGGGTGGTTGTAGGGACAAGCAAGCAGTGATAGGAGCAGATAATCAAAAGATGTCACAGACAAAAGAATAAAGAGGTGTTGAAGATGGTGATATTATGTAAGAGAATGTGCTAATTAAGAATGGATGGCAGGACACACAAGGTACAGCTCTAGTGGGGGTGGGGTGAAATAAGACTAACAGGGCATAAAAGGTATAAATTTAAAAATAATGGAAATTGGTGGGAAGAGAAAAATCTATATAAATTATTGGAAAAAACAAAAGGGAGGGGGAAGAAACGGAAAGGGGGTGGGGTTTGGGGAGGGAGTTCAAGATCTAAAGTTGTTGAATTCAATATTCAGTCCGGAAGGCTGTAAAGTGCCTAGTCGGAAGATGAGGTGCTGTTCCTCCAGTTTGCGTTGAGCTTCACTGGAACAATGCAGCAAGCCAAGGACAGACATGTGGGCAAGAGAGCAGGGTGGAGTGTTAAAATGGCAAGCGACAGGGAGGTTTGGGTCATTCTTGCGAACAGAGCGCAGGTGTTCTGCAAAGCGGTTGCCCAGTTTGCGTTTGGTCTCTCCAATGTAGGGGAGACCGCATTGGGAGCAACGAATGCAGTAGACTAAGTTGGGGGAAATGCAAGTGAAATGCTGCTTCACTTGAAAGGAGTGTTAGGTCCCTTGAATGGTGAGGAGAGAGGAAGTGAAGGGGCAGGTGTTGCATCTTTTGCGTATGCATGGGGAGGTGCCGTAGGTGAGGGGTTGAGGAGTAGGGGGTGATGGAGGAGTGGACCAGGGTGTCCCGGAGGGAACGATCCCTACGGAATGCCGCCGGCCGGGTTGAAGGGAAGATGTGTTTGGTGGTGGCATCATGCTGGAGTTGGCGGAAATGGCGGAGGATGATCCTTTGAATGTGGAGGCTGGTGGGGTGATAAGTGAGGACAAGGGGGACCCTATCATGTTTCTGGGAGGGAGGAGAAGGCGTGAGGGCGGATGCGCGGGAGATGGGCCGGACATGGTTGAGGGCCCTGTCAACCACCGTGGGTGGAAAACCTCGGTTAAGGAAGAAGGAGGACATGTCAGAGGAACTGTTTTTGAAGGTAGCATCATCAGAACAGATGCGACGGAGGCGAAGGAACTGAGAGAATGGGATGGAGTCCTTACAGGAAGCGGGGTGTGAGGAGCTGTAGTCGAGGTAGCTGTGGGGGTCGGTAAGCTTGTAATGGTCACTTCCTCTCTCCTCACCGTCCAAGGGCCCAAACGCTCCTTTCAAGTGAAGCAGCATTTCACTTGCATTTCCTCTAACTTAGTCTACTGCATTCGTTGCTCCCAATGTGGTCTCCTCTACATTGGAGAGACCAAACGCAAACTAGGTGACCGCTTTGCAGAACACCTGCGGTCTGTTCGCAAGAATGACCCAAACCTCCCTGTCGCTCCACCCTGCTCTCTTGCCCACATGTCTGTCCTTGGCTTGCTGCATTGTTCCAGTGAAGCTCAACGCAAACTGGAGGAACAGCACCTCATCTTCCGACTAGGCACTTTACAGCCTTCCGGACTGAATATTGAGTTCAACAACTTTAGATCTTGAACTCCCTCCTCAAACCCCACCCCCTTTCCGTTTCTTCCCCCTCCCTTTTGTTTTTTTCAATAATTTATATAGATTTTTCTTTTCCCACCTATTTCCATTATTTTTAAATTTATACCTTTTATGCCCTGTTAGTCTTATTTCACCCCACCCCCACTAGAGCTGTACCTTGTGTGTCCTGCCATCCATTCGTAATTAGCACATTCTCTTAGATAATATCACCATCTTCAACACCCCTTTGTTCTTTTGTCTGTGACATCTTTTGATTATCTGCTCCTATCACTGCTTGCTTGACCCTACAACAACTCCCCCCCCCAAACTTCTCTCCTGCCACCCACCCACCCCCCACCTTAAACCAGCTTATATTTCACCCCTCTCCTAATTTTACTCAGTTCTGTTGAAGGGTCATGAGGACTCGAAACGTCAACTTTATTCTTCTCCGCCGATGCTGCCAGACCTGCTGAGTTTTTCCAGGTAATTCTGTTTTTATTGAGCAAATATTTCCTCTAGCTAAACATTGGGAAAACTGAAGTCATTGTTTTTGAACCTGCTACAGACTCTGTACCCTGTCTACTGACTCCATTGCTCTCCCAAGAACAGACAGGTTATTTGGGATGCTGGGTTCTACTCAAAGTAGTGAACAACACTGCTTGCTTATCAATCTTGGTGTCATATTTGACCCCGTGATAGGCTTCCGACCACATATCTGTACCATAACTAAGATTGCCTATCAGCACCCCTGTAACATTGCCCAACTCTGCCCTGGTCTCAGTTTATCCAGTGCTGAAAGCTTCACTTGGTGATGCTCCAATTGCACAGGGTGCACTTCCTTATGTGGATTGTTAAGAAACCTGTACCCTGCTATTTAGTGGCATATTCTGTATGGTTTGTGTACTGAAATTGATTAATCACTGATACATAATCAATTCTAGAATCAGAATTTACTTTCTGCCCAGGCTGATTAAAAACACTGTTACAGTTTGGTTAGGGACTGTTAACATGAACACCTTTTAGCCAATAGAACTACGCCACAAGATTTCATGTTTCTTTTAAACAAAACGCAAACTTTATTGTGTAAAATGCATGAAAGAAAGCAAATACCATCAAATGAACACTATAGTTTATACCCACATATACTTGGCTATTAGGTTTACTTCTTACTTCCTCTAAGAATTCTCTTATGAGATGCATCAATCGTAAAGTGATTTACTTCTGTAGGGACCATCTATAAATTTGCCACATCTTCTGGGGACTACTTCAGTTCTCCTCAGCTCCAGCTTAGAGGTAAAACTTTCATTTACCATCTCTTGGACTGTTGATGCCTCAGTCCCTTGCTCTGGTTGCGTTCTCAATACTTCCAAGCTAATCTGCTTGTTGCTTTCTTTGCCTAGTCTTTCATAGAGTCTTGTGGCATTCTTCCAGCTCCTGTTCCCTCTCAAAATCCAAACTGAGATTAAGCCCCGTTCGCATTTCCATGCAGTAAATGATGAAGTTAGTTTTTACTCCACTTAGTGTGCAGGTCTGTCTAACTGTCATTTACTTTGGCTATCTTCTCTGTGAGCTGCAAACTGCACACACCAGTCACAAACTGCAACTACTACTTGGATGGCTCTGCATCCATTTATATAGCTTCAACTAGTTTCAATCTGCTCGGAAGTTTTGGTTTCCAAATCTCAGGTTCAGTTTTTGTTTCCATAAAAACGGGGAGGGTCAGTTTCCTTGCTATATTTCCATTTTCAGTTAGGTCATGCATTGTTTAAGATTCTCCACCTACTGTTTTATCACTCTATCTCGTCCATTCTGATGTTCTCAGTGCCCTAACCTCCCAGTTAATTTATGTTGCATTTACCCTATTTTCTGCAGCTAAAACTTTAATTCTTAAAACTACAAGTTATATTCCAAACTGAAAGGTATATTTTAAAACACATGAACCATGAACTAGATATTTGGAACAACACTGATATTTGTGCTGAGGGAAGAAACGGAAGGAAACTGGAATTGAGCAGATAGACCGGCCATGGACAATAGAATGATTTGGGTCCTACCAGGCTGACTCTCCCTTAAAGATATTCCAGATTCTCATGTTTAAAATGGGAAGCTGACATTGCAGCACTTAAACTCCCTTTGGCACTGATATGTAGCAACAGGTATAACTGCACACATAACATGTGCACATGTGGAAAGATGCCAAGGACATCTTTAAGTTGGTGAGAGGAGGTACAGTAGGTGCTGAAACCCTCTCTCTCTTCAGGTACTATGCCTAAGAGGTGATTGTGGTCTTCCCTTGGATTGGTTGGTCCATAATTATGCTTGGCAAAGTACTGCAGTGATTTGCTGTTGCCTTCTGCAGTATGGCTGAGCAGAAAACTCTCCTCTTTCTGCCTGACATCAGGCGTATTGAAGGATGTTACAGGCTGATAATCAACCTGTTTGGCCATGTTATTAACACACCTTCTGTGGCCATCCAGTCCTGAAGCGGGACTTGAACCTGGAGCTTCTGACCCAGATGTAGGGGCACAACCACTGAGCCACAAAACCTCATGCTGAAATCCTCATCCATGCCTTTGTTACCTCTGGGCTATTCCAATGCATTCCTGACCAGAACCTCTCATTCTATCCTCTGTAAACTCGATCATCCAAAATCTGGCTGCCCATGTCCTTACATGCACTAAACTCCATTTGTCCATCACTTCTGTACTCACACACTGACCCACACTAGTTAAACAGCTCCTTAGCTTTAAAATTCTGACCATTGTTTTCAGATCCCTCCATGGTCTCACCCCTCCTCATCGGCATAATTTTCTCCAGCAGGACAACTGTCCAAGATATCAGTACTCCCCTAATTCAGGACTCTTGAGCACCCCAACTTTAATTGCTGCACTTTTGGCAGCCAAGCCTTCAGTTTCCAAGGCCCTGAACTCTGAATCCCTCCCCCCGCCCCATAAATTACTTTGATTCTCATCTTCCCTTTGCTCCTTTAAGACACTCCCTAAACTATACATTTTTGACCAAGTTTTAGCCATCTGCCCTAATATTGCCTTATGTGGCTCAATGTCAAATCCTGCTTTGTAACACTCCTGTGAAGTGCCTTGTAATGTTTTATTACATTAAAGGTGCTATATAAATAGATGTTGTTGTTACACAAATTACAAAAGAAGAATTAAGCTGGGGACAGAACCACTCAGAAGAACCACCAAGATAAACTCATGATATGAAATTAAAGCAGAAAATGCTGGAATTGCTCAGCCGGTTTGGCTGCATCTGTGAAAAGAGAAACAAGAGTTAATGTGTTTCATGTCAATGATCTTTCATCATAAGAACATAAATAGGAGCAGGAGTAGGCCATTTAGCGCCTCAAGCCTGCCCCTCCATTCAATAAGATCATGGCTGATCTGCCCCAGGCCTCAACTCCTCTTTCGTGCCACCTACTTATAGCCCCCAACTCCCCGATATTTTTCAAAAATCTTCTATATTCTCTTAAAATACTTCATGATCTAGCCTCCACAACTCTCTGGGGTAGAGAATTCCAGACATTTACAACCCTCTGAGAGAAGAAATTCTTTTGTATCTCAGTTTTAAATGGGTATCCCCTTATTCTGTAACTATGTCCCCTAGTTCGAGACTCCACCACTAGTGGAAACATCTTCTTAACATCTGCCCTGTCAAGCCCCTTCAGATTCTTGTACGTTTCAATAAGATCACCCCTCATTCTTCTAAACTCTAATGAATAAAGGCCTAACCAGTTTAGCCATTCTTGATAAGTCAACACCTTCATCCCAGGAATCAACCTAGTGAATCTCTTTGGAACTGCCTCCAATGCCAGTATATCCTTTCTTAAATACGGGGACCAAAACTGTACACAGTACTCCAGATTCGTCCTCACCAACACACAGTTGTAACAAGACTTGCCTATTTTTAAACTCCAATCACTTCTGAAATGACCTGAAACATTAACTCTGCATCTCTCTTCACAGATGCTGCCAGATTTGCTGAGTAATTTCAACATTCTCTGTTTTTACTTCAAATTTCTAGCTTGCTTCAGTCACTGATGATATGAAATGGCTCAGATACCAAATCAATACTTTCATTGAAGAGGCTGCCAAAGAGGAAATGACCACAGCAGAGAGGGGATATTACAAAAATTAAGTTAGAAAGAATGGAGATGCTGGACAAACTAACCAAACTTGAAGAGGGCTAAAGTCCGATTTCAGGTGCTTTGCACCCTCAAATGTTCATAAGAAACAATAGAGCTGATAACAGAGGCACCTAGTACCCTGCAGAAAAATCCAACTAATAAAGAAATAAGAGCAAAAGATTGACGAGCAGGAATGGTCATTCCTACAACAAAAACAAAACACTGCGGATGCTGGGAATCTGAAACAAAAACAGAAAATGCTGGAATTAATCAGGTCAGCAGCACCTACAAAGGGAGGAACAGAGTTATCGTTTCACATTAATGACCTTTATCAAACTGGAAAACGTTAGCAATTTAACAAGTATTTGCTTCGATCCTGTTAAAGCTCTAACTTCCCACTCTGCCAAAAGGCACTAACTTGAAGTGTGAACTTTGTTCCTCTCACCACAGATGCTGCCTGCCCTGCTGAGTGTTTCCAGCATTTTCTGATTATTTCAATTGTAATTTTAAGCTTCAAAAAGGGAGAGAGAACTAATTCAGAAACCGTAGACCAGTTAGTTACATTAATGTTGGTGTTAGGAAAGATGCAGTACTAGAATCCTCACTAAAAATGAGGCAGCAAAACATTTACAGAGGGAAAGTATAATATAAATCAAAGAAATGGATTTCTAATAAATTTATGTCAAACTGTGGTTAAATTATACTTGAAGCACTGTGCACCATTCTGGTCTCCCCATTACCCAAAGGATATTGGAACACCGGAGAATCTGCAGAATCTGTTACAAAAATGTTACCAGAATTGAGTGTGTGCAGTTACCGGGAAGGATTAAGCAGGCTGTCTCTTTTCTGGGAAAGAGACCAAGGAACCCTGATAGAGGTCTTCAAAATTATGAAGGAGCATAAATCAGATGGCATAGTTATTATTAGTCAAATCAAGTGAAGAAATTAGGAGGAATTTATTTTCACAGTAGTGAGAATATAGAATATACAGCCTCATGGAGTGTTTGAAGCAGATAGCATCCAAGCATTGAAGAAGAGGCTTGATGCATACATGAAGAAGAATGGAATAGAGGGAAAGGGTGATAAACGAAGTGGAAAGAGGCTGTAAACATCGGCATTGACCAGCTGGTCAAAATGGCACATTTTTGTCGTGTAGATCATGTGTAATTCTCCTTGCTCTAATACCCTGATACCTTTGCTCCAGCAGTACTACATTTACAGAACTTGCCACTGAAGTAGTTGAGCAGATTGAAACTCTGGTATTATGGTAACCTTGAATTGACCAAATAACTAATGTACCAAACAAGCACTAATAAAAGTCCAGTACGAAATGCTACCCTTTTGAAAAAAATGTTCCATCATCAAGATGATTTGAATATTCAATTATTACATATTATTGGCAGCACAGAAACAGGCCATTCAGCTGAGCAAGCACATGCAGTGTGTAAGCTGCTCTTGCCCTTTTTAATAAACCATCATTATATCCTTCTATTCCTTTCCTTCTTGTAGCTGTCTGGCTTCCCCTTTAAATGCATGTAAGCTAATTGCCTCAACTATTATTTGTGATAATGAACTTGACATTCTTATCACTCTCTGGGTAAAGGAACTTCTGAATTCCCTATTGAATATATTCATGATTCATGGCTGTATTTACAGCCCTTAGTTTTTGTCTCACCTGTAACTAGAAACACTTTCTTTACTTCTGCCCTTTCAAACACTTTCATTTTGAAATAAAAGCAAAACCTGTCCTGATGAAGAGTCATACGGACTCGAAACATTAACTCTGACTTCCTCTCCACAGATGCTGTCAGACCTGCTGAGTTTTTCCAGCAATTTTTGTTTTTATTTTCATTTTAAAGGATTCTATCAGGTCACTCCTCCATCTTCTCTGTTGTAGAGTAAAGATCCTGAGCCAGTTCTATATTTCCTGATAGATATAACTGCTGAGTTCCAGTATCATTCTAGTAAATTATATTTTCACCTCCTCTCTATTGGAGAACAAAACTGTGCATGGTACTATGAGTGCAGTCTAACCAAGGTTCTATGCATCTTTATTGTAACTTGTTTGCTTTTTAATACTGACCCTCTAGAAATGGAACCTGCATTTTTTATTACCTTATTAAACTGTATCACTGCTTTTGTGATTAGTGCATCTGTACCACCACCACCCCTGGTCCCTTTAGTCCATTTAGACACTTATTTTCCATCTTGTTAATTGTTCGAGGTGAAGATGACCATGTTCATCATCTGTGGAGGTTTGGTAGAACTCTGGTGGGTTTTTTAAAAATTCATTTATGGGATGTGGGCATCGCTAGCTAGGCCAACATTTATTGTCCGTCCCTAATTGCCCTTGAGAAGGTAATGGTGAGCAGCCTTCTTGAACCGCTGCAGTCCATGTGCTGTAGGTACATCCACAGTGCTGTTAGGGAGGAAGTTCCAGGATTTTGACAGTGAAGGAGCGGCGATATATTTCCAAGTCAGGATGGGAGTGGCTTGGAGGGGAATTTCCAGGTGGTGTTTCCATGTAACTGCTATCCTTGCCCTTCTAGAGGGTAGTGGTCGTGGGTTTGGAAGGTGCTGTCAAAGGAGCCTTGGTGAGTTCCTGCAGTGCATCTGGTGGATGGTACACACTGCTGCCACTGTGCATCAGTGGTGAAGAGAGTGAATATTTGTGGACGGAGTGCCAATCAAATGAGCTGCTTTGTCCTAGATGATGTCAAGCTTCTTGAGTGTTGTTGGAGCTGCACTCATCCAGGCAAGTGGAGAGTATTCCATCACACTCCTGACTTGTGCCTTGTAGGTGGTGGACAGGCTTTGGGGAGTCAGGAGGTGAGTTACTCGCTGCAGGATTCCTAGTCTCTTACCTGCTCTTGCAACCACAGTATTTATATGGCTAGTCCAGTTCAGTTTCTGGTCAATGGTAACCCCCAGGCTGTTGACATTGGGGGATTCAGTGATGATAATGCCATTGAATGTCAAAGGGTGATGGTTAGGTGTTCTCTTGTTGGAGATGGTCATTGCTTGGCACTTGTGTGGTGCAGATGTTACCCCCCACTTGTCAGCCCAGGTATTGATATTGTCCAGGTCTTGCTGCATTTGGACATGGACTGCTTCAGTATCTGAGGAGTCGCAAATGGTGCTGAACATTGTCTAATCACCAGCGACCGTTTCCACTTCTGACCTTATGATGGAAGGAAGGCATTGATGAAGCAGCTAAAGATGGTTGGGCCTAGGACACTACTTGAGGAACTCCTTCGGTGATGTCCTGGAACTAAAATGATTGACCTCCAACAACCACAACCATCTTCCTTTGTGCTAGGTATGACTCCAACCAGTGGAGAGTTTTCCCCCTGATTCCCATTGACTCGAATTTTGCTAGGGCTCCTTGATGCCACACTTGGTCAAACACTGCCTTGATGTCAAGGGCAGTCACTCACACCTCTGGAGTTCACCTCTGGGTACGTAGGTGACTGCTAAGGCCAACTTGCCCCTGGAACATTCTGCTGCAAATAGAACAGGATAATGCAGACAATTGAATTTTGGATGAATTGCTGGCTCGGGATTTCTTCTCCTTGCGTTTTCTCTCTGCCTCTGACGTTTTCTCTCTGCCTCTGATATGCGCTTGCTTTCAGAGGAGGCTGCATTGTTTTTTATTTGCTTGTGCCAGGTGCAGAACTTGGACTCTCCATAGAAAATTTGCTTTGGTAAGTGGGTGTCAGGTATTCTGGCTACATGACTAGCCCAACTCAGTTGTGACTGTCTCAATGTTGACATGCCAGCTCGGGTGAGCAATGTATTATCCTTCCATCTGATCTTCAGAAGCTTCCGAAAGAAGTATGTGACCTCTTTATTCTTCTACCAGAAACATCTCACAACTATGCCATCTGATTTAGTAGGTATATTTAAATCAAATTGCAAATTTTGACACTCCACTTCATACTACAGACGGAACACAAATTTAAATGAAATGTAGATTTCGGTAGTGTTTTGTTCGATAATAGGGATTTGAGGAATATGCTCAAATAGAGAATGAGATGCTTGGGGCTGCTGGTCTTATGCTATCGCAAGCTTACACTCAAAGCATTACACTGCTTTTTCTGCAGTATTGGTTGGCATGCAGTTTGAAAATAGTATAATGTGTCTTTCTGTGGTTATTTTTTAGGTCATCATATGCAATGTTTTCAGTTAGAAATTGCTGACTACATGTAATAATTTTAGTAGATAAATCCATTAAGGCACTCGCATGATGCAGGTAAATCTACTGAATGTGTATACTTAGTCATCAAATGGCGATAGATGTTTTTTAACGAAGGAAGTAAAACACTCAACAATCAAAAAACATTTGCACATTCTGCTTTATGCTTACCATTTTACCAACATATAAAGAGGTTAAAGTACACTTACTTACTGCAGATTAATATTGAGATCACGTGCCCAATGTCTATTACTCAATTTTTTAAATTTGCTAATCAGAAATACAATTAGCCACATAGCTAAAGGCTAATCTATTGGACAACACTGATTTAACCTACGATAGTTGCATAGTTCCCTTTTAATTGTTGAAATAAGGGGTGTTCTAATGTTTAAATGAGCTGTATATGAACTTGATTTGACCTACGTGTTGCATTGTCTAAGTAACTTCCTCCTGTTCAAAACCGGACATTTGTCATATGAGATGGTACAATAGTACAAGTGCTGTTCTCTGGATTCCATTAACAGATTAATTTGTAAACAATGGGCATAAATTTATTTCTTAAGGGAAGTCTAAAATATGATTGCTGCATAAAATACTTAAGACAATTATTTTTCTGTGTAGCTCACATACAGCAACAAAGATCTCATGGAACTAATCAAAGAAAGAACGGGGAAGTTCTCATGGTGTCCAGGCCAGCATTTAGCCCTTAATCAAAATCAATTAACTGGCATACTTATTTATTTACAGCATAATAATTATTACATTTCAAACAATACTGATTGGCTGTGAGCGTTTAAACTGTAAAAGCTTCTATATGAGCATAGCAAAACCTGTCACAACCCCCAAAAGTTGACATCTCTGGAAAAAAAATCCTTAATGTAGGCCTGAGGCTGAGGCTCTCTTATGACCAGATTTTTCAGGATTTTTGTCGGTGTTTTGGAGTTGATTTCCATGATTCAATTATTGTTTGTCTGAAAATTAAAACCCATTATTCAATGAACCCAAATGATCATTTAAGTTATGAAGCGAGGTTGGATAGACTTGGGTTGTTTTCGTTGGAGCAGAGAAGACTGAGGGGCGACCTGATCGAGGTGTACAAGATTATGAGGGGCATGGACAGGGTGGATAGGGAGCAGCTGTTCCCCTTAGCTGAAGGGTCAGTCATGAGGGGACATAAGTTCAAGGTGAGGGGCAGGAGGTTTAGGGGGGAACAACTATTTTACCCAGAGGGTGGTGACGGCCTGGAATGCGCTGCCTGGATGGGTGGTGGAGGCAGGTTGCCTCATATCCTTTAAATAGTACCTAGATAGGTACTTGGCACTCAAGGCTGTGGGCCAAGTGCTGGTAAATGGGATTAGGTAGGTAGGTCAGGTGTTTCTCACATGTTGGTGCAGACTCGATGGGCCGAAGGGCCTCTCCTGCACTGCGATTCTGTGATTCTTACCTCTGACAAGTAAAAACTCATTAACAGTGACAGCACTGATGGACAAGGACCCAAACTTAAGCTACAAGTATCCAGTCAATAATTTCAGTTTTTTTATCCCAGTGTCGGATTCACAAGTTTTGGGAAATGATGGTGAAAAATTTATTTGCAAGGATCTCACTCCTCTCTCTCTCTCTCTCTCTCTCTCTCTCTCTCTCTCTCTCTCTCCCCCCCACCAGTTTGCTGCCCCTCATGTTAATTTTTAATGCATTTTTGGTATCATTTCCAGTATCTTATTTAACTGTAAATTTCTCTTGAAACGATAAGCATTGAGCAGAGTGCTCTTGATCCCCAAAAGTCTGTCACATCACCATATCAGCTGTGATAAAAGAGAATTTTTAAGAAATAAAAAGCATAATAACGTGGATGCTGAAAGTCGGAAACAGAAACTAATAATGTTAGAACTATTCAGCAGATCAGGCAGCATCTATGGAGAGTGAAACCAAGGGCAAGATTTTACCTGCTCCCAGGTGGTGCGGTGTGGGGGTGGAGGGGCCATAAAATGTCAGGGTGCTGTGCGGGATGGTTTCCAACGCAATCCCGCCACTAGACCATTTTACCAGCAGCGGGAACAGCAGTGGCTCCGTGCAGAGGTAAAGGATGGAGGTCAGAAAAGCAATAGTGATAGAGGATTCAGTAATTAGGAGAGCAGACAGGTGTTTTTGCAGTCACTGACTTGACTTCAGGATGGAATGATGCCTCCCTGCTGCTGGGGTCAAGGATGTTACTGAACGGCTTCAGAGCATTCCGAGGGGAGAGGGTAAACAGCCAGAGGTTGTGGTTCATGTTGGTATCAATTACATAGGTAGAAAGAGCGATGAGGTTCTTCAGCTTGCTTTTTGAGAGCCAGGAAGGAAATTAAAAAGTAGAACCTCGAAGGTCGTATTCCTGGTGCCATGCATCAGTGAGTACAGAAATAGGAAGATGGTGCAAATGAATATGTGGCTGGGATGATGCATGAGAGGGGGGTTTTTGATTCATGGGGCATTGGAATCAGTTCTAGGGGATATGGGACCTGCACAAGCTAGCCAGGTTGCACTTCAACAGGTCCAGGACCAATATCATGGTGAGGAGATTTGCTGTTACTGTTGGGAAGGATTTAAGCTAGTTTGGCAGGGGATAGGAACATGAGCACAGATTCAGAAGGTAGCTAAATAAAGCTGAAAATTGAAGACAAAAAATTAGTGAGTATGCAAGGCAAAGGACATAAAGGCTACAACAAAGCAATTGCTCAGTGATTATTGGTATATGCTTTAATACAAAGATTCTGGTGAAAATGTAGGAGAGAGACGCAGAGGAGAATTGGTTGACGGAAATAATAAATTGGTTGACGGATATAATAGACTGGATGCACTTGACCTATGCGGAATATGTAAGGGCAGCACAGACAGACAGAGGTGGAGATCCATAGCAGTCAACCTTCTGGGAAGAAGGTGACACCAAAGAACAAACGAATGAGATAAGGTAGACAAGGATAAACTCATCCCTTTAGTTGATGGTGTAAGGACTAGGGAACACAGATTTAACGTCTTGGAGGAGGAATGTGAAGAAGAACTTTTTATACAGTGAGTAGTAATGGCCTGGAACTCTCTGCTCACGAGGGTGCTGGAAGTGGAAGCAATCAGTGATTTCAAAAAGAAATTGGATGGGCACTTGAAGAAAATAAACTTGCAGGGCTGCGGGGAATGACCGAGTGAGTGGGGATGACTGGGTTGCCGACATGGACTCAGTGGGCCGAATGGCCTCCTGCTGCGCTGTAAGGAAAATGAACTGAGGGCACAGATGGACACTTGGAAGTATGATATCTTGCTTAAAGAATGACAGCGTAATTTATCTGGTTACAGGGTTTGCAGGTGAGAGGCAGAGGCGAATAAAAAAATGGAGGGAGCTCGCAATATTAGTACCTTTAAAGAAAAAATTGCTTTGGTGAGGAAGGATGATATGCTAGAAGGATCATCAAATGAGGCTATATGACTTGTACTGAAGAGCCAAAAAGGTTGGCCGTATACAATAGACCTCCAAACATTCAGAGGGAGATCGAAGTGTAAATATGCTGATAAGTGAAACAGTATGGCAATAATGGTAGGGGATTTCAACTACCCTACCTAAACTGGTTTAGAGTCAATGTAAAAGATATAGACAATGCAGAATTCTAAAAATGCCGTCAAGAGAACTTTTTTTTGCCAGTATGTAACAAGTTCATCTAGGGATGGTGGAATTCTATTCTTAGTTTTAGAAAATGGAGCTGGGCTGTTGAACAGGATATCAGTGGGAGAGCATTTTGGTGATAGTGATCATAATTCAATTAGATTCAGCATAGTTATAGAAAAGGACAAAGATAGACCAGGAATAAAAGTTATAAATCGGGGAAAGGCCAATCTTACTAAGCTGGGATGCGATTTGGCAAAAGGAGACTGGAAATGGGAATTTGAATGTAAATCAGGAGATATTCGAGGAGGAGATAGAGAGGGTACGGAACAAATATGCTTCCACAAAGAATAAGGATGGAGCTCCCAAATCTAGGCCCCTTCTCCTGATGTCAAAGAACAATCAGTAGGGTATAGCCAAAACGGGAAGCTTGCATCAGATATTGAGTGGTCAATACTGCAGAAAGCCTAGAGATGTACAGAAAATGCAGGGATGAAATAAAAATGATCAGAGAGACCATGAAAAATATTGGCAAGTAAAATCAAGAAAAACCCAAAGATGCTTTATGAATACATGAAAATCAGAAGGATAACTAAGAAAAGAATAGGGCTGATTAGTGACAAAATGGTAACTTGTGTGTAGAGGCATATGTGGGCATGATTATTGCTAAATACTTTGTGTCCCTCTTTGCAAAAGAGGAGGGCTGATGCAAACAATTGTAAAGGAGAAGGAATGTGAAATATTGCAAAGGATAAATAGCATGAGAGAAGAAATATTAAGAGGTTTAGTGTCTTTGAAGGTGGGTAAATTGGCAGGCCATGATGAAATGTATCTGAGGCAGCTAAGAGAAGCAGGGGCAAATAATGGAAGCTCTGACCACCATTTTACAATCTTCTCTGGCTACAGACATAGTGCTGGTGGACTGAAGGACTGCTAATGTTGTAATGTTGTTTGAAAGGGAGGAAGTTTACAGGTCAGACAGCCTAACTTCAGTGGTGGACAGATTATTGGAAAAAATTCTGAGTGACAATATAATTGTTATTTAAAAAGGCACAGATTAATCAAGGACAGTCGGCTTGGATTTGTTAAGGGAAGGTTGTCTCACTAACTTGATTGAATTTTTTGAGGAGGTTGCAAAAATGATAGCACGTCGAGTTTAATGTAGTCGATTTAAATTTTAGCAAGCCTTTTGACAAGGCCCCACATGGCAAATTTGTCAGAAAAGTAAGAGCCCATGGGATCCAAGAGCAAGCTGGATCCAAAATTAACTCAGGGTAATGGTCAATGGGTTTTGTGTGACTGGAAGGCTGTCTCTATAGGGATTTTCGGGATAAATATTACTGATTTAGACTTAAATGTAGGCGACATGATTAGGGAGTTTGCAGCTGATAAAAAAATTGGCCAAGTGGTTGATGGTGAGAAGAAAGCTGTGGACTGCAGGAAGATATCAATGGACTGATCCAGTGGGCAGAAAACTGGTGAAGAGTTCAAACCAGATAAGTGCAAAGTAATGTATTCGGGGAGGACTGACAAAGTAAAGGAATACACAATAAATGAGAAATCCTCAAGCTCGAGTGGAACCGACCAGCACTGTTTTACTCTGTTGGCTGCCATCCCCTCGTTATGCGCGTGGGTCAGTATTTGTGAACAAGAATCTCCTCTACTACCCTGAAAGTTGTAAAATGATCATTTGGGCATGCGGAACACTTAAACACATTTACTGAATTTGTGCATGGTAGCCCAATCAGATGGGTTCCACACTGTTTAGTGATCAAATAGCACCCAGTAGTGGCCAAGCACAAGCACTCCAGATTATATATTTTCAGACATTAAACAGATAAATTGTACTTGAGAGTCTAAGGGCTGAAAACGGCATTGGACATGTAGAAGATTTACTGCATAGAAGGAAGCCATTCAGCCCATCACATCTATGCTGGTGCAAGAATCACTAGCCGGCCAATTTCCACTTTCCAGAGATAAAAACAAAAAACTGCGGATGCTGGAAATCTAAAACAAAAACAAAAATACCTGGAAAAACTCAGCAGGTCTGGCAGCATCAGCAGAGAAGAGCAAAGTTGATGTTTCGAGTCCCCGTGACCCTTCAACAGAACTAAATAGAAATAGGAAAGGGGTGAAATATAAGCTGGTTTGGGGTGGGGGGTGTGGGGGCATTGTTGGGACAAGCAAGCAGTGATAGGAGGAGATAACCAGAAGATGTCACAGACAAAAGAATAAAGAGGTGTTGAAGGTGGTGATATTATCGAAAAGAATATGCTAATTAAGAGTAGAGAGCAGGACAAGCAAGGTAGCTCTAGTGGGGGTGGGGTGAAATGAGCCATGGGTGGAATACATTTAAAAATAATGGAAATAGGTGGGAAAAGAAAAATCTATATAAATTATTGGAAAAAACAAAAGGGAGGGGGAAGAAACGGAAAGGGGGTGGGGATGGAGGAGGGAGTTCAAGATCTAAAGTTGTTGAACTCAATATTCAGTCCGGAAGGCTGTAAAGTGCCTAGTCGGAAGATGAGGTGCTGTTCCTCCAGTTTGCGTTGAGCTTCACTGGAACAATGCAGCAAGCCAAGGACAGACATGTGGGCAAGAGAGCAGGGTGGAGTGTTAAAATGGCAAGCGACAGGGAGGTCTGGGTCCACTCCTCCATCACCCCCTACTCCTCAATCCCCAACTACGCACCTCCCCATGCAAACGCAAAATATGCAGCACCTGCCCCTTCACTTCCTCTCTCCTCACCGTCCAAGGGCCCAAACACTCCTTTCAAGTGAAGCAGCATTTCACTTGCATTTCCCCCAATTTAGTCTACTACATTCATTGCTCCCAATGCGGTTTCCTCTACATTGGAGAGACCAAACGCAGACTGGGTGACCGCTTTGCAGAACACCTTCGGTCTGTCCGCAAGCATGACCCAGACCTCCCTGTCGCTTGCCATTTTAACACTCCACCCTGCTCTCTTGCCCACATGTCTGTCCTTGGCTTGCTGCATTGTTCCAGTGAAGCTCAATGCAAACTGGAAGAACAGCACCTCATCTTCCAACTAGGCACTTTACAGCCTTCCGGACTGAATATTGAGTTCCACAATTTTAGATCTTGAACTCCCTCCTCCATCCCCACCCCCTTTCCGTTTCTTCCCCCTCCCTTTTGTTTTTTCCAATAATTTATATAGATTTTTCATTTCCCACCTATTTCCATTATTTTTAAATGTATTCCACCCATGGTTTATTTCATCCCACCCCCACTAGAGCTACCTTGCTTGTCCTGCTCTCCACTCTTAATTAGCATATTCTTTTAGATAATATCACCACCTTCAACACCTCTTTATTCTTTTGTCTGTGACATCTTCTGGTTATCTCCTCCTATCACTGCTTGCTTGTTCCAACAAACCCCTCCCCCCCCAAACCAGCTTATATTTCACCCCTTTCCTATTTCTACTTAGTTCTGTTGAAGGGTCATGAGGACTCGAAACGTCAACTTTGCTCTTCTCCGCCGATGCTGCCAGACCTGCTGAGTTTTTCCAGGTATTTTTATTTTTGTTTTCCACTTTCCAGCTCTAGGTCCTTAGCTCCATGGCCTTATGCACTACAAGTGCATGTTCAAGTTTATTTTTTTAAATGTGATGAGGGTGATGAGGGCTTTTGCCTCGACCATCCTTTCCGGTGAGTTACAGACACCACCATCCTCTGTGTGAAAACATTTATTAGCTTGCCTCTAGTCCTTCTGACAATTACTTTAAATCTATGCCCCTGGTTATTGACCTCTCAGTTAAGGAAAATAGGTCCTTCCTGTCCATTCTATTCAGTTCCCTATTTTCCAAAGAAAATAACCCCTGCCTGTCTAATCTTCCCTTATGGCTAAAATTCACCAATCCTGGCAACATCATTTTTGACTCTATCTTCGCTAATGTATTCACATCGGCCCTGTAATATGATCACCAGAACTATTAGCAGTGCTCTAACTATGGCCTTACTAATGTCTTATACTGTTCTGGCATAACCTCTTTGTTCTTATATTCTATGCTTCAGCTAATAAAGAGAAGTATCCCATATACTTTAACCACCTTATCTACCTGTCCTACTTTTGTCAGTCTGTGTAAATGCACTCCAAGGTCCCTCTGTTCCTCTATACTTTTCACTATGAGAGAGTATGCTTTTTGTACAGACTATTTGAAATAACAGTAAGTGCCACCTTAAAACTCAGTACCCAAATACTTTGATTACTTCTGTGGCTTTGCCTGGTATGCCACCATGTGACCATGTTTCTGACATCAGACTGCAAATTGATTTGAGTGAAGGTACCATCAGAATGGACACCACGTTTTCTCATGAGCTAAAAAAACTATTGCGCATAGGTTGTACTCTTACTTAATAAAAAGCTAACAATACATTAAATCCATTGGGCATTAAAGACTTTTATATTAACATTTGGAACTTGTGAATGGAAAATTTTTACTGGAGAAGGGACCTCAGGTCCACAATTACACTGGTATAATTTAGTCCATTTCTTGTGTGGATGTTAAACCTGCTGTGTAAGTGCACCCTTGATGGAGGTGATTTTTTTCATTACATTGTGTTTTCTAGTCTTACTTTGGGTGGCCGTAGTTTAATTTTTTTAACCTTTTTAACCAATTACAACAACATTTTGCATTTATATAGCAGCTCACTGGAGTATAATCAGACAAAAATTGACACCAAGTAAAAAGAGGCGATAACATAAAGAGCTGCATGAGTAGACCATTCAGCCCCTTGAGTCTGCTCAGCCATTCAATAAGATCATGGCTATCTCCTTGTGTTTCGATTTCCACATTCCCATCTACCCCCAATAACCTTAGATTCTTGGGCATGGGAATCAATCTACCTCTGTCTTAAAAATATTCAATGCCCACGCCTCCACTGCCTTCTGAGAGTTCCAAAGTCGCACAACCTTCAGAGAAAAAATTTCTCCTCATACCTGTCCTAAAAGGGCGATCCCTAATTTTAAAACAGTGCCCCCTAGTTCTGGACTCACCCACAAGAGGAAACATCCTTTCGACACTCACCATGTCAAGCCCATTCAGGATCTTGTATACTTAAATCAAATCACCCCTCGCACGTCTAAACTCCAGTGGAAATAAGCCCAGTCTGTCCAATCTTTCCTCATAAGACAACCCACTCATTCCAGCTATCAACCTAGTAAACCTCCTCTGAACTGCCTCCAATGCATTTATATCCTTCCTTAAATAAGAAGACCAAAATTATATATAGTATTCGAGGTGAGGTGTCACCAATGCCCTGTATAACTGAAGCATAACGTCCTCCCTTTTATGTTCAATCCCTCTCATAATATGGGATAGCATTCCATTAGCTGCCTTAATTATTTGCTGTACCTGCATACTAACTTTTTGTGACTCATGTACTAGAACATCTAGATCCCTCCAACACCTCAGAATTATGCAGCCACTCTCCATTTAAGTAATACTCTTCCTTTTTGTTCTTGCTGCCAAAGTGAACAGCTTCACTTTTTCCACATTAAACTCCATTTTCCAGATCTTTGCCCATTCATTCAAGCTATCCATCTGCAACCTCCTCATGTCCTCTTCACAACATACTTTACTACCTATCTTGACGTCATCTGCAAATTTAGCTACCATGTCTTTGCTCCCCTCATCTAAGTCATTGATGTAAATCGTAAAAAGTTGAGGCCTCAGCACAGACCCCTGTGGGACTCCACTCATCATATCTTGCCAATCCAAAAAAGACCCATTTCTGCATACTCTCTGTTTTTTGCCAGCCAGCCAATCTTCTATCCATGCTAATGTGTTACCCCCTATACCATGCACTTTCATTTTCCATAATAACCTTTGATGTGGCACCTTATCAAATGCCTTCTGGAAATCCAAGTACAGTACGTCTACAGATTCTCCTTTATCCAACGCGCACATTACTCCTTCAAAAAACTCCAATAAATTGGTTAAACATGATTTTCCTTTCACAAAACCTGACTCTTCCCGATTGCCTTGAACTATTCTAAGTGCCAGTCTATAACCTCTTTAATGATCGATTCTAACAAGTTCCCCATGACAGACATCTAACAAGTTCCCCATGACAGATGTCAAGCTAACTGGCCTGTAGTTTCCTGTTTCCTGCCTCCCTCCCTTCTTGAATAGAGGGGTTATATTTGCTACTTTCCAGTCTGATGGAACCTTTCCAGAATCTAGTGAATTTTGGAACATTAACACCAGCACAGTGACAACCTCATTAGCCACCTCTTTTAAGACCCTAGGATGTAGTCCATTGGGACCCAGAAACTTGCCAGCCCATAGTTCATCAATTTGCTCAGTACCATTTCCCTAGTGATTTTAGTTTCATCAAGTTCCTGTCTCCCTTTCACCTCCAGCAGCTATTACTGGAATGTTTTTTGTATCCTCTATAATGAATACAAGCAAAATATTTGTTCATTTCTTCTGCCATTTCCTTATTATCTACTATTAACTCCTCACTGTCACTCTCGAGAGGACCAACACTCACTTTACTTACTCTTTTCCTTTTTAAGTACCTGTAGAAACTCTTGCTATCCATTTTTACATTTCTAGCTAGCTTCCTCTCATACTCTAATTTCTTTCTCTTTTAGTCATTCTCTGCCATCCTTTATATTCTGACCAATCATATCTCCTGTCACCCATCTTTGCAGAGTTGTATGCTTTTTGCTTAAGTTTGATGCTTTCCTTAACTTCTTTAGTTAACCATGGATGGTGGGTCTCCCCTTAGAATTTTTCTTTATAATAGGAATGTACTGAAATATCCCTTTAAATGTCTGCCATTGCTTCTCTATTGGTCTATCCTCTAGCCTAGTTTTCCAGTTCACTTCCGCTAGCTTAGCTTTCACCCCCATGTGGTTGCCCTTATTTAAGTTTAAGGTACTAGGCTTAGACCCACTCTTCTCCCTTTCAAACTGGATGTAAAAGTCAATTATATTGTGGTTGCTGCTACCTAGGGGTGCCTCTACTTTGAGGTCATTAATTAATCCTGTCACATTGCACAATACCAAGTCTAATATAATCTGCTCTCTGGTTGGTTCCAGAACATGCTGCTCTAAGAAACTATCTCAGAAGCATTTTAAGAACTCCTCATCCAGGCTACTACTGCCAATCTGATTTTTCCAGTTTATATGTAGATTAAAATCACCCATAATTATTGCCATCCCTTTATCACAAGCAAACAATATTTTCTCTTGAATACTTTGCCCTACACTTTGGCTACTGTTAGGAAGCCTGTAGACCACTCCCAGAAATGACTTTTTTCCGCTCCTGTTGCTCATCTCCGCCCAAACCGATTATATATCCTAATCTCCTGAACCAAGGTCATCTATTGCACCAATGTCCTCTTTGATTAACAGTGCTACCCCCTTCACCTTTACCTAACTTCCTATGCTTGAATGTCATGTACCCCTCAATATTAAGAACCCAATCTTTGTCGTCCTGCAGCCTTGTCTCTGTAATTGCTATCAAATCATATTTATATACTTCAATGTGGACCATCAATTCATTTATTTTGTTATGAATGCTACGCACATTCAGATAGAGAGCCTTGAGTTTTGTCTTTTTGTTACCTTTGTAACATCTACTCTTGACCATTGATGCATTCTTAGGCTTTTTTCTCTCTGCCCCTTCCTGCCATTCTCTGACCCTCATTTCTCATATTACTATTTTTCTCTCCTGCCATGACCCTACACCTTGAATTTCTACTTCTATCCAAGCTTGATCCCTCACCCCCCTTGTTTAGTTTAAAGCCCTCTCTACTTCCCTAGTTATGTGATTTGTGAGGACAGTCGTTCCAGCATGGTTCAGGTGTAAACCGTCCCAACGGTAGAGCCCCTGCTTTCCCCAGTACTGATGCCAGTAGCTCGTCAGAGCTAAAAAGCCTTTTTAGCTCTGAAGAAGAATCAAACGGACGCAAAATGTTAACTCTGTTTCTCTCTCCATAGATGCTGTCAGACCTGCTGAGTTTTTCCAGCATTTTCTGTTTTTATTAAAAAAGAGGAGATTTTATGTAGGGTGCTGAAAATATTTGTTAAATAGGTAAATTTTAAGTAATGTTTAAAAGGAGGAAGTTAGAGATGTTTAGGGAGGAATTTGAGGCCTTCAGGCCTAGACGACTGGAGGCATAGTTTCAGTGAAGAGGTGCTCAAAAGGCCAAAATTGGAGTAATGCAGAGCTCTCAGAGGGTATCGAGGGCTGGAGGAGGATAAAAAGATCAAAGGGTGAAGCTGTGAAGGATTTGAACATCAGGATGAGAATTTCAGCATCGAAATGTTAGTGGGCTAGCAGCCAATGTAGGTCACCGAGGGGTTGCTTGTTGAGCAGAACTTGGTACAGATAAGGGCATGGCTTGCAGAGATTTGGATGAGGTCAGATTTATAGATTGGAAGATGTGGGGTCAGCCAGGAGAGTATTGAAATAGTCAAATCCCAAGGTAACAAATGCATAGATGAGTATTTCGCCAGCAGATGGTCTTGGGTAGAGCAGAGATAGGCAACGTATCATATTCTTTTCCTTCCAAATGCATCCCTTGTTCTATTTTCTCTGATTAGTCACCTGTTACTCTGGAACTGACATCGTGAAGAGATTTAGTGACATAGGTCAGCTACACCTTTCTGAGCCTTTGGGCAGAATTTTCCCCCTGTCGGGGGTGGGTGTGGGGGGGAGTTGAAGTGCGGGCGTGCAAGAGGCGCGCCTCCAATCGGTGCCCCCAATTATGGGCACGCCACCATTTTACATGGGCGGGCCAATTAAGTCCACACTGGGCGGGGGGGGAAATCCCTAAACCTGAGAGCTGCGCTCTTTCGCGCATGCACATGAAAGAGCGCACTCATCTCCCTGAGGCTAAGTGCTGCCTCAAGGAGATCGGCTCGACTGTCAAAAATATTAAAAATAGAGAAAAGAAATCCCTGACGTGCCCCGTCATGTGACACTGTCATATGAGTTGGGACATGTCCATAACTTTTTAAGAAACTTTAATTAATTTTTAAAAAACCTATATGAAACATCACCCTACCCGTGGATGAGGTTTCATGCTTTTTCTGAATCTCGCCAGGGCTCCTGGCCTGCCCGCCAACCTTAAGGTTGGATGGACAGGTCCATTAATTACTTCAATGACTCTGTCAATGGCCTCAATTGGCCATTGATAGTTCGGCGGGCGCACAGCTGATTTTGCTGCGCCCCCACCTACCTGAAAATTTAATTGGGGCTCGGTGACATCGGGAGTTCCGCCCAACATCACTGCGCGTCATTTTACCTGTTGGCGAGCAGGCCCCGCCCCCTGCTTGCCGACAGGAAAATCCTGCCCTTTGTGTTACATTAGATAGATCACACTAAAGTTCTGTCAACATTTTTGCATCTTCACCCATTGGAGGAAGGTCGGATCAAGAGTTTTGTCTGATTATGTCCCCTGTGACTCTTGGGTTGGAGGTTATTATCTATACGGGACAGGATCTCTTCAACCAAAGGACGCCTGACATTTTGAGGGCAGAAGATGCAGCACTGCTATTTTGGGGTTCTTGTTGCAGTGCTAGAAGGAAGAGTCAGTGGAAGATCTGAGGATTATTGAGCTTTTTAGGCCTCAGATTGGACTGATTACTAAAAAGTGTGTTTGCGCAATCAGTCAAAGGGGTTCCCACGACTGGGTTTTCTCTCTTCAAAAGGGTGTTGAGTGGACCTTCTGTCATAAATCTCACCTGTGAAAACTATTTGCTCTGGGCAAATGATAAAATGTTTTGAATTCATCAGTTTGTATGATGCTTAAAGCATTATTTATGAGCCTGGAGGGATTTTGGTCTGAAAGTTTTGCAAACTAAATATTGTAGCCGTGAGAGAAAGTAAGTAGCGTCTTTTCACTTGACATGGCTCCAAGAGAACTTACCTGATAGAACAGCATCAGCTATCTGTGGTATATGTGGTAATTTGATATGGGACTGGTAAATTTGTATCACTTCAGTATACTGATAACAGTGGAATCGATCACCTGCTTTATCTAGTTCCAAGTACAGTAACCCTGTACTCAACTGGATGTGAGGGGAAGGTCTTTAACCCAATAAGATATCCCAAAGTGTTTCACAAGAGTGTAATTGGACAAAATTAATACTGAGTCAAAAAAGGAGACATTTGGGCTGGCAACTAAAAGTTTGGCTAAAGAGGCTGGCTTTTAACAAGTGGCCTAAATGAGAAGAGAGAGAAGTTGAGGGGGGAATTTCAGAGCATAGAGCCTACACGTATAATGACATGGCCACCAATGCTGAGGCGCAGGGGTTAGGAGGTACACAAACCGCAGTTGGCGTAACACAAGAGTTCTTGGAAGTTTGTCGGGTTGGTGAAGATTAAAGAGATATAAAGAGGGGAGACGTCATGGAGGAATTTGAAAACAAAGATAAACATTTTAAAGTTTAAGGATTGGTGAAGCATTGGTGGAGTGGGATCCAGTATTGGTCAGCAAGCGCAGGGGTTTTGGGTGAACCCAACTAGATGTGAGTAGAGTCCCGTGTGAGTTGAAGTTTATGGAGATTGTGTGATTATGTGAGACTGGTCAGGAGAGTATTGAAATAGTTGATTATGAAAGTAACAAAAGAATGGAGGAAGGTTTGCATGGAAATTAATCTGAGGCAGGGCTGGTGATGGGCACTGTTAGATTTGTGGAAGTGGGTGGCCTCTGATGCAGAGGATATAGGATTGGAAGCTCAACTTAGATGACTGTCAAATAGGATGTTGAGGTTCCAAGAAAGATCTAGACCCCCCCCCTCCAAGTTGTCTAGAGGAATACAGGGGAAGATCAAACAGAAAAAGAAAGCGTATGATAGGCACAAAGAACTAAGCACTGCAGATAGCCTAGACGAATATAGGAAGTGCAGGGACGAAGTAAAAAAGGAAATAAGGAAATCAAAGAGAGGGCATGAAAAAAGATTAGCAAGTAAAGTTAAAGATAACGCAAAGATGTATTATCAATACATTAATGCTAAAAGGTTAGTTAAGGAAAAAGTGGGACCTATCAGAGATGAAGATGGAAACTTGTGTGTAGATGCAGAGGCTGTGAGAAGGATTTCAAATGAATATTTTGTTTCTGTGTTTACAAAGGAAAGGGAGATGTAGATATAGTAGGAGGAACACTGCGAGATATTGGACGGAATAGTCATAAAGAGAGAGGAAGTACTCGAAGGGTTGAAACCCTTGAAAGTTGATAAGTCACCAGGGCCAAATGGATTGTTTCTGAGGCTGTTGAAGGAAGTCAGGGAGGAGATAGCTCTGAGGATGATTTTCCAATCTTCATTAGATACAGGAGAGGCACTGGAGGACTGGAGAAATGCAAACGTAGTTCCATTGTTTAAAAAGGGATCAAAGGAAATGCCAAACAATTATAGGCCAGTTAGTCTTACATTGGTGGTGTGCAAATAAGTAGAATCATCCTGAGAGATAGGATTAACTGTCATGTGGAAAAGCATGGACTAGTCAGGGATGGTCAGCATGGATTTGTTAAAGGAAGGTCTTGCCTCACAAATTTGATTGAATTCTTTGAGGAAGTGACAAGAAGGGTTGATGAAGGTAGTGCAGTGGATGTTGTGTACATGGATTTTAGCAAGGCATTTGACAAGGTCCCACATGGCAGATTGGTCAGGAAAGTAAAAGCCCATGGGATTCAGGGTAACGTGGCAAACTCGTTAAAAGGTTGGCTTTGTAACAGGAAACAAAGGGTAATGGTCGATGGATGCCCTTGCGAATGGAAAGTTGTCTCAAGTGGTGTTCCACAGGGCTCGGTGTTGGAACCCTTGCTGTTTGTGTTATATATTAACTATTTGGACGTGAACGTGTGGGGCACGATTGGGAAATTTGCAGATGACACAAAGATTGGCCAAGTAGTGGATAGTGTAGAGGATAGCCATAAACTCCAAAACGATATAGATGGGTTGGTGGAGTGGGCGGTAAAGTGGTAGATGGATTTTAACGTAGAGAAGTGTGAGGTCATACATTTAGGGAGGTCAAACAGTTACAGGGATTACACATAAATGGGAATATACTATGAGGGGTAGATGAAGTGAGAGATCTTGGAGTACAAGTACACAGGTCCCTGAAGGCAGCAGTTCAAGTAGACAAGGTTGTAAAGAAGGCATATGGAATGCTCTCCTTTATTGGCAGAGGTATAGAATATAAGAGTAAGGATATAATGTTGGAATTGTACAAAACTCTGGTGAGGCAACAACTGGAGTATTGTATGCAGTTCTGGTCACCACATTATAGGAAGGACGTAATAGCTCTGGAGAGAGTGCAGAGGAGGTTTACAAGAATGTTGCCAGGGTTAGAAAAGTGTAGCTACGAGGAGAGATTGGATAGGTTGGGGTTATTTTCCTTAGAACGAAGAAGGCTGAGAGCTGATTTGATGTGCACAAAATTATGAGGGGAATAGATAGAGTGGACAGGATAAAATTGTTTCCCTTGATGGAGAATTCTAGAACCGGGGGACATAGATTCAAGATGAGTGGTAGAAGGCGTAGGGGGCACATGAGGAAGATTTTTTTTACGCAGAGGGTAGTGGGTGTCTGGAATTTGCTGCCCAAGTTGGTGGTAGAGACAGAAGCTTTAAACTCTTTTAGAAAGTACCTGGATCTGCAGGGCTATGGGCCGGGTGCAGAAAGGTGGGATTAGAAAGGGCACCTGGGTGTCCTCAGGCTGGCATGGACAAGATGGGCCGAATGACCTCTTTCTGCGCTATAACTTTTCTATGAAAATCCGGTTCAGCTCGAGACAGTGGCCAGGGTTGGAATCTATGATGAGGGAATGGATTTTGAGACGTGGATCGAAGACTGGCTTCGGTCTTCCCAGTGTTTTATTGGAGAAAATTGTGACTCATTCAGAATTGAATATTGAACAAATGGGATAATTCCATAAATGGCAAGTGTATACGTTCTATATCAGGCAATTAGATATCTGTATAGACATTAACTTGGATGAACATGCTTTAAACATACTGCTGGATTTTCATTCATGTCAGACACCTGACTTCCCAAAATACAATAATTGTAAATCAAACAGGTCTTGTTTGACAAAGAAGTCGTTCTTGAAGGTAAACTCACTGATCTTGTAAATTGTTGTTTTGATCTGCCAGCTCAGAACAAAAAAAATGCAGTTAAGTGCACTCTCATTTCACTTCTTGTGATGCTAGCTGTGTAATATATTGTGTCGCTTGACTTCTTTTGACAAAGAAGGTTGGGAAATCATAAACCATCAATTTTGCCAATTTGGCACAAACTTTTAAGTGTTTTGAATCTCAAGACACTTTTTTCCCCCTGCTATTGTGTTTCTTCTGCTGAAGTATGTGTGCACAATACTTCATTTTTCTAATATAAAACCAAGAGCACTTGCTGAACCATTGCAAATGAGAACAGCGCTTTGGTGGAGCAATTGTTGGCTAGGGCTTAATGATTTCAGCAATGTTATTAATGGCAGCTTTTTGTTTGTTTCTAGACAGTGGAGTAGGGAACCTTATCATACCTGCTTCCTCCTCCAAGCAAGAATATCGCAGGCCAGCTTAAGAGTTTATCTGTGCTATCTGTAGGACACCTACCCAAACAGATTATTTTGTTTTGCATGGTTCTTATTATTGGGAAATTCACCCTGTTTAAAAAGTGTAGCAGATTCCACAGCTCCAGCATCAACAAATAACCTATATAGTTGTCTAAAAGCTTTGTTTTACAACTTCAGTTTTGTCTACCAGATCTCCCCAAGTCACTGGGAGAATTAATGGAAAAATTGCTCATCCATGATGAGAAAAAAGTAGCAACCATTGCTATGTTGTTGACTTTACATAGTTGCCTCCTAACTTGGTGTCATTCTTGAAGGTAAATTCACTAATCTTGTAAATTGTTGTTTTGATCTGCCAGCTCAGAACAAAAAAAATGCAGTTGAGTGCACTCTCATTTCACTTCTTGTGATGCTAGCTGTGTAATATATTGTGTCTCTTGACTTCTTTAATTTATATGCAAATCCCTTTTCTCTAATCAGTACCTTTATTGTTCATTCTTGCACTAAGATGTTGGAATACTTTGCTTAAAAATAATTTATTACTTCCTATTTTAAAATGTGTAGAATAACTGAACTATATTTTGTATTGAATATGGCATGTGACAACAGATTATCCTTTCAGTTCAAAATTTTACATGCTTTCTTCATTTAAGCATCCTTCATAGACTGTAGGAGTAAAGTTTAGTTTGATCATGTTTTGGAGAAGTGACATTGTGATATGCAGATATGTACTGTCACTGATCTCATGCTTCCATATCCTGTAGATAGTCACCACCTGTGCCATTGCTACTGTTTATTTTTCTCAGCTAAAAAGGCTGTCTTCTTTCCACTTTGCACTTTACTCCCTGATGAATTAGGACAAAACTTTCATCTTCACCGACTTAACTGAGGCAGTTTAGATCAGAGAATCCTTTATAGGTGTTCACTTTCTAAGTTTATTCTGTTTCCAAACTGGCCAGTTGTTATACTGTGAATTGGGAGTGTTGATGAGATGTGACCAACCTCTAGAGCGTATCTGTGTATCTATCCAGCCCATGACTTCTTGGTCACATTTGATCAACAAGCTCTGGTTGACTTACCAGCAAAGCCTCCTGCCATTGTCCTTGAAAACAAAATTGAGAGATGTAATTGTTTTATGTATAATTCCACGAACATGGTATTTTTATTCCTTATACAAGCTACACTTGAGTTGGTGTCAACTGTGATTCAGTTAGTACTACTCTCGCTTCTGAGTCACAAGGTTATGTGTCAAGTCCCACTCCAGGAATTGAGCACAACAGTCCTGGCTGATGCTCCAGTGCTGTACTGAGGGAGTGCTGTGCTGCCTGAGGCACCATCTTCAAAATGAGACCCCTCTTGCCCTCCTCTTGGGTGGATGGCAGAAGATTCCAAGGCACTATTTCAAAGAAGTGCAGGAGAGCTAACGCTGGCGTCCTGACCAATATTTATTCCTCAATCAACATCAGGACAAAAAGTTATTTGGTCATTATCACAGTGCTGTTCATGGGAGTTTGGTGTTTGCAGATTGGCTGCCATGTTTCCTACATTACAACAGCAACTACACTACTCTTCAGAAGTGCTTCATTGGCTGTAAAGTGTTTTGAGGCGTCAGGTCATTGTGAAAGGTACTATATAAATAAAAGTCTTTTCTTTTTCATTATCTGTGCAAATAGTGGCCCGTTATGACTATGTCTAATTACCTTTGAGAATGAGTATCAACAACAGTCCTTATTAGGACACAAATATCAAAAGAAATAGAATCAAGACTATTGACCTTATTACAGGTTCAGCTGCAAATACTGTACCGCCCAAGCCATATGGCAAGAACCACTGAGCAATCGCATGTGAAGGGCACTTAGGAATGAGTAACAAATGCTAGCCTTGCCAACGACGTTCACTTCTCATGAAAGAATAAAAGAAGTTCTCCAGTTGGCTATGTAAAAGCACAATAAAAACAAACAGGAACAAAAGAAAAAAGGATCTGAAGCATAAAATTTAAACTTTCCTCTCAGCATAGAGTTCCTGCCCTCTTAGCTAAACTGTTATTGTTTAGTACAAACCAAGTGGGACAGTATGACTACTCCAAGGCTTTAAATACTGCCCAAACGCAATAGCTAATTTCCAATCATTGGCATAATGAATGCACAATCATTATGTCACCAAAACCTGCCTGAATATTTGCTCATTTTCTCAAACTACATTTGCATAGAGTATTAAGTCCATGATCTATTATTCAGGGTAAGTTGAGAGCTAAAAAAGCAAAAGAAAGTCGGCCACTCTGAATCAGGAGTCAGCAAGTTCATTGAATCTGGCTGGTCTCAATAGCACAGTGCCAAAATCTCAACTGGCACAAATCAATACTGAGAATTTAGCAAACTAGTTCAATGCTGAGGATGTGCCACTATGAAATGTCCTGCAAGCCAAAGGCAAAACTCAAGGACGGAACATTAAGTTTCTGAGATTCTAATTGCCACCTAGGAAGTTGTTGCTGAGCCCCCACCCTTCCAGTAGGAGTTGCTGGACATCAATATTGCAGCAAACCCAAATATTCATCCAATGGAGGGACTGAGATATGTATCAACAGTTAGGTCAGCATCTCTATCTCACAGCAGGAATTTTTCATGAGGCATATACTCCCTCTCTCGCAGGCTTCAGTGGATGGATTTTCTGGAAGGCAGATTTGAGGAAGATTTTGTTAACCTAGCATCCTTTTCTCAGTGAAGTGTGAGCTTTAGCACCAAACATATCAGAAGCCCTGTTTCCACTCCCCCATACCACTCTCAACACATTGTACTTTGTTTTATATTAAATAGTTCTAATTCTGCAACCGAAAACCCTATTTGCTTTGGCTACGGTTTCTTGGCATTGCTCATGAACATTTAAAGAACTATGAACAATAATGTCAAGGATCCTTTTCTCTCTCATTGTGTATTTCATAACGTATTAATAATATAAAAAAATAAGAAACAGAACAGGCACGGTTAGCAATTCAGTAAGATTGTGGCTGAGCTTTTACATCAACTCCACTTTCCCACCCTATCCCCATAACTCACGATTCCCTATGTGCCCAAAAAAGCCATCATTTTGAATCTCAATGGCTTTTAATACATGTAGCTTATTAGTGTGTTACATGGCACTTAACTGAGGTAAAGGCCAAATTTCTGCCTTTACCCCATTCCCCAAGCAATCTTACATCATGTTACAGAAGTTCCTTTCCATGTATTCCTGACCCTCACAAATTTTAATGTCTCTGAACTTGGGGATCATTCCTCGATCATTACACCTAAGTTATTTATGAAAAGAATAAAAGTAATGGCCCCAATGGCTAGCCATCAGCCTCCAAGCAGATTCACAGTCATGAACCACAACTTTCTGTTTGTAGCAATGTTACCAATTCCAAAAGCATTGTAGCAGGTCTCCACTGATACCACAAGACTCTGGCTTGTAGAATAACATATTGTGGGAGACCTATCACAGGTTTATTTTTGAGGTCCTAATGGACAGCAGTTGAGCATGTTGCAATTAATTTAGGAATATTTTGTGTTGAGTACTGTGGTGACCGTGGATGCTAACTGGTTCTATAGTATTGTCAGTCAAGCTTATCTTTATTCCTATAGCATGTGAATAGATTGCATATTCTATAATAAAATTGACAATGCTCTGCCCACTCCCACTTTTATCTCTCTGACCTCTGATTCCTGTACCATTCTAATGAAGCTGAATGGAAGTTTGAGGAACAGCACCTCATCTTTCAATTAGATGCTTTACTACCTTCTGGACTCAACACTGAGTTCAACAATAAAAGATCATACCACTGCTCCCAATTTTTCAAACAACAGTGCTACTTATGGTTCTGCTGTTGCCAATTTATAGCTCCTCTAGAACCCAACTATTACTTCTTTACTTACCCAACTAAAGGCTGTAACTATTGGCTGGAATGTCTAGAACTAGATATATAATCTAAGTATGATGGGTTGATCATATAGGACTGAAATTAAGGGAAATTTCCTCGTTCAGAAAGTTTTGAATCTTTGGAATTCCCCACTCCAAAGGGCTCAGTCATTGAATATGTCCAACACTAAGATTGATGGCTTTTTTGGGCACAAAGGGAATCGTGGGTTATGGGGATAGGGTGGGAAAATGGAGTTGATGTGAAAGCTAAGCCACGATCTTACTGAATTGCTAACCGTGCCTGTTCTGTTTCTTATTTTCTTATATTATTAATACATTATGAAATACACAAAGAAGCTAAACAGCACATTTGATCCAAATTCAGTCCTCTGATTCCCAATAGCTTTTTCTATGGACATGGTGTCAAATAGCTTTGCTTATGTGCTATACCACAGTCCATCCATATCTATGTTTGATTAATGTAATTGATTTTGAATTGCAATTTGTTAAGATTTTAAAAATTCTACTCATAGTCATGAAGTCATTAGTAGCTACATTTTCTTTCCAGTTTCAAGTCTGTTTCTAATCGACCCCCTTTTTTTCCTGTTTAAACAATTTTTGAAAGAAAAGGCTGGCTTAATTTTTGTCTCATGGAACTTGTCTAAATTATGCAAATTGATAATATTGTTGGTGAGAAACCACGCAAAAATAATTAATATTTCCATTGATTTGCAAATTAGCATTTAGAAGAGTGTAATTCTGCAGATTGAAGTTGAAAGTTTAGTGGCAAACCATTTTGTCAAGTCTAAAAAAAACATTTTTTGTCTTAACCTAGGTTTCTGGATGCAAAGCATAAAAACCATTACAAAATATACAACCTGTAAGTATTATCTTATATTATCTCTTCCTGGTTAAAGATGTTAAATAGTAGAAGTCAAATGAATAACCATATCAATTCAAAATATTCCATTTCGAAAAAATGCAGCGTTCAGCAGGGAACTTTTTTGTTTTTCATTTATCCATTCACAGGATATGGGGGTTGCTGGCAAGACCAGCATTCATTGCCCTTGAGAAAGTGATGGTGAGCCATATTCTTGAACTACTGTCGTGCCTGCAGTGAAGATTCTGTCCATTGTTTTCAGATGGGGAGTTCCTGGATATTAATCCAGTGACAATGAAGGAACAGTAATATATTTCCAAGTCACGTTGGTGTGTGGCTTAGAGGGGAACTTGCAGGTGGTCGTGTTCCCGTGCACCTGCTGACCCTGTCTCTCTAGGTGGTAGAGGTCACGGGTTTAGGAGGTGCTGCCAAAAAAACACTAGTGAGTTTCTGTAGCACATTTGTCGATGGAATGCACAGCAACCACAATGCTCATAGAGTCATGGTCATAGAGGTCTACAGCACAGAAAAAGGCCCTTCGGTCCATCGAGCCCACGCCGGTCAAACAAGTACCTAACTGTTCTAATCCCATTTTCCAGCACTAGGTCAATAGCCTTGTATGCCATGGCATCTCAAATGCACACCCAAATACTTCTTAAATGTAATGAGGGTTTCTGCCTCTACCACCCTTTCAAGCAGTGAGTTCCAGATTCCCAACACCCTCTGGGTGAAAAAATTCTTCCTCACATCCCCTCTAAACCTCCTGTCCCTTACCTTAAATCTATGCCCCCTGGTTATTGATCCCTCCACAAAGGGGAAAAGTTCCTTCCTGTTTACCCTATCTATGCCCTCATAATTTTATACACCTCAATCATGTCCCCCCTCAATCTCCTCTGCTCCAAGGAAAATAAACCCAGACTATCCAATCTCCCCTCATAACTAAAACTCTCCTGCCCAGGCAACATCCTGATAAATCTCCTCTGCACTCTCTCTAGTGAAATCACATCCTTCCTATAATGCGGATTCCAGAACTGCACGCAATACTCTAGCTGTGGCCTAACCAGCATTTTATACATTTCCAGCATAACCTCCCCGCTCTTATGTTCTATGCCTCAGCTAATAAAGGCAAGTATCCCATATGCCTTCTTAACCACCTTATCTACCTGTCCCGCTACCTTAAGGGACCAGTGGACATGCACACCAAGGTCCCTCTGATCCTCGGTGCTTCCCAGGGTCCTACCATTCATCATGTATTCCCGTGCCTTGTTCGTCCTGCCCAAGTGCATCACCTCACACTTATCTGGATTAAATTCCATTTGCCACTGACCAGCCCGTCTATATCCTCCTGTAATCTAAGGCTATCCTCCTCACTATTTACCAACCCACCAATTTTCGTGTCATCCGCGAACTTACTGATCAACCCCCCCCCTCCCCCACCCAACACACACACACACGCGCTACATTCAAGTCTAAATGGTTCATATATACCACAAACAGCAAGGGACCCAACACCAATCCCTGTGGACTCCCACTGGACACAGGCATCCAGTCACAAAAACACCCCTCGGCCATCACCTTCTGCTTCCTGCCGCTCAACCAATTCTGGATTCAATTTGCCAAATTGCCTTGGATCCCATGGGCTCTTACCTTCATTATCAGTCTCCCATGTGGGACCTTATCAAAAACCTCACTGAAGTCTAAGTAGACTACGTCAAATGCATTGCCTTCATCTACACACCTCGTCACCTCTTCAGAAAATTCAATCAAATTGGTCAGACATGACTTCCCCTTAACAAAAACTCCAAGAGTAGATTAATTCTGTCCCTCAAAATTGCTTCCAATAGTTTCCCCACCACTGAGGTTAGACTGACTGGCCCATAGTTCCCTGGTTTGTCACTTTGTTCCTTCTTGAATAACGATACCGCGTTGGCTGTCCTCCAGTCCTCTAGCATCTCTCCTGTGGCCAGAGATATATTGAAAATTATTGCCAGCTCCCCTGCTATTTCCTCCCTTGCCTCACTCAACAGCCTGAGATGCATATTATCCGGGCCTGGAGATTTATCTACTTTTAAGCCTGCCAGACCATTTAGAACCTCTTCCCTTTCTATGCTAATTTCTTTAATTATATCACAGTCCTTCCACCTGATTTCCATACCCACGTCGTCCTTCTCACTTGTGAACACCAACACACAGTATTCATTTGGTCCTTAATGGCCCCTACTCTTTCCCTAGTTATCCCCTTACTCTTAATGTACTTGTAAAATAACTTTGGATTTTTCTTTATTTTATCTGCCAATGCCTTTTCATGCCCCTTTTTTGCTCTCCTAATTTCCTTTTTAAGTTCCCCCCTACATATTCTATACTCCTCTGAGGCTTCCACTGTTTTGAGCCCTCGGTATCTACCATAAGCCTCCCTTTTTCTCTTTATCCAATCCTGTATATCCCTCGCATCCAGGGTTCCCTGGATTTGTCGGCCCCATCCTTTATCTTTCCTGGAATATGTTGGTCCTGCACCCTCCCTATTTCCTTCTTGAATGAATCCCACTGCTCTGACGCAGATTTACCTAAAAGTAGTTGCTCTCAGTCCATTCTGGCCAAATCATATCTGACCTTATTAAAATCAGCCTTCCTCCATTTTAGAACTCTGATTTCTGGCCCATCCTTGTTCTTTTCCATAACAACCTTATGTTATGATCATAACTCTGTTATGATCATTATTTGCAAAATGCTCCCTCACTGATACCTCTACCACTTGCCCAGCTTCATTCCCTAAAATTAAGTCCAGGACTGCCCCCTCTCTTGTAGGACCTTCTATGTACTGGCTTACAAAGCTCTCCTGGATGCATTTTAAGAATTCCGCTCCCTCTAAACCTATCACACTATGACTAACCCAGTTAATGTTGGGGAAATTGAAATTCCCCTACTATTGCTTAACATAACATTTAAGGCTATGGGCCAAGTGCTGATGAATGGGATTAGGTAGGTAGGTCAGGTGTTTCTCGTGCCGGTGCAGACTCGACGGGCTGAAGGGCCTCTTCTGCACTGTGAGATTCTGTGATTACTACCCTATTATTTTTACACTTCTCTGAAATTTGCCTACATATCTGCTCTTCTCTTTCTCTCTGACTGTTTGGGGGCCTTTAGTACACTCCCAGCAATGTGATTGCTCCTTTTTCGTTTTTAAGTTCTACCCATATGAGGAGCCTTCATTTGAGGAGCCCTCTAAGATGTCGTCCCTCCTTACTGCTGTAATTGATTCCTTGATCAATATTGCGATACTCTCTCCTCTTTTACCTCCTTCCCTGTCTTGCCTGAAGACCCTATATCCTGGAATATTGAGCTGCCAATCCTACCCCTCTCAACCATGTCTGTGACAGGAATTACATCATATTTCCATGTGTTAATTTGTGTCCTCAATTCATCTGCCTTATTCATCAGACTTCTTGCATTAAAATAAATACCATCCTACCTTGCCAAATTCCCTTGTGCCTTAAGTGGCCTATAATTTCTATGCCTTCCAGACTCACTTGCTCTGTCTTCTAATTTTGTCTGTGTATCTCCCCCTGCTGAACCTCCTCTCAGGATCCCATCCCCCTGCCAAGTTAGTTTAAACCATCCCCAATAGCACTAGCAAACCCTCCCCCCCCCCCCCCGCCCCCCTCCGGCAAGGATGTTGGTCCCATTCTGGTTCAGGTGCAACCCGTCTGCCTTGTACAGGTCCTACCGCCCCCAGAAATGGTCTCAAGGTCCCAGAAATCTAAAGCCCTCCCTCCTGCACCATCTCTCCCCAGCCATGCATTCATCTGGACTAACTTCCTATTTCTATACTCGTTACTGTGTAGCACCGGAAGTAATCCAGAGATTACTATCTTTGAGGTCCTGTTTTTTAATCTGTTTCCCAGCTCCCTAAATTCCGCTTGCAGGACCTCATCCCTCCTATTACCTATGTCGTTGGTACCAATATGTACCACGACCTGTGTCTGTTTTCCCTCCCCCTTTAGAATGCCCTGCAGCCGTTCAGTGACATCCTTGACCCTGGCACCAGGGAGGCAACATATCATCCTGGAGTCACGTCTGTGGCCGCAGAAACGCCCGTCTGTTCCCCTTACTATCGAGTCTCCTACCACTATTGCTGTTCCCCTCTTTTTCCTCCCCCCAACTGTGCAGCTGGCCACTCACAGTGCCATGAGTGTGGCTGCATTCCCCAAAGGAACCGTCACTCTCACCGTTTTCCAACACAGAAAAATGGTTCTCGAGCGAGATGCACCCTGGGGATTTCCTGACTACCTGCCTGACACCTTTCTTCTGACTGATGGTCACCCATTCCCTCTCTGTCTGCACTTCTGTAAGCTGTGGAGTGACCACATCTAAAAACGTGTTATCCACGAAACTCTCAGCCTCGCGGATGCACCTCAGTGCCTCCAGCTGCCGCTCAAGCTCCAAAACCCGGAGCTCAAGTAGCTGCAGCTGGTGGCACTTCCTGCACACATGGTCGATCAGAGGGAAAGGAGCGTCTAAGACTTCCCACATGTTGCAGGTGGTACATGACACGGGGCTGAGCTGCCCTGCCATGCCTCTAGTTGGAAAAAAAAACCCTTTAAGTTAAATACAGTTTTTAAAAAAAGTTAAATTATTTATGTACTTTTAAATAAAAACTAGAACTCTTACCTTTCCTTAGCTTAATCTATTTTAAACTGGAGAAAAACTGGAGAAAGGGGGTGGAGAGTGAATGTTTAGGGTGGTAAATAGGGTGCTGATCAAGTTGAACTGCTTTGACCTGCCTCCTTTTGATCCAATCAGAAGGTTGTCAATTAAGTGGAACTAAATACCCTGTTTGAAAGGGACACCTTTAATATACTGTAACAAAAACTAAAACCTTTAACGTAAACTTAGCCAGTCAAATTAAGGTGACATTTCCATGGGCAGTGATGCACTCAGTCTGCCCTGCTTTGACCTAGGTGGTGTTGATCTTCTCAAGTGGTTTTAGAGCTGCGCTCATTCAGGCAAGTGGAGAGTATTCCAAAACACTCCTGACTTGTGCCTTTAGATGTTGGAAAGACTTGGGGAGTCGGGAGGTGAGTAACCTGCTGTAGAACACTGATCTCCCTCTGACTTGCTCTTGCAGCCACAGTATTATGCGACTGGTCCAGTTAAGTTTCTAGTCAATGGTTACCTGCAGGATGTTGAAAGTATAAAATGCTATGGATTTTGTCACTTTCTTTGCCATAAATGAATTATTGTAAATTATACTCCATTAGAACCTGGTGTATGACTTCAGTTACCTCAGCAATATTGTCATGTTTAGCAAGTACCAGAATGATATGGTGCCTTCAACAATCAAATGTTCCAAAGCATTTCAAAGCAGCTGGATACCACAGCCTAAGGGAGGATGTGACCAAAGGCATGGCTAATGAGAGGAGAGAGGAAATGAGACAGAAGAGCAGTAAGGTGTAGGTCCAACAGTCGAGGCTTAGATGAGAGTGGAATTTCAAAGGAATCCAGTCTCAACACAAAAGGGCATGCATTGGTAGGACAGGAGGAAATTCTGGTGGCTCACAGGGCTGAGCCTATTGGCTGGCTAGTAAATGAGAACAGAGATTTTGAATTTGGTTCTTTGAGGTTTGTGGAGCCAGTTATGGTTGGCAATTCAGTTGACAGTTTTGGACAAAATGTAGTTTATAAATAGGGACTGTTGGAGGTCTGTGAGGAGAGGGGAATACTACGGCTTGGAGATGATAAAGGTGCCGATGACAGTTTCAGTAGCACTGAGATTTAGGTAAGATAACTGAATAGTTTTTCATTCAACACATTTGAGATCATGTCTTGAGCTGTGCTAAGCCACAGTCATCCACTTTAGGGCATGTACCATTGATCCATTATTCAGGTTGGTGACTAGGTCCAACAGCAGAATATCATCTGAGAAAAGCACTTCCAGCTACTGAACAGGAGAGAAAAAGATTGAGCTGACGGTGCAGGAAAAAGTTTAACTAACCAGGCATGCCGCAAGATGCCCTGTTCTAACAAATTCAAACCGATTATCTTAACATCCTGGCAAGATTTTGTTTTAATGTGGTACCCTGAGTATTCTAAACCAATATTTTCTCTTCCAATGCCATGGAAGATCTGTTGTTCTCAGTCTAATCTGAATTTATTTCCAGTGTAGAAAATAATATTCAAAAGAATACATGGTATAAAAAAAACTATCATTATAGTGTTACCACAATTTGATATTCACATTTCACCTGTACAAAATTATGCATTAATATTTTATCTGTTGTATGTAACTTTTTAAAAATTTTGCTGTGGTTACATGTATTTTCTCCCTGTTCATTTTATTTTAGTCCTTCGCAGACCATGGGTTTAACTCATTTCCCAAACTGATATTGCTTACTGCAGATTGAACAGTTGATTAGACTGAGAACATACCTTTACAGGACACATTCAATAGCATTTTACAGTTAGTATTTAACATTGTCATTAACAATTTTTTAATTAAGTAGCCTAATAGCCATAGAGATCTGCTGATGTAAGAGGAGGGATTTGGGGAAGAGGGAATGAATATTATGCCTTGTTGCCTACATTCTTTTCCACTGGAGCAGATTAGTTCCAGAAAGACTAGCATAGTACAATGTAGCCTTGTTTTTCAGCTGTTAATAGCTTATTATTAAGATACTTTGAGGAGTAGTATTTGATTGTCATTGACAGCTGATTTGAGTACCACAGTTTAGCACACAGGGTTCTGGACCTTGGACTGGTAAAGTTAGTTACGGCAAATTAACAAATTCTTGCTTGAACCACAGTATTTTAGATATTTGTTAACTAGTGTGCTTTGCGAACTATATGGCACTTAAATTTTAAGAGATCTGAGAGCCAAACCAAACACAATGGACCAAATGGCTTCTTTCCATGCTATAAAGCTTCATGATTTTATATGGCGAGGCTGATTTAGAAAGACATTTGGTAAACTATGTATTTACTTGACGAGGTAGTAAAGAAGAGTGGATTAGTGGAGATGTTGAGTTTGACTTAAGATATAGCATAACAGTACAAATGAAATCTTTGGCATTGTTAATATAGTCTGCATACAGAAAGACTGCAATTAGCAAGGAACAAAAATCATGGGGGAATACTTTCTTCAACATGCTGATCCATTTTATGAAAGAAAATGTTAGCTCCTGGAGAAGTGGTTTAAAAATAAAATCTATTCCCTTACTAACTTGGAGATGCTCGAGTTGCTTCTCCAACTCCCTACTGGAACATTAAGGGAGCAATCTGAAGTGAAAACAGAAAATGTTGGAAATACTCAACAAGTCAGGCAGCATCTGTGGAGAGAGAAACAGTTTATGTTTCACGTTGGTGACCTTTCATCAGAACTGGAAAAAGTTAGGAATGTAATTGGTTTTCAGCAAGTGAAGGCGGGGTGGAAAAGAGAGGCCTATGACAGGGTGGAAAACGATAGAGATTCAATGACAAAAGAGTTGGTGATGCAAGGCCAAAGGGAGTGGTGATGGAACAAATAAAGAAACAATGGATGTATTGAGATAATGTGTAAAGGGCAGAATGATGATCAGCTGCTTTCCAAAAACAAAAAGGAGAGGAAAAATTATGGTAAAACCGAAACCTGTGAAGAAAAAGGAAACAAAATGGGGGCAGAGATAACATTCTGAAATTGTTGAACTCTGTTGAGTCCAAAAGACACTAAAGTGCTTAATCAGAAAATGAGGTGCTGCTCCTTGAGCTTATGCTGACATTCACTTGGATACTTCAGGAGGCAGAGGACAGAGAGGTGCCATGGAAACACTCTGGACATTCCTCGGTCACCCCCTTCCCATACCATGCCTTGTTTCCATGCAAGTGCAAGAGATGCAACACCTGCCTTTTTACCTCCTCTGTCTTCGGTGTTCAAGATCCCAAACACTTCTTCCAGATAAACCAGTGATTGACATGTACTTCTTTCAGTTTAGTATACTGTATTTCCTGCTTGCAATGTGGTCAGCTCTAATTTGGGTGATTGCTTTGTGGAACACCTCTGTTCAATCTGCAAGCCTGACCCCAAGCTTCTGGTCACCTATCATTTTAATTCTCCACCTTGCTGCCATGCTGACTTCTCTGTCTTTGGCCACTGCCTTTGGCCCTGCACCACAAACTCCTTTGTCATTTCATCTCTTCTGTCTTCCACCCAATAAGAGACCTTTCCTTTTGTTCTTTTTCCACCCTCCTCTCTTTCACTTGCTTAAAACCTATTACATTTCTAAATTTCCCCAGTCCTATAAAGGTTACTGAGATAGTTTCGGTTGTTGGAGGCCAATTATCATGGGTCCAGGACATACTGCAGGATCTCTTTGGGGCATTGAACTAAGCTCAACCGTCTTTAGCTGATTCATCAATGACCTTCCCTATATCACTAGGTCAAAAATGGGGGTGTTCACTGGTGACTGCACAATGTTCAGTCCCGTTTGTGACACCTCAGATAATGAAGCAGTCTGTGCTTGCATGCAGCAAGACATTAAAAACATCAGGCTTGGTCAAGTAATATTCGCACCACACAAGTACCAGACAATGACCATCTCCGACAAAAGACAATGTAACTCCCCTTGCAATTCAAAGGCATTACCGTTGCTGAGTTCCCCAAGATCAACATTTTAAAAATTGATCAGAAACTTAACTGGACCAACCAAATAAATAATGTGGCTACAGGATCAAGTCAGAGGTTGGAAATTCTGCAGTGAATGACTCACTACCTGACTTCCCAAAGCCTTTACACACCTGCAGGGCACAAGCCAAGATTATGATGGAATACATGCCCTTGCCTGGGTGAGTGCAGCTCCAACAGCATTCAAGAGGCTGTTCATTCATTTGGGGCAAAGCAGCTTGCTTGATTGGCACCACATCCGCCAGCTTAAAATCTCACCATCAGCCCACTGGCAGCAGTGTCCACCATCCACAAGGTGCACTACAGCAACTCACCAAGGCTCCTTTGACAGCACTTTCCAAACCCCTAACCTCTGCCCCTCGGATAAACCACCCAGGGCAACACGTGCATGGTGATACCACTACCTGCAAGTGACACACTGTCCTGACTTGGAAACATATCACCGTTCCTTCCCTGTGCTGGGTCAAAATCCTGGAATTCTTTTCCTAACAGCATTGTGGGCACACCTCCACCACAAGAACTACAACAGTCCAAGAAGGAAGCTCATCACCACCTTTTCAAAGGAATTAGGAATGGACAGTAAATGCTGGTGGTGTCAGTGATGTCCACATCCCAAGAACACGTAAAAAGAATGTAAAAGGGAAGCTTTGCACTAACATTGAATGTTGTGTATTTGCCTTCATATTAATACTGTACTGGTGTATTTTTTTAAGCTGAAGTAATATTACTTGATTCCAGCTGTGTGAACATGGTTATTTTTGTCCAAGGAAATGTTGGGATGATATAAAGCAGGGGATTCCTTGCAACCTATCTGTCACTGAGCATTCTGAATGTGGAATTTGTCATATTAATGAGGACATTATTTTCCATCCCTGTTCACAAATGCATTTACCAACAAAGTCATTTAGGAAGACCAGCCCAACTATTCTTAACATTATTATGCATTTGTATAAAAAAAAATCAATTTTATGTCATATTAGATATCCTTTCACTTGTTTTCTCCGCTATCAAAATATGTGGAGTGGAAAGAATTAGTCTCAACATATGGTTTGCACTTGATTTAAGGGGTAACTAGAGGAAGACTTTCTTTGGGTTGGAGTGTCAGTGACACAGTCATCAATTTGAAATTATTAAAATAATGAGGTTAGAGAAATTTCATAACGCAGGGAAATGTGGGAACTTGGAATGCTTTGTTTATAGTGAGTAATTGGGGCAAAGACAGTTGCACCTTTACAAGAAAACGTGGTTAAATATTTGAAGCAGAGGAAGGTAGATGGAGCCTGTGGGGTTTAGTTTTGGATTGTTCTAATAGTATGTCCAATCAAAATTGTTGACTCGCTATGGTATACTGTTTTAGTATAAAACACCTTACATGCAGTCGGTATAGACAAATATACTTTGCATATGTATATTTACTTTATAAACATATATAACTTCAGTAAGCAAGGAAGTAAAAAAATTCAATACTCAAAAAAAGCAGTTCTATTTTGCATTTCATCTTACCTCAGAAGGGGTAAGGGGGGAATTGGTGGCTTAGTGGTGATGTCACTAACTAGTAATCCAGAGGCCCAGGGTAATGCTTTGGGGACATGGGTTCAAATTCCAACACAGCAGCAGCTGGTGGAATTTAAATTTGATTAATAAATGTAGAATTGAAAGCTAGTTGTCATGAAACTATCATCAATTGGTGTAAAAGCCCATCTGGTTCATTAATGACCTTTAGAGAAGGAAACTACCATCCTTACCTGGTCTGGCCTACATGTGACTTCAGGACCACAGCCTTTGAAAGGTTGCAAGCTACTCAGTTCAAGGGCAACAAATGCTGGCCTTGCTGGTGACGCCCACATCCCATGAAAGAATATATTAAAAAAACAAACTCATGAAGAGCCTGTGAATATGAATATTGAGATCATGGTGCTTTGCTCATTTTTTTACTTACTAACCGAAATGCAATTAGCTACATTTGGATTTCCATGTGGTTAGTGGTTAATGTATTGGACAGCACCAGAAAAGATAATCTAAGACAGTTGCTTACTTTAATGAGGTGCATTATGGTGATGAAATAGATGTATATCAGATGAAGATTTAGTCAAGATATTGTGGTACAAGGTAAGTGACAAATAAGGAGAAAACTGAGACTTCTTGTGACCCACAAGAAGTTGAGGAGAGGATCATGTTTACAATGTGTATTTTTATGTCCTCAGAGCACCCTAAAGCTATTTGTAGCCAACAATTGCTTTTAAAATGTAGTTACGGTTGTTATTTAGGAAAACACAGCAGCCAATCCGCACATATCAAGGATTCATAAACAGTAGATGAAATGAACTACTGTTTTTCATAAGGTTGTTAGCTAAGTGCAGAATGTTACCCGGAATATTGGGAATTCTTACTGTTTCTCTTTGAATGTTGTGCTCTGTCAGAAATTGTATTATTAAATGGACCCAGAAATCAATTGTTCGTGTTCATTATTCGCGATACTGTTGAGCAACAAATCAGTTCGCACTTTAAGCGAAGTCCAGAAAAATGCCAGTGTACCTACTTCACCAAAGCCTCTCCAACACAAGTGCTGAAATGTGGGCATTCAACCAAGTGGCTAGCCATTGTGAAATAAATGCATGACGAATCTTCATTTGCTCTTCCTAATTGTGGCTATTAAGTGACCTAAGACAATGCATAGTAAATATTCAACTCTTGAAATTTCGTAACTCCAACCTTTTAACAAGGCTGGAGCATATGTACTTGGAGCACAGATTATTTTAAATGAGTTAACATAATAAATTTTAGCTCATGAACAATAAAAAAGGAGTTGATTGTTTCTGAAACTTGAGGCTGGAATGTAATGTCTCATCTCAAATGTGCCTGTTATAGTTTGTATCATTCATTTGCTGCTGAAGTGTGGCCACGTTTTTGCATGAAAATATTGCATCTAGAAATATTACCCCTTTAAAACACTGTATGATTTTATTATGTGGCAGCATCTCAACTTGCCTCTTAAAACAGCTCCACTGTATATTAAGGCTGACTGTACTCTCAGCTTTTCCCTGCCCTGCAATGGGTTAGGTAGGTTCCTGACTTGGCATGTTGACATATTAGAATTTCTCTATCAATTCCTCATTCTCCCACCCCCCCCAAAAAAACATAAAAATGTAGGTTTTTGCTATCAAGCTCCAGCCTTGCCTTATGTTTATCTGGCTCTGGATTACTGCATAGGACACAAAAATCCTATTTTTCATTTATTGTTAGCAGCTGGCCTTTTAAAAATGATATGTCATTGTTTTACTTTGTTGCACTCTTTCAGCAATTGCTCAATGAAGTAATGTATTGCACAGAATGAACAACTACATCCTACCTATTGATTGACTCAGCATGTTGGAATTTCAAAGGATGTTGGCATGTTTTGAAATTTGGTGTCTTTAATTTTTTTTTGCAGTTTTTTGACTTGCTAGTTGGTATTTGGTCTATCTTAGTTCATCCATCCACAGCTCTCCTACACACTCACCATTGTGACATCCAGTTGTTTATAAATTATTCAAGGATTTTTTGTGTCCAGCTCCAGAAATTTGTTCAAAATATTTTTGATTCATTCTTAGGGTATGGACATTGCCGGCAAGACCAGCATTTGTTATCCATCTCTAGTTGCCGCTGCGGTGGTGGTGGTGTTCCCAGTTACTTGCTGCCCTTGTCCTTCCATGGGGAGCTTTGAAGGTTTGAGGGATGCTGCTAAAGAAACTGGCATTTTGCTGCAGTGGATGCTTTATTTAATGGATACTGCAGCCAAGGTTCTCCATAGATGGAGGGAATGGATGTTTAAGTAAGTGGATGGAGTGTTGATCAAGCAGATTTCCTTGCCCTGGATAGCAAAGCACGTCTTGAGAATTTTTGCAGCTGTCTCATCCAGACAAGTGTAAAAATATTCCATCATACTGTCACAACTCACTGGGGATAGTGCGCTGCTATACAAGTCCCACTGCTCCCCAAGTCGTGATAAATGTGAGGAAGTTGGATAAGCCCACCTAATTGTTTAATTTAGGTTAACAGAATATGAGCACCAGGTTTGTAAACTTAATAAGTAAAGAACTGTTTATTGAACAAACTGTCGTTAACCAGTGGCAAAAGAAAGAAGTATGAACTGCTAATTTTTAACTCTATAACCTAAACTCTACCCCTTCTTAAATCCCTATACACACACATACAAAACACATAAGACACACAAAAACACGAATTTTAAAGGTGGGATAAAGCTGTTCACTAGCAGCAATTCCGGAGTATAGGACACGATGGGTTGATTTTGATCAATGCCTTCCAAATTCCTTTCAGTTCTTTGTTGATGACACAAGGTGGTCTTCCAGCACTTTCAGTCTTTAGTTCACTGGTTGAGTACTTGCCTTTCAATGTCTCTAACAGTGATTTTCTCCTTTGCCTCTTGACAGGGGTTTTCAGAGAGAAAGCAGGTTATAGAGATATGAGGAGAAAAAGCCAACTAGCTATTATTGTAGAATTACTAGAATCTTAGACATAGGAGAGAGAGGTTTTAGGTTTTCTTCTTTTCAGGCTAGGAGCTATTCTGCTGCACTGCTCCCTCACAAACCCTGGTCAGGAGCCAATTAAAACATTGTTGCCAGGCAGTTCCCCACTAGACTAGATTCCTCCTCAGCACCATCCTGTCTTTCATGGCACACTCTGTTCCAGGACAGCAACATTGTATATATCCTTCACACTGTCCCAGTGGATATGTCTTTCAAACTGCAGCCATTGTAATTTTAGTCCACAGCCTTGACAGAAATAAAAAGATATGAACTTTACAATGCCCCTAGAATATAAGTGAAGAGAATTTGGGGAGGTGAGCTTCTCACTATAGAATAGCCAGCCTCTGACCTGCTGTGCTGAATGCGGACGGGGATTTGACAATTGTAACACCTTTGAGTGTCATGGAGAGAAAGTTAGAAGCTCTCTTGTTGGAGGTGGTCATTACCTGGCATTTGTGAATTGTGACGACACTTCTAAAGTATTTAAATTGGCTGTAAAGCACTTGAGACATCTTGAGGGTGTGAAAGGCACTGTATTAAAGCACAATTTTTGCTTTTGATTGCTGTTCTGGATTGTTTTAGATGCAGAGCATTGTTCACTAAAATTAAGTCTTTCAACTGCATCTTTTACCATTTCACCTCTGTTCATGGATTATGTATGTCATCGTTTTTCCTTCAACAGAATACAAGACACATGGTTACGTTCCATTTAATTTCCATTGTTTAGTCTACTTATATTCTATGCAACTCGTTCAGTAATTTCTGGACTGTCTTTCTTGATTCCACTATCCAAAGTTTACTGTACTGTGCAAGTTTGACTAGAGTTTCTGAATTCAAATTAGTGATGTTAATTGTAGTCAGGTGGTGGGCATGAACAGGTAATTCATAAGAGCATTAAAAAAAAAGGAGCAAGAGGAGGCCGTATAACCCCTTGAACCGGCATCGCCATTCAGTAAGATTATGGCTGATTTGATCTTGTCCTTAACCCCATTTTTCTGCCTGCTGCCATAACCGCTGACTCTTCTGGAGTTCCAGTATCTATCTTAGCCTTGAATATGTTCAATGACTCAGACTCCACAGCGCTCTGGATGAGAGAATTCCAAAGATTCATGACCCTCAGAAGAAATTCCTTCTCATTACTGACTAAAATGGGCTACCCCTTATTCTGAAATTTGAGCTTCTATGTATAACAACAGACTGAAACTGTGGAGGTTGAGTTTGGTGATGCATGTTTGTAATGTGAATCCCTAAATAAAAACTTACAAGTTTTATAAAGACTAGGGTTTGGTTCAATCCTTCACCACCTGGCCAGCTGATTTGCAATATTTTATGTTTTCTATTCATTCATGGGATGTGGGCTTCGCTGACTTGGCCAACATTTATTGCACATCCCTAATTGCCCTTGAGAAGGTGGTGGCGAGTTGCCTTCTTGAACAGCTGCAATCCATGTGGTGCAGGTACATCCACAGTGCTGTTAGGGAGGAAGTTCCAGGATTTTGACCCAGCAACAGTGAAGGAACAACGATATATTTCCAAGTCAGGATGGTGAGTGACTTGGAGGAGAACTTCCAGGTGGTGGTGTTCCCATTTATCTGCTGCTCTTGTCCTTCCAGATATAGTGGTCGTGGGTTTGAAAGGTGCTGTTGAAGGAGCCTTGGTGAATTCCTGCAGTGCATCTTGTAGATGGTACATACTGCTGCTATTGTACTATGTCAAGTAAAAACAGTAAAGGTCCCAGCACTGAATTCTGGGGTGTCCCAATCCATATTTATTCTTGGCCCCCATCCCGACATAAATGTTTCTTGTAATTTTTTTTTCCAGGTGCATGGGCAATTTTTTTTGTGTGCACAGACCCTTAATTTTTTTTTTATGCAGGCATACACATGCAGTAACTTACAGAGGCAGGCTTGTGCTAGCCTTTGAGGTTGAGGCAACATTGCCAATCGGCATCTATTGGTTCATACCCGTCAGCCAAGTTGCTATCCATTCACAAATTCTATTTTCAATCCTCGTCACTTTTGAACTTAACTAGTAGTCTTTGTGTGGAACATTATTCAGTGCTTTTTGGAAGTTAAGTGCGCAACATTTTATGGATTATAGCACAGTCAACTTTGGTTGTCATTCCCTCAAATAAATGAAGAAAATTGGTCAGATAGGACTTTGTTTTCTTAAAGCTATGTTGACTGCTGTTTACAAGATGGCTGTTGTATACATAATGTTTAAGTTTACTCCTAATAAAAGTTTTCATTATTTTACATTAAATTAATATAAGACTTAATAGTTTTGTCTGATTTGCTATTGTTTTGAATGTGTACCATATTAGCCTGTTCCTGATCATCTGGTACCTCCCCAGTGTCTTAACTCTCTCATAATGATTCTCGAAATGTCTCAAACTTCCTCAACATTCTGATAATAAATATTCTAATCTAACCATGGAGATTTATTTTGCTTAGCAATTTGCATTTTTGTCACGTCTTTAACTTAGTTTAACTCTCAAAGGTGCTTTACTGAAACAAATCAGGCAAAATTTGACTCCGAGCTGCGGAAGAAGATATTAAGACAGGTTACCCAAAGCTTGGTCAAAGAGGTAGGTTTTAAGGAACTTCTTAGAGGGGAGAGAGAGAGAGAGCCAGTGAGGTTTAGGGAGTGAATTCCAGAGCTTCAGCCCTTAGCAGCTGAGACAGTGCCACCAATGGTGGAGTATTGGAAATCAGGGATGCGCAAGAGACAGGAAGTGGAGGAAAGCAGAGAAGGCTGTAGGGCTGAAGGAGGATATAAAGGTAGGAAGGGGTGAGGACATGGTGGGATTTGAATCCTATGATAAGAATTTTAAATTCGAGGCATTGTCACACCAAGAGCCGATGTAGGTCAGCGAACTCAGGTGGGATGGGAGACCATGATTTGGTGTAAGTTTAAGATATGAGTAGCAGAGTTTTAATGAGGGTTTATGGAGAGTGGAAGGCGGAAAACCAGCCAGGAGAGCCTTTGGAATAGTCAAATCTAGAGGTAACAATGGCCTGGTTAAAGTTTCAACTGCAAATGGGCTGCGGCGGGGCAGAGACGGGTAATGTTATGGAGGTGGAAGTACTTAGTCTTGTTGATGGAGAGAATATCAGGAAGCTCATTGCAGGGTCAAATGGAGAACCCTTTCAGCTTCTATCTTGTTTCTATCAAGACTTGAATTTTGTCTTGGCACTTCTTTTGGATGGGGGAGGCAAGTCACTTAAGTCTTTCATTGTGTATAGTTTTAGGAAATCTTTAAAAAAATTTACTGTCTTGTTTCAGCTCATTTGCATTTTTAACAATTCTTTACAAAACTTTTGCTATTTAAATAAACTGCTACTGCTGCATTTTGACTGATACATAATCCCGCAGTATTTCCTCCTCTATAGTCAGTGATGAATCTAGTACAGCAGTTCCCTCTGGGTAGCTGGCATTATCTTTCAGAATTTAGGTAGGTGGTGCAAGATGTTTGGGAGTATTTGCATGGGATTCCCCCACATTTAAAAAGTTTGTAAACCACAAAACATTGATTCAGCTTTAAAGAGCATCAAATCAGGGATCTCTTTGCTTAGTTATTTGGCAGGAGCTCAGCTCCTTCCAGGAGCTAAGCTTTGTGGTAAATTGCAAAAGCCTGCTCAAAGCCACAGAGGTGTGCTATCTTTGTTAAGGTGCTCTTTCAAGTTCTAGGTTACTTTGCCATCTTGTGTGGATCAGTGGACCTACTTACGGAAAATGCAATAATTTCAGAATAGTAATACCCTAGAATACCAGTCACCCTGCGGTACCCAAATCTGAGTATTCATGAGATTTCTCCCGTTGAACATACTCCACCAGCAGTCCATCATCACAGGCTATATCAATCACTGTGATCAACCTGATTTCTGCCAACTATTCTTTCTCAACCCCTTCTCCGTGTATTAATGTAGATGACAGATGCATTTTCCAGATTGGTATCTTTAGGACCTTTGGGTTCAGTAGACAGCATCTGAGTTCACTTGGTACATCAATCAACTTGCATTTTAAGCAGTGTGGCTAGTGTTTAAATGCTTTCAATCTCTGGTATTAGGCAATTTGAATAAGTGTCTCAACAGATGACACAACAGTAGACCAGTGTGTCACCAGGTAAGGCAGGACCCATGATCTATTCCTGTCGAGTTGCATTACTGATTGATCAGCCTGGTGCATGAAGCAATGGCAGATGCTTTTGGAACAACACATGACCAGAGTTGATAGGTTGGCTGGACCACCATTCAGCAAGATACATTTAAAAGTTATCCAAATCTTTAGGATTTGGTAACATCTAAAGATGGACACCTGTGCATCACTGGCTAACTATTAACTCACTTTTTTGCCCCATGATCATAGGTCACATCCTGGAAGCTGGATGGGTGTATCTTTAAGGTGGACCTAAATTTCTTAAATAATCCTACCATTTTCCCTGATGGACAGAATCTTCCAAAAATGTTTTGTGGAAGGAAGGAATTTAATTTTGAGAACACTATTTTGGCCTTCTCAATCTTGACAAAACAATGCTCTATTGACGTCTGCACCCCATAATAGGAACCTCTCTCTCCAGATGGAGCGGATTCTGTGCCTGAATTCAACAGTTTTCCCACTTGATTTGGCTGTTGAAAGGAAATGCTCATTGAGTCATTGTCTTCTTATGAGTCCCCAACATATTACCTACAACTGCAAATATTTTGTCTTCTAGTGTTCCTCTAGCACTATTAGATGTTTTGCATAGGGTGTCATCTACCTGTGAGTATTTTGGCCTCTGTTGACCCCCATCTGAAGTGATGTTCTATTTGAATCCACATTGTCATCATCTCAGCCATTCACGTTCCTCGGGTTCTTTGGGAGAATATTTGTTAATTGTTCTCTCGTACAGACAGTTGAGCAGTACCCTCCATTAATTTCCAGCTGGCAAACAACTTATGAATGCTTCTTCTGCAACTGATGCTTGTGATCTAAAAACCATTGCATTAAAAAAAATTGCTGGCTGATTTGGTTTCACCATAGTAAGATTGAGGCACAGATAGTTGATCATTTCTCTGTACCCTGGCATTTAGATTGTAGGTTTTGAAACATAACTGAGGTTCCTACCCAAGGTAATGTTTACTTTACATTTCAAACAAATTGTAATGCTTGATTTTTTGGCTTCTTTCTCATTAGTATGATTTAGACGTGCAAGTGTATTGTATTGGTATTCACCCATATGGTTAAAAACCAATGGCTTAAATAAATCAAACCTCTTATAGTTATAGAACTGAGTAAATCAGGAACTAAATTACAGTACCCTAAAATGACTTATAGGGTGAACTTTTTGTTATTACCATCATGTCCAGTGCATACAGCTATATGTTGGGCACCTATTGGGCCATGGATAATATTTGTCATAAAGCTATCTGAAGTAGCTTGCATACTTTTAGTAAACTTTGTTTTCATTTAGCTCAATTGGACATTCGGAGCTTGAAGTAGAAACCACCATTTTAATGTAAACATCTCCCTTTGTACCTGCATACTTGGTTAGTCGGTAGCAATGTTCTGGGGGAATGCGAACAGAAGAAAACAACTAAATTTTCTGTTGAATGGATTTCCTTTTGTTCCAGGGCTCATTTGTGTCCTCCAAATTTGCGGCAGATCTTTATTGTTCTGTCCCAGGTCAAAATCAATCGGAGTTTAATGGTCTGCACCTGAAGATATTCTTTTGGTGGAATATTTGAGGTTGCATGAGACATCTCTTGTGTTATGACCTCCTTCAAGAGTATAAAAGTGTCTAAGTGTTGCACTTGTTCCAGTAGCATGACCCAGTAAGGGACCATGCAGAAGAAAGATGCCTTTACAATGTAAATCACCTGACTTCTTCAAGGCAAATACTCTGACAAAATTCCATTGCCAAATATTTGCCAGATCAAGGCAGGTAAAGTACAGGTATGGCAATTTGGAAATTTGGTGTGGCAAATATGAAATATTAACAACGGATGTTGACAGCTTCTTCCATACTATTGTTGCGAATATCTATTTTAGAATATAAATTTTGGTTACATGAATTAAAGTTTTAACTGGTTTTGAAACTGATAATCACCCCTGAAGCAAATGCAATTCAAATACGTTTGGAGTTTATCACACTTAAAGAGGTTGGGATTATGTTAATTTAAGAGGTGAAAAGCCAGAAAGATAAGATCATAAAACAGCAGATTGGTTTACATAGCTAAAGAACTGGAGATATGACTACTGTGGTTATTCCAGGAAAAGATATAAGTTATTCATGTGGTTTCCCAGAATTAAGAAAAGCTTTGGAATTAGAAGGTAGTCATTTTCATTTCTACCTGGGACCAGGCCCTGTGTCACATCACCCTGGAGATGGGTGGAGCTTAGTGAAATTCTTTGTTTTGAATTATCTCTGAATTCAATTAGTGCATAGCCAGCAGGCAAGACTGGATATTTGGAAAAGCAGTTAAGAAAGAGAAAGCGTCAGCTGTCGTCCATGATGCAGCCTGGGATTGTGAGCTTGTATTCAGTATAAGACAAAGTTGGGTTAAGGGGAAAAACGACTGGAAGATTTATTTAGCTGTTAGCTAAAGGAAGAAAGTTACGGTCACCTTCAGTGAAAGGCAGTTAACCTTGTTACAGTTGGAATTCTAAAAGTAATCAGCTTGGTTGCAGTTTGAAACCAAAGCAGTGGGCTGTTGGAAACCAAGGTGCTTTCTGATGTTTTAAACCACTGTGTAGGAGTTGCAGGGAGACCCATGCTCAAGCGGTGGAATTCTGAGCTGTGAGGTTTTAGAAGAACTTGAAGGGTCACTTAGCCAAAAGATAATGGAAAGATCCCCATTAAATTTTGTAAATTGGAGGACACTGGAACTCTGAAGAGAAATGCGAGTAAATTCTAGAGTTCTGCAAACCTTTGGTTTGGTCCTCGAGAAGTGAATGACCCTTCAAGGTTTTGTAAGATAAGGGAATTCTGGAGGGGTGGGGGAGAAGTAAAAATGTAAACTGAGTTTATAACATAACGCTATAACTTATAACGACTCAAGTTAGTGGTGCTTGATTTGTTTAATTTCACTTTATATGTAATAAAGTTTTATTTTGTTTAAAAACGTGAAATCTTGTGGTGTAGTTCTGTTGAATTGCTGGGTGTTTGGATTTCTTTAAACCTTAATGGTCTCTAACATTTTGCAATCCTCCATCACTCCTTTCCAATGTAAATATTAAGTGGATTTGAACAGCTAAGTTGTTTAGATTGATTTTTGTATTATTTACTGCTCTGTGTGAATGAGAAAATTGTATTCAGTTATTAAATGTGATCCCAGTATCGATGCCTGGAATATATGGAAGCAATACAGCAACTTTAAAATTTCCATTGATTATGGAAAAAGGAAATGTAGACCATCCAACAAAATAACCCATATTGTTGAAAATTTTCTCCAATCAAATATTGGGAAGACCAAAACCATTATCTTTGGTTCCTTCCACAAAGCTCTGTCTCCAAGTCACCAACTCCATCTTGCTCCCTGGCCTCTGTCTTAAGCTGAACTAGACTGTTCACTCTGGTAAAAGCAAAATACTGCGGCTGCTGGAAATCTGAAACAAAAATATAAATAGCCCATACATGGGCTATTTATGGGGTATGTGGAACATTCCTTGTTCCAGTCCTACTCAGGCCCCCTCCCACAACTCTTTCTCCGGTACATCGATGACTGCTTTGGTGCTGCTTCATGCTCTCATCTGGATCTGGAAAAATGTATTAATTTTTGCTTCCAATTTCCACCCCTCCATCATTTTCACATGGTCCATCACTGACACTTCCCTTCCTTGACCTCTGTCTCAATTTCTGGTGATAGACTGTCCACCAATATTCATTACATGCCTACCACTCCAACAGCTACCTGGACTACAGCTCCTCGCACCCTGCTTCCTGTAAGAAAACCAGCCCATTCTCTCAGTTCCTTTGCCTCTATCGTATCTGTTCTGATGATGCCACTTTCCAAAGCAGTTCCTCTGACATGTCTTCCTTCTTCCTTAACTAAGGTTTTCCACCCACGGTGGTTGACGGGGCCCTCAACCGTGTCCGGCCCATCTCCTGCGCATCCGTCCTCACCTTCCTCTCCCTCCCAGAACCATGATAGGGTCCCCCTTGTCCTCACTTATCATCCCACCAGCCTCCGCATTCAAAGGATCATCCTCCGCCATTTCTGCCAACTCCAGCATGATGCCACCACCAAACACATCTTCCCTTCACCCCCTCTGGCGGCATTCCACAGGAAACGTTCCCTCCGGGACACCTTGGTCCACTCCTCCATCACCCCCTACAACCTCAACCCCCTCCCACGGCACCTTCCCATGCAACTGCAGAAGGTGCAACACCTGCCCCTTTGCTTCCCCCCCCCCCCCCCCCCCCCGCCAAACTGTCCAAGGGCTCAAACACTCCTTTCAAGTGAAGCAGCACTTCACTTGCACTTCCCTCAATTTAGTCTATTGCATTCGCTGCTCCCAATGCGGTCTCCTCTACATTTCCAATCCCCCCTTTTCCAATAATTTATATCTTTTAAATATATTTTTCTTTTCCCACCTATTTCCATTATTTTTAAATGTATTTCCATCCATTGTTTTACCTCCACCTTTTAGCCTATTTCGATCCCTTCCCCCCCCCCCGCCCCACCCCCACTGGGCCATCTGTCACTTGCTCATCCTGCTTTCTACCCTTAATGTCACCATTAGCACATTGCTCAGCTAATATCACCACCGTCAACACCCCTTTGTCTTTTGTCTATGACATCTTTGGCAATCTCTTCTTTGCCTCCACCTATCACTGGCCCTCTATCCAGCTCTACCTGTCGCACCCCCCTCAAAAGGCTTATATTTCGCTTCATTTCTATATTTCCTCAGTTCTGATGAAAAGTCATACTGGCTCGAAACGTTAACTATATTCCTCTCCGCAGATGCTGTCAGACCTGTTCACTCTGGTGTCCTGTTTGACCCCGAGTTGAGCTTCTGACCATCTTTCTGCTCCATTGCCAAGGCTACCTATTTTCTGCTGTGACATTGCTTGTCTGCACTTCTGCATCAGCATATCTGCTGCTGAAAAATCTATCCATTACTTTGTTACCTCTAGACTTGACTTTCCCAATGCTTTTCCTACTGGCCCATCTTATACACTTGGAAGTCCTCCAAAGCTCTGCTGTTCGTATCCTAACTCACATCAAGTACCGTTCACTCATCACCCCTGTGCTCATTGACTTACATTGACTCAGTCCATCAACACCTTGATAAGCTTCTTGTTTTCAAATCCCCCCATAGCCTTGTCATCATGCCCCACCATCTTGGTAACCTCCTCCAGCCCTATAACACTACAAGGTAACTATGATTCTCCAATTCTGGCAGTTTGCACACCCATGATTCAAATTGCTCCACTGTTGGTGGCCATGCCTTCAGCTGCCTGGGCCTTAGGCTCTGGAACTTTCTCCCTAAGTCACTGGACCTTTTTACATCTCTCTCTCCACCTTGGAATGTTTTTCAATGTTAAAGGTGCAATATAAATGCAAGTTGTTGAAATAGTTTTATGAAGGGAACTTAGGTTTCTTGTAACTTAAGCTTCTAAGGAACCAAAATTCCTGAGCATCAGGAAGTTGAATTATAAATTAAGCCCACAATTGTTTTTGAACAGGTTCCCTACACCCTCTGTTCCCAACTTCCACACTCCAACCAGCCAAATAATAGAGAAAGTTACATATTTGAGACACAAGCTTGAATCATCAAGCAACTCACGCTTATTAAAGAGCTTATGTATGACCCCAGTGCCTTTTTTTATTTGAGAGTGATAGTTAACTCTGTCTAGGCATTTTGCATTGAAACCTGGGCCATGCAAAAGATGCTGGGATCATGCATTGCAGTACAAAGTGTGCATTACTCACTTCTGAAAGGAAAGTGCAATGGCTTGGTATAAGCCACTTCAAAATAATACAATTTCTGAGCAGGCATTTTGCCTTGGCAAAGCAGAATTTCCACTGAAACAGCCACATGGTGCTGAAGAAAATAAAGTTTTATGTATCAGCCAGCTCTTGGTAAGTATTACACAAAACCAAATCATTGTCACCCATTTAATAATAAACTAAATGTTCCCAGGTCGTTCACTTACCTAGTTGAAGCTTTTGTAACTGATGCACTAATAGATGAAGAATTCACTTGCAACAATAAAGCCATCACTACAGCCAGAAAATTGGAAAGTCACACCTGAAACCAGGATATGATTAAGCTCAAAACATCTGCCTCAAACATCTGAGCCATTTCATACACCAAGTGTCAAGAAAAAAAAAATATCAACTATAAAATCCTCAAGTGTACCAAAATCATTGACTTAAGGTTGTGCTGTGCTGGTCACGCTATGTTGCCCTTGTGGAATACTTCAAAATGCCAGAAAGGATTCTGTGTAATGAGCTGGAACAAGGCAAGTGAAATCAGACTAAAAAGTATAATAATAATGTATTTTATTCAAAACACAGCTCAAATGCTGAATTGCAGTGTAGCTTGCACTGAAAATTCACATAAAGGTTAAGTAATCAAGTTAAAAACTCACAACCATGTAACAATCATGAAGAAACAAGAATAAATTCAGCAGGTAACAGGGAAGTGTTGAATGGGATAGTAAAAGGGTAAAATTGAATCAAAATTATATTAAAACTACAAACCAATATACCATTCCTACATTACAGGCACTGAAGAACGTATAAATTTAAACTTAAATATTTAATTGATACCTGAACCATGTAGGAATAGGGCCATACCAGTAGCTTTCTGTCCTACATCTTACAGGCTTGAATTTAGTTAAATTTCTGAATTTCCTTGATTGCTCTGAGCATGGTGGAGTTAACCAGTTCTGAAATTGGGTATTTTGCATAAGGGATTTTCCAAATTTAGTAGAAGTATTAATTCTTATTTGTAGAGTTAAACTTTATAACATGAAGGGCGCGGTCTTACAATTAGTACCAAGGGCCTAAGATCAATCTCAGTGCGTGCTTCTGTATTTTTTGAATCTGTGTGGTTGACGTGTGAGGCCAGTATGCCACACAGACAAGCATTTTCGATCAAGGGCAGATGTAGTCAGTGTGGATCAACAACAGGTCATGGGCAGGGGGTCTGAAAGGGATGAGGGATCTGAGAATTAACATCCTTTTTTTTTAGGCATACTGTACTCTTAGCTATTGTACTTCATGTCAGCTTGAAAGTGCATACCCAAGATTTTCAAGGCTTTCACTTTTGACAGGGTGTAATTGTCTAAATTTATGTCAAGAGGCATATGCTCATGTCTACTTAAGTCTACTCACATGGCATTACATTTAGTAGTATTTAACTGCATACAGGTCAGGAAAAGATATAAGACAAGCTAGAGCACAACCTTAGGTTTACAATTTGAATGTTGGCAGTTGATCACACAAACAGCAATATATGGTAGTGTCAGCAATAAAAGTACCAGCACATGGATCTCCTGAAGCATAATCAGTAACAGTGGAATTGTAGTAGCCGGTTGGAGCTTTGGGGCTATGATGAAATGCTTTGCTTGCACTGGTCGTAATGGTCACTGGAGCAGACAAACAGTTAACACTTTCTCCCAACTAAAATCATTCTCCCCTAGGTTAATCGCTTGCATAAAATTCTGACTTTGAAGTGGATTTGTATGTGCAGCTCAGGACTGAAAAAGAAAGTTTGCATGCAATACGGTACAAGTGGAGTTTTCAAAGTGTAAAATACCTCAGTTTGACACTGTGGTTACAATTGTTCATGTCATACATCTCCTGCCTTTATCCTCTAAGAATAAGGCAACTTTTGCTACTGTAGAAATGATTGATGAAAGAGAGAAGTTAAAATAGATGAAGGGAAAAAGATTAAAAGAATGAAAGGAGAATGGGCAAATAATGAACAACAAGTACCCACTTTTCCCTTGAAATTACTTGTACTTTATTTTTCAAATTAAGTGATTTTTTTAAAATCTCCAGTCTTGTAAAGAAGTTTGGCTGCTATCTGAGCTCTGCGGAAATGGAATTTATTTCAACTGAAGAACATTTAAAAGTAATAAAAACAGAAAATGCTGGAAAAAGTCAGCAGGTCTGACAGCATCTGTGGAGAGAGAAACAGAGCTAACGTTTCGAATCTGCACGCCTTGAGTCCACAGAGCTCTGAAATAGAGACGTGCGGACTCTAAAGTTAACTCTAAGATAAAAGCAAAATATTGCGGATGCTGGAAATCTGAAACAAAAACAAAAGCAAAAATGGCTGGAAAAACTTAGCAGGTCTGACAGCATCTGTGGAGAGGAATACAGTTAATGTTTTGAGTCCGTATGACTTCATCAGAACTAAAAAATAGAAATGAGGTGAAATATAAGCTGTTTGAGGGGGGTGGGACAGGTGGAGCTGGATAGAGCCAGTGATAGGTGGAGGCAAAGAAAAGATTGCCAAAGATGTCATAGACAAAAGGACAAAGGGGTGTTGACGGTGGTGATATTAGCTAAGGAATGTGCTAATGGTGACCTTAAGGGTAGAAAGCAGGATGAGCAAGTGACAGATGGCCCTAGTGGGGGAGGGTAGGGGGAAGGGATCGAAATGGGCTGAAAGGTGGAGGTAAAACAATGGATGGGAATAAATTTAAAAATAATGGAAATAGGTGGGAAAAGAAAAATATATTAATTTTTTTTTTAATTATTAGAAAAAATGGGGAGCGGGATGGAGGAGAAAGTTCATGATCTGAAGTTGTTGAACTCAATGTTAAGTCTGGAAGGCTGTAAAGTGCCTAATCGGAAGATGAGATGCTGTTCCTCCAGTTTGCATTGAGTTTCAGTGCAACATTGCAGCAGGCCAAGGGCGGACATGTGGGCATGAAAGCAGGGTGGTGTGTTGAAATGGCAAGTGACAGGGAGGTCTGGGTCATGCTTGCGGACAGACCGAAGGTGTTCCGCAAAGCGGTCACCCAGTCTGCGCTTGGTCTCTGCAACGTAGAGGAGACCGCATTGGGAGCAGCGAATGCTGTCGACTAAATTGAGGGAAATGCAAGTGAAGTGTTTGAGCCCTTGGACGGTGAGGAGGGGCGGGGGGGGAAGTAAAGAGGCAGGTGTTGCACCTTCTGCGGTTGCATGGGAAGGTGCCGTGGGAGGGGGTTGAGGTGTAGGGGGTGATGGAGGAGTGGACCAAGGTGTCCCGGAGGGAACGTTTCCTGTGGAATGCCGCCAGAGGGGGTGAAGGGAAGATGTGTTTGGTGGTGGCATCATGCTGGAGTTGGCAGAAATGACGGAGGATGATCCTTTGAATGCAGAGGCTGATGGGGTGATAAGTGAGGACAAGTAAGAACCTATTATGGTTCTGGGAGGAAGAGGAAGGTGTGAGGGCGGATGCGCGGGAGATGGGCCGGACACGGTTGAGGGCTCTGTCATCCACCGTGGGTGAAAAACCTTAGTTAAGGAAGAAGGAAGACATGTCAGAGGAACCGTTTTGGAAAGTGGTATCATCAGAACAGATGCGATAGAGGCAAAGGAACTGAGAGAATGGGATGGAGTCCTTACAGGAAGTAGGGTGTGAGGAGCTGTAGTCAAGGTAGCTGTGGGAGTCGGCAGGCTTGTAATGAATATTGGTGGACAGTCTTTCACCAGAAATTGAGACAGAGGTCAAGGAAGGGAAGGGAAGTGTCAGTGATGGACCATGTGAAAATGATGGAGGGGTGGAAATTAGAAGCAAAATTAATAAATGTGGTCCTGCCCCCCCCCCCCCCCCCCCCCCCCCCCCCCCCCAGTGTGGTTACATCCCCAAGTGGATTCATGAGATGAGATTTTGGGAACGTGAGCGGCCAAGGCAGCAATGGTTTCTGTGAAGCTTAGTGATTTCTGACAGCTGTGTAGCTCCTTTAAATCCTCACTTTTTTTGGGTCACCTAATGGATTGCCCTGAGACCCAAAAAGTGAATAGGTAGGTGATTTTTTTTTTTAGAGAAACTGCCTTTTCATCAACTCCTCCCACGAGGAGATGGAGGGGTAAAAGAAGGGGAGATGGGGCATGCACAACTCCTTTCTCCCCTCCACCTTCCTCAGCAGCTCATACTCCCCCAGATTTTCACCCCAAGGTCACACGAAGGCTGAAACATTAAATTGGGGTCACATGAAAGAAGTTTAAGAAGCACTGCTCTAGTCTTCCAACTGTGTATTTGTCTACCTGGCTTCATTGTTGTAACACTGATATAATTTTGGGTACTCTATTAGCTCTTTCCATATTAATGTAGTAGTGCACGTTGTTCATCTTGTTCATATAAGGTTAATAAATTTGTTTATTTAACTCAACTTGAATTCTAATCCTTCCAATTCCAGTCGTGCCATAGACAGATTAACCTTTAGTGGAATAGATGAAGTGTCTCTCATGTGATGCTTAACCATTCTTGCTTATGATCTTAGGAACATGGGAGCAGGCCATGCAGCCCATTCAATCCAATCATGGCTGGTCATCCACTTCAATGCCTTTTCTCCTCCCACACTGTCCCTGTATCCCTTTATGTCATTGGTATTTAGAATCTATCATTCTCTGCTTTAAACATGCTCATGATCTTAGGAATATAGGAGTAGGTCATGTAGCCCATTCAATACGAACATGGCTGGTCATCTGCTTCAATGCCTCCTCCCGCCACCCCCCCAAACACTGTCCCCCTACCCCTTTATGTCACCAGTATTTAGAATCTATCATTTTCTGCTTTAAACATGCTCAATGACTGAGCTTCCGCAGCCCTTTGGGGTAGAGAATTCCAAAGATTCACAGCCTCTGAGTAAAAAATGTCTCCTCATCTCAGTCCTAAGTGGCTTCCCCCTTATTTTGTAGCTGTGCCCCCTGGCTCTGGACTCCCAAACCAGGGGTAACATCTTGCCAGCATCTACTTACGAGCATCTATTCCTTTAAGTATTTTGTAGGATTCAATGAGATCACCTCTCCTTCTTCAAAACTCTAGAGAATGCAGGTCCAGTTTCTCCAATCTCTCTTCATAGGACAGTCCCGCCATCTCGGGAATAAGTCTGTTGATCCTTTGTTGCATTCCGTCTATGGCAATAATATCCTTCCTGAGGTAAGGGGACAAAAACTGCATACAGTACTCCTGTTGTCATCTACCAAGGTTTTATACAATAGAAGCAAAACTTCACTACTCCTATACTCAAATCCTCTTCGATAAAGGCTAACATGTCATTAGCCTTCCTAATTGCTTGCTGCAGTTGCATGTTAGCTTTCAGTGACGTATTGACGAGGACACCCAGGTCCCTGTGTACACTTTCTAATCTTTCAACATTTAAGAAATACTCTGCACACCTGTTCTTCCTACCAAAGTGGATATCCTCTTTTTTTTTCACATTATATTCCATCTGCTGTGTTCTTGCCCACTCACATAGGAACAGGAGTAGATCATTTGGCCCATCAAGCCTGCTCCGCCATTCAGTTAGATCATGGTTGATCATCTACCTCAATGCCACTTTCCTACAAAACCTCCATATTCCTTGATGTCATTAGTCACCAGAAATCTGTCTATTTCTGTCTTGAACATGCTCAATGATTGAGCTTCCATAGCCCTCTGGGACAGAGTTCCAAAGATTCACCACCCTCAGTGAAGAAATTCTGCCTCATCTCTGTCCTAAATGCCCCTTATGCTGAACTGCCCTGGTTTTAGACTCATCAGCCGAGGGAAATATCTCATCTACATCCAGCCTGTCTTGCTGTGTAAGGTCACCCCACATTCTTTGAAAATCTCAGGAATACAGACGTAGTCTCCTCATAAGACAATCGTGCCATCCAAGAGATTAACCTGGTGAACCAAAACTGTGCACAAGACTTCAGGTGAAGTCTCACCAAGGCTCTATATAAAGCAGCAAGACATTTTTACTCCTGTATCTAAATTCCCTCACAATGTAGGCCAACATACTGTGAGAATGGATGTTATTATTTAATATTTTGGGGGAATACTGTGTTATTCTGTAAAGAAGGCTTTGGGCGGGGTGGGGGGGTTGCGGGGGGGGGCTGGTGTGTGTGTGATTTAATTAAGTTGGACAAGAGATTGATAGGAGTCAGTGGTGGTTTACAACATGAAAAGGATAGAAGTGTTAAGTTTGAGGTACAAGTAAACAGGTTAAATCTGACATTTGCATTTTTAAATAAGTGGAGAGTTTGTTTGACTATCAAGTGAGAGTCAGAGGTGACAAGAACTATGTTTGCAACTTGCAGGAGTTTCATAGGTAAATAATAGTGTGGCTATTATATTTTATTGACCCAAAAGCAAAGACAAAGGAGAGACATAACAGATTTTATACTTGGAAGGATTTTAGTTTCAACGAGGTGTGAGAACAATGGAACCGGAGATTAAAAGGATAAATGGTACATTAGAGTTACTGTAGAGAGCTGGAGCTGTTTGAGCTGTTGAGCTGTAGCTGGAGCTCTGGGCTCGGAGAGGATGCCATTTAAACCAGCCATCCAGTCAAGCCAGAAACTCTTAGGCTGCAGCAAGTAGTTTTATTCTGAAATGAATTCCACCGCAGAGTGGATGACGGTAGAGGTCATGTGGTATGCCTTTATTGAAGCTACAGCTGTTTTCTTTGTGTAATATTACTGGGTTTCTATATAGTTAACATCTATAAGGGAGTGTTGTCTGGAAGGTGTTTGCCTGTAGGTTTGACCAAGTAGTGTTTTTTTTTGGGGAATGTTTTGTAAGACTAACCTTTAATTGTGTAACAGTAATCTTGTGTGCTTAAGTTTTCTTTTATTCCTGTTAATAAAGCTTTTATTTTTAATTTTTAAAAATTCTAGAAGTGTTACTGGACCTCTTAAGATTGAGATTGGTACGTTTTCTTCTCGTTTTCAGAATACAATAAAAAGGGCATGGCCCGTAAGCCAAATTTCCCTCTGGGATTTAGTTTGTGCAGCATTTAACACTCGTTATGGTAACAATACCATTTGTCTTCCTAATTGCTTGCTGCACTTGCATGCTAGCTTTTAGTGACTCATGATCAAGGACACCCAGGCCCCTTTGGACACCCACACTTCCAACCTCTCGTCACGAACCTGTGTGGGACCTTATCAGAAGCATTCTGAAAATCCAAATACATCACACCCACTGGTTCTTCTTTATCTATGGAAGAAGTAACATCCGCAAAAAGCTCCAATAAGTTTGTCAAACACGATTTTCCTTCATAAATCCATGTTGACTCTGCCCAATTTTACCATTTTAAAAAATATTCATTCATGGGATGTGGGCTTCGCTGGCTGGGCCAGCATTTATTGTCCATCCCCAATTGCCCTTAAGGTGGTGGTGGGCTGCTTTCTTGAACTGCTGCAGTCCATGTGATATAGGTACACCCACAGTGCTGTTAGGAAGGGAGTTCCAGGATTTTGTCCCAGCGACAGTGAAGAAATGACGATATATTTCCAAGTCAGTATGGTGAGTGATTTGGAGGGGAACTCCCAGGTGGTGGTGTCCCCATCTGTCTGCTGCCCTTGTCCTTCTAGATGGTAGTGGTCGTAGTTTTGGAAGGTGCTGTCGAAGGAGCCTTAATGAGTTCCTACAGTGCATTTTGTAGGTGGTACACACTGCTGCTTCAGTATGTCTGTGGGTGGAGGGAGTGAATGTTTGGATTTGGTGCCAATCAAGCGGGCTGCTTTGTCCTGGATGGTGTCAAGCTTCTTGAGTGTTGTAGGAGCTGCACTCATCCAGGCAAGTGGGGATTATTCCATCACACTCCTGACTTGTGCCTTGTAGATGGTGGACAGGCTTTGGGGAGACAGGAGGGGAGTTACTCGTCGCACGATTCCTACCCTATGACCTGCTCTTGTAGCTACAGTATTTATATGGCTAGTCTAGTTCGGTTTCTGGTCAACCGAACCCCCAGGATGTTGATAGTGGGGGATTCAGTGATGGTAATGCCATTGAACATCAAGGAACGATAGTTGGATTCTCTCTTGTTGGAAATGGTCATTGCCTGTCACTTGTTACTTGCCACTTGTCAGCCCATGCCTGGATATCGTCCAGGTCTTGCTGCATTTTCGAACCGACATTTTCTAATTGTCCAGTTATCACATCCTTTATAATAGATTCTAACATTTCCCCTAATAATAACATCAAACTAACAGGGCTGTAGTTCTCCATTTCTCCTTACTCTCCCTTCTTAAATAGCGGGGTTCCATTTGCTACTTTCCAGCCGGCAGGAAGCTTTCCAGAACCTGTAAAATTTTGAACGATAACCACTAATGCGGCCCTAACCCCTCTAGCCACTTCCTTCAACACTCTGATGAAGCTCATCTGGTCCAGAAGAATTATCAACCTTCAACCCAGTTAACTTCAAGTATTGCCTCTTTACTAATAATTTCTTTTAGTTCCTCAGTTTCACAAGTCCCTTGATCACATAGTATTTCCAGGAGATTTTCTGTATCTTCTTCCATGGAGGCAGACACAAAGTAATTGTTTAGTTTCTGCACCATCTCCCTCTTCTCCATTATAAATTCTCCTGTGCCCACCTCTAATGGGCCCACATTTGTCCCAGCTAATCCTTTTCTTTTCAAGTACCTAAAGAAGCTTCTACAGTCTGTCTTTATGTTCCTCACTAGTTTGCATTCATATTGTTTTTCCTTTCTTAATCAATTTCTTGGTCCTCTTTTGCTGGGATTTAAATTGCTCCCCATCCTCACGCTTACCACTTTTCCTGACATTCTTATCAGCCACTTTCTTTGATCTAACGCAGTCTTTAATATCTTTCGTTAACAAAGGTCGATTTACCTTACCTTTTAGGTGTTTGTGCCTTAGAGGAATGTATCTGTTGTATACCATGTAGTATTTTTTTTTTTAAATACTAGCAATTGCCTACCACCAAATCTTTGTGTATTTTCCCAATCCACCATAGCCAGACTCACTCAGTCTGTCCAAATCCCCTTGAAGCCACTTTACATGTTCCTCAACATACATTCCCTCCTGGTTTTGTGTCATCCATGAGCTTGGAAATATTACATTTGGTACACACATCCAAATCATTGATATATATTGTGAACAGCTGGAGCCCAAGTACTGATCCTTGCCGTACCCCACTAGTCACAGCCTGCCAACATGAGAATGACCTGTTTATCCCTACTGTTTTCTGCCTGTTAAACAATCCTTAATCCATGCCAGTATATTACCTCCTATCCTATGTGCTTTAATTTTGCTAACCAACCTTCTGTGGGGGAACTTAATCAAAAGCCTTCTAAAAATCCAAGTACAATGCATCCATCAACTCTCCTTAATTCCTCCAAAGAACCCTAACAGGTTCATCAAACATGATTTCCCATTCATAAATCCATGTTGACAACGCCCAATCAGATCATTATTATCTAAGTGTCCATTTATCACATCCTTTATAATAGATTCCAGGTTTTTCCCTACTACTGATGTAAGGCTAACAAGTCTGTAGCTCTGTTTTCTTTCTCCCTCCCTTCTTAAAATGATGGGGTGATATTTGCTACTTCCCAATCTGCAGGAACCATTCCAGAACCTATAGAATTTGGGAAGATGATCACAAATGCATCCACCATCTCCATGGCATCCTCTTTCAACACTCTGGGATGTAGAATATCAGGTCCCAGGGACTTATCAATCTTCAGCCCCATCAATTTTTCCAATACAGCCTTTTTACTAATACTAATTTCCTTCAATTCCTCGTTCTCCTTAGTTCCTTGGATCTCTAATTCTGGGAGATTTCTTGTATCTTCTTCAGTGAAGACAGGCACAAATTTAGCTTCCCTGCCATTTCTCTATTCCCCATTATAAATTCTCCTGACTCTGCCTGTAATGGACCCACATTTGTCTTAGCCAAATGCTTCCTTTTTACATACCTATAGAAGTTTTTGCAGTATGTTTTTATGATTTTTGCCAGTCACATTCTATTCTCCCTTTCTTTATCTGTTTCTTGGTCCTCCTTTGCTGTATTCTAAAATGTTCCCAATCCTCAGGTTTGCCACTATTTCTGACAACTTTATAGGCCCTTTTAATCTTAAACAATCCCTAACTTCCTTTGTTAGCCACCGTTGACTGACTTTTCTTTTTGGGTTTTTGTACCTTGAAGGAATGTATAATTACTGTAAACTATGTAATAATTCCTTAAAGACTACCCATTACACGGTACCATCACACCTTTTATTGTATTTTCCCAATCTGCCTCAGCCAATTTGCCCCTCATACCTTCATAATTTCCTTTGTTCAAATTTAACGCTCTGGCTTCAGATTGAACAACCTTATTTTCAAACATAATGTAAAATTCTGTCATCAAATGGTCACGCATCTCTAAAGGTTCTTTTACATCAAGGTTATTAATTAACCCTTTCTCGTTACATAATTAGATCTAAAATAGCCTGTTGTCTAGTCGGTTCTCAGCCTAGTGCTCCAGAAAACCATCCCTAACACACTCCAGAAACACGTCCTCCACAGCATTAGTGCTCATTAGATTTACCAGGTCTGTATGCAGATTGAAGTCATCCATGATTGTTGTATTACCCATGCTACGTGCTTCTCTAATCTTCTGATTAATATCATGCTCCACACTACGACTACTATTTGGTGGCCTATAAACAACTCCTACCAATGTTTGCTGTCCCTTGCTGTTTCTTAGCTCCACTCAAACAGATTCCACATTTTGTTCTTCCGACCAGAGATCCTCCCTTACTAACGTACTGATCCCACCACTTATTATCAGCACACATCACCACCTTTTCCTTTTTATCTGTCCCTCCTAAATTTCAAATATCCTTGAATATTCAGTTCCCAGTCTTGGTCACCGTGTAGCTACGTTTCCATAATGGAAATGAGATCATCCCCATTTACCTTTGTTTGTGCCTTTAAATCATCTACCTTGTTGCGAATGCTGTGTGCATTCAGGTAGAGTGCCCTTAATTTTGTCTTTTAACATTATTCTGGCTACACCTCCAGTTCCCATCCCCCTGACAAGCTACTTTAAACCCTCCCCAACAACACTATTGAATCTCCCTGTGAGGATGTTAGACCCAGTCCTGTTAAGGTGTAACTGTCTATCTTGTACAAGTCCCACCTGCACCAGAACTGATCCCAATGCCTCAGAAATCTGATGCCCTCCCTCCTACACCAATTCTCCAGCCTAGTGTACAATTATTCAATCCTATGCTCACTAGCACATGGCACTGGGAGTAATCCTGAGATTACGGCTTCTGAGGTGCTGCTTTATAATTTCCTTCCTAACTCGCTAAAATCTGTTTTCAGGACCGCATCCCTCTTCCTTCCCATGTCTTTGGTACCAATGTGGGCCACAACCTCTGGCTGTTCACCCACCACCCCCAGAATGATATCCTGCAGCCACTTCATGACATTCTTGACCCTGGCACCAGGGAGGCAACACACCATCTTGGAGTCATGTTTACAGCCACAGAAACACCTGTTCGATCCCCTGATTATGGAATCCCATATCACAATTGCTCTTCTGCTTTTCTTCCTCCTCCTCTCCTGTGCAGCTGAACCACCTGTGGTGCCATGGACTTTGCTCTGGCTGCACTCCACTGAGGAATCGCCCTCACCAGTATCCAAAATGGAAAACAGATTGGCAAGCAAGATTGACTCCAAGAATTCCTGCACTTCCTGCCTGGTTCTCTTAGACTGCCTGGCAGTCACCCATTCTCCCTCTGCCTGCACGCTCTTAAACTGCAGTGTGACCACCTCCCTAAATGTGCTATCCACATAGCTCTCTGCCTCATGGATGTACCACAGTAACTCCAGGTACCGTTTGAGTTCCAAAATCCAGCACTCAAGCTTCTGCAGATGTGTTCGTCCAAGATACATGGTGCATCTATGATTTTCCACATACCGCAGGATGTACATTCCACTCTACCGAGCTGACCTCCCATACCGTAACTTTAAAAATTATTTGTTACAATTAGAATAAGTAGAATAACTTTACCAGTTACTCACCAATCAGCTTCTTTCCCTATACCAAAGTAAGAGCCAACTACTGGAGGCTGAAAAAGAAAGGGGCGCCTCCCTCACCCAGACATTCTGTGCACTCAAAGCAACTCTCAGTGCAGACCAAGCAGCACTGAGCACCCCCTGTTTTTATACTTTCTGAAAAGCAACTGATTCAAACTTCTGAAAACCAGTTTAAGCTAGCCACCTAATTAACTAGCTGCAGCTCCTCTCAGAGAGTTTGTTTAAGGCTGGATTAAATGTAATTTCTCAATTTAAGGAGTACATTTTAGTTGATTGCTAAATTAAAGAAAAAGAACTAGACTTTAGATGGAGCTTAACCATTAAAACTCCCTCACTTACCAGCCCTCAGTAAAGACCAAGCAGCACTTTCTGAAAAACAACTGATTCAAACTTCTGTAAACCATTTTAAGCTTATTGTGGGAGCTAAATAGTGGGAGAAACAAATATGAACCAGTTAGTACAATTGCCATATTAATTTATAAATTGAATTAAAAAGAAGCATTTTTACAGTTGAGGCTAACATAAACTAGAAAATATTCTCAAATTACTCAGAATTAACAACATTGGAACAGGCCATTTGGCCCAACTTAACAGGTATTGATGCTCCACACTAGTTTACTCATCTGACCACATCAGCCTGCCGTTCTACCTCTTTCTCCCTTGTGTACTTATCTAGCTTCCCTTAAATGCAACAACTATTCAAAGTGACAGCAAGTTCCAGAGTCTAACCACTCTCAAGAAATTTCTCCTGCATTCCTTATTGAATTGGTAAGTGACTGGCTGTCTTATATTTACGACGCCTAGTTTTGAACTTCCCCACAAGTGGAATCATATCATCTCTATGCCCACTTCATCAAACCCTTTAATGAATTTTGAAGACATCTGTTAGGTCATCCTTCAGCCTTCCCTTTCCTAGAGAAAAGAACACCAGCTTAAGTTCTTCCTGGTAATTATGTGATATGGTGTGTCTATTGCACTGCTGGCGATGCATTCACGGAGACATATGAAAGAATGGGCCTTAGGCTAAACATCCAGAAGACAAAGGTCCTTTACCAGCTTGCCCTTGCTGTTCAACATTGCCCCCTGACTATCAAGCTCCACGGTGAACCATTGGACAACATTGATCATCTCTCATACCTTTGGAATCTCCTCTCAGCAAGACAGACATCAACGATGAAACTCAAGATCGCCTCCAGTGTGCTGGCGCAGCCTTTGGCCTTCCTAGAAAAAGTGTTTGATGTCAAACCCAGCACCAAGCTCATGGCCTACAGGGCTGCAGTACTACCTGCCCTCCTTATTTGCAACTGAGACATGAGCAATGTACAGCAGACACCTTAAATCCCTGGAGAAATATCACCAGTGATGCCTCAACAAAATCCAGCAAATTCAGTGGCACCATAAGCACTCCAATTTCAGTGTCCTCTCTCAGGCCAACATCTCCAGTATCGAGGCACTAGTAATGGTTATTCAGCTACGTTGGCGGGCCAGATTGTCTGCATGCCTGACACAAGACTCTCAAAACAAGCTCTCTGCTCCAAGCTTCGTCATGACAAGTGGTTACCAGGAGGGCAGACGAAACGCCCTCAAAGCCTCCCCAAAAAAAATGCAACACCCCCACCAATTTGTGGGAATTTCTTGCTCGAGACTATTCAAACTGGAGAAGATGCATCTGTGAAGGTGCCAACCATTTTGAACATCTCCGACAGCCCCAGGTGGAGGCCAAGTGCAAACAGCAGAAGGAGCGTACCAAAATCTGAGCACCCCACCCAACCACCTCATCAAACACTACCTGCCCCACCTGTGACATTAGATTTTTTAGTCACGTCAGGATCCACAACCTCAGAATGGAAGAAGTCATCCTTGGACCCGAGAGATTGCCTAACAAGAAGATTATTATTGTCTATTGCACTTTAATTAATTGTAGCTTAATGACCGAAAGAAAAAAGCACAACTATTTTAATTTTAAAAAATCTCCTACAGTAATTAAAATCTGAAGGGATGAAACTTCACTTGCTAAAGTTAAGTTTCTGTGCTGGAGGGATTGTTTGTTAGTAATTAAGAATTACCATGCTGTTAAAAATTCACTTAGACTGGAGTAGACAAGCCCCAGCCCCATGCCATTGCACACATTTCAGTGCCAAGTTTCTCAGTGAAGTAATAGTATAATGAAAATTCAGGAGAAGCGGGGCAATTCAGTCAGCAGCTTCCTAATTTCCGTGTCTATCTGCACATGTTCAGTCACCAGAAATTGTTGCCTGATTTACTCGTTAATTATCAGGAGTACTGATAGCCTCACTGTTATTTCTACTGCTAAACCGTGGTGATAAATTAAAATATATAAATCTCCAACAGCACTTAAAACCTGAAGCAATAAGACTCTAGCTTGTACTAGTTAATTTTTAGTGCAGAGTGGTTGACTGGCAGTAAATAATGTGTATCATGTTGTTAAAAAGGTATTTAGACTTGAGATGATTTGATTTAATTTTCTGTGTAGAGTTTCCCTCCTAACTACCTGCTAAGTACAGGAACTATCTGCTGTTTAATGTATTTGAATGGGGAACTAGACAAAGGTGTCATTTTCGCCAAGATAACGACGGTGCATCGCGACAGCAACTTTTTGACTTCTGTGTTTAATTGCATGTCTGGCCTTGTTTGAAGATGCTGTGCACATAAATAATGGGGTGCACTATTAGCTTTGATGTTATTTTGACAGCAATTTTAGGACATTTGTGTAGTCAATAAAGGCCTTTGAGGTTGAACATCTGTTTTCCTTTGCATATCTAATACCAGATTCAGGTAATCTTGATTCTTTGTTTCATAAATCTAAGCTTAATACTTAGTCACAACAAAACTGAATATTTATCTTGGATTGCAGTTATTGAAAACTACAGATTTTGAATGGATGTTAAAATAAGGTCCTTAAAAGCCACTAGGAAGATCAATTTTCAGATTACATTAAATGATGGCTCTGTGACTGTATTCAGAGTTAATCTGCAGTAAGATATCTGTTGGACACTTTCTTACCTACTCTGATGTATATTAATTTTGTTTGTGTAATCAACATGTCTAGTAGCCTAAATATATGATAAACTTAAGTGTTTGGTATATCCTAGTTTGGATATTTGGATTAATATTTTTTCTACTTTTCCTTGCAGATGTGCAGAGAGACATTATGATGCTACTAAATTTAATTGCAGAGGTGGGTTAACAATTATAGGTAGGCACTGCCGTAATGAGATTAAGTCATGAATCAACTTATATCATGTATCGTTTACTAAATTAGAAATGTGTAAATAAAAAATAGATGAAGGTTGTCAAATTGTTGGCATTCGATGCGAGTAGTTGGTGATGTGAATCTCAATGTTCTCTGGTTGATTCTGGTGGAATAAGAAGTGTAGCAGGAGTTGTAATATTCTGTTTACATTATGGCTCAATAATGTGGTGCAAAAAATAGTGAAATAATGCAACAGACTGAATACAAAATGTCAAGTATACACTGGAAAATTGCCTTGTGCCTTTTTTTAGCAAGTATATTTCACCTTTGTATGCTGAAGACATTTGGCATTAGCTAATTTTATTGGCAGAGTAGCTAAAATAGCATATGCACGTTTAGTACAGTATATTAACAATATTTCAATAGCTTTATTATTTTCTTTTGCTTTGACAGGCAATAATTTTGTATGCAATAACTTATATTCGACTAAAGTTAAATAGTCCCAAAATACTTTGGTGGAGTTTATTGAAGTTAAACCTTGGACTGATCTTAGCATTCTAATGTTTTCTTTGTGGCTGCTATGCATGATATACATGCTAAAATGATAAAAATGGTAGTTTGCTCACTTGTTTGAATGATTTTACTCTCCTATCCTCTTAGTCGCACAGTATCCGTTTGAAGACCACAATCCACCACAACTAGAACTCATTAAGCCATTTTGCGAAGATCTAGACCACTGGTTGAGTGAAGATGATAACAATGTTGCAGCAATCCATTGCAAAGCTGGAAAGGGACGGACAGGAGTAATGATCTGTGCTTATTTGCTTCATCGTGGCAAATTTTTAAAAGCACAAGAAGCCCTAGAATTCTATGGCCAAGCAAGAACTATAGATAAGAAGGTGAGTGGAGATATGTTTAATCACAATGTGATATGAAGTAAATTTGCAAGTGAAGAATTTTGTTTGAGCACCAAATGTTGCTAATGTTCATGTGTATGTTTAAGCAAACTAAATATCCAAATTTTGGAAAAGGGTTTGAAAGGTACCTATTTTACTGAATTAAATTGGTGTTTAATTTTTGTAATTTTAAGGAAATTTCAAAGCAACTTTGGATCAAAACGTTCTCAATTTTATTATTTTTTAACTGCTAAGTTATGGTAAAAGAAAATGGTTCAAATGTTTACAGACTAATAAGTTTTAAACGAGTAGTGTTAATGCCAATTTTATTATCTTTTGGCTTAGAACGTGATAAATAATTGCATTCCACATGAACATTTGACTACACTCCACTTCTACACTGCCAAAAGATAATTTGGAATGTAGCTTTATCACTGAAATCTGGCATACCCCATTCAGTAAAGAAACATAAAAGTGAATTGTAATTTGTAAATAATTTGGATTTTCTACAACTGAAGAAAAGTCATTTTATGTGATCCTAAATGGAATTGTTTAGCCAACTTAGGATCTCAAATCTCAATTGTTTATATTAGTGGATCAACAATTTATAACTACTACTTACTCCACCTTGTGCCTTTACAGAGCTATTCATTTCCTGAATACCTGTTTTGACTGAAATTGACATATCTTAATTGGAATTGGTGTTGTATTTTAATTGTATCTTATGTTGAAAGTTAACCACATCTGTGTGATAGGAGGTAGTATTCAAAGGAATGTTCACTGAGGAGTTTAATCTACATTTATTTCCCCTTTCTCTTTTCCTCCCATTCATAACGCCACTACACTCTACCTGCAAACGTCTATTTACTGTAGGCTAGAATTAGGTGGAAAATCAAAGGGGCTACTCCCCTACATTAATTTGTCCTTTCCTTTATCAATATTTTCTTTCACTTTCCTCTCATTTATTTGTATATATTTTTTTGCCTTGCCTCTCCTTTCTCTTGTTTTCTCTTTATTTTCCATTTGTCCTTATCCCCTTTCATATTTTTTGTTTGGTTTTCTTCTTCTGTGTTTTTTCACTTCTATGTAAATAGAATTATAGAATTTTTTTTTTCTTTATTCTTTCATGGGATGCGGGCATTTCTGGCAAGGCCGCTTAATCTTCTGTTCCCCAAGGAGGACAGTCCCAGCTTCTCCAATCTATCCACAAGACTGAAGTTCTTTATCCCTGAACTATTCTTGTAATTCTTTTCTGCACCTCTCTAATGCTTTCACACCCTTCCTTAAGTGTGATACTCAGAATTGGACACACTATTCCAGTTGAGGCCGAACCAGTGTTCTAAATAAGTTTGTCATAACATCCTTGCTTTCGTACTCTATCCCCCTATTTATGAAGCCCAAGACCACTTTCTAAACTTGCCCTTCATTGATTTGTGCACATATACCACCATGTCCTTCTGCTCCTCGACCCACTATAGAATTGTACCCTTTTTTTACATGGCCTCTCCTTGTTCTTTCTACCAAAATGAATCATTTCACACTTCTGGATTAAATTTCATTAAATGGTACCTATGTTCTTCATTCATTCATCCTCCAACTACAGATAACAAGTTACAATCATTCCATACTAGCAATTGAGTGTCCCATACCATCTGTGGTATGTGGTTCTGTTAAAAACACTTTTATCTTCCTGTAATGTTGACTGTTTACCAGGCTTTGTGTTTCTCAAGATTGTTGTTGCAAAGTTTCTTGTGTTACTTTACTGGCAACACTTTGATTATGTCCCAACTTCAATTAATCTACCTCATGTCGACCCTATCTTGGTCACCAGCCAAAACCAGCTCCTGGTTATTAAGTTGGATTGTAAATCATTGCTTATTTTCAATGATCAACTTGCATAATATTATGTTGCTTTTTTTGGTGATTAACTTTTCAAAGTATGTCGCCTTCATTTCCTGGAAGGCAATTCTGATTGTGAGGATTTGAAGCTTGATTATCAAACACAAAGACCTTGTGGTCCAGTTAACACATGCATTTGTCCAAACCCTAGTCAGATAAAGAATCAGCTGTTAAGAAATATTGTCAAATGCCTATACGAAGATGCACTAATTCATCTACTTCTTCGTTCACTAGTATGGCTGGGAGAATGTGTTGGATTTTTCAGACCTGTATAAACATTCATGAATTAGTCAACTATTTAGGTTGACCTTCAGTGAAAAAGCTTTTGGCCAATTCACCAGTATATCCTAATCTCCAGCTGGTAATTTTATTCTCTCCATTGGTATCATTATTCATCCCAGTATAAAGTTGTCTTTAAGATGGCAGCTAACACAACCACATCACTAGCCTGGGGTGTGGGTGTGGTTCTCTGATGTTCATTCCCAAGGAAACCCAAAGGTGTTGACATGGCTCAGTTGTTTGTGTTCATGCCTTTGAGTCAGATGGCTGTGGGTTGAGCACAAAATCAAGGGTGACACATCAGGACTGGGGACTTCTGCACTGATGGAAGTGCCGTCCTTCAGCTAAGACAGTAAACCGAGAACAGCTATCTTCTCAGATGATGTAAAAGATTCCATGGCACGATTTCAAAGGAAGGATGAGGAGTTGTTTATCCTTCAACCAACATCACTAAAAACAAATTAACTGGCAATAAGGGATCCATTGTTTTCAGTTGAGTTGCCCAAGGCAAGTGTTGATTCTGTAGGACTGTGGGCATATTTTCAGTCCTGGAAAGGAACTGGGGAGGAAGAGGATGGCAGTAGTGGTATCAGGGAAGAGTTTCTGTACAAGGTACTGTCTCGGACATTGATGTCTGGGCTTCTTCATGATTTAGCGTATATAGATACAGTACAGGGAATACTTATAAACTGTAAATTTAAAAGCAAACATATAAGGATAAGAAACAATATTGTTATTTATTTTGTTCATAACTCAGCTAGCTTTCTATTTACAAGCATTATTACCAACCCCTTTGTGGACTGCTGTATAAATAGTTTAGCAACATTTATTAATAATGGCCTTTGTTGTAACCAGATGTGATGAGCTCTGTTGTGCTTAATCCCTCTCTGGGAGGCTTCTGTTTACATCACTCTGACTTACCCATTTTGAGTCTAGATTCCAAGACCAGAGGTTCAAGATAAATCATAGAACTGCAACAACCAGTACTAGTAACAGGTACATATGATATGAGAAACCCATTGTTTCATAGCCATTAGGAAATTGTAAAATTTAGTGTCAGTAACTGCACTCCAAATCATAGTATTAACTAGTATGATTGGAGTTCATGTTCAATCATCTCAATTCTCTTCATTACAAGACATTCTTTGTAACAGCTTGCTTCCAAACAAAAAGCATTCTCTCACATCCACCAATCAATACGCTGTGTGATTCAGGTGTTGTTTGGGGTAGAGGTGCAACCCTTGCTCATCCCTTATCAAGACTTGACTTTCTTCTTGGTGCTTCTTTGCGAAAATATTCATGCAATCCCTCTACTATGGTTTATCCACTCCTGGCTAGTTTTTACATATTGACCTTTCTATTTGTACTTGAGTTCACAAAGCGCCAGCATTTTCAATCGACTATGGCTGTAGTTCTAATGGTTCTAGGCACCATTAATTAGTCTCAGAATCTTGTACAAGGTTTCTACAAACCAGAGAATCTGATTTACCATTGCAGTCTCCTACCACAAGTTTCCAACATGACTGTTCAGTGAAGTGTCTTCAAAGAATAATATTTCCAGCACTAAGTATTTATGACATTATTGGCTTTTAGAAAAACCTTTCCTTGGAGGGCATGCATTGTGGGATTGAAAACCTTTTGTCCACACGTGGTACAATTGCAGTTTTAGTCTTTTAGGACTGTGATTTTACATCATATTTTTTAAAATCACATTTAAAAATGCTGCTGGCTAAGTAACCTGAAATGAGTACACATTCTGCTACTTAAGGTACTTCTACCAAAAACAGTTATTGGCTCTTTTTTTAATACAGAAGGTTAGTGGATTGCATGTGTTAGCAGTAGATCACTCCGTTATATTTACATGGATGGATGAGGCAATCTTTGAACATCTGATTTTTTCCAGACAAAATTTGAGTTTCATTTTGCCTCAAAAAAATGTATTCGCCACTTGACATGTTGCCTTTTGATATTCATAGAATAAAAATCCACAGTTTGATTTAGGAGCAATTTTTTTGTATCATTAAACAAAGCTTTTTGGATAGTGGTATTTATCGCTTTGCAGCACCTTCTTGGGCCAACGTATGGAGCATTTAATTCTAGACTGTCTCTAAGGTAGCAACCTTGAATAATGTAAATGCTTACAATAAGCATCACTGTCTTGACTGAGCCTTTCAGGGCAATGAACGTTTAGGAGTTAAGCTCCACAGTGCCTTGATGTTTCCTCTGAGTACCACTGGTAGTTTTTGTGTTTTGATATGCTCAAATTGAGGAAAATTAAATTTCCCACTATGGGTATAATGTTGCTCATTTGACTTTCATTTATAAAGCTTCCTCCCAACCAATCCTGCATTGCTCTTTCTCTCCTGATGTGGCTTGGAGTTGATCTACTGTTCACTGTTGGATGATTCAGTGCTTTTGCTCTTGTTTGGAATTTCAGTGCAGCTTCCTCTGGCCAAAGAACTAATGGCAAGGTCCAGAGCAAGGAAGGCTACTTGACTACGCAGGGCATGAAATTCTGAAAGCGACAGCATCCTAAGGTTAGCATCCCTGTCCCCTGTGGGATGATAGCAAATGTTCAATTTGTACATGGAGGCTGAAAATCTATGAAGATGAACAAAACATAGCTAATTTATTCAACTCTTAACTTATTAAAATCCCTCTCACATGCAAACACACTTTCATATCATACTATATGGGTGTAGAATGATATAACATTGTAATTTATTTTGATTTAGAAAAATCAACGTATTCAATTATGTATTAAAATATGAGCTTTTACAGTTGATCTGCAAGCAAATCTCTCCACAGGCTACAGCAGTATGAAAGTGTATGTAATTGAGCTTGAACTGTTAACCAATGGAGTCTGTTATCAATTCTGGCCAACATTTAGAGGAACACCACTTTGCATTTAAAATTTGGTTTGTTGATCTTCATACATTCATAGAAGCAGTACTGAAGGAGGTCATTCAGCTCATTATGTCTACGTTGCCTCTTTGAAAGAGCTAACCAATTAGTTCCACTCCCCTAATCTTTCCCCATTGCTCTGTAAATTTCCCTATTCAAGTATTTATCAAGTTGCCTGTCGTAAGTTTTTATTGAATCTGCTTCAACTTATCTTTCAAACAGTAAATTCTAAATCGTACAACTTGCCTGTAATTTTATTTTCCTAATGTTGCCTCTGGTTCTTTTGCTAATTACCTTCAATTTGTGCATTCTGGCTACCAACCCTTCTGCCACTGGAAACAGTTTCTCCTGATTTATCCTGTCAAACCCATTGATGATTGTGAACACCTACCAAATCTTCATTTAACCCCCTCTGTTCAGTGGAGAAGAACCATACTTTCTCTGGTCTCTCCACACACTAAAGTCTTTCATCCATGCTGCCAACTAATCTTCTCTGCACCCTCTCTTAAGCCCTTAACCTCCACTTGTGCTTTTTCATTCTATGATTCTAAGAATGTTTGAAGATCAACAGACCAAATTTTAAAGACAAAGTTGGTTGCTCTAACCGGTGCCCAGAATTGATAACAGGGTCTATGGCTTTATAGCTCAAGCTAAATCACATATACCTTTATATTGCTGTAGCCTGTGGAGAGATTTGCTTGCAGAGCAATATAAAATCTCAGCCCCACCCTTCCTTTGAGTCTCAAAATGTGGTGCCTAGAATTGGCCATAATACTACAGCTCAGTGGTTTATGTAGGTTTAGCATAACTTCCTTGCTTTCATATGCCTTTTTAACAGTTCCCTTAACTTGTCGTCCTGCCTTCAAATGTTTTTGTGCATACCACCTAGCTCACTGTCCCTGCATCCCCTTTAAAATTGTGTTTAGATTCCCTCTCTTCATTCTTCCTACCAAACTGAATCATTTCACACTTCTGTGCATTACATTTCATCTGTCATGCATCTGAAAACTGTTATTACCCTCCTCAGTGTTTACTACATTCTCAGGTTTTGTTTCTTATGCAAGCTTTGAAATTACACCCTGTATACTAGGTCAATGTCATTTATTTATATATGTATATAATATATATTAAAAAGAGAAGTGGACCCAACACCAACCCCTGGAGAACCCCACTGCACACATCTCTCCAGTCTGAAAAACATCTGTTCACCAGTCCTCTCTGCTTTATATCCCTTAACAAATTTCTTAATCTTGTATACCACTGACCCTTTAGTCCCATGAACTTCAATTTGCTAAGAATTCTCTTGCGTCTTTAGCAAACATCCTTGCAAATCCAAATACGCAGCAAACATCCTTGCAAATCCAAATACGCAATATTAACTGCACTACCTTCTTCAGCCCTCTGTTACTTCATCAGAGAACTCAATCAAGTTGGTCAAACAGAATATGCTTTTAACAAATCAAACTGGATGTCACTAATTGGAACTTGAAAAGACACAGATTAATTTTGTCCCAGATTAGTTTACCTAAAGGTGTCCCACCAGTAATATTAGGCAAACTAGCTTGTAGTTGCCAGATTTAAGCTTCTCTCATTTTTTTTAACAGGGAGGAACATTTGCATCCTCCAATCCTCTAGCACTGCTCCCATATCTAAGGTGGATTGGAATATTGTGGCTAGAGCCTCTCCAGTCTCCATGCTTACTCTCCTCAGCAACCTAGGATGCATCCCATCCAGATTGGATGTGACTTCTGTATTTTACAGTGCTGCTAACTTTATATGCATCTCCTCTTTACCACCTTTTATCCTATTTACTACCTCCTCCTTTACTGTGACATTGGCAGTATCATTTTTTTTGTGTAGGCAGATACAAAGTACTCACCATATCTTCTGCCTCCACATTAAGATCTTTTTGTCACAAATCAGCCCCAGTCTTCCTTTGAGTGCCCTTTTGTTATTTATATGTTTATAAAAGATTTTAGTGTTCCTTTTATGTTACCCACAATCTATTTGCATTTGCTCTTTGCCCCTCTTATTTCCATTTTCAGTTCTTGCTTGTCTTTCTGTATCCTACTTGGTCCTCTACTGAATTATAAACCTGATAATCATATTACCTTTATCTTTGATTGCCCTTCCTTTCCCTCTCATGGGACATGTGTCTCGTCTATATCTGAACTGTCTTCTCTTTGAAGACATTGCTCATTTACTGTTATACCTGTCATTTACTGTTATACCTGTCAATCTTTGACTCCAGTTCATCTAAGCAGAAGCTTTTTCAACTCACTGAGATGTGTCCTTCCCCAGTTGAGTATTTTTCACATTTGATTTCCCCTGGTCCTTTTCCATAATGATATTGTGATCACAGTTTCTAAATACTCCTCCACTAAGCCATGCTCCACTTACCCTACTTCCCCTGGAACTAGATCCAGCAGTGCTTCCTTGTTGGACTGGATCAAAAACATTCGCTTGCACTGATTTCTGGAATTCCTCCTCTTTGTCTACAGTTGGTTAGTTGAAGTCTCCCATTACCACTATTCTAAACTTCTCACATCTTCATAAAAGTTGCCTGCAAATTTGCTGCTTTATCTCCTTCCCACTATTTAATTACAAGGCTGTCATACATAAACTATCTAGTGCCTTAATCAGACTCAGATCACACCTTGGGTAAGTACTATGTCTATTTCTGGTCACCACATCATAAGGGTGGCATTCAAGCCTTGGAGAGGTTTCACAAAAGAACTGCAAGGCTGATCCCTAATTTCAAAGGATTGTATAATGAGGTTAAAAACTAGAGAAGTTAAAAGGAGATGACTTCATAGAGGAACATAAATAGTAAATGTAATTGAAAAGGTAAATCCAGACTCTATTTTAAAGTAACAATACTTTTATTTATGTAACATACTTAATGTCAAAAAATTGTCCCAAAGCACTTCACCAGGCCATAAGAAACAAATGGAAATCAAACTAAATGAGGAAATATTAGGAGGGATGAGAAAAGGCTGTCAGAGATGGGTTGGAGGGTTTTAAAGGAGAAGGGTTTTGAGATGTAATTCTAGTTTGTCGAGCATAGGTGATTGCCACCACTGGTGGGGTCAAGGGAGGCAGGGCTACACACTAAGCAACTCAGAACAAAGTATTCAGGGGTTGTTGTATAGCTGTAGAAGGCTAGGGATGGGGTGTGCAGCTGTGAAGGGACTTAAGTACAAGGATAAGAATTTTAAACTTGCATTGAGAGCCAAGAGCAAATGCAGGTCAGGAAGAACATAGATGCTAGATGTGAGTGGCTTGGTTCATGAGATAAATGGGTAGGATAATGAAGGCAGAAATCCTGGAATCATTTGGGGAAAAAAAGTTGTTTTATTGGGACTTTTTTTTGGATGATTGAGATAAGATGGGTTGAGTGATCTTCATCAACTGGTATCTATCTTGTCATATTGTAAAACCTCCTCCTATTGCCAATGTTCCCAACTTATTGTAAGAACCTTTAAAAACTAGGCATCTTATGCACATTTATGCTTAATGTACATTTTTTAACAAGTATGAATCATACATAAACTTGTCTGCAAGTTTCATTATTTTCATTCCCATCCAGCCATATCTGCCCTTCTCCATTAGTCAGCCAGTAAGCAGGGGTTCTCTGTAACTAATTACAATGCTTTATTAAGACTTGATTGGGTGTACTGTTACAGCCAATTACACTGTAAATTCCATGCTGTAACTGAGTGGGGCATCAGGATTGATCAAAAAGAGGTCAACATAGGAAAGCTGTAACTGAATACAGTTAACAGGGTTGAATCATTAAGGTGGTTGAGGACACTATAAAGTTCACGTGATTCTGTTTTTCTGGCTGTAAAGTGGTCCTTTGACAGAAACAATAGAGAATATGGTTTTCACATAGATATTGAGCGACAGCAGAAGTAAGAACTACTTCAGTGTCATAGAGATGAGGTGAGAGTGGATCAAGGTGTATGCTACAAGACAGTTTCTCAAAGGATTAAGATGCTGCACAGACATATTTTAACTTCAAATTAAGTAATCCAAGGATGAAGTAAATGGAAAATTGATCCACATAGTAAAAATATGGTGCTGACAGGTGTTAAGCAATCAACTTATGTCATTTCAAAAAAGAAAATTAATAGAAAGTGAGCTTTGAAAATGAATTAATATATGACCTTGATCACTATCTTGTTGTCATTAACTTCTGTTACAAAGCATCTTATTGAATACCTGTGCATTTTATTAAGCTTCGCTCAATTTGCATTCCAATTTCTTGGCATTGTCAGGAATGCAGTGCATGGCATTGAATTCAGCTTGTGGCCTAGTGAGTAAAAACACCATGAGATGTGGTTTTAAGCCATTAGACCAAATGGACCAAGTTACTTTGCTGGTCTGTGCTAGATTAGCTGATAATGATTGAGGCAATGGCTGGTGTGGTGCAAATGCCTTCAATTCCTCTGCATTTGAGGTTTGAGGGAGATGGAGGTCTTATTTCTAATTGCTATCAGGTAATTCCTGGAAATTTATTTTATGTGGTTTTGAGTGAAAACCAAATCAGGCTCAGTTGTTTTGGCTTCCATGAAGAATGATCACTTCTCTGACATTCCAGAGGGCAGCTGGTGTCTGCAGAACATTGAGGAGTTCATACTTTCAGGGGAGGCAGGGAAAAGTGCAGGGAGGAATAAGATGCAAAAAGTATTTATACAGTGTATTGATAATCACTGATCAAGCCCCATTTTGCATGAGAATAATGAATGTGTGTGACATTACAACTGAAGCTGTTACTCTCCAACTGTGATGAGTTTGCTGTATTTATATGCCTTTTGGCAATAATGCTGCATCTATTTGCCAAATTGCAGCTGAACTCTGTTGCCTTCATACAGTTTGAAATGGTGCAGTGACATAAGTTCAACTGTCACATTGTAGAGCTAAGTATTTGTGCGCGTTTTCTCATTGATTTCCATGTCACAGAGAGCCTGATGTAATTGGTTCCTGTTTAGATCTTCAAAATAATGACATGTGAACAGAGGGAGCTCACATGGGATAGAGGAAAGTGCCATCATTTTATCCTTTATAATTCCCAAAACATGCAAATTTACTTGAAAAGAAATCTGCACATAACCTATTTGGTATAAGGGAATTAAAATGGCTATTTCTCCTATTCAACATCTATTTATTGCTTACACATATAGATCAAGGTAGGATATTTTTCTATTTCATGAACTCTCTTATTCACGGTATATTAAAATCAGCTTGGGATTTTTGCTTGCTAAGGATCTTTAGAAGGAGGGTAATTTAATATTCACTTGGAAATGAAAATCTTTTTAAAAAAATGATAGGCATCAGCATGGTCAGCAAGGTAGGAGGAAAATTCATTGAGTTTCGGGTTCCTGGTTACTACCACTGACAACTGCTGGAAATCTGTTGTGTGTATCTATAGTAAGGAAAGGTTTTAGCTCAACTGTGGTCATGTTGGGGAATAGCTGTTAATGCTCTTTGTTCCTTTGTTATTCTGTGAATTGAAAAAGGTGAACACAATTTCATTGTGTTGGGGATAATGAGTAAAATAAGTAACACAAACATTAGGAGTATTTTTTGAGACAGTATCCAGCTTTCATCTCTTTACTCAGATGAAGAGATGTGTTCTCTCTGTGTGGAGAATGATTGTCATTGTTCTATTATAAGTGGTGTGGTATCAACTAAACAGCTTCCCTTTCCACAAATTAAAGCAGGGACATTCTCCTTAGTAGAAGGAAGGCAAGAGGGTTTGATGGAAAGAGCCAAATAGAAGATCTCTTCTGTTAATCTTAAGTGAACTGTAGATGGAAATCAGATAGGACAGAAGAGGTAGTTTGTTGGTAGTGTGAAGTAGGAAAGCTGCTTATAAGTAATGGGGAGGTTCAGTCAGTCTGGAATGGGAGCAGACAAAGTTGGTCACTCATGGCAGTTGTGGAATAGCTGTTAATGAGATGTTAGGATCCATATGAATACAAGTGGAGTTAAGGTGGGTAAGAGAGCAGAGGGCAATGTGGCTGCAGCATGATTAATCTCCAGGCATCTTGACTACACACTGTTGAGGTCACTGTTGCCTAGACTCTACTATCTTAAAACTTGAAACAAGACTTCAGTTTCCCTAGAGAATGGTGGCTTTGAAGATTAAAATGCTACAGGATGCAATTAATGCTAAAGAAAATATTAAATTTGCTTTGGGAATATAAAATGTTCAGAATATTAGGCTGAGCAAATTCGGAACTTAATGTAGAAAATCAGAAGATAAAAAATAGGTTTGAAGTATGTGTAAAGGATATTGAGGCAGTTCCATAGATTTTTGAGGAATGGGCAAATGGGTTGTGACTTTTTCAATGTTTGGTTATTTATGTTATCCTTAGTAAGTTTTTAAATGCCCAATGCATTAGAATAAACCAATGTTCTTGAATTATTGTGGACTTGTCCTTGTAATAATTGAAGTGTAATTGCTGCCAGCAGATATACTGGTGTAAATTTAGTAAACGGAGCCTGTGGGCCTTGGAATCCTACCACTATAAATGATTCAACATGCCATAGTTAAAATATATTACCAGACATTTTGGTTGCATGTCATATAAAATGCCGGTGGATTTGTATCCATATTGTTGCAATGCAAAATTAGTCACTGCTAATTGCTGTTCTGAAACTACAATGTATATCCAGGCATCTCTAATGCTTTTGTTGCCAGGAATTGAAGTAAACTGGCTACTAGAAACTGAGCTGTTCAAAGCAATTATACTGTAGCATTGAACAGTATCCACGTATATATTTTACTTTTTTTTAGGGCGTAACAATTCCCAGCCAGAGGCGTTATGTATATTATTACAGCTACCTTTTGAAGCACAGATTGGATTACAAACCAGTGGCATTATTGTTTCACAAGATGCAGTTTGAAACGGTTCCAATGTTCAGTGGTGGAACATGCAGTAAGTTTTGTTTTACTATTTTTAGCAATATATATATTTGTTGGAAAGGGACAGAAAATTGTAATAGTATATTGCTGTTTCAGTTTGCTGTTGATCAGGCAGATGGACAGTATAATACTGCAAATGGTTTGAGCTGTACTTTAGTGTATTATAACTGCATCTAGGACAAATATTTTCAACTGATATTTCTAACTAATGGTCAAATATGCTTTCTTAATATCTGTTTGGACTATGTTTTTTTAAGTCAAAATTTGTAAAAAAAAAAAAATTTAAAATTCTCAAAGGATCATTTATGCTGCTAAATAGAATCTCCCTGGAATCTATATTGAGAGAATAGAACCAGAAAGTTTGAACTGGATGCTACTGTATGATGTTATCTGCAGAGCTGATTGTTTAATTCAGTTGACCAGCTCTTGGTGAGGTGTGAGTTTGGTGGGGCTGGGTGCAAAAATGTACTTCGTTAAAGTGATTAGTATTTATCAAACTAAAATCTGTTAACTGTGAAGATTTTCAGAGATTGTATGAATATGATGAACTGAAAATAATTCTTGGTATTTTCATGTTTTGATCAACACTCGTAGAATGTCCTTTCATGCTACTCAAATTAGATAAGTTTGTCATCAAATTGCATTTCAATACTAAGCAAATTGTAGGTCAGAAACCAAAAATAATTAATCAACTTACCGTTCTTGCCCAATTCACCCTGCCCACCTCCCCCCACCTCCGCTGCTCTTCTGGGAAGGGCTTGTTTTGATGAATAGTTTTTTTGAGCATTGGTATTGCTCCTGGTGTCTAACCAAGTGGCCAGTATTCATAAATGAAGCTGGAGAGTTGACAGGCCATTTTGATATGAGATGTGCCACTACCAAGCTTCTTCTGTTTCACATACTCCTTATCGAGCAGGGAATCACTAGGTGCAGTCAGAAGCAAAAGTATGGCCTGAATTTTACGCTTGGCACGGGAGCACGATCGGTGTGACCGGAAGCGAGTGTGAAATATGCTCCCACCCTCCATCGGCCCCCGACAGCAATTTCACGATGGCAAGCCAATTAACTGCTGGCCAGCATGAAACAAATCTTAAAACTCGAAACAAGGCTTCATTTTCCCGATAGAATGCTGGCTTTGTAGAATAAAATGCCCCAAACTATAATGACACAACAAACAACTGACAGCAATACTCATGAATCATCAAACCTCAAACATATTCGGGCTTTTTATCCGGCCCTGGATCGAGAATGGTGAAAATACATGAACGTCACCTGGCCAATTGGCCCATGTGCCAAGCGTAAAAGAGCTTGGGCCATGTAAAATTTGGGACAACTGCATGTTTAATGGACTCAATTGCTCTTTTAATTGGCGGCAAGCGCACTTCCAATTCCTGCCAACCGTAATATTGTGTGAGGGCGCCATGTCGTCAGGACATGCGCCTGACATCTTCTCTTGCGATTTTGTTCGAGTTCAGATTGCCAACTCAAGCTCCATAAAATTCTGGCCTATGTTTTTCTTTCTTCTTCTGTCCATCCCTGGTCCAGGAAAGTCAGTTAACATGCCCTTTTTACTGCCTTAATTGAGAGATGCTAATTTGGACAGAGCGGGAATACAGCTCTCTATTGCCTAATACCACTAAAGCAACAGAAAACTCCACCGTATTATTACTTTAAAAAAAGTGGGGTCGTTCAGTATTCAGGAATAGCGTACCCAATTAGGTGTACTTCCTTTCTACTGCCACAAATCAATGGACCTTAGCTCCAGTTTGAGAAGAATATCTACTACTCTCCAAACAAATTGAATTTTTCCACTTGCAGGCAGATATCCTTTTGGCTTCTCTGAGCTTGTCAATTTATATAGGATGATGGGCAATTTTCTGCCATGACCCATTCTTATGATCATCCAGGGTTGCACTGCCCTTACTTCATGTCAAAAGCATGGCAGCAAACATTTTCATCCAATTGGTGTGGAATGAGCTTTCACCCCCATCCGACAAATAAAAGGCATTTTCCCCATATAAAATGTTATTTTTTTTTTAAAAAGCATTAATTGAACCCGTATGAATGAAAGTTCATGAAGCTGTGACAGGGTGCTCAAATTGCTACCTGATTGATTTCCTTTTGAAGTTGTACAACCATTTTTTAAGTTTGGTGCTTCATGGGGACAGTACTCAATGCTTCTGCATCTCCCACTAAGGACCGTTAGGAAGCAAGATCCTGACTTGGGGTAAGAGGTGGAAGTAGGCAGTAACAGGACTATTGAAGCAGAATTTTCAACTTTGAATGCTTTGAGATAAACCCTTTAAGTTTCAAGATCATGTGCCACTGACAGCAGTATCATTTTGCCTTCTTGTCTGGCTAATGCCTTGAAATGTACAGGTCAAATTAAAATTTCTATGTAATGAATTTCATTTCCACATGAATCTCTGAATTATTAATTCTCAATTAATGTGACCCTTCAAAGCGTGCTCATTTACAAAAGGAAACCAGTATACGATTAAGGGAGGATCTTTTATACCAATTTGTAGCATAGTTATTGAAGAATAGATTATGTTATGGCTCTGAACATTTAAATTGTCACCTGAAGCCATCAGATTTTTCGTTTACACTGAGCTGCATTATAAATTTTACAGTTTAGCTACTTAAAGAACGTTTTAGTGAATATTTCCCTTTCTTTGCTAGAACTGAAAAGCTAAAACTCTTTTGTTCTCTCTTAGATCCTATGTTTGTGGTTTCACAGCTGAAGGTGAAGATCTTCACTTCCCCTTTGGGACCGACCAGGCGTGAAGACAAATATATGTATTTTGATTTTCCTCAACCTCTACCAGTGTGTGGAGATATTAAAGTGGAATTCTTCCACAAACAGAACAAGATGATGAAAAAGGTTTGTTTTCACTAGATCTGGAGCCATTTTAATAGAACTAAGAGTGTAAATATCTTGGTATACAGCAAGGACACAAGCTTTAGTCTGTAAAGTGCAGTGCAAGAGGAAGTCTTGCCTTCAGTAACCTTTTTGAAAAAAATGAGCAGAAATGTAAAGAATAATAACACTTGACTAATTTCAACTGTTTGATTTCCACTCCCGATATTCCATCACCAAAGGCATTCAACAGTCAAACACAACACTAACTGAGATTGAATCTATTTTGCAAACAATGTGTACAAATTATAAAAACAAAATACTATAGGTGCTGGAAATCTGAAATGAGAACAGAAAACTATGGAACTACTCAGCCGGGTTGGTAGCATCTGTAGAGTGAGAAACGGTTGACGTTTCAGGTCAATGACTTTTCATCAGAACGTATTAAAGTATATCCAGTTAATTGTTGCTGCACATCTGTTTAACTCCTGGGGTGCTACAATGACAAGAACAGGCCATTGTAAAGTTTTGTCTCAAACATTGTCTAGCATAAACTTTCATAATGAAAATGTGCCCTTGCCTATTATAGTTCTACTATTGTACAATGAAGCCTGTACAACTAAAGCTAAAATCTGCTTGCAGTGTCTTTTCTTGCAATTTCGTCCCTTCTGTATTTACGTTTAACTGTAATGTTATTTAACTGTTGCTCTGAATACATTATAACATGTTTTTCAAAAAAGAAAAACACTTATCTGCATTCTTTTACTTTCCTTAATAAACTAACCATTTTGGAAGCATGAATCACATTGACAAAATGGCTTTTGATGAAAACTAACTCAACATCTGAGTTTTAAGTTACTTGTGACCTAGAACTGTGAAAATTGTTATGGTCATATAAGCAAACAGGTCAATTTGAGATATGATATTTACGTGCCAAATAGAGGAATGTCATTCCTTGATAAGTTGCCCCATCCTGTTTATCGCAATCAGATGAAATGGCTCCTACACATGTAAGAATTAAAGTATAAATATTTCCAAACCACTAATCGGTTTTGGGTATCAGCTTAAATCCTGGTGCAGCAAATTAAATCTTTGACATGATCAAAAATGAAGGATAATAGATTTTCAAATGTTTGGACAAGTTGTAATATGCTTTTAGAGTGTATTAGTCAACCAATTTTAGTTAATTTCTAGTGTCTTCTATTGTCACCATTACACCTGGCGGGTTATCATCTGACTTTGTTTTGCATGACTGGATGGGTTTTTATAATAAGGAAAATTAAAACTTAATACTTCAGGTTTACGGTTGTATGTATAATGTTTCTGTGCAATAAATAGGAGAACTGGGTACTGAAATGAGTCATACACAGGACTTTAGTCTTGGTACCTGGGTTCAAAGTAATAGGATGACAGCCTCTTCTTTTAGCTTGCTAGTAACCATAAAACTGCTAAAATATATAAGCACAGAAGTAGGCCATTCGATCTATCAGGTCTGCTTTGCCTGATTGCTTGAACAATATATTACTAATATTGGTGCCCTGCTATCTCCTTGTAACCTTATATCTTCCTCTGCTTCAAACCTCTATTAAATTTCCTCTTGGCTTTCTCTGCTTCATTGGAAATACTCCTAATATCTCAAGTCTCCTCATAACTGTAGTCTCATTCCTGATGATCTGTATCTATACTATAAACTCTTGCTTTTATTTCCTTTCTGTAACATATGTACATGTCTGTTTTCGCTAAACTGATTGTCCTCCTTGCTGTTTGCCAAGCCACCTGCTCTTATGTAATCAGTAAATTTCAATTTAGTACTTGACATGCCCCAGTTCAAATCATCGGTTATATTGAAAACCAATGAGGGCCCAACACTGACCCACTTCTAACCCTCCAACTTCTCCAATTCAAGCAACAGCCATTAACTTTAAATTTAAATTGGGTCCTTAAATAAGTTTTGGCATGCATTATCCAGTTTCTTGTAGCTGTAGAACAAACAGCTCAAAATTTAGCACTTGCAATCATTGATGCCACAGGGAAGCTGATACAGGAAATGGAAAAAAGATGGGTGCTCTTGAGGTTGGGACTATTGACTGGTTGGAAGTTTGCATCTAACTGCTTTGCTGGAGCTGGGAGTGCTTAATGCTGATCCTGGGTGTCTGAAATGAAAAGTATTCCATTCTTCAACACTAACATACCTCAACTAATTTACGCAATCAGCTTTTTTGTGAGGTGTATAGGCTGATAATATAGAATATCGCAGTCAAAATTGCCAGGTGTAGCTTGCCTTCCACTCAGCATCGTTATAGTTCGTAAGAATAATATGAAAATTAAGTTGAGGACCAGCAGCGTTAAATTTATTTATCATAGTTTGGTGCTGTTCTGAAAACAGTTTAGTGGCCATAGCTGGCTACTACCTTCTATAGAAGAGAATTTCTCTGCTATGTTCAACAAAACTGCAAAAGCATCATTTACAAATTGGTTTTATTTATGAATGTTTTCTATACACATAGTATACAGAGGGAATCCTTCACCATGGCACTTACTGATAATTTTAATTGATTCTATGACTTATGTAATTGACCTAAACAAGGAATCTAATTTTGTAACTTTTATTTGCAATTTGGAATTGGTGTGAGGGTTAGGTGGGTGCATAATATATTAATCTGACAGTTTTTATATTTTCCCTACCATGTAAGCTGCTTATCAACAGGAAGAAGGAAAAAGGTTTTCATTTTTTGTTCATCAGTTGTCTTACTCCCAATCTGAAGACATTGCTGAAGTGCCATTCCACAAGCACAGATTCCTGAGATAATTCACCCAATTGCCTATTAGTCATGTGCAGTTCTGTGCCTTGAGTCTCAGCAGGCCATTTGAATGCAAGAGGTTCATATTTGTGCTTAATCTTTTTTTTCCCCCCAATGCCCATACCTATGCCTTTTCAGTAAAAGTTGCTGGATAGCAGTTGGGAGTGGTGCTGGATGATTTTCTCTTCCTTAACCTTGATCCACTGAGGTATACTGTAGTACCTCTGACACCTTTTTGGCTGAGATCAGCTAACTTGACACAGAGTGAAAGTTGAATCTAGCTGGGTAACTTGGTAATACACTTGCTGAGCTTTTGAGGAAATGTTTTGGATTGGTTCCTTTATTTTGCTTGCAATCCCCCATTTCATCAGTTCCTCATTACTTAAAACAATCAAAAGTACTGTTTTGTTTTGCTCCTCCTTTCCTTGCATTTTCTCTCCTCCAGGACATGCAGCATCTGCAGCCAATCTTCTACCAGGTCTGTATGAGTACATTTTAATTCATTACAGCACTTTAAAATTTCAGTTAGTAACTCTTTCAATCATTTATGCCTGGTTTTAATTGTTCTATTCCTAATAGCCAGATGCATTTTTCTTTGGTGCCTTTCCCCAGTGCAGTAAGAAAATTTATTCAGACATCTAAAAGATGTGCAATCATTATCTACTTCCCACACTTTCGGAAGCCGAAATTGCCCTTTGGAAACAGTATTTAATACTTTTTTGAATTCAACTTGAGAATTGAGCTTCAGAGCTTACGTAGAGCAAGTTATTAAGTATGCAAGAAATTTGCCTCTCGTATATTGCCAACATCTTGAACAGGATTCAAACATGGTTTTCCTCTCAAATCCTTCTTCCTCACCACCTAACAGACCAGTGATTGCCCCACTGCTTCTGTATCACTGCTGGGTCTTTTTTTAAGGCTAAGGACTCAATATTGGGATCGCATTCAGCCAGAGTATGGCTTAAATGGAGCAAACTATTTCTTATAATGGAGACCGGACTCTATTAATATTAAATGAGATTTATGGGTTATTTTCTTTTCTTCAGGATAAAATGTTCCATTTCTGGATAAATACGTTCTTCATCCCACAACCAAATGAGAACTTAGATAAAGTAGAAAATGGCAGCATAGTTACAGACAAGGATGACGATGGTTGGCGTACAGATAATGACAAGGAATATCTGGCCCTCACATTGACTAAAAATGAACTTGACAAGGCAAATAAAGACAAGGCCAACAGATACTTCTCACCAAATTTCAAGGTCAGTAAATAGTTCTGTATAAAATGTAGAAAATGGAAAGTGTAATATTATACTTTTATTGAACTTTGCAGTTGGTGCCAAATGATTTTGTACTTATTAATATAGAAACCTCTTGTGTTTTAGTAGCTTGTTGACCATTGGTTACTGAATACCTGATCTTTTTGAATTTGTAGAATCTTGGCTCATCATTTTAGATTTTTGGTACGAAACTGATATTCTAAGATCAGCCTAATTTTGTAGTTTTGTGTCTTATCTGCCAGGATTATTTTTCTTGCAGAAATCACTCATTACCTAGTAATGTATGCACCAGGTAACAGGACAGGAAATGAATAAATTCTTAACCACAAAAGTAGTAGGGTTATTCTTTTGCTATTAATTGTATGATCAGTTGGTTGGCACCTCCATGGTGAGTGTTTGTGTGGAATTGTACTAGATAAATCAGTTTTGGCCACATATGGGATTATTGAAGAATGATTCTTGTTAATCCCTGACCAAGTAAAAACTGCAAGCTTTCAATATCACTACTTATCTGTTTTGCAATTTCCTTTGAGCACATATCACAAACTTGAAACTTTAGGTGTTTGTTTATGCTATATTAATTTTCTCAATTGCTCTCCACTGAAAATAGTAAGTAGGCATCACAATTACTGTTAAAGAGTCATACGGACTCGAAACGTTAACTGTGTTCCTCTCCGCAGATGCTGCCAGACCTGCTGAGTTTTTCCAGGTATTTTTATTTTTGTTTTTGTTTTGGATTTCCAGCATCTGCAGTTTTTTGCTTTTATCACAATTACTTGCATTGTCCTGGAATTTTGGTTTGTTCCAACAAAATTCACTATGCTTTTCTGCCACATGCTTTTTAGCCTCTTAGTAAATTGAGAAATTAGCCACTCAACTTGATGTTAACTATTCCATATAGATTATTCGTTCACAAAGCTCATATACATTTGTACAGCTCTTGGGGCCATTAGAAATTTAATTTTGTTGTACATTGATTTGCACTTAATAAATAACTTACGATTTAAGGACAATTTTCAGACACTTGCAAGCTTTTTCAGTCTGTAAATGATCTCAAATACTTGGAAGGGTGATTTTTGTCTGGTATCCCATTCCAATGTATTTGCTAACTGTAGAAAATAGTTAAATCTCTTGCATCTAGTACACAGGGAAAATATGTGTCACTCTTGAAAGTGTTGCTTGTTAGACATGTCTGTTGCAATTGTACCTGATTGAATCAGTATCATATGAAAAAGGAACAAATCATGTCAAATCATTAACTCATGTTGATATCCTCAAATGGAGTATGAATTCTTCACAATTCTGAAGTCTCAACTATAAAACAACAACAATTGTAAAACTAGCTAACCATAATCAAATTATTCAAAATGTAATTCAGCCACCATCTTGACTTGTGCTAAATATGCAGTCGAGGAGTTTCCAAGCTTTTTGTCTGTGAAGTGCATAGGTAAAAATCATAGAGCGTCATTGCAACACATAAAATTAAAATTAATGTTCCCAAAAATGTACCTATATCTCAAGCTGCCGATTCATAGTCTTCCTTCTGTGCTGTAAGATCCTATGCTTCTATCATGCCGTTTATCGGCTCTTTGGAAAAGCTATCCAGTTAGTCCCACTCCCCTTCTCTTTCCCCATACCTCTGCAAGTTTTCCCTTTTCAAGCTATATAACTATTGAATCTGCTCCCATCACCTTTTCAGTTAGTCCATTCCAGGTCGTCATAACTCACTGCGCAAAATAGAGACATCTTCATCTCTTCCCTCTTCCCTGCTTTTTTGCCAATTGTCTTAAAATAGTTACAGATCTTGGTATTCTACATTAGGTTTAACCACCAATGAGAAAACACAAAGAATTGGCCTTTCTTTAACTGCAAGTTCACAAAATTCGAACAGAACAAACCAGTGAAAAAGAAATAGAAGTGCAAATAAAACCAAGGTGATCAGGTGCCCTGGACCAGCTTTTTAGGACTATTATGCGATTACACAGAGGCAATTCCAATATGGCTGTATAAATTATCATTGAAAACATAAAAGTACAATAAACTAAGTTCCATAAAATAAAAACACTAAACTATCATCCACAAAATATCGTCCTCAAGGCCTTCTTTCACTGGCTAAGTTGCGATAAAGTCTAACGTTTCATTGTTTCACTAAACTGTGCCTAACTAAAAAGGCTGAACCAAGTAATAAATATCCAGAATGAACCATAATAACTCTGCATACACCAATTTGATGGACTGGAACCTTTGGAATGCAGCTTAAGGTGACTACCTATTATGCCTCATGTCACATTTATATTGAGGAGGGGCTCACAAATGTCAAGCTCAGTGCTGTCGATCATGAATGTCAATAAAATTCTTCTACTTTCAAGACACTCCTGTTTTTTTCTGAGAAATTGATGTTGGGTGGTAGAAAATTCTCACCTGCATTTAGATTTTTGGCATCTTCCACCCGCTTTAAGCTGGCAAGCCCCTACCTTTTCTGAGATGCAGGATTTTTTTTAGTCTAACTTAAAATGCAATTAGTGCAGTGGGACCAGAGAGCAACGGATGTTCAACCTAGCTCAAAAAGGAAGAGTAGAATACAGTAGGGAACTATAGATGAGTTAGTCTAATATCATTTGCAGATAACCTTTCATTGGAGATAAAGTTAGTAAACATTTAGAAATTTATGGATTAACCAATTTAGATAACATGATGTGCTTGACAAAGTTAGCTGTTTGAAAAGGCTAATTGGATAGAGACAGGGACTGTAGTACGTGTAGTGTATGTGAATTTTCAAAGGCATTTGACAAAGTCTCTCAAAAGACATTATTAAAATATTTCATGCATATAATATAAGAGCAAGCACAGGCAGCTTGGATACAAAATTAGTTGACAAACAGGAAACAGAGCTTAGGGCAAATGGGTATTGCCTGAATTTACAGAGGCATTGGAAATGGTTTCCCAAGGGTCCATGCTAGATCCATTTTTATGCTGTGCACATAGAGGCCAGAATTTTACACCCCAGTTGGCAGCGGGCATCATGGCAGGTGGGGGGAAACAATATAACAGGAAGGCCAAAAATTGGTTTCATGTTGTTGTGAAACCAGTTAGCCATTCCTCGCCGCCCCACAATGGCGTCTTTCCTGCCATCCAACATCGGGAACCTAATTTCAGTACATTTGCATCTCATCATCTTGCCTGCTCGCTGGAATCAGCCCTCCATGTCATATTTACCACACACATCAGCGGGAAAACATGCCAGCCCAGAACACGTTTGGACAAGTGTGACATGCAGAAGTTGGGACTTAGCATTAGGGCCTTGCTCACATCGCAGACATCCGAGGAGCAGAAGATGCTGGAGCCCTGCAGCTACCGGACCATGATGGAACATGTGCATCGCATGCTGTGTGGATTCACATGGACATGGCTCTGTTGTGAAGCAGCTTACTAATGGTAAGAGGTCTCATTTGATGTCTGGGGTCTGCTTCAGGACATCACGGCCTTGGCCATTGGCTGCTTTGGATGATTGGCGAGTCGGGGGGTGGGGGGAGAGGAAGGTCTAGGTTTGATTAGGCGAGGGAGATGTACTTGGGGTTGGGGGGCTGGAGGAGATGAGGTGGGGAGGGAGTACAGGGGGAGGAGGGTGTAACGGGGGAGAATGCAGAAACTAGGGAGGTAGGTGTCGGGGTAGGAAGATGTGAGGGAAGGAGTGGAGGTTGGGTTGAGGAGGGGAGGGGTCTGGAGCGGGGAGGGTTCTGGAGCGGGATGGGGAGGGATCTGGAGGGGAAGATGTTTGTAGGAGGGGAGGTGTCGGGAGGTGGGAGCAGAGGGGAGGGGAGCAGAGGGGGATGGGGAGAGGGGAGCAGAGAGGGGATGGGGAGAGGGGAGCAGAGGGGGGGGAAGGGAGGGATGGGGAGGAGTCGGGAGGAGCGGTGGGGTCTTGACGGGGCGCGTCTGGAGAGGAGGGCGTTGGGGGGAGTAGTCCGGAGGGGGGAATGGTTGGGAGGGGAGGATGGGGTGGGGAGGGAGAGGATTGGTTGGGAAGGGGGAGGGAAGGCAGGGTATGGTCTGGAGGGAAGGGATGGGTCTGGAGAGGGGGGAGGGGAGGAATCTGGAGGGGAAGGGAGGGATCTGAAGGGGGTTGGGGAGGAGCCTGGAGGCTAGGAGTCTGGAGGGGAGAAGACATGATGGGGAGGGGAGAAGTCTGGAGGGGAAGAGTCAGAAGGGGGAAGGGAAAGAGTCAGGAGTGGGGGAGTACTGGATGAGGGGGCGGGGATGTCCAGGTGAACGTGCAAGGGAGGGGTCTGTGGTGTCAATTACTGCTTCCTGGAGAGCGAACTGAGGGGTGGACGTGCTTGAGGGAATGGTGAATATGGGGGGCCACAGAGTGAGCCGAAAGGGTTGGAGGGTGTGGGTGCATGGTAGCGGTAGAAGGGACGGTGAGGATGGTTGATGGGGATTTGGAGGCAGATAAACAACCCCTTGGGTGGGAAGGAGATCAGGGAGGTCAATGTGGATAGAATAGAATTCTCAGGAAGGTGGGGTAGGTGCACGTTCACCTGGACATCCTGGAGAGAAAAGGGTTCTGGTTGGTAGGTGATGGTGGGGAGGTGGAAGGTGATGCCGGGGGGGAGGGGGTCAACAGTGATGGGGGAAAGGACATGGGTGACTGGAGGAGGAGAAAGTACAGGAGAGCTGAGTAGAAACTTCACAACTACCACGATTGTCGAAATCAAAAGTGAGCGGAACCTCGTGTTGGTTGGGCACAGGTGCTGCAAGGGAGGGCAATAAGTGGGTGGGTGGAGATGCAGGTCAGCTCAGATGGACAGCTGAAAGAGAACCCCAGCAGGCAGCATTCAAAATGTTCAGGACATAGAGATGAGTTTGATGGAGGAAGTCTCCACATCTGTGGGAGAATGCTTGCACAAGGCTCCAAAAGGACCTGCCACACACGCACACATACACTTCTCCCTCCAGAGTCACTCATAGTCTGGCTGTGTGCAGTTGAACTGCTAGTAGGGGGGATGCAGGGGGAGGACTTGGGAAGCCTGTAAATGAAGCTGAAAGACTCCATTAGATATTATTCAGTGAAAATGAATATATTTTCAGATTATAAAGTGACAGAATGTGTTCACTCTTGTGATCAGAAATTCTTAACTTTTCTAGGCCCACTACTTCTTATAGGTACTGCCCTGACATCTACGGACACGGTGGAGACAGTCTGTGCAATGGTTGACCATGTTGCCTCTGATGACTTTGGCATAGTCCTCTGGAGAGCTGATGCCTTGAGAACCCCGGCTTGCTTTGGCTATCCTCCTGTGGGCCAGCTGTTCCCTCTGGGGTGACAGAGGGCGAGTTTGAGGGGGTCACAGGCAAAGGGTATTCAGAGGCAGAGGACAGTCTCTGAGATTCCTGAGTGGATGACCCAGGGGCGTCCAGCTGCAGTTCCTCCTGCCTTCAGGTGCCCGAGGGCCCCGGTCTGACTTCTTGAGAGGAAGGAGCACCTGGTGGAAAGTTGATGTGCCCTGTTTCCCCTCGCATTGCCACTGCAAGAACTCGCCCATGGCAACCGTGATGGAGTGCAGGTCAGCTTGCTTCTCAATGTTCTGTTGGACCGGGGTCTCCATAGTGTCTGTCATCCTTCCCATGGAGACCTCCACACGCACACTTGTGGGCACTATTTCATCAGAGAGCAAGCGGACACACTCCTCCGACTCGCGAGCTGCTCTGTTGAGTGCTTCCAACAGCTCTGCATGATGTTTTCCAGCCTTCTGCTGACTCTCCATGATGAGTTGGAAGGCCGAATCCAGAGGCTCATCATCTGACTCGGACCTCACAGATGCCTCTTCCCCAGCATTCCTCCAAGTGTCAGGGTGCTTGGCTAAATCTGCCCCCTCCTGCTGCAGACATGTGACCACCAGATTGTGAGCCCGAGCCTGCTCTAAATCTAGGTTCCACTGAGGTGTGTATCTCTGCGCTGGTGGAAGGTGTGGGTAAGTACTGTGGAAGATCTTTCAGGCTTCTTATTTCCAGCTTTTCAATGGTGGAGGTGAAGACCTGTATGGAGCTCAGGGACTGGCTGGCTGAGGGTGTCAGTCGGTTGGCAGAGCTCCCTGTCAACCAAAGTAGAGATAATTAGTGCATGGCAGCAGAGTCAAAACCATGAGAGAGAGCACTCTTAGCTGCGTTGAGAGAGAGATGATATGGTGCGGGATTCTCACATGGGGGTGTTCACTGCTGACCTCACTGTCACCGCAGGCACGTACCATCTCCAAACCAGTCAGTATGATTGCATGCTCTCAAAGTGAGTGTGGGGCTTAATGTGGGCCTCTCCACCTCCCCCCGGTCTGGGGCCTCTCCACCACCTCCCCCTGGTCTGGGGCCTCTTTGGCCACCTCTTCCCCCGCCCTGGGGCCTCTCCATGTTGTTGTGAGTCAGCTTCTTCTGCATGAAAACAGATGGAGTGAGTGTGAGCAGGATGCGTGGCACCGCGTGGAATGTTTACATGGTGAGCAGAGACATGGATGGGACGAGGATGCGAGCTCCAGAAGATATGAGCCTGATGGAGGTGTGAAGGCGTGTGTGAGATGTAGTGGTGTCCCTTGAGGTGCGAATCCCTGTGGATGTGTGATAGGTTTGACAGTGAGAGAGTTGAAAGTGATGAGATGGTTGACTCACCCTGGTGGAACAGATGAGAGCAAACACCCTCTTCCTGCACTGAATTGTTGACTTCCTCTGTGCTCCAATGGCACTGAACACCGCTGCCAGCACCACCTCCCAGGCCAGATTGGTGACTCTGGTGGACCTCCTTCGGCCAGAGTGGGGGTAGAGGACATTGCAGCAGCCTTCCACTGCATCCAGCAGGCGTAACTAAACTTGGGGGTTGCCATCTTCTTTGCTTTCGGGGCCATCTGTTGCCTGGTGCAGTCCTGGTCTGAAGACTTGAAGTAGGCATGCACACTGGTGCTTTTTAAATATGGCACCCAGAGCGAGGAAGCACTGAGGTCATGACATGGTGGGCATATCCGAGCTTACCCGCCAGTGAGTCAGTGTGTTCCCCGCGAATGCATAATTAATGAGGTGGAATGGGATGATACGGCTCAAGAAGCCACCATTGCGACTGGCAGGTAAAATGTACTTTTCCCTGCCCGCTACCACACTTTGTGCAAATCTGGAACGATTCCGCCCATAGATTTGGATTTGGATATCGGGAGTACAATCTCAAAATTTGAAAATGACACAAGAACAGGAGTTTTGGCAAACAGTGAAAAACTACGTAAAAGGCTTCAAGAAGAATGTTTAGCCAATGGGCAGAAAGGTGGCTTTGCGGTTGAATGTGGATTGTGTGACAGTATCTTTTGGGAGAAACTACAAGTAAAAGGAGTATGTGAGCTTCCAACTATATATTCGCTCCGTCACCAAGGCCACCTAATTCCACCTCTATGACATTGCCCATCTCTGCCGCAGTTCAGGTTCATTTGTGGAAACCCTCATCCATGCCTTTGTTATCTCTAGACAGGACTATTCCAATGCTTTACTGGCCAAGCTTCCATCCTCCACCCTCTACAAAATTAGCTCATCCATGTTGCCCATATCCTAACTCAGACCAAGTCCCATTTGCCCATCACCGCTGTACTGTCCAATGTTGGCTCCTGGTCTGGTAATGCCTCGATTTTAAAATTCCCGTCCTTGTTTTCAAATCCCTCCTGGGCCTCACCCCTCCCTATCTTTGTAACATCTTCAAACTCTCTCAAGATCTCGCCTCTCCTATTCTGTCCCCAATTTTAATCGTTCCATTATTGGCAGCCATATCTTCAGCTGACTCGGCCCTAATATCTGGAATTCCTACCCCTCCTTCTTTAACACACTCCTTAAAAACTAACTCATGGCCAAGCATTTTGGTCATCTATCCTAATTTCTCCTTACATGGCACAGTTTCAAATTTTATTTGATAATGCTCCTTTGAAGGACATTACATTATAAACACTTATATAAATGCAAGCCATTATATTAATGGAAGGAGACTTATGGGTGTGGATAAACAGTGACACTTTGGGCTCACAAACGTAATTCCTTGAATTAAGAATGCAGAAAAATAAAGGCAAAATTGAAGCAGAGACTTATGAGTGAAAAGGGAGCAGTGAGATTAGTTTTTGATTATAACGGCCCTTTGGTAGAGCAAACATAATGACCTGTTTCTTCTGTTTCTGTGCAGTGGATTTCTGTGGTTCTGTAGATTTGCAGATATAACACCTCTTTACATCTCGAGATAAAGATCCTCCTTATATTACGTACCTCCTTGTAACATGAAGGAAATTTTCATAATTGTACATTTGATCCATTTAAAAATTAATATGGCATATTAAAAAAATATCCTATTCAGTAATTAAGCATTGTCACAATTTGTTTTCAACTTCAGTTGACAATTATCCAATAGGCCTTATCTGTGATAGATTCTTATGGCTTCGTAAAGCTGATAAAATACATTTTCAGCTATTCATTTGAGCTTGGAACCTGGAATTACTTTTCCTGACTTCTCTCTTCAAGCATCCTAGAAACAGTTTTTAATAGTATTAACACAATAAAGTCTTTATTACCTGTGTAAATTTCTATACTGCCATCATGGCCCCTTTTAAGAGTTTGATAATGGATAAGAACTATATTTATCAGGCAGTCTTCACATTTTATGGCTTGTGACAATCTAATTCTGAACTACACCTTGGTTTTTCTCCTGTCAGTGACATTTCTTTTATGCACAGAGAAACATTTAACAGCTCTGGTTTTATGTTATGTTTTGCCGTGCTTTTCTGTACAGTTTGCCTTAGTTTACTATTTTCTTGGTTTACAAAGTGATTGCTGCATGACATTGTTAGTTGGTTAATTAAGAGCTCCAGAGCCTGAGCTAGATTTTTATATGGATAGATTAATAGTCTTGCTATGACATGGCTTGAGAGCTCGAAGTTTTTCCTGTCTCCACGTTGGAAAGAAATTATTTTGACCAGACTGCTCTTGAGATCCAGCTAAAAAAGAGCATTCAAAATCAAATCAGACTGTCCTGACTGATGATTTAGAAAGTATAACCTTATTGGGTTTGGGGAGAAGTTCTTCCACTTTACATTCTATTTACAAGACCAACCGGCAGGCAGGATAAAATAATAGCTGACAAAATGACTGTTGTACAACTGAGGTAAACCTTGGCAGTTATGCTGTCATCAATTAAAATTCTGATTTTGCCAATACTCATCCAGAATTCAGATTTGGCAAGGATTCTTTAGCAAATAATGAGCTGATGATATCAGGAGCCCTCCCATTAACATGATTCCCCAAAGCTTGTGAACAGTTTAATAGAGGATTCTCTTCTTCTGAGGTTCCTCAAACAAAGCTTTCATCCCACAGCTATATAGCAGTAGCCTTCACATAAGTTTGCAGTTGCAGAGGTACAGACTGCTCTTAGCAAGCAGGGCTCTGACATAAAAAATGGTGACGCTGCTAAACCATCTGAGGTTGCTAGATTATTGTGTTTTTTCTAGTGCAATGAAGATGGTGATTATTTACCTTTAATTCAAGAGGGAAGCCTAGGGATCTGCAAGGGGGAGAGACATCCCTGTAGATTCCTGAGAACATTCCAGTACTTGTAAGTGAAAATTCTGTCCATTGTTGACATTTTCCATCCCTGGATTTTTCCCTTTTCACCACTTATGTGGACATCCATTGGATTGCTTAAAGAATTTGTCTTCATCTGGATCTGAGATTATATGGGGCAGTTTAGTTACTTAAGTTATCAAAGTTTCCAAACTTTTAGAGTTAACTTTCAGGATGCAAGAATGTTTTGGAAAACCACAATTAATTGCCATGCTACATGATTTGAATTTCAGATTAAGGAATCATAATTTGTTGGGTTAGGATTTTTAATGTTGGAATCCTGTTACAATGCCGTGTATGTTTTAGTTTGTAAGTGAGAGCAACTGTTACTAATTGGGGAAAGATTAGGGAATTATTCTTAAGTATATAAGAACTGGTTTGCACCAGTGTTGGGCGAGGGGGGGGAGGTGGGCGAGCGGTGGGGGTAAGAGGACTGCCTATGCTCTGTGGTTTTGTGAATATACCTATGTTAAGGAAAGGACTGGCTCTGGATTCATCCTTTACTCAATGTCCCAACAGTGACTTTAACAAAGATACAGAATCTCTCACCAACCTGCCTAAACTACTGGTAAATCATATTTTAACTAAGTAGAGAACTTCTTTTTTTAAAAAAAAGCATTGAAACTATCTTTTCCAAAGATGGCATCCCTGACACTCATGATTTGCCATAATTTTTTCGTGTTAAGGAGATTGGCAAAAGAATCACGATTGTTTCCACCTCGCCTCCCTCCACCTCTCCGCCATCGCATCTCCTCTTCCACCTCCTACCCTGCTCCCGCCCCACCACTATCACTACTCAACCTTGCCATCTTTCCTTACCACCCCTCACTTCACCAAGAAAATCAAGTGAGGATAGGAAACCCAATATGGCTATAGCTGCCATCAACTTTTCTCCATAACATTAATACATAGAAAATCAGGAAATATTCCCTTATGGCCTAGAGTACTGATACTAGTTGCACTGTGGAGTGGGGTGGCTAAAATCAGGAAACTCAGCACAGACCTCTGATTAACCTGGGACCATACTAGTCTTTATGGCACCTGCCAGTTCATTTTTCCACAGGGCCATCAAGGAGCTACAATGGAGATCTCTATTTCAAGGAATCATTTGTTTTTCTGGTGATAGCATCTTGGATAAACCCATCATTGAATAGATTTGTGATTTTGTTTTTTTAGTTGTAACTGATCCAGATTCTCTTGGGCAAAAATGGAGCCATTCTCGCATATTTTTTAACTTAGTCTGACAGTTCCAAACTGATCAAATTATTGCTGCCCTAATATTCGGTCACTGTCCCTCATCTCTAATTGTTCATATTACTTTTGGTTTAATTCATTTGAATGTTGTGATTGATTGATTGAATGAGGAAGAGCATTAACTGCCTAATTTGTATTGTATTGTATTCCTCTGAGAAATTCAGCTCCCATACAGTGCTCTTTATGACCTAGTATATATTAAAGCTTTGCATCTGTGTTCAATCTACTCTATTTAAACTTTGTCATTATCTTCATTGGTCAAGGACTGAACTGTAATTCAGAATTAAGCCCTTATGTATAGAAGATATGGGAAAATCATTTAACTAGCTTTGCTGGTACAAAGCAGTTAGTGTCCTAAGTTACTTTCTTACTTGTAACTAAGTTACTTTGTTTAGAATCTTCCTTTATGAAGATTGCTTTACATTCAAAGATTAAGGAAGGTTGAAGGTGTTTCTTAAATTCAATATCCAAGAAATATACAGAATATTTTCTGAAATGCCATGTTTTTCTGTTTAGTTCCATAAAGAATTATTACTCGAGTATACATTACACAATACTTCCAAGCCATGCATAGTAATTTTTACATGTGGGTGAGTCCAGAACAATGGGGCATAAATATGTTGGCCACTATCAGGTTAAATAAGGGATTTCATTTCAGAGAGTGATGAGAGTGTGCATTGTGCTGCCAGCTGGAACTGTTGACCCATTTAAGGGGAGGCTTGATTTGTACAGGTGGGGAAAAAAGAATACTGCAAAATGGAGGCAGGGTGGAAAATGTAATTACTCTGGGAGGATGCAGTGGATTTTAACCACTGACACATTGGACCAAACTGTATGTTTCTGTGCAGTAATTCTATATATGTAGTTGACACCATAATCATTTTATATTTCTTTTATTGTTTGGAATGTATTTATTGCATATCTCGGTGTGCTCGAATACTTTATGTCAACACATGGTGTGGAACTGCATTCATACATAGGCCTGACCAAGTGAGGATGGCAGTTGGGTTTCTGTGACATAAGGGAAAATTCTCATGGTCATTTTCTGGTGATGGCCTGCAAATCACCAGATTTTTTTGAATTTGGCTTTACAGCAGGGTGGGATTCGAAATTTCAACCTCTGGATTGTTAGGCCAGTACCAACCACTGGGCTACTCATTTACAAACTTGTTCCACCACACTGTTGTTCTGTATCAAACACTGCCACAATAATATAATCCATGTCTGATAAAACTGTACGTGCATTTACTACTGTACTCATTTGACATTTAGCTGTTACCAGTTTTCTGCAGTTCAATTCAGATAATATTAGTTGTTTCTGGTCCTTACCTGACTTAACAGCTGGGACTTAAACAGCTTAGACTACCGTTCCTGGATTTGTGCATATTGTGTACCCTTGTGATTTTATTTAAATGTGCGGAGCATACTATTTTGAAGTAAGAATATTATGGTTTTATACCTGTAATGCCAGATTGAAAGTGCATTCAAGTTCAAGCTTCAAAGGGACATTCTGTCACTTGAACACCTTTTGATCTACCTGTCTAAAATAGCTAGAGGATTACAGTAGTACAATATTTATTATAGATTTGTAGGACGATTCATTACACTAAAGAGCACGGTGTCTTTCTTACAAATTAATTCAAAAAAGTGCTGAAAATTGATGTGATATACCCGATGTGTAATTATTTTATACTTTTTTTTTTAACTATGCAGGTGAAGCTGTTATTCACAAAAACGGTAGAGGAACGACAACAGCATCCCATGGGCAATAGTTCAACCACAGTAACGCCAGATGTTAGTGATAATGAACCAGAGGACTATAGATACTCGGACACCACTGACTCTGACCCAGAGAATGAACCTTTTGATGAAGATCAGCATACACAGATAACAAAAGTCTGAAATATTTTTATGGGAAAATTAAAACTGCGAGAAAAAGGAAACAAACTTGAATAAACTGAAAGCAAGTACCTTTTTTAATGGCAATAGGACAATGTGTCAAGTAAAATGCTACACCAATTATAGGAACAATGATCTTTTCCTGACCAATGTTGTTTAGCCCCATATACACATCATCGAGGTTTTGACACTGTTGTCCAATGAAAAGAGATTGCGTAGATATGTTATATGTATACATTTTTGTGTGTCAAATGGCACATAAAAACGCAATCAGGAAAAAGAGGCACTTTCCCATTTAATTCCAGTTTTATAAAAAGTGGAGACAGATCTGGTGTGTACGTAGGGAATTTTTTCCTTTTGTGTTACGTTGCCAACAGTAGGTGCTAACTTACCTGTACAAAGGGTTTGTGCCCTGCCCCTTTAAATCCATCTAACAACAGATCAGTCTGTTATCAGCTAGGAGGATTTGTGAAAAGGTTTGCATAAAATGCATGTTTTGGGAAAAGGGATTAGAAAGGATGCACAGAAAGGAAAAAAAATCCATACTCTGGTTCCAGTACCACCTACAGCTCATTGCACCTTTCTAGAAGGCATTAAGCCTAGGAGATTGTGCAATCTGCTGCTACTGCTGCTTGCTTTTTGTGCTTTCAAAGCACACTGGTGCTAGAAAAGGCAGCTGGATTGAGGAATTCTTTCTGGGAGGAGGCTTGAACCTCAGATAAAATAAAAACAACTTACTGGCCCACAGATGTCCAGAATGTGGAGTCCATGTAGGGAAAATTTTCAAGTTTTTTCCTTCCTTTCTTAGGGGATGTTACAAGCTGGAGTCCCTTGGTAATAATGGCTTAATCTTATAAATGTGGCAGCATGCCCGCTCAAAGTTAAACAGTTAATGTAAAAAGGAGAATTTTACAATGATTTAATAAGTTAGCTAGAATTATTTTAATTGGTGCTGCTCCATTATGTCCTGTGTAACCAAGGCCAGTGCTTGAAGTTGATCACTCTTTTGTTAGTACTGTTTTGGACTTTAAGTCAGTATCTATATAAATTACCCTCATTACGTTTATGTAGTACTAGCTGTTTTATTTCTGTTGGCAAGATGCCTTCTTTCTCCAAATCTAGTATTGGCATATGATATGTGGTAAGGGAAAATTTGGATTGGGAGTATGCAGCATGTTTAGGTGATATGTGTCACATGCATAACGTATGTTGCGTGCAAGTAAACAGGGAAAACTGTTGCAACTGATGTTTCAACAGGGTAAGCAGGTTTTGACAAAAGGTCACAGTATGCACAGGATTTTAACATTAAAAATAAGAGATTTTGCATTCATATCTAGGAAGCTGTGTATACGTTACTCATCTGTAACAGCATGAAATGAAGTCTGGTGTGCTCTGTTGGTTAATGTGTTAAACCGGTAGTCGTCGTCATTTCCTGTAATTGTAGAAAAATAGAACTGCATACTCCCATGGGGCCCAGCCAAATGGAGTTACACAGACGTGGTAAAAGTCTGTTGTGAGAATCCCTTTGTGTCCTCTTTCAAGAGGGAAAAGTAGACTGTTATAGATGGGGAAAACTGTATTTTGCTGGAGGGTTATTGCATTAAATTGTATCTATTATTTTCTTTACTTCAGCACTAAATTTAATATGCTTGGCCATTTGGTGATGGACAACTACAATTACAAACATTACATCCAGTTTGGGCTGGAAGTAACTTCCCAAAACATTTAGTGTTGGTTAGTGTCTAGATGTTTCAGTTCTGGTGTCTGTCCTTGCTAAAAACCATGAATCTTTTAAATCTTTCTTTGTAGTGGCGCTTTAAAACTGTCCAAAAGCTAATGTGAAGAGCATGAGTTGTGCAGTGAAAGAGAAATGGACAATTGTAGCTCAAGAGGGAAGGAATATAGGTTTATAGATCAAATGACAAGCTTCTGTTGACAGTTTTCTTTTATTGATGGAACGTTCCTTTTAATGTTTTTTATTGATTCCCCCCCCCCCCCCCCCCCCGGGTCCCTTTCAAAATCCCTTCACTTCTGTTGCTCACAACTGAACATTTGAGACATGCCACTTTTGAAGAGTTTCCTTATGTATATCATCTTTCATAAAGACGTTTACCACTATATCTTTTTATATTGATAATAAAAGGAAATTTTGACAACCAGGAGCAGGCAATAAAAGCCAGTTTGTAAAAGGTGCACAAAAACAAGTGAAGGAAAACTTTCCTGCCTTACATGCCTTGGAAATACTTAGCTTGGCTTCAGGCAAAGTATTTATACAGCTTTATTTTCCCTTTAACATTAGGGGGCAAAGAGACGGCCCTTTCATCTTCAGGACACTGAAAATAAAATTCTCAGTGTCACTTGGAACGCTAAGGAGCCGGGGTAAGAGCAGCTGCATATTGTACCGGGCTTTTGCACTGTAAGAGTTTTTTCATTTTCTGTTGAAAATTGAGGGTGTATTGGGGTCCATAAACAACTTTTCCAAACCTTCTAAAGGCCTTGCATGCTGAAGGTGGGAAAGGTGGTAATAGTATGTTTTCATATTCTTGTATTGATACCATCCCTGTAGAGCCAGACATGCGTTACTTTGACTGAAAAAGTTGTCCAGTCTCTTTTTTTATTTATGACAGTATTCATAATTAGTCTGGTAAATACATTCTGTAGGTTATCTCTCTTGAGTTTCCAGACTATACGCTTAATAAAAAATTCTTTGGATGTGCAGCAGCTTAATGTCTGAAATTGTTTGTTGACAGCATCACTGTAAAGGAATTTACTTGGCCATCCTTAGTCATCTGTAGCCCCACTGAATTATATTTGCCACAGTAAATCTTAAAGGGCAGTTGCATGGGTGGCCTCAGGGGTCCTGCACTGTGGCACAAGATATGGGCTGAGTGGATTTCACAGGCAGCATCAAATATCCAAGTTTCAGCTTTAAAATATTCATAAGGTGCCAGTGTGAGAGTCCATGTCATTAGTAATACCAGATTTGTGCAATATGTTTAACAAAGCCTGTGGTTGCCACAAAGTGCCTCTTGTTTACTTAAAATACTGTTCAAAATTCTGTCATCATGCATGCAGATGGAAAAGGTGGAACTGTGCACTATAAAGGGGCTTCACTGCAGTGTAGGACAAAGCTGCCTGCTGCTCTGCCTGTTCAGATTTGGATTTCGTTTCATATAGAATATGTATACAAAAATATATTTTCAGCCTGTAAAACAGCCTTTTCCATTTCAGCCTGTTAAAGATACTATTGTGCTGTGCAGCTATTTGCTCTGTGTGTAATGCTATGCACTGAGAATACACAAAAAGTAAACCAACAAATGTAAATTGTACAGATTATTGATGCTCATAAAATCCGATGTCTATTTGTTATTGTATGTGTTGTTTGTTAACTACCCTTTATCTTACTGTTATAAACGCCACTTTAAAATGATTAAAGATTAAAGTCTCATTCTTGTCATTGTGCAGTGGTCATAGTATTTAACCTCAAGTGTTCCATCTTGAATGGTTATATTTGCCTTCATAATCCTGTCTTTGCTAAAATAATGTAATTTTGTGGTAGAAAGAGGACAAAAGTATTATACCTTAAGTACTATATCTTAAGATTTTAAATCTCTTTTACATACAAGGAATCTGAGTATCCACTGTTTTGATTGAGAAAATCTGATGGGTTTAATATGATAGAAAAATTACTTCGGTAACATGGCAGTTGTAGGTAAAAATGCCTACGAGTGCTGTGACCGGCATTACCAGCTTAAAATGACCAGTATTTTTCACCTTTACATCCAATCCACACCCCTTCCCCCACCCCCATTAATTTTTCCCACCGAAAATAAATATTGTAAAGCTCTTTTGGTCCTTCTTAGTTCACTCATCTAGGAAAATGCCTATTCTTTCATCCAACCGCTCTTGACCAACTCCACGGTTTACACTTCCATTTTTCTACCTGGCTGTCTGTTCAGTTTACTAATTGTTCTTTGTGTGAAGCTTTTGACATTCCTCAATCAATCCTCTTATCCACAACAAAAAATTGTATTTATATTGTGCCCTTACCAGAGTAAAACCTCCCACCAGCTGTTAAGGTTTGTCTAGAAGTTGTGGTTCAGACTTAACTCTACTGTTTAATATCTTGTATTGTTTTATGTTTCCCTGTTATGCCTTCTTTCAAAGCTGAAAAAAATCCAGGTTTCTCTGGTCTTTCTTTATTGGTCCCTGGTTCACTGATACTAGGGGTCATCCTTGTTCTGCACCAATTCCACAGCTTGACTGTTACCCTGGTGGTTTGTAATCAGTATGGTTTGACCACAGCACTGTAAAGTTACAGCATGCCATCCTCTGACTTGTAGTAATTCAGCCATGTACTTCAGTTTTCTAGTTGCTATGTTTACTGCTGCTCCACAGTGACTAATATGAAGTCTACTAACATCCCTCGTTCTCTTTCAGCTTCCTAGGTCAGTGTCATCCAGAATGTACATATGATAGGTTATTTTTCTTCTAACGTACAGTATTTCAAATTGATTTTCATCTGCCAGTGTTTCACTAAAAACATAAAAAATAGACACAGGAGTAGGCCAGATGGCCCCTTGAGCCTGATCTGCCACTCAGTAAGATCATTTGATGATGATCTACTTCAACTCCACTTTCCTGTCCAACCTTCATATCCCTCAATTCCTTCAGATTCCAAGAATCTATTCAGCCAATAACATTGATCGGTGAGAGTTTGTTTTGTACTTATCAGGGATTTCCAACTCATTCATGTTAAAGTCATTAGCAACTTAGATTATCTCTGCTATTGTATTGCATGCCACTTTGGAGGGGATACTTGAGTGTAAAGTCCAAAGTGGGAAAAATGTTTTGCTCCATCCAGACTACATAATATGTTTCTGTTGTGGATTTCCTTCTCCCACCACCATTCTTCCACTCCAGCCACCACCACCCTATAAATCCTCTGCTTAATGATATAAGAAGTTCCTTCTCCTATAGCCCAGGAGGAAATTGACCAGTATAATCAATGCACTATGACCCTCAAGCTTCTTCCAATAGTTATCAGCTTATTGTTTTTAAATATATGACTTGACCACCCCAACCCCATTCCCAATCAGTTACTCTGCTCAAAAGTTATCATTGAGAATATTTATTTTATATTAATTTTCCATTTTTGTTCTGTTAAGATTTTCACTTCTTCTCACCTCTTCTCATATATCGTACTGAAACAATTTCTTGTTACATTCATTATCTGCTGCAATCATATTTCCTGGTTCCTCTTTACCCCTTTGACCACTTATATAACCTATTTCTGAAGGTTCACATTTATCTCAGTGCCTTCTCTTTCACCCTGCAAACTCTGAGGAATGTTTTCCTTCAGATCCTCATAATAATCTATTCATACCTGTTTAGTCTGTTGCTGAACATAGGTATACTTCGTGGTTCATTAAGTTACTAACATTTTGTTTCTTTCCACTTCTCCCACCCCCAATTCAAATTGTTTCTTCCATCTTTTGCTTAAATGTAGTCTTTTTGTCAAATTGTGTACCTGGCTTCACCTGGCTTCTGGACCTCAGCCATGTTAAATAACAGATAATGCCATATTATAATCACTCACCCAGGGGTACCACTACTTCCATTCCTTGCACACTATCTGAATCGCTTTCCATTACCAAATTGAGATGTGAATTGCTTCTGTTGCTTTTCAGATGTGCTGGGCCACAACTCTTAACATTCACTAACCTTAACTCTAAACCACCTGACACTCCCAATTTATATTGGTTGGTTAAAACACCTCATTATTGTAAACCTGGAATATTATTTGAGACCCTAATTAAAATGTAGGGATTGATCTAGCCACTTGGCAATTTGCCATTTATTGAAATATTTGATGCATTATTTGATAATGTTTGTCCTAGTCTAATTTGATGTGGCTGAATTTCCTATCAAGCAGATATATTTTCTGATCAGGTAATTGACTAGTAATGAAAAATGCCCAGTGCATTTCTAGGATTGTGAAGGCAAAGGGTTAAGTGTTCTTTTTTCATTTTGTTATTTTCTGCTATTATGTTCTTGTTTGCGGGAGGTGGGGGGAGGTGTCAGTACTACTGCACAATTGTATCATTTATAAAATCTGAAACCATTTTCCTTACTAATCTTTTAACATACAATAGAATTAGGCTACCATCCAAAACTTGGTTGGGAACATAAGCATAAAAAATTATTCCTATGAGTTTTTTAGTTGGAGCAGCTGCATGATCTCTGTACATTAGGGTTTGCAGATTCCCTTCTCAGGTCATGTTTTTCTGTCAGCAACAAACTCTGACTGTCGTAGAAAATTCTTTTAAGAATTTTTCAAAAGCTATTTTCCTCATTTACAAAATCATTGTGATTTAGTTTATATCTGTTTTTCTATTTTGAGCAGGTTTTGCTTTACTCCGAAAGTTTTTTTTCATAAAAAAACAGAATTATCCAAATGAGACCAAATGTTGATCAGCAGTTAGAATTTTATCATGCATTGATTGAAGCTTCCTCCCCCCAGGGTTCTGCATCTCTTTCTTATATATTTCATCAACAGCAACACAAATGCTTGCGTTGCACAACTTTGAAGAGTCTGATCACATCTTCACAACTGTTGAAGAGCTTGTTGAGAACCATCACCCCGAAGACCATTGTTGATTGAAGTAAGTGAACATTGCAAGACTGAGATATTGAAGACCTTGAATCTTTCAGCTCTTTTAGGAGGAGAGAACTGCACGTGACAGTACATATATTTCCAGATGTTTTTCTTGTTTGTACTGTCTGAATTACTTGCAAATTAAAATTTCTGGGTTACCTATTATGCTCATTGAATGTGAATGCTTAGTAAATCTAGCCTAAAATGTATGTCCCTGTGAATTCTGTTCCACCTTCTGATTGTTTCCAACCTGATGCTCTCCTGCCTCAAATACAGAATGCTACAAAAGGCTTTAGGAAACGAGGCAATTTTCTCAGCAGCACCCAGGGTTTGATAAACTTGGAAAGCCAAGAGACAGAAGAAGACTCGTCTGGATTTACCGTTTGTGACTTTCTAGGGAGGGGAAGCAATGATATTGGAATAACTACGTTGACTTTATTTGCATATGAAGCAGAAAATGAGACGTGTGAAGCCCTGAACCAGAGAAGGTGGGGTGGAAGGCAGAGTTAAATAAGATTTTAAGAAGAGTTGTAAACTACAGATGACCACACGAGGAACTTTTATATTTGAAGTTCTTTTTCAGGTGGCAGGGATTGCAAAAATGTGATTTTAAATCTAAAAATAGTGACCTTATGAAAGGATGGCGCATTGCCCATTTATTTGGCAATCAAAGACTCTTGTAAATAAGAGGCTGAACCTAATGAGTTTAGAATAATGAGCAAGGGATAATGGGAGAAGCTGAATAATAGTGTTGAAGGAATAGATTATTTGGGATGTTGATAATGCACGCACTTACACTTGTTTAATTACTTTCTGTTTCAGTTTTCTGTTCTTAAGTTTTTTTTTGCCAGATTATAGCCACTTAGCTTCTAGAAAGTAGCTGCTCGGTAAGTAAAATAGGAAGTACCTGGGGTGGGGGCTGAATAATTCTAGTGCAGAATGTTGCACTGAAATATAAAACAACTTGTATTTATATAGCATTTAACAAAGAAATGGCATTCTGTGGCGCTTCACAGGAGCACCATCAGACAAAAATGAATGCCAAGCTAAGGAAGTCATTAGGAAGTTTAACTGAAACCTTGGTCAAAAAGGTGAGTTTTAAATGGGAATCTTAAAGTAGGAGATAGGTGAAAAACATCAGGGAAGGAATTTCAGGGACCTGCTGGCACGATAGAAGGGAATGCACAAGAGGCCTGAATTGAGGAATTCTTGAGGCATAGTTTCAAAATAGGGGGTTTTCCATTTAAGACTGAGATGAGGAGAAATTTATTCTGAGGGTCATTAATGTTTGGAATTCACTCCCCTAGCGGGCAGTGGAGGCTGGGTAATTGAATATATTCAAGGCTGAGTTAGATTCTTGATCTACAAGGGAGTCAACCTGTGGCAGCAGGAAAGTGGAGTTAAAGACACAATCAGATCAGCCATGATCTTATTGAATGGCTGAGCAGGCTAGAGGGGCCAAATGCCTTGCCTCTGTTCCTATTTCTTATGTTCTTACGCAGAGGTATGGGAGGGTTATAGGGCTGAAGGATGTTGCAGAGATGTTGGGGGACCAAAAGCCAATATAGGCCAGTGAAGGCAGTGATACCAGGACTTGGTGAGGGATGGAATTTGGGTACCAAGTTTTTTTTAATTGAAATTATTGAATGAGCTGAAGCTTTTGGAGGATGAAGGATAGGTAATTGGCCAGGGAAGCATTAATGTAACCATTACTTACCTAAGTCTAGTAGAATTAGGGGGGTATATACCAAGCAACAAATAAATTGTACACTATTTTAACAAACTAAAAGCAGGGGTAACATTTTTTTCAAGAAACATGAATGGAGTCACAAATATTAATGTAAGACAGAAATGGTACAGGGGCTATGAGAGAAAATAGTTGTGCATAGGCTCCTTTGGATTAAATATGATTGAGCTTGATTCATAATGTTGGTATCAGCTAAAATTTGCCTTCCTGTCATTGTAAGTGAGTACAAGCATTGAACCCAACTGTAGATGGATGTAGGAGAAAGGCAATCAAGTGAGGTCTGTGGATCCAACATAAATTTACCTGGTATTCTTAAAGTAGCCTTGAGGAAGCATAAAAGTTTTGTTTCAACTAAAACCCCAAATATTTGTTTGAGAACTGAGCAGCCAGATGTAACTTTTAGAATGTCACTTAAATCCTTTCATTGGGAGGAAGTGCTCAGGGAGTTAGTAATGGTAAAACATGACCAAGTCGATCCTTCATGAGGAGTTATGCAAAAGTACCATCATTGAGGATACATGACTTGAAAATAAAGCAGACAGAAGCAACAATTGGAAATGAGGAGAGCTTCTGACTGATCTCATTGGATATTAGCATGTATTTACATGGCATTGCTGGAAAAAAAGAGACAAGCTGTTGAAGCTTTTCATCTTGTGTTCATCAGGACAAATGCAAGAATACCATTTGTAAAGGGAACAACAATTTATACTGCATGAGAAAAGAGTGCTAATTGGTTGGCAAGTGGACACTGATTGGTAGAGGCATTGCCATGGAGAATGCACCAGGGAACAGTTAACTGCCAAGCTTTTGTTTAAATTCAAACCAAGCAGGTCGATTCTGGTCAAGGCATTGCCATGTTCTGTATTACCAAACTACCATTTACATGGTCTCCTCCAACTTAGAGCTACAAGTGAGCACCCAGTTTCTGAAATTGCAGTTCTGCAGTTGCAGAAGTGAGATCTAAATTATTTCAACATCCCATTGTGTTAGAGGAGATTGAGGGTCATATAAGTAAAAGCAAGGACTGGACTTTGTTCCAGAGAAATCTGGAAAGCATTGTTACAAAAGGTAGAACTTACCTTATTGACTGATTTCTGAGCTGCACAAATATTTTGAATTATTCCATTCGCTCAAGATTATGAAGAGAAAAGATTCTATTCAGAGTAGCAGTTACGGAAGGTCAAGCACACAAATCCGGCTGCAACATTGATGGTGTACCACAAAAATAAGACAGTTGTGAAGAGAAACTTAACTCACATTCTTTGAAGTAATGACCATATTCAGTAGCACATTTTAGCTATATTACAGAATATGGAAAAAAGTTTAGTTTGAAAAAAGGTTCCTAATTTTTTTTATTCATTCATGGGCTGTGGGCTTCGTTGGCTGGGTCAACATTTATTGCCCATCCCTAGTTGTAGTTGAGAAGGTAGTGGTGAGCTGCCTTCTTGAACCACTGCAGTCCATGTGGTGTAGGTACACTCATGGGTACCTGTCAAGGAGGGATGTTCCAGTATTTTAATCCAGCGACAGTGAAGGAATGGCAATATGTTTCCAAGTCAGGATGGTGAGTCACTTGGAGGTGAACTTCCAGGTGGTGGTTCCCATCTATCTGCAGCCCCTCCCCTTCCAGATGGTAGTAGTCGTGGGTTGGAAGGTGCTGTCGAAGGAGCCTATGTGAATTCCTGCAGTGCATCTTGTAGATAGTACACACCTGCTCCTGTGGAGGGAGTGAATCTTTGTGGATGGAGTGCCAATCAAGCAGGCTGCTTTGTCCTGGAAGGTGTCGAGCTTTTTGAGTATTGTGGGAGCTACACTCATCCAGGTAAGTGGGGAGTATTCCTTCCAACCCTTGACTTGTGCCTTGTAGATGGTGGACAAGCTTTGGGGAGTCAGGAGGGGAGTTACTCGTCGCAGGATTCCTAGCATCTGACCTGCTCTTGTAGCCACAGTACTTATATGGCTAGTCCAGTTCAGTTTCTGGTCAATGGTAACCCCCAGGATGTTGATAGTGGGGGATTCAGTGATGGTAATGACATTGAATGTCATGGGGTGATGATTAGATTCTCTTGTTGGAGATGGTCGTTGCCTGGCACTTGTGTGGCATGAATGTTACTTGTCACTTGTCAGCCCAAGCCTGGATATTGTCGAGGTCTTGCTGCATTTAGACATGGACTGCTTCAGTATCTGAGGAGTCGTGAATGGTGCTGAACACTGTGCAATCATCAGTGAACATCTCCACTGGCCCAGCCAACGAAGCCCACAGCCCATGAATGAATTTTTAAAAATTAGGAACCTTCTTATGTTGGAAGGAATGTCATTGATTAAGCAACTGAAGATGGTTGGGCTGAGGAGACTACCCTGAGGAACTCCTGCAATGATGTCCTGAAGCTGAGATGACTGGCCTCCAACAATCACAACTTTCTTCCTTTGGGTTAGGTATGATTCCAACTAGTGGAGAGTTTACCTCTGATTCCCATTGACTCCAGTTTTGCAAGTGCTCCTTGATGCCACACTCGGTCAAATGCTGCCTTGATGTCAAGGGCAATCACTCTTACCTCACTTCGGGAGTTCAGCACTTTTGCCCATGTTTGAACCAAGGCTGTAATGAGGTCGGGAGCTGAGTAGCCCTGGTGGAACCCAACTGGACGTCAGTGAGCAGGTTATTGTTAATCAAGTACCGCTTGATAGCACTGCTGATGACCTCTTCCATTACTTTATTGACGATCGAGAGTAGATTGATAGGGAGGTAATTGGCCGGGTTCGATTTGCCCTGGTTTTTGTGTGCAGGACATACCTGGACAATTTTCCACATCGGCGGGCAGATGCCAGTGTTGTAGCTGTACTGGAACAGCTTGGATAGGGGTGCAGCAGGTTCTGGAGCGCCAGTCTTCAGTACGGCACATCGTCAGGGCCCATAGCCTTTGTAGCATCCAGTGCCTTCAGCCATTTCTTGATAGCATGTATAGTGAATTGAATTGGCTGAAGTCTAGTATCTGTGATGCTGGGGACCTCAGGAGGAGGCCGCGATGAATAATCCACTCGGCACTTCTGGCTGAAGATTGTAGCAAATGCTTCAACCTTACCTTTTGCACTGATGTGCTTGGTTCCCCCGTCATTGAGGATGAGGATATTTATGGAGCCTCCTCCTTGAGTGAGTTGTTTAATTGTCCACCACCATTCAGAACTGGATGTGGCAGAATTGCAGAGCTTAGATCTGATCAGTTGGTTGTGGGATCGCTTAGCTCTATCACTTGCTGCTTATGCTGTTTGGCACATAGGTAGTCTCGTGTTGTAGCTTCACTAGATTGACATCTCATTTTTAGGTATGCTTGGTGCTGCTCCTAGCATGTGCTCCTGCACTCTTCATTGAACCAGCGTTGATCCCCTGGCTTGATGGTAATGTTAGAGTGGGGGATATGCTGAGCCATGAGGTTACAGATTGTGTTTGAGTACAATTCTGCTGCTGCTGATGCGCCTCATGGATACCCAGTCTTCAGTTGCTAGATCTAATTGAAATCTATCCCATTTAGCATGGTGGTAGTGCCATGCAACACGATGGAGGGCATCCTCAATGTGAAGGCAGGACCTTGTCTCCACAAGGACTCTCCTACCGCTACTGTCATGGGCAGATGCTTTTGCAGCAGGCAGGTTGATGAGGATGAGGCCAAGTATGTTTTTCCCTCTTGTTGGTTCCCTCACCACTGCAGACCCAGTCTAGCAGCTATGTCCTTTAGGACTCGGCCAGCAGTGGTGCTACCGAGCCACTCTTGATGATGGATGTTTAACTCACCCAGAGTGCGTTCTGCTCCCTTGCCACCCTCAGTGTTTCCTCTAAGTGGTGTTCAGCATAGACTGATTCGTCAGCTGAGGGAGGGCGGTACGTGGTAATCCGCAGGAGGTTTCCGTGCCTATGTTTGACCTGATGTCATGAGACTTAATGGGGTCTGGAGTCGATGTTGAGGACTCCCAGGGCAACTCCCTCCCAACTGTATGCCATTGTGCCGCCTGGGACATTATCTGTAAGGCTGTCGCCTGTGAGGCAGCTCCCCTAATTTTGGCACTAGCTCCCAGATGCCCATAAGGAGGATTTTGCAGAGTCATCATATCTGGTGCCTAGGTCGATGCTGGTTGGCCCTTTTTCCTTTTTGAGACTTTGTAGCAATTTGGTACAACCGAATGACATGTAGGCCAGGTAAGGATGGCAAATTTCCTTCCCTGGACATTCGTGAACCAGATGGGTTTTTACAGCAATCGACAATAGTTTCATTAGATTTTTAGTTCCAGATTTTTTAAATTGAATTCAAATTTCCCCACCTGCTGTGGCAGGATTCTACCCAGGTCCCCAGAGCATTCCCCTGGGTCTCTGGGACAATACCACTATGCCATCACCTTCCCAGGCGATATATCTTCACAACCATAGAGACTTTTGACTTTGCACTTGCCTTTATTTAGTGCGTCAGAGCATTGTGTACCGTATTGTCCACTTATCGAAATCTGATGCATTGAAATTTACTAAATACTGCCTCGAGATTTCCACAAAAATGCAGTTTTGTAATAGCTTACACTTCTACTTTTACTTCGATTCAGAGCAATTTCTTAATGTTGCATAACTGTGGTAAACTTTAAAACTGTGGTGAACTGGTTTAAAAAAGCAAGATAGGTAGAAATGTTAAAGAATCAAAAATTAAGATATGTTAAGTGAATTCTCCACATCAGCCTGCACAGAAGCAATTGGAAAATTTGTCCAGCAATCATTTTGATTGAGGCATCTAAAACCTATGTCAATGTCATCAGTTAAATGAAAAGAAAGACTTGCATTTATAGAACGCTTTTCATAACCACCAGAGCTTCAAAGCACTTTAGAGCAAATGAATTGCTTTTGGAGGCGTAGTCACTTGTCATGTACGCAGTGCGGCAGTCAATTTAAGCTCAGCAAACTCCCACAAACAGCAATGCGATAATGATCATTTTTTTTGTGATGTTGATTGAGGGATAAATATTGACCAGGACGCCAGAGATAACTCCCCTGCTCTTCTTCAAAATAGTGGCATGGGAGCATTTACATCCACCCAGGTAGCATGTAGATGGGGCCTTGGTTCAATGTCTCATCCGAAAAGAAGTATGTTGTGACAGTGCAGCACTCCCTTGGTATGGCACTGAAGCCTTGATTTTTTGTGTTCACGTCCTGAGTTGAACCCAAAACCTTGTGAGGCAGAAGTGCAATTGCTGCTAACTGAGCCACAGCTGGCATGGAGCATTGCAAAGAAACTCCACTGACTCTCTGCATCAATAATTGATTTCAAGATCCTCCACTTTAATTCTTTCCATGGCCCTTACTCAGGAAATTGTTTTCAGCTATACGTAACAACTCATACTTTGTTTCGGTGACCTTCGATTACTGCTTGTTGCTCACCACCACCTGAGGCTGATTTTTTAGCCACTAAGCCTCTGCCTGGTCATAAAAAACAAGTAGCATATAATTTTAACCAATGAAATGTGTGTTATGATCCCAGTCGAGGTCACCCCTAGACAAGCCTGATCCCAGAGTGGAACCCAGCTTGATAGATCCTAACTTTTAATTGTTTGTTTAGATACGTGGAGAGTAGCTACTGAACAGGGTCATAGGATTCAGCTGATAAACTCAACAAAAGAATAAAACATTTATTCAACAAGAAAAGATGAACTAAATTACAATACACCTTCACCCACAAGTATACCTTTACAGATATATACAGATTTGTAAGGATAACACAAGTTGCAAAAGCTATCTTATATTTTAAGGTCCACAGTAAGTACACAGTCCATGTACCAATAAGCACCCTGTGGTCAGACACACCACACTCTGAAACCATATGGCAAATGCTACCTCAACCAGATGCTTTGGAGATGATCTCAACTCCCCCCAGGCGCTTGTCACACCATGAGCCAACCAGTTTCACTGAACTCCATCTTTCACATGAGGGCTTCCAATCTCCACTCTCCAAGACCTCGCCTTGGAATCTTCTCCCAAACTGACGCTTTCTCTCAGACGTCTTCCGCAAGGGTTCACCTCCAGGGTTTCGAACACTCCTTCCAATGTTCCTCTCCCCTGGGTCACCACATGCATTCAAGCTGTCTTCCAAGCACACTCTCTCACTGACTCAGCTGTCAGCAGTACCACTGCTTCACATGCCCATAGCAAAGAATTACAGACCTTTAGTAGTCCCTTTGGAACTTGCATCTTGCAAGCTGTGTTCGCTTTAAATTTCCTTTCTGCAGCTTTTGTCTCTTTAAATCTGAAGCTTGGAGCCTTTCTCTCTGTCCCTTACTCTTAACTTCACTTAACAGGACCTTTTCCAAGTTCCTGTCCTTCCTTTGACTAGAAGGTCTGCTTGGGACTTTACCCTGTTTCTGTCTCACTCCTTTGGCCTTTGGAATGTTTGGTTCTTTTGGAAAATATGCAGCTCCCTCTCCCAGTGTCCAGTCTCTCTGGGGTCCTGGCTTCAAACTGAACTTAAAACTGCTGTTTCTTTAGTTGTGTGTCTGTGGGAGGGACCTGCCTCTCTGGACCCCTGTTGCTAGGCAACAGCACTGCCTTTCCTACTCTTGTTTGTTTAACCTCGCTGCAACAGTTGTAAAAATTCTCATTAGAAATGCAGGCACCTTTTTAAAGTGAAACTAAAACTCAATTTGACCTTTCTTAACACACAGATACAGAAATACAAATCAAATTTAAACTTTAAAGCTAAAACTCATTCCTAACACCTACAAGTACCAATATAACTTACTTAAACTATCTCTATTTCCAAACATGTGGCATAGCTTTTAATAACGATACAAGGAGGAGGAAACTGTGACTTCTTTGATTTTATCTCCATGCCCCATCACCACCTTCAATGGTGGGAGAGAATTGGGGGAGTGGGAGAAAGTAGGGGAGGGCAATTAATCAAGGTGGAGAACCCAACTCCATTCCCTGCAGTTTACACTTTAACAAACAGAAATCAGACCATTAATATTCCCAAGTCACAGCCTGAGGATATCATTGGTCCTGCATGTGAGTGAGAGGCACAAGCTGTACGATTCCCAGCAGCAGATTTGAGGCAGCAAACATTGACTTGCCAAGGCTCCTTTCAGCACTTTTTGTGAGCTAGGAAGAGCAGGATGTTCCACTCGTACCTCAAAAGGAAACCTTTAGCACCCCAACCCAATCCCTGGCCCCAATCATAGACCCCTCCCAATCGCTGCCCAGAGCTACTGGTAACTTTTGACTGCTGTGTACAATCACTATGGATCACTGGTTGCAGCCCTGCTACCTGTTTGCAATCCCATCCACTGGCCAGGCTGTCACTTTGGCTGACTTTTGAGCAGGGGTCTGCAGTGTATTATTTAAGTGAGGCTGTGCGTCCACTTCACTGGCCTTGTTTGATTTTTCCCTGAGCTCTCCCACACCCTGTTAATATAGGGAGCAGTATATTTCATCTCAAAACTCTTCAAGTTATCAGTGATTTTTCCAGCTGGATAGACAGTCTGTCTTGTTGTTGCTGACACTGAAAGCATTGAAAAAGTGCCGATTTTATTGAATTACCCTGATTTTTGAATGTTCCCTCATTTACAAATTGTTTTTTGGTATTCAGCATACATAGAGCATCTTGAAAGATAGCAGGAAAAATCAAATATCATAAGTTGAATGCTGTGGTTGTAGCAATTGGTGTTTAAGCTCTTGAGTGAAATAGCTGTAAATGTTTCAGAACCTGCCACAAAAATTACATACAAAGCATAACAGTTAAGAGTTGACATATTAAACCTATCAGAATTTAATAAAATATATGTATGTCAGCGCATTTAATAATTTAAATAAGTTCACTGTGACTTACTAGGTGCATCAAACAATTTTAAATAAAAATAATAAAGTGTCAGGGTTTTACCAAAAATAATCACTAATATGTATGCCAAATTGATGTACTGACCAGGTCTGTAAATACAACAACATCTTCCATGGTTGTCTTTGTTTTGGTGAAATGACACCTAGTCTTTAATGACAATGATTTGTGCAGATTATGATTTATTTGGAATATAGAAGTTTTGTTCTGTCCACAGTGGATTAGTAAAGTATGTCAGCTCTTGGAAAATGGTTGATCCTCCACTTTGTCTAGTTGTTGCTGTTGCAAATACATATATTTAAAGTGAAATCACTGTCTCATGCAAGAGTGGATGTGGCTATATAATCAACGAACAAATCGGCATGTAACAATTAACCAATTTTAAAATTCCTGTTTGAGTGATAAGATAGAATTGCGATGCTGAGAATAATCTTCATACCAAGTGAAAGCAATTTCAGATTTTATCAAGCTTTTTGAATTCCATGAAAATGAAGAATTTCTGCTGTTTTATCTTATCGTCCTCTAGCAATACTGTTGAACCAAGATAAATGTTAAGTAATCCACTTTTTTGTGCCAGCATTCTTCTCTCTAGGATATTAATCCATTTTGGGTTTTGGTCTCAAAAGCACTTGTAGTTCCAATGCAATGCCCAAGTAACACTTTTCCTCTTTGACCATAGTCATCAATTTCAACAGACTATTCAGCTGCAAAAAGCATCACATGTAGCCTGATCCTTCTTATCTCATGCGCACTTTCCAGCATAAGTCACTAGATAACAATCAGCTGCTATCTGTAAGTCCTGACTGACTTTCTTCTCTTTAGCCTAGGGCATTGTGAGTAATTGTGGGACCACCCCTCATCCCCACCCACCCCCTACTGTTATTTGGCTGATAGCTAACATCACCAACAGGGATAATTGAACATGGGAAGTTTAAAACTTAGTGTAATTACTCATTACTCCAATAATGCTTTTAATGACTACAGAGGACTGAATTATCATTAGTTTTATGTTTTCAATGTTTATCATTACAGCCTACCTGTATATAATTTTCTGCTCCAGTATCTTCCTTGTGTTTTCAACTGACTTAAATTCTTAAGGTGTATGGAATGATTATTGGTCTATAGCAACCAAGTTGATTGTTTTAATAAATGTTAGTTACATAACTGCCAGGTTATGAGCTTAGCCTTGTAGGGACAGAATTTTATGCCCTGCAGGTTAGTGCGCGCCCAACCCAATAGGGTGTAAAATTGCGCGAGAAGACGTTGGGCGAGTGTCACAACGTCATCCCGCACGCACGCAATCTTCTGGTCAGCAGCTGTGCGCAGGTGTCAGAGCCACACCCACCATCAATTAAAAGGCCACTTAAGGCCATTAAAAACCAAACTGATCCAGATTTTACGTTGACTACGCGATTTCGCGCTCGTTGCACAGGCAAAATGGGCAGGCGGTCAACCCATGTTTTGCTAAAACTCATCCAAGGGTGGGATAAAAATGGCCACAACAGCATTGCCATTGTGAGTAGTGAGGAGTTTAAGAGAGAGTTTGCTGCTGGTTGCTTATTTGAACTTGACCGCTTCATCTCCATTTTGAGTTTCATTCTTAGCATTTCCAGGCTTCACTTAGGACTTGTTGGTGTCTCCAAGGCCCCCGGAAAATCCAGGTATCAGACAGCCTGCTGTAACCCTGGTAATGGGGACTGCGCTCTCTGCTGGAGACACCTCGTCTGAGGAAGAAGAGAGGGTCAGAAGTGGGAGGAGACTAGGTGCCCCAGCGCGGCTTCCAGGGGAGCGACCTGTGGGAGGAGAGGCGCAGGGTCAGCAGGTAGTCCAAGGCAGAAGGGGCCGCCGAAGACGCTGCTATCCTGCCAAGGTTCACGAGCAATGAAACAGCTACCTCAATATGTCCGAGGTGCAATGCCGAAGGAGGCTCCACCTCTCTAGGTAGACTGTGACCTCCATTTGTCAGATGATTGGGCCTGAGATCATCTCCAACTGTGTGGGTGGACACTCCATGCCAGTGGCTCGGAAGGCCACAGTGGCCCTCAACTTCTATGCCTCCGGATCTTTCCAGGGATCAGTGGGGGATCTGTGTGGAGTGTCCCAATCAGCTCTCCACAGTTGCGTCAAGCTGGTGGCAGAAGTTCTGTACAGGCGGGTAATGACGTTTATTCATTTCCGTATGGGCGAGGCCAGCCAGGCTGAGCGAGCCAGAGTGTTTGCAGCAATTGCTGGGTTCCCCTGTATCCAGGGTGCAATCGATTTTTAAAAAATTCATTCTCGGGATGTGGGCTTCGCTAGCTGGGCCAGCATTTATTGCCCATCCCTAGTTGCCCTTGAGAAGGTGGTAGTGAGCTGCTGCCTTGAACCACTACAGTCCATGTGGTGTAGGTACACCCACAGTGCTGTTAGGAAGGGAGTTCCAGGATTTTGACCCAGCGACAATGAAGGAACTACGATATATTTCCAAGTTAGGATGGTGGATGACTTGGAGGGGAACTTATAGGTGGTGGTGTTCCCATATATCTGCTGCCCTTGCCCTTCCAGATGGTAGTGGTCATGGGTTTGGAAGGTGCTGTAGAAAGAGCCTTGGTGAATTCTTGCAGTGCATCTTGTAGATAGTACACACTGCTACTAATGTGCGTTGATGGTGGAGGGAGTGAATGGTTGTGGATGTGGTGCCAATCAAGCGGGCTGCTTTGTCCTGGATGGTGTCAAGCTTCTTGAGTGTGTGGGAGCTGCACTCATCCAGGCAAGTGGGGAGTATTACATCACACTCCTGACTTGTGCCTTGTAGATGGTGGACAGGCTTTGGGGAATAAGAAGGGGAGTTACTCATCGCATGATTCCTAGCCTCTGACCTGCTCTTGTAGCCACAGTATTTATCTGGCTAGTCCAGTTCAGTTTCTGGTCAATGGTAACCCCCAGGATGTTGATAGTGGGGGATTCAGTGATGGTAATGCCATTGAACATCAAGGGGCAGTGGTTGGATTCTCTCTTATTGGAGATGGTCAGTGTCTGACACTTGTGTGGTGCGAATGTTACTTGTCAGCCCAAGCCTGGATATTGTCGAGGTCTTGCTGCATTTGGACATGGACTGCTTCAGTGTTTGAGGAGTCGCGAATGGTGCTGAACACTGTGTAATCATCAGCGAACATCCCCACTTCTGACCATACAATGGAAGGAAGGTCGTTGATGAAGCAGCTGAAGATGGTTGGGCCGAGGACACTACCATGAGGAACATCTGCAGTGATATCCCTGAGCTGAGATGACTGACCTCCAACAACCACAACCATCTTCCTTTGTGCTAGGCATGACTCCAATCAGTGGAGAATTTTCCCCCTGATTCCCATTGAGTCCAGTTTTGCTAGGGCTCCTTGATGTCACACTCTGTCAAATGTGGCCTGGATGTCAAGGGCAGTCACTTTCACCTTACCTCTGGAATTCTGCTCTTTTGTCCATGTTTGAACCAAGGCTGTGATGAGGTCAGGAGCTGACTAGCCCTGGTGGAACCCAAACTGGGCGTCAGTGAGCAGGTTATTGCTAAGCAAGTGCCGCTTGATAGCACTGTTGATGACCCCTTCCATTACCTTACTGATGATTGAGGGTAGACTGATGGGGTGGTAAATGGCTGGGTTGTATTTGTCCTGCTTTTTGTGTACAGGACATACCTGGGCAATTTTCCACATAGCCTGGCAGATGCCAGTGTTGTAGCTGTACTGGAACAGCTTGGATAGAGGCGCGGCAAGTTCTGGAGCACAAGTCTTCGGTACTACTGCTGGAACATTGTCAGGGCCCATAGACTTTGCCGTATCTAGTGCCTTCAGCCATTTCTTGATATACGTGGAGTGAATCGAATTAGCTGAAGACTGACATCTGTGATGCTGGGGACCTCCGGAGGAGGCCCAGATGGATCATCCACTCGGCACTTCTGGCTGAAGATTGTGGCAAATGCTTCAGCCTTATATTTTGCACTGATATGGTGGACTTCTCCATCATTGAGGATGGGGATATTTGTGGAGCATCCTCCTCCAGTGAGTTGCTTAATTGTCCACCACCATTCACAACTGGATGTGGCAGGACTGCAGAGCTTAGATCTGTTTTGTTGGTTGTGGGATCGCTTACCCCTGTCACTTGCTGCTTATGCTGTTTGGCCCACAAGTGTCCTGTGTTATAGCTTCACCAGGTTGATACCTCATTTTTAGGTATGCTTGGTGCTGCTCCTGGCATGCCCTCCTGCACTCTTCAATGAACCAGGGTTGATCCCCTGGCTTGATGGTAATGGTATAGTAGGGGATGTGCCGAGCTATGAGGTTACAGATTATGTTCGAGTACAATGCTGCTGCTGCTGATGGCCCACAGCACCTCATGGATGCCCAGTCTTGAGTTGCCTGATCTGTTCGAAACCTATCCTAATTAGCACGGTGGTGGTGCCACACAACACGATGGAGGGTATCCTCAATGCGAAGGTGGGACTTCGTCTCCACAAGGACTGAGCGGTGATCACTCCTACCGATACTGTCATGGACGGATGCATCTGTGGCAGGCAGGTTGGTGAGGATGAGGTCAAGTGTGTTTTTCCCTCTTATTGGTTCCCTCACCACTTGCCACAGACCCGGTCAAGCAGCTATGTCCTTTAGGACTTGGCCAGCTCGGTCAGTAGTGGTGCCACTGAATGGTCTTGGTGATGGACATTGTAGTACCCCACCCAGAGTACAGTGTTCCCTTGCCACCCTCAGTGCTTCCTCCAAGTGGTGTTCAACATGGATGAGCACTGATTCATCAGCTGAAGGAGGACGGTACATGGTAATCAGGTAAACGAGGTTTCCTTGCCCATGTTTGACCTGATGTCATGAAACCTTTTGGGGTCCCGAGTTGATGTTGAGGACTCCCAGGGCAACTCTCTCCCGACTGTATACCACTGTCACCTCTGCACACATGTGGCCATCGAGGTGCCAGCGGGTCAGCCAGGTGCCTTCGTCAAAAGGAAAGGATTCCACTAGAACGTCCAGATAGTGTGTTACTACAAGACGCAGATTCTGCATGTCTGTGCAAGGTACCCTGGCAGGTCCCATGACGCTTATACCTTGAGACACAAGGCTATTCAACGCCCCAGCCCAATTGGATGGCTCCTGGGTCACAAGGGCTATCCATTGAAAAGATAGCTTATGATGCCTCTCTGCCACCCAAGAACAGAGGCAGAGCTGCGTTATAATAGGAGTCATGCCTCCAAAAGGACGGTGATAGAGAGGACCATAGGTCTTCTGAAGGTGCACTTCCGATGCCTGGACCATTCAGGGGAGCACTACATTAGCCCCCAGAACAGGTGTCACTGATAGTGGTTGCATGCTGTGCTCTCCACAATCTGGCATTGGCAAAGGGGGACCCACTGGAGGAAGAGGGTCTTGAGGCAGCTCTACAGGCCACAGAGGATGAATCCAGTAGTTTGTTGGAAGACCAGCACAATGAGGAGAACGCGGAGGGTGTGGAGGCTGCCCCCTCTATTCTGCAGGGAGGTAGGGACACTGGGTGCCTCATCCATCTCCCACACTGACACTGACCACCTGAGGTCAGTGCCTGTGTGAGGGCTTTCAGGTCCGAGCGCAACCCCAGGAACGCCTGATTCTGTTCCTGGAGCTGCCTCTTCATGAGAGTCACCACTTTTTTTTTTGAATAGCCTTGTGTCTCGAGATATAAGCGTCATGGGACCTGCCAGGGTACCTTGCACAGACATGCAGAATCTGCGTCTTGTAGTAAAACATTATCTGGACGTTCTAGTGGAATCCTTTCCTTTTGACGAAGAAAATGGAGGAGGCAGTGCGCCATTGGACCCAGCGGCCAACAGGCCCCCACCACCGCTTGGCCCTTCCCAACCAGTGCAGAGCCGTATTTCACGCTGGGTGGGCCTTAATTGACCCGCCAGCGTGAAATCGCGGTCGGGGGCCAATCACGGGCAGCGGACCATTTCCTGGCTGCTCATGGGCCCGTCCACCACACCTGCCCGATGACCTCAAAATCCTGCCTTAGGAGTTTGCCACGACTAAATCACATCCCTTTGCTTTGTCTTCCAGGAGTGTTACATGTAAAGCAAGTGTCACAGGACTTTCATGAGGGTGATTCCATAGAGAAGCTCATTCCTTCTGAGGGTGCACCATCACAGGATGCACAATATGCACCAGCGCTAATACCCACAGTTTGGAAGATCCACAAAGATAATTAGTTGGGTTTTCACATCATGATTCATACCTCTCAAATGAGCACAAGGTGACACCGGGGTCAGGGACAACTGTAGGGATCTATGCTGAGGGTGGAATCCTCTCCATGCTCTGCTCAGCTGAGCTAGGTGATCACTGAGAAGGAGAAAGGTAGATTTGCACCTGCAACTTAGCCAGGTACTGACAGTTGTGCCATGCACACATCTCCAAAATAGTGGTGACAATGGAGGTGTCCAATTGGATCACTAGTGGATTGATGGTCACGGAATGGTGAGACTGTACATCATGAAGGGGGAGGAGCCACCTCTGTTGAATCCTCAAGCACAACCTCTCAGTTAAGTTCTTATAGGCCAAGGTCATGGCAGTGCAGAAGCTGTCACTGATCTTCACCAATTGGTCTGCAGTAGAATGGGAGTGCTGTGCTGCTGGCCCAAGAGGGGGATTATGGTGAACATAGGAACATAAGAGCAAGAGTGGCCCATTCAGCCCTTCAAGCCTGCTCCACCATTTAACTAGATCATGGCTGATCTTCTACCTCAACACCATCTTCCCGTACTCTCCCTGTATCCACTGATGCCTTTGGTATCTAGAAATCAGTGGACCTCTGCTCTGAACATACTCAATGACTGAGCCTCCACAGCTCTCTGGGGTAGGGGGACATGGAAGTGGGAACTCCGTTCAAAGTACCCCCACTTCCCACCTATTTCCCAGCCCTCAGTAAGTACCCGACATGCTCCCTTGTCTCCCGATGTCTCCCCCTACAATAGTGTGGGAGAAGCAGTCTTTGGTGGGGCCCTCATGGGCTTCGAAACCCAGAGGGCATTGGCCAAAAGCTCCCCAGGCAGGGATTTGAGCAGCCTGCCTCTACCTCTGCTCAAGTTACAGAGATTGCATCACATAGGAGCAGTGGAAATAGTAAGTTCAACAAAAGGTTATTGAGCAAGTGTGTGTATGTGTGGCAAAATATGAAGTCATGTTCTTTATTTTTTAATGACACACAACATTTGCATAGGAGTGCCAATTCAGCCTCTCAATTGTCATTTGATGAATGGCAATTTGTGACAGATCACATTGACTGGACGTGCAATGATTGGACGAAGGATTGAAGGAGTATTTAGTGCAAAGTGGTGAGGGCAGTGGGGGTGGTCCTAGTGATGGGGGTGGACTACAGGGTTTCATGTCTTATATTTTGCCATACAAGTCGACCCTAGTGAACTTTTACATCCTTGGCAGCGATGGGTGAGTGCTCCAGCTTTGTCTCCCCCTCCTCATTAATATGTTCCTCATCCAAAAATGAGTGATGATCCCCTTCATCCTCTTTAACCTGTATTCTTCTCTGCTGTGCAACACCTGTGCAGGATGCAGCATCCCTCTATCATTCTGGACACCCTTAGGGCACCTGCAGACCTATCTGAAGCCCATCTTCAATGCCCCGATGGATCAATAAGGTCCCAGCTGCGGTGAGTAGTTTATTTGCAGGTAGTCACGCACAACTCTGTTAAATGCAGAAATGGGCGCATTGGAGTTGAGTTATGGTCACAATCCAAAAAACAATTATTTGAAGCATTTGAAATATCCCTGACTGTTCTTGGTGATTAAAATTCAAGCCCCTAGAGGTTGCCCACACAACCTGAGCTGGCAGTTTAGGACAATGCTAGGGAGTACTGCACTGTTAGAGATGCTATTCTTCAGACAGAAGGTTAAACTGAGGCTCTATCTATTCAGAGGAGCAGGGATGTCCTCCTGGGTGACGTTTGCCCCTCGATCTACACATACCCTCAATGCTCAGGCTCATGTCATGGAGACACAATAGAGGCCCTAATAGCCACTAGATTCTGGGAGAATTATGACGTTATGCAGTGATGACATTCCATAGATATTCACATTGCCTCTATGAATGTCTGACTCCTGTCTGCCTGAGGGCAGCTCACTCTGTGATCAGGATCATATCATGGAGACGCAGCCTTGAAACTTTAAATGCACCTGATCCTTTGTCAGCCTCCAGCACCAGACCCCTTCAGGACCATACTGTCACCGGACACAGATGCTGAAGAGATGGGGGCCTGCCCCACCTCAAAGTGCTGAGAGCACACAGGGAGAATGAGGGAACTCTGTGATGGCTGCCCACGACATTCTGGCAGCAATGACAAGCACCATCAAGGTGCAGGCATCACTAATGTGTCCAGTGAGAGTGAAGCCAGACCATCACTTTGGTCTGAAGGTTACAGATTGCACAGGAAGGAGACCCTGGACTGAGACACCTGCCTTTATCTTGTGCAGGAACCAAGGTTTCACATCTGAGTGACATGAACACTGCTCATCATAACAAGGAACCATAGGCAGGGAGACTTTCTTGGGAGTTTATTTACAATAGAGTGTGTGAGAGAAACAGCGTGGTCATTTACAGCAAGAGAGTGTGAGAGAAACAGTGTGATCACTTACAGCGAGAGAGTGAGAGAGAAACTGTGGTCACTTACAGCGAGAGAGTGAGAGAGGAGCGGGGCCTTTAACAATGAGAGTGAGAGAAGAGCGTGAGACCGTTGAAGAGCGCGAGAGGGAAAAGAACGCAGAAAGCTTCTGATTGGTGAGTATTTCTAGCATTTAAAGTAAAAGTAAGGCCTTTAGTTTGTGTTTAGGTTTCTAGTCTTTTTTTTTCTCTCTTTTTCTGAAAAATAGCTTGTTAAGCATAAGATTGATACTGGTGTAAAAAAAAAATTACAATAAAGTGTAAAGAGCAGGGGATTCTTCAAGTATAAAGAACAGAGATACTAGAGTAAGTAATTAAATAAAATACAATAGTGATGGCTGGACGGGTGATGTGTTGCTGCTGCTGCAGCATGTGGGAGCTGCTGGTCACCAAGGTGACCCAGAGCGACCATATCTGTAGTAAGTGTTTGCAGCTCAAGGAACTTTGGACCTGAGTTAAGGAGCTGGAGTCCGAGCTGCAGATATTGCGCCACATCAGAGAGGGGGAAAGCTACCTGGACATTTTTCTCGAGGCGGCCACACCTCTCAGATTAGGTAATTCAAATTTGGTCTGTGATGAGGGACAGGAGGGTGTTACTGCAGGTGAAGCAGGTGTGGGGACTCAGGGGTTAGCGTTCGAGGATCCTCGACCCCTGCAATTATCCAACAGTTACAAGGTTCTTGCAAGCTGTGTGGACGAGAGGGGAGATTACAGGGAGGATGAGCGAACTGACGATGGCACTGTGGTACAGGGAGCCATTCAAGTAGCGGGGGGGAATAGGAATATAGTAATGGTAGGGGACAGTATAATTAGGGGGATAGATACTGTTCTCTGCAGCTGTGAGCTTGAGTCCCGAAGTATGTGTTGCCTGCCCGGTGCCAGGGTTAAGGACATCTCCTCAGGGCTGGAGAGGAACTTGGAGTGGGAGAGGAGGGATCCAGCTGTCGTCATCCATGTTGGTACCAATGACATTGATAGGACCAGAAAGGAGGTTCTGCTGAAAGAATTTGAACAGTTAGGAGCTAAATTAAAAAACAGAACCTTCAAGGTAATAATCTTGGGATTACTACCTGAGCCACGGGCAAATGGCATAGGGTAAATAAAGTTAGGGAGTTAAACGCGTGGCTCAAAGATTGGTGTGGGAGGAATGGGCTTCAGTTAATGGGGCACTGGCACCAGTACTGGGATAGAAGGGAGATGTTCAGGCTTCATTTCAACGATGCTGGGACCAATGTCCTACTGAATCAAATAACTAGGGATGTAGAGAGGGCTTTAAACTAAATAAAGGGGGGATCTGGAGAGGGGATACTTAGGCTTACAAAGCAAAAGGATATGGCAGCATTGCAGGGCAGCTATTCAGGGAATGATTCCCAGAGTGGGACAGAGTGTACACACATTAAAAAACAGCAGCAAATAGGGTCAAAGGGGGAAATGAATGATAAAAGGCAAAATTAATGGCTCTTTATTTAAATGCATGTAGTATTCGGAACAGGATAAATGAACAGGCACAAATATAGGTTAATGGTTATGATCTTATAGCCATTACGGAGACATGGTTACAAGGACATCAAAGTTGGGAACTAAATATTCAGGGGTATGTGATTTTTCGAAAGGACAGGCAGGAAGGAAAAGGTGATGGGGCAGCTTTGTTGGTACAAGACGGAATAAGTACAAAAGCAAGAAATGATCTTGGATCGGAAGATGTAGAATCCATATGGGTTGGGATAAGAAATAACAAGGGGAAGAAGACACTGGTGTGAGTAATCTAACAGTGGCTATACTGTAGGACAGAGAATAAATCAGAAGATAATGAGGGCATGTAAAAAGGGCAACACATTAATCATGGGTGACTTCAATCTTCATGTAGATTGGGAAAATCAGGCAGAGATAGACACGAGGAAGAATTTATAGAGTATATTTGGGACAGTTTCCAAGAACAATATGTTGTGGATCCAACCAGGGATCAGGCTATTTTGGATCTGGTAATGTGTAACGAGGCAGGTTTAATAAATTATCTCAGACTATAAGATCCCCTAGGAAACAGTGACCATAAATTCATGGTAGAATTTAGCATTCAGTTTGAGAGTGAGAAACCTGAATCGGAAACAACTGTGCTAAACTTAAATAAGGGTAACTACAAAAGAATGAGGGCAGAGTTGGCTGGAGTGGGCTGGGAAAGGAGTTTAGCAGAAAAGATGGTTAATGACCAATGGCAGACATTTAAGAAAATAGTTCGTGACTCACAACAAAGATAATCCCAGTGAGGAAGAAGGATTGTAGGAAGGGGATAAACCAACCATGGTTAACCAAGGAGGTTAAGGAAAGTATCAAATTGAAAGAAAAAACATACAATGTGGCAAAGATTAGTGGTAGAGGATTTGGAAAGTTTTAAGAACCAACAAAAGATGACCAAAAAAAATAAAGAGGGAGAAAATAAACTTTGAGGGTAAACTAGCAAATAATATAAAAATGGACAGTAAGAGCTTCTTTAAATATATAAAAAGGAAGAGAGAGGCCAAAGTGAACATAGGCCCCTTAGAGAATGAGGCTGGGGAAATAATAATGGGGAACCAGGAAATGGCAGAAGAGTTGAATAAATACATTAAATAAATACTTTGCTTCAGTCTTCATGTTAGAGGACACTGATAGCATTCCAAAAATACTAAATAATCAAGGGGCAAAAATGGGGGAGGAAATAAATACAATAACTATCACTAGAGAAAAAGTACTAGGAAAACTAATGGGGGCTAAAGGCCGAAAATTCCCCTGGACCCGATAGGTTGCATCCTAGGTTATTAAAGGAAGTAGCTACAGAGACAGTGGATGCACTCGTAGTAATCTTCCAAGAATCCTTAGGGCAGGATCTTCCGGTCAGCGAGCGGGAGCAAGGCCCGCTTGCCGATACGTAAAATGACGCGGAGTGACGTCGGGCAGGCGTCCCGACATCACCATGCGTCATTTAGATTGTCAGTTCGGTGGGCTGCACCCGCCGAACTGTCAATGACCACTTAAGGCCTTTAAAAAAGTAATTCAGGTAATTAATGGACCTCCCCTTCCAACTTTAAGGTAGGCGGGGAGGCCAGGCGGCCGAGAGGAAAAGCATGAAACCTCATCCATGGGCGGGATGAGGTTTCATGAGGGACTTAAAAATGTAAGAATATTTCAGAATAAAAGATATGGACATGTCCCAACTCATGTGACAGTGTCACATGAGGGGACATGGCAGCGAAATTTTTTTCTCAGCTTTATTTAAAGTTTAACATATGAGCCGATCTCCCTGAGGCAGCACTTTGCCTCAGGGAGATCTGTGCGCTCTTTCGTGCACATGCATAGCGCTTCCTAGCGGACATCATGCTGGGTGGGCCTTAATTGGCCCACCCACGTAAAATGGCGGCACACCCCCAAACGGGAGTGCCGATCAGGAACCCCGCCCACCCCCATCCGCTGCCGCACATCCCCCCCCAACCGGGGCAAAATGTTGCCCTTCGATTCTGGAAAAGCCCCAGAGGATTAGAAAACTGCCAATATAACACCCTTATTCAAAAAGGGAGAGAGACAAAAAGCAGGTAACTGTAGGCCAGTTAGCTTAACATCTGTCGTTGGGATAATGTTCGAGTCTATTATAAAGGATGTAATAGCAGAGCATTTAGAAATGCATAATATAATCAAGCAGAGACAGCGTGGCTTCATGAAGGGGAAATCATGCCTGACAATTTTATTAGAATTCTTTGAGGAAGTAACAAAGAGGATAGATAAATGGGAACCAGTAGAAGTAATATATTTGGATTTCCAAAAGGTGTATGATAAGACCGCACATAATGTACATAAGGTTACTTAATGAGATAAGAGCCCATGGTATTGGGGGTAGTATATCAGCATCGATCGAGGATTGGCTAACTAATAGAAGACAGAGAGTTGGGATAAGGGGAGTATTTTCAGGATGGCAACCTGTAACTAGTGGAGTGCCACAGGGATCAGTTCTGGGGCCACAATTAATTACAATATGTATTAATGACTTGAGTCAGGAAAGTGAATGTAGTATTGCCCAAAAATAGGTGGGAAGGCAAGTGGTGAGGATGACACAAAGAGTCTACTGAGGGATATAGACAGGTTAAGTGAGTGGGCAAAAACTTGGCAGATGGAATATAATGTGGGAAAATTTGAGGTTATGCACTTTGGCAGGAAGAATAGAGGAGCTGACTATTATTTAAGTGGAGAAAGACTGCAGAAATCTGCAGCACAGAAAGATTTGGGAGTCCTCATGCATGATTCTCAAAAAGCTAACATACAAGTTCAGCAGGTAATAGGGAAGGCAAATGGAATGTTGACCTTTATTTCAATAAAGAATGGAGTATAAAAATAGGGAAGTCTTGATGAACTATACAAGGCACTGGTTAGACCACACCTAGAATACTGTGAACAATTTTGGTCCCCTCAGTGAAGGAAAGATATACTGGCATTGGAGGCAGTCTAGAGAAGGTTCACTCAGTTGATCCTGGGTATGGAGGGATTTTCTTATGAGGAGAGGTTGAATAGGTTGGGCCTGTACTCATTGGAGTTTAGAAGAATGAGAGACGACCTTATTAAAACATATAAGATTCTTAGGGTGCTTGACAGGGTAGACGCTGAGAGGTCGTTTCCCCTTGTGGGAGAGTCTAGGGCCAGAGGGTATAATCTCAGAGTAAGGGGTCACCCATTTAAACAGAGATGAGGAGGAATTTCTTCTCTCAGATGATCGTGAATCTGTGGAATTCTTTACCGCAGAGGGCTGTAAAGGCTGGGTCATTAAGTATATTCAAGGCTGAGATACATGGATTTTTAATCAGTGAGGGAGCCAAGGGTTATGGGGAAAAGGCAGGAAAGTGGAGTTGAGGATTATCAGATCAGCCATGATCTCACTGAATAGACTCGATGGGCCAAATGGCATACTTCTGCTCCTACGTCTTATGGTCACCATCATTCTAGCCGAACATCTAACGCCCACTGAGGTGCTGGTATCTGCACTGGTGCCTGCTTCAGAGAGCGGGTGTGATGCAGGTGTTGCTGAAGCCTGGCGGCCCTCTGGCATCAGGGGTGGCTCTTTGGGGTCCTGCAAATGAGTGCATGCTGGTGAATCTGAGGGAGAACAAGGACATGTCATTAGTTTAAGTCATTACACTGTCACTGTGCATGCCAGGCACCCTGGTGAGACAATGGAGACCTGCACCATGGTGCCATCATCTTTCAATGATCAATGGGGACTCCAGTTTTGAGGCTTCCATCAATTAAGAGACTACACTAGAATGTTTACACTATCCGAAACTCTCACCTCTGTGCACTGCACTCTTACCTTTATCTGACACCCCTGCCTCTCCACAACCGGCAGAATGAGGTGTTTGGTGGCTCTCCAGCTCCAAAGTGCCCTGCTCAAATCTGGTCAATATTAGGAAGTTTGGGGGGCCTCCGCCTGTCCGTGACCTCTCAATATGGTTATGGCTCGACTTCTCCTGAAAGGACAGAGGAGCACTGATTAGTCCGCTCTCTACCTGCAGCGCCATTGCAGCCTGGCCAACCCCATCTGAGCAACACCTCTCAGGGCACAACGGAGTTGTGGCCCTCGAGCCAGAAGGCACTTAGCCCAAGCAGCCTGGGCTCACTCCCTTGGCCAGCTCTGGCGTAATTGACAGTTGGTACTCAGACTATAGCACTCTTGAGCTCCACCGGGATGGGGGAGGCCAGCCCTTAACACTTCTCCACACTGATCCCTGCCAACATGGTACTTACCCTTCACGAGCGCAGCAGGTCGTCGAAACTTTTGCAACACTGCACCCATGTACGCCACATAACGTCATGGCTGCTGACCTAAGCTGCCACCTCCCCCAAAGGGCAGAATTTTGCCCTTTGTTGGGCAGGCTTGGCAGGCACGGGCGGGGCCAGTTGGGAAGCCGACCACCGCCCACAGTCGTGGCCAGACTGCGATTTCACACTGGCGGGCCAATTAAGGCCTGTCTAGTGTGAAATGCATGCTGCACCGCTCAGTGCTGCCTGTGCGGGGTGGGGGGAGGAAGGCAAGGGGGGAAGTTCGCTCATGCGCACAGGTGCGCATTGGAAAAGCTCCCTGAGGCACAAAGCTGCCTCAGGGAGATGAGTTCTGAAAAACAGAAATGAGGAATTTTTAAGTTTTAAAAAACATGTCCCCTTATGTGACTCAGTCATAACACGTCCCTGCTGATGTGACAGAGATGTAAATGTTTTTATTTAATTTTTATTTGCTGTTGGAAATCTCATCCCGCCTGTGGATGAGGTTTCCTAAAAAGTGCAAAGGCCGCTTGGCCTTTTTGCCTGCATGCCAACCGGGCAGTGAAAAATGTAAGTTAATTAGTACTTTAATGGCCTTAATAGTCCTTTTAATTGTAGGCGGGCGTGCTGCCAATCCCTGCGTGCGCCCGCCGACCGAACTATCGCGCAACTGTGCGTTGACGTCGGGCCGCTCGCCCAATGTCATTGTGTGTCATTTCACGCTCGAGCGAGTCAGGCGTGCGCGCCCACCCACCGAGGTGAAAATTCTGCGCCATCTTTTATTACCTGGTGCAGTAGCCTCCTCCTCCTCCTATCTCTGGGAAACAGAGTGTCCCTCCTGGCAGCCACCTCTTCCAAGAGTATCGCGAGGCACTCGTCCTGAAAATAGGGGGCCGAGTGCTCACAACCTGCCCTCCCGCCTGGCATCTCCAGCTGCTATTGAGGCCATAGCTTCACTCTCCAGAATGCAGAATATATGATTTTTCCCTGACAACCTTCAAGGAGCTGCCTCTGCCGTTTATAAACCGCCCGCCGGGTTGCCATTGGACCCGGCGCCCGACAGGCCCCCGTCCCCATCTGGCCATTCCCAACCATTGGGAAGACTCGTTTCACGCTGAGCGGGCCTTCATTGGCCAGCCATCGTGAAATCCCGGTCGTGAGCTGTTTGCATTCAGGGGCCTGTTTCCCAACTGGTCCCGCGCCCGCCGATCGCACACACTCGCCAAGGGTAAAATTCAGGCCCAGGATTAAAGCCTCAAGATTTTGAGTGTAAATCTTCACAATTATTTAACTACATACTTATGAAAGCAACAAAAGCAATTACTGGATGCAAACCCTTGTTTAAAGCTGGTGGAGGAGAATAAAACAGTTGTTTAGGCCAAAAATTCCCAAACTTCAGTAAGTTTCAGGGCTGCCATTTTTATTTATCTAGCCGGAGGGGAAGGTTTGCTCAGGGTTTCGGTCCTAATGCCCCCTCATAATACTGAAGTTTTGGTTCTTAGACTTCCATGTGGATGACAGAAGTATGGAACTAGTTCTTTTAATTTCTTTGGGGTGGGGAGAAAATCAATAGATTTACGTAGCAATCTATAACATAGGGTCAAATATTAACATTTGAGAGCATAAAACCTATAAGGTAATGGCCAGCAAATATGTTTATGAAATTACCCGTGTTCAAAGATTTAGGAAAAAGACTGTAATTAAAACATTTTTCAAATAAAAGCTGCAATATGTTTGTTTCTAAAGAATTCCAATGTAAAATAAATGGAAAATCTCTAATTAAAACAGATATATGGTGAATTTTACCAACCAAGGAAAACATTACATAACACAGTGTGGGCATGCTTTGAAACTTTACATAAATGTTACATCTTCAAATGACAAGTTGCCCATTGCAATGAAAGCTGACACTGTAATAGCAGGTACACTGCTCCATAATATCTTGCTGGGTGTTCTCTCTCTCTCTCTCTCTCTCTTGCTCTCAATTCCCCTGCTGTTCTTCAAAAGTGTCAATTTTAACATATAGGTGCGGCCTTTGTTTGATGTGTTAATGTAGTTTGGGACCGCCAACAATACAGCAGTCCCTCAATACTGCACTGAAGTGTCAACCTAGAGCGTGTTCTGGAGTAACACTTAACCCACAACCTTCTGACTCGGTGGGACTGCTGTCAAATAAGCCAAACCACGTTGTTGTGGAAGTCAAATATAACACCAAGAAATTATACCAGTACCGTAACGCGAGATGTTTTTCAGGAGTATCGCGATCCCTTGATGCAAATATGGTTGAGGAGAAATTAGTAACAAGATTCTACAACTAAATCTAATAATTCTGATATCGCTTGCATGGAGGTCCTGGACAAACTTAGAAACTAATACATTTCCAGGGATGCATATCTCAGTGTACTAAGTGAGAATAAAATCTCTGAAACGCTGACTATCATTGGGAAAAGAGTCATTTAATACAACAGAGCTTCCACTGTATTGGAAACCAACCATATAAACGATTTAGACTTGAATGTAGGAGGGTTGATCAGTAAGTTCACGGATGACACGAAAATTGGTGGGGTGGTAAATAGTGAGGAGGATAGCCTTAGATTACAGGAGGATATAGACGGGCTGGTCAGATGGGTTGATCAGTGGCAAATGGAATTTAATCTGGATAAGTGTGAGGTGATGCACTTGGACAGGACAAACAAGGCATGGGAATACACAATGAATGGTAGGACTCTTGGGAGTACCGAGGATCAGAGGGACCTTGGTGTGCACGTCCACCGGTCCCTTAAGGTAGTGGGACTAGATAAGGTAGATAAGGTGGTTAAGAAGGCATGTGGGATACTTGCCTTTATTAGCCGAGGCATAGAATATAACAGCAGGGAGGTTATGCTGGAACTGTATAAAAGGCTGGTTAGGCCACAGCTAGAGTATTGCGTGCAGTTCTGGAATCCACATTATAGGAAGGATGTGATTGCACTAGAGAGAGTGCAGAAGAGATTTACCAGGATGTTGCCTGGGCAGGAGAGTTTTAGTTATGAGCAGAGATTGGATAGACTGGGGTTATTTTCCCTGGAGCAGAGGAGATTGAGGGGGGACATGATTGAGGTGTATAAAATTGTGGGGGGCATAGATAGGGTAGACAGGAAGGAACTTTTCCCCTTGGTGGGGGGATCAATAACCAGGGGGCATAGATTTAAGTAAGGTAAGGGGCAGGAGGTTTAGAGCGGATGTGAGGAAGAATTTTTTCACCCAGAGGGTGTTGGGAATCTGGAATTCACTGCCTGAAAGGGTGGTACAGGCAGAAACCCTCATAACATTTAAGAAGAATTTGGATGTGCACTTGCGATGCCATGGTATACAAGGCTATGGGCCTAAATTGGATTAGAATAGTTAGGTACTTGTTTGACCAGTAGACTTGATGGGCTGAAGAGCCTTTTTTTGTGCTGTAGGCCTCAATGACTATGACACTTGGTCCCTATTTTCACATAAGGTAAGAAAACGCATCTGACTAGCTACAGACTCATTAGTCTTGCATGAGTAATTAGCAAAATAATACATAATACTGATGAGGGAATAATAGAATGTTGAAGACTGGGTACTTAAGTGAACAATTGCAAAATGGGTCATATTGGTTGGGATTAGAATTGGAGGTGTACTAAAGCATTGGAGACAAGGGCCCATAACACCCATTTTTTTAATGACATTGAGGCTGATGCCCATCACTGGCAAATGCTGCAGGCTATCCTGAAACAAGAGTTGTTGCTCTTTAAATTAAATGATATAACCTCAGTATAAAAAAGTTATAATTGTAAATGCTTTACTGGAGGACGGAGAAGAGAAAGAGGGGGATGTTCCTGACCTTGGGCACCAAGCTGAGGCTTTCAAGAGAGTGCCAAGGTGATTTACTGGAATGACACCAGGGATGCGGGACTTGAGTTATGTGCGGAGACCAGAAATGCTGGAATTCTTGAGTAGGGAAGGTTAAGGGGAGATATCGTAAGAGGTGTTCAAAATCGTGAAGCATTTTGATGAAGTAAGTAAAGGATAACTGTTTCGAGTAGCAGAAGGATCAGTAATTGGTGGGGCGGGTTTGAAGGTAAATGGCAAAAGAACCAGGAGTGACACGAAGGCCGGAATTTTCCGGCCCTGTTTGTGTCGGGCGTCATGGCAGGTGGGGCGGCGGGGGAGAAATATGGTGAGGGGGCCAAAAATCTGCATTGTAAAATCAGCTTGCAATTCTCTGCTCCAACCGCCATGATGGGCCACGCCCTCCCATCCTCCCGCCATACGTTGGGAACGTCATTTTAATACATTTGCATCTAAGTATGAGCCCTGCTTGCCAGAATCACCCCACCCCCCGCCACGTCCATTTCCCGCCCACATCAGCGTGACTTCAGAACAGCATACTTCACAACTGCCTTTAAAAAGCATACACCTGGCAATCTGATCTTTGAGGTGGACTCAGAGGTGAGTGCTCATCACCTGGTGCAGCGCCCGCGAGTATTGCCCATAAGGCATCAAGGAAGCAGAGCTGCACATTCACAGGGGGCACAGGCAAATTTTTTCCTATTGGCTTTCAGTGCAGTGCTGGGGCAAGGGTTCCAGTGTGGGTCAAACCGCAGGAGGCGGGAGGTGTGGTTGGGGGCAAGACAGCACAGACAGACTGAAGGAAATACGCAAGCACATGCCGGGGGAAGTGGAGGGGTGGTGGGGTCAGGGAAATGGCCAGACACTTGGAAAAGCTTGTCAAAAGTGAGCATTCTTCCACAGCTGAGACCATTCAGTTGCAGCTCCATTGACCTGCTTGGAGTTGGGCTTCTGAAGGTTTTCTGCCCACTCAAGCAATGCATAAGCATGAAAGTGCCACCAAATGCTCTGGAGCTTTTCACCCCTCAGGCGCAGACTGCAAATTAATGTGTGTTTTAGGGGGCAGCAAAACAATCTGCCAACTGGACAAATTGTACAATCCCTTTGTGAAAGGTGGCCATGCCGCAGTCACTGATGGAGGCACTCAAGGCCTCTTGCAACGTCTTTATTAAGGTTTGGACCAGTATCCATTATGGTTCAAGCTAACAGTGCAGCTTTGCAGCATGGGTTAGGAGAATGCCTGTGCCTGAGCTGAGAGCATAGCATGCAGACCAGTGGCTGAAGCTGCTGCCAATCGATCAAGTGGAGAGGGGCGGAAATGGGTGGGGTTTCGGACAGCCAATGAGTGCACTACACACTGGCCATCCAAGTGGTGGCCAGCACTCTCCTGCATGTGTGAAGAGGCCTTTAGACTTAACTAAGAAAGATTCTCAGTACACCCATACTAAGACACGCAACTCTTTCTTTGATCCTGCAGGGAAGAACATCGGGATCATGGAGCCTGGTGATTTATTTGGTATGCCTCATGGCTTACAGGGAGCAGAGAAGAAGAAGAGAGAGGTGGAGGCGCCTGGCTTGGCAAGGAAGGAGCACCTCCCTCAAGATGAAAGGGCAGCATGCTGCGCATGCAGCTGAAGATCCACAGCGAGCCATTGTTCGTAGGCGCCTTGCTAGACCCAGGGACTATAGATGGCGCCTGTCATGCCTGCAGATGACCAAGAGCTAGTGTCGCCTAAAACTGCGCATGTCCAAGGAACTGATCAGTCACATGCTATCTGTGCAGGATTTGGTGCCACGGGGACATGGAGGGTTTCCACTGCCAGTGACCGTGAAAGTGACCACGGCAATCAATTTTTATGCCAGTGGCTCCTTCTAGGGCTCCACAGGTGACCTGTGTAGGATATCACAAGCCTTCACACATGTGTATCTAGGAGGTTATGGATGCCATCTTCGCGAAGGCACAGAACTTTGTGCATTTTGCCTGGGAACAGGAAAGCCAAGAAGCAAGACCGCTGGGATTTGTGCCGATCTCAGGTTTTCCACAGGTGCAGGGTACCATCAACTGCACTCACCAGGCACTTAGATCTCCATGGCAACAAGCAGTTAACTACGTCAACCACAAGGGCTTCCACTTGTTGAATGTTCAGCTGGTGTACGACCACCACAAACCAATCCTGCAGGCTTGCGCACGATTCCCAGGAAGTGCCATGCCTCCTACATCCTTAGCGTTTCTAGGACCCCTGACATCTTCAAGGGTCCAGAGAGGTTTCAGGGTTGGCTGCTTGGGGACAAGGTCTACCCACAGAGAATGTGGCTGATGACGCCCGTGTGGCAGCCTCAGACTGCAGCAGAGATGGTACAATGAGGCTCATGCCATGACCTGGACGTTGGTGGAGCAAACCATAGGCACATTAAAAATGAGGTTCCGATACCTCGACTGGTCTGGTGGAATCCTCCAAAACAGTCCCCAGAGGGTATCGTGCATCGTCGTTACTCACTGCGCGCTCCATAACCTGGCACTGCAAAGTGAGGAGGACCTGGCTGAGGAGGAGATGGAGAAGTTGCACGTATCCTCCGACGAGAAGGGCATTGAAGGCAAGGATGTTGGCGATGAGGCCGTCACACTGGCGAGATGAGGCAGGCGCGCTTGGGAGGCCCTCATAGCCGCAAGATTTGCTTTTGGATGATGACTAGATGCAGTGAGGACAGTCCTGACATCCTCACTTTGCACCTGTGAATCTGTGTGGCTGATAGCAGCGCACATACCCTCAGTGCTCAGGCTCATGTTACGGAGACACAGCAGAGGCCCTAATAGTCGCTTGATTCCAGGAGGACGATGACGACATGCAGTGTGGACACTCCACAGATCTTCACATTGCCTCTGTGAATGTCTGACTCCTGTCTGGCTGAGGGCAGCTCGTTTGTGCTCTGTGACCAGGGTTATATCTTGGAGACACAGCCGTGAAACTTTAAATGCACCTGATCCTTTGTCAGCCTTCAGCACCTGACCCCTTCAGGAGCACAGCATCATTGGACACAGATGCTGAAGAGATGGGGACCAGCCTCACCTTAAAGGTGCTGAGAGCACGCAGAGAGAATGACAGAACTCTGTGACCCCTGCCCACGACATTCTGGCAGCAATGACCAGCACCGTCAAAGCACAGGCATCACTAATGTGTCCATTGAGTGTGAAGCCGGACCATCACTTTGGTCTGAAGGTTCCACACTGCACAGATAGGGGGCCCTGGACTGAGACACCTGCCTTTATCTTGTGCAGAAAGGTTTCACATCTGAGTGGCACGAACACTGCTCATCAGAACAAGGAGCCTTAGGCAAGGAGACATTTTTGCTGGTGCTTTTTGCCGGAGCTGCAGGGGCCTGGAGCCTACAGGGCCTGAGGCCTCGGAGGAGAAAGAGAGAGAGAGAGAGGGGAGGCACTACAGGAAGGGAGGCCAGGAGGCAAGGACTTTTTGTGATAACATCTGAGGTGGGTGTCTGGACATTTGCTTGGTGGGGGCAGAAGACACCACTTGCATTGTAGGGGGAGGAAAGGAGGCAATTGCAGAGACTTGAGGAGAAGGGCTGTGTGTGTTTTTGTTCAAGATCCTGCAACAACCCCCCACCCTGCCCCAATCCTCACTCCACCGGTGTCTGAGTCCAGGTAGTTGGTGCTGCCTGGTGAAGAGGGACAGGGCTGAATTCTGTGTGCCAGGCTGTACCAGCTGCCTGGTGAAGACATCGCCCTCCCCCTACGGGGAGAACAGCGAGGCCCCCAACCACACACTACTCCACTTGAGTGCCACACACCCACCCTGCACCCTTTATCCTTTCCCTTTTGTGTCTTGCTGTCCTTTTCCCTCTCTTTCCCCCCCTCTCTACCTGTACTGCTGCCAAGAGGGAAAGGTTACGCCATCTTGTACTGCCTCTCTCTCTGCCTGAGGCCATACAGTCTGGACTTGCCAGAAAGAGCTCGGGGTGGGTGTGGCTCAGCCCCTATGGGTGCAACAGGGTCACCGGTAGCCGGGCCTAGTGGTGGTGGCGCCAGCGCTATCTCCGGTGGCTGGGTCCCACAAGAAGACCTATGTGGGAGTGACTGCTCCTGTGGCTTCCGCGGTCCCATCAACGTTCCACCTCCTAACAAAGACCCTAGAAATAAAGAGCTACACTCACCCCGAGATGAACATAGAGGCATGCGTGGAGGCTTTGGACAGGGTTGTCAGCCCCTCAGCCATCGTCTTGGCCTCGCGCATGTACGGGAAGGCGGTGATCTTCCTGAAGCCTGAGAGGGCAGTGCACTTGGCCCTGGCAAGGCAGCTCACCGTGGGCGGGACCTATCTGGCGGTGGACCCTTTAGAGGCCACCACGGAGAAGCTCGTGTTATCCAATGTCCCACCCTTCATTCCCAGTGAGCTCCTCCTCCCCCACCTTCACCAACTGGAGGAGGTCAGGTCCAGGGTGGTGCTGATCCCGCTCAGCCTCAGGGAGCCCAGTCTCCGTCTCGTGTACTCCCTCCGGCGCCAGGTCTTCATTCGCCTAGCCCGGGAGAAGCGCACGGAGGGGTGGTTTGACGTCATTTTCGAGGGGGCAGCCAACTCGGGTGTTTTGCATGGCACGCGGTGCAAGGTGGGCATGTGAGGAAGAACTGCCCTGCCTCCAAGGCCGCCAGCACCACCCAGGCGGCCGTGGCTGGCACCACCGCACCTCCCCCCACCATCGCTCCATCTGCTCCCCCGCAAGGGGCAGTGACACTGGTGGCTAACGTCACCTTGACTACTGGCGAGGTCGAGGGGAGAGAATTCATGCCGTAAGAAGGCGCGGAGAAAGACCCGCCTCCCGGAGATGGCCCCCTAAATCACTCAAAACCCCCAAACCCTCCGATCCCCAGACCCCCGAAGACACCAACTCGGGGTAAAAAAAAACAACATCCAGCCCCGGTGACGTAACCGCGCATGCTCCTGGGCCCGTGGGCGCCTCAACACCATGTGCTGGGCCCAGCGTCATCCCCGCGCAGGTTCCTGGGTCCAGCAACAAGGGGCGCATGACACTGAGTCAGTGATCCACCTTAAAAAGTTTGACCTGCCCAAACCCCAGAGGGCGGAGCATCCGGAAGGGCTGGGTGAGGAGGTGGGGTCTCACAGATGGAAGTCTGCCCAGCCCCCAGCCTACCCCGGAATAGATGCCAACCCCTCGGAGGGGCAGGACCTTGCAACTCGTGAGGTTGGAAGTGTCTCCTCCCCAATGAAAAGGTGGTTTCTCCACTCCATAAGTCCTCGCTCTACTCTCTAGGGGGAGCCCAAATCCCCAACCCCTTGCTGCATTCCCCTGAGGAGGTCCCCTCGGGTGTCGGTGTGGGTATCATCCTAGCAGCGGTGCCCCACCCCAACCCACGTTGTACCCCCGAGATGCCATCTGGATCGCCAGGGGACTGCAGCAATCTCTTCATGTCCCCAACCACTGGGTCATCAGGCAGTGATGGCAAGTAAGGGCTCCCCACTCCCTCCCAATCTTTAGCGCCGGTCCGAAGCTTTTTCTGGGCTCACCGGGTGACCCGGTGCCTGGGGCAGAGCGGGGTTCTGAGCTGCCACTGCCCTGTGGCCCAGAACCAGAAAAGGAGATCAAAGAGGACCCCTCTGCCCTTGATCCTGGGGGTGGGATCGAGGCAGACGTAGAGCCAGCTGGGGGCTCCAGATCAGCCCCCAGAGGGGTCGGAAGCCGGAGGAGGACGGAGTTTTGGTGGTCAACTTGGAGTCATTATCAGGTGAGGTGGTGGATCCCCAGGTGCCCGCTGTCGACTGCCCCCTTATCCCCCCTCCAGGGGCTTTCTTGTGAGCAATCGCGGTCGCCGAGACAGGGTCCAGTTGGCCTTGGACCGGTGGCATTCGTATCCGCTGGTGTTCTGGTCCACCCACGAAGCCCTAAAAGCTCCGAGCTGGACTGGAACGCTAAGATGAGGGTCCACACGCTTCTCGCTGGGCTCCTGAAAGAGAGGAAGACTTAAAATAGTCCTCTCCTCCTGCACTTACACTGGGTGATGGTAGCACATACTTCCGACAATGAAGACTACCATAGCCAGCCTGAACATCCACAGCAGCAGGGTCGCTCAGCGCAGGTTCCGGAACTTCTCGGTCCTCCGGGATGAGAAGTATGCAGGAAACCCATACCGTTCCGGGAGACAAAGCTACGTGGCTCCTGGAGTGGCGAGGGGGGGGTCTACATCAGTCACCCAACCTCCAATCCTGGTGGGGTGGCTATCTTGTTGGCCACGCATTTTCAGCCAGAGATATTGGGGGTCAAGGAGCCGGTGCCAGGCCGGTTGCTGCACCTTACTGTGCGCCTCGGGGGCGCGGCGCTTCACTTTGTGAATGTGTACGCTCCCCTGGGCGCACAGCAGCAAGCGAGCTGCTTTGAGGAAGCATCCAATGATCTGGGCTCCATCGACGTGGGCGAGTTCACAGTCATCGGGGGGGATTTCAACTGTACCCTCGAGGCCCGGGACCTGCCCAGCACCGCACGCTAGGTGTGAGTAAGTTTGCAGGACCTGGTTGGGTCCTTCGACTTGGTGGACGTCTGGCGACATCTCCATCCTGACTCCAGCGTTTTCGCTTTCATGTCACCTGGAATTGGAGTGTCCAGACTCGACCGCCTTTACATTTTGAGGGCGTACATGTCCTGCGTTCTGTCGGCTTCTGTGCAGTGGGTGCCGTGCACGGACCACCGTCTGGTGTGGGTGGAGCTTGCTCCGTTCTGCGCTCGGACGGGGTCCGCGTACTGGCCCTATAACAACCTGCTGCTGGAGGACGAGTGGTTCCTGGACTCGTTCCGTCGTTTCTGGGCCGGCTGGAGAAGGAAGCGGGAAGCGGGTAGTCTCCTTGAGGCTATGGTGGGATGCGGGCAAGACTCACGTCCGCGTTTTCTGTCAGGAGTACGTGAGGGGGTCGACAAAGATGTGGAAATCCAGGGTTGAGGAGTTGGAGAAGGAGGTGCTCGACCTGGAGGCACGTCTCCGTCAGCCCGACGCGGACCCGGCCCTGCGGTCGGTGTATGATGAGAAGAAGGGCGCACTGCGGGACCTGCAACTCGTCAGGTCCCGGGGCGTGTTCGTGAGGTCACTGATCCGGTTCCTCCGGGATCTGGACCGCGGCGGCTCCCCCTCCTTCTACTCGCTGGAAAAAAGGCACCGGGTCCGTCAGCAGCTCCTTACGCTGCTGGCCGACGACGGATCCCTTGTCTCAGATCCGGAGGGCTTCAGGGCCATTGCCTGAGATTATTACACTGCCCTGTTCTCTCCGGATCTGTCCAGCGAGGACGCTCGCAGCGTTTTGTGGGAGGACCTGCCGCAGGTCGGCCCGGAGGGCGCCAGAAAGATTGACTCCCCTGGGGGAGCTGACCGGCGCCTCGACAGCCTCTCCAGGGGCAAATCCCCGGGGCTGGACGGGCTGACTGTGGAGTTCTTCAGGGCATTCTGGGACATCATGGGGAGCGACTGCGTGGGGGTCCTGAGGGAGACTATCGCAAACAGGGAGATTCCCGCTCTTGTGGCACAGGGTGGTCATTGCCCTGCTGCCTAAGAAGGGGGATCTCTGCCAACTTAAGTACTGGTGCCCGGTCTCCCTCCTCAGCACGGATTATAAAATCTTTGCCAGGGCAACATCATCTCGCCTTGGCACCGTGCTGGATCACATGATCCACGCTGACCAGTCCTACACCGTTCCAGGCCGGACCATCTTTGATAACATCCATTTGGTCTGGGCTATCATCCACTTTTCCCAGAGAACTGGTCTGTTGAGCACCTTCCTGCCTCTTGACCAGGAGAAGACGTTCGACAGGGTGGATCAGAATAGTTATTCGGGACTGTGCGAGCATTTGGGTTCGGGATGCATTTCGTCACCCGGATCCGACTTCTGCACACTGCCACAGACTGTCTAGTTAAGGTTAACGGGTCCCTGACGGCGCCCCTTTGCTTTGGGAGGGGAGTGTGTCAGGGCTGCCCCCTGTCTGGCCAATTGTATTCTATCTGCGTGGAGCCTTTCCTGCGCCTCTTGCGGGGGAGGTTGTCAGGATTGGCTGTGCGCGGGCCGGGCATCGGGGTGGTCCTCTCGCCTTACGCCAATGACATGCTCCTCATGTTCACTGACCTGGCTGACCTACGAGTGCCAGGAGGTCTACTCTGCCGCGTCCTCTGCCAGGATCAACTGGGGCAAGTGTTCTGTTGTGGTACCGGCTGGTCACTTTGACCCCTCCCCCGGATTTTGTCACGAAAATCCAGAGAATGCTCCTCGACATCTTCTGGGACAAAAGGCTGCACTGGGTCACTGCTAAGCTTCTGAGTTTCCCGCTTAGGGAGGGCGGTCAGGCGCTTGTGTGCCTACGCACCCAGGTGGTGACTTTCTGCCTTCAGGTCCTGTAGCGATACCTGTACGACGAACCCCCTCTGAGATGGTGTGTCCTGGTGACGTATTTCTTCCGCCAAGTGGCTTCTGTTTGTAGACCTCAGGGGCCTTCATGGTTCCTTGCAAACGTTGCCCGTCATTTACCAGGATCTGATCAAACATGGAACATAGTTATCTTGCAGGGTGGGGGGTGGTGAGGGAGGCGGACCTCCTCGTGAACCTACTGCTGGGCCTGGCCAAGTTAGCCATTAACAGGTCCAGGCAGCAGGCGAAAGAGGGGTTCGTCCGACCCGATTGTTTGCCCCTCTTCCGCGGCTACGTTCATGGCTGGGTGTCCCTGGAGAGGGAGCACGTGGTGTCTGCCGGCACCATCGAGGCCTTCCATGTTTGGTGGGCACCGCGGTGATTTATAGACCCTTTTGATCATTTTAAATTTTGTCTTTGTTTTTGCAGTTTCCCTTTTAGGAGCTGCTTTTACTTTATCCCTGATTTTGTTAATTTAGTTTAATTGGCTTGACTCAAAAGAGTTACATCTTCTTAACCTTCCTAACCCTGCTGTTATGTCTTGGTGCTCCCCCGACAACCACAGCGGAGGTGGAGGCAACCTGCTGACTGCTACACCCTGTCTGTGTTGACCTTGATGGGTGTCCTCTGGAGAGCTGAGACCTGGAGGTCCCCGGCCTACTTTTGTGGTCTTGCTGTGTGGCAGTGGCACCCTCCTTGGCCTGTGGAGCTGGAGCTGGTGTGGTCACAGGAAGAGGGGACTCGGATGGGCTGGACACTCCCGGGGTCACCTGGGTGGATGACCCTGGGGTGTGCACCTGCTGACCCTCTTCCCTTTGGGGGCCATAGGGCCTCTGGATGATTCCTTGAGGAGAAGGGGAAGCTGGAGTGAGATGGAGCTACCACACACCCTTCTCTCGTTGACACTGTTGGAGGCCAACAATGGCATAAGCGAAGGCGTTCAGCTCGCGCAGCAGTGCAGGAGCGATGTCCTGGACCAACGTCACCATGGTGGCCGCCATCCTACCAGTGTTGACCTCGGTGCATTGGCATGCTGGCGCTATCACCTCAGACTGAAGGTGGATGGACTCCTCCATCGTGCCTTGCAATCTGAGGAGTGTAGCGGATATCCTTTCCTGATGTCCCTGAGGTTGCTTTTGCAGCTCCAGAAACTGTGACATGACCGAGTCCAGAGGCTCATCATCTGACTTGGACTCAGCAAATTTCTGGCCTCCAGCAGTCCTCCAAGTGCCAGAGATCTGGGAAGTCCCTGCCACTGCCTGCTGTGGATCAGACAGTGTGATGTGCTCACCAGATTGTGACCCTAAGGCTATTCTAGGTCCCACCGAGGTATGTGTCACTGCACTGGTGGAGGGTGTGGGTGAATGTTATGACGGGTCTTCAATTAGGGTGTCTTCAGGTTCTTCTTCCGAGGTGTCTTCGATCTTGAGTTGAGACATGGGTCGTGGACCCTGTTGACTGCATGGCTGTCTGATGGATGTTGTACTGCTGGATCCTCACTTCATTGAGTACCACTGACCTCACCATCAGCACAGGAACAGTCCAGATTATCGCCAGCCAGCTGGATGACTCTATTTTCAATGTTTATGAGGACCTTGATTTCAGGCATTCCTCCACCGGTCTGCGACCTCTCACTCTTGTGTGCCAGCTTGTCCTGCATGAATACAGGTGTAGAGGTGTAAACAGGACGCCTGCCAGGCCAGATAGGGCTGAAAAAAGGAACTTCATTTCATGCACCCAGTCTGGTTATCAACCACACATCACATATATGTAAAGTCCTCTCAACTCTGTCCCAAAAGCGTACCTCAGTTTTGAGCTCCGTACCACACAATCTGTGCATCAGTCTGATACTTTTTTTCTGTTTCCCCACCCTTCCTGTGGTCTCCTAAGTGAGATTTTTATTTAATGTCAAATTTGAGGTGGTTTTGAGCTAAACGAAATATAGCACCATCTGAGAAATCCATGTGTTCTTTCAGGCTGAAGCTAAAATAAATTCTTTAAAATGTTGTCACTTCTGGCTTAGTTTCAGAGACTGCTGGGCAGCAGCCTCCACATAACTTAAGCACTTGGAGTATTCATGACCCCACTTGTGCATGGCAACTGGAGCCCTGGTGGCACAACCTAAACCCAAATAGCACCAACACAGCAGGCAAGCAATAGTATACAGTGATGGCAAAACTGTAGCTGAAATCAGACAATACAGTTCCATAAGACCTGGGTCCTTAGCAGAGATTATTTGCTACCACAATGTATGATAATGTTTAGAAACCAAATATCAATTGCTACAAAAGTTAAAACAAAAAAGTCCCTTGAACCAAATCTTCAGCTCTAAAAGAAACATTTTGGAATGCTGACCAGTCCACAATGTGGAAGCTACCAACAAGTCAAGTCCAGTTGTCTTTGTCTTCACCAATTCATTAGATTTCTTTTCAACTGCTTCCTCAATGATCTTCCTTCCATCATAAGGTCAGAAGTGGGGATGTTCGCTGATGATTACACAATGTTCAGCATCATTCGTGACTCCTCAGATACTGAAGCAGTCCATGTCCAAATGCAGCAAGACCTGGACAATATGCAGGATTGGGCTGACAAGTGGCAAGTAACATTTGTGCCACACAAGTGCCAGGCAATGACCATCTCCAATAAGAGAGAATCTAACCATTGCCCCTTGACATTCAATGGCATTACCATGACTGAATCCCCCACTATCAACATCCTGGGGTTACCATTGACCAGAAACTGAACTGGACTAGCCATATAAATACTGTGGCTACAAAAGCAGGTTGGAATCCTGTGACGAGTAACTCATCTCCTGACTCCCCAAAGCCTGTCCACCATCTACAAGGCACAAGTCAGGAGTGTGATGGAATTCTCTCCACTTGCCTGGATGAGTGCAGCTCCAACAACACTCAAGAAGCTTGACATCATCCAGGACAAAGCAGCCCACTTGATTGGCACCCCTTCCACAAACATTCACTCCCTCCACCACTGACACACAGTAGCAGCAGTGTGTATCATCTACAAGATGCACTGCAGAAACTCACCAAGTATCGTCAGACAGCACCTTCCAAACCCATGACCACTACCATCTAGAAGGACAAGGGCAGTAGACACATGAGAACACCACCACCTGGAAGTTCCCCCCCAAGCCACTCAGCATCCTGACTTAAAAATATATCGCCATTGCTTCGCTGGGTCAAAATCCTGGAACTCCCTCTCTAACAGCGCTGTGGGTGTGCCTACACCACATGGGCTGCAGCAGTTCAAGGAGGCAGCTCACTGCCACCTTCTCAAGAGCAATTAGGGATGGGCAATAAATGCTGGCCCGGCCAGCGAAGCCCACATCCCGCAAATGAATTTTTAAAAATTAAATACCATTAAATACTCCTATGACATTTGTGCTAAAAATTAACAAATTTTTTTAACCCTCAGAGCATTATACACATGAATGACATTGCTTTTATCTTAATTGTGTTTTTTTAGTTAAATCAAGTCTCTGATCACCTGCATGTAGATTTGAAAATCTCAACATACTAAGAAATAAATTACATCAGATATGGTAATGATATTTATCATTAAACCATAATATTGATATGTTAAATTTGTTTACAATATAGGTTTAGACATAGAGGATCCTGAGGAGGATATTATAGAAAAATTAAATAGTTTGGTTAGATTAACTTACATTACAAAAAGACTGCTCATAAAAAGTATTTCATTTGTTGTAAAGTACTTTGGGACTTCCTGAGGTTGCAAAAGGCCCATCATTAATGTAAGTCTTTTTTCTTTCTATTTCTGTAATTGCTAGTTCATCTATTTCTGTCCTTTCTTCTGAAATATGCACACATGGAATCAATTGTACCATAATACTCTACTCACAACTCTGCATCACATTCAAGCCTGATCATGTTCTCCCTCAAATGTCCAAGCATATGCACTTGCTGCAGGGATCACTGGATGGTTATCTAGAAAAGCAACCTAGGTCCTTACACCAAGAGCACCAAGGCCAGTTACTGGTATTAACATAACTCGGCATTGACCAGGCTTCAGATCTGGAGCTTTCCCAATTTGTACAACTCCAGCCACTGGCTGACTTAAGCAACTGAGTGTTGGGTGTGTTTGTCAAATACAGGATTACCCACTTCTTTGACGAAATCAAATGATGCAGTCTGACACATACCTTTGCTCTGATGTGTTTCTCATATTCATTTTGTCCCTGCAAGGAAAATTATCATGCAAGCAACGTAGCAGCAGTTATAGGACCATTTTACTCTATCAGTTCAACCAGCTGTTGTAAGTATCAGTCCTTGATGATCACAGGCCATCCATGTGAAAAATGTATTAATGTAGAAAATTTGGTTTTAAGCCTTTACCTCATCCAAAAATGGCACTAGGGTGAACTGGTCACACCTCATAGTTTTGAAGTGAAGATAAAATAGCTGAGCAACATACTGGGACTATAATCTTTGCATCTTGTATCTCACAACACTTGGCTTAATACGTTTTCCCTGCTGGCAGACCTCCGCCGTCTCTGACAATTAACCGATTCCTTCTCAAGGTGTGCCAGTCAAGCTCCTCCTTCTTTTGCAATAACATTTCTTCTTTTATTATGATTGGCTTTTATTGAATTCTCAGAAGTGTCTCCCATATTTTAATGGATCATTCCTGACCAGCACATTTAATGAACTGTTTCATCTTTTTGTTGAAGAAGGTCCCACGTCATCCATATTTAAATAGCTGTCGTTGCTGTGTTTGAAATGTGTGCCGTCACTTTAAAAGCTTATGTTATTTGAAATAGGAATCATTACAGTTCATAAATGCCAATTTGTCATGGTAATAAACTGTCACAAATATTATCAAGCATTGTCATTTAGCAAAGGCTCAAGTGAAACGTGCAGAGGAGAATGAAAAAGAAAATAAGTGGGACAAAGAGGGGATATGGGAATAGATTAGCAGATGTTATAAAATGGAACACCACAGTCTTTCATAAGCATATAAGTAGAAAAAGGTTAGTCAAAGGAAGGGTGGAGCCAATTAGAGACCAAAAGTGAAATCTTCTTGTGGAGGCAGAGGTCAGAGTTGAGGTATGGGATGAGTACTTTGGCATTATCCTCTTTTACGAAAATAGACGCAGTGTTCTAGTAAAGGAGAAAAGGATGGAAAAATTGTTTGGATAAAAATAGATAAAGAGCAGTTATTTAAATGCTTGACAGTGCTGAAAGTAGAAAAGTAAATGAGGTGCAGTCTAGCCTGCTGAGGGGAAGTAAGAGTGAAAATAGCAAAGGTTCTGGAAGAGCCTGGAAGGCTTTGGAAAAATAATCTCGAGGATTAATTTATTAATCTTCTTTGGATATTGTAGGGACATCAGAGGACTGGTGGACTGCAAATGTTACCCCCCCTGTTCAAAAAAGGGGACAAGGATAAACTAGTCAGCCTAACATCAGTGGTGGCACATCTTCTAGTTCCAATATACTGGGGCAAAGCTAATTTTTACTTGGTAAAACATGGGTTACTAAATGCCAGTCAACACAGATTTGTTTTCATCATTAATTCTTGAGGTGTGGGCATTGCTGGCAAAGCTGGCATTTATTGCTCATTCCTAGTTGTCCTAAAAAGTTGGTGGTGGGTTTTCTTCTTGAACGACGGTACTTGTTTGGTGCACTTGTTAAAAGCAAATTGTTTGTGACAAACTTGATTGAGTTCATTGATTAAATATTGGAAAGGATTGATGAAGGTAATGCAGTTAATCTATATATGGACTTCCAAATGTCGTTTGGTTAAGTGTCACATACTAGACTTTCTAGCAAAACTAAACTTCATGGATTCAAATGGCAGTGGCAGCCTGGATATGATAGTGGCTAAGAGACAGAGGCCTGAATTTTACTTTTGGTGGGCACACCCGATCAGCGGGCCCGGGAGCGGTCCGGAAACAGATTGCCAACTGCGATTGGCCCCCAACCATGATTTCACGCTGGCTGGCTAATTAATGAAATGCACACTGAAATGCCCAGAGCTGCCGGGGTGGGAGTGGGAAGAGGGTGGACAATGATGTCACTGCAGACAGGGCTGAGCACTGTGAGAAAGCTCCCTGAAGGCAGACAGTTGCCTCGGAGCTACAGACCTGAAAATCGCCAAATAAGGGTTTTAAAATCTGAAAAGAAACGTCCATGAATCACAGTCACTCACCTGAAAATATAGCTGATAAAAATGCTGCAGATATTTATTTTTATTTTATTTCAAATGGAAATTTCATCCCGCCCTTGGATGAGGTTTGATGAAAAATGTCAAGTCCGCCTGGCTGATTTGCCTGTCCGCTAACGGTAAGGTTGAACGGGCCACGAGAAATCAGAGACAATTGCGCCGTTAATGGGCTTGGTTGCCCTCTTAATTGTCGGCAGGGACGTTTCTGACTTATGCGCGTGCCCGCTGAGTGAAATATCGCGTAAGTGAGCAATGACGTCGGGATGCGTCTTCTCGCGCGATTTTATGCCCGATCGCGTTAGGCGCATGCCTGCCCTCGGGATGTAAAATTCAGCCCAGAAAGTGGCAAACAGTCTGAAACATAACTGGATGAAGTATACAGTGGTGTCAACCACTTTATATTAGGAGCACAGTTCTTTTTGATACATATTAATACCCTGAACATAGCATAATTTCAAAGTTTGCAGGTGACACAGAATTTCCAAATCAGGTTGGAGATTGTTAGAGAAGGTTAACAGAAGTTTTGATGGAGGTGGTCAAAATTATGAATAGAATAAATAAGAGGAAAAGTTTTACTGACAGGATGGTTGGTGAACTGTGCAAGGGGAAATTTAAATATAACAATAATGCTCCAGAATAAAATGCCCAGTTTGGATCTTAAATTGGTGAGAATCTGATGAAGGGAATCTCTTTTCCCAGCTCTTGCATGCTTATTCCATGCTTTTGGAACTAATGGTGCTGACTGGAAAATCTACCCTCATATATATTACAGCTGCTGCAGAAATGTACCTCCAAACAATGTGGCCACATAAATATACGATATTAATGTTCTTACACTTGAGTTATGTGTCAATCAGCAAGTAGGGAACAAGATTTGACAAGATGAGAATGGGGCTAGCTTTGTTATTGAGAACTCCCCTGATGCAATCCCTTCCAATAATGTCCAAAGTGACCTGGTCAAACAGGTTTCAGGATTTGAAGTTTCTGAGTTTATTTAGCATTTTCTTTTTATTATTTGCCATCTTGTCCCACAAGTTGGCAAGTAGTCTTGAGATTTTACAACTTTAAGTACCACAGACAGTGACTTACAGCTGCCCATTCTCCAGAACATCCTGTCTGGTTCTAAATGAACATGCGTCATTCAGCTAAATTGTCCTACAAGGATTTCCTGTGTCAAACCCCCTTGAGATTTCTGTCTGACTTCATTTTCAGTTCTAAACTGCTGCTTGTATTTTTCCCAGACTATAATATGACTATGTATGGTAAGTATTCAGTGAATGGAACCCAAACATGTTACAGGTTGTGGCTTGCATCCTTAGATCAGGTAATTAACATAGAAAGCTATATTGCAATGTTAACTCTGCAACTTTCTTCAAGTCAACCATCCTCCCGCTCCTGGCCTGCATCCATGTCTGAATTCATCATGTGGAAGGTTCAAAAAAGATTTGAGAATGGTACCAGAACAGAGAGGTTATACCTATCAGGGAAGATTAACAGGCTGTGGCTCTTTTCCATAGAAAAGAGAAGACAGAGGGTGACCTAATAGAGGCCTCTCAGAATCTGAAAAGGTTTGATAGGGTACAAATAGGAATTATGTTTTCATTTGAGGGGACAGACCAGAGCTAGGAAGTATGGATGTAAGATAGTCACTAATAAGTCCAATAGGGAACTCAGGAGAAACTTTTATTTTTACACGGGAGTGGTGAGAATGTGAAACTTGCTACCACACGGAGTGGTTGTGCCAAATTAAGAGGAAGCTAGATAAACATATACGGGAGAAAGGAACAGGAGGTTATGGTAATAGTGTTAGATGAAGCAGGTGGGACCTGTTGACTGAATGGTCCCTGTCTATAATCTCTCATGCTTACTGAACTGAAATGGAAAATGCTGGAAAAACTCAGCAGGTCTAACAGCATCTGTGGAGAGAAAAGCAGAGTTAACATTTCGAATTCGTATGACTATTCTTCAGAGCTAAAGAGAAGTAAAAATGTGATGAAAGTTTAAGGAGGGGTGAAGCAGGTGAAGCTGGATAGAAGGCCACTGATAGGCAGGGGCAAAGGAGAGATTGACAAAAATGTCATGAACAAAAGGACAAACGGGGTATTAATGATAGTGGTACAGGCTAAAGGAGGTGCTGATAGTGACATTAAGGTCAGAACGCAGAATGTGATAATAGCAGGACAAGGGTAAACACTCTGAAAAGAACAACATGAACAAGTAACAGATGGCCCTTGTTGGGGTGGGGTGGGGGGAGGGGACGGTAGTGGGGAGAAAAGATCGGAAATAGGATAAACGATGGGGATAAAGCAATGAATAAATGAATAAAAATGAAAATAAATAAAAATAAGCAGATAAAAAAATTTTTTTAAATAAAAATGAATATTGAATAAAGGGGGTAAAAAGGGGTGAGGATAGATGAGACAGTTCATGGTTTGAAATTGCTGATCTCAATGTTAAGTCCGGAAGGCTGTAAAATGCCTAATCGGAAGATGAGGTGCTGTTCCTCGAGCGTGCATTGGGCTTCACTGGAACATTGCAGCAGGCCAAGGATGGACATGTGGGCATGAGAGCAGGGTGGTGTATTGAAATGGCAAGTGACAGGAAGGCCTGGGTAATTTTTGCGGACAGACCGCTGCAAAGCGGTCACCCAGTCTGCGTTTGGTCTCTCCAATGTAGAGGAGACCGCATTGGGAGCAGCGAATGCAGTAGACCAAATTGAAGGAGGTGCAAGTGAAGTGCTGCTTCACCTGAAAGGCGTGTTTGGGCCTTTGGATGGTGAGGAGGTAAAGGGGCAGGTGTTGCACCTTCTGCGATTGCGTGGGAAGGTGCTGTGAGAAGGGGATGAGGTGTTGGGGGTGCCCCAGAGGGAATGGTCCCGATGGAATGCTGACAGGGGCGGGTGAGGGGAAGATGTGTTTGGTGGTGGCATCATGCTGGAGTTGACGGAAATGGCGGAGGATGATCCTTTGAATGCAGAAGCCGGTGGGGTGAAAAGTGAGGACAAGAGGGACTCTATCATGGCTCTGGTCGGGAGAGGAGGTATGAGGGCAGAGGCGCAGGAGATTATTATTATTTTTACTTATTTTCATTTTTATTCATTGTTTTATCCCCACCTTTTATCCCATTTTCAATCTTTTCTCTCCACCACCGTCCTTGCACCCCACCCCCACCAGGACCATCTATTAGTTGTTCATGTTGTTCTTTCCAGAGTGCTTACCCTCGTCCTGCTATTATCACATTCTGCTTTCTTACCTTAATGCCACTATCAGCACCTCCTTTAGTCAGTATCACTACCATTAACATCTCCTTTGTCCTTTTGTTCATGGCATCTTTGTCAATGTCTCCTTTGCCACCACTTATCACTGGCCTTCTATCCAGCTTCACCTGCTCCACCCCCCTTAAACAATATAAATTTCATTACATTTTTACTTCTCTTTAGCTCTGAAGAACAGTCATATAGGCCCAAAACATTAACTCTGTTTCTTTCTCCACAGATGCTGTTAGACCTGTTGAGTTTTTCCAGCATTTTCTGTTTTTGTTTCAGGTTTCCAGCATTCGCAGTATTTCGCTTTTATGCTGAGTGAACTGGTTGCTTTTGAAGTGGGTGCCTTCCTGTCCTGCATTGATGGGCTAAGAACCCCTGTGTTGCATCGTAGTGAATGCTTCTTGCTCATGTAGCCTTTATTTCACAGCAATATTGCAACATTAACCCCTTACAATATACCAATTATTTAATGGATTTTTCCATCCAATTTGGCAGGGTAGTGTCCTGGTCCTGATTACCTTCAGCTGCTTCATCAATGGCCTTTCCTCCAACATCAGGTCAGAAGTAGGAATGCTTGCTGATGATTACACAGTGTTCATTTCCATTTGCAGGTCTTCAGATACTGAAGCAGTCCATGCCCACATGCAGCAAAACCTGGACAACATTCAGGCTTGGGCTGATAAGTGGCAGGAAACAGTTGTGCCACACAAGTGCCAGGCAATGACCATCTCTAACAAGAGAGAATCTAGCCATCTCCCCATGATATTCATTCGCATTACCATGACTGAATCCCCCACTATCAACATCCTGGGGGTGACAATTGTCGAGAAACTGAACTGGACTAGCCATATATATACTGTGGCTACGAGAGCGGGTCAGATGCTGGGAATTCTCCAGCAGGTATCTCACCTCCTGACTCCCCAAAGCCTGTCCACCATCTAGAAGGCACAAGTTAGGACTGTATCAAGTACTCTCCACTTGTCTGGATGAGTGCAGTTCCAACAACACTCAAGAAGCTGGAAATCATCCAGGACAAAGCAGCTCACTTGATTGGCACCCCATCCATCACCTAAACATTCACTTCCTCCACCGCTGACACACAGTGGTAGCAGTGTGTACCAACTACAGGATGCACTGCAGAACTTGCCAAGTCTTTTTCAATAGCACCTCCTTAGCATGTAATCTCTACCACCTTGAAGGACAAGGGCAGCAGGTGCATGGGAGTGCCATCAGCTGCAAATTTCCCTTAAAGTCATACACCATCTTGACTTGGAAATAAATTGTCATTTGTTCAACATCACTGGATCAAAATTCTGGAAGTTGCCAACTGACAGCACTGTGGGCAGATGATTGGAGGAATTCAGAAAGAAATCTTGGGAAAAGGAAGTGGCATCTTTGCATTCAAGGAGCTTGGGCAGGTAAGGGAGGTTAAAAATGTGATGTAGTTGGAAAGAACAGAGAGGCTCGGTTTAGTCTTTGGTTGTGGATCCGTTTTTAGAAGTAGATAAATAAAACTGTGAGCAGTTGATAAACATGGAAGACGAAGTTAATCTTAAGCACTAGCATAAAATGGGTGTGGGTTATTGGTGCTCACTTTACATCTTTCCTGATTGCCTTTTTCATTGACGATAATGGGCAGCATGTATAATGAACTGCCAATTCATAACCCATGTTGCAATGTCTGATTTTTGAATTCCAATTTCAATTACAATGTCCAAGTCTAATTTCATCCCCTTCCCCTCTCCCCACGCACCACCCCACCCCCGTGGGGCTTTTAACCCAGCCCTTGCCACTCTAGGTCTCAGGAATCCTCTAGTAACTTCAAATCTCATCATCTTCCAAACTCTCAGTCATTGATAAATATTTTTATGCTTCATTTTGATAAGTTCAGTGAAAATATTTCTCCCTGGAGAAACATGACAAATATAGGTTAGGTTCTGTCTGAGTTGATGTAACAGATTTTGTCCTGTACTTTGCAAGTGTTATCACAACTCAATCCCATACCTGTTTAATTTTATGAAAACCTGGCTGCTTATGATAGAATTAGTTGGACCTGCTTAAACATTGGGTTTGGCTGAGTTCATTAGCAAAGCAATATTTGCACATGTGCAGAAGTTCAGCCTGCAACAAGCCATTGCTATAGCACACTGTTTTACAATCTTAGCCCTTTAACATTGCACAGCAAACTCTATTTTGACTTCAAAACAAAATGCATTAAAATCTATATCTGAAATAGAAAAACCATTACAAAACTGGACCTCATTGAGGAAATGTCAGATACAAATTCAGAGTGCAAGTACCTTGTGCAGTTTGTGGTTCCTGCTTCACAATGACATAAAATTCTGAGTTTCAAAAGGGTCACTGTATAACAAGAGTCCAGCCTGAGCGACAGGGTCAGAGAAACGGGCCCAGTGTTCCTCCTGTTTCTGGGCCCATTATCCTACCACCACCATCCCCCGGCCCCCGCTTAATCCTCCTCTTCAATCATACATTTTACTTTTTTACCCTTTCAAGATGCGCCAACCAATTTACCAAACAATCACAGGTCCTGTTGTTGGCAGCTGGTTACAAATATCATCCAATACATGTGCAGCATGGGTCATTAATCTTAAAACAAGCAACTATATTATTCAGTATTAGTTTGTGTGCATCTGAGAGGTGATTCCGCTATTAAACAAACCAGAGAGTACAAATTTTACTTAAATAGCAACATGCAATATTGTTAATTTGACAGGGAAATATCCCATTCGTTATTGGATTTTTAAAATTCATTTATGGGATGTGGGCATCGCTGGCTAGGGCAGCCTTTATTGCCCATCCCTAATTGACCTTGAGAAGGTGGTGGTGAGCTGCATTCTTGAACTGCTCCGTGTGGTGTAGGTACACCCACTGTGCTGTTAGGGAGGGAATTCCAGGATTTTGACCCAGCGACAGTGAAGGAACGGCAATATATTTCCAAGTCAGGATGGTGAGTGACTTGGAGGGGAACTTCCAGGTGGTGGTGTTCCCATGTATCTGCTGCCCTTCTCCTCTGGATGATAGTGGTCATAGGTTTGGAAGGTGCTGTCTAAGGAGCCTCGGTGAGTTTCTGCAGTGCATCTTGTAGATGGTACACACTGCTGCCACTGCGCAGCAGTAGAGGGAAGGAGTGAATGTTTGTGGATAGGGTGCCAATCAAGCGGACTGCTCTGTCCTGAATAGTATCAAGCTTCTTGAGTGTTGTTGGAGCTGCATTCATCCAGGCAAGTGGGGAGTATTCCATCACAATCCTGACTTGTGCCTTGTAGTTGATGGACAGGATTGGGGAATCAGGAGGCGAGTTACTTGCTGCATGGTTCATAGCCTCTAACCTGCTCTTGTAGCCACAATATTTATATGGCTAGTCCAGTTCAGTTTCTGGTCAATGATAACCCCCAGGATGTTGATGGTGGGGCATTCAGTGATGGTAATGCCATTGAATGCCAAGGAGCGATAGTTAAATTCATTGTTGAAGATGTTCATTACCTGGCACTTATGTGGCACAAATGTTACCAGCCCAAGCCCGGATGTTGTCCAGGTTTTGCTGCATTTGGACATAGACTGCTTCAGTAGCTCTGGAGTGTGAATAGTGCTGAACATTGTGCAATCAATAGCGAACATTCCCACTTCTGACCTTATGATGAAAGGAAAGTCATTGATGAAGCAGCTTTGGGCCTAGGACACTACCCTGAGGAATTCCTGCAGTGATGCCCTGGAACTCAGATGATTGAGCATCAGTGAGCAGGTTATTGCTAAGCAAGTGCTGCTTGGTAGCACTCTTGATGACCCCTTCCATTACTTTACTGATGATTAAGGGTAGACCGATGTGGCGGTAATTAGTTGGATTTGTCCTGCTTTTTGTGTACAGGACATACCTGGGCAATTTTCCACATAGCCGGGTAGATGCCAATGTTGTAGCTGTACTGGAACAGCTTGGTTAGGGGCATAGCAAGTTCTGGAGCACCAGTCTTCAGTGCTATTGCCGGAATGTTGTCAGTGCCCATTGCCTTTGCAATATCCAGTGCCTTCAGCCGTTTCTTGATATCACGTGGAGTGATTGGAATTGGCTGAAGACTGGCATCTGCGATGCTGGGGACCTCCAGAGGAGGTCGAGATGGATCATTCAATCAGCACTTCTGGCTGAAGATTGTTGCAAATGCTTCAGCCTTATCTTTTGCACTGATGTGCTGGGCTCCTCTATCATTGAGGATGGGGATATTTGTGGAGCATCCTCCTATAGTGAGTACTTGCTTAGCACTGACCTGCTCACTGATGCTCAGTTTGGGTTCCGCCAGGGCCACTTGGCTCCTGACCTCATTACAACCTTGGTTCAAACATAGACAAAAGAGCTGAACTGCAGAAGTGAGGTGAGAGTGACTGCCCTTTACATCAAGGCAGCATTTGACTGAGTGCGGCATCAAGGAGCCCTAATAAAACTGGAGTCAGTGGAATCAGAGGGAAAACTTTCCACTAGTTGGAGTCATTTAGAACAAAGGAAGTTGTTTGTGGTTGTTCAAAGTCAAACATCTCAGTTCCAGGAAATCATTGCAGGAGTTCCTCGGGGTAGTGTCCTAGGCCCAACCATCTTCAGCTGCTTCATCAATGACACTCCTTCCATCATAAGGTCAGAAGTGGGGATGTGCAATCATCAGCAAACAATGTTCAGCGTCATTCGCGACTCCTCAGATACTGAAGCAACCCATGTCCAAATGCAGCAAGACCTGGACAATATCCAGGCTTGGGCTGACAGGTGGCAAGTAACTTGTGCGCCACACAAGTGCTAGGCAAAGACCATCTCCAACAAGAGAGAATCTAATCATCGCCCCTTGACATTCAATGGGATTACCAATGCTGAATCTCCCACCATCAACATCCTGGGGGTTAACATTGACCAAAAAGTGAACTGGACTAGCCATATAAATAATGTAGCTACAAGAGCAGGTCAGAGGCTGGGAATTCTGTGGCAAGTAATTCACCTCCTGACTCCCCAGAGCCTGTCCACCATCTACAAGGCACGAGTCAGGAATGTGATGGAATACTCCCCACTTGCCTGGATGAGTGCAGCTCCCACAACACTCAAGAAGCTTGACAATATCCAGTACAAAGCAGCCCACTTGATTAGCACCACATCCACAAACATTCACTCCCTCATCACTGTTGCACAGTAGCAGCAGTGTGTACCATTTACGAGGTGTACAGTAGGAACTCACCAAGGCTCCTTAGACAGCACCTTCCAAACCCACAATCAGTACCATTTAGGACAAGGGCAGGAGATACATGGGAACATCACCACCTGGAAGTTCCCCTCCAAGCCACTCACCATCCTGACTTGGAAATATATCACCGTTCCTTCACTGTCACTGGGTCAAAATCCTGGAACTTGCTCCCTAACAGCACTTGGGTGTACCTACACCACACGGACTGCAGCGATTCAAGAAAGTTGCTCACTACTATCTTCTCAAGGGCAATTAGGGATCGCCAATAAATGCTGGCCTAGCTAGCGACACCTGCATCCCATGAATGAGCTTTTTAAAAAAATGCATAACTTGAGCACTTAATGCAGAGTCTTGTCTTGTCTCATTGGTTTCCCCAGTAGAATGTATTCAACAGGTCTTAGCAACTTCAAGGGAAGGTAACATGAGAGCTGAAAAAGGAAGCCCTCAGCAGTATAATCGCACCTGCAGAGCTGTTCATACATTATAACTTGTTCATTTCTTTGTCATACATAAGATGAAGTGCATTGTTAGAACCTTACAGAAAAATCAGCACGAGGGAGAGAGGGACAGACAGCAGCACAGCACACAGAGCCACCAGACAACCAGCTTGGCAAGCAATTCAGCATAAACAGAAGAACAAAAAGAAGATCTTGCATATATCCAGCGGATCATGTCAGTAAACAGCAGCATCACTCTCCACTCGATGGAAGCAGTGGGGATTGTATCAATGGACCAGGTGGACCTATTTTTGTACAGTGCACAACCATTTCCATGATTTGAACTACATTAGGTGACAAGGACCCTGGGTATTATTACACTCCCTTACAGGGACACTATTAAAACAGGGATCATTTATATGATGAGAGTTTACATATTCAATGTAAACACAGCTCCTGAACTAAAGCACAGTAACAACTTACAGTGTGGTGGAGTTCCTGAACTTCATTTCCTTCCACCCACAACTACAATTTCTCATGACCTTTAGACAAAACAAATAATCACAATAATCATTCCAGTGGAAGTTTTTCAACGCTTCACCTATTCACCCATTTAGCTTTGTAATTGCAATATTTCACAGCATCGTCCTTTTGTAAGAGGTGGTCCCTGGGGTAGAGACTGCTCTCAGCATGAACATGAGAGGAGTTTGTGGAGTTTGGAGAGAGTTGGGTAGAGTCACCCGTTATACACTCTGCTTCCCATTCAGTCCCAATGACTTCAGTAGAAGTTAATATTAGGCGTGTGATACAATGGGAAGCTCAAACAATTCTTCCTGTTTTACAGCCCCGACCAAGTTCAATCTCACCCTCATGTGTGTCCACACTGAGCTTTACTAGGCTAGGAATGTAGTTTTACTTTGACAAAGGGGAATAAATCTGCCCCTCAGATTAAGTGGGATCCCAGTGTTCTATCAGATCTTCTAAATGTGTTGTGGTGCCTGCTTCACTGACAGGTTTGCCTCCTGAGAAAGAAAGCACTTTGCCTGACAGTGAGCTGAGGACCTCAGTCTTTACTGTGGGGTGGTGATTGGGTTGGAAATGTAAATAGCAGTCAGGATGTATGGGTTTTCTAGCGACTCAAAGTTCTAGGAAACAGGTGTAGCCTTGTTCGATACTGTTAGAAATGGCTTGTCAGAAAAGCCAAAGGATTAAAAATACAACAATTAAAAGCATTACAAAAACAGAATTACCTGGAAAAACTCAGCAGGTCTGGCAGCATCAGTGGAGAAGAAATCAGTTAACGTTTTGAGTCTTCATGACCCTTCGGCAGAACTGAGTATAGTTAGGAGAAAGGTGAAATATAAGCTGGTCTAAGGTTGGGGGGGGCAGGGGGGAGAGAGAAGTTGAGGATGGGATGATTGTGGAGATAAGCAAGCAGTGATAGGAGCAGATAATCAAAAGATGTCACAGACAAAAGGATCAAAGAGGTGTTGAAGGTGGTGATATTGTCTAAGAAAAGTGCTAATTAAGAATGGAAGGCAGGATACTCAAGGTACAGCTCTAGTGGGGGTAGGGTGGAAAAACTAACAAAGTTTTAGTTTTAGATTTAAAAATAATGGAAATAGGTGGGAAAAGAAGAATCTATATAAATTATTGAAAAAAAAGGGAGGGGGGAGAAATGGGGTGGGGATGGGGGGAGGGGGAGTTTAAGATCTAAAGTTGTTGAATTCAATATTCAGCCCGGAAGGCTGTGAAGTGCCTAGTCGGAAGATGAGGTGCTGTTCCTCCAGTTTGCGTTGGGCTTCACTGGAACAATGCAGCAAGCCAAGGACAGACATGTGGGCAAGAGAACAGGGTGGAGTGTTAAAATGGCAAGCGACAGGGAGGTTTGGGTTTTTCTTGCGGACAGACTGCAGGTGCTCTGCAAAGCGGTCGCCCAGTTTGCGTTTGGTCTCTCCAATGTAGAGGAGACCACATTGGGAGCAACGAATGCAGTAGACTAAGTTAGGGGAAATGCAAGTGAAATGCTGCTTCACTTGAAAGGAGTGTTTGGGCCCTTGGACGGTGAGGAGAGAGGAAGTGAAGGGGCAGGTGTTGCAGCTTCTGCGTGGGCATGGGAGGTGCCATAGGTGGGGGTTGAGGAGTAGGGGGTGATGGAGGAGTGGACCAGGGTGTCCCGGAGGGAACGATCCCTACGGAATGCCGTCAGGGCGGGGTGAAGGGAAGATGTGTTTGGTGGTGGCATCATGCTGGAGTTGGCGGAAATGGCGGAGGATGATCCTTTGAATGCGGAAGCTGGTGGGGTGATAAGTGAGGACAAGGGGGACCCTATCATGTTTCTGGGAAGGAGGAGAAGGCGTGAGGGCGGATGCGCGGGATATGGGCCGGACACGGTTGAGGACCCTGTCAACGACCGTGGGTGGAAAACCTCGGTTAAGGAAGAAGGAGGACGTGTCAGAGGAGCTGTTAAATTAAAAGCATTGGTGCTTTCTAATGAATACCATTATTAATACAACAATATTCTTTTTGCTGTTGCAGAGGACATTATTTTAACTTTTCCAAAGAAATTAATAGTCTAATATTGTAAGCGGCACAAATTTACCACTTGAAGTTTAGTAGTATGTAACAACACTAACTACTTTCTCACAGGACTGCAGACATATCAGAATTATTGGGACAAAGGTCCTTGTAATGGGAATATAAAATGTTGGGGACTAAGAAAGAGCAAAGAGTAGGTATTCCAGTAAATAAGATGATCAGAAATTACGTGGAGATCAGCACTGCTTATTTAGTGTCCCACTTAACTTTCTGCAAAGTTTCTCAACTAGTGCTGGAAGTGTTCACTAGTTACTGAGGTCCAAATAACCTCATTGAATGGCTATAAAATGACTCACAATTTACACTGGAGTAATGGTGAGCCATGAACCTGCCTAAATACCTAAGGTCACTAGGGATCGTGTTTTTCCAATTACCATTGCATTTTGTCCCCATCAGCACTTAATTGTTCAGGAACCTTTGAGTGAAATGTTTTGGCACTTTTTTGGGTCATGCACAACATTAGCATATGGCTTGTCTCTAGAGATTCTCCCTTTATTTATGTTCTTTGAAAAAAACATAGAAGGGGCAAGAGAGGGTGCTGGCTTTATCGGGTTGGAATTGAGATGGACTATGCCATCTTGGCAGTATCAGTTTAGCCATATTACAGGCAGAGGCATACCTACCTGATTTGTCAGATGAATGCTGTCTACAGAGGCTTTGGATCAAAATGAGGTGATGATGAGTTGTATCAAATGATGCATGTTTCAGTCAGCATACATCAAAGGGCTGACACAATGGTCAGCAAAGTCCTAAAGGTATCTGCTTCTTTCCAAGCATGCTGCAATATTGTCTTAAGCGGTGGCTGGCTCTCTAAAGCAGAGAGTAGGAATAAACGGACCATTCTCAGGATAGCAGGCTGTTGCTGGTGGGGTATCACAAAGATCAGTGCTAGGTGGACAGCTCAATGATTTAGATGTGCAGACCAATTGTAATATTTCCAAATTTGCCAATGATACCAAACTGGGTGAGAACGTAAGTTGTGAGGAGGATGCAAAGAGGCTTCAAGAGAACTTGGACAGGCTAAGTCAATGGGCTGGAACATGGCAGATGGAACATAATGTTAATAAGTGTGAAGTTATTCATTTTGAGTATTGCTGGAAAAAGAGACATGTCTAAGCTTCTTGGCTTGCGCTCATCAGGACACTCACAATCTTTGGGATGTATGGCCTACATATCTAGCATCACACTGGCACTGAAATTCATCTCAAATCAAATGGGAAGAGGTATTTGCTGAGGTCAAACTCCTCTACTCCCAACTATCCCGCCACAAACCAGCATGCAGTGAAGATGCTGAATCCTTGAAAGTGCGCTTAGCTCACATAGCACATGCATGTTGTGGGATTCCAAATGACCTGTCAAACTTTCACATGCAACGAGAATGTCTTACAGCGTTGCAAGGCCTTCTGGACATCCACATCAGTAAACCTGACAAAGGGGCGGGAATAGTCATCCTTAACCAGTGTGACTATAACAACAAAATGCATGCCATTCTTAATGACAGGTCCAAATTTGTATCCATTGGACCTGCCACTCAACATGACCGGACAGCCTTGCTCGAAAGTAAGCTAAAAAAAAACGCTTGCTGGACTTGTGTAAGAGTGACGATCTACCGCATGATATATATGACAGGGTTTGTTCTCACGGCTCGCTGCATCCGCGTATGCATGGGCTGCCCAAGACACACAAAAGTGATGTCTCCACAACATGAATTGGCAAAATGGTTGGGCAAATTGTTACAACCAGTTTTGACCAAGTTTCCCACATACACAGTGAAGGACTCCTTCACATTTGTGAAGGATATACAGAACTTGCATATCAATAGTGATGCCGTGTCCATGTGCTCATTTGACATTGCTAGCCTATTCACCAATGTTGCCCTTAAGGAAGCCATAGATATTTGTGCTGCAGCATGATATCATGGTGATCTAGACTTGCCACAATTGCGTGAATCAGTATTCACTGAACTTATGAACTTGGCAACTTGTGCAGTTGAGTTCAGTTTTAATGACACCATGTATGCCCAAATAGATGGTGTTGCCATGGGATCCCCTCTAGGCCCAGCTCTCACAAACATCTTTTTTGGGTTCCATGAGAAATGTGTCTTCGATCGAATGATATTTAAACCCCTACCCCTCACATATTTCCAATATGTGGACGATACATTTGCTATATCTAAATCTGCAGCTGCATGTAACAATTCCCTTACATGTTATAATGGGCTCCATCCTGCACTCAAATTCACCTTTGAAATGGAGCAGTCAAATAACTTCCCCTTCCTTGATGTACTAGGTGAGAAATCTGCCAGGGGTTTCTCTACCACGGTCTACCACAAACCTACCTTCACTGATCAATAAACATATTGGGATTGTTACAGTTCCACACGCTTAAGATTGGTCTTATCGGCAACCTTGTAAATAGGGCCTAAGCCATTTGTTCACCATGCAAGCTTGATGCTGAAATGGGGCGCATCAAGGGCATCCTGCAGGATAATGGCTACCCTGATCAAATCATTTCGCATTGTAGATCATGCAAACTCATGAATGGGCCCAGTCTACCTCAGATTACCCTGGAAGGGCAAGGTATCTCAAAAATTTGAGCAACAGGTGAATCTAGCTGTTTTACGCTGTTACTATGCAGTAGCAATATGAGTGGTATTCGCCACTAACAGGAATCTGCTGTATAGCCAAAAAGATGTTCTACCTATCACGCAAATGAGCCATGTGCTATATGAAGTTCAGTGCCAGTGTGATGCTAGATATGTAGGCTGTACGTCCCAAAGACTGGCGGATCATATCAAACAGCATGTCCCAGCTGCTGTTAGCAATGGGCAGGGTACAGACCGTACCCAACCAGCCTGTGCTTGCAAAACTCAGAACACAGTGTCCAATGTTAGATGTGATTCTGTGATTGGGCAGCATTTGCTAAATAATCCTCAATGTGCTAAGAATTATGCTGACAACCAATTTAAGATTGTCAGTCAGGATTGCAATGTGGCACATTTGCGTATACTGAAGCTACATATATTAATACACAGGACCCTGTTCTGTGCAGACAGAAAGAACATGTACATTCACTGTGCTTGTTTCAGCTAAACAAAATAAGTGACAGCCATTCACTGATTCATTCCTCAGGGCAATGCCTTGACCAATCAGGAACAAACTGCCTGGTTTAAATTTCAAATAATGCTTGACAGTTAATTGTCAGTCACCATCAGTGGTGCATTCTCTATGGCAAATCCACTTGCCAACCAATCAGCACTCTCTTCACATGTAGTATAAATTGTTGTACCCCCCCCTTATATTGGTATTCTTATGAGTGTCCTGATGAGTGCAAGACGAAAAGCTTAGACCTGTCTCTTTTTTCCAGCAATACTCAAGTTCTGTACTACCAAATGACTATTTATTCACTTTGGTAGAAAAAACAAAGGCAGAATATTTCTTAAATGATGAGAGCTTGCGAAGTGTGGGTGTCCAAAGGGACCTGTGCGTCCTTGTTCATGAGTCACTAAAAGTTAGCATGCAGGTGCAGCAAGCAATTAGGAAGGCAAATAGTATGTTGGCCTTCATCGCAAGGGGGTTTGAATACAGGAGTAAAAATGTCTTGGCGCAGTTGTGTAGAGCCTTGGTGAGACCTCATCTGGAGTATTGTGTACAGTTTTGGTCTTCTTATCTAGGGAGGAATATGCTTGCCATAGAAGGAATGAAATGGAGGTTCACCAGATTATTCCCTGAGATGGGAGGCGATATGAGGCGAGATTGAGGAGACTGGCTTTGTATTCCCTTGAGTTTCAAAGAATGACAGGTGACCTTATGGAAACTTGTACAATTCTTACAAGGTGTGACAGGGTGGATATAGATAAAAAGTTTCGTATGGCTGGTGAGTCTAAAACCAGGGGACATAATCTCTGGATAAGGACAGGCCAGTTAAGACTGAGATGAGGGGGAACCTCTTCACTGAGTGGGTGGTGAATCTTTGGAATTCTCTACCCCAAACGGCTGTGGAAGCTCAACCATTTCAAAACAAAAATCGATAGATTTCTGGGGACCAATGACATCAAGGGATATAGCGATGGTGCAAGAAAGTGGTGTTGAGGTAGGTGATCAGCCATGATGTAATTGAATGGTGGAGCAGGCTTGATGGGCTGAAGGGCCTATCCCTGTTCCCCTGACACTATGATGCAAACAGGGCCACATTAGTTGCTATTACCTAGTGCACTATCACTTCCATTTTGTTGTTTCATCGTTTGGCCAAAGACATGGCCTGAAATTTTGCAGGGCCTTTGGCAATAGGCTGGGAGGCGGGAAGGCTGGTGTGGTGGCAGGGGCAGGATGGGGGTGGGGTGGGTCCTGATGTTTCAGCCAGCATGCTATTATGCCAATGGTGACAAATTTGGTAGCTCAGGCACCTACTGGGAGGCTGACTGAGCCAGGTAAAGGCCATTTCCCTCCCCTGCTGGCATTTTACCAGCTTCGGGAAGGCCTGCCACTCCATAGGGAAAGCGCCAGGAGAGACCTGGTGGCCTCTCATCATGTATCAGGGGTTTGGATGCCCTCTTTTATAGGCACTCCGCGGAGCATTGTGGGCCCTCCAGAGGCAATGGCCACTCTTGTGGCAACAACACTGCCAGTGCTAAGCGACGCCCCTACCACCACCCTCTTCCCTCCTCACCAGCCACCCGATCACTAGCGCCTATACGTCCAACCTCAGCATTTCTGAACCTGACTTACCTTTTTTCCAGCTGGTGCCCATCCATTGAGGTGCCCTTTCCCTGCAGCTGCAGGGATGTTGCCACTTACCCTAAGTGACCAAATCCCTTTAATTTTACCTGTCATTTATTTTTGACTTGCTTCTGATGATTACAGTGTCTATTTTCTGGGAACCTCCCATTTTTAAAAAAATGTGGGCACCATGGCATGGATAACATTTGTTTCTCATCCCATGGTCAGGCCTAAAATGGGCTGGGAGGTCACCCACATTTTTATATAAAACAATTGCACAAAATCATATAGAGCCAGCTAGGCTAACGTTTGCTTATCCGAGAGAATGCAGACAGTAATATGGGTAGATGGACACTTTCAGGTATTTATTGTTCAAACCAGTAATTTAAATATATCAGATATCATGAATGGATATTGAAACCCATCTGAACTTCAAGCGGTTTGCTTGACCTGCAAAAGATCCTTCAATGAACAATAACGGAATTTCTTAAGGCAGCTAATTCTCAGAATGCGGTCATTGGCGGCAAGGCTAGCATTTGTTGTCTACCTCTAGTTGCCCTGAGAACGTACCGTAGCCTTTTGCTTGAACCTCTGTTAGCAGTTTGATACAACTGGGTGTCTGGGTGACCAATCAGCCAGGATTGTCTTGGAGTCTCTCAGAATTGAAGGTTAATCTCCAGGTGAGCAACCCAGGGATAAAAATCATGGGGGCATCAAAGACATTGCATTTTTTTCAATTTCTTTTGACATTTTTGTTTATTAGTTACAGAAATATAGGAGTTGGGTAACAAAGGCTAGTGGAATGCTGGCTTTTGGAAAGAATAGAATACATGGGAGTCAAAGTCATGCTTCAGCTTTCCAAAGCCCTGATTAGACAACACCTAGTGGACGATATAAAGGCAGGCATTCCACTAGCCTTTCTGATTATTTTCTGTACCTGCTCATGACATTTTAATGATCTGTGTGTCTGGGGCCCACCCACTTAAATGAGTAGGATGTGTAGAAAAAAAATAGAGGAAATGTTGGGCAAAACTGTGGCATCTAACACATCATTTAAGTTGTCAATGATGTTTCTCACAGTGCTCTGGCTTGGCTGTCCAATTTGGGACTTAAATTTGTAATGCTGCAAGATGTCATATGCAAGAAGAAGTAGGAAAAGAAGAATTGTTAATGAAAACAGTGAGTAGTAGAGGCTGAACACATATCCCTGTGGAATAGCCAAATCCTGCCAATTAAATTACCTGATTATCCCTACTCTCTGTCACGAGCTGCTCAGCCAAACTCCTAACCAGGTCAATAACTTGCCCTTAATTCTATGAGCTTCAACTTTAGCTAGCAGCCTGTCATGAGGAACTTTATCAAATGCCTTCTGGAAATCCAGGTATAGAACCTCAATTGACATTCCCATGTCCATTACTTTAGTCACCTCTTCAAAAAAATGTAATCAAGTTCGTCAGGAATGCCCTGGCCTTTACACATGCATGCTGGCTCCCTCTAATGAGCTGGACATTTTCCAGGTGTTCAGTCACCCTATGCTTAATTATAGACTCCAGTATTTCTTAACAACTAATGTTCGATGACTAGCCTATAATTGCCTGGTTTCCCTTTGTCACATTTCTTAAATAGCGGAGTGCCAAGCACAATTTTCCAATCTGAGTTGAGAGAATCGAGAGGGGGACTGAAGTCACACGTTGACCAGATTGGTAAAGATGACAGGCTTCCTTCTTTAAGGAACGTTGGTAAACCAGTTTGGTTTTTACAACAACCTGACAATAGTAAACGCATATCAAGAAATTGCTCCTTCCCAGCCTGTGAATGTCCATCCGTCAATAAAGGACAGGAAACTCCGGCTGGTGATGTGCAGTTTCATAATACGTGCTCTTGGCATGCACCCTTATTTACCTTCCTATCATTGCCAACCTTGGATAATGAATAGACATATCTACTCCATTTCTATTTTGCTTCTCAAAGCACAAAGGCTTTACAAACACAGGACATTTTACCACTTAAGGCTATTAAGTATTAAACGGTTACTTGTTATGTGGAAGATTAGTCTAGAATTTACTATTTGTGATGCTTTATTTGTTTTTTACTATATGAGTGGCACTAACAATGTCACTTTTATACGTCATCTTAGTGGCCCACTGTTTGTACTGCTGACTGGCTTGCTCAGCCATTTTAAGCACTAAAATACAACCCTGAGATATTAACAAGAAATATTTGACTGTGTCTGGGGGTTGGGAAGGGTTGGGGATGGTATTGGCGATGGGCAGGTTCCTTTCCCTGAAGGCCATTAGTAGTAGGCCATTTGTGGTTTTATGGTGATTTTCCCTGGTGTCAACCCACAAATTCTCTGGGTAGTTCGAAATCAGCACACACAAAAATCATTATTCAGTTATATGCTATTATCATGAAGTTCCTCTTGTTTGTTTTAATGGAACCAGATATACTTTAATTCTGAGCTAACAAAAGATGCTACAGTGAAAAAATTGGTGTGAGGTCCTGAGATTTGGCAGTATGGGGGGCCCTTTAATCTGGTATCACTGTGAAAGGGAAATATGGGGTTTGGCAGAACTGTGAAACATAAACCTGAGGTTTTGCACAACTTGGAGTTGAATGTGAGGTTTGGCTCAATGTGCATTATTGATGTTTTTCAGCAGGAAGAGGAAGGGGAGGGTAAGAGGCTGGCAGTACTGGGTGTGGGGATGGCCCATACTTCATTACATTGATTTGTGACTTTTGCAGGAGCCTCTGTGGCCACTCAATTTGACGTTTAATGATTGATTGCTGGATTTGTATCTTTATTTCCATTTTGCTGTGTCTCTCCAAGCCTCGTCATCACTGTCTCAAAGCTGTAAGAAAATGTAAACATTTTCAGGCTAACTATTAAAAGAACTACAGATGAAAGTTAGAGATTTTGACTGATTTTTTTTGAGTTTAAAAAAAAACTTAAAGATAAAAAAAGACACCAAATATGTTAATCTGTCCTTGGCAGTTACTAATAACTGAAGCGAGACTGAGACAATATAAAACAGGCAATAACCAACTAATTTTGATTTTTTTTTTTGGAAAATAAATTAAACGTGGTCCAAAGAAACCTTAAAATTGAGGTCTATGAAGGCCAAAGGGAAAAGCTTCCAGTGTCTGGAGTTGTTATGTTTTATACCTTGGAGACTTGCAGAGATGACACACCAGGTTCTATGCCTAAACAGGAGTTTTGTTGCTGAGTTTTTTCCAGCATTTTCTGTTTTTGTTTCAGATACACAGCATCCACAGTATTTTGCTTTTATCTTTGTTTTTAATTCGCTGCCACTTCTTTTCCAGGAATGCCTACCTTGAAGAAGTACTGCTCTTCTCTCTGACAGGATTTCTGTTTGTCTCTTTTGCCCTATTCACCTTCATTGTTTTCCATTCCCTCCTGGTGTTTGACAAGGTGTTTACCAAAACTCACTTTCACAGCCATATTTCCTTCCTCAGCGACTGTCTCCATCTCTGACTTACCTCACGTGGATGCCAACTGAAGTTCCATCCCTCATGTTTTGAATCCACCCAGGATTACAGGTATCTCCGGGACATACAAGGTTCCTCGGAGTGCTGTTCTCGCTGCATCCTGAGATCCACACTCAGTGCCGTGCGCCGCCATATGAACGCACTCGACCTCTCTCTCCAGCAGCAACAACTCACCCTATCTCAAAGCTGTCCTTGTCCCCAGTTTCATTTTATTCTTGGTCTCATCCAACACCTTAACAAGAAACTTTGTCTCTTCCTTTCAGGTGCTAAGGAACGCAAGCTCCAACAACTTATTGATACCAACGCCTATCCAGGACTCTCCACTCCTTCCCGTCTCTCTGACCCCCATCCCGTCTTCTAATCCCAGCCCTTGCCATGTATTCACCATACACCCTGACCTTCTCCTCTCTGATGCTGAATGTTCAGTACTCAGTAAAGGACTCAGTTTCATACCCTTACGCCCTCACCTCAATAAATTCCAGGCTCGGCACGATGCTGAACTCTTCTTCCGCCGCCTTCATCTCCGTGCTCACATCTTTGAGCGGGAGCCCTCCATTCCACGGATCCTTTCACCCGCCTCCAGTGTTCTCCCTCCACCTGGACCCCTCCCTCCGGCCTCTTACCTGCTCTTGATCTTTTCATTGAGAACTGTCGGCATGACATTGGCCATCTCAATTTCTCTGCTCCTCTCACCCACTCTAACCTGTCTCCTTCTGAACTTGCCGCATTCCGTTCTCTCAGGTCCAACCCTGGCTTTGTTAGCAAACCTGCTGACAAGGGTGGTGCTGTTGTTGTCTGGCGTGCTGATCTCTACCTTGCAGAGGCTGAGCGCCAACTCTCAGACACTTGCTCCTACCTCCCCCACCACCGAACGTCAAGCCATTGTTTTCAGGACTGTCACTGACCTCATCTCCTCTGGAGATCTTCCCTCCAGAGCTTCCAACCTCATGGTTTCCCATTCCCGGACAGCCCGCTTCTACCTCCTCCCCAAAATCCACAAACAGTATTGTCTCGGTAGACCAATTGTCTCAGCTTGTTTCTGTCCCACAGAACTCATTTCTTCCTATCTTGACTCCATTCTCTCTCCCTTTGTCCAGCCTCTTCTCACCTACATCCACGATTCCTCTGATGCCCTACGTCATGTCAAAAATATCCAGTTCTCTGGCCCTAACCACCTCCTCTTCACCATAGATGTCCAATTCCTCTACACCTCCATCCTCCATCAGGGTGGTCTGAGGGCTCTCCGCTTCTTCCTTGAACAGAGGCCCGAACAATCACCACCCACCACCACTCTCCTCCGTCTGGCTGAACTTGTTCTCTCACTGAACAATTTCTCCCTAAATCTGTCTCACTCGCTCCAAATAAAAGGTGTGACTATGGGTACCCACATGGGTCCCAGTTATGCCTGTCTCTTTATGGGATATGTGGAACATTCCTTGTTCCAGTCCTACTCAGGCCCCCTCCCACAACTCTTTCTCCGGTACATCGATGACTGTTTATTGCCGCTTCATGCTTCTCGTCTAGACCTGGGAAAATTGATCAATTTTGCTTCAAATTTCCATCCCTCTATCACCTTCACATGGTCCATCTCTGACACTTCCCTTCCCTTCCTTGGCCTCTCTATCTCCATTTCTGGTGACAGACTGTCCACCAATATTCATTACAAGCCCACCGACTCCCACAGCTACCTCAACTACATCTCCTCACACCCTGCTTCCTGTAAGGGCTCCAGCCCATTCTCTCAGTTCCTTCGCCTCCGTCGCATCTGTTCTGATGCCACTTTCCAAAAAGGCACTTCTGACATGTCTTCCTTCTTCCTTAACCAAGGATTCCCCCCCCACCACTGTGGTTGACATGGCCCTCAACCGTGTCTGACCCATCTCCCATGCCTCTGCCCTCACACTTTCCTCTCCCTCCCAGAATAATGATAGGGCCCCCCTTGTCCTCACTTTTCACCCCAAAGGATCATCCTCTGCCATTTCTGCCAACTCCAGCATGACGCCACCACCAAACACATCTTCCCTTCGCTCCCCCCGTGTCAGGATTCCATGTGGACCATTCTCTCCCGAACACCCTGCTCCACTCCTCCATCACTCCCAACACCTCATCCCCTTCCCACGGCACCTTTCCATGCAATCACAGAAGGTGTAACACCTGCCCCTTTACCTCCTCCCTCCTCATCGTCCAAGGGCCCAAACACACCTTTCTGGTGAAGCAGTGCTTCACTTGCACTTCCTTTTATTTGGTCTACTGCATCCGCTGCTCCCAATGCGGTTTCCTCTACATCGGGGAGACCAAACACAGACTGGGTGACCACTTTGCAGAACACCTCCAGTCTGTCCACAAACATAATTCAGACCTTCCTGTCGCTTGCCATTTCAACACAACATCCTGCTCTCATGCCCACGTGTTTGTCCTTGGCCTGCTGCAATGTTCCAGAGAACCCAACGCAAACTGGAGGAACAGCACCTCATCTTCCGATTAGGCACCTTACAGCCTTCTGGACTGAACCATAAGTTCAACAGCTTCAGACCATGAACTCTCTCCTCCATCCTCACCCCTTTTTTTATCCCCTTTCTTCTACATTAGTTTTTGTTTTTTATTCACTTGTTTTATTTTTATTTTTATTTTTATTCATTTATACATAGATTTATCCCCTTTTTTTATCCTATTTTCTATCCTTTTTCTTTATCCCACCACCGCCCCTCCCCCCACCCCATCCCCTACAGGGCCATCTGTCACTTGTTCCAGGTTGTTCTTTCACACAATGCTATCCTTGTTCTGCTTTTATTACACTCTGCTTTCTTACCTTTATGCCACTATCAACACCTTTTATAGCAATAACCAATGCCATTAACCATGCCTTTGTCCTTTAGTTCATGACATCTTTGTCAATCCCTCCTTAGCCCCCGCCTATCGCTGGCCTTCTATCCAGCTCCACCTCCCCACCCCCCTTAAACAGAATAAATGTCATCACATTTCCACTTCTCTTCATCTCTGAAGATGGGTCATACGGACTCGAAACGTTAACTTTGTTTTTCTCTCCACAGATGCTGTTAGACCTGCTGAGTTTTTCCAGTATTTTCTGTTTTTGTTTCAGGAGTTTTATTCAATGCTTTAAAATGTCTGCAGCAGGCACAAGCCTACTGTTTGCTTTTAGCTCCTCTTTCTCTGTAACCGCACCCAGGCTTGACTAACATTACACAGAACAGAGAAGAGTCAACACAGAGGCTGCAATTTTCCAGCACCCCCGCACCCCCCCACCACTTCCCCACAGTGGGACCATGCACAGCGGGTCCGGCAAGCCACTGAAATTCCTATTTACATCAGTGGGGCCGGGAGATTCTACTGGTGTGAGGGGCTGGAAAATTTTGGCCAGATAATCAAACATTGAACAACTGAATATTACATCTTTTCTCCCTTGTAAACCTGAAAGACCTTATTTTAAATTAAGCCATCATAAACAACAAACATATAGATGTGGAGTCATTTCTTAGAGTTAAGATTGTCCATTTTCTCTATGTATGGACATAGCCTTGCAGCTATGAAAGTTGTTGGTGATGGTGCTGAGATCTACGAGCCTGAAGCTGTGGTTCTGTGTGATCAGCTCGATGATGTGCATGCACAACATCATGGTTGCTCATTGGAAAAGGAAATATATCCTCAATCACTATCCTCTCAATATCCTGATATGTTCACTATCAAACGTGTTGCATTCCATTTTGTGTTGTCACCCAACAGATAAGCATCGGTGCTGAGAACCGTTTGATCTACTTTGATTCTGATAAAGATGGTGCGATTTTGTGGTCGCCATTTTGGATGGGAACCCAATCTCCAATTTACAATCATGGTTTCCTTGCATGATTTCACTTGTTGAAGTATGCTTTTGCTTTACCCTGCCACTTTGTCATTTCTCCTGCTTTTGCCCTGACATTCTCATTGGATGGCAGTGACAATTTAAGAATGGTCAACAGCGTGTGAAAGCTATGATCAGTCATAAGTTTGGCTAGTCTCTTTCCAGTCAGAGATTGAGATGGATCAACATGTGCGAAGTAGGATATGATTAGATTTGTTTAAACATTTTTCCTTCCGACATGTTATCTCTCAGATAAAAGCAAAATACTGCAAGTGCTGGAAATCTGAAATAAAAACAGAAAATGTTGGAACAACTCAGAAGGTCTGGCAGCGTCTGTGGAGAGATATAGAGTGAACGTTTCAAGTTCAAGAAGAAGAGTCATAACTCTGTTTCTCTCTCCACCGATGCCGCCAGACCTGTTGAGCTTTTCTAGCATTTTCTGTTTTTATAATGTTACCTCTCAGGATATCCTTATCACCTTGTTGAATCGTTTGATGCCACCATTCGATTGTGGGCTGCATTGTGGTGGTGGATTCTATAGTTTGCTAGGAATTCCATGAACTGACTGGAAACAAGCTGTAACCCATTGTCCATAAAGATAGTGTCCGGAAAACCCCATTTTGTGAGTAACTTGTCTAGAATGTCAATGATTGAAGTGGTGGTTATGGAATCTGTTGTTGCTAATTCCGGCTATTTGCTATGTAGATCATGTATAACAAGCAAAAAAACATCGATTACTAGGGACTGCCTGCATTTCTCCAAAAATATCTACTTGGAGTTGTTGCTATGGTCTTGCAGACTATAGGGTCAGTTGTAGAGGTGCAGGACATGCTTTAACAGATTTTTCACTGATTGTTTTAGCTATGGGGCAGAATTTTACGGCAGCAGGATTTTACGTTCCCGCTGAAGTCAATGAGGTTTAGAATGTCTCGCAGTATTTTACGGCCCCGTCCCCGCCGAAACGGGGCCGTAAAATTCTGCCCATAGAGTTTCTAATGAACTCTTCTAAGCGCCGATCTATTGCTGGCTACCAGGCTGCTTCATGCGACTGTTGTTTCATCTTAATAACAACTGCATGTCCATCATGGGCAAGATGCAATAAAGGTTGCTGTAGTGCTGTTGGGATAACCGCTCAAGTTCCGTGTGTGATAAAGTTCTTAACAAACAATGTGAGTTCATTGCATATTTTGTACGGGAACAGTTCTTTCTCTGTTTTGTGAGGCCACTCAGCTTTTAGGCACCAGCTTACTTCCTGCAATACCCTGTCTGTCACAGATTCTGCTCCTGCATGACAAGATTCGCGGTCACATGTGAAATCACCACCATCATGTAAACTTCAATGGCACAAGTTGCTTCACTATCGCTAATGCTGTCTGTGATAGCAATACAGCTAAGCATGTCAGTTGCATGAACCTGTGAGATACCCAACTTCAAAGTTTAACTGATGAAGATGATCTGATTATCTGTAGATGCATAGAAGTCGAGGATCAGATCCTGGCTAACAGTGTAGTCAGTACCTGGTGGCTGGTGTGGAGAGTGAACTTGCTACCAAAGAGATACATGTGTCAATGTTCACAATTGTAAATTCAGGCTAGTGCTTCCCACTCTCCAGTAGAGTATATGCATTCAGTTTCTGACAACGAGCATGACACATAAGCGATTGGTCGTTCACTTTCTTTCGGGTTTTGTGAAGGTACAATTCCTATTGCATTTCCAGAGGCATCTATTGTGACATACATTTCCACATGTGGGTTCTGATCTAATAACTTTCCAAATTGAATTGGATATATACTTGAAAAGGAACATTTGCAGGGTTATGGGAAAAGTGCAGATGAATGGGACGAATTGATGGCTCTTGTAAAGAGCCAGCAAATGCACTACGGCTGAATAGCCTCTTTCTGTGTGAACTGTATGATTTTATAATTCTAAATCCCATTCTAAGTCCAATCGTAGGTGAGATTACTCTGCATGTGACCCATAAAATAGTTAAATGAAAATATAACAGTTGCAATATAATCTTTTTTACTTTCTCATCCATTTGCTTTTACTTTGGAAGAGTAAATGTATACAATACTTGGCATTTTTTTTTCCATTGCGTGGCCTTTGAGTGCTCCTGCTTTGAGGTGCCTACAGTAAACTGCATTCATATGTTATCAACAAATACAATTTAGCATAGGTTGTAAAAACATAGTTTTCTTTTTCTGTAAATAAGTCATTAAAACTGCTCGAAGGAACAGAAGAATGGTCAACTATGTATGAACCTACATGTGGAAGCAATTATTTAAAAACTATTGAACTGACGTGCAAGGTCCCTCTTTTAGAGAGATAGGCAGTTGTCCTACAGCGTGCAGCAAAGGGTAAGTATGGCATGTGGTAATTTGGATTGGAATCCAATTTGAACTATTGCACTCGCATCCCTAAATATTAGTAAATTCTAGCAGATGTTTTTTTCCAGTCAGTATTATCTACACTGTGATTTCCATGCTTGGCTTCGAGTTAGAAAATGAGTCTGTTGGAATGGGCTTTACTCTGCTGCTTGGAATCTCATTCAAATGTACAATTGGAAAGTGCTTTATGAGCTCAGGTGCCCAAACTAAATCAATGCACAATCCCAAAATTATGCCCTGCTCCTTGGTAATCACAAATGTCAAACAGACCTATGCAAGTGAGCCAGTTAGTATTGTCTGGAAGTGAACATTATTTTCTAGCCAGCAAAAATAATTCCCTTAAGGCCGCTATTCTTTTTTGATCGCTTAACCGCACTCCCACCCACCCCCTCTAGGCTGCTGCCAAGAAGAGATAACTAGCTTCAACAACATCTGGATGGCTGGACTGCCTATGTGTTATCTCATTGGGAGACTGTAGCACCTGATACACTGTGGATAGCAAACAATTGGCCTGGTTGCTTCAATGATACAATCAGTTCAATCTTTAATGTTCTGATCTTTAGAATTTGTCTTCAAGTGATCAGGGACGAGTTTTCATGACCAGGGATTCTTCTGACTGATCATTAAATGCACTAAACAAGTGAAGTTTTATTTTTAAAGTTTTCATGAAGAAAAACTTAGTAAATTTAACAAAAAGAAATTTAGATATAATGTAAAAGTACAGTTAGAATAGTAAAAATGTTAGAAAAAATGGGAGAACTGTAATATTTGTTTTCATTTATGTAATTTTTAACAGATTTGTTTAATAGAAGTTAATATTGCAGTAAAAAAACTATTTCTGAATGAAATCCTCACATCTGTCTTGCCTTCCTTCTGGCCCCAATGGTCTCCAGTTGTTCTGCTTAATTCTAGACCCTACAATCTGCTTTTAAAATTGTTTAATCATTTAACTCATTTTGTCTGCTCTATATTCTAGATGCCAATTTTGAACCTCCTCCTATTCAGAAACTTTAATTTTTTTATGGATACTGTTTCGTGAACCTCGAATACCCTTTGATTCCTTTCTCAAGTAGCATCCAATGTGTATGTGCCAAGACATTGATTGTTGACTATCTGTTTCATCCAAGTCAAGTGGCATCACAATTTAGCTTAATGGTGTCCTCACTAACATCTGCTCGCATATACTTTTCAACTTGGGCCTAGAAAATGGTGAACTTTCACCTCCTGTAGCTAAGGGGCACTGAGGCTAATTATTGCACCCATACTGGCATGGTGACTGAAAACAGATACTTCAGCATGGACAGAGATTCAAACCGAATCCAGAATTCAAGATAAAAAAGCACATAGAAATCAAACAAGCACAGATTCCAGAAGTTACGTTAGACAGATTGAATAGTTTGTGAAGTGGCCAAATGGACTGATGAAATAAATGCAGTAGATGTTGTGTATATGGATGTTGATGTGTTCTACAAGAGGCTTGTTAGAACAATTAATTAATTAGAGTGCACAAGGAAATGTAGTATAGATACAAGGTTAGATAACAGACAAGGAACAAAGAGTTAACATAAGTGGGTTTGGCTTGAATTGTAGGGGATTTAGAAGTGGTGTCACTTCCAAGTGGAGTCAATACTGGCTATTTTTATGATCACACTTCAAAGGTACTTCATTGGCTGCAGTGCGCTTTAAGACATCCTGAGTTTGGGAAAGGCACTATATTGTGTCTGTCTTTCTTTGGATATGGGACAAAAATTTCAAAATTTACTGACAACATAACAGTAGGAGGTTTGGCAAACAGAGAGATAAAAGCTTCCAGAAGACATGGACAGGGGAGTGGAATGGGTAGAGAAGTGGCAGATACAGATGTATGTTGATGAGTGTGAAGTAGTACAAACACTCAATGAAAAGACACTGAAGGGTGTGGACAAACAGTAAGCTTCGGAGTTCAAAGACACAATTCCATGAAAGTATGATTGCAGATAGGTGGAGTTAGAAAAAGGCAAACAGAATTTTATGTTGTGTAAATAGAGGCAGAGAGTACAAGTGTAAACAAGTGATGATGAATTTGTACGGAACAGTGCTTAGGCAGTTGATTGTTTGAATGTACCATTACTGAAGGGGCATTAAAGCCATATAATGCATGGAGTATAGATCACTTAGGATGAAAGCAAGGATACAAACCTATAATTGTAAGGAAAGATCAACAACGGGAATTTCTGCAGTGGTTTTCCTGGACTCCTTCAACAGAAACTCAGTGTAAATCAGAGAAAAATGAAGATGATCAGGAGAACCCTATGGAAAATTCAGGACTAAGTAAGCTGAAAATGATAGCGTGACTATGGAAAGATTCTTTCCTCTGGTTGGAGAGCCAGCAAAGAGGAGTGAGTGTTAGGGAATTTATCAGCACTGGCAACAGCTTTCTGCGGAGCTCCTGATGTTGGAAAACAGTGGATGTGAGCAGGACGGAAAGAGCAAACTCTATAATGGAGGATGTAGAGGATGGGTGGGAAACCAAAGGTCTGGTCAAAAAATGGATTTATATGGAGCTATTAAAAACAAGGAGGAAGTTGACAAAATGGACAGATTTTATCAGGCGCTAGACACCAGGGGCTTTCAGCGCTGTCATATTGGTTACTAATGGAATTTGGAAATGGGTAACCCAGTGGTGGAGAAATGGAGAAATATACTGCTGGAGGATATTCCTGAAGTAGAGGATGAAACCATGCAGGAATTTGAAAGAGAGGGCAAGCATCTTGATTTTGACTGAGGATGTCAGTGGAGCTTCAAAAGGAGAGGCTGATAGGACCGTGACCTTAGTGCAGATAAGAACACATGCCTCTGTTTTCTGAATGAGTTTTGCTGTCTGAAGGGCGGGAGTGAGGAGATGAGAAACAATTCGAGGGCCAAACTGTAGTTTAGGCCTTTTAAGCAGGAGCCTGCGATATGGGGACAGCAAGCGGCAGAGACGGGAGAGGGGTAAGGGGATGTGGTGGTCAAGATCCTTGAGGCATAAAAAGCAACCATTGACAGAATGGGTTTGGATAAGTTATTGAACCAGGCAGTTGAGAAAGCTGATTTAATATCATTAATACTAAAATCATCTAGTATGCATTAATGTCAGCGAGATTCCTGAGCTGCATAGGCAGCAATCAGCAGATTGATTAAAGAGCTAAATTGATAGGATAACTGATCAGCCTTGCTTGTATATTGTGTACAAAGAAAGTAATGATTGTGTAGTTGGTGTGGTAGTTCCCTTATTGTGATCGACAACAATAATGACAGCCAGTAGTATCGGATATGAATATTTCAAAATATATATTTAATGGGATGTGAGCGCCACTGGCTGGGCTGGCATTTATTGCCCATCCCTAATTTCCCTTGAGAAGATGGTGGTGAGCTGCCTTGAAATGGTGCAGTCCACCTGATGTAAATAATTTGACAGTGCTGTTAGAAAGGGAGTGCCATGATCTTGACCCAGTGAAGGAAGGACAATATGTTTCCAAGTCAAACGTTGTGTGACATGGAGGGAAACTTGTAGGTGGTGGTCTTCCAATGCATCTACTGTCCTTACACTTGTAGGTAGTAGATGTTCTGGTGAGTTATTGCACTGTCTCTTGTAGATGGCACACATGAATGGTAGATGGGGGTCCAATCAAGCAGGCTGCTTTGCCCTGGATGGTGTCAAGTTTCTTGAGTGTTGTTGGAGTTGCACTCATCCAGGCAAGTGGGAGTATTCCATCACACTCCTAGCTTGTGCCTTGTAGATGATGGAGAGCCTTTGGGAGCCAGGGAGTGAGTCAGTTGCTGCTGAATACCCAGTCTCTGGTCAGCTGTTATAGCCACAGTCTTTTTTGTGGCTGGTCAGGTTTACTTTCTGCCTGGTCTGTCGTGGCCCCCACAATGTTGATGATTGGGGATTAGACAATGGTAATGCCATTAAATGATGAAGATGGTTGGAGATGGTTATCTTCTGGTACTTGTGTAACATGAATGTTACTTGCCCCTTATCAGCCTAAGCCTGGATTTTGTCCAGATCTTACCGCATGCAGACACAATATCTGAGTGAATAATACTAACATGGTGCATTCATCAGCAAACACCCCCACTTCTGACCTTACGAAAGAGGAAAGATCATTAATGAAGGAGCTGAAGGTCGTTGGGCCTAGCACACTGACCTGAGGAACTCTTGCAGCAATGTCCTGGGGCTGAAATGATTAGCATCCAACAAACACAACCACCTTCCTTTGCATTGGGTATGACTCTAGTTAGTGGAGAGTTGTTCCACTGATCCCCATTGACTCTAGTTTTTCTAGGGCTCCTTGATGCAACACTTGGTCAAATGTGGCCTTGATGTCAAGGGCAGTCACTCTCACCGCACCTCTGGAATTCAGCTCTTTTGTCCATGTTTGGACCAAGGCTGTAATGAGTCAGGAGCCAAGTGGCCCAGGTGGAGACCAATGTGAGCATCAGTGGGTAGGTTATTGGTGAATAAATGCAGCTTGATAGCACTGTCAATAACACCTTCCATTACTTTGATGATTGAGAGCAGACCAATGGAGCGGTAATTGGCCAAATTGGAATTGTCCTGCTTTTTATGGACAGCACATGCCTTTCCATTTTGTCAGATAGCTGCCTGTATTGTAACTGTACTGGAACAGCTTGTTTGGAGGCACTGCTAGTTCTGAAGAACAAGCCTTCAGCACCACAGTCAGGGTGTTGTCAGGACCCATAGCCTTTGCTCTATCCAGTGTACGTAGCCATATCATCAAGTGAGTTGAATTAGCTGAAGAATGGCATCTGTGATACTGGGGATCTCAGGAGGATGGATCATTAATTTGGCAATTCTGGCTGTGGATGTTTGCAAACACTTTGTGGCATCCATGATTCCTTAGGCCAAGGATTTCCAAACTGTGGGTCACGAGAATTTTGTATTTTGAGCTGTGGTAGCAATGGTGACTGTGAAGCGGAGACTCAGATAGGACAGACCCATTTCACAATTTCCTCTCCCACCCCAACAACTATCCCCCCTCCACTCTTACAACCCCCCTCCCGCTCTTGCAACTCCACCCCGCTCCTACAACCCCTCCTCCAGTCTCACAACCCCACTCTGCTCTCACACAGCTGATGGCTCTCACAACTCAACCCCCACTCCGACAACTCCCAACCTCTCACAATTCTCTACTCTCCACTCTCACAAATCATCCCCCCCCCCGCCTCACAACTCTACCTTACCCCTCCCCCACCCTCTCTCACTCTGGGATCATGGCAATTTTCAGTGGGAAAAGGCTTGGAAGCAGGGTCTTAGGTGATTTGCATCCAACACATGGCACACATGCATGGTCAGATTGGAAGCATTTGAAAAACATTTCAGACCATGTAGCCAAGAGCGATGACAGTCGTAAACAGCTTCTGCCAGCAGAGAATGAGTCAAAATTAGCACAAGGGGTTAGTGAGAATTGGAATTTGCTGAATGCAATTAAGGGACTCTCTTCTGCCATGGTGAGATACTTCATACATTGTTGCTGCTGATAATCAGGTCACTCATGAATCACCATACCAACACTGAACTCAAGTGAAGGATTATGCAAAGGTACCTGTAACAATTGTAGCAAAATAAAATTATAGTACGGTACCTACTACAAGGCAATTGGATTTGGCTTGTTGCCCTACACTCATCCTCACTACCTGACACCTACCTATGGTCAAAAATACTTATAACAAAGAGGTGGCAAAATGGCAAACAATGGTGATTTTCCTTTGTAGAGTTAATGCTTTATATGAATATATGAAAATGGTGGGGAGGAAAAGACCAGCTGGTGCATCAAGCCTGCCCAGACTCATGATGCCAAGAGGATCTTGATTAGACACTTCATACCCCCACACCCTGCAGCCGTCACTGGTGAGGCCCATTGTGGTAATATGATGTGTAGTATACCTTTAAGAAGAATGTTATAATGGAAAATCATATGATCTTAGTATCCAATAGTAGAGTAGCCTGGGCTACCTCAGTAGTCAGTCGTGAGTAGTCGAGAGTTAGAGTCTGTAATGTAGAGACAGGATTTGAGTTGTAAGCACACAAGTGTAGTTGCTGTGTTCCTTTGTAAATAAATAGAACGTGCTCTACATAAGAACTGATTGCTGATCTACTCTGTCTATGGCACCAACTCAGTTATCCCAAAACAAGCGTGCAACCTGGATCCATTAGTCCAACTAAACTAGTGACCAGGATCCAACACCCATCTGACCATCTGGTTATGTAACCTTGTCGATGCTCAAGTCCTTCAAGTATCAGAACCACTGATAATGGTTCTGATACTTGAAGGACTGATGGTGGCTTATCAAGGTGGAAACATTCTACTTGCTATGACAAGCAGATGGCTCTATATCTGCACTGGTACCTAGTGTAGGCTTCACGTGGATTGTGGAGCCACAAGTGTTTCAGTGGTTAATAGCAGCAGGAATTTCTTTGTGGTTCCCCCAGCACCATTGGCCACAGGAGGTTCAAGAAGGATTGAACAGGTGGGGCCTCTTTTCTTAGATAAGACAAGGCCAAAGTGTGTCCTGATTGAGGCCTTTCAAATTATGAAGGGTTTTTATGGGGTAGATGTAGAGAAGATGTTCCCATGTGTGAGGAAGTCCAAAACTAGATAATCAGTAATCATTTCAATAGGGAATGCAGGTAACTTATTCGAGAGAATAGTTAGAATGTGGAACTCGTTACCACATTGTATAGTTGTGGGGAATAGCATAAATGCCTTAAAGGAGAAACTAGGAGTGTACATGAGGGAGAAGGGAATGGAAGGTTATGCTGATAGGGTGAATTAAAGTAGGGTGGGCAGATATTTATGTGGAGCACAAGCCAACTGGGTGGAAAGACCTGTTAACGTGCTGTAAATTCTATGTAAAACCAGCAGTAACCCCGTTTATGCAGCTCATTTGGGATTACTACTTAAGTTACAGTGGTCGGTTGAGAGAATTCCTGTTGTTGAACTCCAGATGCTCCAGGATCATTGTCGCGAAGGAAAACTGGGATACCTCTTTTAAAAAAAAGCCAGACAAAAAAATCTGATTCCCTTCAAAATGATTTTGTTTTAAACTTGATAAACTATAGATAAAAATTAACATTTGAGATGTGTTTTTTGTAGCTGAGTGGTTTTCACTTTATTGTTTGAAGGCTCCTCTACAAGTATTAACACACTCCTGACGACGTTGAAAATATTGACATTCTCCCAGGACCCCTGTCAAAATTTCTGAAAGGGAAAGGTCAGCTACCCAAAGTAAAAAAAATGCTTTCATTGCCAAAAAAAATCATTTAAAAAAAATTATTGTGCAATACAAGTAATGGACTAGAAGGTCAACAACAAAGGGTCTTGCCCCATAGGCCCAAGCAGCCATGTTTACTGGCTTTCAAAAGCTCAGCTTGCCTTACAGGCTAATAAAGTAGTTTCGTGCTTGCTGGCCTGTGTGTAGCTTGACCAGCTGTTGGGGAAAGTACATTAGGGAAAGATAAAGAATAGAACCGTGACAACTTCTGTAAGCTTGACTGTATTTCTTCTTGTTGGAACTGTGGAACCATCTTCCCCGCAATATAGATGGGGCATTTTCGCAGCAACAAGGCACCAAGGCAGAGTTGCCGAACTACTCCTTGAAGTAATCCTGAAATATCAAAGTGTAAGTCATACTCCAAGAGGTCAAGTGGTCACTTCCAGTTGTAAAGCTGTAAAATGACAAGTTTTATTCAATTTGATTACTTAACTTACTGTTGGTACTAAATCATGCAAAAAAAGTGCAATCTTTGAATCACCCACAGAGTAGATGATTCTGGCCATAGTCCTTAACTTGGGGTATTTCCACAATTAGGTTGTTCTAACTGAACATGTTAATCCGTCTGCCTCACACTATCTAGGTCATTAAGTGTTACAAGCTACACCCTAAATAATGGCATTAACTTAATGTTTAAACAAAGAAAAACAAAGCAGGCAGTATAAGTGATAAAAAGGCAAAAATATGTCAGTTAATGGCAATTCCTTGCAACTGCTTAATTATCTGATGACCACCTTCAACTTGAACAATCAATTTATTTGTTTGCTCGCAGTAACTCTTGATTAAGTTGGCCTAATATTTTCTTGTTGAGGTGAAATAAAGAGTCCAAGCAGATTACACACTGCATCAAGGATATGGTTCAGAAACTTTTTGACCATATGAATTCCATAAGTTAGAAATTTTACACTGTATAGCTAAAGAAAATCATTTTGGGAATTTCTGTCTGATTTTATTTAGGACTTTTAGCAATGGGTTTTGTGGTATTTTAGCTTCTGCTTTCTATATTTATGTTGATTGTTAAATCAACACATTTTTGTGGACATTTGTTCTGCTTTATTCTGCAGCTTTTCTGGATGGGCAGAACATGTGTAATACTGTTTCTTTCATTTTATGGAGAAATCACTGAATTTATAAGAATTGCTGACTTCTTAAATGTCTTATCAGAACTGAATGAATTTTTCCTCTAAACTGTCACCACATGTCTGTTCCCGCTGTCCTTGGAGCATGAGGAAGAGGCCTCTGATGGGTTAATCGCTGCTGCTGCAAAGCTTCCAGCTGGCCCTATCGAGCCATTTCACTCAAAATATGGTTTGCCTCATCTTAGTTCTTAGTGCATCCTGTTTCAATGTTGCAGTCTAATTTTCTTTCTTGGCCTTTTCTTTCTCTGGCACGTCAATCGACTTCGTGAACTGTGAGTGTTGACATCAAAATTACACACTACTGCAGTTATGCAATACTGATCTGAGTTTGTTTTGGAAAAAAGTAATCTGTAATTCAGATATTGAAGCCAGTACATAGCGCTCTTTTAAATTACCTTTTGTTAGGGTCAAGTATATATTTTTGTGAGACTCTGGGCTGGATTTTTGTGGAATCGCAGATGTGCAAGTCACACCCCCATTCCAGACAGATCCAGTTTTTTCCAGAGGGAAGGGGCAGGGCATCATTCACTCAGGTGGGAAACCCAAACTCAGCAGGACTATTTGAACTTAGTTCTGAGTTCAAACAGACCCAATTCTGGCTGACCAAGGGCCTTACCCCACAGTGCGGGAGTCACAAGTTGGTAGAGTAGTTGTAAATGTTCTTGAAGTGCGGATACAGTCTGTTGAAGTGTCATGATCTGAAGTTTTTTAAATTTTTAAACATGAAAAACAGGTTTGAACTGTCAGTGAGTATTAAAAAATACACTCTGGACTGCTTTGATTGACAGACCATCTGGTGTATGTTTGGAAAACATTATCTTCTGTTCATGCAGTCTCAATAGAGTTTTTTGTTGACATTTTCTATGGGCTATTATTATTTCATTATGAACTTTGACTGAGGTTCAAAAGCTATAATTATCTCAGCAGGGGGTTCTGAGTTCACAGTTTGATTGACAGTTTTAAGAGGCTATTCAAGGATTAGTTGTCTTTCATGTGGGGTCTGCATTGAAGTTTATTTGTTTTTCTAAGAGATTAACCACTTGAGGAAATTTAAAAGCTTTGAATTGATTTCATGAATGGGAGTTTTTTTCAATATTTTGTGTATGAGTAAAGGTTGTATTAGATTGTGAAAAGTTAATATTTTTTTCATTCCTACGTAACTCCTAAGATCTGCCCATCATGGATACTGGATGAATGGTTATGCAGGTGGCATAGGGGTATGAGGGGCCATGGGGGGTGGGTGGGTAGGATGCATGAGTTTTCATGGAGGGTCCATGAGGGGTATGAGGGAACATGAGGGTGAGCAGAGGGCACAATTTTGTATAAAGGGTCCAAAGTGGGTGGGAAGGGGGCATGAATTGCCCTGGAGCATCCATTAGGGTTATGAGGGGTCATGGGGTTGGTTGGGGGGAGAATGAGTTATCATAAAGGTCCATGACGGGTAATGAGGGAACATGTGGATATGAGGTGGCATGGAGGTAAGTCAGGGACCTGAGTTTGCATGGGGGGGATGATGGATGAGGGTGGGGAGGGGGTGAGGGCTTCTAAAACAATTGTGACGAAGCCCCAGAGAACCAAGGCACACCTTCTAACCAGCCATCCTGCCATGACTCCATCCCACCCTGTCCCTCCTTCCTGGAGTGAAAATTGGGTCTAATGGGGCTGTTTAAATGTGGCTGTTCCGCTGAATCAGGAAACTTCCCAACTTGAGCTACCTGCCTTGGTAGCGAAAATCCGGCCACGCATCCTTGAAGTCTTCATGTGATGAGAAGTTGTCTGTTATCTATGAAATTGTTTCCTTGAACAGACATAATTATGACATGTGTTGCAAATCAATAAAATGGGACTAGGCGCTGGAGGTTTCTTTTATGAAGTTTTCTCGTCTGCACCGATCTCTAACATCTTGCATTGTTGATGGCTTTCTCAGTAACATTGAACCCATACAAAGAAATCCTATTAAATCCCAAAAGGGCATTATTAACTAGAACCTCCAGGAAGCAACAGGCTTTCAAATTGAGGATTGAGACCACAGTTTACTCAATTTTATTTAATTAAGTGAACCTTGTTGTTTCAAATGAATGCAAAAGGCCTTTCACTAAATGCTGAACCAGCTCAATCCTGTGAACTTTCTTTTTATTTTCCCTTCCATTCTCGATTATTGTTAATTACCTTCATATAGGTACTGTAAGAGAATTAAGTGTGGCTTGAACCCAAGGCAAACATACGTCTTGATTTAAGTATCCATTTATGCTGGGTGCGCATGATCTGAATTCACCGCTTCATGTGGACAGAATGAAATAAAAGATTGCTTTATCTTTTTCTGCAAAATCTCTTCATCTAAAAACAAAATAACTCAAATAAGTAAATGCTTGCGGCTTTGACACACATTTCAGGGGAATTCCAGGATTCACAGACTGATGTACTTTATTTGCACCAGAATTCTCTGTAAACAATTCTTCTAACTACCCAGAATTTGTACAAAAAATGGGACATTAGTATTCTTAGAATAGAAGTCACCACAGATGAAATTCAACTTACAGAAGCAATCAGTGGGGAACTGTGACATTAGTTTTATTCCGTTCCCACACAATATCAGGGTTTTTAAAAAAATCTTTAACGGGATATGGGCATTGCCAATAGGCCAGCATTTTTATTGCCCGTCTCAAATTGCCCTTGAGAAGGTGGTGGTGTGCTGCCTTCTTAAACATCTGCAATCCATTTGGTGTAGGTGCACCCACAGTGCTGTTGGATAGGGAGTTCCAGGATTTTGACGCAGCAACAGTGAAAGAATGGGGTATATAGCTCCAAGATAGGATGGTGAGTGGCTTGGAGGGGTGGTGGTGTTCCCATGCATCTGCTCCCTTATCCTTCTAGATGGTAGAGGTTGCAAGCTTGGAAGGTGATATAGAAGGAGCCTTGTGAGCTGCTGCAGTGCATCTTGTAGATGGTACACACTGCTGCCACTGTGCGTTGGTGGTGGAGGGAGTGGATGTTGAAGGTGGTGGATGGGTGCCAATCAAGAGGGCTGCTTTGTCCTGGGTGGTGTCGAGCTTCTTGAGCATTGATGAAGCTGCACATATTTGAGCAAGTGGAGAGTTTTCCATCACACTCCTGGCTTGTGCCTTGTAGATGGTGGATAGGCTTTGGTGAATCAGGAGGGGAGTTACTCATCATAGAATTCCTAGCCTCTGTCCTGCTCTTGTAGCCACAATATTTATATGGCTAGTCCAGTTCATTTTCTGGTCAATGGTAACCCCCAGGACATTGATAATGGAGAATTCAGCAATCATAATGCCATTAAATGTCAAGGTGCAATGGTTAGATTCCATCTTGTTGGAGATGGTCATTGCCTAACACCTGTGTGGCATGAATGTTACCACTTGTCAGCCCAAGCCTGGATGTTGTCCAGGTCTTGCTGCATTTGTACATGCCCTGTCTTGTAATAACATCATCTGCTACTGTTCCTATGGAGCAAAGTAATGTACTGACCTGTTCAGCTTCAGACTTACTGTCCAATCTTGAAGCAATTCGGAGCCTCAAGAATCATTTGCTCCAAAGTGCCCAGTTTGGAGTTTGATTTAGACCTTCCATGTGTCTAAACCTCTCAGGTAGCATTAATTTAGGATCTATGGTTTATCTAAGCTTTTAGGTGGTTTACCTAAAGTTTTAAATTTGCCTTCCCACATTTGAAGCTTTCCTGCACTGTTCAGCCCCTCACCAAGACCTCCTCTGGCCACTATCTCTCCCTGGGGGATCTCTCAGCTAGGGTTAATATTTGTGTCTTGAACATACTACAAAGCTGTTAAAAATTGCTTTACTTTAAGGTATTTAAATAATCTATTGCTTCGCGGTTGCCACGTGTAATGGCACTGACCTCAGACCTGGACTGCAGGGTTCTCTGTAACCTGAGAACTTTCTCTTGCTGTAGATCTGGTTTGCCCAGTGCCATCTGCCCATTGCACCATTAAAATTGATTTTTACCCTTTTTAAAAGGATCCTCACCCGTTCCATGATCGTTGCTTGGTCCTTGGACACAGCGCCTAGGATTACTGGATCAGAATTTTCTTCACAGACCACCACGTGCTGTGGTGCAGCCTTGAATGACTTTGAAAGTTGATTTTCTGACTCTTCCTGCCTCCACTTCATCCATGGAGCAGCTCTGGAATTCTTCAACTGTGTTTTACAGAGTTCTGCAGTTTTGATGCCACTTTTACAGCTCTGACATTTAATCTTCTTTGAAGATAAATTTTCAGTGTTTGGGGGTCCATTACTGCTGCCACCATGTTGTATGTTGGTTAGTCTATCATTGGAATGATTACTGAGATGTCGGTATGTTTACTAAAACATTTTATTTTAAACAGGTTATTTTATACAACTGAACTATGCACAGCTATCCTTAACTAGATAAAGCCATGAGCCTTCTCCCCACCCCCTCTCCTAGTCATGTGTTCTCTTACATCATCATTACAAGAGGTGCTATTTACACAGTCTCACACATTAACACTTACAACCCTAATACTCCATAACTAAAAACACCTTCCTCATGACACTGTTGGGTCTTTTGCTGATCACTTTAAATATATATTCTCTGGTTCTCAACACTTGCACCAATGGGAAGAGTTTCTCTCTATCTACTCTACCTAGACCCCTCATGATTTTGAACACCTCTATCAAATCTCGTCAAACTGCTGTTCTCTAAGAAGAACAATCCTAGCTTCTCCAATCTATCCATGTCACTGAAATCCCTGGTCCCTCATAGAACCATTCTTGTAAATCTTTTCTGCACCATCTTTAAATTCTGCATCATCTCTAAATCTCCTCCTAAACTGTGGTGCCCAGAATTGGATACAATGTCCTAGTTGAGATTGTACCAGTGTTTTGTAAATATTCTTTATAACTTTCTTGCTATTGTATGCTATGTCCCAATTTATATAAATTAGGATCCCATATGCCTTTTTAACTACATTCTAAACCTGTCCAATGACTTGTGCACATATTCACCCAGGTCTCTCGGTTCCTGCACTCCCTTTAGAATTGTACCATTCAGCTTATATTGCCTATCCTCATTCTTCCTACTAAAATGTATCACTTTATACTTCTCTGTAATACATTTCATCTGCCACAGTGCTCCCATTTCACCAGCCTGCCTATGTCTTCTCGAAGTCTATCATGATCATCCTCATAGTTCAGTAGACTTTCAAGTTTTGTGTCATCTGCAAATTTGAAATTGTGACCTGACTGTTAATTTCCTCCCAGAATATTGTTTCCAAAACTTTTCCCACCAAAGAGGTTAAACTGACTGGCCTATAGTTGCTGGATTTATCCTTACCCTTTTTGAACAAAGTGTAACATTGCAATTCTCCAGTCCTCAGAAACCACTCACATTTCTAAGGAGGATTGGTATTATTGTGATCCGTACCACCACACCAGATTTCCTGAGACTAAATTTCACCTTTAGTTCCCTGAGCATCCTTGGATGCATCTTTCTTATTTGGACCTTTACTATAAGCAGTGTTTCAGATGACTGTGTTCTGGATATAGTAAGTGAAATATGCCAGTAGTTGGAACCAGGACTGAAGACTCTTTCTGCCACAGGTCCAAAGTTTGCAGTGGCTGTGTGGGTGAGAAGGACGTGAAATGTTTGTACATTTAAATGTTTTCAAGTGGCCTCCGGTGACATTAGTCTCATCAGCTAAGCACCAGTACATTGGCACATCACACAGGTGATGGATACTGTGTTCAGGCATGCCTCTGTGTTTATGAGCTTCCCAATGAACCCTGCAAAATGGAGAAAGAGAGAGAGGAATCAACTTCTTTTGAGTAGCTACTTTCCAACAAGTGCACCATTGATGCCAACAATGTGGCTTTAAAGACGTCGTCTGAAAGACCCATTATTTCTTCAACAAGAAGGGATTTCAGGCACTGAATGTGGAGATAGAGAGTGATGCAAACCATCATATTCTGCATGTCATTGCCTGCTACTGAGGAAATGGCAGGTTTTTTAGTCTCAGGTTGAGACTAGAGTACCTGCTTTAGCCACAGCTGATGATTTCTTTCTATCATCCAAGAACATAATCTGAAAACAGATAAAATGAAGTTGATACAAAAACAGAAAACACTGCAAGTACTCAGCAGGACTGGCAGCACCTGCAGAGAGGGAAATAATGTTTCAGGTTGATGATCTTTCATCAGATTTGCAGAATTTTGGTTTTGTATTGATTCAACGGATGTCGAGTGGTCATGAATGATAATGGAGCAGGTCACTGGGAGTCTCAGATTTCTGTTTCTATTTCTTGCAATACAATCCAGAAAGGGCTTGCTTCACTCTCAATAATTTGGCCATTAAAAATAGACTGGACCTTCTAACCACCTAGGTGGAGAGCAAGAAAGTGAAGACTACCTCTGATCATGATGAGGACACCTAGGAGAAGAGGCAGCACATGCCATTAGGCAGAAAAGCAACATCAGCTTCTCCTTATAGACAGGGCGCACTCCAGCCATATAACACAAAAAGCCCTTGAGTATCTGTTGCATTGCTCAGGAAAATCCATTATCCAACTCTGTGATTCGTGACTCCCCACATAAGAAAGAAGACGGGAGGCCTCCAATTAAATAATACACAAGCATGAAAATCCAATCTGGCCAATTATCATCCCATCAACCTTCTTTGTTATCAAACAGCACTTACACAGCAATGACCTGCTCACTGATGTTCAGTTTGGGTTCTGCCAGGGCCACCCTACTCCTGACCTCAGAATTATAGCCTTGGCCTAAACATGGACAAAAGAGCTGAACTCCCAAGATGAGGCGAGAGTGACTGCCTTTCACATCAAGGCCGCATTTGACTGAGTGTGGCATCAAAGGGCCCTAGCAAAACTGGAGTCAATGGGAATCAGGGGGAAAATTCTCCACTGGTTGGAGTTATACCTAGCACAAAGGAAGATGGTATTGGTTTTTGGAAGCCAATTATCTCAGCCTCAGGATGTTGCAGGAGTTCCTCAGGTTAGTGTTCTAGGCTCAACCAACTTCAGCTGCTTCATCAATGGCCTTCCCTACATCATAAGGTCAGAAGTGGGGATGTTCACTGATGATTGCACAGTGTTCAGCACCATTTTCAACTGCTCAGATACTGAAGCAGTTTGTGTTCATATGCAACAAATGCTGGCCTTGTCAGCAACCCCCCCATCCCATGAAAAAATAAAAAATTTACCAAATATTTATATCTTTGCTGCCATCTTGTCTTTTTGTTATGCCCCATTTCTGCTATTAATTACATCTGTGATTATCCCTTGTGACCAGAACTCTCTTTTGTGCTTGATCCTAACCACTCACTCCTATGTGGCACTACCTCACCATTGGGAGATTATGAAGTTTGGGGCAGGTATTATACCAATGGAGCTCTCTAAGTCAGCACTTCCCAAACATTTTTCTGCTGTGACCTCATTTTATGCTTCACATTTGGTGTGACCCCAGAATGAAAATTGGTGGGATGTGGGGGAGAGTTGTTGATGGGTTCAGGTACAAAAAAACAACTAAGACTATCCCATTTTGTTGGCTCTGTTGGTGTCAATGATCAGGCCTCAGAACTCATTGGATTAGATCACTCACATTTAAAGGGGCCTCGCAGTCAACCCAAGACTGACAAATCTGAGTCTCCGCTACACAGTCACCATTGCTGCCTTGGAGCTCGCAACTCCAATTGCTCATCCTGTAACCCCCACACTGGGGGTCGTGACCCACAGCTTGGGAAGCCCTGTTCTAAGTGTTACCAATGTCTTTGTAGGACTTGATTCTGGTGTCATGGACCTTCACCAATTCCTACCAACCCTAGGCCAGTGCCTAGATCAGAAATTCTGCCAGGTTCAGGTCAGAAGTTTATCCTTGTGCTGGCACTAGAAGTGGTTACACTAATACAGATAGATTGTCTTTATCATGAAAATCAGGCACAGGCCTTATCACAGCAGTTAGCACACCAATTGAAGTTTTAATTTCTGGGGAGCTAAACTGTTCATCTTTATTGCTCATATTTTACAATTATCTCAAAGACAAGCTAAGTCAGTACAAAATAAGGCAATTATATTTTGTTAACTAATTTTAATATTTTAATATTTCTTCATTTATGGGAATGTGTTGTCTACATATCTACATGCATTGTATATATGTAGAGGTGTACCCATTATCATAGAGAGTAAAATTACCAGTTTAACAATATATAAGATTTCAAGACCCAGGTTTGGTGGTTCCTTGATTGATTTTCTTTTCACAGAATTGTTCACAGAATCTTTACTGTGCAGAAGGAGGCCATTTGGCCCATCAAGTCTGCACTGGCTCTCTGAAAGAGCATTTCATCTGGTCCCACTCCCCTGCCTTGTCCCCATAACCTTGTACATTCTCTCTTTTCAGATAGCAATCCAATTCCTTTTAGAATACCTTGATTGAACTAGCCTCCACCACCCTCTCAGGAAGTTCATTCCTGACTCCAACCACCCTCTGGGTGAAAAATTTCTTCCTGACATCGCTGACTCACCATGAGCAACTGATTAACAGCTCCATTCATTGACCAGGTAGGGAAAAAGAACTACCAACCAGCAACAAGTAACCAGCACAAAACTAAGCATCACGCTACTCAACATCATCCAGAACCAATGCTACAGTTCCATGTCACTGGTCGCATGGTCTATAAATTAGCAATATATTAACATTTCCCAGCATGTGAACATGTCTGATTCGTCAGAGGAGGCACTGAGCAAAATAACTGAAGTGAGCCACCCTTGCATGCACCCTAGTGACCAGCTAAAGAACATCACTGGCAGTGGATTGGGATCTTGCTCAGTCAGGGGATGTTGGGGAGTTCAAGAGAATCCAAAGCAGAGTGAAAAAGGAGACAGTTAACTAGACTGCTTTAGAAAACTGCATTGTTTCAGGCTTTTTTTCTATATAAGGTATTTACATTAATCATGGGTGTGACATGGCTGATTATACCGCAGGTTATTAGCCTGACAAAAAGAGTGTGCAGAGGATTGCAAGTTGATAGCTGTTGACCACAATCTGTTGTCATCAACACCTTGTGGTACTTGCACTCCACACGTGTGATTAAAAGGTAATGCTTTATTCAGTTGGTAAACATTTGCAGTTGTGCACATCGCAAATTGCATTTGTCCTTGATGCAGAACCTGAAGGATTGTTTGTTTAATAGTGACATTGGCTCCCATTGACGGCTTAGCAGAATCTGCCAGTGAACAGCTGACCCATGCAGACTAGAAGGAGCATCCTGACATCATCACGCACTTGCACAATATTTCGGTCGGCGGGCGCACACAGGAGTCGGCAGTGGGCCCACTGACAATTAACAGGCTTATTAAAGCCATTAAAGTAATGATTAAAAGCAATTTTTTGCTGCCCATCCAATCTTACGGTTGGTGGGCAGGCAAATCGGCCAGGCGGCCTTTGGATTTTTTATGAAACCTCATCCACGGGCGGGTTGAGGTTTCCAACAGGAATTAAAAATAAAATAAAAATGTTGAAATCTCATTTCTAACATGTCCCTGCTCATGTGACAGAGTCACATGAGTGGGGACATGTTTTTAACATTTTGCTTCTTGCGGTAGGGACAATTGGACAAATTCTATCTTCTTGACCACTACCTACCATGTGTTAATGTTGGGGTCATGACAGGATCTGTTTTGGTTGGTCCCACATTATTAAATAATATACCGTGTGAAGGCTCACACATGATTAGAGATGATTAGGAATTCAAAGGTGCTTGCATCCATAGAAACATGGTACGGAAGTATGTGGATCACGATGTCAATCAGTGTGTAATACTCATTTGACTGTAGCTGTGCCATTTTTTTTAGCAGGACAACAGTGCACACTCTGGCCCTAGAGGGCCCAGCTTTGTACCGCCCCATCACAGCATTGGAAGCAACAGTTGGGGCTGGCTGTCTGGCAGGCAACAGCAAGGTCACTGGCAGAGTGACAGTGGTGGGAGGATGAATGCTATCATCCTGAGAGAGTACAGCAGGCTCATTGCTCCACATAGCCATTGCCACTCCCCTGGAGTGGCTCTTCAGCAACCCTAGTCATGCGCTGGAGGACAGATTGCTGACCTGCTGTGAGAACCTGCACGCCCCTTCGAGCACTGATATCCACAGGCATTTTGGCAACAAGCTGAGCTTGCATGAGTCTGAGCCTCTACTGCAGCACTCAGCACACTGGATGGTTTTGATTGTGCTGCAATGGAAACTGAGACATCAGACATCAACCTCTGCATCATGATTGGATCTACAAGTGTGCTATGGAGTTGGCCACCACTCCCACACTGGAAATGATGGGCTTCAAGTTCCATGCAAAGTCCTGTGCAATGTTAGTACCTCCATGCTCTTTGGCAGCGGCAGCAGTCTTTCTGACAGGCCTCCCAATGCACCAAGCTTTTCTGTGTGCGTAACCATCAGCCTTTATTCTCCACATCGCCCCATCGAAGTCCTCATCTGAGCCCTTTGCAAAACTCACTGTCTGCTGAGCTGGCACCTGTGGCAACCTTTTTCCTTTGTTGGCTGCAGCCCACTCATGCCCCGTATCTGACTATTTGCAGATCCTGCCTTTATGTTAGACTCTAAAGTGTGTACAGTGTCAGTATCTGACCTGCTGGCTGTGAATGTGAGAGCAGGTGATGGGGCTTTATCTTCATCACCGTCTTCCTGCTCTTCCATTTCTTTCTCTTCCCCCACTGACTGGACAGATGGCAGTTCTTGGGTATCTGAAAGAAGGAAGACAGGCTGTGGGGAGGGGGTGAAGCAAGAAGTGCAATACTTACACCATCTTCAACTTGCATATCGGAAGAGATTGTGGGATGAGGGGGAGTTGGAATGTGAGAAGCAGGATTAAGCATCAGCATACAGTTATCTCCGATGCTTTCAGCCCCATTACTGGTCATAGCGTCAGTCATGGCCACTCCAATGCAAGCATCATCTCCCTCCAGCTGTGCCTGTGGGGGGACCTCTTTCCCCCAGTCTACCTCTAACACCAAGGCCTCCAGTGTTGCTTTGGAGAACCTTGAAGTCTGCGCTCTCCCTTTTCGCACGACATTTACTCTTCTCGGAGGTCAAACATTCTTCCTCAGCCACTTCCAGCACCTACTGCAGTCAACATGCACCTCCCCTGTAAGAGATGTAGGCTGGATTTAGATACTGTGGTCTAGGTTGGACCCGGTCTCGCCTAACATGGTTTTGCATCCCCTGCTCGGATGTGCAGCCAAGCACTTAGCATTGATTGCATTCATGTAACTGAGCTGACAAGGTGTTGCCTGCATCGGAATCAATGGGCTTGGGTTAATTGCACATCGTGATCCCTGCCCCTGTTTTTGAGCCTTATCGAATTTTGTGATCTGCATATCTCAGTGAGGATTTTTCATTTTGATTAGTCGAGAAGGCACACCATTGCTTGCCCTGTTCACACAGATCCCAAAACTCCTGTAGAGGATGCCATGCCCCCTAATAATCACAAGTTCCAGTGCAAAAGCCCATTACAAGTCTATGGGTAAGTGTCACTATAATGGACATAGTTCATTCTCTGCTGGTTACAAACTCTGGGCTATTCTAAGAAGAACATAAATTTCTGATGGAAATAGTGAGCTGTCCTCTATATTCATATATCCTGCCACTTTCCCACTTAACACAGTCAAAAATATCTCAATTCATAAAGAGACTAGGTTTTTCATGCATATTTTTTGCGAATGTATTTTCTTTCCTGTCCTGACCGTACACCATTCATTAGATCACTACGTGAATGTGTAGCCTGTTCCGAGTCCCTTTTCTGTTCGACTTAAGAAGCTGGTTGTTAATACACCCACAGCTGTCCCAGGATTACTCATCCTATGATTTTCATGCTTAGTGACTTCCCTGGACGGCCATACTAAGATCTGTATCCCACTATCTGAGCACAAACCATCCCAAGGCACGGCGTAATGAAACTTCATGTCCCAGAATTTGCTAGTTCCTTGGGAAGTATATTCCGTAAAACCGTTGTGGATGGAAAGACAGATCATAATTGGAAGTAAGTGAAGTGTCTCATGCAACAAATAAACAAGGGTTGCAGCTTACCATTGACACAACCTCAGGTCTGAGTACTGAACTCTGTGGAGCATGTGCCAAGTTGGATTAGTTGTACAATATATTTTAAGCCAAGTTACAAACTAATAAGTTGACCTCAGTTCATACTTTGTTTCTTTTTTTTTGGTTCTTCTCCTGAAGGTGTTGTTTTTGTTTTTCATGAGCTCCATCAGGCCAAGTATCCCTTCCTCATATGTTCGTGCTGCTCAACTATTTGACTGCGAGGACCATCACCACAGAACCCAATCCCTGGCTGGCTTGAAATTCACACAAGAGTACTTTCCAGCTCGAAGATTTTGTCCTCCTAGCCCAAAGATGCTGAGGTCAATTTCCATGACCCTACTGCTACGTGAAGTTGGTGGTTAAATGTACTGATCGTGCAGTATTGCACAGCACAGGCAGGGAGTTCCAATCATTTATCAATTGTGAGTTAGCAACAGTTGATGCTGGCATCTGGTCTCTATGGATCTGTATTACAAGGTTTGTACATTCAACACTAAATGATTGAGGGAAGTTTGTGTTCATTTCTACAGAGTTCCAGTTACCTCATTGTGGTGTGGGCAGACTCTGTCCTTTAAATATTGGTTTTGACTGTACTGTTTGAATTGCTCAGTTAGTGGCTAACTTGCCTTTGGATCAGTTGTTTGTAGCTTCAAATTTGATTCGGACTATTCAACCACTGGTGAATGATAAAGCTTCACTGCGCAGACCACAGACAGTGTCAAAACTTTCCAGTCTCTCTGCTGCCCAACCTCAGTGCAAATGAAATATAACTCGCTGAACTGTCAAGTACCTTCCAACAATAATATTGGAAGGGTAAGGTAGTATAGTGGTCATGTTATTTGACTAATGACCGAGAGGCCAGAATGAATAATTCTAGACCCGAATTCAAATGCCACCCTGGCAGTTTCAGAATTTTAATTCTGCTTAAAAGTTCTGTAAATCAAAAAAAAGTTGGCATCAATAAATGTTTCTGTGAAGCCGTGAGATTGTCATAAATCCCAGCTGCTTCACCAATGTCTGTCAGCAAATGAAACCTGCCATCCTTATGTAATCCAGCCTAAAGAGTACCCAGTGCCACACCAATGGGTTGACTTTGAAGTGGCCCAGTAATCCACTAACTTTGTATCACCCACCTCCCCAGAGCAACCAGAGATGGGCAATAAATGTTGGGCTCACCAGCCTGAGAATGAATAATATTAATTTATTATTAGTACAGTTAGATTCAAGGGGACTAATAAGCAAAGAACATTATAAGACTGCATATATGGGATTTATAATGGCAAATATCAAATATCTTGAAAATCTAATTTGCAGCAATACTGTTAAATCATATTTCTCTCCCCCTATTTTATATTTTCCACAGACGACACTTATTACCTCCTGTAGCCAGGACTGAATAATCTGGACCTTAGACTGCAGCATGATGACTATCAACACTATTGTGTGCATGCTGAAGAATGTGTTACAGTAATGTAACACAACACAAGTCAGTTCCACCCACCACTCCCCCACCCACCCATCCACCCCAGCCCCCACTGATATGTTAGGGGATTCCATGGTCTGGACAAAAATGTGACTAAACTGGCAAATCTGAGAGCAGGCTCCACACATTGGGATGCAAGGGGAAATATTCAATGGACTGTGTCACTGGATGATCCATGTGCTGCAGTGTGTCATTTAAGCTAATACAATGTGAACCTATATCCCAATGTTTACCCACCCCCCGACCCCAACTTCTCTCCCCCCCGCACCCCCCCACCCCCGACCTTAAACCAGCTTATATTTCACCCCTCTCCTAACTTCACTCAGTTCTGCTGAAGGGTCATGAGGACTTGAAACGTCAACTCTTTTCTTCTCCGCCGATGCTGCCAGACCTGCTGAGTTTTTCCAGGTAATTTTGTTTTGTTTTGGATTTCCAGCATCCACAGTAGTTTTTTGTTTTTACTGTATTTATTATCAATTTTAAACATGAGTTTTACTGTACTGTGCTTGGGTCACCTCACTCGGCAGTCTGAGGAGGCAAGGAGTACTGTATATCTTGAAAAGACAAAGGTCCTTTAAAGTGGTGAACCAACCTCAGAACTGGTGCAGTGAGCAGAAGGAAAATCAAAGGTGCTTACATTATTAGTTTAATCACTAGCCATCTCTTGATAAAACCTCTTTAATCAAGTTCAACATCTCAACCTTAATTGAGAAAAAGTTGTCTCTGGTTAAGGGACAAATGCTGGCCTAGGCAGTGGGAACATTCTCTGCTCCTCTTCAAACAGTCCAATATCCCATGGACTTTTTTTTACATCCACCTGAACAGATATTTGTTTAACATCTCATGGAAGTCAGGGCAAGTTAGAAAATTTAAAAAAATGATATTTTACAGCTTGGATCTGGTGACATGAAGAGATCATATGAACAATAATTGGAAAAAGAGCCAGAAGTTTAAAAATACAGTTGGGGGGGGGGGGGGGGGGGGGTACCGAAAAAATAGCAGAAAAATGACAGAATAAAAAGAAAGCTCATTACAAAGGAAGAAGGAACAAACATGTGATACTAGTGGAAAGTTTAACAAACATGGCAAAGCCAAAGAACAAAGAATCATGTAAATGTGTAAAGGAGATTAGCATTTTTGTTTTGTGGTTCAAACCTATCTTTAGCTCTTTAGAGTGACTTGGGATAGCAATTGGAATGTCACACAGGAAACAATCATGGGACTGGTTTTTAACAGAAAGTTTTTTTATATAAAGACAAGTTTGTTTGGCCATCGTTCATCAGTTACTCAGCTAAAGTTTTATCCTACTGTGAATGACGACTGCATATCTACAACTATTTACATTACTGGCGAGTGCTACATGGAGGAATTCAAATACTAAGTCTCAGCAGGATTTTAACAAAATGTGCCAGATGAAACCTGCTGTCTTTTGGGATATGGCGTGGGCAGTGGATTTCAATGTTCTCTTCAGTTCCTTACAGAGATCACTAAAAATTGATGTGAGATGGTCTCATAGTAATTACAAACAGAGCCAATTTTAGTCACACAAAATCCAAATATGTACGCTTAAAAATCAATCTGCGTTGTACTTCCTTCACACAATGTGTGTGCAAAGAATTTTTTATTCGGGATATATTAGTTTAAAAAACTGGATCACCTGTAGAAGACTGAAACCACTTAGTTGTGTTATCAGAAAATTCATTTTATTTTCAAAAGCAAATAACACCATTTAAATACCCGCTACATGGGTGAGTATCCAGGTCCCATTCTTCATTTGCTAAGGACAGTGTTCAGGTGGGAATGCTATAACGCTGTAAGGCTTGGAGTGTAGTCTCAATCTTCAAAACTTGGCTGGATTAGCAAAACTGGTACCAGACAGTGACAGATAGGGATGTGGTGGACGATGGGGGTGTGGCAAGAGAAAGCATTTTAACTTGGGTTATGTTTCTGCATCGCCAACTCTGGCCACATGGCAAGCAACTTTAGTTATGTATGTGGAAAACTCCACGCTTGTCACTGAGCTGCTTGTCCAGGGGATGTGGTCTGGGTGCTTGTGAAAGGGGGGTATTAAAATTAAAAAATACACAGACATAATATTAGCAGAGCTAATAAAAACAGAGAGCGCTGGAAAACCTCAGCAGGTCTGGCAGCATCTTTGGAGAGAAAAACAGAGTTAATGTTTCAAGTCCAATATGACTCTCCTTCGAAGAAGATTCATATTGGACACAAAATGTTAACGCTGTTCCTCTGCCTACAGATCTTCTGCCAGGCCTGCTGAGTTTTTCCAGCATGTTCTGTTTTTATTTTGGATCTCCAGCATCCACAATATTTTGTTTTTTGATTAGCGAAGCTAATGCTGCTCCTGTTGCTCCTGCTCTGATGGCAGTACGGTGCTCATTACAGACTCCTGGGGCTGAATTTTCCTGGCCCTATGATGGAGATCTTGGAGATGATGGGGCCAGGGAGAAGGATCAGGGAAAATAAGGGGGAGTTATATCGGGACGATGCCTGGTTGCACTCCCACCCCTGGAATATATTTCATGGGTGGGTCAGGACTGGGATCAGCTGCCCACATTGTGCAGGAGGGCAGCCAATTAAGCCCATTACAGGCCAAATTAAGTTCAATATGTGGCTGAGGCCTGCATTTTGTTGCTGGCAGAGTAGCCGCCCTGGCCATGTGTGGAGGCTGCCATCACAATGGAGGTTCACCCCCTGGAGAACGGGTGAGCCATCTGAACCAGGGGCTCCATACCCAAAAGAGGGGGCTGCAGCCAGGAAAGGTTTCCCCTATGCTTCCATGGGCCTAATGGCTTCAGCCATACAAATTTTATATTTAAATGCACTCCTCCCCAGGTGTCTCCTTGATGAGGCGCACTTATGGTCTCTAACCTGCCTGAGCAGAGCTTCAGCTCTCCCAGTGGTGCTGCGGAGACTCCAGAGCTTCTGGCCCTCTGTTTGGGCTAGCAGTATCGGGAGCCCACCTGCCATCTGTAATAGGATGGTGAGCCTGGAGGCTGCCTCTGAGAATACTGCACCAACAGATGTGCTGCTAGTAAGTGCGGGCTCGCAATCCCCATTTGGTACCGATGTCAGGGTCGCAAAGCCAGCAAGAAAATCCAGTCAGTATCTGCATCACAACTGAGCACAGGTTGGGTGGAAGCAACATGAATCTGAAGGGCAGCTCTGTTTTGCTTATTCTTCCTCTCTCCTGAGAATATGGAGTCTACAGGCCTCTACTCTGCTAGGAATGACCTTAAGCTCACCTGATGAGAGAAGGTGACGTTTGAATCCCAGCCGACATTAGTAAATGATGACCATGCTGATGAAAGGAAAGGAACCCATGTTCCCAGCCATCCAAGAGTGATATTATTCCATGTTTAGTCCATCATGTGGAGGATATTTACTCACAGGGAAAATAAGCCAAGTTTAAAGAAATTTCTAAAAAAATGTTCCTTATGTATGAAAACTGCTGTGTGTCTGGATTTGCAGTTTAGAACATAAAATGGTTTAATGTTACATTACATGGAACATATAGTGTGAAATTTGGCTGACAGTTGCATTTTCTAAAGCTCTGAATAATAGCCTTAGTCACTACACACAGAATCATTACTTTCTTCCTTGGATTACTACTGCTGGTAGGCAGTTTCTCAGTGTACTTAGAGCTGTCTCCCTGGATCCTAATGTCAAATGCATAACATATGTTTCCATTATTTTCTAGTTCAGATGCAAATATGATCTATGTGCCAAATTCTCTGGGGGGGTGGTGAAGGGCTATTGATTTCATCCACACACTGAACAGCCCTCCATTAATGGGGTTTGCAATAATGAATGAGATCGGAGACAAAGCAACGTATTCAGAATTACGAGATGCAGACATTTAAAAATGACATTTGAACACATCCAAGATTGTTAAGGCAGATTCTGTGCAGCCATCGAAGTTTGAGTGTGTAAAGCCATCACCGCCACACACAAGAAGTGGCTGACCATTAAGCGTCATTTGTCCTGGGCAGTTCAGGACCGATTTGATGACCTGCAAGAAAAGCAGTTGGAAATTATTCTAAGGATTGCCTTTTAACATCCCCCCAGGGCTCCTGTTGAGGGCTTCATCTCCCAAGCTGTGCCAATGGTTCCTGTCCTGTGTAGTGCTACAGAGACTGTTTAAGTTACAAAAAGAATCTACAGACCCCACTGTGTAATTAAAGATGTTGCTGGCTGTGTAGAAAAAGGTACACAGTTTTTTTGTCATTGTTGCCGGCAATGCTCAAAAGTGACATCCCACTGGCAAGGTCAGGGATGAAAGGGCGTGTCTTCAGGTGCTTTAGCATTTAAAGACCAGTTGAACTCTTACTTGAGATCATCCAGCTTCTGATCTGCTGAGCTTTTTCGCTGACTTTCATGATAAGTATCTTTCAGATGACAATTGAATAGATAATATTAGGAGAGTAGAATATGCAAAATGATAGCACTAATGGAGAAATGCTTCAATGCTGTCTCTTTGCAGTTTTAACAGCGACATTAGTCTATTTAAGATAAGCCAGTTAATGGCACCATTAAAACAGCAAACAGAAGAACATTGTGTATGAATGAGCTGTGTTGACTTACTCAAATTGCCAACAGAAATGTCTAGTCCTTTATGTAATAGATCACAATGTGTGAATTAATGAAGGCTCAGTTGCAGATAAAATTTAGGCCCAGGTTGTATTACCATGATCTCGTTAACTTTCATTATCACTTTTCAGAAAGTGACAATGGGTTGTAAGCAACAATAACAGATATTTGTTCTAATAAGACTTTTACTGCTCATTAAAACCAATGTGACTAAGTCAGCCACTTATTAAAGTGATACTCTATGACACTGTGTCCAGTTGCTATGCCAAGCAAATAAAAAGAATAATGTTTGTGTACTGGGCATTTTACAATATCACTTAAATCTATCAATGTATTAAAAAATTGAGTCTGTCCATCTTTTGCTTTTCTGTGATATGACTGATCCATTAGCAGAAGCCTTCAATCTGATCTGTTAGCTGTTATTTTTACAGAGAAACTATTAAATGGATGAACTTAAAGGCACCATGGAAATTACTGAAGGTAAATTTTAAAAATGAGTAGGGTAATGGAATCACAGCATTGGGTATCCAAACTGAAGAGAAATGTTGGAAAACAGGGATGAAAAAATGTGCTTACTACAGTTTGATGTAAAATTCATGCTGGATGTGATTAAGGGCATTGAAATATGTAGAATGGAAAGATTCTGACTGAGAATGAGTCAGGTTGTGTACCTGAGACTGTATGAGTCTTAATCTCATTGTTTGGGTGAAGCCTTCGTTGTTTCAAAAAGATGAATCCCCCCCCTCCTCCAACCCACCCCAGCTTGAGGAGGACTTCTAAAATTCAATTGCATTCATTTACAACCACTTGTATAACAGGCTCAGGTGAAAGGCCAAAAGTTCCTACTTTGATTCGTTCAGTCATTCAGTAATAGCGACTGGCAAATACTTTATCCCTTATACATTTTCCACATGGCACTTTTCTTTTTCTTTAAAGAAGGAGATGAAGACACATTAAAATTATATATTTGACTTTAAGCGCCGTTGCCAACTCTTGGGCCACTTCAAGAACCGTTGGTTTCCTCTATGCCCATCTTCACTTTAAAACGGGTTTAAACTTTGCTCAAGGTAGCAAAGGAATGCATTTTTGCAAGAATATCACAACTAGACTTCTAAGCAATAATCACAAATTATAATACGAGTTCATTTTTTTGTTAAATGGAAGTGAATTCACCACTTTATTCTCCAATTGAAACTGGCAAATTGCCTTCTGGAGGAAGTCAGACTGAACGTCAGGCACAGCCGAGATTCAATGCTCTATTTGCCAGTCCCACATGCAGCAGATTAATTCTCAGCACGCAAAAAGGTGCTTCATATAGAACTGGTGTGTTGACCATTAATGTGGCAGCTCAAGCACGCTATGCCACAGAGTGCTAGCACCCGTATTCTCCATATGGTGAGCATGATCGCAGATGCACTGTCGCAGGAAGAGCTGGACAGAGGCAGGCAGTTATCCACAAGGAAGAAAGGAAAATCAGCAATGGGTTCAAGAGACAATTATAATAACCACAGCAACAATTTGCATTTATATAACGTCTTTAGCATTGTAAAATATCCCAAGGCACAGGGCTGTGATGAGACAAGAAGTCAGGCCAAAGCAAAGCTTGTGTTTTTGTAGTGAGAATTAGAATTGTATTGAAAAAGTTGGTATAAGGGTTTGACTGCATTAAAAAGGGACAAGCTTGTTGGGGTTGATATGATTAGAACTTTGCCTTGGGCAGTAATGCTACAGAACTAGCAGCCTAGTGTGCACTCTAATGGAAAGGAAATTGAGTTTAGTGCAAAATTGGTTGCTGACTTGCTATTCTCTGTTTCACACGACCGCCCAGGTGAATTTATACCAGACAAATTTTTGCTGTTCCTCAATGCTCGCATCAACTTAAATCAGCCAGGGCTCTCTCACCTTCTGGTCTGGGAGCAATGAAATACCCAAATAGTCACCTGAAAAATATTCCAGAGCCCTCAGAGAACGAGAAGGAGAGGAGAGACATTACAAGCTTAAAAAAATGCAAGAATGTGGGAAATGGGGATTTTCATCCACTAAACAGAGCAAGAAACCCTGAAGTCTACTATTATGGCCCGCTATTTACAGAAAGTGTAATAATGGAGGGGGGAAACTCAGAAATCCCGGTGACAATGAACTCCTGCCAAACTTAACAGCAGGATCGGATTATTATTTTTGACCTGAATTTCCCACCCAGTAGCTGGTCAGATTGACAGGCTATCCAGCTGCCAGGTTGCAAGGCCAGTAGTAGAAGGCCCCAGCCAGAGAGCAGAGCAATGGGGATGGGTCTCCGGCAATCAGGATAGATTGATGCTTGGCGGGGGGGTTGAGGGGTGATGGTCGCAGTAGTGAGGAGAGCTGTGATCTACAGAAATTTTATTTTGTGGGGCCTGGGGAGCCCTCCTGCTCCTCCTGATTCATGAGCAGTGCTATAGAAAGCATTTAACCTGTTGGAGCCAGCTGCTCCTGTCTCCTTTTTGCTGACTGGTTTCCCAAGGGAAAACCCGTCTGACAATCTTCAAATTTAAACCAAGCTCACAACTGTACTATGCAAGCCTGATTTACATATGGTATTGAAACATCCCACCTCTCCAAGACGTGCCATGTAACCCATTGCCATCAAAATGGTGACAGACCCATACATGGCAGGTTGGGTTTACAATTTTTAATTTTTACTCCCTCCTTGTCCCTCCTCTGAACCTTTCCTGTGCATCATAGAGGGGTTAATACCGACCCCTATGTGTTAGCACAGAATGTTGCTTCAGTGTTAAATGTCATATGTTAGCATGTAACAGTGAGAGACTGCTGTAAGTGCTAATAACCCAGCTGTCTGGAAGTCACTGTTAAAGATTCTGAATTTGTCTGTTTTCTGTGCACTCCATTAATCTGACATTCCATCTCATCATAGTGCTTTGCTATTCCATCGCTGGTACTTCTGTTCTCCTAGCACTTCTCACTAGCTCACACAGTTAGGTGCCAACATATTTTTTGGCCAAGATTATGATATTATCAGTGATTACGGAGTGCTCTGTTTCTATACATAGCACAAGCAGTACATAGTAGCACTTCCACTTGTCCTTGTGCAGCTGGTATAAGCTACAAGACTTCAAACAGTAACACACCCAACTCTCTAGCTGCTAACAGTTACTGAACGTGGGAACTAAATCTGTCTGTCCTCCAGGTGAATCTATCACCCTGTAAAACTCACATTTGTGTTGCAAAGAAAGTGAAACAATTCCCTTGGACAAGTGTATGCACTTAGTTAAATTTTCCATCCAAAATGTGAATAGCAAGGATTTGAAAGCATTCCATTTTAGCTTTCCAAGCTGCTGCTTTTTAAAGATGTTTCTGTTCGGAAAAAGTTTAGCCAGTTCAAGTCTTTGATCTTGCAAAACCAAATGATAGCCAATGGGTCAGTTGGTTATTCTGCTGATCCGTGGGGATTAGGAGGCTCTCGGGTTCAATCCTGAGCCTGTGGTGAATTAGCTGATCTGAACCGGGCTGCTGGTAATGGGACTATCCATTGGTTTTAGTGTCTCGGGTTACAGATAGGACAATCAGTCAGGGTTTCTGCTCTTGATTGCTCTTCTGGAAGTGTGCGCATGTGAGTGAATGTCAACTGGGGACAGATTTGGCTAGCATGCCTCCCATGATCAAATAGTCTGTTGCTTCGCCTCCCATTGGCAACTTTGCAGTAGAGCAGGAACACTGTCCACTCACGTGACTTCACTAACTGCCCAGTTTAAAACAGTAATACCACTCCCAATAGGATTACTGCTATTGGGAAAAAGGAAAATTCAGTGCTTTTGCAGCAAGTTAAATGAGGACATTTCAAGCAGCAGCGTGTGTGTGTAAGGAGCCGCAGACTAGAGTGCTTTGGGAGTAGTCAGCAGTAGGAAATGTGCCCAGACTCTGCTACATTCATGTAGATGGTGTGGGCTAAAGTCTGAGTAAGAAGGGATCAACAACCAGGCATTGAGGACAGGAAGAGTGTAATAAGAGGGTAATTCATGTTGTATGGAGAGAGCTTGCAAAAGGTGTCAGAGGAGTCAGAAAGGGTGGGGGTCAAGTTAAGTCAAGGTATTGCCTCTATCACACATATAGCCTTCAACCACCTCATTATTTCCTATTCTCCTTCCCTATAATCAAGGTGTCGGGGAAACTCATTTATATGAAGATCAACCTCTACAAGCACTCAGCACCAGATGAACTCACAACCATGCTATCAACTCACACAGCCTATCACAAGGGGCTCTGCTAACCTTCAAAGGGACAATACATCTTCTCATTCTACTCATACTGCAACTTATATGATGGTGGTGATAATTTGGGATGTGTTTGGGACTGAAGAGATTTTGCAGTACAAGCACATCAATCATTAAAACTTTTACTATGTTTTAGGAGGGCCATTTAAAAAAAGCAAACCAAGCATTTGGCTTTATTTCTAAAGGGATAGAATTAGAAAGTACGGAAGTTATGCTAAACCAGTATCAAACCTTGGTTAGTCCACACTTTCTTTTAATTTGTTCATGGGATGTAGGTGCCGCTGGCTAGGCCAGCATTTTTTACCCATCCTTAATTATCCATCATGAAGCTATTAATGTATATAATATTATTGGAAATTATTTTTCTTTTAAAATAGAGGTTTAGTTTGTGGGTGTGTCTTAATTGGATTAAAGTCAGCTAGTCTGGGTGTTTTAATGTATACTAGTTTTGAGATGTAAGAGAGGTTGAGTACATTTGCATTTTGTTGAATAGAGCATTCAAGAAGAAGAGTGAAATCTGACACCTAGCTAGCAGAGACCAAGCAATGTTTATATTACTAATAAAATTGGTATTATGAAAGGGGTTTTAATGTTAGAAGAGGTGGAGCTCAAAGGGGCTGGTGATACAATGAGAATTTACATTTGATGAGATGTGCTGACTATAACAGATAGCAGTTTTGTGTGTGTAGGGCAATGTAAGGTCAAAGCCTATAAGCTTACCACTGTGTCTGCAAAGGAACCAAAGTGAAAGGAGCCTCATTTTGAATTTGTAAGGTGAAAATGTTTTGCCTGGTTTTTGCATAAAGTCTATGAGTTGCTGTTGCCTTAGTGGAGATTAGTTTGAGAATTTGTTAAAAGTTATGATAGTAGTAATTTGTAGCCATGTGTATATATTTAACTTGTGTAAATTAATAAATGTCTCATGTATTTTGATATAAAACCTCTTGAGAACTGGTGGTCTGATTCCTGAATCTAGAGCTGCATCTCAAACATACCACTTAAAATATAGGTTATGACAGTTGTTTAAAGTTTCCCTCTGGGATTTTTAAATAACTCAGCTTTACCAACGGCTGTGTCATGACATATCCTTCAGAAGGTGGTGATGAGCTGCCTTCTTGAATCACTGCAGTCCATGTGGTATAGGTACACCCACAGTGCTGTTACAGAGGGAGTCCCAGGACTTTGACCCAGCGACAGTGAAGGAACAGTCATGTAGTTCCAAGTCAGGATGGTGTGTGACTTGGAGGGAAACTTGCAGGTGGTGCTGTTCCCACTTAGAGTACTGTGCAGTTCTGGTTGCCATATTATAAAAAGGATCTAGAGGTGCTGGAGGAAGTGCAGAGAAGATTACAAGGATGATACTAGAAATGTGTGGGTATGCATATTAGGAAAAGATTGACAGGCTGGGTCTCTTTCTTCTTGAAAAAAGGGAGGCTGAGGGTTGACCGAATAGAGATCTTTAAAGTTCTGAAAGATTTTGATAGAGTGGATACAGAGAGAATGGGTGGAGTGTTCCCAAATGGCACTAAATGTGGTAGTGGGTGGGCAAAATGGCGTTCCACCCGCCGGTCGCAATGGCGGGTTTTCACACCATATCATCCAGAGTGTGTGGGCTCTCATTCTCCCACCCACCATCACCCCACCGTTACATCATGCCGGCCGCCATGTTAAAAAGGCAGCCGCTGGCAATGCACTCATCACCACCAGCTCACCACCGTTGCCCGGGAGGCATGGCCAGCAAAGGAAAAAAGACTGCAACCCCCCCCCCACCCGCATCAACGACAGATCCCTCGAGTAACTGCTCAATGCCATGTAGGCCTGCCGGGATGTCCTGTATCCCGCTCTGGCCGCAGGGTGGGCAGCAATATCACCAATCCAGCTTGGGAGGTGGTGGCAGTAGTGGTCAGCACCAATACCCTTCCGAAGAGGACAGCCACCCAGTGCCGCAGGAGGATGAATGATCTCCTTCGTTCCACCAGGGTAAGTCACTCTTTCCATCACTGTCAGCTCACACATTCACAAACCCAGCACACATCCACAGGGCCCTCACTCACTGCCAGTTCAAAGGACATCACCGTTCACTCTCTCATACTCACCATCATTGTCCTCATCCCGTCCATGGGACCACTCACCACCCACACAGGCCAGGCATCCTTATCATCTGGCCTGGCAGGTGTCTTGCTTACTTTTTCTCCATCTCTATCCATGCAGGACAAGCTGGCACAGAACAGGAAAGAGAGGTCACAGACCGGTGGTGGAATGTCTGAAATCAAGGTCCTCGCGGACTTTGAAAACAGAGCCATCCAGTTGGTCAGCCAGGATCTGGACCAGTCATGTGCTGACGGTGAGGTTGGCGCTGCTCTACCAAGTGAGGATCCAGCAGTGCCACATCCATCAGACAACCATACTGAGAGTGATGTGTCCTCTTTCACAGGCCACTGCCATGCACTAATTATCTCCCCTTGCTTTCGCAGGCACATCTGCCAAACAGCTGACAGAGTCCATGACCCAGGGCCTCCGATCAAGCCCTGAAGAAACCTCTGAAGAGGAATCTGAAGACACCCTCCCTGAAGTCCTGTCACAGCGCTCACCCACACCCTCCACCAGCGCAGAGACACACACCTCGGTAGGACCTAGCTTTAGATGCCTAGGGGTCACAATCTGGTGTGTACATCGCACTGTCTGACCCACAGCAGACAGTGGCAGGGACTACCCAGGTGTCTGGCACTCAGAGGATTACTGGAGGCCTGAACGTTGCTGATTCTGAGTCAGATGATGAGCCTCTGGATTCGGTAATGTCACAGTTGCTGGAGCTGCAAAGGCAAGCTCGGGAACATCAAGAAGAGATGTCCGCTGCACTCCTCAGATTGCAAGGCATGATGGAGGAGTCTTCAGGCTGAAGTGTTAGCGCTGGCATGCCAATGCACTGAGGTCAACATTGGTAGGATGGCAGCCGCCATGGAGACCTTGGTCCAGGACTTCAGTCCTGCACTGCTATGTGGGCTCAACTCCATCGCTGATACCATAGTTGGCTTCCAACAGTATGTACGCGAGAGGGGTGCCGGGCAGCTCGATCTCACTCCAGCTACCCCTGCTCCTCAAGGAGTCAGCTTGGGCCCCCAGGCACCCATAGGGAAGGAGGATCAGCAGGTGCACACTCCGGGCCTATCCATCCAGGTGACTCCAAGAGTGTCCAGCCCATCCGACTGCCCTCTTCCTGTGACTTCAGCAGCTCCAACTCCACAGACTGAGAAGGGTGCCGCTGCCACACAGCAGGACCCCGAAAGCAGGCTCGGGCCCTCCAGGTCTCGGCCCTCTAGAGGACGCCTGTCAAAGTCATCACAGACAGGGCGTCACAGTCAGCAGGCTGCCTCCACCTCCACCTCTGCTGTGGCTGTCCGGGGAGCACCAAAATGTAGTGGCAGGGTTAGGAAAGTTAAAGAGAATTAGTTGTATAGCCTGGGCATGGGTATTAATCACTTGTACATACTGGTCACTATTGTCAATAAACTCCCAAGACTGTCTCCCTGCCTATGGCTCCTTATTCTGATGAGCAGTGTTCTTGTCACTCAGATGTGAAACCTTTCTGCACAAGATAAAGGCAGATGTCTCAGTCCAGGGCCTCTTCTCTGTGCTCTGTGCAGTCTTCAGACCAAAGTGATGGTCCAGCCTCACACTCCGTGGAAAAATTATTGATGCCTGCATCTCGGCGGTGCTGGTCATCGCTGCCAGAATGGTGTGGACAGGTGCCACAGAGTTCCATCATTCTCTTTGTGTGCTCTCAGCACCTTTAAGGGGGGGGCTGGCCCTCATCTCTTCAGCACCTGTGACCAGTGACGCTGTGCTCCAGCTCCTGAAGGGCTCAGGTGCTGAAGACAGACAAAGCATCAGATGCTTTTAAAGTTTCATGGCTGAGTCTCTATGATATGACCCTGATCACAGAGCGCAAGCGAGCTGCCCTCAGCCAGACAGGAGGCAGACATTCTCAGAAGCTATGTAAAGATCTACGAAGTGTCCTCACTGCATGTCATCATTGCCCTCCTGACTATTAGGGCCTCCACTGCATCTCCATGACAGGAGCATTCTCACAGAAGGTATTCGCACTACTATAAGCCAGACTGGAGTCAAACATTCAGAGATGCATATCGCCATCATCCTCCACAGATCTGGCAGCTGTGAGGGCCTCCCAGGCGCACCTGCCTTGTTTAGCCATTGCGAGGGCCCCATCCCCTCATCGTTGCCTCCGAGGACCTCCTCAGCCTCATCCCTGTCAGCGTCCTCCTCATTGGAGGAGACCTGCAGCTCCTCCATCTCCTCCTCAGCCAGCTCCTCTCCCCGTTGCAGCGCCGGGTTGTAAAGGGCACAGCAGACGATGACGATGCATGACACCCTCTGTGGACAGTATTGCAGGGCTCCACCAGATTGTTCCACGCACTGGAACCTCATCTTCAGCATCCGGATGGTCTGCTCCACCAAGTTGCGAGCTGCAGCACGAGCCTCATTATAGCGTCGCTCTGCTGCAGTCTGAGGCCGCTGCACGGGTGTCATCAGCCACGGCCTCTGTGGGTAGCCCTTGTCCCGAGGAGCCATCCCTGCAGCCTCTGTGGACCCTGGAAGACTGCAGGGATCTGCAAGTGACTCAGGGTGTAGGAGTTGTGCACACTCCCTGGAAACCGTGCGCACACCTGCAGGATGCATTTCTGGTGGTCACATAGCAGCTGCACATTCAGTGAGTGGAATCCCTTGTGGCTGATGAAATCCACTGAGTGTAGTGACAGAGACCTGAGCACCACATGAGTGCAGTCAATTGGGAATCCCGAGATCAGGATGAATCCAATGGCTCTTGCATCCTGGCTTTCCCACGCTGGGCGAAATGCACAATGTGCCATGGAGAAGATAGCGACCATGACCTCATGGATGCATTTGTGGGTGGAGGCTTGTGAAATCCCACAGAGGTCACCTGTGGAGCCCTGAAAGGAGCCACTGGCATAGAAATTGAGTGCCTCGGTCACTTTCACAGCTACTGGCAGTAGAAGCCCTCCATGTCCCCTTGGCGCCAAGTCCTGCAATAAGTGGCAGATGTGAGCGACCAGGTCTCTAGACAAGCACAGTCATCAGTGACACTGGTTCTAAGTCATCTGCAGGAATGACAGGCAGTCACTCGGGGTGTCACTAGGCACCGAGCAGCCACGGCTCTCTGTCGTGCTTCCGGGGCGCTTGGTGGCACTTTTGTGCCTCCGCGTTGCTTGCGTGGGGGGGGCATTCTAGGAGCCCGACCCCAATTATATCACTGTGGTTGTGCCTGATATGTCTCAGTTGCGGAGGGATGGTCAGTTTATACAGGTGTCCCCACTGCGTGGTCACTTCCCTCGCCTACCCTGACTCCCACCTCGATTTCTTGTGCGCGGGATCCAACGCCAGGGCAGCAGCTGCCCTACCACCTCCCCCCCGGCAACAGCAGCCCCTGCAGGCGCAGTAGTTGCCCCCCCCCGGACAACACCCCCCCCCCCGCCCATTCACTGACAACAGTTGTTCCTGGACACCCCCCACCACCACCCGACAACAGTTGCCTCCATGGCAGGGCGGCACTTCACCCTAGCCTCCCAGCACCCCTGAAGCCTGCAAACAACAGGCGACGCTGATGAGCTCTGAAGAACGATGCTGTTCACTCACCTCAATTCCCCCAAAGTGAAGGCTGCCAAGTGCACGTCGTCTGCGTGCTGTTGTGAAACGTGTCAACGTGCTTTCCCTCCGACTTGGGCGGACAATCCAGCAGGGGTCCAAAAGCCTGGCAGGATAGACTTTTAATGACACGCTGATGTATTACAATGAGCTCCCTGACGACTGTTGGCAGGAAACGCTGGCCGCCATTGGCAGGCTGAGCGGACGATTGCGACCTGCCTTCTCGCTGTCATGAAACCGACTGCACCGTATTATCTGCGCACACCACCTATCTTGCCCGATGCCAGCGGGCATGGAAAATTACACCCAATGTTTCCTCTTGTGGGGAAGAGCGTAACGAGAGACCATCAATATAAGATAGTTACCAAGGAATCCAATAGGGAATTCAGAAGGAACTTCTTTACCCAAAGAGTGATGAGAATGTGAAAGTTGTTAGCACAGGGAGTGGTTGAAGCAAGTATATAGATGCATGCAAGAGGAAGCTACATAAGCCTATTTGGGAGAAGAGAACAGGGGGTTACACTGGTAGATTTAGATGAGGAAAAATGGGAGGAGGCGCGACTGGAGCATAAACACCTAAACATAGGTTGGCCGAATGCCTTGTTTCTGTGCTGTATATACTTTGTGATCCAGAAGCTGCAGAAAATGGTTTGTGGGGTTAGTGACTCCTATTTGACTCCATATAAATGTGGTAGTGCAGAATCTCAGGAGGCCCTTAAGGGACATAGCAAATATTTTGAAGGATAATTCTGGTGCAATACTGTTAGCTTTGAGATATTAGGCCTTAGTGTATTAGGCCATTTTATTGCCTCAATTCTACTGTAAAACAGGACAAAATCCAGCCCTCACTGTCTAAAACAAAAATGACAAATGACCACTTGAGCAAGATATTAGATGTAACTGGTTCTTGTGTAAAGCTACAATAGCAAGATGTCATTGAGTGGAGGAAAGAAGAGAAGGAATCTAATGGTGAACCAAAAGAAAAATTGCAGGTTTGCTCTGAGAATTTTGACACTGCGTCTGAGCAGCTGGATTAGAAAGCCTCTCCACTCCTTCCTGGGGGCCACCTTATTTTGTTCAGCTGCTGAAGAATGAATGGTTGCCACTGCATTGGTAACAAAAAGCAAAATACAGATACCCATTCATTAACCAACCAATACTGCTTAAGATTTAGATTTCTAAATAAGTAGATATCTAAACATCAAAAGCAGTGGCCTGGTCGTGTGATGCTCCCATTGCAGAAAGGGACCTAAATTAGATGAAGAATTCAGCCTTAGAAAATAAGTCGGTCTGGTTCCACACTTGGCTGCATTAACAATTTGTATAACTTTCCATCATACAACTAAATAAGGCCAAATATTTCATCCTATGGATTGAAAAGTGGATGCCAATTAGGAGACTTCAATGGCATTCTAGATTTATTATCCAGCTCTTACACCTTTTAAGGCCTCCCCTGTCTAAGGTTTACTTTTAACATGCAGTAATCAAAATAAATGCATGGCTCTCGTCCATTCCCCTTGAAGTATACACTAGCCTTTGGCTGGACCTGCCAAGCAACAAAATAAAACCACAGTTTTTGTTTCTGGTTTGAATTGAGAAGTTGTTTAGGACACATAGCCATTATAATCAGAATTACCTGCGAGTATCTCCACTTGTGACATTTGGTACTTATAGACTTGGGTAATCCTGGTAGAACTTGTTGTAGCTGGTCAAGGATCAGAAGTTCCACTTCTTCCTTATCTTTATGCATATTTTCAACTCCAAACTGAACTGTGGTGTGGACAACTATGGAAGGTCCAACTTCAGGGGATTCTGTACAAAGCAGTAAAACAATAAGTAGGAGAACCATTTACATCGTCATGAATGAGATCAACTCTGAGTAAGTACATAAGAAATAGGAGCAGGAGAAGACCATTCGGCCCATCGAGCCTGCTCCGCCATTCAACATGATTATGGCTGAGCTTGTGCTCCAACTCCACTTCTGCGCCCGCTCCCCATATCCCTTGGTTCTCTGAGAGACCAAAGATCTGTCTCTCTCTTTGTCTTTAATATATTCAGCGATGGCACATCCACAACTCTCTGGGTTGGAGAATTCCAATATTCTCAATCCTTTGAGTGAAGGAATTTCTCCTCATCTCAGTCCTAAATACCGGCCCCTTATCCTAAAACTGTGTTCCCTTGTTCTAGATTCCCCAACCAGGGGAAGCAACCTCTCAGTAGCTACCCTGCCAAGCCCTTTCATAATCAATGAGATCGCCTCTCATTTTTCTAAACTCCCGAGAATATAGACCCAATTTATTCAGCCTTTCATCGTAGGAGAACCCTCTCATCCGAGGGACCAACGTAGTGAACTTTTGCTGTATTACCTCCAATGCTAGTATATCCGTTCTTAAATATGGAGACCAAAATTGGACAGTAGGTGTGGTCTTACCAAAGCCCTATACAATTGTAGAATGACTCTTTATTCTTGTACTTCAATCCTCCTGCAATGAAGGCTAACATGCCACTTGCTTTCCTAATTGCTTGCTGTACTTGCATGCTAACCTTTTGAGTTCCTTGTATGAGTAGACGCAAGTCTCACTGAACATCAACATTTACAAGTTTCACGTATTTTTTTAAAACTCTGCTTTTCTGTTCTTACAGCCAAAGTGAATAACTTCACTCTTTCCCACATTATACTCCATCTGCCACCTTATTTCCCACTCACTTAACCTGCCTATATCTCTTTGTGTCCTCCTCACAACTTGCATTCCCATCTAGATTTGTATCATCAGCAAACTTAGATACATTACTCTCTGTCTCTTGGTCCAAGTAATTTATATAGCTCAGGCTGTATAGCTGTAAATATCTGTATCCTTGCAGTACTCCACTAGTCATAGCCTGCCAACTTGAAAAATGCCCCATTTATCCTGACTCTCTGCTTCTTCTCTGTTAACCAATCCTCCAGCCATGCTAATATTCACCCCCAAATCCATGAGCCATTATCCTGTATATTCTAGCACTTTCCCAATGACTGACGTCAGCTAACTCACCTGTAGTTCCCTGTTTTCTCTCTCCATCTCTTGAATAACAGTGTTACATTTGCTAACTTCTAATCTGCCAGGACCATTCGGAATCTAGGGAATTTTGGAAAATCATAGCAGTGCATCCACTATCTCTGCAGTTATCTCTTTTAGAACCCTAGTATGTAGGCCATCAGGTCCCCGGGATTTGTCATATTTTAGTCCCTTAAGTTTCTCCAGTACTTCTTCTCTGCTGATATTAATTACCTTAATTTCCTCACTCTTATTAGCCCCTAGGTTACCCTCTATTTCTGGTATGTAACCTATGTCTTCTACTGATAAGACAGACACAAAACATTTGTTCAATGTCTCTGCCATTTCCTCATTCCCAATGATAATTTCTCCTATTTCTGCTTCTAAGAGTACGATCAACATAGTTGGGCTTCAGTAAAGGGTGAAGCATTGCTTTCCAAACTGCCTTCAAACTAACAAGCTTTCATATCTTAAATCCGTGCATACCATTTGTGGTTGAGTGTCAAAGGACCTAATGTGTACTATGGATCACAATATCTAAAGGACAAGAGTATCATTGATTCTCAGCTTGGATAAGCAGCAAGGCTGGGGAGGTCCCAGTGTGGATCGCTGGTCCATGCTGGGTTAACTGACCTCAGCTAAGGTGGGTGATATGGTATAACAAATTGGCCTCAGTGCCATGTTTCCAATGGAAATGAAAGGTGAGTGTTTTCTATGATGGGTAGCTAATCCTCAACACCAGTTGGCAACCTGACAACCCAGCTCAATCTCTTCAGGAGAGATGAGCTGGAGAAATTGGGTAAAAATAAAAGTCAGTAAATGATCATTTTGATTTCACAAAATTAAAATATCAAAGAAAAACTTGTGTCTTTCATGACCTCAGGATGTCCCAAAGCACCTTATGGCCAATGAAGTACACTTAAAGTGTAGATACTGTCGTCATGCAGCCAGATTATGTACAGCTAGGTCCCACACACAGCAATGTGATAACAAAAAGGTAATCTGTTTCAGATCAAAAACAGAATTACCTGGAAAAACTCAGCAGGTCTGGCAGCATCGGCGGAGAAGAAATCAGTTAACGTTTCGAGCCTTCATGGCCCTTCGGCAGAACTGAAGCATAGTTAGAAGAAGGGAGAAATATAAATTGGTTTAAGGTGGGTGGGGAGGGGGGGGCGGGGGGGTGGGGGGGGGGGGGGGGGGGGGAGACATTGAGGGTGTGGTGATTGTGGAGATGAGCAGATAATCAAAAGATGTCACAGACAAAAGGGTCAAAGAGGTGTTTTGTCTGAGAAAAGTGCTAATTAAGAATAGAAGACAGGATATTCAAAGTACAGCTCCAGTGGGGGTGGGGTGGAAAGGCTAACAAGGTTTTAGTTTTAGATTTAAAAATAATGGAAATAGGTGGGGGAAGAACAATCTATATAAATTATTGAAAAAAAAGCCGGTGGGTGGGGGGGGGGGGGGGGAGAAACGGGGTGGGGATGGGGGAAGGGGGAGTTTAAGATCTAAAGTTGTTGAATTCAATATTCAGCCCAGAAGGCTGTAAAGTGCCTAGTCGGAAGATGAGGTGCTGTTCCTCCAGTTTGCGTTGGGCTTCACTGGAACAATGCAGCAAGCCAAGGACAGACATGTGGGCAAGAGAACAGGGTGGAGTGTTAAAATGGCAAGCGACAGGGAGGTTTGGGTCTTTCTTGCGGACAGACCGCAGGTGTTCCGCAAAACGGTCGCCCAGTTTTGCGGAACACCTGCGGTCTGTCCGCAAGAAAGACCCAAACCTCCCTGTCGCTTGCCATTTTAACACTCCACCCTGTTCTCTTGCCCACATGTCTGTCCTTGGCTTGCTGCATTGTTCCAGTGAAGCCCAATGCAAACTGGAGGAACAGCACCTCATCTTCCGACTAGGCACTTTACAGCCTTCCGGGCTGAATATTGAATTCAACAACTTTAGATCTTAAACTCCCCCTCCCCCCATCTCCACCCCGTTTCTTCCCCCCACCCCCACTTTTTTTTTCAATAATTTATATAGATTCTTCTTCCCCCACCTATTTCCATTATTTTTAAATCTAAAACTAAAACCTTGTTAGCCTTTCCACCCCACCCCCACTAGAGCTGTACTTTGAATATCCTGTCTTCCATTCTTAATTAGCACTTTTCTCAGACAAAACACCTCTTTGACTCTTTTGTCTGTGACATCTTTTGATTATCTGCTCATCTCCACAATCACCACACCCTCAATGTCTCTCTCTCCCCCCACCACCCCCCCCCCCCCCCACCCACTTTAAACCAATTTATATTTCTCCCTTCTTCTAACTATGCTTCAGTTCTGCTGAAGGGCCATGAAGGCTCGAAACGTTAACTGATTTCTTCTCCGCCGATGCTGCCAGACCTGCTGAGTTTTTCCAGGTAATTCTGTTTTTGTTTTGTATTTCCAGCATCCGCAGTAGCTTTTACCTTTTTGTTTTAATCTGTTTCAGATGTTGGTTGAGGGATCAATATTGTCCAGGACACCAGGTAGAGCTCCCCCACCCTTCTTCAAAATAGTGCCATGGGATCTTATACTTCCATCTGTGAGGGCAGCTTTGGTGTAACATCTCATCCAAAAAACAGAGTGTTATTGTAGTAAGATTACAGTTAATCTGCCTACAGCCTGGAGTTGATTGATTGTTAGTTTTGCAATGGAAATACCGAATGAAATGTTTGCCATTACAATTGCCCTGTTGTTAACAAGAAAAATAATGGCAGCACTGACCTAAACTGCGTTTCTTATTATCGATGGAGATGAAGCGTATGCAAGGGTTATCGGCAATGTACTTCATGGCCCAGGGGACACCAATCTGTGTGCCTGCCTCGTAGAAAAGGGCCAAAGCAAAACGAGAGGAATAACTTGCTGCTTCCAGTTGCTGCCTTTGTGATTCACTTATTACTGCAATTAAAAAAGATTGTGGAAAAATGAAAGGGACAATGTCATAAAATCAATTTTTCATTTTTGCAATGCAGGACAACATGCATGGTCAATATTTGTTTGACTAAGTAGCAACTGCATTACAGCTGTCTATCATGAAATATTTACGACGGGGTCCTGGGTTGAAATCCAGCTCAGACTGGTGGGGTGATGAGCTTGTGTCTCTAATGGTTGTTAAGGGGCAGTTTAAGTACTCTCAATTCTGTTCTCAGGGGACAGAGCTCCATAGTGCAAAAACCTCACTGATAATTCAAAATCAGCACTAAACAATTATTTTAACCTATCAGCCCCTTAATGTATTTGAAATGGGCTAGCAACAAATGGATTTGTGAGCCACACAATTGGCTGTGAGAGCCCAAGGTATTAAACTTTTATTTTAAAGCAACTGGAAACACGGCATTAATAGACAATGATCTCATAAGGCAGACCCTCAACAGACGAAAGGAAAGTGCAGCCAATGGAGCTCAAAGTGGGAGCAGATGGAGAGGTTGCAGTCAAGGTGTCTGAAGGTGTGCAATCTGTGGGCATCAAGGAACACTGATGCAGACCAGTTCAGGAGTAAGTGACCATTAAACCTTGCTTAAGTGGAACTAGGAGTTGCCTCATGCTCCAGATAGACTAACTTCACACCAATTTGTTTAGGTTATTCAAATCAACACACGACTTGGCAATGAATCATCATTGGTCCAGATGCAAAAACGTTAGAGCAGCCGAGCCCTGTTTTATTTTAACACAATGGATCATAAGAAAATGAAAGAAAATAAATACATGGCTATTAAATCATTGTCTACTGAACAGTAAAAGGTGTTAATAAGTTCATCTTACATTCCTTGTTCAAATCAGTCCTCAGAATACTCCAACAGGGAATCTGTTTCTTAAATTGGTTTCCATCTTGTCTTACAGCGTACTTGTACTGAATGGTTGTTGCATGGCTTTATTACAATGCACACAGGGCAAGTTCTAACAGTACAGGTCCATTAGTTAATGGTAATGGTTGAGTAATGTTAGGCTTACAATAATGTAGTTTAATTGTATCACTTGGCCTTGCTGCTTATTTTAGATTGTTTTACATTTGCACCATCAACTCCAAGTTAAACAGGATTAACGCTGTCACCTAACCTTTCACAAAATGTTCAATTCACTGATTTTTCTAAAGGTGATTGTGTAGAGGATCGAGGAGAGGCTGAGTAATTGTAGTTTTTGATTATGTTTCAGGCTGGCATGCAGTAATGTATGGGAGTGCAATTATACTGCACACTGCATGCTGCAAAGCAGTGCCTCCAAAATTGTAATATAGCTGTAGGAAACGTTTGGCATCACAGTGTGGTATGTACCAGGTAAGGAGCTAGTCTGCCTTTGTACCAACTACATGTTTAGGTATACACACACACATATCTGAGTAAATGTTAAAGTACATGCACATAACTCTGATGTACATGTTAAGTTACACACGCTCAGAACTCTAAACATGTGTTTAGATACACATGTTAATGTGCACACACATAGAACACCGATGAATATATGTTAAAGTTCACATGCTCAGAGTTCTGAGCACATGTTAAGATGCAGGTATATAAGCGCTCTCCTTTGCTGGCCTAAAAGATGTCGTGAATGCACACTATAACTTCTTTCTAAAACTAGCTAGTAGGATCAACTGATGCTTGCAGCATAACAAAAGAACATTAAGGAGTTGCACATATGCCTGCTCAACTTTATTACGATTCTTCATTCGAATTGATGAGCAGCTAAAACCAAACAGAGCACCAGTATTCAAGGAATGGTTGCATAGGAACCTCGTATGTGGCTGATGTAATCTGGGAGTTGTTAGATACCCATTTAGCTTTACAAGCCAAACCTTAATGTTTGGCCGCTTTGCTTGTGTTATTAAGCAGGATAGGTTGCCAAAAATGTACAGTAATGGCTAAACTGTCCTGTTGCAGTCAATGATAGATCATCGTTTGTTAGTTTTAGGTGCCTCTAGAATGATTAACCACGATAATGAGTATTTTAGTACTAAAAACACACAAATCATATCATCTATAAATTGATTAATAGCTTGTGAAACATCAAGGCACAAATGGCTGTGATATATTGGTACTTTTTGAATTCCTTTATCAGCTATTTTAACAAAGTATTAATTAATTTATAAATAAACCAGTTAATACTTCCATTAAATAGCTGATACAAGGTGTTTGTATGAACAAATTAAACACTTATGTACTAAGATTACAGTTCCTTCTTTCCTTTAACATGGATTTTTCATTCATTAGAGGAATGAACATAATTAATGAACTTTTCTTCAGTCACAATTTTCATGAACCACTGTTTTATATCTGATTTTGATGTTGACGCTTATTTTAAGCTCAAAGTTAGTTCCAATTGTTTACTGAATAAAACACTGAAATTTGCCACTCATTGTTGCCAAGCTGCTTATGTGTTTTTGAACTTGGCTGACTGATGTGGGAAATCAGACATTGCTTCACAGATTGGCTCGAATATTACTACTCACAATTAAATAATAAACCAGATGTTTGTTGAATTGATGAGTACAAAACCATCCGATGAAGGACCGTATTAGCATTTATATAATGTGCTCACATTTGCAATTTTATGTTTATGAGAAAGAAAAGGAAGACTTGCATTTTTAGAGAAGCTTTCATGACCACAGAATGTCCCAAAGCGCTTTGTAGTCAATGAAGTACTTTTAAAGTGTAGTCACTGTCGTAATGTCGAAAATGTGGCAACCAATTCGCACACAGCAAACTCCCAGATGAACTTCCCCTTGCTCTTCTTCAAAGTAGTGCATGGGTTATTTTATGTCCACCTGAGAGGGAAGTCGAGGCCTGAGTTTACATCTTATCCGAAAGCCAACATCTCTGCCAGTGCAGTACCTCTTAAACACTATATTGGAATGTTAGCCTAGGTTCTGTGCTCAAGTCTGCGTGATGTGACTTGAACTCACAACCTTCTGACTCAGTGGTGAGAGTGCCGTCACTGAGGCATGGTAAATGAGGTGAAGGTGGATGTGAAGGAGATGCACTGTCATTTGGAGGAGATGATGCTAGCTGGACATTACTATCAATGGGGAGAGATGTGTGCTTGGTGTGCTGTAATCAACTTTATAAATAACCTGTGTAGGATACTGCTATGTCTAGTGCACAGAGGGAGTCCTCATGCAGTGTTCTGAGAACCTCATAGTGTAATATCTGAAAAAAACATGAGCTTGAACCAAAAATACAAAATCACTCTAACAAAACAGTATTTAATAAATAATACAATTTTAAACAGAAATGACATATTATTCAACATAATTTTGTTTTATTTGTCTCCCTAGTAGATCAGTTAGTTTATCCAGCAAGTAGCTGTATAACTGTAGGGATAGTAAAGATCCCAGGTTCAATTCCTAGGACAGTGCAGAGCTGGCTGATGTCAGCCAGGGTAATAGTGGGATTATGAGATTGGCCTTCACAGCCCCAGATTAAGTAAAGGAAAGTCACCTGGGGTTCCTACCCTGGACTGCTATTCAGTGAAATAGAGAAGCTTGTTGTGTGGACTGGATTGAGACTCAGTTCTGATATCATCCACGGTGCATTTTATTTGAGGCTCAGTGGGTAGAACTCTCACCTCCAAGCCAGAAGGTTCAAGTCCCACTCCAGGGACTTGAGCACATAATCTAGGCTGACACTCTGAGGGAGTGCTACACCCTTGGGTGTGCCATCTATCGGATGAGACACTAAGCTGCCCCTTTCAGGAGGACTTAAAACATCCCAGGGTGCTATTTGATGCCAAAATAAGAGTGACATTTTTTCCGTACTGTCATCTATACTTGCTGGAGAAAAGCCATATAACTTAACTTTTTCCATTTGATATAAATATGGAGTCATCAGGCACAGATTTCCCTACAGACCTCGGTTTATTAGCTGTATCATAAAAGTTATAGGAAGAATGCAATTACTAACACAAATGTCTGTCAGTTAGAGCAGGATTCTCTAATCAGTAAGGTGGAATGTCATGGTTAGCACTAATATGATACAATTTATAAAATCTAAAATTTACTAATACAATTTTACTCTCTCCTGAAGGTGACTGTTGCCCGCCAGCCAGTATCCCACTCAAACGGCCATGATTTAAAATCTTGCCACTGTCCCTCTTCTCTGATCTCTGCACATAATAAGCTGGACTTTTTTTTTGCGAAAGCATCAATGGACATATGGTTTCACTCAGACCCTTTAGTAATGTTGTGTGGGTATTTATGCTCTAAAGTTAGCAGCATGAATTGTGACAGCTTAATAAAAGAAAAAGGCATTGGCAAACTCGAAGAGATGAGTAAAAAAGTTTGACTTCAATGGAAATAAAAACAGAGAGATATAAAACAGGTCATTGACTCACTATCACCCTATCCTACAAAGGCAAGAGCTACCCTGCTGTGTCCATTCTGTATTTCAGAATGTTAGAACATATTTGGCCTGAGTTCAAGCAGAATATTCTTGTTCACTTGTTTAATACTGTTTTGTCACCTTTGGTAAATCAATTCATTCAGTTATTTATTTCTAGCAAGCCAGGAAAAAGAGCACAAGCTGACCAACAGCTGGTACAATCCCAAAATCTGACAGCTCAAAAATGACCCCGATTATAAGTGTAATGACAGGTAAAGGCAAGGAGTTACTTGGAAAGTGCAATGGGACATGACCCTGTCATCATTTAGGCTACAAGAAAAGACAACTTTTGATGACTTTTGTTGCAGGAGAAAAAAAATCTTAAAGTGCACAAAGTACAGTTGGCAACAGTGATGAATTTAGAAATAACAAGAGCTCAAGGCATGAGACAGATTTCCTAGTGGAGTCTGGGGACATGTTCCCTCCCACACAACATTATATTTAGATTTTTGACAAAGCACAATTTATGTTTTTTTAGCAGCCCGCTGTAACTCTGCTTTTCAACGAAAAAGATCTTTTTACTGTAAGGCCTGACATATATCATATATGAAAATAACTGTAGTTATAGGCACTTTAAATATGCCAGCTCCAATTTCTTTTGTTGAGAATTCAACATGAAAAACATGGACTTGATATATATGGAGTGGGAGGGTAGGGGTGGGGACAGAACACCAGGGAATGCATGAAGATCCTGCCACATTTAATATATTTCCTCTGTTTCCTGGCTGGGAGAGGCTGGTTAGCTGTCTGGCAGGTAGGTCGTGGTGGGTGCAATTGGAATGAAAGCTGAGGAAGATAATAGAAGGAAGGTTACGAGGAGAATAATAAATAGAAGGCTGGGAGGATTGTGGATGGAAGGTCAGGGGGATTGTGGATGGAAGGTCAGGGGGATTGTGGATGGAAGGTCAGGGGGATTGTGGATGGAAGGTCAGTGGATTATGGATGGAAGGTCAGGGGATTGTGGATGGTGGTCAGGTGGGGGGAATTGTGAAGGAAGGTCAGGAGGATTGAGTCATAGATTCATGAACATAGAGAGCCGTTTACGGTACAGAAGGAAGCCATTCAGCACTTCGAGTTCATCGAGCAATCCACTCAGTCCCATTCCCCTATTCTATCCCCATAGCCTTGCAAATGTATTGCCATTGTGTGCCCATCCAAATTCCTTTTAAAATCATTGATCGTCTCTGCTTCCACTATCCTCATTGGCAACAAGTTCCAGGTCATTACCACTTGCTGCATAAAATGTTCTTCCTCACATTCCCCATGCATCACTTGTCCAAAACCTTAAATCTGTGTCCCCTAGTCCTTGTACAATCAACAAATGGGAGCTTTGCTACTTTATCTAGACCTGCCATAATCTTGTCCAGCTCCATCAAATTTCCCGTCAATCTACTTTGCTCTGTGGAGAACAGCCCCAGCTTCTCCAACCTAACCTGCCTGGTGTGCAAATGTTACACCTTCATTCAATAAAGATTGTAAAAATAAGCCTAGCAACTACAGACCAAATCGGTTTAACCTCGGTTGCAGAAAAGCTTTTAGAAATGATAATTTGGGACAAAATTAACAGTCACTTAGACAAATGTAGATGAAATTAAGGAAAGCCAGCACAGATTTAAGGGCAAATCATATTTAACTAATTTGATTAAGTTTTTTGATGAGGGTCATGCAGTTGATGTGGTGTATATGATTTGATAAAGTGTCACGTAACAGGCTTGTCAGCAAAGTTGAAGCCGTTGGAATAAAAGTGACAGTGGTAGAATATGAGATTGGCTGAGTGACAGGAAATAGAGAGCCGTGGTGGATGGTTGTTTTTTTTGGGCTGGAATAAGACATATAGGGGAGGATCTTCTGGTTGGTGAGCGGGGACGGGGCCCGCTCGCTGACGTGTAAAATGACGCGGGATGACGTTGGGTGGAACTCTCAATGTCACCCTGCGTCATTTCCATTTTCAGGTCGGCGGAGGTGCAGCCAAATCAACCGCATGCCCGCCGAACTGTCAACAGCCTATTGAGGCCATTTAAAAAATAATGAACATCATTAATGGACCTGCCCATCCAACCTTAGGGTTGGCAGGCAGGCCGGGAGCCCTGGCGGGCTTAAGAAAAAGCATGAAACCTCATCCACGGGCGGTATTGAGGTTTTATGAGGGTTTTTAAATATTTACTAAAGGTTTCAGTAAAAGTGATGGACTGTCACATGAGGGGACATGGTGTTTAACATTTTTTAATTTGGGGCCAATCTCCCTGAGGCAGCACTTATCCTCAGGGAGATCAGTGCGCTCTTTCGGGCGGATTTTTCCTATAGTTCCCTGAGGGTTGATATTACATCAAGAAAAGCAGTGGTCCTATATTACTGACCCAGACTTGGGTATACAAGGCACAATTTCAGATGTTGTGGATGACACAAAACCTGGAAGTATTGTGAACTGTGAGGAGGATAGTGATAAGCTTCAAAAGGACTTAGACAGGCTGTTGGAATGGGCAGACAACTGGCAGTGAAATATATAGGCTGGATTTTACCATTGGCGAGCGGGGGCGGGGCCTGCTCGCCGACACGTAAAATGACGCGAGGTGACGTTGGGCGGAATTCCCAACATCACCGCACCCCATTTAAATTTTCAGGAAGGCAGGGGCGCAGCAGAATCAGTTGCGCACCTGTCAATGGCCAATTAAAGTAATTAGTGGACCTGCCCGTCCAACCTTAAGGCTGGCGGGCAGGTCAGGAGCCCTGGCGGGAAGTAGAAAAAACATGAAACCTTATCCACAGGCGGGATGAGGTTTCATGTAGGGTTTTAAAAATTTTAATAAAGTTTTTTTGGAAGTTATGAACATGTCCCAACTCATGTGACATGTAAAATGGTGCCGCGCCTCCAAGCACGCCCGCCCATCAACTCCCCCCCGCCCCCCCGACGGGGGGAAAATTCAGCTCATAATGCGGACAAGAATGAACTAATTCATTTTGGTAGGAAGAACAAGGAAAGACAACGTAAAATAAAAGGTACAATTTTAAAGGGAGTACAAGAGCAGAGATACCTAGGGGTCCATACACAAATCATTGAAGGTGGCTGGGCAAGTAAACTATTCCTCCTTGTCTTTATCGTTCTGCCTCTCCAAGGCATATTACCAGTGGCAGGAAGCTTAGCAGTGCATCTGCTCACTGGGCAGCCAATTGAGTCACTTAAGTGACTAATTAAGGGCCACTTCCTGCCCCCACGGGCATTTTGCCCATGTCAGGAGGGTCTGTGACCTCACAAGGAGACCACCAGTAAACTCTGGTGGCCTCTCGGTGGGTTCCTGGGGCCTGTACATCTGGCCCTGGCTTCCTCAAAGACACTCAGAAGTCTTCCAGGGCGCCTAGGCATTGAGGCACTCTGTCCCTCGTGATGCAGCCTCAGCACTGGCCCCACCAGCAGTGGTGTTGCTGAGGTGCTGGCCCCTCGGATTGGGATGCTCCTTGGAGGCAGGTCTCCATTCTCAATTGGACAGTGGCCCCAACGGCAGCCTGCTAATTTTGCTGCTGGCAAAATGCCGCATCAGGGCCTTGCCGCCTGACTGTGCAGTGTCGGCTCCCCCTTTCGGCCCCAGTGGCATGGGACCTGACCATCAGTGAAGAGTTCATCCAAGGACTTTGGAGAGGAAAGGAAGATTGAAGATTTGATGGGTAGTTTGCAAGGACAGAGGGGTCAAGGGTGGGTTTTTTGGGGAGAGGGTTGATGACGATAGAGTTGAAGGGGAGAAAAAAGAAACATTTACAATATTAGCTAACAAGAAGATAGGTTGGGTAATCAGAACGAATAGAGGTTGGTCTCTTGAACAAAGTGAGTTCGCAGAGGGCATCAGAGGTAAAGTATAGAGAAACCAGATGAATATGTGAGTTCAGATCTAGGGAATGGGGGAGCCTTGGGCTATGAGAAGTAAGACTAGAAATTACTGTTGGTGATAAGAGTAAACGTGGGCTTAACATTTTGCATAACATTCCTTTACCTACTATTTTAATGTTCGTGTTAACCCATCTAAAATAAATAGGTTGACAACTCTGTTAAAATAGCTACACATCTGTCCGTTATCACTAATTTTCTAGCTTATATTGCTCTCCTGGTTCTCCCAAAAAGAATTGCTTTCTTGTGCTGGAAGCCAAAATCATAAGACACATAAATCATTTTTAAAAAAAGGAAAGTGAAAAAGAACAGGTGCAGTGTTTCACTAAACACTGAATTTAGTGTTTTCAGGTGTATCTCACTGGCTTCCCTAACCTAGTGCTCCTTATTTAGTATACAGTTATTGATTATTAAAATCAGTCTTCATACTTCCTGCTGCTATGGACTGCGTAGCCTCGCTGCCTGGTAACCGCACAAACACAAAAGAACTTTCACCAGGTGTGTGGAAACAACCTGAAAACAATTTTCAAAGTTGCAGAACTTAAGTAGGGCTCCAACTTTAAACAAAATTATACTTGGGATATGAGCATTGCTAGCAAGGCTGGTATTTATCGCCAGCTTCTGATGAAAAGGTGGTGGTGACCTGCCTGTGTGAATAACTGTGCTCTCAACAGAAATGTTCAACTTTCCCGCTGTTTTAATGCAACGGCTGAATTTGAATATTATATTGTCAAATATTATTGTAGTAATTTAGCTGACACTTTTGTCCAAAGCAAATTTGTAACGATGATGATAAATGCTATTTTGAAAATGCTACTATATTTTTTGAATTCTTGCTGTGGGCCGGTGAAATTGAGCATCGGGCTGGATCTGGCCCACGGGCCATAGGTTCCCCACCCCTGCTGCAGCCACAGTGTGCCAGTGGTGGAGGGCTTGGCTGTTTAAGGTGGTGGATGGGCTATTTCTCCTGGATAGTAACGTGCTTTCCCATAAATGGCTCAATGGGTTACTTCGCACGCAATAGTAGTACACTGTAGTAAAATCTGAAATATGAAAATCTTAGTGTGATGGGTTAAATTCACTCAAACTCACCACTACTCTAAACCCATCCCCTGTTATATTTCTAAACCCTGGAAATTCTGTAGGAAGTCTCAACCAAAACTAGTCAATGCATTGACATCATGGAACATCTCAAAAAAAGTCTGCAACTAATCTTGAAGAAATAATCTTTCAGATAAAGCAATGGCCAAAAATACTCTTTGAAAAAAAAATGAACAGTTTAAAAGGTGAATTTTAGCAACTTCCTTGTTACATGTAATTTCTTTACAATCAAATATGAAATAAACGCTAAACAAAAACAGAAACAGAAATACCTGGAAAAACTCAGCAGGTCTGGCAGCATCGGCGGAGAAGAGCACAGTTGACGTTTCGAGTCCTCATGACTCTTCAACAGAACTAAGTAAAACTAAGTATGAAATAATCCCTACCTGTAACTGACTCTCAGAAACCATCAGTGCATCTTAAAATGTTTCTGCTTCACGTTTGTATGCAATAGTGGGAAAAAATCTGATAAATTGGTTCTAAAAGGACCTGAATCTGTTTGATTGCCGCATACTCCCAGTTGATCTGAACATTTGAAAGTGACAACTCCAAATCCCATTAAAAGTAGATAAGTTTCCTTGTAAGATGCTTCAACAGATGGGCTGAAGTGCTGGCAATCAACTTAAAAGCTGTTAATTGTCACATATTCAGAGCATGGTTTGAATAGTGTAGACTGGATGCATACTCAGGGCTATCTTATTATCATTATAAGACGAGACCATGAAAAGATCATTTCACTACCACATAGAAATAACTGAGGTGAATAGCATATATGCCTTTAAGGAGAAGCTAGATAAAGACATGAGAGAGAAGGGAATAGACTTTATCGTTTTTCTTTCACTTCCTTACAATATTTAAAGGAAATCCAAGGGGGACAGGTCCTAGGTGCAGAAAACAATTTTTAAAAAGGTCACAATTATCGAAGTTAAAACTTGCATTTACAATAATTTTTTTCTACAATGGTACTTGCATTTTCATTCCACCATTTCTCTTCAGGGCACAAAGCATGTCAATTTCAAGCTATGTTAGTTTACTTATAAGATCTCCTGTCTAATTCTTGTGAAGAGAACAGTGCCATTGCAGGGTGCCAGCAATCCTTCTGTCCCAACTCCAAATTGTCCACGTGAACTCCAAGGAGTAGAGTGTTCATCTCTACCACCTAAGGGGTAATCTGCAGCAGTAAATCGTTCACCCATTGTAGAAACTGTCCGATTTTAATTCTAGTAAAAGATCTAGAGTCTTCCCTTTAAGATCTAGACAAAGTCTTCACATAGGGAAAAACTTTCCCCCCATTGGGGGGGAAGTGCAGGAGCGGGGGACGCGCCGCCATTTTACGTGGGCAGGCCAATTAAGGCTATGCAATCCCTGTGTGAGCAGTGGGGGGATTCCCTCAGCCAAGAGTGCGCTCTTTCGCGCATGCGCGCAAAAGAGCACACAAATCGCCCTGAGGCAAAGTGCTGCCTCAGGGAGATCAGCTCCAAATTTAAAAACAAACAAATGATAGCAAGATTTCCGTGACATGTCCCCTCATGTGATACTGTCACATGAGTTGGGACATGTCCATCACTTTAACTCTAACCTTTATTAAATATTGAAAAACCCTCATGAAACCTCATCCTGCCCTAAGGTTGGACTGGCAGGTCCATTACTGAGGTTAAGTACTTTTTAAATGGCCTCAATAGGCCGTTGACAGGTCAGCAGGCGAACAGCTTATTTGGCTGCACCCCCGCCGACCTGAAAATGGAAATGACGCGGGGCGATGTCGGGAGTTCCTCTCGGTGTCATCCCGCATCATTTTCCGCGTCGGTGAGCAGGCCCCGCCCGTGCTCGCTGACTGGAAGATCCTCCCTATAAAGTTGTGGTGACATCCCATTCAGTTTGTGCTCACTTTTGTTACATAGACTTTCCCAATGGGGATCACTGGATGGCAATCAGGAGGAAAGATTCTGGGCTAACTTTTGGATGGGATAATAAACCATGACTTCATCTGCCTGCTCAGATCCCATGACACTATTTTGAAGAAAAACAGGGGTTATTATCCTTGGTGCCCTGACCAATATTTATCCCTTAATCAACATCACAAAAAACATTACCTGGTCATTATCACATTGCTGTTTGTGGGATTTTGCTGTGTGCAAATTGGTTGCTGCATTTCCTACATTACTACAGTGCTTCATTGGCTGTAAAGTGCTTCGAGATGTCTAGTGGTTATGAAAAATGCTATATAAATGCAGGTCTTTCTTTTCTCTTACCACTCTCTGAAGTAAAGGATATGTGATACAATATGGTGAGCCACAGTACAATAATGAGGGTTTTTTGTTTAACCCCTGGACTAGCTACAGATGACCCAGATGTTGGGCAGGTAAAGAAGCACTGTGGGTCATAGAAAGTGAGGGTTCACCAATGAGAGTGGGCTAAGATACTGAAGCCGAGTAGAATACGTGGGGTATTCAGTATAAACTGAAATGATTATTCTTTAGATGTTGGTTGCTTCTAAGCACCTATTGGAATTAAATTAATATGTTTAACCTTTCAAGTAATTTAAAACATATAAAAATAAGAATGTATCAAATGTGTACGGCTGCAGTCTTGGGAGACAAAAATTAAATATTATCTGCAAAACTTACATAGTCCTATTTTGATCTCTTATATCTCATGACACTTAACCCACATGCAAAAAAAAAATCAACACTATATTTAACTGTCTGCCACCCACATAAGAATTTTTATAGTGTACTGCTATAGAAGATAAGATTAACATTTTCCAGTCCATTTAGAGAACATTGTCACTGCAGAAGGATCGCTTTAATATATGTGTGATTACAAAAAGAACTTCATTGTTAAGAACTCTTTAAATTGCCCTGTATATATACATCAATTACTATGGAATAGGAGCTCAACTGTCAAGTATAGGAAGTTTACAGACTATTGCTGAGGAGATGTGCTGCAGAATTTTGAAAGCCTGTGCTCACATAAAGAATGATCAGTAACAAAATGGTCAATGCTGTTTGTCTCTTTCTGTTCACATTTTTTTACCAGGGAGTTTTCACATCGAAGATATTTCAAACTAGGTTCACACTGACATTTTTGATAAATGCATAGTAACATCAGACCAGAACTTTAAAGCATTCTCCTCCACTTTCTCCAGTCCTCTCTTGAAGGCACTAACTCATGCGAAGCTGTGTTTCTAAGGGAAGCCCTAAGTGCATCAATTCATTTAGGATAATTTTATTGAATAAATTGCCTAATAATCTAATGTGAACTACAGGCTCACTACATCCTTTCATGAGTTCCATGACCACAGTGGGTGACTAAACATTTTTGTGGTGTCAATCATCATTGGCTTTAACCAATTAACCAGCTAATGACCTCCTGACCTCTCCATGGAATGATTCCGAAATGCTGTTAAAAACAAGCTGACATCCCATGCCTATGCTCACAAGCAATCGAGGATTTCAGGCACCATTGTGAGAGCATGGTTCCCTTTCAAACTATTGACAGATTATACAACAGAGGCTCAGAGAGCAGAATAGAGTGTGGGTGGCTGGGGGAGGGTGTGGGCGGAGGGTGAGAGCAGGATTGAGAGCACAGTGGCAATGGTGGGCACTGGGAAATGCAGCGCAATAGTAAGGGGACTGGGGAGTAGAGCACACAAAGATGGGGCAAGGATATAGGTTAACGTTGAAACCATTGAACGGCAAAAGAATTGGAGTGGTGATGGACTATTTAATATCATTGGAGACATATAGTAAGCCATGTTACCAGTTGGCTGGGGATAATTTTTCCATAGATCTGATATCCAGTCAGAAGAGTGGGAAAATGCATTTTGTCAGACAATTAGGATGGATTTTTACTGCATCAGGTTATTTTTAATGGTCGACAGCAAGGTTGGCAGTTCACTAAACACGTAGCCATGGCCTAATTGTAAACTCTAATCTGATTGTTCAGCATTATAACATTTTAAGGAGAAAGTGTCAGGTTTAAAGGAATTCCGGGAATTACAGTCCATTAGAATGACAATGGCTTGTGAATTGGGCTGCACTGTGCCTATTTTTCAAGTCTAATAAGTCCCCAAAATGGGAGGTCGGAAGCATCTGCACACTTCTGGCTGGATGTGTGCTACCTGCCAAACTGGTTAAGGTCAAACAAGAGGTGTCCTTCCATAATTGGAGCAGGCGTTAGTCCTTTTGCATAAACAAAGAAGGGGCTTAATGCCTACTTGAGATCCCCGCTTCAAGACTGATTTGCCCTGAGGCAGCCAGCGCTGTCGTTGCGTTCAAGAAAGCAGGTCTTCTGATCACCTGCAGCTTAAGGTAAGTAACTTACCTAAATGTAACCACTCCTGCTCCTCCTAACCCCATATTTAGCCCTCTGCTCTGACCCCTGACTGCTAGCCTCCTCTCCCAGCCCCTGATTGCCACCCTGTTTATTTTACATAGGCAGTTTCTATTTTTAACACTCACTCTCAGGGTGTGGGCAATGCTGGAAAGGCAGCATTTGATTTCTCAGCCATCCTTCCTTGGAGTACATTAAGAGTCAATCACATAGTGGTAGCTGAAGTCATGTATATGTCCAGACTAAATCAAGCTGGCAGAATCGTCTCCTCAAAGGGCATTAACAAACTATTCGAGCTTTTACAACAATCTAACAACTTTTACCATCACCTTTTATGGTGTCACCCCATGATGACCATACTTGGTCAACTCAATTTCTTAACCTGCCATGACTCGATTTAAACTCACAACCTCAGAATAGCTGATCCAGCATAATGACCAGTACAGTGTCATACTCAAAGGTGGGCAAAGGAACTGGTATAATGGAAAGAAGATGACACCAAGGCATGACAACATGATTTTGTAGACAGAAAACATGCAGATGTAAGACTTTGAATGTATTATAGATACTTAATATATGAGATACTAGATACAGGCAAGAAGTTAAAAGCTGTAATTCAATCTCAGGGTTCTGCTAACTTTCTGCTGCTTTGCTTTTACAGCTGATCATGTCATGAGTGAATTATAACATTATAGGTCTATGCTTCATACATTTACAAGCAGGGACTTTCCGGAAAGGAACTCTGATATTGGAAACATCTCAAACCTTCAAAAATAGATCCCTTAGCCCTGGAGACAGCAAACTACCAGGAAAGCCTTACCGGTTCACAGGCGAACCACAGCATTCTTTCACAAAAATGACAGAGTCTGCTAGACTTTTCCGATTAGCAAAGATAAGATGGAAGTGAGTCAGTTTTCTTTCATTCCAGGGTTCTCTCCACAAAGAGCGTAGGCCGTTCCTATTGATTACAGGAAGGAACAAAGTGATTTGGCAAAATAGGGTAAATGTTAGGAGTGAGGTTTGTGATTAAAAGAGGGCAAAACCATTTGGCCATATGAGAATGGGTTTCCCTTTATGGGTAAATGCTGGAAAACCTGACAGTGCACATAAGATGGGTATGAGTGCAAATAGCTGCTTTTCCTTCTCGCACCTAATTTCCGTGGATCCATGGCTTCCATTTTCCAACCATTTCCTTTGCTTAGGCCATGCATCTAAACATTGAGGAGGAAATTTATGCATAGTTGCAGGCTTTCATCTCGTCTCCAGGTCATGGAGGTGAGACGAGGCCTGTACTCCCCTGAGTAAAGAAGCTTAAGGGTTGATCTAATGAAGGATTTAAGATAATTAAAGTTGATAGGTGTCAGGAAAATATAATAATTTTCATAATATTATTGGAATTTATTGTAAGGTAGGAATCGCGCCTGTCTGTGTGTGTGTGTGTTTGTGTCTGGGACTTAATTGAATTAAAGACAGCTGGTCTGAAGGCTTTGATGCATCAGAAGAGAAGCCAGGTTTGAAATGTTAAATAGGTAAACATGGCTGAAGTTTTAGAATGTGAGGTGTAATGGGAAAATTTGCATTTTTAGATAAACCAAAATAATTTGAATTTCAAAAGAGGTGATGAAATGTTTCACTTAGCCAGAAGAAGCCAAATAGTGTGTTTATTTTTCCCAAAACTTACTGATAAAATTGATATTATGAAAGATTTTTATTATTAGAAAAGTAGAGTTGAAAAGACATATTGGGACAATGGGATTCACAAAGGAGATGAGGTTATTTGTAAGAGGAAGGAATTCTAAGATCTAACAAGTGTGGAAAAGCCTCCAGCCCCTAAGCCTCAAGTTGCTGTCTTACACAAACTGAAGTGAAGAAAACTCACTTTGAATTCAACTGTTCAGGGTTCATGTTTTTTTGCCTGGGTCTTTTCAAATCTATGGGCAGAATTTTGCCCTTGATGGGCAGGCGGGACCCACCGGCTCAGCAGAGGGCAGGCAGCCGACCCCCGCTGCCGAAACAGGGCCCGCCGCCATTTTAAGTGGGCGGGCCAATTAACACGAGATGGGACATGTTAATAAATATCACAAAAACTTTATTAAACTTTTTTAAAACAGACATGAAACCTCATCCTACCGGTGGATGAGGTTTCATGTTTTTTCAGAAGCCCGCTGGGGCTCCTGGCCTGCCAGCCAGCCTTAATGTTGGATGGGCAGGGCCTTGAATTGGTTTAACTACCCTGTCAATGGCCTCAATTGGCCATTGACAGGTCGGCAGGAGGACAGCTGATTGCGCTGTCCGCCCGCCTTCTTGAATATTTAAATGGGGCGGGATGACATCGGGGGTTCCCCCCGACATCATCTCGTGTCATTTTCGCATCGGCGAGCGGGCCCCGCCCCCAGCTCGCCGACGGAAAAATTCTGCCCTATGTGTTTTACTGTTGCCTTAACGGGAGTGTAACTGGGAGTTAGATTAACTAGGGGGGCTAGGAGTTATCATAGTAGTAATTTGTAAACCTATGTATGTGCTTAAAATCATTTTTTAGTATTAATAAAGGTGTAATTTAATTTTGTAAGAAACCTATAAGACTCAGTGGTCTTATTGCTACTGAATTCAAGGCACACATCTTGAAATAAATACAAATTGTAAAACAGTTGTGGCAGTTGTTTCAAGGTTCGCTCTGGGATTTGAACAGCTCAGCATTTACCATCCACTGTGCTGTAACAATAGGCCAATGGAGAAAAATGATTTCCTTCAGTGGGGAAGTGCAAAACAAGTGGATATATTATCAGATTAAAATTAGAGCTGGACCATTCAAGGTATGATGTCAGAAAGCACTTCTTCATAAAAACAATAGTGGAAGTCTGGAATTCTCTCTGCCAAAAAGCTGTTGTGGCCGGGGGGCCGGGTGGGGAGGAGGTACAGGTTATTAAACTGAGATTGATAGAATTTTGTTAGGCAATAGTATTAAGGATAAAGAATCAAGGTGGATAGATTGAATTAAGATACAGAACAGCCATGACCTAAATGATTGATGGAGCACGATCAAGGGATTAAATGGTCTACTCCTGTTCCGCTGTTCTAATGTTCCTTCTGGATACAGGAGGAGAGACCCTGAGCGCTTGAAATGACCTGAGGGGAAGGGTTAACTATAAACTTGGTAATTGGCTGAAGTTTCTTCAGCCTGCCACAAAGACCTTCAGAGAACCTCAGGCCCAAACGGATCCCTAAACCCTGTGCCCCTATTTTTGGTCCCTGAATCATGGGTCTCAGAGAAGGAGGTGGGTGCTTGGAAACATTCTCTGTCACCTCTTAGAATAAGTGCAATGGGCCTGTGCCAACGGCAGGCTCAGGCCTACTTATGCCCTGCAGGAAATCTTGGGCAACACAATCGGGGTGAAGAGTGACACAACAATATCTCTGTTCCTTTTTCCTCTTCCTCACACCCAAAGAAACCCCAATTCCCCAAGCACAGCGAAGGCGAAAATATTTGAGATTTTCTTTTCATGAAAACTGGTCATGTTTAAATTTGCTAATTCTTCTATTAATAGATTGACAACAGTTTCTTCCTTACATAGTTCCCACTATAACATGCAACATTCTCCACCAGAGAGAACAAAAAGCAGACTTGTGCAAATCTCTGCCAATGATTCTCAAATGGATGCCAGGAGGCACACAAGAGCCTCCCGGGAAAAATTGTCCACTAATTTCCATCATCATTGTGGAATGCCTAAGATCTGCTTAGTCCTCTCCTATACCTTGGACATGACCTTTTAATTTGAATATCTATTTTCGGATTTCAGCCTGAGTGGTGGACAGGGGCACAACAATGGATTTCCATGCCCCTGGGCAAGGGTGGAGAAAAAAAATCAGCCAGGAGTCCTTCTTCTAATTATGATGAAGTAACTCCAGCCTGGGTGTGGAGATGTGTAGACACTGGGTGAGAGTAGCTCAGGCTCAACTGTATTGCCCTGTACAAATGAGCAGCCTGCTAACGTTCACCATCTGGGCTTAACTTGAAGAATGCCAGCGCCCATGGAACTATACCCAAGCTTGATTCAGCACCTTCAGAAGGGGAGGAGACAGAATGGACAAAAAAGTAATGTCCATAGAAGGACAATGATATCTTCAACGCTGTATCATTGGCCTATATTTAGATCATTTCCTTTTAGCCCTGTTGCCATGCTTCTGCCTTCAGCTCGAAGGAATGGATGGTCTCAGCCACGGAATTCCCCCTGACACTGTTACTGTTGCTGCATGATCTAAGAAAAGCAAAATGTGCTTTACGATGGATACAGTGCACTAACAAAGAAGGCAAGACGGTTTTCCATTTATTATTCGACTGCTAAAGATACCATGCATTCTCAACACCATTCATCATGTGTTGAAAAACAGTACGGAATGGTTACCATTTTCACAACTTTGAAGAGCAGTTATGTGCTCTACAGTTGGGGAGCTTTTCAGTCTGGATTCTGATTAATGCTCGTCAGGACATCACCCTGAAGAAATGTGCAAGATCCCAGCTCGTGCTTCAGTGGCCAATGACAGGTAAGCTGCTTATGAGCATCCTGGCAGCTCGCTGCTGAGTGGGGGGGAACAGGATTATGAGCAGGATGTCAAGGAGGCCCAGAGTCAATAGAACATGAAGCTGCACCTCTTAAAGCAAAGTGAGAATGTTGGGGATTTTTTTCTACACATTTGGAATTGGAATTGTAGATCTGCCATGGCATAGGCAAGATTTTCAGATGTTGCCATGGAGAACCTCTTGGAGCAAATGAAGTGTGGAAGGACATCCCCTACCCTTCAAGTGCGGCTAGAGTCCTAAGGCAGACATTGAAGCAGGACTTTGAAGGTGATCCCTAAGTATGTAAATGCAGTGAGCCTTTTACCCCCAACAGATGGTTGCAATGCAGTAAAAAGATTAATGATCTGACATGCTCAGCCAAGATAAGACTTCCTTTTCTGCATGACACTTTGTCACAGTGTCCCTCCACAACATGCCAAGTACTCCCATCTCCTCCCCCCCACAATTAACTGTTTATAATCTGACTAATAATCCTACCCTCCTTCTAGTTTCAGCTATACTAGCAGCAGCTGCTGTTACCCTCATAGCTGCTTCATGCTGTCACCTAATTACACAGGGAAAGCTGTGCTTACATCTTGTATTTGACAACAATTGTCACCTTCCTACTACTTTCCTGGTCTATCTCAACTCTCCACTCTGCAGCTCTGCTTGTTGTATGTCACATGCACCATGCATACATCAGTGTGCCAAGTTCATAAACTGTTGCTGGAGCCACACACTAATAATCTCCCTTTCCTTCTGCAGATTAAGTTGCCACACAATGTCCATGAGTGAATACAAACAGGGAAAACATCAAGCAGGAAGCTCTGGAGGTTGTGGACACAGGCCTCCCTCAGAGTATTGGGGATGGAGAGTGGGCAGAATTGAAGCATCAAGCGTGTAGCTTTCTTCTACTTGTCCTCAGATCTTTCAGGAAGCTGCCCAAGCTGGTGATACCTCACCATTCCACATTTCCGAGGATCCCTAATAATCCAGAACTTGCTATTCCTTGTTCCTCCTGCAGAATCAGGTGCTGCTGTAGAAGAAGTTGAGCGAAGTCAGCCTCTCTGGCCTGCACCATCACCCATTCCCTCTTCAACATTCACCAGCATGGAGCTCAGCACCTCAGGCAGGACAATCTATTAGGGGGAATTCACAGCGTGAAGTTCACATCACAACAGCATGCAAACAGTGGCAGGAAGGGCAATAGAGCACACAACTGGCCAGAGAGCATGCATGGGTCCAATCACCACTGAAGAAAGTGATGAAGACTTGCAAACATAGAAACATGGAAAACTTATCGCACAGAAGGAGGCCATTAAGCCAATTGTGCCTGTGCTTGTTAGAAAGAACCATCCAGCCTAATCCCACTTTCCAGCTTTTGGTCTGTACCCCTGCAGGTTACAGGACATCAAATGCGCACCCAAGTGTTTTTTAAAAGTGATGAGAGTTTCTGCCTCCATCATCCTTTCGTGCGACGAATTCCAGAGCCCCACCACCCGCTAGGTGAAAGGGTTTGTCCATACTGCCCTCCAATCCTTTTACCAATTACTTTAAATCTACGGTCCCTGGTTAATTACCTCTCTGCTAAAGGAAATGGGTCCTTCCTATCCAATCATAATTTTGCACACCTCAATTAAATCTCCTCTGTTCCAAGGAAAACAATCGCAGCCTATCCAATCATTCCTCATAGATGTAAAATTCTCCATTTCTGGCAACATACTTGTAAATCTCCTCTCTGCTCTCTCAAGCACATTCTTCCTGCAATGCAATGATCAGAACTGTACACAGTAATCTAAATGCAACCAAACTAGTGTTTTATTCGGTTCTGAAATCACCTTCCTGCTTTTTTACGCATTAGCCAACAAAAAGGAAAGAATTGTGTGCCCTCGTTACCACCTTGTCTATCTGTCCTACCACCTTCAGGTATCTGTGGACATGCACTCCAAGGTTTGTCCTTTCCTTTACACCTTTCAGGATCCTATCATTTATTGTGTATACACTTGCCATTTTTGCCTTCCCTAAATGTAGTGCCTCACATTTCTCTGGATTGAATTCCATTTGCCACTTTTTGGCCAGTCTGCCATGTGGGACCTTGCCAAAAGTCCCAGCCTTTAAGTGAATGATCTTGAAAGTGCAACAGCAAACAGTGGATACAACAGACAACCTGCCAGGGAGCTACCATGTAATAACCGAGCATATGGAGGAGTCTGCCTTTAGTATGGCAGTGTTTTGGTACAAGGCATGTGTCCACCATGGAATGTGTAGAATCCTCTGTGGAAGCTGCAGGAGGCCTGCAGAGGAAGAGCCCCTGGAGCTACCAATAGCAGCTTTAATCAAAGGTCAAACTGCTGCTACTGGGGCTCCAGCCTCTACCATCTCTTCAAGCCCGAAAAGGCTGGACACACTGGAGGATGGAATGCAGAGGAGTTTTAATTGGATCACAGACTTCCCCCACAGCCTGCTCTCACACAGATCAGCAGCTTTGTGGGAATGGAACTGGCACAATGGGAGCTGCACATGCTCAGCACGGGACAGTTCATTGGGCCCTTTGCAGATCCTTAACGCACACCCACACTGGCAGCACTAGGTTAGCTGGGCCAAATTGCATCAGCAGCAGCCAAGATACCTCAATCTGCATCCAATCCCTCTTGGGGTCGCACTGCTAGAGGTCGCCCACTGCCACAATCCCAATGGCCTCATTGGAAAATTGCAGCCTTCCAGCAGCCATTCTGAAGCCATGGGGACATGGCAATGTAACAGAGACCTTGAGAACAGCTCAACACTGACAATTTTGGTTTATTAATTAAAAAAAGACGAGGTCCTGGAGTTATACCAATTTCCACATGAAAAATCAATTAAAGGACAAACAGAAAAGTCATGGAAGTCTATAATGAGGAACTACCTAAAAGAACTAAGAACTGTACTTCTCCCATCTAAAGCGAGCTTAAAGCTGCAGAATCTGACTCTTGAACTCAAGTAAAAGTCATGCTGGGAGCTTCTTAAAACTGGGAAAGAACCAGCATTTGCAAAGCTCTGGGGATTGTACACAGGCAGAGGTCAGTCATAGTCACATGAAGGAGGGGTCCCATTGATATCAGGGTAGATGCAAAATCCAGAGCCAATGAAGATTAGGCAAGTCACTATTGCATGTTAGTGGTGCCGGCACGATAAAGAATGCTTTCTCTTCAAGAAGACATTGCCTCTTTAAGAGTATTTTTCTGGAAATGATTCAGGATAGTGATGAAGCTTTCTGGTATCATATAGTATGCCAGATAGGGAGACTGCAGTGGACAGAAAAATAAATTGTGTCAAAAAAATGCATTACATGTGGTTTTAAACGCATTCTGTAGTGGATCTACCAATAGAATGGTTTTAATCCATATAAAGCATATCAATCATATTCATAAGAAACAAGTAATATCTATTAATATTGCAATTCATTTGATTTCTGTTTGAACAGGACACAAGACTCGTTCTCAATCTCATGTTGTGCAGAAGTTACACAACAAATAGCAATGTTACAAGTGACTTATGAAAGATTTGCTTGAGGTTTGCAGTTATTGTGGCATTTAGTGTTGTGTACTTTGAGAATTATAGAAAGAATAATTTACCATTTGACTCTAAATATTTAAATGGAGAAGGATGCTTTAACATTTCCTGTTAGATCACATGATTGGCCTGCTTCCCACCCCAACATCCCCACCCCCACCCCCTATGGCCTCTTGCCTCTTTCAATCTGTGTGTTTAGATTCTTTAATAGGGAAGTATCTCTGGGGAACTAAGTCTGTTGTTCTCCCTCTCTGTGCACTTCCCTTCCGATCGCACTCTCACCCTTTCTCATTGGCCTTTTTTCCATTCCCCTGCTGAAACACACCACATTTCTCTTGTTTCCTCCTTCTTAACTTCGATTTAAAAAAAATGTATTTTCTGTGAAAAATCATCTGTGACTCCAAAGAGTTTTTTTTTAAAAAGATGAACCCAAAACAGGTTTGTATGGAACTTCAGATTGTCAATCTGTTAAATATTGGCTGTAGCACTAAATAAGAACAGATGTGGTCTCAATGGGTTAATAAGGGTCAGTTTTCCCTAATTGGTGCCAGCAGTATGGAAAGGAGACAATGCTCAGGTGCTTACATGTGAAGAAACAGATCATAGAATGACACATCATAGCCCTGGTCTATAAGGTGTGGTGTAACTGTAATCTATTCTAGTGTTGACCATCAGGCATAAGCTCACTAAAAATGTCATTTCCATTTCTCTGCTCCTGTATTTTATTCTTTGACACCATTTTAAGAATCGCCTGTGTCATATAAAGCATTTGGAAAAGGCAACATTCTCTTTTTCTCTCTCCCTCTCTCTCTTTCTCAGCAGTCCTTAATGATGAGGTCACTTCCACCCACAAATTAATGGCTCCCAGATCTTCCCACACGCAGCTTAATGTATGTAGCTCCAGAAGGAGTCATTTAATTCCGTAGAGTCCTGACTTTATTTTTGTCTTTTGCCATTAATGCTTTAGAACCTTTCAGAAGGGGCTGGCTGCCAGCTGTCCCTGGGGTCACATCTGTACAAAATCTGCAGATAGGGTACATATTTTCTACAGCAAGACATCAGTGCTGATATCGCAACAGTCATCATTTTCTAACACAGCCATAAATTTGTTACTTGGAATCAACATCCCTTTCAGTGTGCCAAAACCGGTACGCAGTGTTTATTTGAACATGAGGTTTCTGATTTACTGATGTTAAACATATCAAAAATAAAAACATATTGATGATAAGATTTAAAAAAGAGATTTGTCCCATCGCATCCACCCATTTATGAAGCGCTGCAGTAACCCTCTCGCATTCATAGTTCAGTAAATGAGACAAAAGATTTCTTTAAACTCCTCCATCACCCACATGATCTACCCCAGGACATAGCACCTCAATCTTACAACTTCCACTCTAAAATTTCATTAAAAGATTCCTTACAAATATGCAATTACTAAACAATGGCCTGGGTACTTGAGTTATTGATTCTTTTCAAAGTCCCCAGCACCACTTTTATCTTCTTTTTGCCATACCTTGGTCTGATAATTACCACAATGCGCATGAACAGTATGAATATTGCAGTAGTCATATATGCTTGTAACATCAGCAGCAGGGTTGATGCTCATTAAGATGTGTGCCTTCCCCATAATATCTAGAGAAACACCTGATGCCTTTACATTTGGACTGAAGGGGCCGTTAAGTGTTGGAAAATGAAGGATGACACCTTTTGTAATCTGTAATTTTATAGTGTTACATATGCCCAGCCATTCATATATAAGCAATTTATTGCCCTTCCAAGTGGCAACAAATTAAACTGGATCAAACAAATCATTATATTGATCTCCAAACTAATTGCAAAAGATTTTCACTGTAAGATACATGAAAATTGAGCCAAAAAGTTCAGGTGTACCCAAATAAATGTGTCGTGGGCAGGAATACGTCACTACTTTGTCAATCCATGTTTGTCTTTGCTCTGTCCTGAGACAGATGTCCCAGCATCACCTTTTTAGAATTTTATATGCTTACATCAGGGGGAAACAATGCTCAGTTCAGAAAATTGCAAGGGTGAAACTGGTCTTTGACAGTTGTAGAACAGTGATGGCAAATCAGCCACAACACGCCCTATTCTCTTAGAAGCGTAGAATCATCAGCATGGAAGGAGGCCAATTGGCCCATTGTATCTGTGCCAGCTCTCTGGAAGTGCAATTCACCTAGTACCACCCTCCCACCTTTTCCCAATAGCCCAGCAATTCTTTTCTCTTCAGATAGTTTCCCACGGATTTGTTACTGCCCGTTTCACATTAACGCAGAAGACGAGTTCACCTTCTGCAGTTTCCTTTACTAGTCCAATACCATGGCTTTGCCAACTTTAAGGGTAATTATTATGAAGTGATTCATTTTGTTGAAAGAATGCAGGGAGGCAACGTAAAATAAAGGATGTACTTCTAAAGGGGGTGCAGGAGCAGAGGGATCTGGGGGTATATGGGCACAAATCATTGAAAGGGCATGTTGAGAGCATGGTTAATAAAGCATAAGGGATCCTGGGCTTTGTAAATAGGGGCATAGAAGACAAAAGCAAGGAAGCTATGCTAAGTCTGTATCAAATGCTGGTTTGGCCTCAACTTGAGTATTGCATCCAGTTCTGGGCACCACACTGTAGATAGGATGTGAAGGCACTGGGGTTGCAGAAAAGGTTCATGAGAATGCTTCTAGGGATGAGAAACTTCAGTTATGTAGATAGATTGGAGAAGCTGGGGCTGAAGAGAAGGTTGAGGGAAGATTTGATCGAGATGTTCAAAGTCATGAGGGGTCTGGACAGAATGGATCGCGAAAAACTGTTCTCATTGGTGGAAAGATCGAGAACTAGAGGACATCAATTTAATTGGCAGAAGAAGCAACGGGAATATGAGAAATCTGGCTTTGAAAAGAAAAGTGGATCATTACCCGGAGTAGAAAACCATGTAGGACTACAGGAAAAAGGCACTAGGTTAACTGCTCTTGCAGAGAGCTGGCATAGACATGATGGGCTGAATAGCCTAATTATTTGCAAAGTCCAATTTTATACTTTGAAGGATTTGAACTCACAGGCCTGAATTTTTGCGCAATGGAGAGCCTCTCCACTCTGTGAAAATGGCTGCTGTGGCACGAATTTGGAAGTCCCAAACCTGGCCCCTGCCAATTTTGTGGGGGAGGTGAATGGGAGGGGGTTCTAAATTGCACACCTGTGGTTCACGGAGGCAACTGCACATGTTAAAGTGCAGCTGCCCCAATCAGATCTGAAATTTGCTAGTGGGATGTCTAAAACACAACTTGTGTGCTTTAGACTGGTAGGAGAAGATCTAAACCTACCAGAGTTCTTTGGAGAGGTAGGGTATCATTTTTTCTATTGTTATATATTATTGAATTATTTGTAAATGTTTGTAAAGAGCTAGGAACTAATTGTCTAGGAACTAATTGTTATGTGTAAGTGCTCTGGGGCCCTCACTTCATGGCTACATTGGAGAGTCATGTGATATATAATAGAACCAGTTCAAACCAGCTCTTCTTTTGTACAAGGCAGCATGGCAAATATTAAACATAAAGAGCTCTCATCTTTCTAAGCTTAAAGTGTGATTATTACCAGCATTAGGGATCCAAGCAGCGACAAGAATACATAACAGATATGGTCCTGGGACACCTTTGGGAGAGATCAGGTACCCTTTGTGAGAGGTAAGGTGCCCTTTGGGAAGTTAAGGTGCCCTTTGGGAGAGGCCAAGTGCCCTTTGTGATTGTTAAAATTAGATACGAATATGGGTAAAAAGTGCACAAACTCATTGGAACTATCAAGATCATTGGAACTGTCAAGAGAGCTGTCTGGAGAACAATTCATAGAGCTGTCAAGAGAATTGTCAAAGGGAGCTGTCATGGAATTTAAATCTACTATCTTTTAAACATTTGAATAAAACACTGTCTTCAGTGTTTGAAAAAAATCAGTGCTTGCTATTTCAATCTGTCTGTTGACATAAATTGATGGTTACCATTATAGAATTAATGCTGCATGGCTTATTTCACAACCTATCATTATCACAGTGGGGTGCCTGTCAGTTCACAGTTTGATTGACAGTTCCAAGTGCTTGTAAACTCTTTGAAGTGGGAGCATGAATACAAATATGTGTTTTTATAAGGGATTAAAGGAAATTAAATATAGTGAATGATTTTTTATCAGAGTGTTTTTTCTAAATAGTGAATTCATCATGGGCATTTAAGAACTTTATTTAATCTCAGCATGGGCCCTGAGGTCTGCCAAAGGTGGATACTGGGTGGGCTGGCATGGAGGGTGTAAGGGCAAAAGGTGGTAGATGTGAGTGGCATTGGTTGGCATGAATTGGCACTAAGCTGGTATAGGGGCTATAAAGAGCTATGGGGATGAATGGGAGCATGGGTTGGCATGGATGGTATGAGGGGCCATAGTGAGTGGTTGGGGGGCATAGGTTGGCATGGATGGGGTATGGCGAGTGTGTGGGGGTGGTGAGGGGGTGTGACAGATGAGGGCTGGAAGGCTGTTTTTTTTTGTAGCTTTGACAAAGTGCCAGAGCACCAAAGCCGGCCTTTTGCCCAGCCCGACTCCACACCCAGTAGCCACCAAACTCCTTCTGGGGACAGCAGGCATGAATCCCATTTTCACCCCCGCCCCGAATGAAAATCTGGAACATTCGGGGCACATTTTCCTGGGTCAGATTTGTGGAGCCAAGAATTATCCCAGCTCTGTGCTCCTGAGTCAGGAGCGAAAATTCAGGCCACAATTTCTAGGATTACCTGGCTAGCACAGTAACCACCAGGCCACCATATCCACTCAGTCCTGAGCCTTTTGTACAATAGAAGCAGCTAGCCAGGGAATCACACGCTGAAGCAAGCGTTGTTTGATTTGCGGTCACTTTGAAGTTTGTTGTATTAAGTGAGAATATGCGCTACATCATGCCATGTTATTCGTTGAGATTATAGCCAGACAGGGAAGGGTGCACTTATTTGTAATGGCTTACTCAGTGAAATAATTAAGACTTGCATGGTTATCTGGGAGCAAAAGGGTTTGATGTGATGTGAGTGATAGCATGGGTACTCAACTGAGGGATTTGTTCTTTGTTCAAAATGGAGAGAAGGAGCTGCAGTGTCTTAAACAGATGAAAACACATCAGGGATCAGTTGGGTACTGGTGCCCATTGCAAAAAACACTGAGAGGTCCTCAATTTGACAGCTGTCCCGATGGCCTCCTGCATGTCGTTGTGCCTAAAAAGCAGCTGGAACAACCTCTCCACAAATCCTAGGCCTTTTGGATGACAATTTTGCAGGGCACAGCAAACGACAGCTGTGTGAGAGACAAAGTCTGAAACATATTGCAGACCATCTTCTGGCAGTGAAAGTCCTCTTTTAAGATCTTGAGAGTCCTCTCAGTGACCACTCTGGTTGAGGTGTGTACCTCATTGAAACGCTCTCTCCTGCTGTTCTTGCAGCTCCATCTTCCCTAGTGAATTTTTGATGAAGTCCTCTCTTCATACTCACTAAAAGATCTTCATAGGACCTTTGTGGACTACATTCTTGAGTAGAGAGGTGGGGCAGGGGATATATCTTGAAGGATGCATCCTTCTCATACACTGCCTTTGTTCCTCTGTCCTTTCACGGTCTCCCTCTCTATTACCCCTTATAGTGCCCACTAAAATTATACAACTTGATGTCAGAAGCTCACATTCAGGAAGGGGCAAATAATTCCTGGCAGTCTCACAGTCCAACATGCAGGCACAATTGGAGGCAAGTCCAGTGCTGGCTTGGGTGAAATGCTAAAGGCAAAACTTCAAAAGCTCATTCCCAGCTCCAATAATTCATTGTCAAAGTTTCTCATTTCCACCACTTTCAGCTTTTACTGGCAACGGGTAGGCATTATAAATCCTGCTCCCAGTTAGCTGTGCACTGCAAGCATAACTTCTGGAATTTCAAAGCACCAAAGTTAAAACAGCTGCATGTGGACTCATCGAGCAGATCACTTGGAGGCACAAACCACGATCAGGAGTTTGATTTTATGATGGAGAACCACAGCAATGACTTCTGCCCCATTTGCAGGCCAGTAAATTCTATTGAACTGCATTGAATTGCAGAGAACATACAGCACAGAAACGGGTCATTTGGCCCATCTGGTCTATGCCAATGATTCAACTCCACAGGAGCCTCCTCGCACCTGACTTCATCTAAACTATCAATATAATCATCTACTCCTTTCACCCAAATGCCTTTATCTAGCTTCCCCTTAAATGCAAACATCTTATTTGCCTCAACCATTCCATGTTATTGACCCCATGAAGTCTCATGGCATCAAGTCAAACATGGGCAAGGAAACCTCCTGCTGATTACCACCTACTGCCTGGAAGAAGTACTGACTGTGACAAGGGTGCAGAATGTACTCTGGGTGGGTAACTTGCGTGCCAAACAGCAGAAGTGGCATGCGATAGAAAGAGCTAAGCGATCCCACAACCAACAGATAGATCTAAGCTCTGTAGTACAGCCGCATCTAGTCTTAAATGCTGGTGGACAATTAAACAACTCACTGGAGGAGGAGGCTCCACAAATATCCCCATCCTCAATGATGGAGGAGCCCAGCACATCAGTGCAAAAGATAAGGCTGAATCATTTGCTACAATCTTCATCCAGAAGTGCCAAGTGCATGATCTATCTCGGCCTCCTGCTGAGGTCCCCAGCATCACAGATGCCAGTCTTCAGCCAATTTTATTCACTCCAAGTGATATCAGGAAGCGGCTGAAGGCACTGGATACTGCAAAGGCTATGGGCCCTGACAATATTCCTGCAATAATACTAAAGACTTGTGTTCCAGAAATAGCTGTGCCCCTAGCCAAGCTGTTCTCATATAGCTACAACACTGGCATCTACCCAGCAATGTGGAAAATTTCCCAAGTATGTCCTGTCCACAAAATGCAGGATAAATACAACTGTGCCAATTACTGCCCCATCGGTCTACTCTTGATCATCAGTAAAGCGATGGAAAGAGTCATTGACAGTGATATCAAGTGGCACTTAATGCAATAACCCATTCACTGATGCATAGTTTGGGTTCCGTCAGGGCCACTCAGCTCCTGACCTCATCACAGCATTGGTCCAAAAATGAACAGAAGAGCTGAACTCAAGAGGTGAGGTGAGAGTGCCTGCCCTTGACATCAAGGGAGCATTAGGCCAAGTATGGCACCAAGGAGCCCTAGCAAAATTGGTATCAATGGGAATCAGGGGGAAAACTCTCCGCTGGTTGGAGTCACACCTATCACAAAGGAAGATGGTTGTGGTTGTTCGAGGTCAATCGTCTCTGTCCCAGTACATTGCTGCAGTAGATCCTCAGGGTAGTACCCTTGGCCCAATCATCTTCAGCTGCTTCATCAACAACCTTCCCTCCATCATAAGGTCAGAAGTGGGGAAGTTCATGGGCAATTGCACAATGTTCAGCACCATTCATGACTCCTCAGATACTAAAGCAGTCCATGTCTACATGCAGCAAGATCTGGACAACATTCAGACTAAGGCTGATGAGTGACAAGTAATATTTGTGCTACACAAGTGCCAGGCAATTAACATCTCCCATAAGAGAGAATCTAACCATTTCCATTGACATTCAATGGCATTACCATGACTGAATCCCCCACTATCAACATCCTAGGGGTTACCATTGACCAGAAGCTGAATTGGACTAGTCATATAAATACTGTGCCTACGAGAGCAGGTCAGAGACTGGGGCTCCTGTGGTGAGTAACTCACCCCCTGACTCCCCAAAGCTTGTCCACCATCTAAGAAGCACAAGTCAGGGGTGTGCTGGAACACTCTCCACTTGAGCATAGCTCCACCACACTTAAGAAACTCACCACCATCCTGGACAAAGCAGCCCAGTTGATTGGCACCTTCAATATTCAGTCCCTCTGCAGTGGCAGCAGTGTGTACCATCTACAAGATGCACTGTGCTCCTTCGAAAGCATCTTCCAAACTGCCGATTTCTACCACCTAGAAGGACAAGAGCAGCAGATGCATGGGAACACCACCACTGCAAGTTTCCCTCCAAGCCACACACCATCCGAAATTGAAACTATAACTCTCTTCCGAACAGGACTGTGGCTGTAGCTATACCACAGGGACTGCAGTGATTCAAGAAGGCAGCTCACCACCACAATCTCAAGGGCAATTAGGGATGGGCAATAAATGCTGGCCCAGGCAGTGATACCCACATCCCATGAGCAAATTAAAAAAAAATGTCGTACCATATTCCACATTCTAACCACTCCTGTGTAAAAGCAGTTTCTCCTGAATTCCTTATTGGATTTATTAGTGATTATTTTACATTTATGGCCCTAGTTTTAGACTCCCTTACAAGTAGAAATATCTCCTCCATAAAAGCACCAGCCTGTGCTCTCTTTATTGTGCTAAATTCAAACTCCAGAAATGGCACAAACAAGGGGAAATGTCAGGGTCCTTAAGAAGATTTTCTTCAATTACATAAGCTATCAGTGGAAGGATTACTTTTCTTTATTGTAGCTCAAGTGCAAGAGGAGAAGTTCAACTTGCTTTTCATTTAAAATCCCTGAGATTTGTTAGTTCAGTGCTCCCTGTTGGGCTGTCTCGTGTAGGGCATTATATCCACTAGAGCCATTTTCCAATTGGTCCAGCTTCTTAACTGATGACTTGGGGCTCTGCTCATGGGTGCTTTGCCAATGTTCTTCCAGGAAAGCAGAGTTTTGAATGCACTGGGATTAATGAGGGTGGATGATGGGGAGCTAGCCAGGAGAGCCTTGAAAAGTCGAGTGTAAAGGGAACAAAGGCATGGACCAGGGTTTCAGCAGCAGAAGAGCTGAGGTAAGTGCAGAGAAGAACAATGTTACAAAGGTGAAAGTGGGCCATCTTTGTGCTGGAGTGGATATGAGGTTGGAAGGCAGGAGAGTGGAGTTGAGACCACAGTCAGATCAGCCATGACCTTATCAAATGGCAGAGCAGGCTTGAAGGACCAAATGTCCTACTCCTGCTCCTAAATCCTTTGTTCCTGTGTAAACTCTGTGCAGCTAGGGTTGAATTGTTGTGAATGGTCTGATTCAGCTTGAAATGTGGGTAGCTGGAGGAAATTATAGCTCATCTAAGACAAGCAGTCTGGAAACACAGAGTGTTGAGATCGGTGGTGACAAGGTTGAGCTGGGAGCCATCAGCAAACATGTGGAAACTGACCCCATGTCCTTGGATCCAAGAGATAGCATGTAGGTGAGGAAGAGGAGGGGGTCAAGAATAGCCTCTTCTGAGCCTCAGAGGTAACAAGGATAACATCAAAAGTAACTCACTATCTGTGCAATGCTTTGGGAAATCCTGAACACATGAAATGTGCATTTTAAATCTAAGTTTTGGCTTCGCTCTTTCTTTCAATTCTGTTTGGAATATACTTGGTAATAAAAAGAGTTCCTGTAACAGAAATGTTAGATTCATTATGCATCTGCACAGTTCTCTATTACATGCAAGACCACAGCCTTTCAATTAGCAAATATTCACAGCATTTTACACCTTAGCAGCTGAACATTAAAGCTTACAAGTGGCATGTAGAGGCATTCATACTTAATCTAGGAATCTTTTGCTTCGAAAAGGCACAGATTTTTTTTTGTCTTTTTCACAGCCAAGCATGTGGCCCTGCTCATATCCTGTACCTCTTGACCACAATGAAATCACATGTATGAAACATAGTACACTCAGTAAGTTAAACATGATGCTCTCACTACATGAAATGAAAAGTATTTTTAGAGCAGGCTAGAGCAGAACAAAGCAGCTTAAGCGATTTTATTTACTTCACTATTTTTTCTCAACAGCTTGCACTATATAGCGCTTTAAGTGTAATAAAACATCTCAAGGCACCTGACAGGAGCATTATCAAACAAAATTTGACACCAAGCTACTTAAGGGGATATTAGAATGATGGGTAGGTTTAAGGAGTGTCTTACAAAAGAGAGAGGTAGAGATTTGGGGAGGAAATTCCAGAACTTAGGGCGTTGACAGCATCATAGTTACAAACAGTTTGGTTCGGCCTCAAACAGTTGCTAGAATGGGATGGAGTCAGTGGGTAAGGAACAGAGTTTGTGTGGTGACTGGACACAATAAGTGGAATTTGGTAGTCCCTGCCGAAATGACGGGACATGTTGCTGGGCAGGAACACGTTGGGATCTGTAGAAAGCTTTACACTCACTCTTTAACCAAGCCATAGCATTAACCGGTTTACCAACCAAGGAGAGAGGGTGGTGAGATGCCATGCCATATCTGTTAAAGGAAGGATTTCCAATTAAAGGGAAGCTGGCAGGGATCAAAATGACCAAACTGCACATTGATGCCTGAGGCTTCTGCAACCACAAGAATGGAGAGGACACCTGGATCTCTCAAGCGTTCCTGGAGGTCGTGCTGCATGTTGTAAGAGATTGAAGTGAGGTGATCTTTCCCTCACTGAGAAGGGGACAATCTCTCCAACCAACAGGCAAGGTTTTGTGAAAGGGAAGTTGTGTTTGACTAATTTACTGAGGTTCTTTGAGGAAATAACTAGTAACGTGGATAAAGGGGAACCTGAGGATGTGCTGTACTTAGATTTCCAGAAGGCATTTCACAAGGCTTCACATCAAACGTTACTACACAAAGTAAGAGCACATGGTGTAGGGGGTAACATATTAGCATAGATAGAGGATTGGTTAGCTAACAGGAAACAGAAAGTAGATATAAATGGGTCATTTTCAGGTTAGCAGTATGTGATGTGTGGATTGACACAGGGATCAGTGTTGGGGACTCAAATATTAATAATCCATGTCAATGATTTGGATGAAGGAACTGAATGTATGGTTGCTAAATTTGCTGATGACACAAAGATAGGTAGGAAGGTAAGTTGTGAAGAGTATATAAGGAGTCTGCAAAGGGTTATAGGTGGTTCAGTGAATGGGCAAAAAATTGGCAAATGGAGTATAATGTGGGAAAATGTGAACTTCTCTGCTTTGGCAGGAAGAATAGAAAAGCAGCACATTATCTAAATGGAGAGAGATTGCAGAACTATGAGGGATCTGGGTGTCCTGGGTACATGAATCACGAAAAGTTAGTGTGCAGGTACAGCAAATGATTAGAAAGGCAAAATGGAATGTTGGCATTTATTGCAAGGGAAAATGGAACATAAAAGTAGGGATAAAAACAGAAAATGATACAAAAACTCAGCAGATCTGACAGCATCTATGAAGAGAGAAACAGTGTTAACGTTTCCAGTCTGTATGACTCTTCTTCAGCTGAAGAAGAGTCATATGCACTCGAAACATTGGGCAGAATTTTCCTGCCTGTTGGGCAGGCAGGCCCGACCCAATCTTCGATGGGCGGGGAGCCAATCCCTGCCGGAGAAGCGGGCCCCGCTGCCATTTTACGTGAGCGGGCCAATTAAGGCCCGCCCAGCGTGACGTCCGCCGGGAAGCGCTATGCCCTTCCTGTGCCGGGCGGGGGGGGGGGATTCCCCAAAAGCGAGAATACGCTCTTTCGTGCATGCGCATGAAAGCGCGCACATCTCCCTGAGGCTAAGTGCTGCCTCAGGTAGATCGCTGACACTTTAAAGAATATTAAAAATAGAAAAAAAAAATTCCATAACATGTCCTCCTCATGTGACAATGTCACATGAGATTGGACATGTTCATAATTTACATAATAAGTTTATTAAACTTTTTTAAACCCTACATGAAACCTCATCCCGCTGGTGGATGAGGTTTCATGTTTTTTCTATTGCCCGCCGGGGCTCCTGGCCTGCCTGCCAACCTTAAGGTTGGACAGGCAGGTCCTTTAATTGTATAATTGATCCTGTCAATGGCCTCAATTGGCCATTGACAGGTCGGCGGGCCCACAGCAAAATCAGCTGCAGGCCCGCCTTCCTGAAAATTTAAATGGGCCGGGATGATGTCGGGGGTTCCGCCCAACGTCATCCCGCCTCATTTTACGCGTCAGTGAGCGGGCCCCGCCCCCTGCTCGCCGACGGCAAAATTCTGCCCATTAACTCTGTTTCTCTCTCCACAGATGCTGTCAGACCTGCTGAGTTTTTCCAGCAGTTTCTGGTTTTATTTCAGATTTCCAGCATCTGCAGTATTTTTGTTTTTTAAAAATAAAAGTAGGGATGTTTTGCTACAGTTGTACAGGGCATTGGTGAGACCACACCTGGAGTACTGTATACAGTTAGGTCTCCTTATTTAATAAAGGATATAACTGCATTAGAAGCAGTTCAGGGAAAGTTCACTCAACTGATTCCTGGGATGAGGGCTTTATCTTATGAGGAAAGGTTGGACAGTTTGGGCCTGTATCTATTGGAGTTTAGAAGAATGAGAGGTGATCTTATTGAAACATATAAAATCTTGAGGTGGCTTGACAGAGTGGATGCTAAAAGGATGTCTCCCTTCGTGGGAGAGACCAGAACTAGGGGGCACAGTTTAAATAAAGGGGTCTCCCATTTAAGTCAGAGATTAGGAGAATTTTTTTCTCTCAGAGAATCGTGAGTCTGTGGAACTCTCCTCCACAGAGAGTTGTCAAGGCAGGGTTGTTGAATATTTTTAAGACAGAGGTAGATAGACTCTTGACTAACAAGGGAATCAAAAGGTATAGGGTATAGGTTATAGGTAGGCAGATTGTGGATTTAAGGCCACAATCAGATCAGCCATGATCTTATTGAATGGTGGAGCAGGCGTGAGGGGCCGAATAGCCTACTCCAGCTCCTATTTTGTATGTTCACATGATGGGAGTGGCTGAGACAGTCAGCAGCAGGAATGTGGTGCCTCGAATCTAGAGACAGTACACTAAGGGGAGCCAGAATCTCAGGATGGATGTAAAGGTGAGCAGCATATCCTTTTGAGGTGGCAAGCCCCACTCTCTGGTTTCCCTGCATTCTCCTGCACAGCACTCCTCAGAACAACACATCTTACAGCTCCATTCATTCTTCTTGCTGGCAGCACCTCACAGTCCATTTGAATAGCCAACACTCACACTCACCCTTACTCTATTGCTGTCTCGTACCCTTGCCTCACAGTTACCCTCCACAAATGTTGCCCTTCCCTCCTCACCAATAAACTATTTCTAACACGCATAACCATCTGCTTTCTCACCTTGCAAAACTCTGATAAACAAAAATGTTTAGGATCAAAACTTTTAATCAGAACCTCTCTTAAGACTTCAATAATTAAGTTGTACTTCCAAGAAATGTCAGGGTAGAAATAAGTCTGGAAGCACTTTCACATCTGAACTGAACAAGGATTTTCTGTACAAACCTTTTCTTTATAAGCCTTTCCTGTACAGGCCTTTTAAGTAATGCCAACCCCACCATCTCATAAATCAGAAGACAAACTCCTAAAAACCAAAAATTTGGTCAAAAAAATCACAAGTTGCTACTTTTGTCAAACATAAACCAATATAAAGTGACAGTTGGTTTATAAACTCCATAATGGCTAATTTAATCTCTAACAGCTCACAGAACGTTACACTTAGTCCCACAGTTTACCTGTGGTTATTAAACCAAACCCAGAATGTGGTGCTCTAATTTTCTTCATGCTTCCATTCCAAGTTAAGGCTAATATAACATTCCCATTAGGAAGGAAATTGAGTTCCATGCTTTTATATTTGTTGGTCCTGCAGTTTTGATCGTTAGAGAGTGAACTCTGTGCATTGGCTCCCTAGGTTAACATTGCTAAAACTGTCTCCATTATCCTATCAACTGATCTGTAGACTCAAATTTTCTTGGATCCATGATTCTACTTCCAGATAAAGTAGTAGATTTTACAACGTAAACACAGGAAGCCAGGGTAAATATGTCACTCTCTTATCACAAGAACTGCAAAAGTACTAAATAGAAAAGCACATTTAGTTGTAAATGGAGACCTGATGACAGCATCAAGACGCAGGCCTAACTAGATCTCCCATGCTACTGAGTCTATTGATTGTGGGTCACTGACATGAAAATGCAATCACTAGTGCTCCATTCCCATTAATATAAACCTTCCAAGAAACAAAAATAAGCAGATAGAATTTGTTTGCTGCTGGAATCTGCATATCAGGCTTAGCTTGCTATCTGATACACTGTAAAATGAAATTATTTCAGCATCAAAGTCTACAAATAGAGGATATTTAAACAGTTAAATCTGTAATACTACCACTAGGTTGGGCTAGAACAGAATGTGATCCTGACAAGGATGGTGAATCTTTGGAATTCTCTACCCCAGAAGGCTGTGGAAGCTCAATCATTGAGCAAGTTCAAGACAGAAATCGATAGGTTCTGGACAATAATGGCATCAAACAATAGGGGGATAGCACAGGAAAGTGGCATTGAGGTAGATGATCAGCCATGAGCTAATTGAATGATGGTGCAGGCTTGACGGGCCAAATGGCCTACTCCTGCTCCTATCTTCTGATAAGTAACTCCATAAATTATTGTTACTTCCTGAGCACACACTCCATGACTTATTACACTGTCCCCAGCAAATACTCTTTATCCCAACCCTTTCACTTTATGCAGCCATATCATCAGCCAAACACTCATGCTCCACAAGCTCCTGCAATCTCACCTCCCAATAAGAGTGACCACTGTTGACTCCCTCAGAGCAGAGCACTAGCCCCCAGCAGTCAAATCTCTTCTGACTGGCAGGACAGCTTTAACACCTTTACTGAATTTTCAATTTAAAGTTGTATCTCTAGAAGTTAAATAAATATTTTCTAAGAAACCTCCTGCTTGAAAACAATTATCCATATTTGTGTGAGTAGAAAATATGTTCCCCCAGGGAATCGTCAGGTATAAGACGTGAGATTGTGAGAGAGGCTTAATTTTATTGACAAATTGCATCTTTTGCAATGAAATTGTGAGAGTTAAACTGCTTGCTTTTCCTTTATAGCCCTTTAAACATTTCTGGCGCTGGAATACTCAGTTCCAGTAACACTTTGTGCTTATGTCGAAGCAAGACTTGATTCATGAAATAAGGACACAATATGGACACTTAACAAAAGCATTTAAAATGAAATGAAATGCAGACATTCATTCTAGATCCTTCACAGATCCAATTAAGGTGGTATATGTCATGAGCCTTCAAATTTTTAGTAGGGATGGTTTGTACAAAGGCAAAATGTTTCTAGATTCTTGTCAGTAGTGACAGTTTTCAAGCACTGTTATTCATAGCTTCTGTAGCTTTAAGTAGAACACTTACTATACTAACTGGATAAAATCGTGAAAGAACCATATTAACTGCTTTAAACTGATTCATCATATCTTTAGACCAACGCAAAGAGGCACCAGCTTCCAATGAGCGGAAAACAGTGGAAATGCCCTCAATCTGATTTTGCAGAGTGAGGATTTTTATAGAGAAACACTTTGACCAGTTGATTAAATCTGTTTTTAGTTGAAGGTATTTTCATATGACACTTGGGAAGCTCATTTCAATTATCCACTTGAGATATTCAGGCCTCAAGAAATAGTTGCACTGGGCTGCGAAGTTAGGTGGAAATCAATTCTGGCTGGTATCCACCCATTTAATGCCCAGCTGGATTTCCTGGTCAGGTCTGAGGTAAGCAATAAAAGCCCACATCATTTTCAGAGCCAGCCAAGACTTTGCTAATAAATGTAAAGGGAATCAAAGTGGCAGAATTAGGATAGCACTGTGATTTGTGTATCCTTTACACCTTCATATCACCATTTCACATTCATGCCAGCAGAATATGGGCATGAAACAAAGTCAGGTGAAAGTTTCACACTGGATGTATTTAAAGGCCCTGGTAGCTAAAAGCAGCTACCATTTGAAATTATTTATATTTTTGGCTTCAGATCATGTTTTTCTAACAATTAGATGTGCTTTTTATCTGAAAGGCGTTTGCAGGAAGGATTTTAGCACGCCACTAATGGGGTTCCTTAGCCTTTTTGTCCACCTGTTATCAGTTCTTTGAGCAACATGCCCAACCCAATTCTATTTGGCTTCTTTTATGTTCAAAATGATGTCCTTAACTCCAGTTCTTTGGCATATTTCATTGCACATAATTTTATCCTGAATAGATATAAGAGGCAGACAAAAAGGTTAATGGAGTGGCAGCTAAGAACAGGAAAGAGAAGAATGGAAAGGCAGTGAAAACGATAAAGAGGTGACATGATATCATACCTAGACACCGTAGAACATAGGCAAGAACAGCAAGAATTGAGGTGAATGGGTAAGGCATGCGAAGGCTGCATCCTACACTGGATGAACACAGCCGAAATGGTTGTGATGATGATGATGATGATGATGAAGAATGCGGTTCCTTGTGGGAATGCCACCATATTTGGCATAGCTAAAGGAAGAGGAGGCGACAGAAAATTAAGAAAGATGCTGTTCACTTTAAGAATGTTACAGGATGACAGCTTGAACTCACCTTTATCCTCTCAATCAAGTGAACATTCCTGCACTTATTATTTTATGAGTCATCATCACAAGTGGCTACTTACAGACAAAAAGACATTGCCTGACTTATTACAGCCGTTGCTATTCTTCTTTCCCACTGCATAGTTCTTTCTGTGTCCCTTGCTTGGTCTTTCTGGTTGTGGTCCACTGTGTTCCTCTCTCTCTATAAGAATCAGTGAGATGTTTGTATCTCTTTGCCTAACTCTCACTTTCCTCTAATGAAACTGCAAAGCCCACCCTCCTTCTAGGCAAACACTTACCTAAGAGCCCTTCTTTGCACAGAGTTCTCAAATATTTATGGGGCAGAATTCTCCTGTTGGCGTGCGGGGCCCATCCCCGCACGCCCGCGCGTAAAATGACGCACGGTGACGTCGGGCGAGCACCTTGAAGTCACCACGTGCCATCGCGATATTTCTCTGGGCAGGCACATGATGATGTCCGACGCGCACCCGCCATTAATTAACAGGCCACTAAATCGACGCCGATTTTTCAGCGCCCGTGCAATCTTCGGGTCGGTGCCCGCTCGTACTCCGCCCCCCCACCCCTGCCAACCAGAAAATTCAACCCCTGGTGAAAATAATTGATTTCAGCAGTCACTTCATCCTAAAATAAACTTTACATCTTTCGTTCCTGCAGGTGTCTGCAGGTGTCACAAGACAAAGCAATTAAAATCCAATAAGCCATCAACACAATTAAAACAAGTATAATGAGCACTTAAAACAGGATTGCTCATGGCTAACTAAGCAATAATGGCCTCATTTTGACACAGCTACATTGTATTGCTGAACATATATCTGATTTCTGTCATTTCTTCCATTACTGCAGATGTACACTAACAAGTACAGCAGAACAAAAGTACTCTTGGCTTGTTCTGAGTATATTCCATCAGCTGGTGGTGGTTCAGCATTGTTTGATTGGCAACCACTGATGAAAATGAAATTCTATAACTTTCAGGATGAGTGGAGTAGCCAGTGCCAGTCCTGTCTTTAAGCAGAATAATCAATGACACAACCTATGCTGCCATATTTTTCTTGCTCCAATATCTGAAATGAGAAGTTCAGGGTAAAGTAACTCTCTACGACCCAGATTAAGCTCGAGACCTTCCTGATTTGTAAGGCTCAGTATAACACCATGCCCTGTATCTCCAGGGACAGGCCAATGTCCTCTCTGATACCTTCATGGGTTAACTTTGGTCAGTCTCATCTGATTGCAAAGGCCAACATTATAAAACTACTCAAAATTTGGCAGTAAGTTGACAATCTTGCTTAGAAACGTAATAAGAAACACTCCTGTAAGAGACAGGAAAGTCACATTGGTGTAGGAAAGGGATATTTTCAGAGTTCGAGACAGTGTTCATGGAGCTTTTTCATACATTTGATCATGTTCTACGTCACCTAATAGTGCTTAATACTAATGTTTGGAAAAAGTGGAAAATTTCCCATTTCATCATTGCCATCCGTCAACCTGATGAGCTTACTTATCATCAAATTAAACAAAAACAATTCTCCCAGGGGTCTGATTATACCATGGGCAGTCCATTTAAAGCTGGAAAATACGAGAATTTGGCTTGAAGTCAGGACAAGCAGACAGCAGCACTTTTATGGTGATGTCACAGGCAAAATCATTGGCTTCATTACAGTGACTAAGTCAGCATATCTTTCACAGATATTCAATACTGATTTCCAGAAGTTAGTGGAGGTACTTGTCTAAGGTTGAGTGCACCTCCAAAGAGAGGAAGGTGGATTAACCTTTCAGGTCTTAGAACCAAGGATCAATCAACCCAAAATGTTAACTCTGTTTCTCTCTTTCTCTCTCCACAGCTGCTGCCTGACCAGCTGTGTGATCTCAGTGTTTACTGTTTTTGTTTCAGATTTTGCACTATTTTCCTTTGTGCCCCTAACATGTTTAATTTTTATTTATTAAATTGAGTTTCCCTTTGCAAGGTCCAGAAAAATGCTCAATAGTTGGATTGTGCAAAATCACTTTGGGGGGGTAGGGGTGGATGAGTCTCACTACTGTATAGTATCTCAATGCTCCTCTCTAAATGATATTTAGATTTGAGGACAATCAGTGCCATGCTCTTCTACTTCTGTGTCTAAGTAAGTCACATCTGCCAGTAAACTTGCCCAATAACAGGCAATCTGAATTTTGAAAAATTAATGCTGCAGATTAAAAAGGAGCATTTTGCGCTAAAATGTAAATATGCATTTTATATTTTAGACACTACTCTGATCACTATGCAAACATACACACAAATCTGTGATAATGCTTCAAATGGTAAGCGAAAAAATGAGTCCACTCTGTTCTCCTGTTAAACATCTAAAACAGAAAAAGCATATTGCTTTTATAATTTTCATGTTATTCCACCCTTCCCCCATCCTAATCCCTCAGCATCAAAGATGTCTTCCTCTGTTATAAAGACAGGGTTTGTAGTGTGCTGATCTTTTCATGGACAGTGCTATTGTAAACCCAGAAATTTCCCACATCGGGTGTTCTCTCCCTTCTTCTAGTTATGAATTGCAACTTTTTCAAACTTTGACAAAACAAAGCATTTGTGCAGTCCAAAAAATGTGCTTTTCTAGAATGTTGGCTACTTCACCCTGTGATAATGTTCAGTAATCCAAAAGAAAGCTGCAAGAAAGAATATATAGTGTTATTCACATCCTCAGGATGTGCCAAACTGCCTTTCAGCAAATTTATTACTCCTGAAGTTTAGTCACTGTTATTTTGTTGGCAGACATACAGCCAATTTGTGCTCAGCAAGGTCCCCCAAACAGCAATGGGATAACTGGTCATTTAATCAGTTGTTAAAGTGATGGTTGAGGGATTGATGTTGGCCAGGCCATTAGGAAAAGTCCCTATTGTTCTTTTGAAATAGTCCTCATGGGATTTTCTACATCCAACTGAGCAGGTAGATGGAGCCTTAGATAAATGTCGCAACTAGGCGGTACCTCCAACAATGCAGCATCCCCTCAGTAATGAAGTGCCAGCCTAGATTACTTGTTCAAATCCAAAAACTGTTTTGAATAGAATAGTAAGCATTAAATATAGATGAGGGTATCTCATTGAATTACTGTCTTACTTGAACATGGAAAAAAATACACCCACACTAACAAATCCGCTGGTAGAAGAAACAGCAATAAACTTCAGAATAAGATCAGATACTCAGCATTATAAAAAATCACAACATGGAAACTAACAATATTTGAATGATTTACAATGGAGAACAGAATATAGATTATGCTTAGCATGGGATTTACACGTAACAATGAGAGATGGAGGGACTAACTAATTAAATAGCAACACCAGTTTAATCAGCCATGAGGTATATTTCGAATGATGTCATCTATTGCACAGGAGCCCAACTCTCTGCAGTTTTTTCAAATGCCAACATAAAGCTTAAGCAACCTATTTCTACCAAGCAGCTGCACCCTATGTCTTGGTCATTGCAAATGATTCCACAATCCATTTCATGAATACAATGCCACTGAATTACTGACCTAGAGTTTTGTAGCTTAGCTTAAAGGACTAGAAATAATATGTGTAATATCAGTGAGTTACAAGACAATAATTCAATCAGTTTAATTTAGTTTGATTCATGACAGCAAAATTTACAGGGTTTCTGAATATCAATTAATTCATGAGCTAAGGGATTATTACTTGCATTTTATTGTTTTCATTCCAGTCCCTACCAATGATGGAGGGCATGTTTGGCAAACACGATTTGCCCTTTTTATATGATAGCTGGTACAACAGGTAGTGCCATACAACAAAATGTTTCTTTACGATTTATCATATGTGTTGACCTGACAGGAACTGACATCTAACCGCTGGGAATTAAATAATTTGAATCTGTTTGAGTGGTGCCTTACATCACCAGAGTTAGCTGGATATGTGTGTCGACTATATGGAAAAAAATACACTAACTTTGAAATACAACGTGTGGAGTTACTGGATGACTTTAACATTAACCATTGCTCCAACCTTAACCTTGATGAATCTGATTGATTCTGTGCCAATAGCTGACTGGGATCCCTTGTCAGTAGTGAGTGAGCACAGCTGTTTTGGCCTGAAATAAACAGACCACTTAAGAAGCTATAACCAGCAACTTGGTAAATGATGTTAATGCAAATAGCTAATTGCTATTGCTTTTTGGCCAATATGAGTGCCTGCCTATTTTAAACGTGGGCACTTTAAGTGGTGAGGACTGTATTGTAAGTGTCATTTCTATTACATTCTTATACGTTGAACATGATCTTGATCATGGAGCTCCAGTAGCATCAGAAGATGGACTAGGCATGCCATCGCACCCAAAAACATTGTTTATTGGCTACAAGCCCTATTGGAAGGTGGGGCATGCAGAAATATGGCACCTCTGATACTACTTAAAGGCAGCCAGCACCTCTTAAAAAAATTCTTTTGAGTTATCAACAGTCACAGATTGCAACTCTTTCGAGTACAATCACAGTTCTTGGTTTCCAGGAGTGGGACACGAACCCACAACCCTCTGATTCAAAGGCAAGGGTGCTATGAACTGAGCCACAGCTGACACCTCTCAGCACCTCTTAAAGGTGAGGAGCACTGCAGAAGCAGTCAACAGAAAACTTTCTGAAAGGAACAAAATGGTTGCGAGAGGTCCAGCATGGGCACCTAAGTTCTCCAATGCAGTGTTATTTTAGCCAGGCTTTTCGTTCCTAAAATTTTTATGTTTCATTATAATGATTGGATGTACTATATGGCCTCACCCCAACCCTCTTAGAACACATAAATTTGATTATATTTGCTCAATAAAAGTGTATTTACTCTTCAGGATGACGTTTGCCTTGTGCACATCTTGCACAGCTTCACAAATCCATGCTCTTACAGGCCAGTCTTCTCACTGATGGCCTTACAACTTCCATGTGCAAAATGACTCCCAAATTGGCAGAAAACTGGGAATCTGAATGAGATGCTGTAAGAATAACTCATGCAAGAGGCAGAAATGTGACCAGGCCCCAACAAGTAAAACAGGCCCAGCTGAGATCTGGGCAATGAAAGGTAATTGACTGGAAACACTAACTCTGTTTCTCTCTCCACAAATACTGCCCGACTTGTTGAGTATTTCCAGCCTTTTCTGTTTCTATTACAGATTTTCACTATCCGCAGTTCTTTGTTTTAATTTGAAACCTAGGAGGTTAATTTAATCCCAAAAAGGTTTCAGGCTGAGATGAATGGGGTGAGCGTAAAACACACCCTCTGGCAAATTTTCAGACTCAAGATGTCTTAACTCTTGGGGGCTCACTAAATGTCACTTTGCACCCAATCTGGGCTGACTCAGGCAGTCCAGAGGGATAAGTGGTGGAGAAAGGGTTTCAGCAGAATCTCATAGGAGAGAAGGGATGGTTTGGAGGAAGTCCAGGGCAAGAGAGGCTGAGACTTTTCTTTCTCTTGGTCCGTACAAAGGACAATATTTCACATACTTGGAGGGCCTCATTGTCCTTCCCACCTCCTGCCAATCTGCTTCAGCTAGGTAGAGAAACTGTGACAAAAACCTTAAGCTCCACTTAAGGTGCCATCCTAGTGATGTCACAGGAACCTGCCTGGCATCTGTGCATGAGTAGAGAGAATCTAACCATCACCCCTTGACATTCAATGGCATTATAATCACTGAGTCCCCCATTATCAACATCCTGGAGGTTACCATTGACCAGAAACTGAACTGGACCAGCCATATAAATACTGTGGCTACAAGAGCCGGTCAGAGGCTGGGAATTCTGCAGAGCATAACTCACATCCTGACTCCCTAAAGGCATGAGTCAGGAGTGTGATGGAATGCTCTCCACTTGCCTGGATGAGTGCAGCTCCAACAACACTCAAGAAGCTTGACACCATCCAGGACAAAGTAGCCACTTGACTGGTAGCCATCAACCACCTTCAACATCTACTTCTTCCACCACCGATGCACAGTGGCATCAGTTTGTACCACCTTCAAGGTGCATGCAGCAAAGCTCCTTCAGCAGCATCTTCCAAATCCATGACCGCTACCACCTAGAAAGACAAGGGCAGCAGACACATGGAAACACCGCCTCTTGCAAGTTCCCCTCTAAGCCACACACCATCTTGACTTGGAATTTTATCGCTGTACCTTCACTGTCATTGGGCTAAAATCCTGGAGCTCCCTCCCTAACAGCACTGTAGATGTACCTACACCATATGTACTGCCGCGATTCAAGAAGGTGGCTCACCATCACCTTCTCAAGGGCAATTAGAAATGGGCAATAAATGCTGGCCTAACCCGTGACACCCAGGTCCTGTGAAAGAGTAAATATCATGAAGCTATTAATGTATATAATGTTATTGGGAATTTTTTTTTAAATTGAGGTTTAATTTATGGGTGTGTCTGTGTGTGTTTTAATTGGACTAAAGCCAGCTAGTCTGGGTACTTTGATGTATAGTAGTTTTCAGATGTAAACCCAGAGGTAGAGGATATTTGCATTTTGTTGAACACAGCATTCAAAGACTTGGGGTGAATTCTTGCAACTAGCCAGTAGACACCAATCAATGTTTATATTACTAATAAAATTGGTACTATGAAAGTGGTTTTATTGTTAGAAGAGTTGGAGTTCAAAGGGCCTGATGATACAATGAGAATTTACATTCAAAGAGAAGTGCTGGGTATAACAGAAAGCAGTTGTGTGTGTGCAGAGGCATGTTACATCAAAGCAGCTGTGAGCCTACAACTGTCTGCAAAGGAACCAATGTGAAAGGAACCTCATTTTGAATTTGTAAGGTGAAAATGCTTTGCCTGGTGTCTGCTTAAAGTCAACGGGCTGTTGTTTCTTTAGTAGAGATTAGTTTGGGAATTTGTTAAAAAGTTATGGTAGTAGTAATTTGTAGTCATGTGTTTATATTTAACTTGTGTAAATTAATAAAATATCTCATTTAGTTTAATATAAAACTTTCTCGAGAACTGGTGGTCTTATTCCTGAATTTAGAGCTGCAACTCAAAACATACCAATTGAAAATATTGGTTATGACAGTTGTTTAAAGTTTCCCTCTGGGATTTTAAATAACTCAGCCTTTAACAACTGCTGTGTCATAACAAAAAATAAATAAACAGTTCTTTGGTAGTGCAGGAGCTAAGTATTACCGACAAAAGAGAAATGCTGTTGAAGCTTTTTGTTTTGCACTCATCAGGACAGCTACGCAAAATAAACCAACATTAAAGGGAACAACAATTTATACTACATGAGAAGAGAGTATTAATTGGTTGGCAGGTGGACTCTGATAGAGGTATTGCCATGGAAAATGCAGCAGAGAACAGATAACTGTTAACTGCCAAGCTTTTGTTTTAAATTCAAACCAGGGCAAGTTGCAGTGTGGCTCATTTACGTATGCTAGAAGCTACATATAGTGACATACAGGGCCCTGCCTTTGCAGGCAAAAGGAGCATGTCCAAATATTACACCTTTTCCAACTAAACAAAAGCTTGGGGGACAGCCATTCCCTGGTTTGTTCCCCATGGCAATGCCTTGACCAATCAGAGTTAACCTGCCTAGTCTGAATTTGAAACAAAAGCTTAACAGTTAACGGTTAACTGTTCCCTGCTGCATTCTCCATGGCAACGAGTCCACTTGCCAACCAATCAGCACTCTCTTCTCATGAAGTATAAATTATTGTATCCTTTACTTTATCCTTTATCTTGCGTAATTGCCTTGTTGAGTGCAAGACAAAAAGCAATGGAAAAAAGAAGTCTGCCTGAGTCCAACAGGCAACTTGCCTGCTGTCTAAACCAGCGTTGTTAAAATTGGAGATCATTGGGAATGGAGCATGAAATGGAGCTGCCCTATAGGGTTCTGAATAGAGAATACATCAACAGGACTGGTTTTATATTGATCTAGCACAGAGCCAGCAGAGACACAATGGGTTGAAAGGCCACCTTCTGTGCTGTAAACATGTATGGTTTTATAGTTCAGTGCTTTGAGGGCAAATGTCCAAGCACTGAACATCATTAACTGCTGATTGTTAGTACACTGATATATTTGCAAACTGAACTCAAATTTTACTTCTTGCTGCCTCTCATACACTATATGTTGTATCCATCACATTCATTCATTCATTTCCTGGAAAACTAGGCCAAAAAGTAGTTCTCCAAAGCAGGGTTAAATCATCCTAAAGGTTAAACAACGTCTTTAATTGGTTGGTAATGACACCAAAGTCAGAACTTTCAAATCATCCTGAGATTGCCTTGAAACTATTCTTCGTGCCCATTTAGACAGTGAAAATATGAATGAAAAATGCATTTTAAAATAACACTTAATTTCTATAAGCATAAAACTGACAGCCCCAACAATATCTCCGTCACAGCTACCTGTAGGATAGGTGCAGCAGTATTCTTGATGAAGTTAAGATTTGCTTGAATATAATTATGATTGATGGGGGTGTGGACTGAGGGATCTTCAATTATTTTTTACTAATTTTATAAAATTTACAGCACAGTAACAGGCCATTTGACCTTACTGCTCTTTAATAATGTTATGTTCCACATGAGCCTCCCCTCACCCTATTTCATCTAATCCGAAGATCAAAACGTTCTACTCTTTTCTTGCTCATGTACTTATCTAGCATATTCTTAAACGCAACCATGCCATTCACCTCAATTACTCCTGTGGTAGGGAGTTTCACATTATAACCAATCTCTGGGTAAATAATTCAAGTATAATCCCAAACAGCAAGAACATAATACATCATAGTCCAGAATGTTGCCGGTGTTAATGCAATGCTCCTAAATTAAATTGAATCGATAAAGCTTAATTTGTAACCTTAGCATAAAGATGTGCACCGACCAAGTGCCTGCCTTGCAAAGAACCATGCAAAGAAAATGGCTGTGTGGCAAAATGATTCTGTATGAAACTGCTGGCCATCGCTCAGCTATTGAAGGTACTGTAGCCACTTAATCCACTGCATGAGGTCTGCAGGAAATCCCTGTTCACTCCAGAAGATATAAACAATGAACATGGGCGATTCTGTCAAAAAAGCTTTTCATGGGATTCCAACTAATGGCCATTAATGAGATGCTGCATGTTTCATGAGCCAATAGACAGTCCAGTAAACAGAGGGCAGGCTGTTCATTCTTCTGCCTACTAGGCAGTGTTCAAGCTCTTATTAATAATAGAGATCTATTGAAATCCTTTTCAATTCATTGTTGAGATCTTTAGGTCATTTTCCACTGTGACTGAAAGTTGCTATTTTTGTTCCTCTTCCCCCTATGAAAGGGGAAAGGGGGTGGGGGTTTGGAGAGGATAAGAGATGCAGAAATACTTGGAACGGTCATATAGTTTTGGAGGAACAGTACTAGGCTCTCAGCCCAAAAGGATCATTTGAATTCCCCTGTTCTCTCATTAGGAGAAAGTTTCCCCAACTTTTGGCAGCAGCACCATTCCCTATTGTACCTTAACAACACAGTAGATTGGTGCATTGTATTGGCTATTGAGGTTTGGAACAGCCAGTCAAATGGGATTTGGTCATTGCAAATGTAAAACGTATCGTCCCCAGTGTTAGATTACTATTTACTATTATAAACTATGTACACTCATTCAGGGAGTGTGGGGGATAGACAGAACAATGGAGGGAGAAAGTGGCAAAAAAAGCAGTGTGTCTGACCAAAATGTACCTAACATGCAGAGTGGAAGCAGTAAAGTTCATCAGAGTGCTGCTGCCATGGGTGTAGGCAAGCATATGCACAATTTGTGACAGGCTCACAAATGAAATATAGGAACATTAGGATCAGGCCATTTAGACACTTGGGCTTTCTCTGCTATTCAATTAGAACATGGCTGATCTGTATCTCAACTTCATTTACCCACCTTCATATCCTTCAATACCCTTACCTAAATCTACTGATCTCAGTGATTACAGCTTCAATTATTCCAGCATCCATATTTTGGTGGAGAGAGTTCCAAATTTCTACCAGCCTTTGTGTGGAAAAGTGTTTGTTGATTTTGCTCTTTCGCGGCCTTGCTCTAGTTTTAAGATTATGCCCCCTTGCTCTTTCCCCACCAGAAAAATATAGGGCTGGATTTTCACCTTCGAAGCGAGTAATGGGAGTCAGGAAATTTCCAGACTCGGCGTTTCCGCCTCAGGGGAAAGTACCTACAAAGGTGGGATTTTCATTGCAGTGGATTTTAACTGGAGTCGGGCCTGCCGCCTCCTTAAAGAGTTCAAAGGCAGCCACAGAAGCTGCTGGGTGCCGAGATCGGCTGTTTAAAAGGCCTGCCTTAGTGTCCTGGACTTCATCCCAGTTGCAATACAATCAATAAAACAAAAAACAGCCCTCACCCCTTGCACCCCCTCAACCCCACAATGCTCCCTATGCCTCATACATGCCAACTCATCATCCTACCCACCCTATACCCTCCATGCCAACCTATGCCCCTCCACCCATCACTCATGGCCCCTAATACCCTGCATGCCAAGAATGAATAATGAAGCTTAGCTGAGAGCTCAGATATCCATTCATCAGTTGAAACAGCTGTGCCCCAGGGAAAACATTGCTTGATTGACTCCTCTTTCTCTCTGACCTATTTTTTCAATTGCACAATGTTTATTTACACATGATAAAGAGGTTTCAAGTGTTTGTAGTTTCTGCTACTGGTACTTTAAATTATCTGGGTGATTGTTACTTTTATAGGGCTGTAGTAAGAGCAAATTTTATGAATAATTAACTCTCTTTTAAAGCTTCTTCACAGATACTATTGTTACTATATGGTTCAGTGGTTCTGTACAGAATGTTACTGGGTGAATGGGCATGGGAGTGCCATAGATTGGCATGTATGATATGAGGTGCCATGAGGAGATGGTTGGAGGGGCATAGGTTAGTGTGGAGGGTATGAGGGGCCATGGAGGGTGGGTGGAGGAGCATAGGTCGGCAAGAGGTCATGGGTAAGACCTTTGGAACTTGCTGTGGTTCTTTTATTACTGTATTTAAAACATACACTGTATTTTCAGGAGGAAAGGTTGCCTATGTTGGTCAAAACCGTGGATAAAATAAAGGTAAAGGAACATCAATAGATGCAATCAAAATCTCTGATCTGACTGCCCCTTTTATTGTCACTTCATCAAATCCTGAAACTTTCTATCTAACAGCATTGTAAGAGCACCTTTGCCACATGGACTGCATTGATTCAAAAAGATCCACCATCACCTTCTCAAGGGCAACTAGTGATGGGCAATAAATGCCAACCTTTACCAGCAAAGCCCACATCCCAAGAATGAATTTTTAAAACATTGTAACCAGCATTACCCCATCATCATAGAAACAGATTAAATCTATATATGGGATGTTGCCACTTTTTCCTATGCACTCTAAAGGCTGACAGCATTGACCAGCTGCCTGTTACCTTCCCTGTGTTTGATGCAGGGAATGAGTTTGCAAAGAGAAATGGCAACAATCATGTGATGTGCTAAAGATCTCCATGAGGAAAGGATCTCTAGAATCAGCCTCTTCTAACCTGTAAGAGGAGTGTCCTTGTGGATATGGAGGAACATTCAAAGGATTTCAGTTTGCCAAGGACAGGACTAGAGATAAGCTTCAAAAGAATGCCCTTTAAGGTGGTTTTCCTGGAATTTCTCCAAGATGAATTTAGTGTCTATTACCAGATTATATTTTTAAGATATTTGGCAAATTTCACATAAATGGACAAAAGTTCAAAAGGGAAATGAGTTTTTTTTTATGTAGCAAGCTACTGTGATCTTGAATGCACTGCCTGAAAGGATGGAGGAAGAAGATTGACAATAACTTTCCAAAAGGGAATTGGATATATACTTGAACAAGGAGAAATATTCAGGGCTATGGGGAAAGATCAGGGGAGTGGGATCTATTTGACAGCTCTTTCAAGGAGCTGGCACAGGCATGAAGAATGGAATGGCCTCATTCTGTGTTGGATGGGTTTACGATTTCTACCTGTTTTTCCACTGGTAACAGAGTGATGATATCTATTCTACTTGAAAGTCAACTTTATTCTCATAACTACAGTTGCTGCATGTTAAACATATCATCTGGATTCAACATAAGGCTCATATTGTGAGATGGGCAATAAAGTCCAACAGTAAAACATGTGGCGATAAGTGGAAACATCAGAAGAAACGGATACCATCCATACTTAGGGCATGTTGGAACATTTATAGCAGGGTTAATCTGTTTAGCTGATGAACATACTAGCATAAACTGGACATCAGAATCCACAGTGGAATTTCCCCTTTTTCTAAAATCCACTTGGTGCATAAAAAATTCAAGAACATTCTCCCAAAAGTTGAGGTTCTACTTCCAAAACACATATTTTGTTTTGGATGTAATTATTGGTAGGACCAAGGGGAGAGGAAGAGGAAGGGCATTATCTTCACGGTTGCTGATGTTGGTGCTTAGAGAATGATTATTTTCCTATGTCAGCATCAAGCACTTCCAGGTTAGGCACGGTCAGCTAATCTGACCAATTTTAGAAAGCAGACTTTCTCTGCACACTATAGGATAAATTGAGTGATCCCAAAACAAGATTCCCGGGGAGAAGCCAAACCTCCAAAGCTGAAGGGGATATAGGTTGGACATTGGGTGAAGGCAAACTTTCCACACTTTTGAGTGTGGCCTCTGGCAGTGCTGAATTTACCCATATAAGAGGGAAACTTGTTAATACTTTCTTTATGAACTAATTTGCTAGGTAATGGATTGAGAACGTCCCCCCTGTGTGACAAACAGTCCCAATCAAAACTTTAGCTGACCAAATATGTGGAAACCTTAACTGTCAATATTAAAGTGGCTAGAGGCATTCCATTTACTTACCACATTTCAAACTCTTATACTTCCATTTAGTTCATTGTTTGCCTCTTGACATTTCTGAGCTAAATTCATCATCAATAGATGGAACACCTAGCATCCAAAAATTATGAAGGGACAGAAGGAAAATGACACAAGGGTTCACCTGATATAAATATTCACAGCTTTGTAGCCTTATATTCTGGATCTGCATTCTGAGCAAAAATCTGTCTCCAATGTGCCATAGTACCAAGAGTGTAATCCTAAACAGGAGTCATAAGAACATAAGAAATAGGAGCAGAAGTAGGCCATTCAGCCCCTCAAGCCTGCCCCGCCATTCAATAAGATCATGGCTGATCTGCCCCAGGCCTCAACTCCTCTTTCGTGCCAACTCCCCAATATTTCAAAAATCTATCTACCTCCTCTTTTTACTTTCAGTGATCTAGCCTCCACAACTCTCTGGGGTAGAGAATTCCAGACATTCACTGCCCTCTGAGAGAAGAAATTCCTTTGCATCTCAGTTTTAAATGAGTGTCCCCTTTTTCTGTAAATCTGTCCCCTAGTTCGAGATTCCCCCACTAGTGGAAACATCTTCTCAAGATCTGCCCTGTCAAGCCCCCTCAGAATCTTGTACGTTTCAATAAGATCACCCCCCATTCTTCTAAACTCTAATGAATAAAGGCCTAACCAGTTTAGCCATTCTTGATAAGTCAACCCTTTCATCCCAGGAATCAGCCTAGTGAATCTCTTTTGAACTGCCTCCAATGCCAGTATATCCTTTCTTAAATGCGGAGACCAAAACTGTACACAGTATTCCAGGTACGGCTTCACCAACACCCTGTACAGTTGTGACAAGGCTTCCCTATTTTTAAACTCCAACCCTCTAGCAATACAGGCCAAGATTCCATTTGCCTTCTTAATTACTTGATGCACCTGATGCTAACTTTTTGGCTGGGATTTTCCAGCCCCATCGCAGGCGGGACCCACCTTGGGCGAGGCGATGCCTCAGCCAGAAGTCCCTTGACTTGCAGCGGGACCAGAAGATCCCGGCAGCAGGCGGGTGCGGAAAATCCTGGCAGCGGGCGGGTGCGGAAAATCCTGGCAGCGGGCGGGTGCAGAAAATCCCGGCAGCAGGCGGGTGCGGAAAATCCTGGCAGCGGGCGGGTGCGGAAAATCCCGCCCTTTGTGTTTCATGTACAAGAACACCCAGATCCCTCTGTGCCACACTTTTTTGGTGTCTCTCTCCATTTAAATAATAGTCTGCCTTTTGATTCTTCCGACCAAAGTGCATGACCTCACACTTTCCTACATTAAACTCCATCTGCCAAGTTTTTGCCCACTCACTCAACCTATCTATGCCCCCTTGAAGATTCCTTATGTCCTCATCACAACATACCCTCCCACCTATTTTTGTACCGTCAGCAAATTTGGATACATTACACTCTGCCCCCTCCTCCAAGTCATTAATATAGTTAGTAAATAATTGAGGCCCTACTCCTTGTGGCACTCCACTAGTTACATCTTTCCAACCTGAGTAAGACCCATTAATCCCGACTCTCTGTCTTCTGTGTGTTAACCAATCCTCAATCCATGCTAATACATTACCCCTAATACCGTGAGCTCCTATATTGTGAAATAACCTTTTATGTGGCACCTTACTGAATGCCTTCTGGGAATCCAAATACACTACATCTACTGGTTCCCCTTTATCAACTCTGCTTGTTATATCCTCAAAGAACTATAGCAAATTTGTCAAACATGGTTTCCCTTTCACAAAACCTTGTTGACTCTGATTGCATTAAGCTTTTCTAAGTGTCCTGCTATTTCTTCCTTAATAATGGGCCCTAGCATTTTCCCAACGACAGATGTTAGGCTGGTTGACCTATAGTTTCCTGCTTTTTGTCTCCCTCCCATACGAACATTTATAAACCTCATCACCTCTTACCCTCTGAGTCACACACCATCCTGACTTGGGCGTATCTCACCATTCCGGTATCGTTGCTGGGTCAAACTCCTGAAACCCCTGAAGAGCAGTGTGGGAGCACCTTCACCACATGGGCTGCAGCAGTTCACTACCACCTTCTCAAGGGCAACTAGTGATGGGCAATAAATGCTGGTCTTGCTTTTGATGCTGGTAACTCAATAACAAATAAAGAGTTGAAACCAAACTTTAAAATCATGCTAGATGGTATACTCAATGTTACTGAACATGTTCAGTAATAAGTTGCTATCCTATGTGCTCACAGAACACAATGTGCGGAATAGTCCTAGATTTGCACTAAGTGCGGTAGCGGGCGGGAAAAAGGACATTTTACCTGCCAGCCACAATGGCGGCTTTTCATGCTGTATTGTCCCATTCCCACCTCATTAATTATGCACCCTCGGGAAACATGTGGGGTCGCTGGCAGGTCGGCCTCTGATTCGCCTGCCCCTTCGTCACCTCAGGCCTTCAGTAAACTGAACACCATATTTAAAGGCCGCCCTGCACAGAGCTAACACTCTTTAAGGGATAGGAAACTACTGGGAACCGATGGCTGCCAAAGGGAGGAAACACGCTGCCCCAAATTTAGCGACACCTCCCTCAAGCACCTACTGAACACAGTGGAGGCACGCTGCGATATCCTCTACCCGTGCTCTGGGTGAAGGCCAGCAAACAACGTCATCAATCCAGCATGGGAGGCGGTGGCAGCAGTGGTCAGCGCCAGCGCCCTGCAAAAGGGATCCGCCATCCAGTGCAGAAAGAGGATGAATGCTCTTATCCGTTCCGCCAGGGTAATTCACTCTTCTCATCACTCTCAACTCACACACTCACAAACCCATCACACATCCACAGGGATCTCACACCTCAGGGAACAACACCACTAACTCTCACACACACCCTCACATCTCCATCAGGCTCATATCCTCTCGAGCTCACATCCTCATCCCGTTCATGGTTCCGCTCACTACACAAAGATTGTACGCAGTACCATGTGTCCTGCTCACACTCTCTCCATCTATTTTCATGCAAGAGAAGCTAGCTCATAACAGCAGGGAGAGGTCCTAGGCCAGGGGGTGGAGTGGCCCATGTTAGACCCCTCACTCACTTTGAGGAGTATGCCATCGCACTGACTGGTGAGGATGTGGCCCGTGCCTGCGGTGAGATCGGCGGCGAGCACCCTCATGAGGATCCTGCACCACATCATTCCGCTTTCAACACAACTGTCAGTGTTCTCTCTCCTGCTTTTGACTATGCTGCCATGCACTAATTATCTCTACTTTAGTTCACAGGGAGCCCTGCTAGTGACTGACACCTTCAGTCAGCCAGACCCTCAGCTCCATCCAGGTCCTCACCCCCAACCAAGAGGACACCTCCTCCATTGAAGAGCTAGAAATAAGCAGCCTGGAAGACCTGTTACAATGCTTACCCACACCCTCCACAGCACAGAGACACACATCTTGTGTGTCTAGAGGTGGGACCTAGATCTAGAGCAAGCTTAGGTTCACAATCTGGTGGTCACCGCACTGACACATGACCGCAGCTGGAGGGGGCAGCTTCATCCGAGCTCCCCGGCATTCAGAGGACTGCTGGGGAAGGGACATCTGTGAGGTCCAAGTCAGATGACGAGCCCCTGGATTTGGCCTTCAAACTTATCCTGGAGAATTAGCAGAAGGCTGGGGACTATCACTCAGGCCTGTTGGAAGCCCTCAGCAGAGCGGCATGCGAGTCGGAAGAGTGCGTCCGCCTGCTCTCTGATGAAGTGGTGCCCACGTGCATGTATGGAGGTCTTCATGGGAAGGATGGTGGATGTCATGGATACCCTGGTCCAGCAGAATGTGGAGATGTGCGCTGACCTGCACTCCATCACTGTAGCTATGGGTGAGTTCCTGCAGTGGCAACGTGAGAGGGAAACGGGGCACCTCAATGTCCCTCCAGGTGCTCCTTCCCCTCAGGAGTCAAGCCGGGGCCCTCTGACACCCAAAGGGAGGAGGAGCAGCAGCTGGACACCCCTGGGTCATCCACTCAGAAATCTCAGAGGTGTCCTCCCCTTTGCTTGTGACCCCGAATCTCGTCCTCTGTCACCGCAGAGGGAGCAGCTGGCCCACAGGTGGACAGCCAAAGCAAACTGAGACCCTCAGGGTCTCAGCTCTCCAGATTACTCATGCCAAAGTCATCAGAGGCAACATGGCCAACCATTGCACAGGCTGTCTCCACCCCTACTGTGGATGTCAGGGCAGCACCTAGAAGATGTGGTAGGCCTAGAAAAGTTAATAACTTCTGATCATAAGTGGTTGCACGGGTGAACACATTTCACCAAATTATAATCTGAAAATATATTCACTTTCACTGAATAACGTGTAATGGTGTCTTTCAGCTTCATTTAAAAGCTTCGCGAGTCTTCCCCCTTGTATCTGCCACCCCCCCCCATCCCCCCCCCCGCCCCGCCACTCAACCTCCACCACACGCAGTTCAGTTGCACACAGTCAGGCCATGTGTGATTCTGGAGGGAGAAGTGTGTGTGTGGGACAGGGCCTTTTGGAGCCTCGTGTAAGCACTCTCCCATGCACACGAAGCCTTCCTCCATTACACTGATCTCAATGCCCCGAGCATTTTCAATGCTGCCTGCTGGGGTTCTCTTTCAGTTGTCTATCTGAGCTGACCTGCATCTCCACCCACCCACTGATCACACTCCCATGCAGCACCTGTGCCCGCCCCACATGAGGCTCCTTTAACTTTAGATTTCAGAAGCATGGTGGTTGTTAAGTATGTCTTCAGCTCCCCCACCCTTTCACCTCCCCCAGTCAGCCATGCCCTTTTCCCCATCACTGTTGACCCCCCTGGCATTATTTTCCACCACCCCACCATCAACTACCAACTAGACCCCTTTTCTCAGGATGTCCAGGTGAACATGCACTTCCCTATCTTCCCAAGAATTCTACCCCCATCCACATTAACCTCCCCAGTCTCCTCTTTCCCAACCCAAGGGTCTGTGTCTGCCTCCGAGTCCCCACGAACCACCCTCACTGTCCCTTCTACTGCTACCGTCGCACCCTCACCCTTCCACCCTACTGGCTCACCCTGCCCTTTCTCATACTCAGCATTCCTTCCTACCATGCCCACCCTTACTTCACTCCCCAGGTGGCAGTCATCGACTCCACAGACCCCTCCCTTGCACTTCACCTGGACATACCCCCATTTACTCCTTACTCCTTCCTCCACCCTTACCCCTTCCTCCACCCTTACTCCTTCCTCGCCCCAGACTCCTTCTGCCTCTGAACTCCTTCCTCCCCCCTGCACATTCCCTCCTCCCCCGTACTCCCTCCCTCCTCTAAATTCCTTCCCCCCTCTGAATTCCATCCCTTACACCTTCCTCCCCCTTACGCCTACCTCCTCAGTTGTTGCATTCTCCCCTGTTACACCCTCCTCCCCCAGTACTCCCACCACCCCAACCTCACCCCGTCCAACACCATTGTTCCCCCCCTCCCAACCTCACCCCTCTGATACCATCGTTCCCCCTCCCATCCAAACCTCACCCCTCCCGACACCAATGTTCCCCCTCTCCCAACCTCACTCTTCTGATACCATCGTTCCCCACCTTCACAACATCAGCCCCACCCTTAGTACACCTTCCTCTCCCAGGCAAACCTAGACCTTCCTCTCCACCCCCTCAACGATCATCCATAGCGGACCATGGCCAAGTCACTGATGTCCTGAAGCAGACCCCAGGCATCAAAGGTAACCTTCCACCTTCTGTGAGCTGCTTCACGGCGGAGCCATGTCCATATAAATCCACACAACGTCAGATGCACGTGTTGCCCCAGGGTCCAATATCTTTAGGGCTCTTTTGCAACTTGGAAGTCTGCAATGTGAACAAGACCCTAACGGTAAGCCCCGACTTCTGCATGTCACACTTGTCCAGACATGTTCTGGGCTGGCGTGTTTTCCCGCTGGTGTGGGTGGTAAATTTGAAGTGGGGGGGATGATCCCAGCAAGCAGGCCTTATAACTAGATGCAGATGTGTTAAAATGATGTTCCTGACGTGCGGCAGCAGGAAAGGTGGCCATTGACGGGTGGAGCGGACGATCGCAAACTGGTTTGAAAACGGCGTGAAGCTGATTTTTGGCCTTCCAACCATATTGTCCACTCAAGCCCGCCATGATTCCCAATGTTAAAGGGGATGGAAAATTCCAGCCAATGTTTCATTTAAGTTACTCCCGAATAAACCAGTTATTAAGTAAAGCCAATAGTTTCTGCCAACACATAGATGTAATCCAGCACAACAACTGCCCTTTCTGTGGAGATCAAGCAGGGTGGATTTTTAAAAATTCTTTCACAGGATGTGGGCATCGCTGGCTGGGCCAGCATTTTTTGCTCATGCCCTTGAAAAGGCAGTACTGAGCCACATCCTTGAACCGCTGCAGATCATGTGGTGTAGGTACACCCACAGTGCTATTAGGAAGGGAGTTCCAGGGTTTTGACCCAGCGACAGTGAAGGAACAGTGATATATTTCCAAAATCAGGATAGTGTGTGGCTTGGAGGGGAACTTGCATGTGGTGGTGTTCACATGAATCTGCTGCCCTGGTCCTTCTAGGTGGTAGAGGTCACGGGTTTGGAAGGGTTTAGATAAAGGAGAACCAGCAGATTTTATTTGGATTTCCAAAAAGTATTCAATAAAGTGCCACAAAAAAGTTACTATTCAACATAAGAGCTCATGGCGTTGGGGGTAATATATTAGCATGGATAAAAGATGGGCTAACTTACAGGAAAAATAGAGTCAGGATAAATGGGTCATTTTCCAGTTGGCAAACTGTAGCTAGTGGAGTGCCACAGAGATCAGTCTGGGGCCTCAACTATTTACAATCCATATTAATGACTTGGGTGAAAGGACAAGTGCACTGTAGCCAAATTTGCTAACATTACAAAGATTGGTAGAGAAGCAAGTTGTGAGGAGGGCACAAAAATTCTGCGAAGGGATATAGATAGACTAAGTGAGTGGGAAAATCTTGACAGATGGAGCATAATGTGGGAAAATATGAGGCTGTTCACTTTGGTGGAAAGAATAGAAAAGCAGAATATTATTTAAATAGAGAGAGCCTGCAGAATGCTGCAGGACAGAGGGATCTGGGAGTCCTCGTACAATTGAATCACAAAAAGTTAGCATGCAGGTAGAGCAAGTAATTAGGAAGACAAATGGAAAGTTGGCCTTTATAAAAAAAAACTGGTTTGGCCTCAACTGGAGTATTGTGCCCAGTTCTGGGGACTGGACTTTAGGAAAGATGTGAAGGCATCAGAGGGGGTGCAGATAGGATTCACAAGAATGGCTCCAGGGTTGAGGAACTTCAATTACATGGATAGATTGGAAAAGCTGGAACTATTCTCCTTGGAGAAGAGAAGGTTACGAGGAGATTTGATAGAGGCATTCAAAATCATGAGGGATCCGGGCAGATTAGACAGGGAAAAGTGTTCCCATTGGTGGAAGGATCTGGAATTCACAACCTGTGGGTGTGGTGGAGGCAGGTTCAATCAACGCATTCAAAAGGGAATTGGACATTATTTGAAAAGGAATAATGTGCAGGACTAAGGGTAGAAGTGGTGGTGGGGGAGTTGGGGTGGTGGTGGGAGGGGTGGGTGGGGTGTACTGGATGAATTGTTCCTGTAGAGGACCAGTATGGGCATGATAGGTTCAATGACTTCCTTCGGTGCTGTAACCATTCTATGATTCTATGAGATGGAGCATAAAAGCAGAGCAGTCTTGTTGCCACTGTACAGGGTACAGGTGAGACCACGCCGGATTGCTGTGTGCAGTTTTACTCTCCTTACTGGAGGAGGGATATACTTGCATTGGGGGCAGTTCACAGAAGATTCATTAGGTTGATTCCTGGGGTGAAGTAGTTGTCTTATGATGAAAGGTTGAGCCAGTTGGCCTATACTCATTAAGGGTGAGAAGTGATCTTATTGAAACTTATAGAATCCTGAGGCGGCTTGACAGGGTAGTTGCTGACAGGATGTTTCCTCTCATGGAGGAACCTAGAACTAGGAGGCACAGTTTCAAATTAAGGGGTCTCCCATTTAAGGTGGAGATGAGGAGGAATTTCTTCTCTCAGAAGGTCACTAGTCTTTGGAATTCTCTTCCCCAGAGAGCAGTGGAAGCTGGGTCATTGAATATATGCAAAGCCAAGTTAAACTATTTTTGATCTACAAGGGAGTCATGGTGGGTCATGGGAGGCAGCAGGAAAGTGGAGTTAAGGCCACAATCAAATCAGACATAATCTTATCAATTGGCGGAGCAGGATCGAAGGGCTGAATGGCCTATTCCTGTTCCTACTTAGATTCTTATGTTCACTTCACCCAATTATGGAGTCAGAGCAGAGAAAAGAGCTTCTCAAAATCATTTGAGTTCATGCGCTTGTGGTTGACTCACTGTACGGGCACTGAGCGTGGAGACTGGCAGTTAATATCACTCCTTCAGCATCCTTGTGTTTTACAGAAGGAAAAAGCACACACAGACTTGTATCCTAGTCAGAGCTGCCTGACTGGGAAAGGAGATTCACAACATAGGGTTGATAGTCAAAGGCCCTTAGAGCACAGGACACCTGAAGCAGAGAGACTCCAACCAGTTTGTGTCAGTTATATTTAACACTTCTCTCCACTTCTCTGCATCACTCTATACCCCATGGCTAAATTTAGCAGAGGCAGCAGGAGTCCCATTGTCGGAGCTGAAAGCTGGAGATGGCCCCACTTCGGCTGCAGCATTTTGCTGGCAGCAGTTAATGCTGTGCCTATCAAAGATGAATCAGAGGGTGGGCAGCTCAGCAGCCCCACTGCTAGTGGTGGCCATTGATGAGGCTGCACCTGAAGAATGAGGGCGCATTGATGGCTGGCTTCCCTCGAAGACTAGTAAGTGGGGTCTGGGGACTCCAGGATCGGGCTGGTAGATCCCAGTGAGGAAGGGAGGTGGTTGCTAAGGACAGACGGCAACGTTGCCATGGGGTAGTCATGGCTACTGGGCAGACCTTTCATGGGGCAAAGATTGTCCAAAAAGGAGGCCCCCCCACCTCCCTCCACCACAAGCTTGCCAGGCTTTACCTGGCAGTTTCCTCATGTAGCGAAGAGCCCTCTCGACATGAGAAAAATGCCCACGGAGCTGTAAGATGCCCTTAATTGGCCATTTAAGAGCTCAACTGGACTCTGGGTAGGCAGCCACCTTTCCTGTCACTGGCAAAATGGCATGACAGTGGGAAGATGTCAGGCACGTCACCTGCGCCTTCCAACACCATTTTGCCAACCTTCCAGCCTCCCAGCACATCCCCAAAGGGCTGGTAAAATCCAGCCCTAAAAGTTAGCCCTTTGTTCCGCTACATTTAGCTCTTCACATGCTTTTCTATCCATTTATGATTAACTGCAAGTCCATCTCCTCAGTATTACCGGATAGGTCAAACATTTTCTTTACCAACTATGACTACCTTATATTGGCAGAGACACAAAAATGTCAAACATTCAATGTGATTTTTTTTGTTCTAAATGGTGGTTTATATTCTTTCACCATAATATGTTCTAAATAAAACTTTAAAAGTATCCAAGTACAATGTCAGGGAGGAGCTTTCTTTCCCATGGATTCATTCCTGGCCATTTCCTCTCTCTTCTTAGCACCTGTATCTGGGTGTTCTCCTGCTTCAAGGAGCAGCCCATGAAATCACAACCTTTTCCTTTGTTTTATACATGTACATCATGGAAATGCCAAAAACTGAGTGCAAAAACATCAGCTTTAATCAAGTCAAATGCTCATCAGGGAACGGGAGCAGACAAAGCCAGTCAGAAAAGTCAGAAAAGTGACCACAGGCACTTAAAATAACATTGCACTTTGATCGGTCTGATTTCACATAATTTACAAAATAATGTTGCCAAATAACCATTCAGGATACCAGGTGAGGCAAGGGCAAGATTTGGACACTATTTTTCTGTCTGGTATTTGTACAGTGTTAAAAACTCATTGAGTTGAACATCGTCGTGAGAAAGGGCCATAGCAGATTCTGCAAGACAGATTGTGTAAAAATAAGCTATGAGCTAGCAGCTCATTTGCTAAAGTGGCTTTGCATGTTGCAACACACGCACATTACTACATCTAGAATACAAAGATGAATAGCTGTGTGATTCTCTGGCTGTGCACCTCATGGTTTTAATATGTGGTAAACCACTGATCCAATTGTACTCAGTGCACAAAGGTGCCCAAGGTCTGTGCAAGCAAATCAACGCAAATGTCAGTGAACTAAGCTACTGAACCGTCCAGTCTCTCCACTACATATAACAAAGTGCATTCCTCCATTATGAGGAGGAAGCTCCTCTAAAAACCTCTCATGTTATCTTTCCCTTAGTGTGGAATTAGTTTAAAAATGATTAATCAAGCAAAGCCCCAAATATTCTACTTTCATTATTTGTTGCCCCTTCTTAAATAGAGAAATTAGTGGTCACAGTAATCCCAGCACTAACAAATTACATCAGACATTTTTGATCGCAGCAGTAATATGTAAGATGTTGGGATGAGGATAGATTAACACATTGATGAAACAACAATTTTCCATTTCAGCAACCTGCATCAGTATTGAGCACTCCAAGTTACCACATAACACAGACAGCTCCCTAACAACCTGCCCATGCTCTGCTCTAATAATGTGCCTTAGCCCCAACCTTTATTGTGACATTTCCATCAGGCACCCTTGTGCCAAATTAATTCATTTCATTTTGAGGCCCCACTTGCATCAGGAATGTCAGGCACATTACCATACTCCAGAGCCACTGACTCCCGCTGCATGGGTCTCATGTGTTTGACTACAACGATAGTCATGTGCCTACTCTCTGCCTCACAGAGTAGGCCTTCTTGCATGGGCATCCCCATCTGCTATTGCACTATAAGATGTTGGCCTTCTGAGCATGCCAACCCAACTCAGTGAGTCAGTGTGCCTGCACCATGACAGGAGCATGCTGATCCGCAGGAGCAACTCACTGCCACAAAATTGGTAACCTTTGCAATCAGGCAGCTACTAAAAGAACAAAAGTTAAAAGGCCCAATTTCGGACCTCTGGCAGGTGCCCTGCCAATTTATTTGTAGGGTGTAATTATTTTAGCTGCTCCATGCAAGTGCGATGCACATTGGTAGAACTGGCTCCTGTGCCCTCAACCCAATTCCAGAAAGCCTGCTGGAGACTGACATCAGACTTAAACTCTGAAAGTGGCAACATAGCAACAATGCTCTTTTAGAAGGCTGCACTAAGCGTAGAAGAGCCTTCAGTTAAAACTGGGTTCACATAGGGCCACTGCAATCAGTCAAGAAAGCTCTGCATCTTATCAGTATCAACCTCATTTGAACCAGGTCCTAAAATTGAAATGACAGCATGCTAATCTACTTCAACATTCAGAACTCAGCATTTCCCAAATGGCTTCAAGAATACTGAAAGGAGAACAAGACTCTTCTAGAAAGTAATAAGAGAAATTTTAATGAACGTTTACTCCCTTGAGAAAATACTTTATCAGTCAAAAAATGCAACCTGCTAGAAAACTATCTTTTCAGATATCCCAGAAAAGACCAGCTTGAATGACAAATCTGTTGAATCAGTCTCTGGCCAGCTGGCTTTAAGCGGAAAGTGAGTCATCCTCCTACCCAGCACGCAATTGCCAACTCCAGTGCCTGAATGCCAGTGAAGAGTTCAATACCATCTGTCCTTCTGAGGTAAGAGTTAGCAAACAGCCTGAGTACAATTCTAATCACCGTACCACAACGGAGACATCTTCAGGCAGATCCTAGTCTCATCGAGGCGGTGACTGTATCGGGTCGCCTTGGCACAGTGCACAGAGGATAATCGGGATGGGGAGAAACACACATAGCTAAGAGACCCTGCCTGATTTCAATGGAGGAAGATAAGCTCACTAGGTGCCTGAAATCTTCCTTGCCCAATTTTCTTCCCTAACCTGCGCCCAGGCAATCCCTGGTTCAGGTGATCCTTCACTCAGGTGATCCCTCTCACAAATGATCCAACATTTGATCCTTTAACCAGGTGATGTTTATCCATGTGATTCCCTCTCACAAGTGATCCCACACACAAGTGACCACTCTAGTGACCCTTTTAAGTTCAATGGAAGGAAAATCCATCCCCTGCCTTTGCAGATGACAGAGAAGGTCAACTCACCCAAATTGAGGAATTAAACCTCTAAGCTACCAGGAAAACTAAGGAAGCTGGAAATATCGTTCAACATGGTTTTGGCAGAAAATCTTTGGAAATAAATGAGAAGTAGAGGGTGCCGTTTCTCCACGGGGTTTCTGCAGTTCTTCTGCCAAAGTTATGACAGATAATTAGGCTGAACCCCCATAAAATTCAACCCCAAAGTATTTCAGATTTGAAGGGGTTCAGGCAAATTAAATCCCATTAAACTGTTTCAGCATGACTACAAACTCGGTTGCTGTGGGGCAGGGGATTAAGCTCATGAAAGGGAACACGAACAGACAGTTTCCATTTAACTACAACATACCCAGGGTGGGGAATGTATAGAACAAGCTGGCACAAGGAAATGTAGAGGTTGACACTGTTGGCAAATTCAAGAAAGAGATGAATAGTATTTTGGTGAAAGAAATGACTGAGGACTATAAGGGATTGAGTAGAGTGTGGTATTTTTTAGCTTTAGGATTAACCTGATGGACTGGAAAAACAATGCAGGCACTGTAATGTAACAGGTTAAAGTACGTTGTTCATAAGTAACTTCAAATTCAAGCAACACATTGAGCTATGTGCACAATTTCACCATCCATTCCGAAGTTATTCTGCAATACAGTAGGAAGGAAGTCTCACTTTGGTGATGGTCGTTATAGCTCTGAAGTTAAGGGGCACCAGTTTGGTTTCCAATAGCACCATGGAAGTCTCAAGCCCTCCTGAAGGTGTGCACTATGTCGGTAGCTGCTTCTGGTGTGGCCTGTGCAGCATATGCCAATGAAAAGGGCAGTTGTGCGGGCATCCCCCGCGTGTGCCGGAAGTAACTGATTCAGCACCATTCTGATGTCATGCACCCGTACTAGTTGATGCCTCCAGTGAGCAGGCACAGAAACCATCCTTTATCCCTGGCCCGGCTGCAGCCTACTCGTGCCCAAACACTTGCCACATGCACATCCCAAATCTATACAAGCATTTAAGATATGAGCGGTGCCAGTGCTTAAGCTGGTGGCTGCAAATGTCAGATTAAGTGACAGGGATGGGGACGGGGCCTGTTCATCAGTTCTGATTTTCCTCCTTCTGGGGCTAATGTGGCTGGGCTGGTGGCAGTTCTTGGGTATGAAAGCAGGAACTCAGAAGGGGAAGTTGGTTTGAGGGAAGTAGGATGGGATGGGAGGCAAGAGGTCCATGGTCACACCATCTGCAGCTTGCTTATCATGGCAGATAGAGGATGATGGTGAGTTGGGAGAGTGAGGATGAGAAAGGGCATAGGGCAGGAACATACTGTCATAACCTGCACACTGATGTTCAGTTTGGGTCCTGTCAGGGCTACTCAGCTCCTAATCACATTGCAGCCATGATCCAAACACAAACAAGAGAGCTGAATTCAAGAGGTGAGGTGAGAGTGACTGCCCTTGGCATCAAAGAAACATTTGACCGAGTGTGGCATCAAAGAGCCCGAGCAAAACTGGAGTCACTGGGAATCAGAGAGAAAACAGAGGGAAACATACCTAGCAAAAAGGAAGATGGTTGTGATTATATGTGGCTACTCATCCCAGTCCCAGGACATCACTGCAGTAGTTCTTCAGGGTAGTGTCCTAGACCCAACCAACTTCAGCTGCTTCATCAATGATCTTCCTTCCATTATAAGGTCAGAAGTGGGGATGTTCGCTGATGATTGAAGTGTTCAGAACCATTCACGACTCCTCAGATACTGAAGCAGTCCATGTCCAAATGCAGCAAGACCTGTGCAACATTCTGCCTAGTGTTGATAAGTGGCAAGTAATATTTATGTCACTTAAGTGCCAGGCAATGACCATTTCCAACCAGACAGAATCTAACCATCTGCCCTTGACATTCAGTGGCATTACTATTGCTGAGTCCCCTACTTTCAACATCTTAGGGGTTACCATTGACAGAATCTGAACTAGACCAGCCAGATAAATACTGTGGCTGCAAGAGCAGGTCGGAGGCTGGGAATTCTGCGGTGAGTAACTCACCTCCTGACTCCCCAAAGCCTGTCCACCATCTACAAGGCACAAGTCAGGAGTGTGATAGAATACTCTCCACTTGCCTGGATGAGTGCAGTTCCAACACTCAAGAAGCTTGACACAATCCAGGACAACGCAGCTCACTTGATCAGCACCCCATCCACCATCTTAAACATTCACTCTCTCCACTATCAACGCACAGTGGCGGCAGTGTGTAGCATATAAAGATGCACTGCAGCAATTCGCCAAGTCTTCTTCGAAAGCACCTTCCAAACCACCAGTTTCCACCACCTAGAAGGATAAGGTCATCAATAATTTCCCTTCCAAGCCACACACAATCCTGACTTCGAATTATATCACCTAGAAGGATAAGGTCATCAGTAATTTCCCTTCCAAGCCACACACAATCCTGACTTCGAATTATATCACCATTCCTTCACTGTTACTGGGTCAAAACCCTGGAACTCACTGTCCAACAGTATTGTGGTTGTGCCTGCCCCAGACTGACTGTAGTGCTTCAAGAGGTCAGCTCATCACCACTTTCTCAAGAGCAATTAAGAATGGGTAACAAATGCTGGCCTTGCCAGTGATGCCTACATCCCCTGAAAGAATAAAATAATCCTCAATGTTCTCAGCAATGCCAGATGCCATGTGCTCCCTTCCATTCAACCCCATGATGCTGGGAGCCATCTCCTCCAGAGACCTCATGAGATTCAGGTATCTTGTACCCCTCTGGCTCTGCTCTGCTCCTTTTAACTGTATGACACCTTGTCCTGCAAGAGAGAGGCAGAATGTCAGTGAGTGTATAGTACTGTGTTGGGGTGATGCGCTTGCCAAAGTTGAATAGCAGAAAGGTTATGTGGAGGCAGTGAGAGATGGGTGTGAAGCTGGCAGTACTGGTAGATGTTTGGGGTTGAGGTGGAGTATCTGAGTATTAGGCATGAGCCTATGGGCAAGGGATGTTGCTGGGTGAGTGATGGGGGTGTAACGCATTGAGCAGAGTGAGATGTTGGTGGTGTGGTGGGTAGGAGATGTCACTGAAGAAGAGTTCACTAATCACACGAGCTCATGAGACTTCTTGTGGCATTCTATCAAGTCCTCGGGGCCAGATGCTGGCAAGTGACCTCCCTGGCACTGTCTCAACCTCTTCGGAGGGTGTTCCTTGGGATCTTCCTGGCCCCAAAGGAACATTGGTGTCTCTCCTCCTATGAGGACACTAAAGCAACTAGTGCTGCACCTGTGACTTTGGAGTTCCCTCTCTGCCCTGGTGTTTCATTTTCCTTATTTGGAATTGCAGCAATAGTATTCAGCAGAAGTCTCCTGTCATTTAGTGCAGGTTCCATTTAAGGGGGACTGACTATCTTTAAGAACAGAAGGCTGGCTACACTATGTGCTCTCAGCACAACACTGCCAGGTACCCTGCTGTGCGCTCAGGCGGCCGGCAGCACAGCAGATGATCAGTCATATTCTACAATCATGGAAATGAGGTGGCAGCGCCAATTTGCATTATGCCCACCTCCATTGGAAGCGGTCTGGGCAGATCACAAACTGAGACTCCTGTGCCCAGTTAATGGTGAATTCCAAAGAGTTTCTAAACTAATCTAGGTGAACAGGTATAAACAAAACAAAAATATAAAAACAAAAAACTACTGCGGATGCTGGAAATCCAAAACAAAAACAGAATTACCTGGAAAAACTCAGCAGGTCTGGCAGCATCGGTGGAGAAGAAAAGAGTCGACGTTTCGGGTCCACATGACCCTTCAACAGAACTGAAGTATAGTTAGGGGAGGGGTGAAATATAAGCTGGTTTAAGGTGGGGGGCGGGGGGAGAGAAGTTGAGGGTGGGGTGGTTGTAGGGACAAGCAAGCAGTGATAGGAGCAGATAATCAAAAGATGTCACAGACAAAAGGATCAAAGAGGTGTTGAAGGTGGTGATATTATCTAAGAAAAGTGCTAATTAAGAATGGATGGCAGGACACTCAAGGTACAGCTCTAGTGGGGATGGGGTGGAAAGACTGACAAGGTATTAGTTGTAGATTTAAAAATAATGGAAATAGGTGGGAAAAGAAAAATCTATATAAATTATTGAAAAAAAAAACAAAAGGGAGGGGGAGGAAACGGGGTGGGGATGGGGGGAGGGGGAGTTTAAGATCTAAAGTTGTTGAATTCAACAACAAATTTTATAAACAAAAGCTGCTCAAAACCTACCAGTTGTTAGGTAGTCTCATCCAAAAGAGATACTATTGATAAATGAGGCAGGGAATGGAAATGTTGCACAGACACATTGGGAGGTGCTGTGTGATGAAGTGGCATTGAAATAACTCTATATTTAAACACAGAAGTCTAGAAAAGTCTTGTTAGAGGAATCTGTATGCATCTTTTGTGTGGTGAAACTTTGTCCTCCAATTTTCTTGCTTTGGGCTCATTTACCACATTTTGGTGAGCTCACTAGCCTTCATTGAAGGAGTCAGCCTGGAATGATATTGCAGTGTGCCTAGACACGATGAGCTAAATGGTCCCTTTCCGTGACGCAAAGTTCACCTATGCTTAATCTGGAAAACTGGATGCCACCGTTGGGTGCAAGAGAAATACAAACATTTTATTCTCTGTCCAATCCAATCTGGGAAAAAAGTCCCATTGTATTCCAAATTAGTTCCATTTATGGGGAGTTCACCAATCCCGGCCTTTCATCAAGAAGCAGTACACCAAGGGAAACAGGTCACACAGAGCACTGCCATATGTGCAGTGCTCGTTCTTGGATCCACACTCCCTTTTTGTGTGACTTGCTGCTGGGAGCATAAGAATGTTGATTTAAATCTTTACTGTCTGCACAGTATATAGTCCAAAGAAGGTGATGTGGGCCACAGGCCTATGCGTAACTGTTTAACTGAAGCACATAGTGGCCCTTCCCACAGTGACACCCATGCCCTAAGAAGATAACCAGAACAGGCTTATGAATAGAGTTTTTCTCCATAACTATGGCAAAGGATGTAGCTTCTAGATGATGTCTCTGCTGATGATCTAGTGGACATCTGAAACTTTTTTGTGGGCAATCATGTATGTCAATACACATCCCACGGGGCAGCAGATGGGTCACATTGGGCCATTTTAACCTGCTTTAGTTGAACAGTGCACACAGTCAGGACTTTCGACTCTATTTTCATCAAACTAGGATGAAAATTAACTTGGAGTTAGGTGGTGGCAGTATGATGATGAATGCTGTCGTCCTTAACTGCAATATTAAATTAAAAATTACATTGTTAATAAGTCTGTCATCAGCTCAAATGGAGTTAATGATAGCATTACTATGAATTTCAAGCCGGTGACTGCCATACAGTGCACGATTATCTGTAAAGGTCAACTTCCTCTTTTACTGTTTTAAAAGGAGAAATGACCGTGCAGCTTACTCTGTCCGACACTAGATAAAGTGGAAGTAAACTTGTAACAAGTTCTAATTTTAAATATCCTAATTCAGCTCTCCTGCAACATAAGGAAGAGATTTACTGCCACCTGTTCCCAATCAGACATCTCAATGCCTGATAAATTAACCATTTGTTGCCCACAATTGAACATCACTCACCCACTTGATGAAGAAGTCTGAACTGACTTCATTGGCTTGATGTCCAGGATGGACAGTGTTAACAAACTTGAATGTGTGAAAACAACATCTTCCAAAGAAAGGAGAGTGAAAACTTAGTGACCAAGAAATTGAAACTTTTTCTGGACCACACTCTCAAAAGACTCTTGAGACACAAAATGTGATCTCTTGGGTGTACAATCCTGCGCTGTTACCTGGCTGGATTTGATTGGAGGACCAGTCCCTCTAAGCTAAGATTCTTTGTCTGAGATGGCACATGTGGTGCCCAAAAGCACTGGCTCTCAATCTAGTCAAATACCTAGTCAAAGCTACAAAAATGACAATGGAAGGAGCAAATCACAAGTCTTAAACTCCACAAAATCAATCCATTAAAATATATCCCTACTTATCATACCAACAAAGAGAAAGATTAACACAATTGTAGCAGACAGCATAGTTTAAATGAAACTAGCAGTATCAGATAAATGTTTGACAGCAAGGAATCCCATGGGGCTGAATTTTATACTGAGGCGGGTCCCCACCCCCTCACAAAAAGTCAGGGGCGAGCCCGCCTCTGCTTGCCAGCTCACCCTGCAGCCATTAAATGGCCAATGGCTCTTTAATTGGCTTGAAGCAGGAGTCTGACCTTCACCAAGAGGAAGTTCTGCCTCAGAGATCTGATGGCCAATCAGGAGCCAGCAGCACTCATGTCTCAGCAGTACAGCGGAAACGGTGGCCACTGCTGTGACTGCAGCAAGGCCAAGAGCAAAGTGTTCAACATTAGAGCCTGGATATAAGCTGAGTCCAAGGTCTTGCCTGAACCAGGCTGGCAGGGGCATGGGCAGGGTGATTGGGAAAGGTAAGTGGGGGACTTTGGGGGCGTGGTTCGCATCTTAGGAGGCACCGCATTCCCCAGCCATGGGTCTCTTACCAGCGAAGGTAGCTGGAGACCCTTAAATGGTCATTAATTGGCCACTCAAGGACATCAATTGGTCATGGGCATGCAAGCTACCTGATGCCTCCCCCACTGTGGGTAAAATACATGCAGGGTTGGGGTGGGGGAGCAGGTAATGGATACAGCACTGCTGGCTGATGCCCAAATTTACCCACTACCCTCATTCCATCCCTGGGGGGAAGCATAAAATTCAGTCCATGTGGTAAATGTCTGTCACATGTTGATGATTATTTCATAGTTTTAAATTATATCTCAAAGTCTCATTTAAATAAAGTTCCTAAATTACAATATTTTTCCATCAATTTCTGAAATCCTGGGATTAAATTTGTCCACTTCCATAAACTATTGCATAATTCGTATTTTAAATATGCATCTTCCCTCAATTTCCAATTTAAACTACATGGAATTTATTTTAAATACTTTGTATCTTTTTATGGTTGGGCCTCGATACTGACAAGAGTTACTTGGCTTTTAAGGCGATTCTTTGAATCCTAAGATTTTCCTCAGATGAAAAATGGCAGAAGTGCCTTTGTCTCTCTGGGAATTTATGACCTGTTAATGAATTCACAAGAACATGTCATTTTGAAATGTGCAATCCCTTAGCATGTCGTAAATTTGCAGAACCACTGGTGGTAACGTGAAAATACGTGGCAATCATGATGCAAATGCAGTAATGATCCTTCCTTTCTTCTCAAGAGGGTTACAAGCTGCAGAAACGTCCAAACGTTTGTTGTGGATGTGCCATATTTATGGATAATGTGTCACTTTAGTGGTCGGCACTTCATGTGCTGGGAACTAGGTAGTGTGCAATCAATTAGGGACCCCAAATCTGCTAAGGAGGGCACAAGCATGGCAATTTGTTCTTGAAAGATTGAATTCTGCGTCAGGTTTTTGGAAGACCTGGCAAGTAGTGCAGTAAAATAACCCAAAGATAATAAAATAACTTGGATAAATAAATTACGTTATATAAGGCATGATGGCACATAGAATATCATGCAAGGAAGAATTTCCATGGGACAAATCACCCTGCCTGAACCCCCACTATTCTTAGGCACAAAGCGTATTCAACAAGTTATGGGTCATAAATCCAGAAACAACTCATTGAATATATGAGGAAGGGATTGGTGAATTAATTCAGAGGGATTATCTGACTGGCATTGCAGGGATTGAAGTGGACCACGGAACTATTATTAATTGAACATTCTAAGATTTCCACTGTGTTATATCAATGTGACAATACATATTTACTGCACTTTACAGTGCATGTCTGTCTCTGAAATATCTCCTTTGAAATCCCAGTTTTATTGAGAATTTATCAACATTCAGTGATTGAGTAGAGCAGTCAAAAATGGCAGTCTTTCATGTCTTCCTGCTGCTCAGTAAGAGGCTTCAGCCAGATTGAAGTTACAGCATGTAAATGTCTGTTTAAAGTCTACACTTTGAGGGAAACTGAGTTGCATCTTTGCCACTGTTAGGCATCGGGGATGGTAGAGAAATGTATATTCAACTGTGTTTTAAAGTTCGCTGTTCATTCAGCTAACTTGTGTAAATAAAACCACTTTTTAGTTCAAATCACACCCGTTGGTCTGGGATAAGTGCATATCCAGTTAGATTTTTGAAGAGAATAGAATCATAGGTCAGCACATGATGCTTTGGAGTTGCGAGTGAGACAGAATGACAGTTCTTTGTTATAATCCATGAGTCCCTCAATTTTCCTAATTCCAGATGTTAAGATAGCTGGCCTATAGTTTCCTGCTTTCTGTCTCCCTCCTTTCTTGAATAGGCGTGTTACATTTGCTGTTTTACAATCTGCTTTCTAGCATCTAGGGAGCTTTGGAAGATTACAACCAATGCATCCACTATCTGTGCAGCCATTACTTTTAAGGCCTTAGAATTAATTGAGATATTGAGTAGAAATATGTGCCTATGAGCTAAGACACTCACATACAGGAGTTGCTGGAAATACTGAGCTTTGGAATCTGATACAAAAATCCCCAAAACATCTGTCTTCACAATAAAAGACACAAAAAGTATCCTAAGATTTGTAGAAAATCAAGAGGCAAAAGGTGGGGAGGAACTTAACGCAATCTCTAGAGGAAAAATACTGGGAAAACTAATAGGACTAAAGCTGACATGTCCCCAGGACCTGAAGGTCTTAAAGGAAGTGGCTTTCACAGATTATGGATGGGATGCATTGGTTGTAATCTTTCAAAGTGCCCTGGATTCTGGAAAGGTTCCAGCAGATTGTAAAACTGCAAATGTACCACCTTTATTCAAGAAAGGAGGGCGACAGAAAGCAAGAAACCATGGGCCAGTTAGCTTAACATATGTCATTGGGAAAATGTTAAAATCCATTATTAAGGAGGTAGTGTCAGGACATTTAGAAAATCGTAATAAAATAGGGCAGAGTCAACATGGTTTTGTGAAGGGGAAATTGACACATTTATTAGAGTTCTTTGAGGATGTAACAATCAAGGTGAATAAAGGGAAACCAGTAGATGTAGTGAACTTGGATTTCCAAAGGCATTCAGTAAGGTGCCACATTAAAGATAAGAGTTCATGGTGTTAGGGGTAATGTGTTAGCATAGATAGAGGATTAGCTAACCAACAGGAAGCAGAGAGTTGGGACAAATGGGTCATTTTCAGGTTGGAAAACTGTAACTAGTGTAGTGCCACAGGAATCAGTGGTGGAGCCTCAAACTGTATACAGTTTGGTCTCCTAACTTAAGGAGGGATATACTTGCATTGGAAGTAGTTCAGAGAAGGTTCACTAGGCTGATTCCAGGGACGATGGGGTTGTCTAATGAGGAAAAATTGGGCACGTTGGACCTATACTCATTGGAGTTTAAGAGAATGAGAGGTGATCTTATTGAAGCAGCTTGACAAGGTAGATGCTGATAATAGGTTTCCCCTCACGGAGGTATCCATAAATAGGGGAGCATATTTTAAAAATAAAGGTCACCCATTTAAGTCAGAGATGAGGAGGAATTTCTCCTCTCACAGGGTCATTAATCTTTGGAATTCTCTTCGCAGTGGAGGTTTGGTCATTGCATATATTCCAGGCTGTATTAGACACATTTTGGATCCACAAGGGAGTCCAAGGTTATGGGGGGCAGGCAGGAAAGTGGAAAATCAGATCGTCCATTATCTTATTGAACAGTGGAGCAGGCTCCAGGGTCCAAATGGCTTACTCCTGCTCTTATTTCTTACGTTCTTATGACCGGATCACTGAATTTACCTATAGTACTTGCAAATAAATTTGATCATGAGCTGTAGCCTGGATGATAAGGCCAACATATTTCAGGTTAGACAGGTTGTATATAGCAAAGTAAAAATGTAACTTTTAACTATGCTACTCCGACTCTCATCATGCATAGATCTGCTTACAGCAACTAACTTCCAGTTTGTCATGGCCCAAGTTTAAAGTGTTGGATGAGAATTCAAATTGTAGCAACCACTTCTCTGGTGACCCTGAGCCTTCTTATGCACTACTCCTCCATTTTACCCAGATAACTGACTCAGTTACAATACATGCTCCATGTGGGGTGGTTCTTGCTGTGTGCACTGCAGCTCCTATGGTCTTGGTTCAATTGGTAGCGCTCGTCTGAGTCAGAAGGTTGTGGGTTCAAGTTGCAATCCAGGGGCTTGAGCACATTTCCAGTTGGATACAACAGAGCAGTAGTGAAGGAGTACTGCTTTTGACTGAAAGTACTACTTTCAGAGGTGCCATCTGTTGGATCAGACATTAAACTGAGATCCTATCTTGGCCAATATTTATCTTTCATCCAAATGATATAGATTATCTGGTCAATATCTCATTGCTGTTTGTGGGAGATTGTGGTGCATAAATTGGCAGCTGTATTTCCTACATTACAGCAGTGTTCTAACATACATAATTTGTTGTAAACTGGTTTGGGGCATCCCGCGATCATGAAAGACGCTCTCTCTCTCTCTGTCTCACAGATATATATACATTCGATGCTAAGTCTGCTGCCAGCCTGTCTGCAGACACACAGCCCACACAATGTTTGGTGCAATGTGTTTTTTTAAACTAAGTTTTTTCCAATACTTTTTTTTTGCCCTTTGGCATGTTGCCATTTTGCAATGGGTGGTACCATCCCGGATTTGCACTAGGTGCAGTAGTGGCTTTCGCAATGGCAGCTTTTCACGGTGTATCATCCCAAACCCGCTGCATTAATTATGCATTTCCGGGAAACAGGCCATTTCCATGGCTGGCGGGCTCTCATTCGCCCTCACCATCACCTTGCCGCTTTACGCCAGGAGACATATTTAAAGTCCAGAAGCGTGCATGCATCTCAGCGCTTCCAACCCAGGACTACTGCAGGGAAGATGTCCACAAAGAGCAAAAAAGGCTGCAGCCCCCAGGTTAAATGATGCATCACTGGAATGCCTTTTGGACGCAGTGGAGGCCCACCACGATGTCCTCTACCCCCGCTCTGACCGCAGGATGGGCAGCGGCATCACCAACCAGGCAGTGGCAGCGATGGTCAGTGCCAATGCCCTGCAAAAGAGGACAGCCACCCAGTGCTGCTACAGGATGAATGATCTCCTCCGTTCCACCAGGGTAACTCACTCTTCTCATCGCTCTCAACTCACACACTCCCAAACCCAAAACACATCCACAGGGATCTCACATCTCAAGAGACAACACCACTAACTCTCACACACACCCTCACATCTCTATCAGGCTCATTTTCTCTCAAGCTCACGTCCTCATCCTGTCCATGGCTCCGCTCACCAAACTAACATTCCACACAGTGCCATGTATCCTGCTCACACTCTCTCCATCTGTTTCCATGCAGGAGAAGCTGGCTCATAACAGCAGGGAGAGGTCCCAGACTGGGGGTGGAGTGGCCCATATTAGGCCCCTCACTCACTTTGAGGAGTGTGCCATCGCGCTGACTGGTGAGGACGTGGAACGTGCCTGCGGCAATACTGAGGTTGGCAGCAAACACCCTTGTAAGGATCCTGCACTACCTCATCCCTCTCTCAATGCAAATTTGAGTGCTCTCTCTCTCCTGCTTTTGACTCTGCTGCTATGCACTAATTATCTCTACTTTGGTTCACAGGGAGCTCTGCCAAGCAACCGACACCCTCAGCCAGCCAGTCCCTCAGCTCCATCCACATCCTCACCTCCAGCCAAGAGGACATCATCTGAAGAGCTGGAAATAAGTAGCCTGGAAGACCCATCACAGCGCTTACCCCCCACCAGCGCAGAGACGCACATCTCGGTGGGACCTAGATCTAGAGCAGGGTCGAGTTCAAAATCTGGTGGTCACTACCCGGACACATGTCCGCTGCAGGAGTGGGCAAGTTCGTGCGAGCTCCCCGGCTCTCAGAGGACTGCCGGGGATCAGGCAACTGTGAGGTCCGAGTCAGATGATGAGCCTGTAGATTTGGCCTTCCAACTCGTCCTGGATAATCAGCAGAAGGCGTGGGAACATCACGCAGAGCTGTTGAAAGTCCTCAACAGGGTGTCACGTGAGTCGGAGGAGTGCGTCCACCTGCTCTTTGATGAAGTGGTGCCCACATGTGTGTATGGAGGTCTCCATGGGGAGGCTGGCAGATCTCATGGAGACGCTGGTGCAGCAGGACACAGAGATGTGTGCAGACCTGCACTCCAACGCGGGAGCCATGGGTAAGCTCCTGCAGGGACAACATGAGAGGGAAACGGGACACCTCAATGTCCCTCCAGGTGCTCCTTCCCCTCAAGGAGTCAGGCCGGGGCCCCTGGGCACCTGAAGGGGGGAGGAGCGGCAGCTGGACACACCTGGGCTATCCACTCAGGAGTCTCCAGGTCTGTCTTTGAACCTCTTTTGCCTGTGACCCCCTCAACTTCGTCTTCTGTCACCACAGAGGGAGCGGCTGGCCAATGAGTAACTCTGGAGGGAGAAGTGTGCGTGTAGCAGGACCTTCTGGAGCCTCGTGCAAGCATATTCCACGCACATGGATCCTTCACGTATCATACCCACCTCAATACCCTGAGCATTTTGAATGCTGCCTGCTGGGGTTCACTTTCAGTTGTCCATCTGAGCTGACCTACATCTCCGCCCACCCACTGATCACACTCCCAGGCAGCACCTGATCTCACCCACCACAACTCTCATTTCACTTTTGATTTGGACAGTATGATCTGGATTTGGCTTTTCGTCAGCTCCCCCGTCTTTTCCCCTCCCCCAGTCACCCACTTCCTTTCCCCAATCATAGTTGAGCACCTCGGCACCATCTTCCACCTCCTCTCCGTGACCTACCAGCCACAACCCTTTTCCTTCGGGGATGTCCAGGTGAAGGCGCATGTTCCCTTTCTTTCTGAAAATTTCACCCCCCATCCACATTCACCTCCCTGACCTCGTCCTTCCCACCCCCAGGGTCTGTGTCTGCCTCCGAGTTCCCACAAACCACCCTCTCCATCCCTTCTACCACAACCGTCAAGCTCTCACCCTCCCACCCTACCGCCTCGCTCTGCCCTCGGTCATTCTCACCATTCCCTCATACCACGCCCACTCTCAGTTCGCTCCCCAGGAGGCAGTCATGGACCCATCAGACTCCTCCCTTGCATGTTCGTCCCCACCTCCGGACCCCTCCCCGCCAGAACCTCTTTGCCCCCGGAACCCCTTCCCCCCGCTCTGCACCCCTTCCCCCAGGAGACACTTCCCCCTACAACTTAGTCTTCCTACCCCCCAGACTCCCTCCCCACTTAGTCTCCCTCCACTTCCTGACTCCCTCAGACACCCTTATTTCTTCCGCCACCCTTAGTCCTTTCTCCCTTCCGACTCTTTCCTCCAGCCTTTCCTCTTCCTCCAGCCTTACTCCTTCCCCCTTCCTGACTTCCTCAGGCACCCTCACTTCTTCCTCCAGCTTTACTCCTTCCCCCTTCCCGACTCTTTTCTCCACTCTTACTTCTTCCTCCACCCTTACTCCCTCCCCTCTCCGCACTCCTTCCTCCCCCTGGACTCTCCCTCCTCTCCACACTCCTTTCCCCCTCCAAACTCCTTCCCTTACACCTTCCACCCCTCTTACACCTACCTCCCCAGTTGCCATCTTCACCCCCATTACCCTCTCCTACACCATACTCCCTCCCCCCTTCCCAACCTCATCCCCCTGACAATTTCATTCCCCCCTTCCCAACCTCACTCACCTGGCACCTTTATTCCCCCCTCCAACCTCACCCGCCTGACACCTTCATTCCCCAACTCCCAACCTCACCCCCGATACCTTCATTCCCCTCCCAACCTCACCCACTCCCGACACCTCTTCCTCTCCTAGTCGATCCTAGACCTTCCTCTCCCACCCCCTCGACCATCATCCATTGTGAGCATCAATGGTGCCTTTCCAACTTCTGTGAGTTGCCTCGCAGCAGAGCCATGTCCATGAGAATCCACCCAGCGTGCCATGAACATTCCTCCAGTGTGCCATTGCTGTGGGGCTCCAGCATCTTCTGCTCCTCAGATGTCCACGATATGAACAAGGCCCTGGTGGTAACTCCTGACTTTTGTACATCACAGCTGTCAAGAAGTGTTTGGCACTGGTATGTTTTCCTGCCAATGTGGGCGGATGATCCAGCTGGGGGGGGGGGGATGAGTCCAGCGGACTGGCCTTATAATGATATGCTGATGTATTACACTGAGGTTCCTGGCGTCCGTTAGGGAATGCGGCCCACCATCGATGGGCTGAACAGACAATCGCAAATTGGTTTCAGGACATCGTGAAACCGATTTTCGGCCTTCTCGCCATATTGCCCACTCATGCCGCCAAGCACACCTGATGCCAGCGGGCATGGAAAATCCTGGCCAATGTTGCTTTTCTTGCAAGTTCTGTCCTGAGTGAAGGCCTCTATTGACTTGGTCAATCTTGCTCCATTCATAGGGGGTGCGATTGACTCTACCAGTTTCAACTACCCTTCCCCCCAGCCGACACTTCAACCTTCTGAACACGAAGTAAACTTCTAACACTGAACGCTCATTGCTCCTCCTATTCTGACCATCTAACGACACTGCCAGGCCCAAGCATGATGTTGGGAAAGTAAAATTGAGTTTGAAATGAATGTAAACTAAAGATTCATCTCATTGCATAATTATGTTACCATTTTATCACCTCACTAATAGAGAGGGTGGAACTAAGTCCAAAGTCCAAACTGATATGAATTTTGTAACAATTTTACAATTCTTCCGGATTAGGAAATGCATTCTATTTGCTCAGGACAATTACCACCTCCTTTTGCCCTGCACCATCATCCCTTTTATCATTTAATCTCTCCTGCCTTCCACCCTATCACAGACCTTCCTTATTGTCCTGTCATCCCCTCCCTCCTTTCCTTGTCTCTGTACTTGCCTAACATTTATTGCATCTTTAACTTTTGCCAGTTCTGATGATCTGAAACGTTATCTCTGTTTCTCTCTCCACAGATACTGCCTGACCTGCTGAATATATCCAGCATTTTCTGTTTATAATTCATGAGGTTAGTTAGTTCAAACACCATCTGAGGCTTAGGATATGAACTTTTGACCGTTCCATATGAGGAGCTCAGCATTTCATAGCAGCAGCTAACAGATTGTCCTTTTGCACTACTTTCTCAACACTATTCACCACAAAGATGATCAGCCTGATAAAGCCAACCAACGCCCATCAGTAAACGCCTCAAAACATTGCAATCAACGCTTCAGTAAGCACAATTTAGCCCAATCTTCTTGATTATTTTTTGACTTAGAAGTCACCAAATTAGGTTTCATTCTTTGCAAGGTGTGTGAGGGAGGGGGGAGAGACAAAGAAATGTGCCCTGCCTGAACATGTATGAAAGTCACAGCAGCTCCCATTATTAAATGACTGTTAATTATAAATATTCTAACCCTGTCTCCCCACACACCCTCCCCAGCATAGAAACCTTTTAATGGCAGCAAGGAGAAAGAAAAAAAGATGAAGTGGCTGACAGAATATCAAATGCAAGCTTATTAGGGATATTCCCCTGAATATAAATTTAAATGCTATCTCCACTAAAGTAAAAGCATTTGAATCCTAAAGTATTTCCATATTAGAGACCAGCTTTGTATCAATGCAGGGCTGTTTTGGATGTGTATCTGGAAGTCAGGTAGGGTGACTGAAGTCAGCTCTGTGATGGGGATACAGACTACATTAGCTTGGTTTGAATGCTGGGTGCAATGCAATGGCAGTTCTATGCAAGGCCAAAGTTGAAGCCGCCCCATAGATGATCCAGTGGACTTTAAGAACTTGAATTTGTAACTGGACTTTGTTACACTGCATTGCTATAACATCTGGGAACATTTCATGATGAATGATCGCAGGCAGCTGGCCCACCTGCCAATCGAGTGCTGGCAAGTGGAATTCTGCCTATCCCCACAAACACAGGTGCAGTGAAGAACCTTCCTTTATGGGCCAGATTTGGCAACATAACTCAGGCCCAATGGCCTCAAATTACAACGTTTAAGTACTGGAGACCAATACTTGCAATACTACTGACCCCATTAAAAGATGATGTGTGTGATAAAGACTGTCTGTATTACTTTCTAGTAATCAACTATTAATTAATGTTCAGATCTGCAATGATTACATTACAATCGCTGATCCTGCCGGACTTGTCATCACACCCCAACAACATCAAAGTATTTGTCATTGTGTCCACCAATATTTGTAGTGTCAGCAAAACACTAGTTCTCCCAAACTGGAATAAAGCATTATCATGAATAATATTAGGTGGCTACTTGGTGGGTGTATCAAGACCTGTAATACTGGGCTGGATTTAATGCAGGCCCCCGTGGCAGGAAACATGGCAGCCAGTCCCACTTCATCAACTGAGAGTCTGCAAGTCAATTTCCCCAGAAGGAAAACCTCCCACGATGAAGTTTGAGGCCAGGAGGGGCCAGGGGAGAAATTTGTCCGTGTCAGGATGTCAATTACACTCATTGTTAAGCTAATTGACACTGATTATCCCTGCATCTACTGGAATTTAGTGGTGGTTCAGGGATTACATGCAAATGGCATGTGTTTCTCATGTCTCCCAGAGGTTGTCAGGCTAAACCCGTTGGATTTGTCTGCGGCCTTCTGGAGATTGGGGGGGGGCGGGGGGGGGGGCCTCTTTCAAAAGCACTTAGTGACCCATCGAGGGACCTGGCATAGGGAAGGGATGCAGCCGCTGAAAGCCACCGGCCCCCACCTTTGCCTTTGACCCCCCGTGCACCTCCTCTCTTGTGATTCCTCACCTGGGTCCAGGGATCCCACAATGATCTCTGGTGAAGGCCTTCTGATTGGCTGGCAGCTATCAGAGGAAGGGATTTCTGCCCCAGGGTCCTGAATTCTGAGGAAGCCCAACACTGGCCAGTTAAGTGCTTGACAGGCACTTAATTCATCGGGCTTCCCCCTTGACTCAGTGGTGGCACAAATCTGCTCCAGCTTCAAGACCACATGCCTCCACCTCCATAACATCAAGCAACTGGGCCACTGCCTCAGTTTGTCTGCTGTTGAAATCTTCATCCATGCCTTTATTACCTCTAGGCTTGATTACTATTGATTACTTTCCTGGCTGGCCACCCACTTCACCTCACCCACCCCAAACTTGAACTCATCTAAATCTCTGGTTGCCAAATCCAAACTCACCAAAGTCCTGTTTATCCATCACCCTGTGCTCACTGGCCTACACTGGTTCCTATCCTGTGGTTTATGATATACATAGTAACATATGATACAAAAGATTCACTTCAGGTAACAGCCTTTTTTCCTAATCTGAATCAGTTTGACCGTTGGACATTCCTCATTCTATTCATCTTAGGGTCAAATGTGACACCAAGATTGGGAACAGTCCGGTTCAGCCTCAGACTGTTGCCAGGGAGAAGGAGGGATTTGGTGCCCAGGCAATGGAGTTTGTGATGGGGACCAAAAACAATGGCCTTGGACTTCCCAATATTTAGTTGTCAGAAATTTCTGCTCATCCATACTGGATTTCGGACAAGCAGAGTGTCAAGTCAGAGACTGTGCTCAAGAGGTGAGATGGTGAGGTAGAGCTGGGTATCGTCTCTGTAAATCTGGGGAAGTTGACGTGTTTTCAGATGAGAAATTGGATGAGAAAAGGATAGAACCTTTGGGGACTTTGGTAGGAACAGTGTGGGAACAAGAAGAGAAGCATTCCAGGTGATTCTCTGGCTACAACTGGATAGATTAAGAATGGAACCAGGTGAGAGAATGGAATGCTGCTGGATGACGGTGGAGAGGCCTTGGAGGAGGAAGTGTGGTCAACCGTGTCAAAGGCCGAAGACAGGTCAAGAAGGATAAGAAGGGAAAGTTTACTTTTATCAAGGTCATATAGGATGTAATTTTCGGCTTTGGTAAGGGCCATTTCGGCACTGTGGCAGGGGCAGAAACATGATTGGATGGAGTGAAGTATGAAACTCCTGGAAAGGTGTGCATGGACATGGGAGGTTATAACATATTAAAGGAATTTTGAGAGGAAAGGGAAGTTGGAAATGGTGCAGTCATTTGAAAGGACAGTAGGGTCAAAAAGGAGGGGTCAGAGGTATGCTGGAAATGGAGTTGAGGATGCAGGAATTGGGTCTAATGGATGACCCAGGATGAGCTCAGAGGGGGCATGAAGGGAGGTAGGAGAGAAACTAGAAAAATATGCAGATTCACGGCTCATACAGGGGGGAGCCTTAGTGAAAGTTTGACCTAGTGGCCTAAGAGAAGGGAGGGACCTGTTGAGAGGCAGCTGAATGGATGGTCTCAATTTTAGTGACAGAGATGTCAATGAGCTTCTCCTACATATTGTTGGAGATGAGGGCACAGGAGTCAGGGAAAAGGGGTTTAAGAATACAGTTTATAGTGGAGAAGAGAAGCCAGGGGTTATCTTTGCATTCCATGATGATCCTGAAATAATGAGTAGTTTTGGCAGAGCAGAGCAGGACACAAGAGTGGTTTATGCAGCCCAGCCAGATCTGGTGATGAATGGTTACACCAGTTGTTCACCTTATCAATTCAAGTCTGCATCCATTGAACTTAAGGGTGAGGAGATGAAGGCTGTATTAGGGGAACATCCAGGATGCGAGAATGACTAATGGCTTTGGTGTGAGCAAAGGCATCAAAGGTGGAGGTGAGGGCGTGACTGAACAGATTGGTATCTGCAGAAATGTTGTTGGTGAGCCACAGGCTAGACAGTTGGGATTTTGGAAGTGCAACATTTAAGTGACTTGGCAGAAGGATACTTGCTATGGTGGACACTAAAGAAAATGGTGTTGAAAGGAGGAAGTGGAGAGCGATACAAGGAAGTGATGAGTGATGGGCTTATCTGTGATTAACACAATGGGAGCAGTGAGGCCACATGATGGCAGCAAGGGAGTAGGAAGATCAAGATGTGCTGAAGGCAGAGCACCTGAGAGGGCAGAGTACCTGAAAGGAAGCATGATGGCAAGAGAGAAGGATCTAAGAGTTTTAAAGAAAAAAGAAATAAGAGGGAGATAAAAGGGGAAACTAGAAGTGATGGAATCAGGTCCAGAGCAGCAGTTAAAATATGCATGCAAAAGGGAAACCCAAGTTAGATAGTAAGATTAGGATAAACATATAAATAGGGAATAGAGAGGAGACAATAGGATGGAGTCAAGAGTCAAAATCCAAGATGTTGTAGTGGGATAAATTTAGAGTAGATAGAGTACAATCAGCTTGGAGCTGATGTACAGATTTGGAGACAAGCGTAGAGGGCAAGTGAATTCAGAAACTATTTTGAGGGTAGGTTATTGGAGGACAGAGTGAGAATGAGAAGTCAGGAGATGTGCAGCAGGGCAGAAAAATAGTAGTAAAGTTGGAGGTCACTTGAAGATCCAGAGGCAGTGGAGAAATGAACGTTGCTTTTTTTTTTAACATTCATTGTGGGTCCAGGAGGGGGAAGTGCTCCTCTGGGCCCCACAAGGAAAGATTAGGCCTCCCCTTGCCTTCTGCTGCTATCATCCCCCGTGACACTCCTTAAAACCTTTTCCCACAACTTACCTTCTTGTCACATGCTTTCCCTTGCCTCAGGTGGTGGTCTCCTACTGCCCAGACTTCTGCCCCTGCCCGCTGGCCAGCTGCCACTTTCCGGTGGTGGCAAGCACAAGAAGTCCAGGAGTTAAAATAGCCTTGACTTCACGCTGCTCACCTCAGGTGGGTTTAGCGTTCAGCTTGTGTCCCATCCTCCGCTCGCTCAAACTTTGCTCTCGGTTCAGCCTTTCCCATTTGTCTATTGCCTACCAATTTTCTCTACATTCATCTTTTTCAATCATTATTCACAATGAATGGTCATAGAGAACAAGTGATGAGGGCTGTTTCAAAGAATAACATGCATGTGCAAGAATGGTGGCCTTTGAAACGGAAAATGACTTTGCTTTTATGAAGAGCTTAATGTTTTTCTGGGCTTCCTTATTGACAGTGTGTTAAGTTGGAAACAGAGTCTAATTTTGTTTGCAGGCTGATGCTGGGCATTGGGGACATGTAGAGACTTGTTTAGTAATTGCGTGTCACATTATCCAGCAATGCCCCTGTCCCGAGAGAAGAGTCAGGAACCACATGCAAAAGTTGTTACTATGAGGCTTGAGACAGAAAATCTTCTGATGTTCAAAGCCTATGTTATGAAGTATTTACTATTAAAAGAAGCATACTATCAAAAAAAATGACAAACAAATATTAACCAAGTTATTAAGACCAGTTCACAATACTTTTTCAATATACTGTAAAAACGTGCAATTATTTAAGGAAGGATCCCTTCTGTGAGTCCACTTTACTACTATAATTCCATTTATATTTTCCCTCAGCATCATCTTAGCATCATACCTAGTTACAGCAGATTTAAAATTTGGTTCTTTTAAAAATAAATGGCCACATGTTATTTGCTCATCATTTATTTATATCTAAAATGCAATGTAGCAAACTTATTACTGATCATTTTATGAACATTGAAATTCATGGGCAAGAAAAGGCTAACTGGTCCATTGAGCTTGCCATACAACATGGCAGAGCATCATGACGAAACACCGCTTTCCACAACCTGACTGCATCCAATCCTGCAGCTAAGGAATTCCTTCGGAGAGGCAAAAAAGAACCAAGAAGAAAGCAACCTGACAATAAATGCAGGCCCAGTGCTGAGAATAAGTATTAAAAAAAACTTTCCAAAATCACGTTTAAATACCATCAAAACATAGACTGTAGATGTCAAAGCATGCTCCGCCTTTCTCCATTCCTGCTTGCAAAATATTGCTCCCTTTCCTCCTGCCAAATTTGTCTGTGCTAATTATCCATCACCTTATTCGTGTCGTGATAATTTCTTTTTGCTGTATTTGTCACTGACATTTTAAAGTTTAATGGCAGGTATGTTAAGATTTCCCAACTATGAACTGTGAAAAGATCCAGCAGTATAATGACAGATTTTGGTTGTGCCAAGCTTTGGTTGTGACTCAAGGAGCATTTGGAGTTGTATAACACTCCAGAATGAAAAAGTCTTGGGGCTTAAGACTACAGGAATAATCAGCTCCACTGTGCACGTACCACACAACTCTATCCACAAAGTCCATTATATTTTATTGCGGCTAACTCTGCCTTGTCCCATGCTGGCAATCATTATATTTGTTAGAATATCTTGATCCAGCAACTGCATACCGTTTCTTTGCTCTATGGTGACTGTTGCCAAGGACCCCATATTTCAGGGGCCCCTGGACAGAGACCCACAGGCCCATGCGTTAACGCATTGTAGAAAGATGAAAGGAAAGAACTGGTGGTGTCTCTGGTAGGAGTCCAAGAACAAGGGGCATATATGTTAAAAATTAGAACTGCACCATTCAGGGGTGATGTCAGGACGCCCTACTTCACAAAAAGGGTAGTGGAAATCTGGAACTCTCTCCCCCAAAAAGCTGTTGAGGCTTGGTCAATTGAAAAGTTCATAACTGAGGTTGATAGGTTTTGTTAGGTAAGGGTGAGATAGTGGTAATGTCATTGGATTAGTAATCCAGAGGCCCAGGCTAATGCCCAGGACACACAGGTTCAAATCCCACCATGGCAGCTGGTGGAATTTAAATTCAATTAGTAAAAAATGCCTGGAGTTGAAAGCTAATGTAAGTGATGGTGACCATGAAACTATCATCAATTGTCACAAAAACACATCTGGTTCACTAATGTCCCTTTAGGGAAGGAAATCTTGCATCCTTACATGTGACTCCAGACCCCACAGCAATGTTGTTGACTCTGAAATGGCCTAGCAAGTCACTCATTTCAAGGGCAGTTATGGATGAACAAGTCACTCATTTCAAGGGCAATTGTGGATGGGCAACAGGCGCTGGCCTAGCCAGCAATGCCTACATCCCATGAAAGAATAAAGACTATTAAGGGACACGGAACCAAGGTGGGTAAATGGAGTTAAAATACATTTCAGCCAAGATCTAATCAAATGGTGGAACAGGCTCAAGCCCCATTCCTATTCCTACTCTAAATTGCCATTGGTAATGGTATTGGCAGGAATAATTGAAGATGATGAATTAAAAATGACCTAATATTAAAGCATACTTACTTAAGTGGAATTTTTTCCTCAGCGTTTTAAGTGAAAGGTACAACACTGAACCCAGATTGTGAGATCCAGCACACTGTTCAACCACTAAATCATAGCCCCACACTAAGACTGACGAGTGCATATTTCCTCTGACACTGAGGTCCTGCTTGAGATCAATTAACTCAGCACAAACCAAGGATGGAGCATAAGAGCTTCCCAGTTTCTGTAGCTCAGTACCAAACTATATATTAAGTTTAACCACTTGAGATACTGGGGATTTAATTGTCAAAATATTTTTAACTTGTATTGCAATCAAATTCTACAGACATATTGCAAAACTATTCAGACGAGTGGGTTTATTTTTCAAAGTATTTCTTTTGATTTTGTTAACATAAAATGACCACTTTATGTATACAAGGGGCAGTTACACTAAAATCTAAATTAGGACGGAATGAGTCACTTATCATTGGCAGCAAAGCACTTGCTTTAACTATTTCCTTCCTGGTCTGATCTTCTATTGTACCTTTGCTTTCCATGGCATTGAAATTCTTGCTTTTGAACTGTAGTATTCAAATGAACTCTTATCTTAGGCGGACTCAACATTACTCCTGACTCTATAACAGTCCTACTAATGCTATTCCCAAGAACACAAGCTCCTGCCTGCTTTGCACGTCACCTTAATGAACTAGCAATCCTAATTTAGAATATGTGGCAAACGCGGCATACTCTTCTCAGAAAGAAAGAAAATGTGCAACCATTAAGCCAAGTCCAAGCATGCTTTAGAATTATAGTATCATATAGAATTGGTCTATCATGCCCTTCTACCTCATTCAAAGAGCTAACCAAATAGTTCTACACACCTGCTCTTTTCCCATAGCCATGCACATTTTTCTCCTTCAAATATTTATCCAGTTCCCTTTTGAAAATTACTATTGGATCTGCTTCCACCACCCTTTCAGACAGTGTATTCCAGATCATTGTCTTATCATTGGCACTGTCTGAGAGCACTTTCTGACAAGCTTTCATTATATTGGTAAGTTCTGGCTGTATAAAAGTTATGCCAGAGTTAATTTTCTTAAATTAAAAAACATATTTCTTTATCATAATATCAATGTATGTGGCTTTGGGGAAGGGGGCAGTGAGGGATGGGACGGATTAAGGCACTTGTATGTATATTTGAATTGAAATCCTTTTAATCCAAGAGAAAGCCCCAGACTGTTCCCTCTGACTGAGGTGCTATTTGTATGATTCACAGCTGTAGTGTAGAATTAAGATGGCTGCACAATAAGCAGTAAATTAATTTAGCTATCTTGCCTCTGCCACTGACTGGCACATAATAAGAGAAATTTCCATTAGGATGTGCTACATTAGTATTCAGGTCTTATTAACAAATAGAAGTATGAGATACCATTAATGTTTGTGTATCTCCACCTATTCCTCTCCTCCATTAAGATCCATTTAAAAACCTACCTCTCCGGCCTAGTTTTTTTGTTACCTCTCCTCGTGTCTCCTTCTTTGTTTTCGTGTCAATTTTTGTTGGATTGTGCCCCTGTGAGGTATCTTGGGATTTTCTACTATGCTAAAGGTGCTATATAAATACAAGTTGTTTTTCTTAACCTCTTCTCAAAAAAGGACAGAGGACAATTATATAAGTCAAACATGCTTATTTGGGGGAGGGGTGAAGGAACTGATCCCACATTTCAAATGTGGGATCCCCTTCTTAATCCGCCCCCTTTCCTCTTGCACTCCAATGCCTTTCACTTTTTCCTGGACAGAACCCTGCCAAACTACATCTGGTTCATGTAGACTTCAGCTACTGTACAGAATAATACACAGGCCTGAAAGGTTATAAACTGCACCAAAAGGAAGATTACAACACTAATCTAAATATAGCCTATGAGCATGCAGTCAGGGATGATACTTAAAGCACAGAGACATATGCCAGGCACTGGTAGCAGTCTGCTCAACGTGGAGGTTAAGATAAATGCGGGGAGGTTTTCATTTCAAAGCTTTAATCGTGCGAGCATTTAAGGCTGGGCCACCATTATGGATCAAAATTACAATCAGCATTCAGCAGGGAAGCAAAAATTGCACAGGAGGGGAATTGGGGCCAGGAGGAGGAGGGGTCATGGAGCCTGGCCAGAATGGAAGTTCAAAACGAGAAACGTTTGGGCATTAAATGAAAAAGCCTTGTAGCTTCGAGCCTGGAAACCTACTTAAGATTCTGTGCGTTGAGAAATTTTGGTTCAAGTTGCACTCTAGATTCAGCGTGTGATGTGAGGCATCCTTTGATAAATGCTGGTGGAACTGGAAACTGTAGATAAAAAGATAGACACTACTGGGCTCTTTAAAAAAAACTAAAGACTGATTCAAAAGAGCCAGAATCGACAAAAGGCTCTATTACTTTCTTACAAAGTGTCGGATTAAACAAATTTGCTTATTCAGCAAATCAATCAGCAAGTTTCTACCTTGCAAGATCTTTCAGAATTGATTGGACGGCTATAACAACCTCATAAGACTAATTTTGAAAGCTGCATAACCTGTGTCAGCCTGAATACAGCAAATTGTTTCCAGACCAAAGTTTTCCCCACTGGTTTGATTTGTACAGTATCCAAAATGTTTCTCATGCTGCCACCTTGTGTTCTTCAATGCACAACGGCACCTTCACGAAATGCTGTACTTTCTGCCATTCACTTCCGGCATCAGTCATTATAGTTCCTGGGTCAGAGAGTCATTGTTTTAACCCTTTGTGTTCTGTTTCTTCTCCGCAGGCAGGCAATTTCCAGTACAGAATGCCTTTAAAGACTATTTTTATTGCATACATATCTGATCTTTGGTAGGTTTAAATTTCTTGGAATGCTTGTATAATACACACATCCTAATATGTTTGGGCAATCTTTTTTGAACTGGACAGTCTGTTTACAGCAGAGTGAATGTGGAGAATGAAGATTGAACAGGGAAATTTGATTTTTTTTATTCATTCACGGGATGTGGGTTTCGCTGGCTGGGCCAGCATTTATTGCCCATCCCTAGTTGCCCTTGAGAAGGTGGTGAGCTGCCTTCTCGAACCACTGCAGTCCATGTGGTGTAGGTGCATCAACAGTGCTGTTAGGAAGGGAGTTCCAGGATTTTGACCCAGCGACATTGAAGGAGCAGTGATATATTTCCAAGTCAGGATGATGAGTGACTTGTAGGGGAACTTCCAGTGGTGGTGTTCCCATCTATCTGCTACCCTTGTCCTTCCAGATGGTAGTGGTCGTGGGCTTGGAAGGTGCTGTCAAAGGAGCCTTGGTGAATTCCTGCAGTGCATCTTGTAGATGGTACACACTGCTGCTACTGTGCATCGGTGGTGGAGGGAGTGAATGTTTGGGGATGTGGTGCCAATCAAGCGGGCTGCTTTGTCCTGGATGGTGTCAAGCTTCTTGAGTGTGTGGGAGCTGCACTCATCCAGGCAAGTGGGAGTATTCCATTACACTCCTGACTTGTGCCTTGTAGATGATGGTCAGGCTTTGGGGAGTCAGGAGGTGAGTTAATCATTGCACGATTCTTTGCCTCTGTCCTGTTCTTGTAGCCAGAGTATTTATATGGCTAGTCCAGTTCAGTTTCTGGTCAATGGTAACCCCCCCTAGGAGGTTGATAGTGGGGGATTCAGTGATGGTAATGCCATTGAACATCAAGGGGCGATGGTAGATTCTCTCTTGTTGGAGATGGTTATTGCCTGATACTTGTGTGGCGCGAATGTTAATTGCCACTTGTCAGCCAAAGCCTGGGTATTGTCCAGGTCTTGCTGCATTTGGCAATGGGCAGCTTCAGTGTCTGAGGAGTCATGAATGGTGCTGAATATTGTGCAATCATCAGCGAACATCCCAACTTCTGACCTTATGATGGACAAGATGGTCATTGATAAAACAGCTGAAGATTGTTGAGCCGAGGACACTACCCCAATGAATTCCTACAGTGATGTCCTGGAGCTGAGATGACTGACTTCCAACAACCATAACCATCTACCTTTGTGCTAGGTATGACTTCAACCAACGGAGAGTTTTCCCCCTGATTCCCATTGACTCCAGTTTTGCTGGAGCTCCTTGATGCCACACTCGATCAAATGCTGCCTTGATGTCAAGGGCAGTCACTCTCACCTCAACTCGGGAGTTCAGCTCTTTTGTCCATGTTTGAACCAAGGCTGTAATGAGGTCAGGAGCTGAATGGCCCTGGCGAAATCCAAACTGGGCGTCAGTGAGCAGGTTATTGCTAAGCAAGTGCCGCTTGATAGCACTGTTGATGACTCCTTCCATTACTTTACTGATGATCAAGAGTAGACTGATGGGGTGGTAATTGGCTGGGTTGGATTTGTCCTGCTTTTTGTGTACAGGACATACCTGGGCAATGTTCCACGTTGCTGGGTAGATGCCAATGCTGTAGCTGTACTGGAACAGCTTGGCTATGGGTGCAGCAAGTTCTAGAGCATGAGTCTTCAGCACAATTGCCGGAATATTGTCAGGGCCCATCGCCTTTGCAGTATCCAGTGCTTTCAGCCATTTCTTGATATCACGTGGCATAAATTGAATTGGCTGAAGACTGGAATCTGTGATGCTGGGGACCTCTGGAGGAGGCCAAGATGGATCATCCACTCGGCACTTCTGGCTGAAGATTGTTGCGAATGCTTCAGCCTTATCTTTTGCACTGATGTGCTGGGCTCCTCCATCATTGAGGATGGAAATATTTGTGCAGCCTCTTCCTCCAGTGAGTTGTTTAATTGTCCAGCACCATTCGTGACTGGATGTGGCAGGACTGCACAGCTTAGATCTGATCCATTGATTGTGGGATCACTTAGCCCTGTCTATCACTTGCTGCTTATGCTGTTTGGCATGCATGTAGTCCTGTGTAGCTTCACCAGGTTGATACCTCATTTTTAGGTATGCCTGGTGCTGCTCCTGGCCTGCCCTCCTGTACTCTTCATTGAACCAGCGTTGATCCCCTGGCTTGATGGTAATGGTAGAGTGGGGGATATGCTGGGCCATGAGGTTACAGATTATGTTCGAGTACAATTCTGTTGCTGCTGATGGCCCACAGCACCTCATGGATGCCCAGTCTTGAGTAGGTAGATGAGTTCGAAATCTATCCCATTTAGCACGGTGGTAGTGCCACACAACACAATGGAGGATATCCTCAATGGAAACTCATCTCAGGTCAATCAGGCCATCCAGGTTGTACAGTCCAGTTAAATCTCAGACTGCTAGGGAGAGAATGGAGTCGGTAGCTAGGGAACAGAGTTTGCAGTGGGGACCAAAGACAATAACTTTGGTCTTCCCAATATTTAACTGAAGGAAATTTCTACTCCTCCTGGAGGTTGGATAATTTAGCAGCAATTGAAGAGATGGGAGAGGTGGTGGTGAGGTAGAGTTGGGTGTCATCAGCGAACATGTGAAAACTACTGCAGCCTTGATATCATCAAGGGGCAGCATGTAGATGAGAAATGGGATGGGACCAAGGATCGATCCAGGTAACAGTTGGGGAGCGGGAAGAGAAGGCATTGCAAGTGATTCTCTGGCTAAGAATGGAACCACATGTGAGTACAGTCCCACACAGCTGGACGGCAGTGGATAGGCACTGGAGGAGGATGGTGTGTTCAACTGTGTCAAAAGCTGCAGACAGATTGAGAAAGATGAGGAAGGAAAGCTTATTTTTGTCACAGTCACATATGATGACATTTGTGACTTTGATAAGTGCAGTTTCAGCACTGTGACAAGGGTGGTAATTTGTTTGGAGGGATTCAAACATAGAGTTTGAGGAAAGATGGGCATGGATTTGTGAGGCAACAACATATTCAAGGTTGGAGATGGACTGCTAGTTTACAAGGGCTTTGGGATCAAGGGTTTTTTTTTGAGGGGTGATGGTGACAGATTTAAAGCTAGAGACAGGGACAGTAGCTGAAGAGACAGAGCCATTAACAGTAGCAGCAAAGATGGAAAGGAAGTTGGGTGGTCAGCAGCTTAATGGGAATAGGGTCGAGACAGCTGGAAGTTGGTGTGGACAAAATGAGCTTGGAGAGGGTTAAGGGAAGATAGGAGGGAAACTAGAGAAAGATGTGAGTTCAGGGCTGGGGCAGTGGCAGGGAGCTTTAGAGGAAGTTTTGATTAGGAACAAATGGGGAAGTGGTGCATATGTTGGGGGGGTTGGGGCTTGTGGGAGTGGGGAGTAATGTTGCCAACTTTGGTTGGATATACTCATCACATGATCGCCTAGGGCAGAATTTTCTGCCTGTCGAGTGGGCGGAGCGGGATCGGGCAGGCGCAGACCCGGCCACCCGCAATTGGGTCCGCGCCGCCATTTTATGCGGCTGGGCCAATTAAGGCCCGCCTAGCGTGAATCGGGGCTCCCAGGGACAACAGGAGTGGGCGGGCGGCGGCAGGACTGCAATGACCACCCGGTCCAATGGTGACCTGCCGGCCTCTTTTAAAAAGCTACTGCAGCCTTTCGAACACTGTGAATCATGGTTGGTGGAAGGGCCCCCCAGAGCGCTGCTGGTGAGCAGGCCAGGCCGGAGGGTAGGGCAGGGGAGCACTGTACCCCTCGTTTTTCGGATGATTGCCTTGCTGCCCTCCTCGAGGAGGTGGCAGGACGGTGGGGAGTCCTGGTACCCCAGGATGGAAGGAGGAGGCCCCCCACATGACCAAACGTTCCTGGGAGGAGATGGCGGAGGTCATGAGCTCCAACGACATGGTGCGACGCATCTGGACCCAGTGTCGCAAGCGCTTCAACAACTTGTTGTGCTCGGTAAGGGTGAGAACCACGTTGGCATTGGTCACTTAACCCAGCAGGTAGGCTTTCCCCTCTGGCGCCACCTCCCCGCCAAGTCTGAGTATAGTGACTGCTTTGAATCATTGACGGCATGTGTCCTTTGCTGGGTGGGCCAGCAGATATTGCCCATGCCTAGGTCACCCTGAGAGGGTGGTGAAGAGATGGGTTCTGCACCCGCAGCATGTGGTACACTGAGATGCACATCACTGTTTTGGGGGCAACCTGGAGGAGCTGCACCTAGGTGCAGTGCTGGAACTCCAGGATATGTCAAAGCCAGGATGATGACATGCTGGGAGGGGAGCTTCAAGGTGGTGTGGCACCGATCGATTTGCTGCCCTCTGCACTCCTTGTGCTTGTGCCTCCATGCTATGGAAGGTTAGACCATGTGGTGCCAAATGTGATGTAGGCAACATTTGGCCAAGGTGGGTGGGGGGGAACAGGCCTGGCATCTTTGTGAGAGTGTTCGGCAGCAGTGGGGTGAGGAGGCACTGGAGCCCTGCAATGTCCCACTCTGGTTGGGGTGGGCCGTCCGCGAAGAGATTCCAGGTACAAGTAGCACTAATCAATGCTCTTCTCTCCTTTCCAGGAGAAGAATGCACATAATGCTACCGAGAGAGTGAGGATTGGCGGAGGGCTGGCCCAGGTGGCGATGCCTACCCGGTTCGAGCAGGAGGCCCTAGATTTGGACAGGCGCCATGCGCCCAGGTCCACCGGTGTCAGTGAGGCTGGGGTGCCACAGGCAGGTATGTTTGCCCAGCAGTGAGGTCACCATTGTTCTCCCAATAGCCATGGCAGTGCTGAATGTTCAGTGATTGAAGTTTGCAACATGGCTTGACCATTGCATAATGATCTGGGGGACAGGGATGCACATTGACATTGTCTCCATGTTAACTGATCCAATGTCCTTGTTCTTCCTTTCAGCATCAGCAGAGCAGGGCCAGGAGGAGGAGCAGCAGGGGCTTCCTCTCAAACCTGAGGGCCCTGAAGTGTTGGACTCACCAGCGTCACACCATCCCTGCCAGGCAGGCACCAGCGCAGATGCTAGCACCTCAGTGGGAATTAGATCATCAGCTAGTGTCCCGGGGCACAGCGGTGATGGCACTTCACAGTCGCTGGAGGAGCTGGCAGAGACAGAGAGTGCCCATGGCGCCAGCAGTCGGAGGACTGCAGGGGACCAGGCACATGCTGAGTCGGTGCCTGATGATGTGCCTCTGGAGTCGTCCGCGACGCAGCAAACGCAGGGAATGCGGCCGGGTGTGCGGGAGCATCTGGGGGAGATACATGAGGCTACGCTTGGCTTGGTGTCCGTGATGGAGGAGTCTACACGGACCATCACCGATGCAATGAGCCTCATGGCCGAGCGCCATGGAGAAAGTGGCGACTCCCATGGAGAGGCTCCTCCAGGAACCAATCAGGGTTTCCTGGGGATGTGCTCGGACCAGCCAGCCCTCACATCGGCATTGACCTCAGCTGGTCAGTGCCAGTGTGGGAGATGGTCTGGGCACCAAGTTCCTCAGCTTGGAGCCCATCGATCCACGGTGAGCGGGGAGGTCTGAACTGACCTCACGTCGGCGCAGCAGCTGCCTGTCGTCTCTGTGGGCTCCTGTCAGGGCGTTCCGGATGAGGGCGGCAGCTCCTCTACCCCTCTGCCAGTGACCGTTGCCAGTGAGACTGCGACAACTGGAGAGATGCCAGCTGTGGAACTGGCAGCTCCCTCCCAGGCAGGGCCGGCACAGACTCCACAGGCCAGAGGACAACCGCCAAGGTCATCGAGGCCAACAGGACAGCAGAGTCAGCAGGCTGGCTCAGGTGCCACTCCCAGCGAGGGGGCAGCACCAAGAGATAGCAGCCGAAAATGTAAACAATAAGGCACCTCAGGTACACCACGGGTTTATCACTGGTGCTTTTGTGTTGGCCCGCAATGAGGTCTTTATGAGTTGGTGTGATGTTTAACACCTTTGTCATTTTGTTTTCTTTAAGTTCCTTTTGTTATACCATTAAATTCAGACATATCACCAAGGTTGAGGTCGCCTCTTTTGTTCTGCAGGTGGATGGTTACCAATAATGTTATGAGTGATTTGTGGGACATTCAGCTTTATTAACAAGGCCCCTAGTTAATGTTCCCACCCAGGCAGATTTTGCAGTTAGGTATAGAATATGGAGCCTGCAGTCCAGGCTTTTCTTGCAGGTCCATATGTGCTGTTCTAGCTGAAGGTTCATTGGATTAAAGCCTCCCGGGTGTCCCTGCCTCCCTGGAGTATGCCCGGGTCAGCGTCTACCCCCTCAGCATTTCCCTGTGCATCCTCATCCTCGGACTCACTGCTGGTCTCATCGTGTGCAGCCGCAGCCACTGCGTCTACATCCTCGTCGTCCACTGCGTCCCCCTTTCCAGCGCCAGATTGTGCAGGGCGCAGCATGCAACCACTATCAGCGACACATGATCTGGGGGTTATTGGAGTGCGCCCCTGCATGGTCCAGGCATCAGAAGCGCATCTTGAGAAGACCGATGGTTCTCTCCACCACAGCCCTTGTGGTGCCCTGGCTCCTATTGTACCGCTGCTCAGCTTCTGTTCTTGGATGGCGGAGAGGTGTCATGAGCCACCTTCGGAGGGGATAGCCCTTGTCACCCAGCAGCCAACCATCCAGCCGGGCTGGAGCACTGAAGAGCCCTGGAACCTGGGAGTGTCTGAGGATCTAGGCGTCATGGGAGTTGCCTGGGTACCTTGCACAGATTTGTAGAATCAGCATCCTTTGATCACACGCTATCTGCACGTTCATGGAGTGGAAGCCCATCTTGTTGACGAAGGCACCGGGCTCACCTGCTGGCGCCTTGATGGCCACATGTGTGTAGTCTATTGCACCCTGGACGTGGGGGAAGCCAGCAATGGTCACAAAGCCTCTGGCTCGCGGTGTCTGGCTTGCCTGGCCTCAACAGAAGTGGATGAAGGTCAATGCACGGCTGAACAAAGCGTCTGTAACTTGACACAAGTGTGGACAGCTGATTGGGAGACACCGCAAAGATCACCCACCGAGCCCTGGAAGGAGCCAGAGGTATAGAAGTTGAGGGCAGCTGTGACCTTTAGAGCCACTGGCATGGGGTGTCCATCCACACAGTTAGCGGAGATCTGAGGCCCAATCATCTGACAGATATAGTTGACTGTCTCCCTTGAGAGACGGAGCCTCCTTTGGCACTACACCTCAGACATACTGAGGTAGCTGCTTCTCCGCCTGTATACCCTGGCAGCAGGATAGTGGCATCTTCTGCAGCCCCTTCCGCCTTGGACTACCTCTTGGTCCTGTGTCCCTTGTGCCTGCGTCTCTCCTCCCAAAGGTGGCTCCCCTGGAGGTTGAATGTGCACTCCTGGCCTCCTCCCCCTTCTAGCCCTCCCTTCCTCCTCAGAGGAGGTGCCTCCAGTGGAGAGTTCAGCTCCCATTCCCTGTTAAGAGAAGGCTTCCTGAAATCTGCAGGCTCCAAAACGATTCTTCACTGCAGAGTGCTGACCTGAAGGTCGTGAGTCCAGTCCAAGCAGCTGGTATGCATTTTGAAGTATTGCAGGTCACACAGCCAAGTATCAGTTACTTTCCAAATTAAATATTTGACAGAGCACACTCGCAACACCATTGAGCCCTCTTATCCCGTCTGTGGATGAGGTTTATACAAATGTCCCCTACCCGCCTGCCCGATTGGGCCCTTGCGATGACCCGAAGATCGCAAGGGCCCCGAGAAATCAACGTCGATTGGTGCCTCAAGGGCCTTCAGTGGCCCGTTATTTAATGGCGGGCGCGCACTGGAGATCATTGCGTGCCTGCCTACCAAAATATTGCGATGGCCCCGTCCCCGCATGCCAACGGGAAAATTTTGTCCCTACTTTCTGAAACCCTGCCCCCCCACTCCCACTACTGATTGCCCAATCCATCCATATTTGAAGTGCACCACCTCCCCATGCCACTCATTACCTGATTGGATGATTCTTGACTGTTACTCAAATTGGCTTTTTTCTGCATGTCTCATATTTTTATAAATAATAACGAATAATGTTCAAAATTTTTAAATATATTCAATTTTTTAAAGCTCCTGGAATGCTTTCTACCCTTGGACAGTTTCCTATCCGTTCCCAAGGTCCTGCAGGGTAGTGTGGAACTCTGTCAAATGTGTTTTGGAAGACTAGATATATAGTGCTAGAATTTCATCTTGTGTTGTTAGTGCAAAACGGATGGTACTGCATGGGCTGCCATCGCTGGAGCTGGATGTTGGGTGGGACGCATAGCAGGTGGTCAATGTGAAACTATCAAGACAGATTTCTATCCCATAGGGTCCCAGCACTATCCACAATCCAGCTGGGCTCTCAGTTTCCCCAAAATGTCAAAAAGGTCATTTTATGCAGTTTCCCAGATCTTGACAGCTATGTTTACAGGAAAATCGATGGGCGAAATTATAACTTCTTTCGAGTACAATCACAGTTCTTGGTTTTCCGGGAGTGGGACATGAACCCACAATCCTCTGATTCAAAGGCGAGGGTGCTATGAACTGAGCCACAGCTGACATTATAAACCTTATAAGCTTATAAAGTAGTGCATACTTACAACTTTAAATGAAGAACACCAGAGCTAACCTAGCCCTTTGCTACCCACATCTTAAATTAAGAACCATCCCGGTTTAAAAAAAAGAAGTTACTCAGGAGGCAAATTGCCATAATCCAGTCCAATATCTCGTGAATACATTTCTTTCCTGATTATTGGAGTTACGGATTTACTGTTATTTTGATTATTTGGGTTATGTTCACTCGATGCAAATTGTGCTCAGAGCTTTTTGAGCTTTCATGTTACATAATCCTTCCACAAAAAGAGGGAGAAAAAGAGAGGCAGAGACACAGGGACAAGCCCAATCCCTAAGTCATTACGTTACCTTTTAAATAATTTATCACAGGCCTAGTTCGCATTTCTAGCTCCATAACCCTTTGGGATTGTAAATATTTAAGCAGTAGTGATATTCTAATCCTCACCAATAATCTGCTACAGGATTTCTACAATTTCAAAACCCATTGGCAGCAGACACATCAGTTACAAATTCCAGGCTTGAAATTATTTAACAACACACTTGGGCATAAAAAGTCATTAACAAAATCACCTCCTTACTAACTGTAAATAATTCTAATGCAAAGTGATTGTCAGTTGTCCAACAGATGCCAGTGTAAATCTCAAGGTGTATGCCCAGAAGTGATTGCCAGTGAACACAATCGTGTACATCTAGACAAGCCTAAGTTCCTTTGAGTTCTAAAGCGAGCTTTGCTATAATTCAGGTTTTTGGCTGCCTCTCAAATCCCACTTTATAATAAATGTTGATTTGTAGAGACATATAGGAGAGGATGGAAGCCCAGATAGGGCAAAGTTCCTTGCAGCCTGTTTACACTTTGACCTTCTAAAAGTATAAAATGGAAAGCAGAACTGGTTGTATTACTCACAGGCTGGAATTCCCCATGGGATGGCTATGTGGAAATGTTGCCAGTTAATATCCATCCTTCATGACAATGGCCATTCAATTTTCCTGAGTAGTAATTTGTGAAGTTGTTTCATTTTTCAATGTAAATGTGGCTTTTGGGAGTCAAGTGTGCTTCCACAACCAAGGGCAATACTCCCAGCTCATATTCAGAGATTTCCTTTAAATAGTTTGCGTTATCCTTTCTTTCCTGAGCAGGCACAAGTGCAGATCTGGGGCTAAAGGGTTACAGAAAGTTAACTGGTTACATAAACTGGATTTGTATTCCATTGAATATAGAAGATTAGGGGGTGATATAATTAAGATTTTCAAGATGATTAAAGGAGCTGATAGGATGGATAAAGAAAAACTATATCCTCTGGTGGGGGAGCACAGAACGTTAGGACATAACCTTAAAATTAGAGCTAGGCAATTCGAGGGTGTTGTCAGGAAGCTGTTCTTCACACAAAGGAAACCAGACATCTGGAACCCTCTCCCCTCAAACCTGCTGATGCCAGGTTAATTGGAAATTATAAAACTGAGGTGATAGATTTTTGTTAGGCAAGGGTATTAAGGATTACGAATAAAGACAGGAAGATGGAGTTAAGATACAGCTCTATATTGTCCAATTGAATGCCAGAATATGTCCAATAGATGAATGGCCTACATCTGTTCCTATGTCCCACAAATGTAAACACACAAAAAAAGTTTGGCAGTGATGGGCCTGTTTTCATACTTCCTATTACATGTTCTCCGTCATGCAGTGAATTTGTAAGAGATGAGCAACCCAGGAGTGAATGCCCAGGTGCTTGAGTACACTGTGCCATGGAGCAGAAAGACAGTGATTCAAACACTTATTTCCCTACAGAAAGCTCCTAACCTCAGCCATATTCTCAAGTGTGGGTGTCAGCCCTCCAGGAATGTTGTGGAGTCAGCAGGAATTAAAGATTAATCTCCTAGGCATGAGCAATTCAGGAGAAAAATCCCAAGGGCACCAACAAAATGGTGCACTTTTAAAAAATTTTCTTTGAACACTTTCTTTTATTGGTTTTGAAAAATATTGCAGATGGGGAGAAAAGACTGTTTGATTGGACGGGCCAGTGGAAACAGGAGGAACTGTGATGAAATTTTCTGGAATGCTTCCAGCCAGAGCTAGCAACAGTATTCTCCAGATAAGTCAGCATGCAGAGAACAGGCACCTTTATCCAGGAGGGAGGGGAATAACTGGTTGAACAGTCAGTCACCTTGGGCTATTCTTTCACACCATCTTATGGTCAATGACTGAGGCCTGGTGCTGCCGTTGTGAGGAACCCCAACAAGGAAAGAAAGATAAAATGCTGCAATTAACTCGAACATCTCCGGTGCCAATTAAACTAAAGTGTTCATTTATGACACAATGAGCAACTATGTCATATCCCTATTAATATGTAAAGAATGAAGGAAGGATGTTGCACTTATACAACCTGTTCTTTCACAAAATAGCGCCGTGGGATCTTTTACGTCCACCTAAGAGGGCAGGTGGAGTTTTGTTTTAACTATGTTTGCAGCAAGTATTTGATTATAAAAATGACCCAACTGTAAACATTAAAGGAAAAAAACTGCATATTCTCAATTATTTTCAAGAGTTAAGGACATCAATTCTAATTAATATTCAACAAACATTTGCCATTCCCTTTACCATTAATTATTTTTTCAAATTTTCTTTCTTCAGGGAAGTCCACAATTTTCACTGTTGCACAGGAGACAATTCGGATATAAGGGAAAGGATACCCCACCTCACCCACCTCTGAAGAGCATCAGTCCTTTTCTGCATGAAACCTCTCCCTACTGTATTTGCTTAACGAAAAGATCCTTGGCACCAAACAATGAGAAGTGCAGCTGAAACTCTGATGCTTTGTGATTGGAGAGCTGACAAAACCCATAAATCTTTCATTCTAATCCCTTGTCCTTTTACCCTTTAAAAATGTACAATATTTATCCACTTTCCTTTTAAACACAATCACAGATTAATTTTTCAGTAGCAATGCAGGATTTACCACTCCATCAACTGCTCTACATCCACATACTCCCCCCGCCCCCCCACTTACATCATGCTCTAGCCACATTCCCCTACTTCTCTCCGTTCTACTTCCTTCTGTATCTGTCCTGGAAAAAACTCTCCCCCAATTCACCTACAACTGCACTTTCAAAATCATATCTGGCTACTCTTTGACCCTCCATTTACATTTCTGCAACTACCAATCTGCTCATCCTCACTCTCACTTCCACCTTTAATGTCCTAGTTCCCCACTAAACTGTTGCTGTGCCTGGTTCCTCCTGGTACAGCCTTCAGCTCTAATCCCTTCAGTCCAAGGGATGTAGACTCAAAAGGACATGGATTTAGCCATTCACCACCAGATCTGGCTGGACCACATTAAGCACTATCATGTTCTGCTTTCCAAGACAAAACCTGAAATTATTCCAGGATCAACCTGGGATGTAAAGATAACACCTGCTTTCTTTTCTCTTAAGAAGGACAATCTTCTGAAAGCCCTCCCTCTCCCCTCCTCCCGCACCTCCAACAAGTGTGAGGAGCTTATGGACTTCTTTGCCACGATTCTGGGACCATCTGATCAACTGCCTCTGCCACTTCCCTACTTTCTCCTAGCCCACCAAAGTAAACTTCCTGTAAGGTTCCCCCCACCCTAGCACTGAATTCGCATCTTTCTCTAATTTCTCTCCTATTTGCCCCCAGGCCCTCTCCAAGCTCATCCTGTCCATGAACTATCCGAAAACAACTTATGGAACCACCCACGAAAACAGCGGCTGATGGCCAATATCTCAGCTTCCATTACAGTACAAGCAGAAGCCACCCAACTCTGCGTGCTGCAGTGGAAGCTCAAACTGAAGACATGCAAGTTCAGTTTACTGCCATGAAGGCTCAGATTACAGCCATGTAGTCACAGATACAGTGTTTGAAGGGCTTACACAGCAGTCCAGTAATCTGTTGTCCAGCACGTTACTAACATTGTGGAGAGTGGCAGGCATGTTAGTTGCATATTAATAGTATTTAATTGTAGGCAGATGCTGGACATTAACTGGGGATTCACTTGTGCCTGTATAAACAAATAGTCCTAAACTGTGTTTGTTGGGTTAGGAGGTGCACGCTTGTAATCTGTAACTGTGTAATTAAATAATTATAAAAGTGTGTAAAGATTGGCTCCAGTTCTATACTTCACCAACTGGGTTTCTGGATTAGAACACGTGGTTCCATGAAGTTTGACCATGCTATCCTCTCTTATGATGGCTTCACTTATCCTCCCACCATTGCCACTTTGCCAGTGCCCTTGCTGTTGCCTGTCAGCCAGCTAACCCAGACTGTTGCCACTCATGCTGAGATGGTACAGTCAAAGCTGGGTCTTCTAGGGCCAGAGCTGCTTGAGGACATCCTGCAAGGCCACCTGCAGTGTCCCCCAATGAAAGTCTGTAACATTCTGCCAGCATACCGCAACCTCCGGGGTTAACTCTGCAGCAGGGAACTGGGACAAAGGCAAAATACTGTAGATACTGCAAAATTGAGAGAAAAACAGAAAATTGTGGAAATACTCAGCAAGTCAGGCAGCATTTCTGGAAAGAGAACAGATCAATTACCTCTCATCAGATAGGAAATTGGCGTTGTGTTCACTGAGAATGTAGTCTGATGAGTCGATCATGGTCAACCCACAAGAAAGGAAATGTACTGGTCACCTCCTCCCTTCCTTCTCCTCCTCAGCGTACCTGGTGGTAAGAGCTGTGCCTTCATGATTGCGAGATTGTGCAAGATACAGCAGACGTGTGACATGCGCTCTGGCGATTAATGTAGGGCTTCTCCAGAGTGGTCTAGGCAGCAGAAATGTTGATCTGCTTGATCACATTTTATCTGGCAGTCTGACTCTCATTATATACAGGCTGCCCAATGTGCATGGGTAGTGCACTGGACTCATGGGCCATGCAGTCAGTGGATAGCCCTTGTCACCTATTTGACACATTCTGGATTGTTATGATGGCTCAAAATGCAGATTTGCAGCCAAGAATGCATAAAGAGGCTTGGCTGAGATCCATTAGTCTATGGAAACAGCTGTGCTTAAGAGAAAACATTGCTTGATTCACAGCTCTTTCTCTGTGATCTATTCTGTCAATTGCACAATGTTTATTTACACAAGATAAAGCAGTGTCAAGTGCTTGCAGTTTCTGCTATTGAGACTTTAAAGGTCTGGATGTTTGACACTTTTATAGAGCTGTAGTAAAAACAGTTTTTTTAAGGAAGTAGAAAGTTGTGCATGAATGACTTTTTTTAAAGCTTTTCCACACATACTATTGTCACTAGAGGGTTCATTGGTTCTATATACTGGGCAAATGGGCATAGAAGTGCCATAGCTTGGCATGGAGGGTATGAGGGGCATAGGTTGTCATGGAGGGTATAAGTGAGGGGCCATGGAGGCTGGGTGGGGAGGGTGTGAGGTGGCATGAATTGGCAGGATGGAGCAGGGTGGTGTGTCATTGGGGGAGTGGCGAGGGAGTGTGAGGAGTGAGGGCTAGAGGGCTGTTTGTGTTTTATTGATTTTAAACAGCCCACCTCGGCACCCAGCGGCTCCTGTGGCTGCCTCTAAACTCTTTCCAGGGGTGGTGGGCCCGACTCCAATTATCACTTGCTCCCTGGAATAAAAATCCCACTTTCTCCCAATGCAGGTGCGCCGAGTTGGAAAATTTGCCAACTCCCGCTACCCTTCTCTATGATGAAAGCCCTGCCCATCAGGACTGTTGCAAGGCTACCCAGCATTGACTTGTATGATGCACTGCAGGTGGTTGCACAACACCTGAAACTAAGAGAATGCAATCCCTTCCAGTTGCGGTACATGTCAGGCATGCAGTATCTGCAAACTGACATGCCTGCCATCAACGGCATCCTGCACTATGGGGAAGCCTACAATCATGCAAAGCCCCATGCTCGCTCCGCCTGGATCTCTCTGCCAAGAAATATATTCGGCTGTCTTTTAATACAAAGCCTCAGTGACCTCCCTTATGCAACAGTGGTCAGTAAACTGGGACATGTATAAACATCACCTGTTCCAGCCCGAAAGGGACCAGACACATAAAAGTTCATGACTATGATCATCTTCATGGCTACTGACAATGTTGTCCTCATTCTACTCTGCAGGTGCAATTCTGGTTGCAGCAGGTGGTGGATTGCAGTGAGCATCTCATTAGTAAAGCAGAGATATTTGACACATTGCTCCCTGCTGAGACTGAAGTAGAAGAATTATCCTCTGGAGACCCCGGGTGAATGTGGTCTTCAGCTAGGAACCCATTTCCCCCTCTTCCTCCTTTGTGCAGCTTTCACTCTCCTGAAATAAAAACAAAAAATGCTGGAAAAACTCAGCAGGTCTGGCAGCATCTGTGGAGAGCGAAACAGAGTTTCCATATGGACTCAAAACATTAACTCTCTCTCCACAGAGGCTACCAGACCTGCTGAGTTTTTCCAGCATTTTCTATTTTTATTTCAGATTTCCAGCATCTGCAGTATTTTGCTTTTGCCTTCTCCTGTGTCACTTCTGTTCATTCTGTCTGTCACATGTCAAGAGAAATTGAAACAACTGTACTCATGTCTGGGAGCTAGTGTTTTGTCGAGAATCCTTGAAGTCAGGACCAAGACCTTCAGCACCTTCAGGAAGTCTACTCCCTGTAGACATCAACAACTTTAAATAACAGTACAAAGCTCCAAACACTTCTACAAACTCAGCACAGTCAACAGAAATCAATCAGAAACTAAACTGGTAAGTAGTTCATGATCCCCATAATTAGCACTGGTGTGGGATCCTTCCTGCTGCTGAGCACATGTTCAGCTGTATGACGTTAACAAAGAGTTCGAGAATTGAGCTCCAAAATGGCAACACTGGTGTCAATCACCTACCCTGCATACCTGCGTCCTGGCTAATGCCCTACTCAAGATGGTCTCCAGTGTGGGCTGCACCAGTGGTGTGCATACAAGGTGCGGACGTCATTTCAGAACAAGAACAGCACCTGTCGTATCAAAAAACTGTTGCGCAACCAAATTTTGTGGCATTAAATTCTAACTGTCTCTGCAATTTTATTGAAGATTTCTCTATTTCCGCTCTCTCCGTAGTGGTTCCCTGCTAAAATTCTTCACCAATAATAAGACTGCGTTACACCAAACCCAGTTCCATGCATCTGGTGAGTCAATGTTCCTAGCCATTTTTAATTTGTTGAAGTGGTACATTAGGCTGGATGGGCTAACAGGCATACGGTCCAACAGACTGAGGAATCCCAGCCTGTCTGTCTGTTATTTAAGAGAACTCAGAGGAAATTATTTGTCCTGTTTGGGGATAAAGTGTGAAACTTGTGTCTGAGGAAAATACAGCATTTGCTAAGTTTGAGGAAAATAAGCTGAATCGTTTGTGCCATTTCTACAGACAGGTGGTTCTAATTATTTCTATCTTCCTCTAGTTAAGATTCCCGTGTCAGAGGAAGAATAATTAATGAACTTTGAAGGAAGCAAGAACAATAATGAACTTTGGTTAAGTTATTGAGTGATGTTACCATTACGTAGAACTTTCTAACAAATGGCAATTGTAAGAGACTTACATATGTCATTAAAATTGACAATGCAATTACATTAGGAAATGTTACAATTAAATATTTGTTTTATCTTGAATTTTGCAAATGTCAGAATTCTTAGAAACAGATTTTCAATTGTCCAAAAGTTTGGTTTCGGCAGTGTAGTTAAATGAGTCTATTGTTATCAGTCTCCGTCTATCTCTCTTTCATTTCTGTCTATCTTTCTCTCACACACATACACTGTCCTTTTGGCATCTGTAACAATTTATTTGAAGTGTGCATTATAATCAGGTATATCATTAGCTGACTTAGGCCATTTGCAATTTCATTTTACCTTAATGATAAAGTTAATGGAGCATTAAGGGAGAACCAGTGAGAATGATGAAAATCAAGTATTCATGTACTTCACAAGGACTATAATTACATCCAAGTCTAGGGTGGCGACAGAAATAGAGATGATGATGAAGAGCCCTAGAAAAACTTGCTTAAAAGATAATGGTACTCACAAGTCTCAATGTGTCCTTGCAGCTGAAGAATTTGTGGAACAGGCATTGTTAGAACAACTGCATCAAACATTTCTGAAGGGGTCGATACGCTGCAGACTTCCAACTTTCCTTCTTTCAGGTTGATGTGGGTAACATGGTGATTATAAAATACGTCTGTTCTCATGTGTTTGTGAAAGTAATTAGAAACAAACAGTGAAAGGAAGATGAGGTGTCGAAAAAATAAGAAAGCATAGCAAAATGAAACTACACATCATACTTTTCATTTATGCTTTCAAAAAACATTGATAATTTTTGAAAATAAGACTTTTCTAAAATGATTGAAACTAAATGCAAAACAGAGGTTCTCCACCACACGCCCACCTCACCTCCACACTCCCTGACCTTCTCCTATGTTTCTCTCCTGAAGGTAGTGACACAGAATCATAGAATCATGGGATGGTTATAGCCATCTGGCCCATCATGTGTGTGCTGACCCTCTGTAGGAGCAATCACCTCATGTCACTCCCCCGCCTTCTCCCCGTAGCCCTGCACATTTTTCCATTTCAGGTAATGATCCAATTTACAAAACTGGATATTGTTCTATGAGTGCCAGGTGGCTTCTGATATTTTCCCATTTGGGTATACTTCATGATCCAGCATGTTAAGGTTAGAATGCTATTCACTCATGAATAGGTCCTATGTGCATTTGATATCCCCCATGGGCACTAGCAGTGGGCGGTCAATAATGACCATGGATGATATTTAATGCACTCCCCATGGAAAGTTTGGTGGTGGGGGGCATTTAATCAGGTGGGAATATGGCAGGTGGAGACCCCATCACCTTCCTGCCCCACCACTATTAAATCTGTAGCAGGAAGACCCATGGATAGCCCAATTAAGAGCCTCATCCCACCGCCACTGGTATTAACCCCAAAGCTGGCATGTGATCACTATGTGGGAAGCACAACAAGTCAATTTGTGTGGGGTTGCTTTCAGGCTTTCATGGGCTGTTCCTCGTTCAAAGGCACTCTGTGCCCGATCAAGGGACCTGGCATTGTGGTGGGTGGGGCGGGGGGGCTGCGGTTGTGAAGCTGACAGCCACCCCTTTCCCTTGCTGCGGACCCCCTTCCACCCGGCCTTGCGAATCCTCTCCCGCTATCACATACATGTAGCCTGGGATCCAGCAACAATCTTAAGACTTGGGTGTGTGCATTACCGGCAGCAGCTTCCACCTCCCCAGTGGCACTGCTGTTCAATAGAGCTGTCAGCCTCTGATTGGCCAACAGTTCTTGGTGGGCGAGACTTCCACGTCCGGGGTCCTTGTTCTGGGGAAGGCCTGACATGTGCCTGAGTGGCATTTGATGTGGCGGGCCTTCCCTAAAAGAGGAGACATGGGGCTCCCCAGCTGGTGGCAAGATCCCCGTCGCCTCCATTAAATACCACTCCAGGAGTGAGAAGCTTCCTTTTCTTCCCCAAATGACTACTGAGCCCAATGTATTAACCACAATACCGAAGCAAGCTAACCTAACTGGACCTGATTCTTCCTGGTCTGTGCGTTTCAATACATCTTGCAATTATTTGCCATCAAGTCACTTGCATGACAGATGACTTGTCCTACAATTTGGTTCTCTACACTGGGAAAACCAAACGCAAATTGGGTGACCACTTTTGTAAAACATCTTTGTTCAGTCCACAGACCCCAAGCTTCCAGTCGTCTGTCATTTTGATTCTCCAACACACTCCCATTCTGACCTCTTTGTCCTTGGCTTCCTAAAACTGTTACAATGAAGCACAACTTAAGGTGCAGGAACCTCACCTCATCATTCAATTAAGTACTTTACAGCTGTCTGAACTTAACATTGAAGTCAACAATTTCAGATCATAATCTTTGCCTTCATTTTTTTTTTGGATGACAGTTGTTGGTGATTCTGCTCTTGCCATTTACACCTCCTCCAGACCTATCTTTTGTTACTTTATTTATCCCATTACCATCTTCTTTTGCCTTGCACCATCTTTCTTTTCATCATTTTATCTCTCCTTCTTTGCACCCTATCACAGGCCTCCCCTTATGTTCTTCCCTTGTGCACTTTCCCAGCATCTGTACTTGCTTAAAACCCGTTACATCTTTAACATTTTCCAGTTCTGATTAAAGGTTATAAACCTGAAAGTTAACTCTGTTCCTTTTGACACAGATGCTGTCAGAGCTGCTGGGTATTTCCTGCATTTTTTGTTTTTTATAACAGTAATCCATGTATTTGTCTGACCAGAGTATTATAGAATTTAAGCTCACGTTTCTCTGACCTGTACTCTACTCATTTTACTATATTGTTCAGCATTCATTGGCTTGTCAGCTGCTATCTATAATAATTGAGCATGTTGAACATAAAGTCTACAAACACTCCTATATCACTTTCAACTTCATCCGTAGCTATGACAGCACCACCTTTTTCCCTTTCTACTTGCAATATTTTACATTTATTTGCATTAAAGTTACTTTTCTGCCCTGTAATTTGGCAACACATTCAAGGTTTACAGAGCTAAATTACTCAAATACTTTCTTGTTAGAATTTGCTTCCTCCCCACTTCTTCATTCAAAACATAACATCAAGATGATCTGTCATATGAAATTCAGTTGACCCTATACACTGGCTTTTTATAGTTACTGGCTGCCTGACTATGTAAGCTTTGACCTGCTTTCTCATTGTCCCATCCCTTATGCTTGCACTATAACCTAGAGCCAATACTTGAATCCATATTCTTTTCATGGGACTTCCACTATTTGTACTGCTCTATGATCCAGGACCAACACAAAGCAACCAACTATTTTCAAATTTCTCTTTCCAGCGCAACAGATTTTCCACTACCTCACTGCTCTGTCTTCACGGCAAATTCAAAAGTAAAATAAAGACACTTTAAAAATTAAAAAATGCTCTTCATACAGGCACATATTTTGCTTTTAAACTAGTAATGAAGTGTGCTCAGTTTGGGTGGGACAATATCACCATTTAATGCATTAATAGCTGACTTCTTAATTTAGCAAATATTCTGTTACTATCTGAAAAGTATTCCAACCCCATTCACTAATCGTTGTGCGATATTGAAAGAACAGGGTCATCTGAAATCCTCTTGGATGCAATAAGGACAGAAATTGTACCTTTTTTCTTTATTTTTTCATGGGATGTGGGCGTCACTGGCAAGGCCAGCATTTGTTGCCCATCGCTAATTGCCTTTGAACTGAGTGGCTTGCTAGGCCATTTCAGAGGGCAGTTAAGAGTCAACCACATTGCTGTGGGTCTGGAGTCACATGTAGGCCAGACCTGGTAAGGATGGCAGATTTCCTGCCTTAAAGGATATTAATGATCCAGATGGGCATTGGTAACCAAAAGCAAAAGATTGTCCTGATCTATTGGAAGGCATCCAAAATCAGATAAGTTGACGCCTAGCCACCCAGTGATCTTAGCAAATTAAGAAAGAAATGAATTAACAAAATGGATATGAAAACTGATTTCACAATCCAGTACCTGAGTCTGCGAGATAATGTTTGACAATGGAAGAAGTCCCTTGTGGTGCTACATAGTTACAGATTCCTTTTTCTTTTTGTACCATCCCCTCCACAGGACTAAGCAATGGTTTTAAAATGCCATGTGATAGCAGTTCTTCATAGAAGCTACAAAGAAGCACAGTGTCAACTAGTTAAATACCGGACATGCATATTTGTACAGTTTCCATTTTAGCAAATTGATTTATTTGGCTTGCATGAATACTGAAGTGCAACCAGAGATCACCCTGAGCTAACCTATAAACTTCATATCGCACCCATTGCCAATATGCTTATTCCATCAGTGCAGTATAACTCGCTTCTACCCCTAACTCACCCCCAGCACTTCTGGAACCCTTATCCTTGTTTCTGTCACCTCTACTCCTCATGTCTCCCATATTCTTCTTGCTGGCCTTTGTTCTCCATAAACTCCAACTCTTCTTTCCATATCTTCATCCAATTACCCTTTTCCTTCTCCCCCACCCTTAATCATTCTTGCTGATCATTGGTTCTCTGTGCCCCAACTCACTAAATTTAAAACCTTCGCCCTCATTTTCAAACCCTCCTGTAGTCTCATTCCACTTTATATCTCCACTCTCTTCCCACCTTTTTAATTCCCCAATTCTAACCTTCTTTGCATTTCCCCTTCCTCTGTTGGATCAGCCTCAGCCCACGCTCACAAAGATCCCTCTACCTTTCAAAACCTTCTTACAACTCAGAAGTGCAAACTTCTAGGCTAAACTCTAGTGTCTAGGTTTCTGACCAAACTTTTGGTCCCTGCTCCTAACTCTTAAACAATGGCTCAGTATGTGTTCCTTTTGTTAATTTCTCTCTGGGTGATAGATTTTGTTAAGTAAGTAATTAGCCATAAAGGTGCTATATAAATGCAGGTTGCTACTCTAACAAGAATGCCAGCTGTTCACAAATCACCTGCTGACGTGCATGTGGAATAGAAAGGAGGACATTTTGAAATTATAAAACTTTTCTCTGCTTTCAGTATCTCCTTGAAAGAATCCTTCAGATGAAACGCTTTTATTACCATGAACTCTTTTTATAGACTTTTGTTCTTAATTTAACAGTAGCAGAACATGTATGCTGATCGCAAGACAAAACCAAACTAGGAATTTTATTCAGTTTGTCAGCCATGCTTGGAACTGCAGCTTCTTGAAACATGGCTTATCTTAATATACTTCCAGGTGCTGTGACATAACTGAATCTAATCAGTCCTACAAATAAAGCAAATGGCAATGATGTTGATTTCCAATATGAGGGAACTGGTGTAAGGAATGACCTGATGGGCTAGAGTTTGCAGGCCCATAAACATTCATCTTAGGGGGCATGTTATAGAGGTCTGTAAAATACTAATTGGGATAGAGAGAGTAAACCTGGAACAGTGTTTTCAGATACGTCAGGCAGCAGCCCAACACAGTGGGGGTTCAAGGCTCGCGAAGGTCAGAGGGCAAATTTTGAACAGCTGACAGCATATAGACGTGCAGCAGCTGCCATAGGTTGCAACTTGGACACAGGGTCCATTCAAGAAACAGCTGGATACTACAATGGGAAGAGTAAGGTTGAAATTCTGGAAGATCAGATGGGCTGAATGGTCTTTTTCACCTAAACTTATCTTGGGTGACACAGTATTGTGAATACCATCCAATGTCAAACATAACCTTGCAACCTAAAAGTCAAGAATTAACAAACAGAGATAAAAATGCAAAAATGGTAGATTGAAAGAGACTTTATGTTAAACATTATTCTCTGATGCTGCACTACAATGTATACAAAACTGTAAGAGGAAGAAACCTGTTCAAATGCATAATTTACCTTTGAATGAAACTTCAAGTCAACCTCTAATGACTAACATAAAAAATTCAAAGGCTCATATTAAAACCTTGTCAAGCAAACTCTCAGTACTGCTCAGTTAACTCTTAGCTTAGTGGTAATACTGGGAGTTTAAATATCTAATGAAGGCCATGTAAAAAAGAGTGAGAGGGAAGGAAAAGGTTCTTTTTTTGCTTTCCTGAACCACTCATCTAAAAGCAACCCACTTGGAGGCTTGATTAGATTGAAAAATTATGTGGCATAAGCCAACAACTATTTTTTTAATATAAAAGCAAAATACTGCGGATGCTGGAAATCTGAAACAAAAATAAAAATAGCTGGAAAAACTCAGCAGGTCTGACAGCATCTGCAGAGAGGAATACAGTTAACGTTTCGAGTCCGTATGATTCTTCATCAGAACTGAGGAAATATAGAAATGTGGTGAAATATAAGCTGGTTGAGGGGGGTGGGACAGATAGAGCTGGACAGAGGGCCAGTGATAGGTGGAGGCAAAGAAGAGATTGCCAAAGATGTCATAGACAAAAGGACAAAGGGGTGTTGATGGTGGTGATATTAGCTAAGAAAGACAACCTCCCTCTATTTTATTCGTTCCCATGTCTGTCCCTGGTCTACCCAGGCCAATATGGCAGCAGATAACTTGTTTTCAGGTCCCTGATCCAGAGCTCCGCACAGTGGTGCACACAGAGGTGGGGAATACTGAAGGACAGAACTGTATCCACCATTCCTCTTGGGGCTACAATACACTTCTCCACTGTACCAGGGCAATAAATGTCACATTCCTCCCTACTACCAATAAGTCATTCTAGGAACATGGGAACAGCCTGTTCTGTCATTCAATTTGATCATGGCTGTACCTCAATTCCATTCGCACGCTTTTGCTCATTATCCATTGATCCCTTACCTAACAAATATATATATATATATATATATATCAGTCTCAGTCTTAAAAATTCCAGTTGATCCAGAGCACCTACAACCTTCTGGAGGAGAGAATCTCCTCTACTTTATGTGTGAAAAAGTGCTTCCTGATGTCACTCCCAAATGACCAAGCTCTAATTTTAAGATTATGATGATGTGACAGTTTTACATTGATTCTGCTCCTTTTTTCAACTCACAGTACATTTGTGCTTTCCAAAGGGTGGAGTCCTTTACATGAGAAAATGCTTACAAACTAATTTTAAAAATGATTGGTAAATATGTGATAGGAATCATGAGGGAGTACACTTGTGTGTGTAAGTACTGCAATGAGAATGACTCACTCCTCTTCTCTCTCTGAAAAAAATTTGCCTTTTGTTTATGCAAACTGTGCAAATTTTAAAAAGTGTACTAAACCATAAAAGACTGCTGTAATTTGTCAGATTGTGGGTGCTTTTAGACATTACCCTGGAGAAAAATCAGTCCAATTCAATAAAGGCAGCTGCTTAAATTTAGCAATGAATAATAAGTAACATTCTGAATAGTGAAATGCAATAGTTATAGATTGAAATTGTAACTTATTTATCTCCTGTGATACTGAATCACCCACAATAAGGACCTTTTTCAAATACCTCTGATGCTTTTCTGCGTAATATGGAGTTACAGTAATGTACTGTGCTCCCAGGTCAGCCATGCAGTTTGAGTCATGGGGACTTCTGCTGGTGCTCATTCTTCCTCCTTAAAGCAAAACATTTGGTGTTTAGCACCCTTATTCCCTCTGATTTTACAGAATTCTATATTCTTATAACAGTCACATCCTGAGCTTTAGAAAATACAAATTCAGGCACTCAAGAGATCATCGGGTTCTGGTACTATCAACACACAATTTGGAGAGTATTTCTTTCATGGTAACATTGATAATACTAATCAGATCTGCAGTCTTAACTTATTAGAATGATGGAGTTTGTAATACAATACACAGTTGCCGCAAAGAGGGAAATATCCTATCGACCACTTTGACTCAGGCAGCAATGAATGAGGCTACATTTTGCTGACATGGCCAGAAATGATGTTATACAAACTTTAAGTGACTCTAGATCCAATATTATGGGCGAAATTTTACGGCAGCGGGATTTTACGTTCCCACCGAAGCCAATGAAGTTTAGAATGTCTCGCTGCATTTTACAGCCCCATCCCCGCCGAAACCGGGCCATAAAATTCTGCCCTATGTGCCTTCTAATAGGGAGGGATTGAAGTCACACATTCTTTAGGTAGACTGTGCACCACACGGAGATAGGAACACAGGGCTAGTGTCTTTATTTGCTCAAGGCAGTCTTGTTTTCGCATCTATGATCCAACATCCTGCCCACTATTCCTTCAGTTACCACTGTCTTTCGGGTTTACCACAGGAGAGAACACTATGAGAGTAGGAATATCCTGGAATCCTCAATATCAATGGAATCAGTCTAGGTTGGCTGTTGGGGCAGCCTATCCCTATAAGTCTCTTACTCAGTTCATGACTGAGGCTGGGAAACAAAGAGCAAATGTGACAATAGTGGGAAATAGTAAGGATCTGGGAGTTAGCCAAAGGTGACCGGGGAACATGCAGAAGGATCTCTGACGTGAATGTGGAGACGACAGCTGAACAAATGGGTTTTTCACCAAATGTCAATTAGCACTTTAATCATTTTGACAGAAATATGTAAAACATATTTGGAAAACAAAATAAAATCACTTCCAAAAGTTCCACAGTGTCACTAACACAGCATATCATTGACAATGACACCGCATCTATACATTCAGACAATTGTCTGCCCTTGCAAATGGATGTAGAAGATCCCATGCCACTGTTTCAAAAAGCAAAGGAATAATCCCCCTGGTGGGATGGCCAATGTTTATCTCTCAGCCAACAACACGAAAACAGATTATCATCATTTCCTCATTGCTGTATGTGGGAACTTACTGTGTGCAAATTGGCTGCTGCATGTCCTACATTACTACAATGAATACAATGCAATACCACTCCACTGGCTGCAAAGTGGTTGTGAAAGGAGCTATATAGATATAGGCACTATGCAGCTCACCACCACCTTCTCAAGGGCAATTAGGGATGGGCAATAAATGCTGGCCTAGCCAGTGACGCTCACATCCCATGAAGGAATTAAAAAGTATATAAATGCAAGTTCTGACTTTCTTTTTATGTTCAAATACTAGGCTCCATTAATCCATATGTTTGAAGGTTCACACCTGAAGGTTAACTTTGCTTTTCACCTTCAGATGTTGACTCAACTATTCTGCATTTCCACCATTTTCTGTTATTGTTTCATCATTATATTACCTGATGTTTAACAATTAAAAATTACTTTTCCACTGTCTTCCAAAGCAAAGGAATTTCTTTGGCTGTTGGTGGGAGCAGTAAAGGAGGCCTGAGTTACACTTGAGTGGGTGTGAAATAATCCACAATTAATAGGGATCTGTGGGAACGAGAGCTGAATCTTTTGGAAGACATAGAATTGCAAAGATTGCAAAAAAAGGCTCTTATAATAGACAGTGCAGTGTAACCTTAAACTGAATCTCTGCCAGGAATCAATGGGTGTGCAGCCTAGTTAGGTATAACATGTTGCACCATACTCTCTCTCAAGGTAATTTAATTTCTTCAAACTGCCAATATCTGTCTTCCTGTGAAATGTAAGAAATTTTATTTGTAACAAATTCCCAATGAAAAGGTGAATGAAAAATAAGCAGAACAGTATTGAATATTTGCATAAATAAACTATAAGATAGCACTCTATTAGAAATCTGTTCATTTTGAATTGCTGTAAGAGTGGAGATGACAATGGTTCCTTCAATGGAAGTCTGTCATTACAGGCCAGACTTTTAAGGAGTTGGGAGACATTTAAAAATGGTGGGAGGGACCTGATTCCCGGCTTCCTGCCCCCCCCTTCCTGGTGCTGGCAACTTTCATTGGCGCTGGATAAGGGTGTGGGTGGTGGTAATCTGCACTTCAGACCTGGCTGGCTCCACTGCATCCCATACACCCTCCCACTATTTTGGTGGAGTTGGGGCAGCTTCTCGAGGACATGTGTTTCACGGGCCCTCGGAGGAGTCATGAACCATAGCCTGTATTCGGGAATCTTTTGAAAGGTATGCTCTAAAGGCCTTACCCATACCATCCCCATCCCCACCCCCCACTTTTCATCCCATGCTTTTTCCATGGATGCCCTGCATCCTCCATGCCCACTTACCCAGTATGCGCTATAGAACCAATAAACCATATAATAACAATGGCAAGTCTTGAGATGCGGTTCACTTCACTGTTTCTGTTGATACGGTTCACAGATGGGCTCATTATGAATGCTTGAGCTCCAAGACCCACTAATGCACTCAGCTCAGCAGGATCTATTTTCACAGGTAGGAGTGGAGTGTTTGCTTTGATTGATTATGAGATTATAATAAGTTATTCTTTCTTTCAATGTTTCTCTGTATATTTATTTGGACAGGATTAAGAGGTGTGAAGTGAGGTTATTGAAACAAAATTGCTCTGTTTGATTGACACTTTTATAAGTTTGTAAGAGCAACAGTTTTTCAAAGGAGATTTTTGAATGCGTGCTTTTTCAAAACTTTTCATTGTTATTATATGGCTCATTGGTTTGGTAATGCATACTGGGGTGAGTGGGCATGGATGATGCAGAGGGGGTCATGGAAGGGGTATGGGGTGGCATAGGGAGTGGGTGGCATGGGATGAAGGACGAAGGCTAGAGGGCATAACAGCCTTAGAAACAACTGGGATGAATTCCAAGAGAACTGAGGCAGGCCTTCTAACCAGCACCTCCCCCCTCCCCACCCACCCTCACCCTCACCCTCACCAATACTCCCCCAACCCCACGGCCGAATTCAAACTGCTTGGAGATGTGGCAGGCCTGCCTCCATCCTGCTCCCTGGAATGAAAATAAGGTGAGTGGCTCTGCCGAGTTAGAGATTTCCTGACTTGAGCTTGCTGCCTTGGTAGCAAAAATCCGGCCCTACAAAACTGTGAGAAAGTACAGGGCAATAATAACCAGCATGAACAGACAATCGGCATCGCAAATTATTGCGGGAAAAAGGCAGGCAACATGGTGAAGTGGGAAAATTAAATTTGAAGCTACCAATTAACTTGCCTGATACACAAGCTCAGATTTTAACCTCACCCACCCAGTAGGAAGTCAATGGGACACAAAATCAGCTTGAATCTAAAACAGGCATTTGACCAGAACCCATCCTGTTTCCAGTCAATGGGTTAGATTAGAATCAGGGCTCCTGAGGCACTGCTGCACTTTTGGAGATGCCCTCTTTTAGGTAACATGTTAAACCCAGGCCCCATCTATTAGGACAGCGGCAGAGGAGTTCTCCCAATGCCCTGGCCAGTACTTTATCCCACAACCAACACCATGAAACCAGGTTATTACATAGGAAATACAGCACAGAAACAGGCCATTTAGCCCAACTGGTCCATGTCGATGTTTTGGCTCCAAATGGGCCTCCTCCCTTATCTGATTACTGTGCATAACTTGGCTGCTGTGTTTGCCCATTCAACTACAGTAACTGTGTTGCAGATGGGATTCACTGGCTGTGAAATGCTCTGAGTTGCAGAGCCAATGCAAGTCCTTTCTGTTCTAACATGTGTCATAGTGAAGTCAAACAGAAAGGCCATTCGGCCCAGCATACCTGTGCAAACTCTTTAATCATGCCAATTTTGTTTCTTATTGATCACAATATGAAAACTTGTGAATACACCACCTGAGTGATACGCAGGGCATGAACCAGGAGAGCAGTAAAGACAAGCTGAATCTGATCTGCTTATTTGAAGAATTTATAAGATTAGAATTTGCACTCTCCCTCCCTTGTGTCTTGTTCAAACGATGAGCAGCTGCCACCTGGCGCCCAGGTAGAGCAGCTGCAGCCAGGAAGTCCCCCCATTGAAACGATCGAAAATAAGCCCCGCCCCCAGAAGTGTATCAAGAGCTGGTGGGGTCACGTGTTCTGGGACTCGTTTCCGCACTGACCTGCGCCTCTCGCCTTGTCCCAGACGACGATTTGCAGCTTGTTCGACAGCTCCCTGCGTAAGAGGGAAGCGGACAGGCTGCCAGTGAGACCCGCACCCACGATTAGCACCCGAGCCATAACTTTTCACCGCGAGTCACAACCGGTCTCTCAGATTCTTCGCCGTCCCACTGCTCGGAGTTACTGCTCGCACTGTCCAAGCAAATCTTTACCCGGGATTACTGATAGTTAAAACCCAGCACCCTGCAATTAAAGGCACACCACAGCCCAGCACCTTAGCATTGAAGACTCTTCACAGCCCAGCACCCAGGAATTAAAGACACATCACATCCCAGCACAGAGGAATTAAAGGCACATCACACCCCTGCACCCAAGAATTAAAGGCGCATCACACCCCAGCACAGAGGAATTAAAGGCACATCACACCCCTGCACCCAGGAATTAAAGACGCACCACAGCACAGAGGAATTAAAGGCATATCACACCCCAGCACCCATGCATTTAAGACATATCACACCCCTGCAGCCAGGAATTAAAGACACATCACACCCCAGCACCCAGGAATTAAAGACACGTCACACCCCAGCACCCAGAAATTAAGGACATGTCACACCCCAGCACCCAGGAATTAAAGACACATCACACCCCAGCACCCAGGAATTAAAGACACATCACAGCCCAGCACCCAGGAATTAAAGACACATCACATCCCAGCACCCAGGAATTAAAGATACATCACACCCCAGCACCCAGGTATTAAAGACACATCACACCCCAGCACCCAGGAATTAAAGACACATCACAGCCCAGCACCCAGGAATTAAAGACACATCACATCCCAGCACCCAGGAATTAAAGACACATCACACCCCAGCACCCAGGTATTAAAGACACATCACACCACTGCACCCAGGAATCAGAGACACGTCACACCCCAGCACCCAGAAATTAAAGATACATCACACCCCAGCACCCAGGTATTAAAGACACATCACACCCCAGCACCCAGGAATTAAAGACACTTCACACCCCAGCACCCAGGAATTAAAGACACATCACACCCCAGCACCCAAGAATTAAAGACACATCACACCCCAGCAACCAGGAATCAGACACACATCACATCCCAGCACCAAGAAATTAAAGACACATCACACCCCAGCTCCCAGGAATTAAAGACACATCACGCCCCAGCTCCCAGGAATTAAAGACACATCACACCCCAGCCCCCAGCAATTAAAGACACATCACACCCCAGCTCCCAGGAATTAAAGACACATCACACCCCAGCTCCCAGGAATTAAAGACACATCACACCCCAGCTCCCAGGAATTAAAGACACATCACACCCCAGCACCCAGGAATCAGCGACACATCACACCCCAGTACCCAGAAATTAAGCACATCACACCCCAGCTCCCAGGAATTAAAGACACATCACACCCCAGCTCCTAGGAATTAAAGACACATCACACCCCAGCACCCAGGAATCAGAGACACATCACACCCCAGCACCAAGAAATTAAATACACATCACACCCCAGCACCCAGGAATTAAAGCCACATCACACCCCAGCACCCAGGAATTAAAGACACGTCACACCCCAGCACCCAGGAATTAAAGACACGTCACACCCCAGCACCCAGGAATTAAAGACACATTACACCCCAGCACCCAGGAATCAGAGACACATCACATCCCAGCACCCAGGAATTAAAGACACATCACATCTCAGGAGCCATTAATCAGAGACACGTCACAACCCAGTGCCCAGGAATTAAAGAAACATCACAGCCCAGCACCCAGTAATCAGAGACACATCACACCCCAGCACCAAGAAATTAAAGACACATCACAATAAGTTACAGAGAAAGTCAAGGGTGAGGCAATAGAGACATTTAAACAGGAAGGTGATAATTTTAATTTTGAGACATAAGGAATATTAGATAAATGGGATTTGGTACAGCATGGGAAGCAGGCAGCAGAGTTTCTGACTGAGCAGAAGCTTATGGAGGTAGAGGATATAAGGCTGGCTTGGAGAGTGAACAATGGCATGGTTGAGGATTTGAGTGGTAGAGTTGGAGGCAGGTGATGTTAGAGTGGTGGACTGTGACATGCAATGTTGGAAGAAAGAACTCATCATGCAGAAGTTGAACCGCAACAGACTCTTGAGAACCTCAGTGTTGTCAGGGATATTGATCAAATGGAAAACTAGCTCTTACCAATTAAACTAGGAGCAAAGTAACCCTGTTGTAGAATACATTCAAACAAACAGGAGAGACCACAGAGAACATAGAGGAACTCCCAAAAGTGGCACAAAGTGGAGTGTAACATATATCCCGAGAATAGAACTAGTAATGCCAGTGCTGCTGATTACGATGAAGTGCACAGTATCGAAAAGGATAATAAAAACTGAAAATGCTGGAAAAACTCTGAAGCTCTGAAGAAGAGTCATACGCACTTGAAATATTTACTCTGTTTCTCTCTCCACAGATGCTGCCAGACCAGTGTCTTCTGTTTTTATTTCAGATTTCCAGCATCTGCAGTCTTTCACTTTCACCTTCATGGAACACCTTCCTTTACAACTGGCTAAGGTTATGTGATTGCTATCCCACTTAACCTGTCAAGGCAGATTGAGAGTTACACTGCACCTCACCTAATTCAGGTGACAAAAGCATTAGAAAGGGAAAAGAAACCATAGTATAAATTACCCAAAAAGTACATGGCAACATTTCATCTAAAAGATAGAGGAGTCAATGGACCACTTGCTAAAAGAGCAGATATGATTGAAATACTGTCATTGAGTTGTATCCAGTGAATACTGTAATTTTGTAAGTGATACTACGTTAATTTGGATGAGGCAATGTGCTTCTGTAATATTAAAACAAGATTACTGTGTTTATGACCTAAGCTCATTATTAGTCACTAGATTACTGCAACCACTGATTAGCAGACCATATTAACTGTAGTGCTATAGGCGTATTTACAAAAAGTCATTGCTTTTCAAACACTGAATTGTGCCTTGTCCAATCTCGGAGATGAGTTGAGTTAATGATAATCCACTAGTGTTGTACTGGACTCAGTTCTGTTGAAAGAAAGGTCATGAGGACTCAAAACGTCAACTCTTTCCTTCTCCGCCGATGCTGCCAGACCTGCTGAGTTTTTCCAGGTAATTCTGTTTTTGTTTAGTGTTGTACTGTGTTCATGCTAATTACCGAGGTATGACTGGACTCTTTTAGTTGAGCCAATTTAAATTGGATGAGTCAAGAGCCAAGTTTAGCATCATTATACTCACATGAATGGTAATCTTGAACCAATTTCGCCTCACAGTGGACGTGTGAGGCAGGCTCTCAGTAGGAGCAATTAGTCCTTTGCCTACAGACATGAGTTCTCTCTGGGTGGGTAGAATATCTTTTTGGTAATGGGAGGTAAGTTAACTGTAATGGATATAAACCAAGGTGATCCCGCTGGATGGAACAGAATAGTTCCTGCAATGCTAGGACAAGCATACCATGTGAGCATCAGGTTTAGCTCAGTGGTAGCATTCTTGGTTCTGAGTCAGGAGGCTGTACGTTAAAATCTTGCCCCAGAGACTTCAGCATAAAAAAACAATCTGTTGGTTTATTAATAAGTAAAGATTTTGTGGCGGAAATGCTGGCTCACTTTGTGGGGAAGGAATATCATCTTCTATTGTCACTGAAACTTTGACATGCACACCACTCTGTCAAATCATGTCCTGAAAGGCAGACAAGTAGTAAAGCAAAAACACTGACTGCTTCACAGTTGGGATTTGCCATCTTTTGCATACCACGGCCACATCTGCTGCTTCTGGTGTAAGGTATCTTGACTCTATTTGAAGTCCAGCAGGGATTTCTCCCTGATGTCCAGGCCATGGTTTATCCCTCAACCAGATTCACTTAACACTGAAGTATTCACTTGATAATCTGTTTGTAGGAACTTGCCGATTAGCTGCCACAACAGTGACAACACTAAAAGTGTTTAATTGGCAGTAAAGTGCACTGGAGCATCCTGGGGATATGTGAGGTACTGTACAAATACTTCTTTCTTCAATCATGGTTGGGCAATAGCAGTGTAAGTCCTGTTTGATCTGCAGGTCTGTGCATTTTAGGACAAGACTTCTATGCTGTGAGAATCTTGAGCCTCTTCCCTGACTGCGATCTCTCCTGCTGTCTCCCTGTCCATCATTGTGAGAATACTGCATCTCACCCAAGAATCGGTCTCTCCATCGACCTGACTCCCTAGAAAAGGATGTTATTTCCAAAGTATTTAACAAAATCCAGCCCCTGTAATGGTGAACTCCTAGTAAGATTGCAGCCAAATATCCTCTCTACCACGACAGAACGTTTTAAAAACTAAAAAATGTAGGTTTATGAAAACAAAATAGTTTTGGAAAGAAAGTAACATTTGAAAAAACATATATTTTTAAAATTAATCTCTTATTTAAACTTTTAATGCTGGGGTACGACCTGAACAATTGTCCCCTAAGTCTGGCTATCAGTAGAGGTGGTTCATGGGCAGAGGGGTCAAGAAATTAAAACCAGCTCCTGCATCGAGTTTCATGCTGATGTGATCCTCTTTTACTGAGAACATTCTATCATTCGATTCCTCTTTAAAAAAATAGCTCCCAAATTATTATTATTAAGAAAATGCACTTTTGCGTTTCTACATGTCTAACTTTCAGTGCTTTTAGGACATGGTTTGACAGACTGATGTGCATTTTAAAAGTTTCAGTCAGAACGGAAGATGATGCTCATTCCCCACGAAGCGAGCCTGCATTTCCGCCCCCAAAACTTCGCTTATTAATAAACCGAGAAATCCTGTACAATTCATTGCTTTATTTGAAACAGTCCTTTCAGTGAATATTAGAATTCAATCAAAAATTACACCTTCGTGTTACTGAGGTTCATACAACGGAAATTATAGAGCTTTGAACTGGATGCGTTTTTTTTTCATGGGTTAGTTTAAATTGCAACATTTTTCAATTTCGTGATCTTTTAATTGAGACTGTTTTTCAGGATCAGGTGTCCAAAGCCAGGGAAAGTTTCTACAAATTTTTGGATAATCTCATGAGTGCGTATTTCATAAAAAAATTATTTCGTATTTGAAGATTACACTTCTAAAACAGTTCCAAACTATTATAAAATATGTACAAGTCTTGGTGACACAAGACATTTTAAAACCCTTCGAGTATTGCATGTTATTTGAAAGCTTCAAAATACATGAATATTGCAAAAGTTGTAACATCCATTAATTGTGTTTCTTCGTTTCGCATAATTATGCTAAGAGTCATTTTCAGATTACAGAGTTCTCTTCCTCATGTGCAGAGTTACATCAGACTTGGCCTCTGACCCCGTTGTGACAGCCTTTTCTTTATATAAACGGTACTAATGTTGTCCAACCAAACAGTTACCCATGAACTTACCAAACACATTCATCAGAAAAATATTGATGTAACAAAACTGAGTTGCTTAGGTTTTATTTTAAGCGCAGCACTGGAAGTGGACTAAAGGAAACCTATAATGCCGTCTTTCATACCTTTGAAGCCAATGATTAGCTCACGCATTGTTACCATTAATATCTCTGCCGTTAAGTGTTTGCAATTTCCTGTAAGGCCCGCTATAGTGGCACAAAAACCATTCATTTCTTCCTTTATTACTATTTTGTAACCAAGTGTTGGGTACAGTTGTATTGCACAGCGTAGCAACTTCTTGAAGCAGAACAGAAAAGAAAAGTAAGTTGCATGTCATGCTGCAGTGATATCGTCCTGCGATTTGTTCATTGAACACTAGAGGGGTCCCGCCTGATGGGAGGGATCACATTGAGGCAATGAATGACATATGAGGTTCTCTGATAATGAATTTTATATCTACAGTGTTCCAGAGAATCTTAAGTAAAAACAGCCGTTATGTTACCACACCAACCTGATTATTGATCAGATGTAATCAATGCATTCTATATTGTTAAACAAAACCATGTAACAATCTTTTCTTTTGCAAGAACACAAGCTGTAGCCTGGTTTTTCCACACCTTGGTGTCAATTGCAGCCACAGAAAGTCACTGGTGATAGAGAGGTAGAACTTCCATTCTGCTGGATCTTTGCCCACTTTAGCCCCTCTGTGTTCTGACATCATTGCTGTTCAGGTGGATGGGGAAGGGGAAACCTCTGCTTATTTTTGGAAAAAGCAAAGGAGTAACAGAATGTCAGGCTGTTCTTTGACCTAAATCTAAATCTCCTGCGGGAGCAAGTTAACATCCCAACTCCGTAAAGGCTTCTGTACTCTACAGCAGATCTTTTCAATATCTGGATGATAATAAATGGGTTTCTTCCAACCAAATCAATACACAAATCCTGGTCCTTTGAGCTGCTGCAGATCTTTAAATCCTGCAGCTGCCCATTATTTTCTGCCATCCCACTTCCACTCCTCCCTCCATGGGAAAACACGTAACAAGATCCGTTTCCAACAACGCACCTTAATTATAATGTTAAGTGTTTACCAATCCTAGCCCCACAGGTCTGGCCTGTATTCTATCTGTGATGAACCTATGAACATACGAATTAGGAACAGGAGTAGGCCATTCGGCCCTTGAGCATGCTCGGCAAATCAATAAGATCGTGCCTGATCTGATTGTAACCTCAACTTCACATTCCCATCTAGCCCCAATAACCTTTGATTCCCTTGTTAGTCAAGAATCTATCTACCTCCGCCTTAAAAATATTCAATAGCCTTGTCTCCACCGCTCTCACAAAGATTCACAACCCTTTGAGAGGAAGAATTTCTCTTCATCTCTGTATTAAATTGGACACCCCTTATTTTTGAACAGCGTTCCCTAGTTCTAGTCTCTCCCACTAGGGGAACCATTCTTTCAGCATTCACCCTGCCAAATCCTCTCAAGATCTTATGTATTTCAATAAGATCGCCTCTCATTCTTCCAATGCCAATGGATACAGGCCCAACCTATTCCAACCTTTCTTAATAAGAAAATGCCCCCCATTCCAGGAATCAGTCAAGTGAACCTTTTCTGAACTGCCTGTAACACATTTATACCCTTTCTTAAATAAGGAGACCAAAACTGTAGACAGTACTCCAGGTTCAGTCTCACCAATGCCCTGTACAACTGTAACAAAACATCACTACTTTTATATTCCATTCCCCTTGCAGTAAACGACAATGTTCCATTTGCCTTCCTAATCACTTGCTGTACATGCATACTAACTTTTCCTGATTCATGTACCTGGACACTCAGATACCTCTGTACCTCAGAGTTCTGCAATCTCTTTCAATTCTAATAAGTTGCTTTTCTATTTTTCCTCCCAAAGTGGGCACGTTCACATTTTCCCACATTATACTACATCTGCCAAATTTTTTTCCCACTTGCTTAACCTATCTATATCCCTTTGCAGGCTCCTTATCTCCTCTTCACCACTTACTATCCTACGTATCTTTGTGTAATCAGCAAATTTAGCAAGCATAAATTTGGTCCCTTCATCCAAGTCACTGACATAAATTGTAAAAAGTTGGGGGCCCAGTACTGATCCCTGTGGCACTCCACTTGTCACACCTGGCCAACCCGAAAATGTCACATTTATGCCTACTTTCTGTTTTCTGTTAGCTAACCTATCCTCTATCTATGCTAATATGAACCCCCCCACACCATGAAATCTTATTTTGCGTAGTAACCTTTGATATGGCACTTTGTCTAATGCCTTCTGGAAATCCAAATACAGCACATCCACAGGGTTCCCTTTATCCATGTTGCTTGTTACTTCCTCAAATAACTCCAGTAAATTAGTCAAACATGATTTCACTTTCATAAATCCATGTTGACTCTATCTGATTGCATTAAGATTTTCTAAGTGCCCCACTCTAAGCTCCTTAATAATAGATTCCAGCATTTTCCCTATGATAGATGTTAAGCCAACTGGCTTGTAGTTTCCAACTTTCTGTCTCCCTCCCTTCTTGAATAGAGGAATCACATTTGCTATTTTCCAACCTGATGGGACCTTACCAGAATCTAGAGAATTTTGGAAAATTAAAACCAATGCATCTATCTCAGCAGCCACTTCTTTTAAGACATTAGGATGAAGTCCATCAGGACCTGAGGACTTGTCAGATTTTAGTTTTAATAGTTTTGTCAGCACCATTTCCCTGGCGATTGTAATGGTTTTAAGTTCCTCTCACCCTTTCACCTTCTGATTCACACTTATTTCTGGGATGTTACTTGCATCCTCTACAGTGAAGACAGATGCAAAATATCTCTTCAATTGATCCCCCATTTCTTTATTTTCCATTATTAATTCCCAGACTCACTCTCCAGAGGATCAATGCTCACTTTACTTACTTGTTTCCTTTTTAAATACTTGTAGAAACTCTTACTATCTGTTTTTATATTTCTAGCTAGCTTTCTCTTATTCTAATTTCTTCCACCTTATTAATCTTTTAGTCATTCTTTGCTGTTCTTTATACTCTGACCAATCTTCTGACCTGCCTCTCATCATTTTGGAAATGTACGCTTTTTCTTTCAATTTGATATTATCTGCAATTTGATATTATCTGCAAGTGGTAAAGTGGCGGAGCATTTTGCAGATACTGATCATAACTCTGTTAGATTCAAGGTTGTTATGGAAAAGGACAAGGATGGGCCAGAAATCAGAGTTCTAAATTGGGGAAAGGGCGATTTTAATAAGATCAGATATGATGTGATCAGAGTGGACTGGGAGCAGCTACTTTTAGGTAAATCTGTGTCAGAGCAGGGGACTCATTCAAGAAGGAAATAGGGAGAGTACAGGGCCAACATATTCCAGTAAAGATAAAGGATGGGACCAACAAATCCAGGGAACCCTGGATGTCGAGGGATATACAGGATTGAATAAAGAGAAAAAGGGAGGCTTATGGCAGATAACGAGGGCTCAAAATAGCGGAAGCCCTGGAGGAGTATGGAATGTGTAGGGGGGAGCTTAAAAAGGAAATTAGGAGAACAAAAAGGGGCATGAAAAAACATTGGCTGGTAAAATAAAGGAAAATCCAAAGTTATTTTACAAGTACATTAAGAGTAAGAGGATAACTAGGGAAAGAGTAGGGCCCATTAAGGACCATAGTGGTAATTTGTGTGTGGAGCCAGAAGATGTAGGTAAGATTCTAAATGAATACTTTGTGTCAATGTTCACAAGTGAGAGGGACAATGTGGGTATGGAAATCAGGCAGAAGGACTGTGATATAATTAAAGAAATTAGCATAGAAAGGGAGGAGGTTCTAAGTGGTCTGGCAGGCTTAAAAGTAGATAAATCTCCAGGCCCGGATGAAATGTATCCCAGGCTGTTGAGTGAGGCAAGGGAGGAAATAGCAGGGGTGCTGGCAATAATTTTCAATACCTCTCTGGCCACAGGAGAGGTGCCAGAGGACTGGAGGACAGCCAGTGTGGTACCATTATTCAAGAAGGGAGGAAGGGATAAACCAGGGAACTACAGGCCAGTCAGTCTAACCTCAGTGGTGGGGGAACTATTGGAAGCAATTCTGAGGGACAGAATTAATATACACTCAGAGAGATTGGAGGGATTAATCAAGGACAGTCAGCATGGTTTTGTGACTGGATGCCTGTGTCCAGTGGGGATCCACAGGGATCGGTGTTGGGTCCCTTCCTGTTTGTGGTATATATAAATGATTTAGACTTGAATGTAGGAGGGTTGATCAGTAAGTTCGTGGATGACACAAAAATTGGTGTGGTGGTAAATAGTGAGGAGGATAGCCTTAGATTACAGGAGGATATAGATGGGCTGATCAGATGGGCTGATCAGTGGCAAATGGAATTTAATCCAGATAAGTGTGAGGTGATGCACTTGGGCAGGACAAACAAGGCACGGGAATACACAATGAAGGTTAGGACCCTGGGAAGTACCGAGGATCAGAGGGACCTTGGTGTGCATGTGCTTAAGGTAGCGGGACAGGTATAAGGTGGTTAAGAAGGCTTATTGGATACTTGTCTTTATTAGCCAAGGCATAGAACGTAAGAGCAGGGAGGTTATGCTGGAACTGTATAAATTGCTGGTTTGGCCACAGCTAGAGTATTGCGTGCAGTTCTGGAATTCGCATTATAGGAAGGATGTGATTGCGCTAGAAAGTGCAGAGGAGATTTACCCTGATGTTGCCTGGGCTGGAGAGTTTTAGTTATGAGGAGAGATTGGATACACTGGGGTTATTTTCCCTGGAGCAGAGGAGATTGAGGAGGGACACAACTGAGGTGTATAAAATTGTGGGGGGTATGGATAGGGTAGACAGGAAGGAACTTTTCCCCCTGGTGGGGGAATCAATAACCAGGGGGCATAGATTTAAGGTAAGGGGCAGGAGGTTTAGAGGGATGTGAGGAAGAATTTTTTCACCCAGAAGGTGGCAGGAATCTGGAACTCACTTCCTGAAAGGGTGGTAGAGGCAGAAACCCTCACAACATTTAAGAAGTGTTTGGATGTGCACTTGCGATGCCATGGCATAAAAGGCTATGGGCCTAGTGCTGCAAAATGGGATTAGAATAGTTAGGTACTTGTTTGACTGGTGCAGACTCGATGGGCCAAAGGGCATTTTTCTATGCTGTAGACCTCATAACTCTGACTCTATCTTTAACTTACTTAGCTATCCACAGCTGGTGTGTCCTTCAGAGCCTTTCTTTCTCACTGGAAGGTATCTTTTCTGAGAAATTGCGGTTTGCGACACAAGTGGGGAAATTGTACGAGCTGTGTCTGCACTGATATTAGTTTCAAAGCCTGTATGTTTTTGAGACAGTCCCTAACTGAAACATGAGCTAAAACTTCAGTTTCTGGAAAAGGGGGCTGTAACTTTGGGTTCCTGGCTTTAACAGCAGATTTCTGGGAAATCAGACTTCAGTTTGCCAAGGAAACAGAGGCTGATTGAATCCAAAAGTAAAATACACAGAGCTCTCAGAGATCAGATTTCAGCAGGAGGTCAAAGCAGGCAGGCTATGGAAAGTTTTGTGTGTGGGACAGTTGAAAGGAATGAAGCCTGAAGACTGGGTTTAGCAGTAAGGATAGTGAAATAAAGTTACTGCTGCTGTTTCAGTTATTTTGGGGGAATCCCTGCCATCAAGACTGCCATGAGCCAAGATAGGAAGTGTACCGTTTGGTGATGACTGCATCCATGGAACTCAGATGAAGTAAAGCTGCTGTCAGAGGTGACTTGATGACCAAATCCTGTATGAAGGAAAGAATTTGAACTCTACCTGAGGAAGACACGGTTGTAAAGGACTTTGTGGCTGCATGAGCTGCCATATGTGCTGAGGGACTGCCAGTAAATCTGTGAGATCTATCTTTGTTGTATCAGCTAATTAAAATGTAATTAATAGTTTCTACGGAATATAATTCACCTGTTAATAAGTGTTTAATTTATATTGATTTTGGTTTGATTTTTGAAGTAAAAGTTGAAATCTTGTCCATCGGTTTCTTCCATTGGGGGTCGTTCAGTAAGTTTGGTTCTTTTAGTTTATTGGTATTCACAGGGATTATAACACATCCTTTCAGAAAACCAACAGCTCTCTTTATTTCAGCAATGCATTTAAATGTATTGATCACAGGGCTCTCAACCGTGATGTAACAAACTGAAATTGTAACATTTCCCATATGCCCAGCTCCCTCTACTGAATACATACGCCAATGACATAGATAGTCTTAAATTATAAGACCATAAGACCATAAGACATAGGAGCAGAAATTAGGCCATTCGGCCCATCGAGTCTGCTCCGCCATTCAATCATGGCTGATAAGTTTCTCAACCTCATTCTCCCGCCTTCTCCCCGTAACCTTTGATCCCCTTACCAATCAAGAACCTATCTATCTCGGTCTTAAATACACTCAATGACCTGGCCTCCACAGCCTTCTGTGGCAATGAATTCCATAGATTCACCACTGGCTAAAGGGGACATGTTAGGGAAATTTAATTTTTCTATTTTTATCTTTTTTACATTTACAGCTGATCTCCCTGAGGCTGCACTTAGCCTCAGGGAGACGAGTGTGCTGTTTCGTGCGCATGCGTGAAAGAGCACACTCTCGATTTTGGGATTTCCCCTCCAAAGCGCTTCCGTGCCGACGTCACGCTGGCTGGGCCATAATTGGTCCACCCACGTAAAATGGCGGTGCGCCTCCGATCGGGGGCGCCGAACAGAAGCGCGCCTTACATGCCCGCCCTTCAACTTCCTCCCCGACGGGGGGAAATATTCAGCCCGTGGTGTGACCTGTGGGGCTAGTCAAACTGCACACTCCTCCCATCCCGGTTGTAACAGTGGTGTTATCTGTTGAATGTGTGACTGTATCCCATTACTCATACTTAATGAAGTCAGCTAAATTCAGTGGACTAAAATATAGCATTTCATTGGCACAGTTATCATTTTTTGACACAATTTGGTGCTGTACTGGTAACCTCGTGGCAATGCTCATGGATAGTTGGAAGAAATGTCTGTTAGAAGTAAACATGTTTGAAGTTAGAAAATGTTTGTTGAAGTAAACTCTGAGGTGTAACAGCACTGCCTCTGGACCAAGTCAAAGTAGTAAGTACAGTATTATCATTACAACATTACTCATTGATGCCAAAGTACCAAGTGTCTCAATCTTGACAAATTGAGTCACCGTTTACAACCTCAGCATCCCGGTTAACCCTGAGCTGCATTTCTGAGGCCATATTCCTTGCATTGCAAAGCAAGTCTCTTTCCACCTCTTCCCCCACCTCAGCCGACCTGTCGCTGAATCTGTGCCATTGTTAAATCCAAACTTTATTACTCCAATACTCTGCTGGCTGGCCTCCATCTTGCACCAACCGTAAACAGGAGCATAGCAAAAATTCTGCTGCCCAAGTTCTATCCCACACAAGGGCTGAACTTTATGGTCACAAATTGATCGCCTCCCCCCTGCCCGCCATCCCCCCCACACGCTTAAATAAAATATGGCGTGATGATGTTGGTTTGGCAAATCCAACGTCATCCTGCCAATCTCCAACAACAAGGAAAGCGAGTGGGTGTTGAAATCAAAAGCCCATCCGGCATTTTGAAAAAAAGCATTAAGAAGCTATTGAGCTTGTTAACGAGGCAATTGATGTTAAACAGACCCAAGCCAGATGGTGAAGCATGAAACTAGACACAGAATACAGCATACAAACCTCTGCCTCCTGCCTATCAACATGTCAGTATCCCATGCAGTCCCTTTTTATACTCCTAGTAAAACAAAAATCAATAAATTAAACAAAAATCAATAAATGAAACGTGGTAAACAGCCCTTGGTGGGACACTGTAACAAAAAATCAAAACGTCAAAGGAAGCTTAACTAACGAAACCAAAATATCATTCCTGGGGGTGATCAGTCCCTTTTTACACGTGCCTATACCTAATCAATCAACACCCTCCATCTGTTTATCCTTAACCTTAACAGCACAATTGACTGCAATTTTTTGTTGCCAATTCCATTTTTTGATAATCGCATGAGAGAAACGTTGTAAGTGTTTTATCCCAGGTATGAGCAGGCAGCATGAGGGTGGGTGAAAGGGCGTGCAACGAGAGCATTGCTGTATGTGGCAGCAGAATCTCCTGCTAAATGTGGCAACATGTGGCTGCAAGTAGATGTTATTTCTTCACTGTTTTTAGGCTGACCTAATAAATTAGGAGAGTGAGAGGGCAGGGGCCTTTAAATTGGTGGCCGTGACTGACTTCTGATTCGTGGTATAACCCCAGTCCCGCCTTTTGTCCTGCCCTGGATGACCAATTGGGTGCAGAGCCGCCTTCCCAATGCTAATTGGCCACATTCCTGCCAGCAGCCGCTTATTGGCCAGCTGATGCTCACTGTGGTGAGACGACCAGGGCTGGAGCGATTGGATCATGCACTTCCTGTTCCACCTCCCTCACTCACTGGAAACAGCAAAGTCCAACTCTCCCATCATCCCCATCTGCGCTACACTTCACTGACCTACATTGGTTCCCAACACTCCAGCACCACAAATTCATAATTCTTTTCTTTGTATTTAAATCCTTCCAAGGCTACTTAACCTCCTTCCACCTTTTGGCCAACCTCAAATTCTCCATTTTCCTGATTATGGCCTCTTGTTCTCCCTGCCTTCTTTGCCCCAACATTGGTGATCATGCCTTTAGTCACCTTAGTCTTGCTGTCTGGGATTCACTGCCTAAAGCTTCCTCTTTCTTTATGACCTATTTTAAAATCCATGATTTTTTAACAAGCTTTTGCACCCCCCTCCCCCCTCCTAATTTCTCCTCCTTTGGACAAGCATCCATTTTTCTCAAGCCTTTGTGAAGCACTCGGGGCATTTTTCTACATTAAAGGCACCATATACATTGAAGTTGTTTTTGTAGTGACTACATGTGAATCTACTGTGGCCTTGATTGTTAGCTGGAGTATGTCTTTTAGTTATGTTTGTTGTAACAGGCTGAGAGGCAACCGCCCCATCCCAAGGGAAAAAAAGAGTAACTGTTCTTGTAACACGTTCTTAAATGTAACACCGCCATCGTGTGGAGAAAATAATAACAGCAGCTGTTACCATTTAAGTGTTAACTCGCTGACTTCAATAGACACTTGCTGCGCCCCTGGCCAAGCTGTTCCAGTACAGCTACAACACTGGCATCTACCCGGCTATGTGGAAAATTGCCCAGGTATGTCCTGTGCACAAAATGCAGGACAAATCCAAACCGGCCAATTGCCACCCCATCAGTTTACTCTCAATCATCAGTAAAGTAATGGAAGGGGTCATCAACAGTGTTATCATGCAGCACTTGCTTAGCAATGACCTGCTCACTGACACCCAGTTTGGGTTCCACCAAGACCACTCAGCTCCTGACCTCACTACAGCCTTGGTTCAAACATGGACAAAAGAGCTGAACTCCTGAGGTGAGGTGAGAGTGGCTGCCCTTGACATCAAGGCCGCATTTGACTGAGTGTGGCATCAAGGAGCCCTAGCAAAACTGGAGTCAGGGGGAAAACTCTCCACTGGTTGGATTCATACCTGGCACCAAGGGAAATGGTTATGGTTGTTGGAGGTCAGTCATTTCAGATCCAGGGCATCACTGCAGGAGTTCCTCAGGGTAGTGTCCTCAGCCCAATTATCTTCAGCTGCTTCATCAATGACCTTCCTTCCATCATAAGGTCAGAAGTGGGGATGTTCGCTGATGATTGCACAATGTTCAGCACCATTTGCAACTCCTCAGATACTGAAGCAGTCCATGTCCAAATGCAGCAAGATCTGGACAATATCCAGGCTTGGGCTGACAAGTGACAAGTAACATTCGTGCCACACAAGTGCACGGCAATAACCATCTCCAACAAGACAGAATCTAACCAACGCCCCGTGACGTTAAATGACGTTACCATCACTGAATCACCCACTATCAACATCCTGGGGGTTACCATTGACCAGAAACTGAACTGGACTAGCCATATAAATACTGTGGCTACAATAGCAGGTCAGAGGCTAGGAATCATGTGACGAGTAACTCACTCCTGACTCCCCAAAACCTGTCCACTGTCTACAAGGCGTGTGATGGAATATTCTCCATTTGCCTGGATGAGTGCATCTCCCACAACACTCAAGAAGCTTGGCACCATCCAGGACAAAGCAGATCAGTTGATTGGCACCACATCCACAAACATTCACTCTCTCCAACACTGACGCACAGTAGCAGCAGTGTGTACCATCTACAAGATGCACTGCAGGAATTCGCCAAGGCTTCACCTTAGATGGAACCTTTCAAACCCACGATCGCTACCAACTAGAAGGACAGGGGCAGCAGATAGATGGGAACACCACCACCTGGAAATTCCTCTCCAAGTCACTCACCACCCTGGCTTGGAAATATATCGTTGTTCCTTCACTGTTGCTGGGTCAAAGTCCTAGAACTCCCTTCCTAACAGCACTGTGGGTGTACCTACATGACATGGACTGCAGCTGTTCAAGAAGGCAGCTCACCACCACCTCCTCAAGGGCAACTAGGGAGGGGCAATAATTGCTGGCCCAGCCAGCGAAGCCCATACTCCATGAATGAATTTTAAAAAAACACTGGGGATATAAGCTGCATACTAACTCAAAGGTATGTATGCATTTGAGATTTATAGTTGGATCGATAGATTGATAGATCAAAATGAATTTTATATTTTCCTTCCTATGTTATTGCATGTAGGCTTATCACTTTGCTGTGGAATATTGTTACTTTTACTGCTCTGGTTAGCTCTAGTTTCAGATTTTCTATGTTGAGGTTTACAGCGTGTGAATATTACTATTTTAAAAAATCTATGTTGTACACCCAGTCAAAAATATTGACAGAAAATAACCAACACTTCACCTGAAAAATATATTATTCATACCAGATTTTAACTCATAAAATTATATTCAGCACAGTATTGTCAATGATGCAAGGACATATAATGTTGTACATGTGACATAGAAAGGTTTTCAAGCTTGTGACTGGTTGGTCAACAACTGGTAGACTGTCAGAGCACAAAATACAATTTTTTGCATTTCACATGTTGGCAAAATGTGTAGAATGCAGAAGGGAATGGACGATCAGATTGTGGGCCCATCCATGTACACTGTAGGCCTGTATAGGCTGTATATCTGTATAGGCTGGCATGTCTGAAAGGGCTGGCAAATCACCATAGAACTTACATACGAACATACGATTTAGGAGCAGAAGGAGACCATTTGGCCCCACGAGTCTGCTCCGCCACTAAACAAGATCATGACTGATCTGATTGTGGATTCAACTCCACATTCCCACTTTCCCCCGATAACCTATGACTCCCTTATTAGACAAGAATCTATCTACCTCTGCCTTAAAAATACTCATTGACCTGCCTCCACTGCTCCCTGGGGAAGAGAGTTCTAAAGATTCACAACCCCCTGAGAGAAATTATTTCTTCTCATCACCATCTTAAATGGAAGACCCCTTATTTTTAAACTGTGTCCCCTAGTTCTAGTCTTTCCTACAAGGGGAAACATCCATTCAGCATCCACCCTGTCAAGTCCCCTTAGGATCTTATATGTTTCAATAAGATCACCTCTCATTCTTCTAAACTCCAATTGATACAGGCCCAGCCTACCCAACCTTTCTTCATAAGATAACCGACCCCCCATCCCAGGAATAAGTTGAATGAACCTTCTTTGAACTGCTTCTAATGCATTTACGTCCTTTCTTAACTAAGGAGACCAAGGGCTGAATCGTCCATGCCCACTGGCATCAGGCGTGTTCGGTGGCGTGAACAGACAGTATGGCAAGAAGGCAGGTTTGCAATTGTCCGCTCCACCCGCTGTTGGCGGGCCGAGTTTCCTGCCATCGGAGGTTGGGAACCTCATTGTAATACATCTGCATATCATTATAATTCCAGCCCGCCAGAATCGCTCCCCCCACAATCGTCTGCACACGTCGGTGTGACTGCATGCTGATGTGTTTCACAATGGCATATAAAAGGAGTGTAGTTGGTGGGCTGCACTTTGCGGGGAACTTGGAGGTGGGTACACAGTAATGTTGTGGAGCGCTCGCCCGGGTTGCCTGTTGGACTTCAAGGTTGAGGCGTGTTGAGGGGGGGGGGGGGGGGGGGGGGGGGGTGCAAGGGCAGCCCTGTGGTTGAGGCGCGTTGGGTGGGGGGCAAGGGCTGCCCTGCAGTTGAGGCGCATTTGGGGGAGGGTAAGGGTGCCCTGTGGTTGTAGGTAGTGCACAAGCACATGTGGGGTGGAGGGAAGGTGGGCGAGGGAAGCAACCACTCATTAGGGAAACCTGTATAAAGTGACCATTCCTCTGCAGCTAAGACAGTTCAGGTCGGGCCTCTAGCTTCTCTGCCCATTCAGGCAGCACAGAGGCATCAAAGTGCCACCAAGCGCTCCAGAGTTTTCCACCCCTCTGGCACAGACTGCAAACTAATGAGTGTTTTAGTGGACTGCAGAACAGTTGAACGACTGCGCTTGTTGTACAATCTCCTTGCTGAAGCTGGCCATGGAGCAGTCACTGGTGGAGACGCTCACAGGCCATTGCAAAATCATCATCCCGGTTTGGACCAGTCTCTCCCATGGTTCAAGCTAACAGTGCAGCCTTGCAGTGGGGGTAGGAGAATGCCTGCGCCTGAGCTGAGAGCACAGCATGCAGTCCAGTGGGCAAAGCTGCCGCTAGTCGGTCAAGTGGAGTGGGGTGGAGGTGGATGGGGTTTCGAGCAGCCATAAGAACATAAGAAATAGGAGCAGGAGTAGGCCATTCAGCCCCTCAAGCCTGTCCCACCATTCAATAAGACCATGGCTGATCTGCCCCAGGCCTCAACTCCTCTTTTGTGCCAGCTCCTCAAAACCCTCAACTCTGCGATATTTCAAAAATCATTCGCCAAATGTGCAGCTGGTGTTCGACCACCACAAATGCATCCTGTAGGTCTGCATATGGTTTCCAGGGAATGTCCACAACTCCTACATTCTCAGTCAGTCACAGATCCCTGGAGTGTTCCAGGGTCCACAGAGGCTGCAGGGATGGTTCCTCGGGGACAAGGGCTACCTGCAGAGGCTGTGGCTGATGACACCCGTGCGGCGGCCTCAGACTGCAGCAGAGCGACGGTATAATGATGCTCATGCTGCAGCTCGCAACTTGGTGGAGCAGACCATCGGGATGCTGAAGGTGAGGTTCCGGTGCCTGGACCAGTCTGGTGGAGCCCTGCAATACAGTCCACAGAGGGTGTCACGCATCATTGTCATCTGCTGCGCCCTTTACAACCCGGCGCTGCAACGGGGAGAGGAGCTGGCTGAGGAGGAGATGTAGGAGCCGGAGGTCTTCTCTGTTAAGGAGGATGTCCACGGTGATGAGGGTGAGGAGGTCCTCGAAGGCGACATTGACGGGGATGAGGCCTCCGCACTGGCCAGATGATGCAGGCGTGCTCGGGAGGCCGTCATAGCTGCTAGATTTGTGGAGGATGATGATGACATGCAATGAGGAGACACCCTAGATCCTCACATTGCATCTATGAACGTTTGAACATTTGACTCCAGCCTGGCTTAGAGCAGTGCACATACTCTCTGTGATAATTCTGTCATGGAGATGCAGAGGAGGCCTAATAGTCGTTCTTTGCAGGAGGATGATGACAACATGCAGTGAGGACACTCCATAGATCTTCACATTACCTCTGTGAATGTCTGACTCCTGTTTGACTGTGGGCAGCTTGCTTCCACTCTGTGATTAGGGTCATATGATGGAGATGCAGCCATGAAACTTTAAATGCACCTGATCCTTTGTCCACCTTCAGCACCTGAGCCCTTCAGGAGCACAGCGTCACTGGTCACAGATGCTGAAGAGATGGGAGCCAACCCCACCTTAAAGGTGCTGAGAGCACACAGAGAGAATGATGGGACTCTGTGACACCTGCCAATACATTCTGGCAGCAATGACCAGCACCATCGATGTGCAGGTATCAGTAATGCGTCCAGGGAGTGTGAGGCTGGACCATCACTTTGGTATGAAGGCTGCACAAAGCACAGGGAAGAGATCCTGGACTGAGACACCTGCCTTTATCTTGTTTTACCCACTTGCTACTGCACTTAGTGCAAATCTGGGAAGATTCTGACCCAAAACTGTACACTACTGTAGATGTGGTCTCACTAATACCCTATACCACTGTAGCAAAACATTCATGTTTTTATGTTCCATTCCCCTTGCAATAAATGACAACATTCCATTTGCTTTCCTAATCACTTACTGTACCTGCATACTAACTTTTCCTGATTCATGTACCAGGTCACTCTGACCAGTTCCCGCTGAAACTCAGAGTTCTGCAATCTCTCTCCATTTAAATAATATGCTGTCTTTCTATTCTTCCTGCCAAAGTTGATAAGTTCACATTTTCCTACACTATACTCCATCTGCCAAAGTTTTGACCACTCATTTAACTTATTTATGTCCCTTTGCAGACTCCCTATGTCCTCTTCACAGCTTACTTTCCTACCTATCTTTGTGCCATCGGCAAATTTATCCATCATAAATTTGGCCCCTTCACCCAAGTCATTGATATATATTGTAAATAGTTGAAGCCCCAGCACTGATCCCTGTGACACTCCACTTGTCACAACTTGCCAACCCGAAAATTACCCATTTATGCCTACTCTCTGCTTCACCAATACTTAAGCAACTGCTGATTTGCTGCTGAATGTGATCTCATACCTAATGTTACTGGTTCACTCTGGGTGCAGACACTATGCTGTGAGCTATAAATGGTAGATCAATCCACAAAATGATTACTTATACCTGTTTTTGTTAGAGTTTTTGTTGAAAGATATTGAAAAATTGTGGAATATGAACTTAGAGATCTTAGCGAGGAAATAAGCCTATGCATTGATGCATTGTAGTTGCCCTTTAATGCATTTTAGTTATTTTATTCACATCATGATGCCATTTATTTAGTGAGAAATATTCTTAACAAAATCGCGTGTTACTGGTTTCTCTCACTGGTGTATGGAGGAAAAATAAACATGTGATATGAAAGCAGAAAAGTTGATGAAAGGTCTTTCACCTGTCTTTTCTCTCTACAGAAGCTTATACACCCATAGTATAATTCTAGCGGCCAGGATTTCCCGCTCGCCGACGTGTAAAATGACATGGGATGATGTCGGGCGGAACTCCCGACGTCACCCCGCCTCATTTCAATTTTCAGGTCGGCAGGGGTTCAGCCAAATTAGCTGTGCGCCCGCCGACCTGTTAATGGCCTATTGAGGCCATTGACAAAGTAATTAAAGTAATTAGTGGACCTGCCCGTCCAACCTTAAGGTAATTGGAAAAAGCATGAAACCTCATCCATGGGTGAGATGAGGTTTCATGTAGGTTTTTAAAAATTTAATAAAAGTGTATTTAAAAGTGATGGACATGTCCCAACTCGTGTGACAGTGTCACATGAGGGGACATGTCAGGGAAATTTTTTTTTTCTGTTTTTAAGATTTTTTAATGTGGAGCCGATCTCCCTGAGGCAGCACTTAGCCTCAGGGAGATGAAGGCGCTCTTTCACGCGCATGCGTAAAGGAGCGCACTCTTCGCTGAGGGAATACCCCCCGCCCGCACAGGGAGCGCATAGTGCTTCCTGGCGGACGTCATACTGGGTGGGCCTTAATTGACCCGCCCACATAAAATGGTGGCGCGCCCATGTAAAATAGCAGCGCGCCCCCAATTGGGGGCGCCAAGCGGAGGCATGCCCGCTCCTGACTTTACACCCTGACGGTGGGGAAATTCTGCCCAGTGTATCCCAATCATTTCAGACTTTCAGCCTTTCCTTAGCATTTTGACAGAATATCTAGCTGTTGCTTTAATGGTCACACTCCACAACTAGAAGAAACAAAGGAGAAGAAACAAGAAACAGGAATAAACAAGAAAGAAAGTGGTGCATCAGTACAGAACTCATGAATGTCCTGCCCTTAGGAAAAAAGAATAAAGAGAGGAAGAGATGTGAACAAAAATTTTGAAAAAATAAAACAGATGGAGGTGAATTATCTATTTGCAGTCTGAACAGTAATGTAACAAGGAAATGGAAAGATGTATCCATTTATGAAGACTAGAACATAGAGAAATATGTTATTTTTCTAACTAAAAATAACAGGGCTTACACCAAACTAGTGAGAGTACATAACCCTCGGGATAAGCGATTGCATCACCAGTATTGTGCTTTATAAAAACCACTTTGTAGCCTTGTAATCAGCTGCTTCTCCTTTTGTCACAAGACCTGATGTAGTTCCCATGACTCAGTAAGTCCCTTGGTGCCCAACTTCCTTCTTTCAAACCATCATAGCAAACAGGGGACAGAAATAAGCCTTGATTTTCTCTCCAGGATTGTGACTGTTGAAGAAAGTGCCAATAAGTGTTATCTCAAACAATGCTGTTTTTTTCTCTCCTCTATTTGAAATCAGTATTTAAATGTTGGGGAGTGGAGGATGATAAAAAAAAAGATTAAAATGGGTTGGATACCAGGAAGTGTTTCTTTTCACAAGTGAGCATAAAATGTCCCATTGCACAATTTGAGAAGAACAGGAGCATTATTTCCATTGTCGTGCTCGATATTTATCCTTCAATCAACATCAGTAAAACAGATTATGTGATTGTTATCGCTTTGGTGTTTGTGCAAATTGGCTGCTGAGTTTCTTACATTATCACCGTGACTTCACTTCAAAAGTACTTCATTGGCTGGAAAATGCTTTGTGATGTCCTGTGGTCATGAAAGGTGCTATCTAAGTGCAAGTTCTTTCCTATTGGATATAGCGATGAAAGATTACCTTTGAATGACTTTATTATAAAAAAAATTATTTTCGGTTTTGGACTAAAAGATAGCAATTAGAATTAACTAATGGTTAATTTTGCAGGCCTCCATTAGAAATATTGACTTTGCTGAATGGGCATTGCAAAATAAACCAACTTTGGACACACTTATTGAGCTTCTTCCAATTAACATTGTGCAACTTACAACTAATATTTACTATGATGAAACACTGACATTTCAAAATAATTTTGGATATAACTGACAGCCGTGCTACAAAGTTGTGTTGATCCAGTTTGATTTTTCCTATAAAAATTTCCTTCTTAACTAGTAAAGTTCAACACCAGGGAATGAGGCCCTAAAAACCAGGGTTAAATGGTCAAAATCAGGATTAAATGGTCAAAATCAGGGTTAAATGATTAAAATCAGGATTAATTGGTTAAAAACAGGGTTAGACGGTCAAAATCAGGGTTACATGATTAAAATCAGGATTAAATGGTCAAAATCAGAGTTACATGATTAAATTCAGGATTAAATGGTCAAAATCAGGGTTAAATGGGCAAAATCAGGGTTAAGTGGTTAAAATCAGGGTTAAATGGCCAAAGTCGGGGTTAAATGGTTAAAATCAGGGCTAAATGGTCAAAATCAGGATTAAATGGTTAAAGTCAGGGTTAAGTGGTCAAAATCAGGGTTAAACAGTCAAAATCAGGATTAAATGGTTAAAATCAGGGTTAAATAGTCAGAATTGGGGCTAAATGGTCCAAATCAGAGTTAAATGGTCAAAATCAGGGTTAAATGGTCAAAATCGAGTTAAATGGTCAAAATCAGGGTTAAATGGGCAAAATCAGGATTAAATGGTTGAAATCAGGAACAGCTTATTTGAAGTGCGTTTTGTCACAATTATTTCAATAAAGGTCTTCATTCTTGTGGTTCTAATGAGTTTAATACAGGTTTATGTTTTCCATGGGTATAAATTGAAGGTCTGATATATCTGGGAGATAGCTCAAAATTTAGATACGCCACCAGAGTGTAAATAAAAAGGAGTTCATTGACAACATCAAGTTTAAATTGGGGACTGTACAATAGTGGTAATGTTGCTGGACTAGTAATCCAGAGGCCTCAGGCAAATGTTCCAGAGCATCAGTTTAAATCTCATCATGGCATCTGGAGGAATTTAAGTTTAATGAATTAATAAATTTGGAATGAAATGTTAGACTCAGTAATGATGATCACAAAACTACCAGATGGTCATAAAAATCCATCTGATACATTAATGTCCTTTAACGAAAGAGATCAGCCGTCCTTACCCAGTTTGGCCTAGGTGTGGCTCCAAACCCACAGCAATGTGGTTGCCTCTTAAATGCCCTATGAAATTGCCTAGCAAACCACTCAGTTGTAGTCAGCTCGCAACCACCTGGTTGAGAGCATTTAGGGATGGGCAATAAATTGCTGGCCCAAGTACAAATTTTTTTTAAAATTTGGTGAGGCAGCAATAAACAAAGTGCATAGGATTTGTTGGGTTATATTGCTAAATCAATTGAGTTCAAATTCCTAAGGTCAGGCCAAAGTTCTACAATGTTGGGTTGCACCTGGTGTACTGCAAACAGTCCTTTTCACCATAATGGGGGCATAGAGATTCATTGCTATGATTAGTCAACAACTCCATTATCGTCCTGCCATGTGTCTACAAGGACAGTCGATGGGCCTTAGCATTTTTCAACTCGTAATCCTTATGTTCTTATCTGGGACCTAGAGGCTGCACAGAGGCTGATCCCTCTTATCAGTGATAAAACCTGGGAGTAATGATTTGATAACCCAGAGCTCTTCAGTCACAGAAAAGCTAATTGTCCCAGCATTCAGAGGCTTCTGGGGAGAGAGTTGTAGCTTTCTACTACCCATTGTGTGTCAGCTCAGCCTTCGGCTGCAGGAGGAAGAGAGTGTTTGAAGACCAGGACCTCAAACCCTGCACCAAGCTCATGGTCTGCAGAACAGTAGTGATACCCATCCTCCTATACGGCTCAAAGACGTGGGCTATGTACAGCAGGCACCTCAAAACTCTGGAGAGGAAGTACCACCAGCACTGCCTGTACAAGATCTTGCAAATCCATTAGCAGGATAGGCACACCAACATCAGTGTTCTCACTCAGGCCAACATCCTCAGCATCGAAGCGTTGACCGCGCTCAATCAGCTCAGCCATGTTGTCTTCATGCCTGACACGAGACTCCCAAAACAAGTGCTCTTCTCGGAACTTCGACATGGCAAATGAGTCCCAGGAGGGCAGGAGAAATGCTTCAAGGACACCCGCAAAGCCTCCTTGAAAAAGTGCAACATCCCCACTGACATCTGGGAATCCCTGGCCCAAGACTGCCCAAAGTGGAGGCAAAGCATCCAGGAAGGAACTGAACTCCTCGAGTCTGATTGCCAAGGGCTAGCTGAAACCAAGCGTCACCAGTGAAAGAAGCACGTGGCAACCCAAGCACCCTATACCCATTCCCCCTAGCACCATCTGCCCTACCTGTGACAGAGGCTGTAGGTCACGCATTGGACTCTCCAGTTACCTGAGAGCTTATTTTTAGCATGGAAACAAGCTATCCTCAACCCCGAGGGACTGCCTAAGAAAGGGACCTATTGTAGAAAAAGGTGCTTCCTGATTTCACTGCTAATGGTGCCGCACTAATTTTAAGATTATGTCCTCATCTTTTTGATTCCCCTTTCAGAAGAAATACCTTCTCTGGAACTAACTTATCAAATCCTTTTAACATTTTATACACTTTGATAAAATCACCCTCAATCATCTAAACTCAGGGCAATACAAGCCTTTTATGCTTGTATTAATTTATGCTTAATTTAACCCCTTTAGCTCCATTCCTAACCAACGCCAAAGTGGATTTCTGTTTATAGAAGGTAATAATAGCTGGAACAGAATGGTGGAATTGTAGTTCAGATCAGGATTCTGGGTTCATTCAAAAATCAGATAGATGCTGTAATGTGAAGACGGGTGAGAGATATCTATGCCAATTAGATACCTGTTAGAGTTAGTGACTATCCTAGGATTCCCAGGAGAACCTGCAGTGGGGCTTGGATCTCCCCTGGTGCTATTACACCAGCTCGTGTGTCTGCATTAATCAGGAGTGGGTTTGGGGGGAGGGCTCAGGAGTCCAGGAAGAAGACTGGGAATTTGGGGAAGAAGGATGTGATGTTGAAATGAGAGGCAGAACGGGGATAAAGGGGTGGAGCATAACTGCTTGAAGGGTGGGAGGATATGGGGGGCTGGGGGAAAGCATTGAAAAATGGTGTCTGGAGAAAGAGCAGAGAAATGCTGAGATGAAGTGCAGGGAATGGGGGATTGAGGCTTGGGTGGAAAAGAGAGGGAGACTGAGGTATGGGGACTAAAGGTGAGAGGGAAACTGGGGAATGGGGTCTCAGGGAGAAAGGAAGACTTAGAGAATAGGGGCTCAGGAGGAGAGGGAGACTGGGGAATATGGATGGGGGGGTGGTTGTGGTATTTTGGGGCCCACAAAGAGGTGGGGACAGCAGTAGCAATGCGGAGAGTGGGAGCGGTTCTGAGAGAGGAGCAGTCAGTAAAGGGTGAGTGAAACCTGGGGACTTTACTGTGGGTAAAGAGTGGAAGATTATTTCTATTAGTGGGTGAATGGGGAACTAAGGAATAGAAACCAAGGATTTTGACTGAAAGAAACAAGAAGGTATGTTCTTAAACTGAGGGCTTTCAGACTATGAATTGCTTCACCACAAATGTCTATTGAGGGGTGGAGAATAGAACGTAATTTAGAAGGGATTGGAATAAATATCTGAAAAGGAAGAATAGAAAAAGATTGTGGGGATGAATGTGGAGAGAGCCAGCACCAGGGCCAACTGGCCTCCACCTGTGCTGTCATTTCCATGATTCTATTAAACCCCTCCGATATTGAGTCCGAGCTCAGAGAATGGTTTTGAAATGTTGGTGCTGAGCTGAGTTTAGGACAATGTCCCCCGTGAGAAGTGCCCCAAACATTGACTGAGCTCATTGCCTTTTTGTACACTCTCATAGTTTGGTTCAGGTCAATCCATACGGACTGGTTTTGTCGTGTGTGAAATACAAGTACAGATCAGCTCAGTTATAATACAATTAGTATTCAATGCATACATTTATTGTGAGCCGTAGAGCCCGAGGGGTCTATACAATTCCCGGCCCCTTGGTGCACTATGGCAGAAAGGTCTTAGACAGCGACCTTTCCCCATTGCGCCTTTGTGGCGGCTGCCCCAAGCTTTAGTGCGTCCCTCAGCAAGTAGTCCTGGACCTTGGAATATGCCAATCTGCAACACTCGGTCAGGGACAACTCTTTGCACTGGAAGACCAACAAGTTTTGGGCAGACCAAAGAGCGTCTTTCACCGAGTTGATGATCCTCCAGCTGCAGTTGATGTTTGTCTCGGTGTGTGTCCCTGGGAACAGCCCGTAGAGCACAGAGTCCTGTGTCACAGAACTGCTCGGGATGAACCTCAACAGAAACCACTGCATCTCTCTCCAGACCTTCTTTGCAAAGGCACAATCCACCACAGCCACCTCGATGGCAATGTGCAGAGGGGGTGAGACTCCTGGCATGTTGGAAGGATCTGACAGGGAGGGCCTTTCTCATGCACACTAATGGCAGGCAGTATAAGTGGGAGACCTGGAAAGAAAGTTGAAACCTCTACCATCATTATTCATAGCTCCAACCGCAGCATCCATGTTAAAGTGCATATTGCCACAGCAACTCAAACTTCCTGAGTGATCTGTAACATGCCATCATCACAGATGGATATTGAGGCATTACATTATTACTAGCTCATATGGACTCTCAGTGAGTTATTGTATAATTTGTAGTTATGAGGGGAATTTGTGTGTTACTAATATTACTATTAGTTATCAGTGCAATTTCAGTGAATTACCATTAGTTACTGGTGGAATCAAAATTCCTCTAACCTCTGGTTGTGCCTCTGTGAATCGTTGTTCTACCTTCAGTATCTGTTCTTTGTCTGCTCAGGGGTGACCTCCTGTTTCTTAAACTTTCCACACAACAGCTCATGGGGTGAAACCACAGCAAATATACTGAAATACAGGAGACCCAGGTTATATGGTAAATATATTGACATTTACAGATTAAGCTTCATGTGATCAGAATATCACATAACTAAACCTCAATGTTCGCATCCCTATTGCCAATGACTAAAGTTGCCCATTTTACCTAATGAAAAATGTCCTCTGTGATGTGGGAAAATATCCATATAGATCAATATTGAAATATATAATTTGTATTAAAGCAGAATTTTGTTAGTAATGCAGATATAATGCCAAAATATATATTTTTATATTTACTATATATTTAAGTGTTTAAGATTGATAACACTTAGTTCATTCCTCTCTATTATTAACAACATTCCGCTTATAATCATAGAATCATACAACCCAGAAAGAGGCCATTCAGCCCATTGTACCTGCCCTGGTTCTCACAAAGAACTATCAATTAGCCCATCTCCCCTGGTCTTTCCCCATAGTTCTTATTTTTTCTTTTTTAAGTAAAGATCCAACTCCCTTTTGAAAGTTATTATTGAATTCCCCTCTTTAAATGAATATTTGCACCACTGAGCAATGGAGAGGGTGGGTAGATGGCTTACTCTTAAACCTTAACCAATGTAGCTGTTTTACAGGACACAATGAGGTGTACAAGAACATCGTGGGTGGACTTCCCCATCTAATGTTTATTCCCTCCGGGGAAACTAAGTGCTGGTTCCTTGTGTGTGGGCTTTAAATATTCTTTTGAAACTGACTGTTCAACAGGTGCATGAGAGTGACTCAGGAGGAGGTCTGGTCTTTCCCTGGTGTCTCTTCATAGTGGTATGGCTTAGGCTGAAAACATACCACATGGAGGTTTACAGTTACAAACAGGAACTTACTCCTGTGAGATTGTAAATTAGGACTGCCAAACTGCCACAATGCTGCCTGTGTTATTTTTTAAGTAAGTTTGCTGGATCTTTATTACCCCTTCTGTTCTTCATCATAATATCTGTGCTCATCAAAGTGAGATGTCATTGCTGAAGCTTGGAATTCCATGTTACAATTTAGATTCTATTGTGTAGCATTCTTTACCAGCCCCTTTCTTATAGCATCGTAATCAGAAGAATAACCATCACATTAATCCATTGTATTACTCTTACTACAATTTATATTGGTCAATCACAGACAAACCATTATTTCTGCTCCTTATTTGATCTTTGTTCCAGGAAGAAGTATGCCTATCATTGTTGCCTTGATAATCTTTTTGTAGCGAGGGGCCTGTTGAGTTTCTGCCTTATCTAATCAATTATTAGTTCAGGAGAAATTTATTTGCCCAGACAATAGGTAGAATGCAGATCTCACTAACAGAGAGAATAGTTGAAGTGAATAGCTTAGATGCATTTGAGGGGAAGCTGAATAAACACATGAGGGAGAAGTGAATAAAAGGCTCTGCTGATTGGCGTTAGATGAAGTGGGGTGGGGAGGTGGTGTGCAGCATAAACATTGGTGTGGACCAGCTGGGCCAAATGGCCTGTTCCTGCGCTGTAACTCGTATATAGTTCTAGATCTGAGAGTTTAGTTTAGTTTAATACTTTATTAAGAAATATAAAATTTATCAGATTTTGTGCCCTCTGCAATCAAAGGACCATGGTCACAGAAGACCTCTGCCAAATATATATTATGGGATGGGTACACAGCCATGTGTACATTATTGGATGGGTATACAGAGCCCTGCATATATTATGGGATGTGTACAGACACACTGCTCTGTATATCCTATGGGATGGGTACACACACACAACCCTATGTCTATTATGGGATGGGTACACACACACACACCTGTGTATATTATGGGATGGTTACACAACCCTATGTCTATTATGGGATGGGCATACACACATACACAGCCGTGTGTATATTATGGGATGGGTACACAGCCCTATGTCTATTATGGGATGGGCATACACACACACATACACAGCCCTGTGTATATTATGGGATAGATGTGTTGCCAGGTTTGATAGGAGATGAGCACGAGCCAGAGCCTGACGATGACGTGCAGAGAGGCAGGCCGCTCGCTGATTGGTTAAACGTAGACGATGACGCGCTATCGAGCGTGTGCGCGCGAGTACCAATGGGTGGAGCGGTAGCGCGCGCTGCTGGGGGTGCACCTGCAGCTTTTGGAAGGAAGCGGAGAGCGTCGGGGCTAAAGCACGCTCACGCGCCGGGACGCGCGCTCTGGGATCGCGGATGCTGGCGGGGAGGAAGCGGGTGAGTTGCAGTTGGACCGCGGATTGGTGGGAGCGCGGGGCAGGCCGCTGTTGGGCTTCAGTCTCGCGGGGGCGGGGGTAGATTGGCCGGGCCGGATCGGGTCCGGGTCCGGGCCCGGGCCCCATCACCCGGGTAACCGGCAGCTTTTGCCAGCAGATACGCGTGGACAGACTTTAACCAGCAGGGAAGCCGCCTCTACCCGGCGGGGCGGCCGATCCTGAGGCAGACCTTCCCCCTCAATACTGAACTCAAACCACTGCCCCTAGCAGGGACTCTATGTTTTGTACCATACTGAACCAACAAGGCTGCTGAGACTGTACTTGAATTGTTCCTACCCAGCAATGTCATTGAAGCAACCTGAAGCAGCACTGCTTTTTTTTTGAAAAATATACTTTATTCTTAAAATATCTGGAAGAACATTCCAAAACATTTCAAAATCCCAATCACAAAAGTACAATCAGATTCAACTTTTACACATGGATCACAAGGTGCATCAATACAATCAATGAATATTACAATCATTTCAATGTGGTCAATCAGACAATGGTATTGGAGTTATCAGCATACATCATGTTGCACTCTGAGGTGCTTCAATGCAATTATAATACAATTGGTATTCAATGCATACATTCATTGTGAGCTGTACAGCCCGAGGGGCTCTCAACATTTCCCAGCCCCTCGGTGCACTGTGGCAGAAAGGTCTTAGCGACCTTTCCCCATTGCGCCTTTGCGGTGGCTGCCCCAAGCTTTAGTGCGTCCCTCAGCACGTAGTCCTGGACTTTGGAATGTGCCAGTCTGCAATACTCGGTCGGGGACAACTCTTTGCACCGGAAGACCAACAAGTTTCGGGCAGACCAAAGAGCGTCTTTCACCGAGTTGATGATCCTCCAGCTGCAGTTGATGTTTGTCTCGGTGTGTGTCCCTGGGAACAGCCCGTAGAGCACAGAGTCCTGTGTCACAGAACTGCTCGGGATGAACCTCAACAGAAACCACTGCATCTCTCTCCAGACCTTCTTTGCAAAGGCACAATCCACAAGGAGGTGAACAACGGTCTCGTCCCCACCACAGCCACCTCGAGGGCAACGTGCAGAGGGGGAGAGAATCCTGGCGTGTAGGAAGGATCTGACAGGGAGGGCCTTTCTCACCACCAGCCAAGCTATGTCTTGGTGTTTGTTGGAAAGTTCTGGCGATGAAGCATTCTGTCAATTGACTTTGACAGTCTGCTCGGGGAACCATCCCACAGGATCCACCTTCTCCTTTTCCCGCAGGGCCTCTAAGACGTTACGTGCCGACCACTGTCTGATGGACTTGTGGTCAAAAGTGTTTCTCTGCATAAATTTTTCCACCAGGGACAGGTGGTACGGCATGGTCCAACTACTTGGAGTGCTCCACGGCAGCGTGGCCAGACCCATCCTTCTCAACACCGGGGACAGGTAGAACCTCAGCATGTAGTGACACTTGGTTTTGCGTACCGAGGGTCTATGCACAGCTTGATGCAGCCGCACACAAAGGTGGCCATCAGTATGAGGGCGATGTTGGGCATGTTTTTTCCCCCTTTATCTAGAGGCTTGTACATCTCGTCCCTGTGGACACAATCCATTTTCGACCTCCAGATAAAGCGAAAGATGGCTCGGGTGATCGCCATTGCGCAGGAGTCTGGAATGGGCCAGACCTGTGCCACGTACAGCAACAGCGAGAGTGCCTCATACCTGATGACCAGGTTCTTACCCACAATGGAGAGAGAACGTCGCTCCCACATGCCCAGTTTTCTTTTCACCATAGACACTTGCTCCTTCCAGTTTCTAACCTGAAGCAGCTCTGCTACTGTGAGCTTATACTCACATAGCAGAGCTGTCGCGCGGTGAAAATCCTTCAGCTTTTACTGTTAAAAGAAGCGGAACTACTTAAAGTTGACTTCACTGGTCGTCGGACTGCCAATGTTCATTCATATTATTTATTCATATTATCTATCTTGCAATCAAACCTCAGCAGAACGCGGGACATTTGTTTTATTAAGTTTTAAATTCCAAAATGTGCAATGCTAAAGTTGGAATTGTTGGAGTAGTTTTGACAGCATTATTTGGTAAATTACGCACTTGTCCATCAAAAGTTTCAAATGATGCTCTTAGTATATGTTTTAGTATTTTAATTCCAGTTATTTCCCTAGGTTACCTACCGTAAAGTATTTTAGTTCTGCCAAAGGGTCATGAAGACTCGAAACGTTAACTGATTTCTTCTCCACCGATGCTGCCAGACCTGCTGAGTTTTTCCAGGTAATTCTGTTTTTGTAAAGTATTTTAAAACTGATTTGGATACTTCCATGCTCATAAGTTTGAATCCTCAGATTTCAGAGAAAAATGACATTACTTTTTTCTACAGGGATAAGCTGGTTGTTTCTGGAAAGTGAATGCAAATGCAAATGCAAATGGATCCACAGTCCATTGCGAAGAAGTTCCTAACAACTGAATATTGCTTCAGTGACTGGATACTTCGGCTATTCTTGAGTTTCCAACTGGATCTAAGAGTCGCTTTGTTGACCAGGCTTCTGACATATTCCCTCTAATAATGTAGGACATGGTCTTTCCCATAATTACAGAAAGAATCATGCTGTTTTCAATATACTGAATTTCTAGCCTGTCCTGGCCTACCTTATCCTGGATGCATGCTCGACAGATTTCTAGATTTCTCCAGGGAGTGTTCATTGCCATTACCAATTTATAATGGGATTCTACCAGATGGCCTTCCCTCTTGTCTATATTAGTCATTTATTTTACTTAATTGTCACCTTCTGCTTTTCCTCACAAATGGATCAAGCTGATGAAACCTCTGTGCTAATATTTGACCTCGATATTTGCTGCAATTCTGAAACTTGGGAATTGAGGACAAATTATTCACCTGGTGAGGAAATTGGCTGAGTGTCAGGAGACGGATTGTAGGCATATTGGGCAGGTACTCCCATTGGCAGGCTGTGTCTAGTTGTGTCCCAAAGACATATGTGTTGGTGTCTCAACTATCCGCTGATGTGTTAACGCTTACCTGAGGGGATAGAGAGCCACATGTCCAAGTTTGCTGGTGACACAAAGGTGACTTTTTTCAATTCTTTCATGGGATGAGAGTGTCACTGGCAAGGCCAGCCTTTTTTTGGGTTTAATAATGAATTTATTGTACCAAAGCTCAAAAAATGGTATTTTCAAGCTGAAACAAAAAGACATGTACTTCATGTAATGATCAGTTTCTTAAAACTGAGGGAACATCCAAAATTTATGCTGTGTTCTAAGAATATCTCCATCGCTAAATAAGTAGTAATCCTTACCGTCCAAGACAACTTTAGTCCCTCCATATTCTGGGAGTAGAACTGTTTCACCAACTTTTACATTAACTGGGTGGATGTCACCATTCTTTACTTGGTTGCCCGGTCCAGTGGCTACAATGGTTGCTTGAAGCACTTGCCCCTGGGATTTTTCTGGAAGCATGGTGCTGCCTTTCCTTACCTTTTTTGCTGCAACGCTTTCCACCAAAACAGAATCGAAGAGGGGCAGAAACATTTTGAACGCCTGACCTGCCATGCCTGCTACTGCTTATAGAAAGTGCTAGAAATGATCCGAGGCTCCTACAGCAGTGACGATGGCAGCCTTTTGTTGCACATTCCTAATTGACCTTGAAGCAGCGGTGAGCCGAGGATGATGAGACAGGCTAAAAATTGAAGCCAGGCCTTGCAGGAATGAGGTTAGGAAACAGTCCTGCACACACACGGTGATAGAATTTTGGAACTCTCTTCTGTAAATGATAATCAATGCTGGGTCAATTAATCTTAAGTCTGAGATTGATAGATTTTTGTTAACCAAATGTATTCAGGGATATGGGGCATGGTGGTTATGTAGAATTAGGAATCAGATACTCCTGGCAACTCCGCTTGGGAGGAGTGTGATTGATACGTACCTTCAAACAATCCTCTCCATGTGAGTGTGTACGTGAATCCCTTCTTGAGGTGACCCTTTTGATTTCTCTTTAGGCTTGTTCAATTTACTGTGGAAACTGCTACATTGCATGTGAAGTTTATTTTCTAATCACGGTTGGTCAAATTCAAGCATGTTCAACCCCACCCACCCCAAGTTTCCTGTTGCCGTTACTCAGCCCTTCAGCACTGCAGTTGCTGTGTGGTATGCTGCATAATTTTTTCAATATAGATGTGTCACTTCACCCTTATAACCTTCAAAAATCTCCACCATTATGTTAGTGACTTCAGTCTCTCAATTCACAGGCAACTTTATCCCCATTTGCACCGCCAAATGTATCTTCCTCATTGGTGTTTGAGAAACAATAACTAGCCTGAGCAAGGAAATTTAGCAAGCCAGTGGTTTTCCATTTAATTGAGCAATACTGGGGCATTATGTTACCAAATGATTAATCATGACAATTCAATTTTTTTAAAAAAGCTTTATCTGTTTGAGTGCTTTTCTGTTTCACTGTTCTTTGGATTTGCATTGGCAAAGGACCCATTTTCCTTTTGACTTCTGAACCATGCTACTTCTCAATTAGCAGCTGGTGTGGCTAATACAGTTAATTGCTTTCCTCTGGCAGTCCGGCAGAAGCTACATTTGGCATCTTATCAGTTAATATCAGCTTTTCCTTTTTACAGTACTTGCTGATGTGTCATATATAGAAGATACAACGTGGAAACAGCCCATTCAGCCCAACCAATCTGTGTTGGTGTTTACCCTTCACACAAGCAAATAGTTCGAATCAGATCGCGGCTGTGTTTCTCGGTTTGTTTATTCGAACGGTGACAGGCAGTGATACAAATGAAACTGCAAGTGCAACAAGGCAGTCCCAAATAAGTCAAGATAGTATTTAACTATATCAGAGCTTCATAAGCTGTTACTCTAAGTGTCAGTTTTGATGTTACCACAATATGTGAGTTAATTGTATCAAGAGGATATCAGGAAATACCAGAGGTTAAACTGATCCTTTTGGAGGAATACAACGGTAGGATAATTCTGAATATTGAGTGAGTTTTTTTAAAGAGTCGTGTATATAGTTAATTGACATTCTGAGCGCTATAAGGTCATTTTGTATTTCTAGAAAAATTACCTATTTTATAAAGATCAGTAGAGGTTCTTTCTGGTAAGAAAGTGAATTTGTCTCTTAAATTAAGTTTGTTAATCTTTTTGTTTTGCTTTCTTTCCTGCACAAATTCTTTATTTTTAAAGATTTTAACTAGGTTCTATTTGTTATCTTACCTTTTCAGATAAGCACAGTCGGAGTTTTTCAATCTTGTGACTGGGCCTTGGCTACTTTCAGGTTGGGAATTTTAAGAGTTTTGCATCAACAATATGTGGAACTAAATTCAACACATTTGTTAATTTTATCTAATTGTTTACATGTTACCTTTCTAAATAACATCTTGCAGTTGCTGTCAATAACCTATTATGTAATGTTAATGTATTCACCCAAAGACATCTGTAGCGATGTCTGCTTTATGTTGTGATATTTTTCCTTTTACTTGGCTTGTTGCAGATGAATCCACTCGAAATCTCATTTGGCATTGTTATACACGTTTTTGTGTTTACTGCCACTGGTTATTGTTTTAAAGTAACACTGAGATTCAAGCTACTTACAGCTGTTAGATAATCATGTTTGTTTTTCAAAGCTAGTTTATGTTTACAGTTATTTTTTAGATTGCATTTAGTAAGAGAAAAATCATTTTGAGCATTATTTTGAGATTTGTGTTCTGCTTTTACATGTTTCCAAGTCATTGCTTTCAAAAGGTTGCCTTTGATTCTGCAGTTGTAGCCCATAATCCTGCATAGTGTTTGTAATTGTAAATGGTACATTTGTCTTGTTTTGGCCTAAAGAAGAAATCTCAAAGCTCATACAATTGTCAGTGTGTGTTTTAACTGTTAATAAATTAGAAAAGTAAATGTTTCCCATTATCAGAGTCATACAACATAGAATGAGGCCAGTCAGCCCATGTACTTGTGCTGGGTCTTTGAAAGACCTATTCAATTACTCCTACTTCACTGTTCCTTCCCCGTAGCCCTGCAATTTTTTTTCCTTTTAAAGTATATATCCAATGCCCTTTTTGAACGTTATGATTGAATCTGCTAACACCATCCATCAGGCAGTGCACTATGGAAGTCTTTGGAATTTTATTGGCCTAATGTTGCTTTTACTATTCATTAATAAGGTCCTCTCCCCTACATTTTGATCATTGGTAGTGATTTGAGTGGCTTCACTTTTACCTGTCCAGCATGTGAGCCACAATGCAAATCATTTGCTGCTGCTTACACAAGTAACAATGCATATTGTGTATATTTTACGTAGGTTGAAGATGAGCCTACTGTTTTTTACCCTGTTATTCCTAATGCAAGATGGAAGCATGTGCAAAAAGTTTCTGGTCAGCCATCGTCTGTTAAATGTGGATCCTGAAGCTTTTATGAACATTGTAAGTTAGAAATTTATTGTCATCTAAAATAGTAGTAATATTGCTCAATATTAAAATGATTTTTTTTAAGTTTCAGTACTTGTTTCTACTTCTTGTAGGTGTGAAGAATTAATTGTTTTGAATATTTCTGAAAGAATTTAAAAGTTTATATGTTGTGTCCTACAATGTGTGCATTATAAGACAGAGGGAAAATTATGTCCCAGAAATTCTGATACCATAATTGTTTCCCGCAGTTTTCTCCACTTTTCTTTGCTTCTTTTCTTGAGGGGGCAGGATTCCATTAGAACAAAGAAGGTTTTATTGGAAGTCGTTCACAATATAACAAGTTGAATAGAGAGAGACTATTTCCATTAATTACACAGTCCATAATAAGTGGACATCAAATTAAAATTGTCATTAAAGGAGAGAGGTTAGGAGAAATATCCTTTATGCATGGAGCATGGAATGCTTTGTCATAATTGAGTTCGAAGCCATTGGATAAACATTTGAAGCAGAGGAAGATGTTAGACTACTGGGAAAGAGGGCAGAGCGGTGAGTTTTGAATTGTGGGGGTCCGGAACAGTGTCATGAATGGGGGAGGGAAGGGAGTGGCCAGGTTTCGGGCTTAGGCCCTGACAGCTGCTTCTCTGTCACATCAATCAATGTTTTTATAAAGGTTTAGGATTTGAGTCTAATTAATAAAATGTTTCCCCTTTTTCCATTATCATTATCACTATTTTTCCACTCCAACTCTCCCACATCAGGGCAAGGTGAATAAATCCAGTAGGGGAGAGGGTGGAGAAGGAGGAGGGAGTGATTGAGTGGGGATGGGAGGGAGGGTGGGAATCAGTGAGTGAGTGGGATGGCACAAGTCAGTGGGGGGTTGGTGGGGGGGATAGGGAAGTGGGTTGTGCATGGAGGGTGGTAGAGGAGCTGATTACAATATGTGTGTGGGTCAGCAGGGGAGAGCACTTCACTGAGCCTTCTGTCATCATGGAATATAGAAAATTTGGTGAAACCAACATGAGTATATAAAATAAGAACATTTTTTACAAAGTACTTTAAAATACAGATTTTCATGCTTGTATAATGTATTATTGACCTTATATAATGTATATGTAGAGCTATAATACACCAACTTATAGCAACATTTGGTGCGGTATCAGCTGTTTTATTGCTCGTTTGTTTTTTGCTGGTGTCTGGGGTCACGTGAATTTTCAAGAGTTATATTTTTATACATATATTCATTCCTGGGTTGTGGGCATCACTGGCAAAGCCAGCTTTTGTTGCCCACCCCTAATTGCCCTTGAGAAAGTGGTGATGTGTTAAAATGGGTTCACATTGGAAAATAGTTTGTGAAGCACTGCTGTACACCTTTGCTTCGCTTTGCATGTACATAATCCAGTAAGGTCATGTTTTCTTGTTAGTGTGGATTTCATCCTGTGTTCCTGCATTGAATGCTGAGGTCACATTGATGATTTTATACAAATGCCTTGGTCCACAGTCTTGATAATAACAGAAGGTAAAGAAAAGGAAAATATTATGTTTCTACCCACTCAGTCTAATAATTGAAATGGCCTAGAAGCATTTGCATTTCACTACAGATCATAAGTGTTATAGTTACATGATTCCTTATCACAAATTTTCAGACCTTTTTATCTTTGGCCACTCAGCCCTGGCTGTATATTTGCAACACAGCAGCCTATGACTAACTGACTGTTTCAAATATCTTTGCCTGTTAGCTAAATTTTAAACTCAATTCTAAGTACCGAAACAATGTGACCAATATACTAGTCCATGTTTAATTCATTGAAAAATAGTTTTTTATAGCTACCTTTAAAATATATATTTTCTTTTGGGTGGATTTTGTTGTCGAGGTGAAATGTCACTGCTGGAGATTAGATTTCTGCCACCTAATTTGATAACATACGCACAGTGAATGATATAATACAGCAACAAGATCACAATAATTCTTCTTTCTGGCATGGCTGGTGATATGTGAGATAATCCATTTCCTCCACTGCTTTTACATTGAGTAAGTCTCAGTGCAGGATCAGGGGGCAAACCAAAACCTTTCCCTGAATGGGGAGGCGGAAAGACACCATTCTCATGGTATAAGAATCTCATTCACTATGTAGTGAGGGGTAATGGACTATAATTGAAAAATTGACTTGTGCCCAACCAATGTATTAGTATTTCCCAGTCATGTGATTCTGACTATGCTAAATATTGTAGGTTGCTTTGGCAAACCTGTCTCACTGTTCTCAAAACCCTCACTGAAATTTCAGAAATAGCTCGTCATAGATTGGGAAAGAATTTACATTTCTATAACAGCTTTAATATTCTCAAGATTTCCAAAGTGCTTCAAAATGAATAAAATACTTTGAAAGTGTAATAACTGTTCTAAGTAGGGAATGGTGGCAGTTAATTTGTGCGCAGCAAGGTCCCACAAACAGCAATGTGAAAAATGACCTTGTATTTAACTAACATCTGCAAAAATAGAAAGCTAAATATTGGCCTGGACGCCAGGAGAACTCTGCTCTTCCTTTGAATAGCGCTATGGGAGCTTCTATGTCTACCTGAGGGAGGGCAGACAGGACCTTGATTTAACGCCTCATTGGAAAGTCAGCATCTCTTCTGAGAGTGCAGTACTCCTTCAGCACTGCACTGGAATGTCAACCTAAGTTGTGTGCTCAAACCTTGAGTGTGGCTTGAAGCCAAGAACTGACTCAGAGGCCTAAGAGCAATCACTGAACCAAGGGTGACACGTAAACCTATGTTTGGAATGTGGTTGCTCCCTGACCTGTCTTGCACCAATTCCCAATCTTGGTTCATCGTTGCTGTTCTCATTTTGAATATACACAGTAAGCTTTTACACCTGTCTGTCTAAATTGCTTGTGTATGCTCTTGAACTGTAATTCACATTTTGTCTTTCCTGGTTTTTTTCTGTTAGTTCTTGAACTTCCATTTCCCCTGTCAGTATTCTATTTTAATTTTATCTCCAAACTGCAAAGCACCAAGACGTCAGTGAAGCTTGGTCCCCAGGATCATTTGTATTGTAGGAGATGGTGGATGTAGATGTGATTATTTGTTTCCAATTGGGTGTGGAAATTTCATTCGAACAAACATGCTGTGATTTTCTTCATTTTAATATTGGCTGTCTTCTCTATCTCTAGCACTTCAGGTGTCAAAGCATGCTGATAGGCTCAAAGGGAGCCAAATCAAAAACCATTTAAACACTGCATTTTCAGTACCTGCTGTGTTCATCTGTTGGAAGAAATCTTTTCCAAGTCTTTTCAGTTCAGCCTGTCCAGTTCAATTCAATTATTGCTCTAAAGCCACATCTATTAATTTATCTTACTCTATTTAGCCTGAGCTATGTCTGGTTATTAGTTTTTACCTTTTAAAGCAGAACTTCCCACTCTAGCCCCTACCTATTTACCAATCCTAACTCCTGTACAGTCTCTCTTTTACCTCAGCCTAGAGTTTTGCAGTGTTGGCTTGCAGTTAATATTAGTGCACGTAAGCTGTATGTTCAGTGATGATCACTCTTGACCTCAGCCCCAGGTTTTGAACTTAGCTGCTCCTGGCTGTCAACTGACAGCAATAGAACTCCTATATTCTTTATCTTGGGGTCTGACATCCCTTTCCAATTACCATTCCAGCTCCTACTTCACCCAATTGCCCTGCTTCCTGGTCAGTGTTCTGACTGTCCTGCCCTTTGTTTCAATGTGTGTTACATGGTACACCGCTCCTGATGTGTTAACACAGCATCTTGCACGAGTGGTGCTATGGGAGGAGATCCATTAGGTCTCATTTGTTTTTGAAACTGGCAATAAATCAGCAGTGGCTCAAGACTGGTGGGTCATCTTTGAGAAAATGCTATTAATATAATCATAAACAAAGTATAGCGCAGCTTGGATTTATAGAACACCTTTCATGTATTGAAATGACAGGATCACTTTAGAGGGAACATAGCAGAAAGTGGGTGAAAGGGGAATGTTTTCCGATCCCTCCCTATAGATACAGTTAATATGCTGTGTTGTACAGAACCTACCCAGCTGCTCTCATTGGACTTCAGTCCCATCCTCCGTATAGGCAAAGTTTAAGCTTCTGTCCATAACTCCAGGAGTACCTCCACTCACCCCAAGCTTAAGTTCTGAGGAAGCTTTTGAAAGTGACGGGGCTAGGAAGTGAATTCCAGGGTGCGGAGAGGTGGAGGAGGGAGGCTGAATCCTTGAGAGAGAAAAGAGTGACAAATATGTGCTGGAGAAGTAGGGTAAAGGGTGTGCACTTACAGTTTTCATCACTGCACCAATGGCTGCCATGCCTTCAGCCAGCCAGGCCCTGAGCTCTGGAATTACCTGCCTAAACCCCTCTGCTTTTCCCTTGCTCCTTAAAATTTGCATCTTTGACTAAGCATTTGTTCACCTCATGTGACTTGGTATCAAAGTTTGCCAGATAATGCTTCTGTGACCACCTTGGGATGCTTTTATTACATTAAAGACATATACATGTAAGTTGCTGTATGGAAAGATTTGAAAATAAGGGCAAGGATTATAACACTGCATTATGGGGCAGGAAGCAATAGAGACCAATGGCAGCTGGAGTGATGCAGGATATAAAGCATAGAATGCTAGTAAAGTTGGATCTGGGATTTAACTGGAGAGGCCAGGAAGAGAATTGAACTTTGAGGTGACAGAGTAGCTAAAGATTTCAGTGCTGATGGGATGAAGTAGGGACAGAAGTAAATTTCCACCAGTGGAAGTATAGATCATCTTGATATTGGCTTGGTCTTGGGCTTGAAGCTCAATCAAGGTTGAACAGGACACTGAAGTTGCAGACCTGTGGGTTCATCCTGAGTAGAGAGGGAGATGGAATCAACACCTTTAGTATAAGGCTTTTGAAGGAAGCCATGTCACCATATAGTAGAGAGGCATAGAAAGTATTTCTCTTAACATATTGTGGCTCCATTCATTTCAGTGAGACAAGCTACTAATGCTTAAAAAAAAACTTGATTTTTGCATGTCAAATAATGATAATATTCGCTTCGGGGACTTGAACTGCTACTAATGTCTTCCATTGATTCATTACTGATATCTTTTTGTTTAATTATTCTGAGTGTTCCAGGTTTTTTAATGGTCTGACCCAGGCAGCGTTGTTTTATTTTCACTTGCTTAGGATTTTTCTTTCCTAGTCAAAAAAATGTGACTTATTGCACTGTCTGCTTTCCCAGAGTCAGCTTATCTCCTACCGTGGCTACCCGAGTGAAGAGTATGAGGTGGTGACTGACGATGGATATATCCTCAGCATTAACAGAATTCCTCATGGGTTGACAGACACTAATACAAATGAAGGTAACTACAAGGCAATTGGGTGTCTTCAGTAATATGACAAATTGTTGCACATTTCTCAGCTCTAATTAGACGCTGCTCACGAGATTATACATATCTCTTGTTGCTGAAAGGAGGACTTGTGTTTTTCGAGATAACTGGGTAAAACATATTTACAATGTTATGAGCAGCAAGTAACAGATATCTGAACGAAATAGTAAACCACTTACCCTGAGGAAATAATGAAGAGTTTAACCTTCTCTGTCCCTACCCTATTCCTCCCCCAACCCTTTTCTGGAAGTAAATAAGCTAGCAAAGGGTATTAAAAAGGCAAATCCGAGGCACTGTCTTACATTAAACAGTGACAGTCGGCCCATAGCATGGGTTCAAATGAGCTATAGACAAATCTAGCACTGATACCAGGAAGCTGTTTACACAGTGTATGGAACACTGCCTGTGGAATGGCCTTCTGGAAAGAATAATAAATGCTTGAACTATTTAAGGAAAAGCTGGAGGTTGTAATGCACGGTAGTGGGATGTTTGAAGAGGGGCAGAGAGAGTGCTGTGGAAGAAGGAGACGAGAGAGATGGAGGTGCTATATTGCTCTCTGTTCCGTTTTTAAAATAACTTGGGATTTCCTAAGTGGTAATTGAAGCTGTAACACAACCAAGAAACTAGCAATGAGCTCATTAATGTCTTGAGTTTAACAAACCTGATGGACTGGATTTACATGAAATTGCATGCTACTGATAATTTTCCATTCTGCACTAATTGTTGGCCCAGCTGTGATATCTGAATGTTGAGGCTCTCCAGCCTGCCTCCAGTTCCTGACTTTGCTGTCTGGCCTTCCACCCTTCCCCCAACCCCGCAGCCTTGCCTCCCACCTGCTGTTCCTACCAGGGTCTGTTTTCAGCTGCTCCACTCCTGGCTCTGGTACTGAGCTGCAGCTCCTGGGTTTCATCTAATGGCAGAAATTAGTTGGTGCTGGTAGTCCCAGGATTCCATCAGCTTCCTGAATTGACCAACTTCTGCCACTAGATGAAGCGTGGTTAATCTAAAATTACGAAAGTGAGAGTAATTTTTTAAAAATATCTTGTATTTCATATTTAATTTTATTTTGCAAGTTATTGCAGTTAGGAACTCTCAGTATTGCACATGTACAGTACAGTATTTCAACTTATACATTAGTTTTTCTGAGCAGCAAATGCCCAAAGGAACCCAACTCAGGCTTTAGTATTGATCCCTATGGGAACCCATGATTCACTCAGTTGTTTCACTTAAAGTTGTGATTTTCAGGAACACAACCACAACTCTAAGTGAGGATTTACTGTAAACTAAATGGGGTGTAACAAAAGGAGGAAGTGAGAAGAAAGGAAAAATAGTAAATTGCTCAATAAAGACATTTGGGTTTTTTTTTTATTCCCCCCTGAAAATAAGCAAATCGTAGACTGAAAGAAATTGTATTTATACATTTTCTACATCAGAAATGAAGCACTGGTTGTTGAATTTTTAAAGATTTAGTTTTTCATGAGATGTGGGCGTTGCTGGCAAAGCCAGCATTTGTTGTCCATACTTAATTGCCCTTGAACTGGATGGCTTGCAAGGCCATTGCAGAGGGCAGTTAAGAGTCAGCCACATTGCTGTGGGTCTGGAGTCATATGTAGGCCAGACCAGGTAAGGATGGCCGATTTCCTTCCCTAAAGGACATTAGTGAACCAGATGGGTTTTTTTAACTATTGATGAGTTTCTTGGTCACCATTAGTGAGGCTAGCTTTTAATTCCAGATTTATTCATTGAATTCAAATTCTATCAGTTGCTATGATGGGATTTGAACCTGTGTCCCTAAAGCATTACCCTGGGCCTCTGGATTAATAGTCCAGTGACATTATTACTACACCACCGTCTCCCTTTTTTGGAATGCAAAGCAATGTATCAGCTGATTTGCACACTCCAAAGTCTTATTTAAAAAAAACAATGAGGTAAGTGACCAGTTAACCTGTATGGCAGTGTTGTTGAGGAATAAATGGCTGATGAAGCTCTGTTATTCTATGAATAATGCTATGGGAGTTTTGTCTTGCTGCATGAGCAGAAGGACTCTCAGTATACATCTTGTTGGAAAGGCATCGCCTTCAAAAGCGTAGCACTCTCACTACAAAGTGTCAGCCTGGATTATGTGTTCCAATTTTATGAATTGGGCCTTGTACTTGCAAAGTTTTGGTATAGAGGTTGTTATGATATGGTGGCTGGTAATTGCGAGGCTGACCAAATCCCACAGGGAAACTTGGCCAAGATTTGCAATTTGTATTTGTATTACGAGAAGGTATGTGCACTGAAGTCAGAGGTAGAGTCCACTACCACTATTGGAGATTTTAAATATTAAATCAAAACCTTTATTAACAAAAGAGAAGAAAACTTAAACACACAAGATTACAGTTACACAGTTAAATTTAGTCTTACAACATTTACCAAAAGACTTCTACTTAACTAGACTCCCAAAATAAACACCCTTTTCCAGGCACAGTCTGAATAGATTCTTAATCTATAAAACATCCAGTAATATTACCACAAGGCATCCACAATTGCCATAAGGAAGGTATTTCACAGCTTCTCTCTTTCTCTCACGTGATGATGGAATTCCAAGGCTTTTAACAAAACCTTGCTTTCTGGAACAAGCACGCACTTCTTTAGAATAAAAACAGAAAATGCTGGAAAAACTCAATAGGTCTGACAGCATCTGTGGAGAGAGAAACAGAGTGAATGTTTCGAGTCTGTATGACCCTTCAGAGCAGAGCACTGCTCTGGGGTGGCTAGAGGCTGATATTTTACAGTACACTCTTCAAGATCTCACATGGCCACTGCCATACAGCTTTCAATCTTTTCTTAAATATATTTTCTCCCTTTTGATCTTTTAAACCCATTGTTTTAAACCTTCTTTGAAACCCTTCCAAACTCAAACTCTTCCAAATATAAGATCTTTCCTGTTTCCATCTTGTCTTTGCTTTTGGGTCAATAAAATATAATGTCCCCATTACTTGTTTACCTTGAAATATGCAACCATTTTCCTTGTTACTTTGAAATTCAAATGCAAATGTTAGCTCGTCCATTTCAATTTCAAATGCGTGCTGTTATACCTAATCCCTTTGATGATTTAAACCTTGCAGTCTGGCTGTTTTCAGTTTAATTAAATTAGTTACACACACACACACACAGCCTCCACAAGCCTGCTTCAGGCCAGGACTGATTGGTTTTACTCTTCAGGCCCCTGTTTGTTTCTCTTTTCCCTTCTCCACCCCACTTCCCCCAATCCCCTAACCCAGTTCACATGGCACATTGTGCACTAGTTCTAAGTGATGGATTTCCTGCAATTTGTTGAGTGAAAGAACTTCTGTCCAATTTATGTTGAGGTTTTCAGGTTAAACTTCAGTAAGTTATCAAGTTTTCGTATTTCATTTGGATTGAACAAGAAGATTTGAAAGTAATTATTCAGAACTTGGTGCATTGGTTTTGGGACATCCTGAAAAATATGACAGAGCATATTGTGAATCAGAGGCTTTTTCTTAGTATTAATTGTTAAAGTTCAACATCTGTGTAATGTATAAAATATTATAGATGTTAAATGTTAGCGAGAAACCCAAAGCTCCTTGTTAAGATTCTTGTTTCTATTTTTTTCTGAAACCCAACTGCAGATTTATAATTCTGTCCGTTGAGGAATTAGCACGGCCATGATACCAAACCATAGATTAGAAAATTAATTAACAAAGAACACAAGAAATAGATCTTCAGATGTTTAACCTCTTGCAGCCTAATGGGGTGAATTTGATAAGGTGCTGTACTAAGTGTTAAGTTCCAGTCCTGTTTGTCCCAATACAACCAGTGTATCTCCAGCAGTGACTCCCTGCTCGTATTCCGGTCTTACCCCAAGGTTCCATCCTTTTCATTGTTTACATGAGCTCTTCTGTGATTTTACCCAGTAATCTGCCTCTGTGTATGTTGAGTCAAATGCACAACGTATGTGTTGTTAGACTGCTTGTCCAACAAGTTGTGGAGGAGCCACAATTGCTTCCAGTTGATCATTGGGCAGATCAAAACCATATTATTTAGTTCCTATCAAAAGCTCTGTACTCTGGCCCTAACTCCACTTTACACTCTCTCTGCTTGACCTTGGCTATTAAATCTCTGTACCCCAATGCAGAGAATTCAAAACCTTCATCCCTGTTTTCAAATCTGTCATGGCCCTGCTCTACTCTACCTGTGCATCCTCTCTCGCTCTCTATCACAGGCTGTGCCATTTGATACTCCAGTTCTGGCCTCCTGTGCATTGTTTTTCCTCTGTTCTACTCCTTGTAGCAGATCCCTCTACCAACTGTCTGAAATTCATTTCCTGTGCTGCCCCCTTCTCCGCACCAGTTTGCTGCTTCTCTCCCACTTTTTAAAAAGGTTGGCTTTAAAAAAAAACTTTTGTCAATGCTTTTAGTCATCTCTTCTAGCTATTTCAGTGCTGCTTGACATCTATTTGACCTTGTGAAGCACCTTGATGTTTTCTATGCTTTAAAAACATTAAATGGGTAAATGCATCCTATTAAGCTTTACTGATTAACACAGACAGAGTAGCTCCAGGGCTATAGTCGACTGAGTCAGCTGAAGCAGCCAGGATAACAATGGGGGTATTGCAAGTGGTTCCATTCCTTATTGCTCTGCACTAATCCCTGCTGAATAGTATGTATGTGGGTCATTAAGCCAAGAGCAGGGATATGCTTAGCAGTGATGCCTCACATAGTCAAATAGTATGTGCAGAATAGTTACCTGAACAAATCACCACAGGGATGTTAGCACCTATAAAAATGGAGCATTGCATAAACCATCCAGCTTAGGAGCGCAGAGAAACAATTGTGGGAAACAAGAATAGAAACTGCTGTGCTTTGAGGAAAAGTTCATTTCTAGAATGAAGCCTGAAAAGATGAACGGTTTATAGCAAAATTGTGCAACTAGTTCAGTGAAGGTCAGTAGGTTAAAGGTTCGTTTTACTCAGTGCTGATCCTGACTTGGTGTCAGCAGTAATTTCTTTAGCAGTGTGAACAACAACTTGCCTTTATATAGCACTTTTAACGTAGTAATTTTTTAAAAATCCATTAATGGGATGTGGGTATCACTGGCTAGGCCAGCATTTATTGCCCATCCTAAATTGCCCTTGAGAAGGTGGTGGTAAGCTGCCTTCTTGGACTACTGCAGTCCACGTGGTGTAGGTACACCCACAGTGCTGTTAGGAAGGGAGTTCCAGGATTTTGACCCAGCGACAGCGAAGGAACGGCGATATATTTCCAAGTCAGGATGGTGAGTGGCTTGGAGGGGAACTTCCAGGTGGTGGTGTTCCCATGTGTTTGCTGCTCGTGCCCTTCTAGTTGGTAGCAGCCGTAGGTTTGGAAGGTGCTGCCTTAGTGAGTCCCTGCAGTGCATCTTGTAGATGGTACACACTGCTGCCACTGTGCATCAGTGGTAGAGGGAGTGAATATTAGTGGACGGATCCAATCTAGTGGGTTGCTTTGTCCTGGATGGTGTCAAGCTGCTTGAGTGTTTTTGGGGCTGCACTCATCCAGGCAAGTGGGGAGTATTCCATCACACTCCTGACTTGTGCCTTGTAGATCATGGACAGCTTTGTGGAGTCAGGAGGTACGTTACTCGCTGAAGGATTCCTAGCCTCTGACCTGCTCGTGTAGCCACGGTATGTATATAGCTAGTCCAGTTCAGTTTCTGATCAATGGTAACCCCCAAGGATGTTGACAGTGGCGGATTCAGCGATGATGATGCCATTAAATGTCAGGTGCCCCAAATGTCCCAAGGCAGTTCACAGGAGCATTATCAAACAAAATTTGACAATGAGACACATAAGGAGATATTAGGGCAAATGACTAGAAGCTTGGCCGATGGGTACTTTTTAAGGAGGGTCTTAAAGTAAGATAGAGAGGCAGGGAGTTTGAGGAGGGAATTGCAGAGTTTATGGTCTTAGAAACATAGAAAATAGGAGGAGGAGTAGGTCATTCGGCCCTTTGAGCCTGCTCCAACCTCTGAGTGAAGAAGTTTCTCCTCACCTCAGTCCTAAATGACCTATCCTGTATGTTGAGATTATGACCTCTTGTTCTAAACCCCCCAGCCAGAGGAAACATCATCTCTGCATCCAGTCTGACCAGCTCTGTCAGAATCTTATATGTTTCAATGAGATCCTCTCTCATTCTTCTAAATTCCAGTGAATACAGGCCTAGTCAGCCCAATCTCTCCTCATATGACAATCCTGCCATCCTAGGAATCAGCCTGGTGAACCCTCGCTGCACTCCCTCTATGGCAAGTATATCCTTTCCTGGGTAAGGAGACCAAAGCTGCACACAATACTCCAGGTGTGGTCTCTCCAAGGTTCTGTATAGCTGCATTAAGACAGCCTTACTCCTGTACTCAAGTCCTCCTGCAATGAAGGCCAACATACCATTTGCCTTCTTAACTGCTTGCTGCACCTGCATGCTTGCTTTCAGTGATTGGTGTACAAAGACACCCAGTTTCCCTTGTACATCAACATTTCCCAATCTATCACCATTTAAATAATACTCTACCATTCTGTTTTTTTTCTACCGAAGTTGATAACTTCACACTTATCCCCTTATACTGCATCTGCCATGTATTTGCCCACTCACTCAACTTGTCTAAATTGAAGACTCTTAACATCCTCCTGACCACTCACATTTCCACCTAGTTTTGTCAGCAAACTTAGCAATATTCCATTTGGTTCCCTCATCCAAATCAATGATATATATTCTGAATAGCTGGAGTCCAAGAACTGATGCATGTGGTACCCCACTACTCACCGGCTGCCATTCTGAAAAAGACCCATTTATTCCTACTCTATTTCCTGTCTGCTAACCAATTCTGAATCCATGCCAATATATTACCCCAATCCCATTTACACTCTAACCTCTTATGTGGGACTTTATCAAAAGCTTTCTGAAAATCCAAATACACCACGCCCACTGATTCTCCCTTATCTATTCTGCTAGTTACATTCTCAAAAAACTCCAGTAGGTTTGTCAAACATGATTTCCCTTTCGTAATCCATGTTGACTTTGTCTAATGCCGGTGATATTTTCTAAGTGTCCTGTTATCACATCGTTTATAATAGACTGTTAGCATTTTCCCTACCACTGATGTTAGGCTAACTGGTCCGTAATTCCCTGTTTTTACCCCTCCCTACCTTTTTTAAATAGTGGGGTTGCATTTGCCATCCTCCAATCTGCTGGGACTGTTCCAGAATCTACAGAATTTTGGAAGGTGACAACCTGTGCATCCACTATTTCCATGGCCACCTCCTTTAGTACCCTGGGATGGATTATCAGGCCCTGGGGATTTATCGGCTTTCAGTCCCATTAATGTCTGTCTTTTTTTAGTAATAATTTCCTTCATCCCTCTTTTTCACTAAACCCTCGATTCCCTAGTATTTCTGGGAAGTTATTTGTGTCTTCCTTCGTGAAGACAGAACTAAAGTAGTTTAATTGCTCTGCTATTTCCTTGTTTTAGTTATAAATTCTCCTGTTTCGGACTTTAAGGAACCTACATTTGTCTTCACCAATCTTTTTCTTCTTGCATATTTATAGAAGCTTTTACGGTCGTCTTATGTTCCTTGCAAGCTTTCTCTTCTCTATTTTTCCCTCCTTAAGCAATCTCTTGATCCTCCTTTGCTGAACTCAAAACTGCTCCCAATCCTCAGACTTGCTACTTTTTCTAGAAACTTTATATGACTCCTGTTTGGATGTAATACTACCCTTAATTTCTTTTGTTAGCCATGGTTGGGCCAGTTTTCCTGTTGTGTTTTTGCGCCAGAAAGAAATATGTAACTGTTTCAATGCACATATTCATTTCTTAAATATTAGCCATTGCCTATCCACCATGATTCCTTTTAATGAAGTTCCCCAATCTATTTTAGCCAACTTGTGCTTCATAACTTCATTGTTTCCTTTGTTTAGATTTAGGATCCTAGTTTCGGATTGGACTACTTCACTTTCCAACCTAAGGAAGAATTCTATCATGTTATAGTCACTGTTCACTGAAGGACCCCGCACATCAAGATTATTAACTAACCCCTTCTCATTGCACAAAACCAGATCTAGGATAGGCTATTCCCTAGTTTGTTCCTCGACATACAGGTCTAAAATACCATCTCGTACACACTCCAGGAATTCATCCGCCACAGTATTATTGCTAATTTGGCTTTCCCAGGCTATATGCAGATTAAAGTCACCCATGATTACTGCAGCACCCTTGATACATGAATCGCCAATTTCCTGTTTAATACCATCACTTTACCTTACCACTACTGTTTGGAGGCCTATAGACATTTCCCACTGATGTTTTCCACCCATTGTTGCTTCTTAGCTCCACCCAGACTGATTCTACATCTAGATTTTCTGATCCAATATCCCCCCTCACTATTGCACTGATTTCATCCTTAATTAACAATGCCACACTACCTCCTTTTCCTTTTTGCCTGTCCTTCCTAAATATCGAATACCCTTGGATATTCATTTCCCAGCCTTGGTCACCTTGCAGCCATGTCTCTGTAATCGCAATCTATTTGCGCTGTTAAGTCATCTACCTTATTGTGAATGCTCCATGCATTCAAGTGCAGTGACTTGTCTTTTTACATATCTCTTTTTGTACTATCACTCTATTTGTTGTTTCCTGCCTTCCACTTTTGCTTTTCTGACTTTCATTTCTATCTTTGTTTCCTTCTCTTGTGTCTCTCCACTTGGGTTCCAGTTCCCCTGTCACTCTAGTTTAAACCCTCTCCCACAGTACTAGAGAATACCCCTGCCAGGATATTGGTCCTGGTCCTGCTGGGGTGCAACCAAAGGCACAGCCACCAATGGTGGAGTGTTGAAAATCAGGCATACGCAAAAGGTCAGAATTGGAGGAGCATGGGTATCTTGGAGGATTGTACAGGCAAGGCCATGGAGGGAATTGAAAGCAAGATGAGTACCTTAAAATTGAGATGTTGCCAGACTGGGTGCCAGTGTAGATCAGTGAGCAGTGGGGTGATGGGTGAATGGGATTTGGTACAAGTTAGGACATGGGCAGTAGAGTCAAGGTTGATGGGTTTTCACAGAATGATCTTTAGAATTTTTGTATTTAGTTGTGAGACCAATAATGGAGTTTATTATCTTTGGGTTGAAGTTCTGTTTTAGAATATAAGCAATAGGAACAGGAGTAGGCCATTCAGCCCTTCAAGCCCGAGCCGCCATTCTATTAGATCATGGCTGATCTTCTACTTCGACACCATTTTCCTGCACCATCCCCATATCCCTTGATGTTTTCAATATGTAGAAATCCATCAATCTCAGCCTTGAATATACTCAACAACTGAGCTTCCACAGCCCTCTGGGACACAGAATTCCAAAGATTCACCACCCTGTGTATGAAGAAATTCCTCCTCATCTCAGTCCTAAATGGCCTGCCCCTTATTCTGAGACTGTGTCCCTTGGTTCTAGACCTTACCACCCACCACCCCCAAAGCCAGGAGAAACATCCTTCCTACATCTACCCTGTCGAGCGTTGTCAGAATTTTGTATGTTTGAATGCGATCACCTCTCATTCTTCTAAACTCAAGAATAAAGGCCCAGGTTATTTAATCCTTCCTCAAAGGACAATCCCTCATCCCAGGAATTAATTTAGTGAACATTCGTTGCACTCCCTCTGTGGCAAGTATATCTTTCTTTAGGTAAGGTTGTACACAATATTCCAGGTGCGGTCTCACCAAGGCTGTATATAATTGCAGTAAGACATCTTTATTCTTATAGAAACTAGGAGCAGGAGTAGGCCATTCAGCCCTTCGAGCCTGCTCCGCCATTCATTATGATGGCTGATCATCCAACTCAATAGCCTGCTCCCGCTTTCTCCTCATACCCTTTGATCCCTTTCGCCCCAAGAGCTATATCTAACTCCTTCTTGAAAACATACAATGTTTTGGTCTCAACTACTTTCTGTGGTAACCAATTCCACAGGCTCACCACTCTCTGGGTGAAGAACTTTCTCCTCATCTCAGTCCTAAATGGTCTACCCCATATCCTCAGACTGACCCCTGGTTCTGGATTCCCCCACCATCGGGAACATCATTCCTGCATCTACCCTGTCTAGTCCTGTTAGAATTTTATAGGTTTCTATGAGATTCCCCCCTCATTCTTTGTTCTATTTGATTGTGACACTATAGGATAATGTACAGTACAGAGGAAGTAATGTATCCCTGTTGACCAGAGTCAGGCTAGACCCACAACTCTATAACGTTAGTACTTAGTTTAACATTTTGATGAGTCATTTTGATGCACAATACTTAGCTTCTTGCATATCACATTTGTATGTGTTTCAGCAATTAGCTTCTAAAGCTTGCATCACAGCCCCTTTCTAGAACCAATTAATGCTTGCACAGTTGAACGGTAAATACAAAGACTTGGGCACCATATAAGTTGAAAAAATAAATTACATTGCAGTTGTACATATCAGTAGTATAGGTTGTTCATTGAAAATAATATGCCATAGTAAATGTAATTAATGGAAGTTAGATTGGAAATGCATTGCAGAACTAAATGAGAATTTGTCAGGTAAAATCGCATGCAATTAAGTGCATTGTACCAATCTGTTAAGTGGGCTAGATACACTTGAGTCATAAAGGTACCTTATACACTCGAGTAGGTTATTCAATAATGGGTATACTCATACTTAGCCTTTTGAAGGGAACAGCATTTTGTTTGCTTTCATTTCATAGGAAGTATTTTTGTTTATTCCTTTAGGAATCCGACCAGTTGTATTTCTGCAGCATGGTTTACTAGCCGCTGGAAGCAATTGGGTTGCAAACCTGGCAAACAACAGCTTGGGCTTTATACTGGCAGATGCTGGTTTTGATGTATGGATTGGAAACAGCCGAGGAAATACGTGGTCCAGGAAGCACAAAACCATTCCAGATTATAAGGAGGCATTCTGGACTTTTAGGTAACAAATGCTTTTATATTGTTATAATGATTTGCACCTTTTGTGTACCAGACATTGATCTTATTGGCTGTGCAAATTGGCTGCTGTTTGCCTCCAATACTACAGTGATTACACTCTACACTATAAATGCAAAGTCAGTCTTCTTTTCTTAAGAGATAATACTTTTTAACCAGTTTAAAATTTCTACCAATGGAAGTCATGAGACTTGGTATACAGCAGGCTTCTTGTTATGTGTTTACTTTAGTTTGGATAATTTCTCATTTCCCATTTAGGAGAGGAAAATTAAAATGCGTGATTATTTTGTTTCAACAATTCTGTCAGATATTTAAAGGAGCTAATCAAATTAATTGACAAGCGCAGCAATCTCCACAAAACCAACCCTTTTTATTTTGATCCCATCTTTTAAGAAAGGAAGACTGACTTTGCATTTATATAATGCTGTAAATTATATTGTTATAGCCATTGAATTACCTTTTAGAGTGTAATCACTGTAGTAATGGAGGCAAGCAGCAGCCAATTTGTACAGCCAATGAGATCAGTGACCAGCCATCTGTATTGTAGGTGTTTGGTTGAGGGATGAACATTTTCCAGGACACCAGTGGAATTCCGTGTTCCCCTACCGATAATGCCATATGATCTTTTACATCCACCTGAAGAGCCAAATAGGGCCTGGGTTTAAAGTCTCACCCAAAAGACTCCCTCAATACTGCACTGAAGCTGTCAGCCTAATTATGCAATCAAATCCTGCAGTGGGACTTCATCCTGCAATCTTCTGACTTTGGAAAGATGCTACCAGTGAGCCAAGCTGGCATTCTGCAAAATATGCTACATTACAAAAGCATAGTATCTTGTTTAGGACTACTTTATAATCCAGTGGAATTTTTACCCGGGAAGCAGTTGCTCAAGTAATTAAGTTCATAATTTATCCGTCTCCCCAGTTCCTCAAGGTGTAAGACTTGTGATTGCTGTGAAAATATACAATTCTTATTATGTATTATATTCAGGGCTATGAATTTGCAGTAGTCTCCAAATAATTAAAGTATAATTTGATCATCTGAAGTTTTACTCATTGTCAAAACAGTTTTGTTCATCATGTTCAGTGAAGTGATTGTACTACAGGTATATATAAAAAGAAATAACAGTAATGTGACAACATTAGCTGAATCTGAAATCTGCTCATATGGTATTAAGTCAGGGTGCATGATAGCTGCTTGGAATCATATTTGCTTCCACATTTTCAATTAATATTGTACTGCGAAAGCTTTCAATTAGCATTAAAAGTATGACTGATTTTATTTTGTGGTTTGTGATATTTTCAGCTTTGATGAAATGGCCACCAAGGATTTACCAGCGGTAATAGACTTCATCCTCCAAAAAACATCCCAACAACAGCTATATTATGTTGGTCATTCTCAGGGAACAACAATTGGTAAGCCATACAACCACACTTAGTAAATGCATGTTTTATGTATTAAATTAAAGCAGAGCTTGGGTCGTGTGAATGCAAAGTAATTTGACTCAAAAGAAAAGAAACAAGAAGTCAGCTTTGCAATGCCATAATCTATCGTAGGCCGGAGGAAATTTGGAAGACCGTTGCTGTAACATTATGTTGGGTATGAAGAGAATTGCTTCATTCTGGTGCAGGAAATTGATCTCATTGAAGTTTGCTCATTTGTCTATATTCAGTTCAATTATCAAATATGAGATTGTTGCCAAAGCTTTTTGCTAATTATGGTTCCATGAACTTTGACAGTTGGAATATTTTATTTTGTTAAAGGCAGTATATAAATGGAAGTTGTCAACAGCAGTGGACATGGTTTATAATTATTGAGGATTAATTTTGATGATCTCTTGTGGATGGGTACAAAAACCTCTTCCAAAATTATTAAATTAGGAAAAGAATCATTGATTGGGCCATTAAAATAGATGAGCCAGGGAGGGATTGGTTCCGTTGAGCTTTTGAACGACAAACACATATTTGTTGGGATCAGGAGCTTTTCTGAAACCAGACTTTTGAAGGAGATGCTTGATTTTTTTTGTACCAAATTCAAATGATTGGATTGTTGAACTTCAGTGAGACTGAAGTGTTTGTCCCTGGGTTTCAGAGTTGAAATTGAAGGGACTCTGCCTTGGTTCACAGATTGAATTATATAATTACGCTTTACAAATTGGTGGATGCAGAAACACATTTGACTATCTACAATCACTTGAGAATTGAGCATCTTTGGCTGAGTTCTATCCCTGGCTACCCAATGCCATCTTCTTTTGCAATTGGCAATTGTTATGGAGATTGACTGCTGCGTATATTTCTGCTTGTCCAATCTCACTCACTTGTTGAAGCACACCTCCTTTTAAACCAGGGCTTTGTTTCAATGCCACTGTTTAACTGCAGGGTGGGTTATGAGAATCCGTTTTCCAAATGCACACTCAGTGTAAAGCCTTATCCACTGAGCATGTAAATTAGGAAATCATGGCTGATTCCCACTACCCTCTCTCCAGTAGTAATTTTGGAGCATACTATGATCATGGAGTATATAATTCCATATGTTCCCTTTAATTGGGTTCACAATATTTAGTAGTAATTTTTTAAGAAGTCTGTTTTTAAAGCACCTATGTGTTTGAAATTATGAATATCTAAGGCTTTGAGTTCAAGTTGATTATCTAAACAGTTTACAGATTACTTGTTTGAAGTGATTACCATATATTAACTATAACCTGTGTACTTGATAGACTTTTAAAAACAGGTTTTTTGAAACCTTAAAATGAAGCTCCTCTACTTGTTTTCTTTCTTGCATCCAACATGGAATTTTTAAAAGTTGAATGAGAATTGTAATGTTTGCTTCTCAGTCTCCCTGAATGTTCTATTTTCCCTTATTCAGGTTTCATAGCCTTTTCCAAATTTCCTGAGTTAGCAAAGAAGATTAAAGTCTTTTTTGGCTTGGCTCCTGTTGCAACAGTTAAATATTCTGACAGTCCGCTAGTAAAGCTTGGGGACCTTCCGGAGTTTTTGATCAGAGTAAGTGCTTTTTTGTTTTATAAAAAGGGTAAAGCTGGGGAAGAGGAAGAATTTACTATTGGATTTAGGATGCACTTTACAATTTGTAAGACGATGGAACTTTTTATGCTCTGGGTACTTTATAGAAAGAGGAGTTGCAACGAGCAGAGTTGAGTAACACTGTACCAACTGCAGTTCAATGAATGCGATCAGTAGGACTTGATGTTTGTGGGTGTGAATTGTCCTTGGAAGACAGTTCAACTAAAGTTATCTCCCAGAGCTGACCCTTAGCTGTGTTTTTAAAAAAGAATCATGGATCCGTTGGTTCTGATGATATCTGTAAGGCAGGAAGAGAGTGGGCGGATCTGCAGCCTGGAAACTCAGTAGCACTGATTTCCCTTGGGCCCTGCCGAATTTACTTGCAGGACCAGTTTCAAATTTTTTTCAACGGGTTTTCCAGCTGCAACCGGTCAGATTGATAGTCTGGCTGGGTGTTGAGCAGGAAGGCTGTTAGGGAGCAGAAGAAAGTTAAGCCCAATATGTGGCCGGAGAATTGGCCATCAAAGTTTGTGGGGGGCAGTGAGGAAATAGTGGTATGGTCTGCCAATTATCGGAGTCCCATCATTGGGTTTTTAAAAGGTAAGCTTGGTGGGCCAAGTGGAAGCACTCTGCTCCTCCTGGCCCACAAGCAGTGCTATAAAGATACTTGTCTGTTGAATCTGGCCCTTCACGCTTCCCTTCAGCTTGGAAGCCCAGCCTACAGGTGTTGAAACTAAAAGTTAACTTAAATTATAGGCACTCAGCCTCTTTAAAATCTATTATTGATCGACCTGCCTCCTCAGAGCCGGTTGGTTGACAGCCCCCCCAACCTGCATCCGTTAAAACCAGAAGGAGGTGGGCTAAGGAATGGTTGCCCATTTTTAAAATTTAGGTCTATGGCATCTTAACCTGCCTCCATTATTTGCAACAATGGATAGAATCTTCGGCTTGGCGAGTGGGGGCAGAGCCCACTCACAGAGGCGTAAAATGATGCGCAGTGACGTCGGGCGTGCATCCCGACATCACCGCACGTCATTCAGATTTTTAGTTCAGCGGGCGTCATTTAACAATCAATTAAATCATTGACCTGAGCTGCCCGCCCAACCCTAAGGTTGGCGGGCAGACGAAGAGCCCAGGCGGCCTTAGCATTTTTCATGGAACTTCATCCACAGGCAGGATGAGGTTTTATGAACGTTTCTGTGCCTCAGGGAGATTTCACTTCCCGATTTGGCCTATTCCCCCTGCCTGCTCAGTGCTCTGAGCGCCTGTCACGCTGGGCGGGCTCTAATTGACCCGCCCACGTAAAATGGCAGCGCCCAGCTGATTGGCTGCGTGCCCGCCCCCGCACAACCCCTCCGATGGGAAGAAAATTCTCCCCTATGTATTTGATTGATGCTCAGGTTTTCATTACCTCCTCCAAAGCTCCTTATGGAGTTGCTGTACAGCTGAATATTGTAAAAACAAATTAAGTTGGCAACTATTGGAGCTGGGATTCGATTTCCCATTGAATAAATTATGTAAGTAGAATAGTATTTTATTCCATATAGCAGTGGTTCGCAAACATTTTTGGTTGAAGGATCCCTTTTCAAATGAACTCAATCATGTGCCCCATCTAAATTATAATACTGTGTAATACTCATAACATGAAAACGCTGCGTGTAAAGAGTTAGAGCTATGTAGAGTCATTAAGGCACAGAAGGAGGCCATTTGGCACATTGGATTGATCTACAGGGAGCAAGCATGGACTCAATCAGTCGCATTCCCCCACTTTATCCCTGTAGTCCTGCAAGTTTAATTCCTTCAAGTGTCCATCAAACTTTCTTTTGCAACCATTGATTGTCTCCACTTCCACCATCCTTGTAGAGTTCCAGGATATTACCACTTGTTGTGCAAAAAAGATTTTCCACATAACCTCTTGCTACCCACGTCTCTTGCCCAAAACCTTAAATCCGTGTCCCTTCAACCTTGTACAATCAGCTTTTTTTTGTCTCCCTATTTAAACCTGTTATAATCTTCCACACTTATCAAATCTTCCCTCAATCTCCTTTTCACCAAGGAGAAAAACCGCAGTTTCTCCAACCTAATATCTTGGCTAAAGTCCCTTGAATCATTCTGGTAACTCTCCTATGCACTATCTTTCATTTCTTTAAGTGTGGTGACCAAAACTGGACACAATACTCCAGTTGTGGCTAAGCGGAGCTTTATAAAGGTTCAGCATAACTTCTCTCCCTTTGCCTCTGTTTATGAAGCCACAGAACCCGTATGCTTCGCTAATGATTCTCTCAATATGTCGTGCTACAGTTTAAAGATCTATGCACATAAACCTCCAGGATTGTTTTATTAATGCTTTTAAGAAAACACATTTACTTACTGATATTTACGTATGATGCGCTCTTGCCACTCCTCCGTACACACTCCTCTCCCAAGTGAGGCAGCCAGCCCACTGTGTTGCACAAGTGGTATCTGCACTTGCTTCCACTTCTCCGACCATCGGAATGACTGCAGGAGATCAGGACGCCCACTCCCCGCCCCTACCCATCATAGGCAATTTCTAATCACTATCCCGCCACCCACCCGCCTTGTTAGTGATTACATTAGCCTGCGCTTAACAGGCTAATTTATTTATTTTATCATGTTTTTTTTAACTTATCATTTATTTATGTTCTTTTGTGGTTTTCAGGGTTTGTTCGGAAATAAGGAGTTCCTTCCACAAGATAGGGAAATAACATGGCTTGCTACACACATATGCAATCGCTTTTTGATTGAAGAGCTCTGTGGCAATATATTCTTCGTAATAAGTGGATTCAACGAGAAGAACCTCAACATGGTAAGCATCGCAGAATTTTGAAAGATAGGAAAGGTTGGAAAAAAGTGCTGGATATACCTATGGAAAAACCTCTAGTTCATCCAGACTGGATTGTTCTGTGAATATAATCATTGTTGCTCATTGTGTTTGTAGTTGGTAATTGGCTGGTCAGTTTTTACCTGCCATGTGATGTAAATTACTCAAAGTCTAGTTAGAAATGTTCAAACTTGCACCCAGTTAGGAGCAGGCAGGCTAGAAAATCACTTGATCATGAACTGGTTGTCACTTGATTCAGCGGATAGTGCTCTAGTACCTGTTATTATTCCACTCAATATAAAGGCATCAAATATCCCACATTAAAGTCCAGATACATGTACGATGAATTTTAAATCTTCAATAATTTTAAGATTGCAAAATAACTTAGTAACTCCAGATGAAGTATAATGTGGGAATAAGTGAATGTGTCCACTTTGACAGAAAGAATAGAAAAGCAGTATGTTATTTAAATGGTGAGAGATTGCAGAACTCTGAGGTACAGAGGGATCTGGGTGTCCTGGTACATGAATCACAAAAAGTTAGTATGCGGGTGCAGCAAATGATTAAGAAGGCAAATGGAATGTTATCGTTTATTGTAAGGCGAATTGAGTATAAAAGTGGGGAAGTTTTGCCACAGTTGTACAGGGTGAGACCCCACCTGGAGCACTGAGTATAGTTTTAGTCGCTTTACTTAAGAAAGGATATAATTGTATTAGACACAGTTCAGAGAAGGTTCATTTGACTGATTTCTAGGTTGAAGGTGTTTTGAGGAAAGGTTGGACAGGTTATCCTGTATCCATTAGAGTTTAGTAGAAAGAGAGGTGATCTTATTGAACATCTAAAATCCTGAGGGGACTTGACAGGGTGGATGCGGAGGGGATGTTTCCCCACTGGGAGAGACTAGAATTAGGGGACACTGTTTATAAATAAAGGAGTATCCCATTCAGGACAGAGATGAGAATTTTTTTCTGAGGGTTGTTAGTCTGTAGAATTCTTCTCCCTAGAAAGCAATGGAGGCAGGTTCATTGAATATTTTAAAGGCTGAATTAGATTTTTGATTGACAAGGGAGTCAAAGGGTATAGGGGGTAGACAGGAAAGTAGAGTTGAGGCCACAGACAGATCAGCCAGCCATAAAAAAGAGAAAAAAGGGACTAGCTGCTCATTTTTAATCCCACTTTCCACCTGGTCCGCAGTCTTGCAGGTTGCAGCACTTCCGGTGCATATCCAGGTACCTTCTAAATGAGTTGAACATTTCAGCCTCAACCACTAATTTAGGCAGTGAATTTCACTACTCTCTGGATGAAGAAGTTTTTCCTCATGTTCCCTCTAATCCTTCTGTCAATCACCTTAAATCTATGCCCCCTGGTAATTGACCTCTCAGTCAGGGGAAGCAGGTCTTTTCCTGTCTACCCTATCTAAGCCCCTCATAATTTTGTACACCTCAGTCAAGCCACCCCTCAGCCTTCTCTGTTCTTAAAAAAAAACACAACTTTAGCCTCTCCAATCTATCTTCATAGCTGCAATTTTCAAGCCCTGGCAAAATTCTTGTAAATCTCCTCTGTACTCCCCCCAGAGCAATTAAGTCCTTCCTGTAATGTGGTGACTAGTACTGTGTACACAATTCCAGCTGTGGCCTAACCAGTGTTTTATACAGTTCCATCATTACATCCTGCTTTTGTATTTAATACCTCGTCCAAGAAAGGAAAGCATTCCATATGCTTTCTTTACCACCTTATCCACCTATCCTGCCACCTTCAGGGACCTGTGCACATACACTCTTAAGGTCTCTCACTTCCTCATTCCTCTCAATATCCTCCAATAATTGCGTATTCCCTTGCTTTGTTTGTCCTCCCTAAATGCATTACCTCACAGTTGCCACTTTTCCACCCACTTAACCAAACCACTGATATTATCCTGGAGACAACAGCTATGTAATTCTATTAATTACAGTTTATTCTCACTGTTTAGAAAGGACACAGGAAAGAAAAAAAAAATTTAATGAAAGGCCTGTGAGAAAAAAATGGTTGTTGCTAAAACATTTGGGGAGGGGTGGAACATTTTTGTTGCCAAAAATGTATCTAACAAGAATATAATTCATTGCTTAAAGCTTACTTTTGGGGTATGGTATCTGTTGATGAAGATGTGGTGGCCTCTGTATTGGAGAGACGAATGCAGTTTTGTGACCTTTTCCCTATGGCTCCCCACTTTAAGTCTTCCTCCCATTCCCACTCTTTATTTCTCCAGCTTTGTTCTGCTATACTGAAAAGCTCAAAGCAAAATCAAGGGACAGTATCTTCTCTTCTGAGTGATTTGCAGCTCTGGCCCGAAAGTACATTTTAAAAACTCAGTATCTATCCATCAAGAGATGCTGATGATATAGAGTCCTCACAGCACAGAAGGAGGCCTTTCAGCCCATTAAGCCCTTGTTAGCTCTCTGTAGAACAAGCCATTTCACCATTCATTCCCCGTAAGTTTATTTCCGTCAAGTGTCCATCTAATTTCCTTGTGAAATGATTCATTGTCGCTGCTTCCACCATCCTTGTAGGCAGCGATTTGCAGGTTGTTACCATTTGCTGCAGTTGATAAATGTGAAAACTACTTGTACATTACTATAATAGTATTGAGCTCTGTTCTTTGTTATATTTAGGTGTAGCACAAGAATGAATTGAAGCCAATTTGGTGCATATTGGGTGTTGAGTCACAAATTAACTGACACAATGAGATCGTCCATTTGGGATTCTATTTCTGCTTCACTATGATGTCCATTCTGACCTCGGCTGATTTCAGGCTAAATCTACATTGCATTCAATGTCTTTGCAAAGTGAAACTGATCACACCAATGTTACCCTTGTAGCGTAAAAACACACTGAGGCTTAGCGTTCCAAGTTCACCTGCTGTGTCCATTCCAAACGAAAATCCGATGTAAATTTCTCTTCTCCTACTCAGCCCCATGCCTGCTTCTCCCCCCAAAAAGATACAAACTGTCCTAAGTTGGAAAATTGAGTAATTGCCTGTAAGCCAACAGATGTGAAGCACTTAGCTGACATAGAAAATAGGAACAGGAGTAGATCATTCAGCCCTTCAAGCCTGCTGCGCCATTCAGTATGATCATGGCTTATCATCTATCTCGACACTGTACTCCTGCGCTTTCCCCATACCCCTTGACATCTTTAGAATCCAGAAATCTATCTATTTCCTTCTTAAATATATTCAGTGACTTGGCCTCCACAGCCCTCTGTGGTAGAGGATTCCATAGGTTCGCCACCCTCCGAGTGAAAAAGTTTCTCCTCATCTTAGTCCTACATGGTCTACCTCGTATCCTGAGACTGTGACCCCTTGTTCTAGACCCCCCCCAGCCAGAGGAACTTTCATCCCTGCATCCATCTGTCCATTCCTGTCAGAATTTTATGTTTCAATGTGATATTCTCTCATTCTTCTAAACTCCTGTGAATACAGGCCTAGTCGGGCCCATCTCTCCTCATAGGACAATCCTGCCATCCCAGGAATCAGTCTGGTGAACCTTCGCTGCACTCTCTCTATGGCAAGTATATCCTTTGGGTAAGGAGACCAACGCTGCACACACTGCTCCAAGTGTGGTCTCACTAAGGCCTGTACTGCTGCAGTAAGACATCCTTGCTCCTGTATTCAAGTCCTCTTGCAATGAAGGCCAACAACCATTTGCCTTCTTACCTGCTTGCTGCACCTGCATGCTTGCGTTCAGTGCTTGATGTACAAGGACACCCAGGTTCCTTTGTACATCAACATTTCCCAATCTATCACCATTTAAATAATAGTCAGCCATTCTGTTTTTCTACCAAAGTGGGTAACTTCACATTTATCTGCATTACACTGCGTCTGCCATGTATTTGCCCACTCACTTAACTTGTCTAAATCGCCTTGAAGCCTCTTAACATCCTTCTTACTCTCATTCCCACCTAGTTTTGTGTCATCAGCGAACTCAGAAATATTTCATTTCATCATCGAAATCATTGATATATATTGTGAATAGTTGGGGCCCGAGCACTGATCCTGGCGGTACTCGACTAGACAACGCCTGCCATTCCGAAAAAGATCCATTTATTCCTACTCTGTTTCCTGTCTGCTAACCAATTCTCAATCCATACCAATATATTAACCTTAGTCCCATGTGCATTAATTTTACACACTAACCTCTTATGTGGGACTTTATCAAAAGGTTTCTGAAAATCCAAATACACCACATCCAATGATTCTCCCTTATCTATTCTGCTAGTTACGTCCTCAAAGAACTCCAGTAGGTTTTTCAAACGTGATTTCCCTTTCATAAATCCATGTTGACTTTGTCTAATCACGTTGATATTTTCTAAGTGCCCTGTTATCACATCTTTTATAAAAGACTGTAGCATTTTACTTAATAATGAGTTTGGCTAACCTGTTTGTAATTCACTGTTTTCTCCCTCCTTTTTTGAATAGTGGGGTTACATTTGCCACTCTCCAATCTGCCAGAACTGTTCCAGAATCTACAGAATTTTAGAAGCTGACAACCAATGCATCCACTATTTCCATGGCCACCTCCTCTAGTACCCTGGGATGTAGATTACCAGGCCCTGGGGATTTATCGGCTTTCAGTCCCATTAATATCACCAGTGCTGTTTTTTCACTAATACTAATTTCCTTCAATTCCTTCTTCTCACTAGACCCTTGGTTGCCTAGTATTTCTGGGGAAGTTATTTTTGTCTTCCTCCATGAAGACAGAACTAACGTAGTTGTTTAATTGCCCTGCCATTTCCTTGTTTTCTATTATAAATTCTCCCGTTTCAGACGGTAAGGGATCTACATTTGTCATCTTCAGTCTTTTTCCTTTTCAATACTTATAGAAGCTTTTACTTTCTGCTTTTAAATTCCTTACAAGTTTACTCTCATACTCTATTTTTCCCTTGTTAATCAATCTCTTTGCTGAATTCTAAACTGCTCCCAATCCTCAGGCTTGCTACTTTTTCTAGCAACTTTATATGACTCCTCTTTGGATCTAATACTATCCTTAATTTCTTTTGTTATCCATGTTTGGACCAGTTTTCCTGTTGTGTTTTTGCACCAGAAAGGAATGTGTAACTGTTGCAATGCATACATTTGTTCCTTAATTATTAGCCATTGTCTGTCCACCTATCATGCCTTTTTGATGAAGTTCCCCAATCTATCTTAGCCAACTCACGCCTCATACCTTCGTAGTTTCCTTTAAGATTTAGGACCTTCGTTTCAGATCGGACGACTTCACTTTCCATCCTAATGAAAAATTCCATCATGTTATGGTCACTGTTCCCTAAAGGACCCCGTACACGAAGATTGTTAATTAAACCCTTCTCATTGCACAATACCAAATCTAGGATAGCTTGTTCCCCAGTTGGTTCCTCGACATCCTGGTCTAACAAACCGTCTCATACATACCCATGATTACTGTAGTACCCTTGTTACATGCATCTCTAGTTTTCTATTTAATACCGCCTCCTACCTTACCACCACTGTTTGGAGGCCTAGGGACAACTCCCACTAATGTTTTCCGCCCTTTGTTACTTCTTAGCTCCACCCAGACGGATTGATTCTACATTTAGATTTTTCTGAGCCAATATCATCTCTCACTTTCACATTGGTTTCCTCCTGAACTAACAATGCCACACGGCCTCCTTTTCTTTTTTGCCTGTCTATCCTAAATATCGAATACCCTTGGATATTCATTTGCCAGCCATGGTCACCCTGCAGCCATGTCTCTCAAATCGCAATCATATCATACCCATTTACATCTATTTGCACTGCGAATTTGTCTACCTTATTGTGAATGCTCAATGCTTTCAGATACTGTGCCTTTAGACTTGTCTTTTTAACATTTTTTGTACCATGGCCCAATTTGCTGCTGGCCCCTGTTTCCTCTGCCTTCCACTTTTACTTTCTATTTTCTGCCTTTCATTCTTATCTTTGCATCCCTCTCTTGTTTCTCCCTGCTCACGTTCCCATCCCCCTGCCAATCTAGGTTAAACCCTCCCCACAGTACTAGAGAATACACCTGCGAGGGTTTTGGTCCCCTTCCTGCTGGGGTGCAACCCGTCCAGCTTGTACAGGTTCCATCTTCCCCAGAATCGGTCAGAATGCCTCAGGAATCTAAATTCCTCCCTCCTACACCATCTCTCCAGCCACGCATTCATCTGGTCCAATCTCCTATTCCTGATCTCGCTAGCATGTGGCATTGGGAGTAAACCTGAGATTGCTACCTTTAAGGTCCTGCTTTTTAATTTATTTCTTAGCATCCTATATTCTGCTTTCAGGACCTCATCCCTCTTTTTACCTATGTCGTTGGTACTGATATGGACCACAACCTCTGCCTGTTCACCCTCCTCCTTCAGAATGTCCTGCAGCTGCTCAGTGACATCATTGATCCTGGCACCAGGGAGGCAACATACCATTCTGCATCACATCCACAGCCACAGAAATGTCTATCTGTTCCCCTTATAATAGAATCCCGTATCACTATTGCTCTCCCACTTTTTTTGCCCCCATTTGTGCAGCTGAGCCACTCTCGGTGCCACAAACTTGGCTCTTGCTGCATTCCCCTGAGAAACCATCTCCCCCAGCAGTATCCAAAATGAAAATCTGTTGGAGAGGGAGATGGACTCAGGGGACTCTTATACCACCTGCCTAATGTTTTTACTCTGTCTGACGGTCACCCATTCTCTTTCTGCCTGTGCACTCTTTACCTGCGGTGTGACCACCTCGTTGTACGTGCTATTCCTGAAGATCCCATCCTTGCGGATGCTGCACATTGACCCCAGGTGCAGCTCCAGATCCAGCTCCAAAATACAGATTTTAAGTAGCTGCAGCTGGAGACACTTCTGCACACATGGCCGCCCTGGACACTGGAAGTGTCCTGACTTCCCACATCGCACAGGAGGAGCATTCCTCTTGGGTGAGCTGCCCTGCCATGGCTTACCCTTAAATTACTCCCTTTACTTTTATTTCCTCTAGTTTAGAGAATATTATGGACAGAAGAAATACTTAGCAGGTCTGACCTGGTACCAAGGCTGTCGCTCTTCTTACTTACTAAGGAAAGGTAGAAAATGAAAGGATCACCTCCTTGCCTCTCTCACCAAACTACAACTGATGCACTCTCATGCAGCCCAGAGCAGCACCCCAGTGTAGACAAAAGCAGCACTGTAGATGGCTTGCTTTTATGCTGTCTGAATCTCGTTTCTGAAAACCTGTTTAAGCCAGTTGACTAATTTACTAGCTGCAGCTGCAAGCAGAACCATTATAAACCCCTGTTTTAGAGCTGGGCTAAAACTCACCTTCTCCCAATCCTAAGAACAACAGTCAGTTAGTTGCTAAATTAAATAAAGATTAGAATTTAGATAGAAATTAACCCTTAAATCTCTCACCAAACTCCAGCCGAAGTACTTTGGATTTTTGAATATTATCATTAAAACTACCTATTCCCACCTTTGTAACCCTACATTATGCTCAAATGCTTCTGAAATCCTCATCCTACATACATCTAGACTTGGTTAGTCTTAACACATTCTGGCTAGCTTTCCACATCCTATCTTCTGTAGGAACAGGAGTAGGCCATTCGGCCCCTCGAGTCTTCTCCTCTATTTAACTAGATCGTGGCTGATCTTTTACCTCAACGCCATCTTCCCACACTCTCCCTGTCTCCATTGATGTCATTGGTATCTGGAAATCAGTAGACCTCTGCTTTGAACATACTCAATGACTGAGCCTCCACAGCTCTCTGGGGTAGAGAATTCCAAAGATTCACCACTCTCTGACTGAAGAAATTCCTCCTCATCTCAGTCCCAAATGGCCTCGGGTTCTAGACCCCCCCACCCCCCTACAACCAGAGGAAACATCCTTTCTGCATCCGCCATGTCAAGCCCTGGAAGAATTTTGTACACTTCAATGAGACCGCCTCTCAAACTCTAGAGAATACAGGCCCAGTCTCCTCAAACTTTTCTCATAGGACAAATCTGCCACCCAAGGGATTAGTCTGGTGAACCTTTGTTGCACTCCCTTTATAGCCAGTATATCCTTCCTTAGGTAAGGAGATCAAATTGCACACAATAGCCTGTTTCACCAAGGTTCTATACAACTGCAGCAAGACTTCCTTACTCCTATACTTGTGAAATCCCCTTGCAATAAAGGCCAACATATCATTTGTCTTCCTAATTGTTTGTTGCATCTGCATGTTAGTTTTCAGTGACTGATGAACGAGAACACTCAGTTCCCTTTGGACAACACTCCCCAATCTCTCATCATTTAAAAAAAATACACAGCAACCTGTTTTTCCTACCAAAGTAGATAACTTCACATTTTTCCACATTAAATTCCATCTGCTATGTCCTTGCCCACTCACTTTGTCTAAATCTCCTTGAAGCCCCTTTGCATCATCCAACTCTCATTCCCCCAAGTTTGTGTCATCAGAAAACTTGAGACATTACATTTGGTCCCCACATCCAAATCATTGATAAAGATTGTGAATAGTTGGGGTCCAAGCACTGATCCTTGTGGTACCTCACAGATCGCAGCCTGCCAACCTAAGAAGGGTCTGTTTATCCCTGCTCTTTATTTTCTGTCCATTAACTAATCCTTAATCCATGCCAGTATGTTACCCCCAATCCCTGAGCTCTAATCTTGCTTACCAACAACCTGTGTGGGACTTTATCTTCTTCTGAAAATCAATTACACCACATCCACTGGTTGTCCCTTATCTGTTGTGCTAGTAACAACCTCAAAAAACTCCAACAGATTGTCAAACATAATTTCCCTTTCATAAATCCATGCTGACTCTGCCCAGTCTCACCATTATTCTTGAAGTGCTCAGTTATCACATCCTTTAGAATAGATTTGAGCATTTTCCCTACTACTGATGTCAGGCTGTAGTTCCCTGTTTTCTTGCTCCCTCCTTTCTTAAATAGTGGGGTTACATTTGCCACCTTCCAATCTGCAGGCACCATTCTGAAATCTGTAGAATTTTGAAAGATGATCACTAATGCATGCACTATCTCTACAGCCACCTCTTTCAACACCCTGGGATGTAGATCATCAGGTCCAGAGGATTTGTCAACTTTCAGTCCATCTATATCTCCAGTGCTACATTTTTACTAATACTGATTTCTTTTAGGTCCTCAATCTCACTAGTCCCTTAGCTGCCCAAACTTCGGAGAGGTTTCTATACCTCCTGCCGTGAAGACAGACACAAAGTAGTTGTTTAGTTTCTCTGCTATTTCCTTATTACCAATTATAAATTCTCCATTTTCTGTCTGTAATGGGTCCACATTTGTCTCTACTAACCTTTTCCTTTCTACATACCTATAGAAGCTTTCACAGTCCATTTTTATGTCCCTGCTAGTTTACTTTCATTTTCTATTTTCCCTTTATCAATTTCTTGGTTCACCTTTGCTGAATTTTAAAATGATCCCAATCCTTAAGCTTGCTACATTTTTTGGCAACTTTACGTCTCTTCCTTTGGTCTAATAGAATCCTTAATTTCTCCTGTTAGCCATGTTGCCTGTGGTTTTTTGTTTCTTAAAGGAATGTAAATTTGTTGCAAATCATGTATTAGTTCTTTAAATGCTAGTCATTGCCCAACTGCTGTCATACCTTTTAAGGTATTCCCTCAATCTATTTCAGCCAACTTGCCCCTCATACCTTTGTAATTTCCTTTATTTAGATTAAAGATTGAACTACATCATTTTCAAAAGTTCATGTAAAATTCTCTATTATGGTCACTCTTCCCTAAAGGCTCCTTTACAACAAGATTATTAATTAGCCCTTTCTCATTGCACAATATTGGATCTAAAATAGCCTGTTCTCTAGTTGGTTCCTCAACGTACTGTTCTAGAAAGCCATCACGTATACATATAGGAATCTGTCATCCTCAGCATTAGTGCATATTAGGTTTACCTAGTCTATAAGTAGATTGAAGTCCCCCATAATTATTGTATTTCTTACATGCACTGCTAATTTCCCGATTTATACCATGCTCTGCATTACCACCAACATTTGATGGCCTATAAACAACTCCTACCAAAGTTTGCTGCCCTTTGCTGTTTCTTAGCACCACCCAAACTGATTCTACATCTTGATCTTCCAAATAAGATCCTCCCTCACTAATGTACTGATCCCATCCTTTATTAACAGTGCGACCCCACCTCCTTTTCTTTTTTGCCTATCCTTCCTAAATGCCAAATACCCTTGAACATTCAGCACTCAGCCTTGGTCACCCTGCAGCCGTGTGTCCATAATGGCAATTAGATCATACCTGTTTATTTCTATTTGTGCCGTCAATTCATCTACCTTGTGAATGCTACATGCATTCAGGCTGAGTGCATTGAATTCTGTCTTATTATTTTTACAATCTCTAGCCTTAACTGCTGGTGCACTCATATTTGTATGCTCTGTCCCTTCCTGACACATGCTGATAACCATTTCCCTTGCTATCCTGCTCTCACCTTCTCCCCTCTCTTCAGTTTATCATTCCTTCCCTCACCTCCACTATTTAGTTTAAAGCCCTTTCTACTGACTTATATGACTCGTCAGATCACTGGTCCCTGCACAGCTGAGGTGAAGACCGTCCCAACAGTATAGTCCCCACTTTCCTCAATACTGATGCCAGTACCCCAGGAAACGAAATCCATTTCTCTCATGCCGGTCTTTAAATCACATATTTAACTCTTTCATCTTATTTGCCCTATGCCAATTTGCTCTTGGCTCAGGTAATAATCCAGAGATTATTACCTTTGAAGTTCTGCTTTTTAATTTAGCCCCTAGCTGTTCATACTCTCCAAACAGAACCTCTTATCTCGTTCTGTCTGTCATTGGTACCTACGTGAACCATGATAATTGGATCTTCCCCACTTCCACTGCAAGTTCCACTCCAGTCCAGAACAGATGACCTGAACCCTGGCACCGGGCAAACAACACAGCTTTCTGGACTCTCGCTCGCAGCTGCAGAGAACTGTGCCTATCTCCCTCACTGTACTGTCCCCTACTACCATTACATTCCTGTTAGCTTTCCCCGCTTGAATAGCTTCCTGTACCATGGTGCTATGGTTCGTTTGCTTATCACCCTGCAGACCTCACTCTTGCCCATACAGGTTGCAAGTACTCCGAACCTGTTGGACAGTTGCAAGGGCTAAGATTCCTCCACTTCGACCTTCTCGATCCCCTTACCTGCCTCACTTGCGGTCACACCCTCCCTGAACAATGATTAAAACAGAAGATCCTACACCCTAAGGGGTGTGACCGCATCCTGAAACAGTGTCCAGGTGATATTCCCCTTCCCCAATCTGCTTGTGTTGCAATGTTCGCAGCTCGACCTCCAGCTCAATGACTCTGAGCCGAAACTCCTCAAGCTGCAGACACTTAACTACAGGCGTGTTTGCCCAGGATCACATATCCAGGAGCTCCCCCATCCTGCAGTCGCAGCAGATCACCTGCCCTGCCATCCTCATTGTTCTTAATTAACTAATTATGTTCTTAATCTTGAATTAAATTAATGCCTCCTCTCTCCATTTACTTCACTAATTTAATCCAATAAACGCTATTAGTTAAGAATAAAAGAAATGTTGGACTCACTTTCTTACTTCCTTCCTGCTAATGTTTCTAAATTAATTATAAGGTGGGTTCTTTGGGGTTATTCAGAAGTTTATGTTTCTCTTTACAGACTGTTCCTAACAGCAGTCACTCAACCAATTGACTTACAGCTTTCCTGTGAGGTGGCTGTTTGAATTTTATTTCTCTGTCTCAATCTCAGCATGCACTGGAAGCTGAAGCTGATCTTTGTCACCCTGCTGCTCTTGCTGATTCTCGCCTCTTAGACTGAGCCCTCGCCTTCCCTGCCCATGCTCTTTGTAGCCCCGCTGCTCTCGCTGATTCTTGCCTCTTGAACTGGAAACTTGAAGTCATCCAAAACTCTGGTGTGTCCTGACTCGCAGTAAGTCTTGTTCACCCATCACCCTGTGCTTGCTGACCTAAATTAATTCCTGGTATTGGCTGGTAAACCTCGATTTTAAAATTCTCATCCATGTTTTCACATCCTTCCGTGACCTCACCCTACTCTATCTCTGTAATCTCCTCCAGCCCCACAACCCACCAAGACATCTACGCATATTTGATTCTGGCTTCTTGGACATCCCCAATTTTAATCGCTCCAACATTGGTGGCTGTGTCTTCAGCTGCCTGAGCTCTAAGTGCTGGAACTCCCCCTCTAAACCCTTCTACTTCCTTTCCTTTATAATTTGCTTTCCTCCTTTTAAGATGCTCCTCAAAATTTCCCACTTGATCAAACTTTTGGCTAGCCAAATATTGCCTTACGTGGCTTGGTGTCATATCTTGTTTCATAATTTACCTTGGAACGTTTCATTACATTAAAGGTGCTATATAAATACAAGTTGTTTCTATAATTGTAAACAAAAATGTGTTTTATACATTTTCATAATGGTGCTAAACATTTAAAGGACTAATTTTCCAATATTTCAAATACGTTTCCAGAGCAGAGTACCAGTCTACTCAGCACACTGTCCTGCTGGGACCTCTGTACAAAACATTCTTCATTGGAGTCAGGTACAGCCTCTATGTCTCATCAGTATCTTTGTTTAGTCAAACTTATTTCTATTAAAAACAAAAACAAAAATACCTGGAAAAACTCAGCAGGTCTGCCAGCATCTGCGGAGAGGAGCACAGTTAACGTTTCAAGTCCGAATGACCCTTCAACAGAACAGTTCTGTTGAAGGGTCATTTGGACTTGAAACGTTAACTGTGCTCCTCTCCGCAGATGCTGCCAGACCTGCTAAGTTTTTCCAGGTATTTTTGTTATTGTTTTGGATTTCCAGCATCCGCAGTTTTTTGCTTTTATTTCTATTAAAAGTGTGTTCACTTTTTTAAAAGTGGAGTTCTTCTGTAAAAGTTAACATGCAGTAATGGTGTAAGCACTTACAATGTGGCAACAGTTTAAAGACATGTTGGGTTATGTTTGTGCACTTCTAACAGGTTGAGTTGGAAACAATCTTTTGATTATGCACTTATTATGTTCTTCAGGCTGTGAAAGGAGGACATTTTCAGGCTTTTGACTGGGGTTCTTATATAAAAAACATGGCTCATTATAATCAGGTATAGTACAAGAAAATGCTTGAGAAAAATTGATATGTATTTATATATGCTTTTTCCTACATTTCTTGCAAACTGATTCTGGTCATCTATACATATACATTTTCACTTTGCATATTGTGAATTAAAAGACAGTAAAGCTGCTGAAGGAATTGGTAAACAAAACAATTCCTTCACATAGCAATTTAGTTTTACAGTTTGTGGGAAAACACAAGAAATGAGAAGCAACCACAGAGGGACGATTATTAAAACCTTGTCACCATTATGCACGTAAGTACTGTTACAGGACAACTGACAAGGCAGCAAATAGGAGTGAGGATTTCCCTTTTGGTAAATGGGCTCGTTTTGATTTCTTCTAACTTCCAGGAATTGGATAAAATGTTCTAGGCAGGGGAGAGAAAGAACATATCAGACTTTCCACTTGGAATGTGATCTTATTGTGCTGAATTATTGGGGGGGTGGGGGGTACAACAGTGGTACAGATGGAGGAGGGTGGGGTAAAGCCACTGCTTGATGAAACGATGCTGTCCCTTTGTACAATTACCTATGGAATTTGAAGAATCAGAACTATTCCACCTTTGGGTAGTCATTTTACAATGAAAAGTAGCTTTCCTATTGTGAAAATTATTCACTGAATTTAATTCTCTACTGTATATTAACACTTAGGCCTGTTTGAAAAACTCAATTACCATACTTTGAACCAAATCTAATTTTCCCCTCACCTAGCTTCTTTTTAGTTACGATCCTCTTACCAATCTTGTTTACCCTGCAGAACTTGTTTTTTGTATGGTATTGTTAAGATCTCAGTAGAGACCAATAACTTTTTTAAAAAAAATCCGAAATCCTACTTATTTACTAAAGAATGAAGCTGCAAGATTCCAAAGTTTAGAACAGAAGATTTTTTACTATACAAAAAGCAAACACCAAATACTATATTAGATAACCTTCTATATTCTAAAGCCCAGAATCAACATAAGTTAAACATGAATTAACAGGCAAATTGCAGTGGGTTATAAACTATAAGTGACACATTAAATGACAGAGAAAACTTAAGACCAGTCTTACGAATTGACTCTGCAGTGCACCAACATATACCTTATCAATCTCGGTCAAAAAGTCTTTCAAATCTTGTCTTCCTCACGAAGACATTCAGCTCCTCTCCTTCTAGGATCTAGCCTGATACCCCAGCCGATAGCACACAACCAACCTGAGTTCCACGGGCATGGTTTTCACTGAAAATGCCACAAGTCTTGCAGAACCACCTCAACTCTGTCTGGATGGTGTAGATCCACCAATGTTACCATCAAGTAACAAAAACAGCTGCACCAAATATATCTTTGCCTGTTCTCAGTTGCTGGATCTAGCCCCTCTATACTTCAGCCTGCCTGCAATGCATCACTGGACTCATCAACCTCTGAGCTTGGAGGGCTCTGTGCCCTTTTATATGCAGGTATGAGACATTTCCACCAAATGGCGGATTTCCAATGTTGGGGTTTCAGAAATTCGTCATGGCATCTTCCTTTTCGACTTTCAGACAGCTTTAAAAACAAAATTGAAACTGCCAATTTCACTGACAGTTGCTGCGAGTAGGAACTGCTGCTTCCAACCTTCGGGTAGCTTCGTGGTTTACTGGCGAGCTTTTAAGAGAAAAATCGGAACTGACAGTTTGTAAAGCCTGCTGAAAAACCGTGAAGCTATCTGAAGGTTGGAAGCAGCTGTTCCCATTCATGGTAACTTGTCAATTTTCTTTTTAAAAGTTAGTTGTCAGTTAAATTAACAATTGCTGAAAGCAGGAACGGATCACTGTTAGGACTGCAGTTGGTAAAGCGGAGTTATTTAAAATTCCCAGAGGGAAACTTTAAACAACTGTCCTAACCAATAATTTTAACTGTTATGTTTGAGATGCGACTCTAAACTCAGGAGTCACACCACTAGTTCTCGAGGTTTTACATTAAACTAAATGAAACATTTTATTAATTTACACTGGTTAAAATATATATACACATGGCTACAAATTACTACTATCATAACGTTTAACAAATTCCCAAACTAATCTCCATTAAGGCAACAGCAACCCATAGATTTAACCAAACACTAGGCAAAGCATTTTCACTTTACGAATTCAAAATGAGGTTCTTTTCACTGTGGAGCCAGTTGGAGGCTTGCAGTTGCCTTTTGATCTTACATTGCCTCTGCCTGCACACACGAAAACTACTAAAGTTATACCTACCGCCACTGATTGAATTCAAATTTTCATTGTCTTACCAGTCTCTTTGAACTTTATCTTTTAACAATGAAACCCTTTCATAGTATCAATTTTATTAGTAATATAAAATATTGCTTGTTAGCTGCTACAAAGGAGTCAAGTTTTCACCCCACTTCTTGAATGCTCTATTCAAAAAATGCAAATGCACACTACCTCTCTGTTTATATCTCAAATTAGTACATCAAAGCATCCACACTAGCTGGCTTTAATCCAATTAAGACATACCTGCAGATTAAACCTCTATTTTAAAAGAAAAATATTTTTCAAAATATTATATACATTAATAGCTTCATGATACCACAGAGCAGTGATTAGAGGAGGAGGTAGCGCAGGAAAGACAGAGTTGCTCCTCCGTTCACAGATTCTGTCTGTCCCATGCTGGTATATTTTTCACTCAGTCTCAGTCTCACTAGAAATTTTGGTTTCCTTAGAAACCGGGAGGGTCAGTTTCCTCTTTAGACCCCCTTTTTTGTTTCCTTTTTCAGTTCGTGTCCATCTTTAAAAAAAAATACAAGCTTTGAAATCACAGATTCATCACAGTATATTCAGTCATCCTTTGTTTTCTTCCTGAAACCTAAATGGGAAGTGAATATTAATTTACCTCAGGAGGACAAAACATTAACATGAAAGTGTCACTTCAATGTAAAAACCCAAAAACAGGAATTGGGGATTGGAGTGAAGCACATAAATGAAGGATCCCAATTAAGTGTGAATCATAAATTTACATTTTTTTTTTCTTTATTCTTTCATGGAATGTGAGTGTCACTGGCAAAGCCAGTGCTTGTTGCCCTTGAACATATGAGTTAGAAGCAGGGGTAGCCCACTTGGTCCTTCGAGCCTGCTGCACCATTAATTAAGAGCATGGCTGATCTGACTGTAACCTATTGCCTATCCCCAAAATCCTTTCACCCCCTTGTTAATAAAGAATCTATCTACCTCTGCCTTGGAAACGTTCAAAGACTCTGCTTCCACTGCCTTTTGAGGAAGGGAGTTCCAAAGATTCTCTACTCTCTGAGAAAAAATGTCTTCTCAACTGAACCTGCTTGCTAGGCCATTTCAAAGGGCATTTAAGAGTCAACCACAGTGTTGTGGGTCTGGAGTCGCATGTAGGCTTGATCAGGTAAGGGCGGCAGATTTCCTTCTCTAAAGGACATTAGTGAACCAATGTGGTTTTACAACAATCGATGATAGTTTCATGGTCATCATGACTGAGTCTAGTTTTCAATTCCAGCTTTATTAACTGAATTTAAATGTCACCAGCTGCCTTGGTGGGATTTCAACCCACAGCATTAGCCTGGGCCTCTGGATTACTAGTCCAGTGACGTTACCCCTACACCGCCATCTCCCTGCCATTCCTCCCATTTGTACACTCAATGTTGCTATGATTGATTGGATTGTTTATTATGGTCCTAGGTTGAATTAGACTCAGACCTGTTTGCTCACATTTTATTGTTTTCTGTTTCCCAGTGCACAGCCTAACTTTGTAATATACACATTTAAATGGTGGGCAGGAAACTGATAAATTGCTCATCAGCAGGCATTCTTTTGTTATAATGTTCCAAGCAACAGGCAAACATTTTGGAAGATATGCCCTCCATATTAAGGACTATACTTTCAGCTAACTATACAGACCACTTAAATCTGATAACATCTGATCATGAGAAATCAGCTGGAAGCTGGTTTGCTAGTGGAAGGTGAAGTGCCAGTATATCTCCAGGAATTGGAATCCTCTCCTGAACAGGATTTCACTGAAAGTTGCTGCAGTGATTTAAAAAAAAAATAATTTTGTTGGATTTTGATGCTCATTTGTAATATTGAAAGGCCCTTAAGATGGAAGAAATGCAATGTTCTGTAAATCCTGACACTGTTGGAACATTGACAGGAACTCTGCCACCACCGCCCCCCCCCGCCTTGCCCTCCATCTCATCAACTACAGATGAACTTGGATTTACACAGCATGCTATCACATTACCCTGTCCTCAGAACTATCCCACATGCAATGAATTACATTTAAAGTAGTCAATATGTGCAAGTAAATATGGCAGCCATTTTGCACACAGCAAGGTTCTTCGGAAGGTCATACGGACTCGAAATGTTTACCCTGATTCTCTCACCGCAGATGCTGCTAGACCAGCTGAGTTTTTCTTTGTTTTTGTTTCAGATTTCCAGCACCTGCAGTATTTTGCTTTTATCTTAGTGTGGGTGGAGCTTTAGTACATAAAACTGCATTTTCAACTTGTAATCTGCTGATTTGAGCTCTTCCCACAGAACAGCAACCATAGTCAAAGATAACATTTCTCAGCATTCCTGGTGTCATTCTTTTGTTTAAATTAGATGGCAAGTTTTCCAACCCAAAAGTTTAATATTGTCCTAAAGTTCACTCGGGACTTAATTGTTTTCACACATCATCGTGGTCAGTTGCAGAGTCAAACGAGCAGCTATGCTGTCATGATGAGTTTGTACAAATCTCACTAAAAAAGTGAGAACAACAACAACAAAGAAAAACAGTAATTTAGACAATAGAAAGATCTAGCACTGTATTCAGACTCTACACACAACATCTGAGCTAATTTCATTTTTAGAAATCTTGCTGTGGGCAGGTTCCCCACCCATGGCTTAGAGTCAATAGGGTGCTTAATTGGTGTTCGTAACAGTCTTATTAACCAAAGCAAAGATGTGAACTATTTTAATGAACATTAATATTAAATTCAGATATACATTTATGGAATTTGACTAGATATGGATCCAGAAATATTGATTTTGCTCATTAATTTTGTAAGTTCCCCACCCATGGCTTAGAGTCAATAGGGTGCTTAATTGGTGTTCGTAACAGTCTTATTAACCAAAGCAAAGATGTGAACTGTTTTAATGAACATTAATATTAAATTCAGATATACATTTATGGAATTTGACTAGATATGGATCCAGAAATATTGATTTTGCTCATTAATTTTGTTCCCACTTGCTCTCGTTTACTTCATTTTTGTGCATGAGAGTTGGATAGGTAGGCTGTTTCCAATTTCACCTCTAAGTTTGTTTGGAATCGGAGGTAGACAAGAATATTCCAGGTATAAATCCTTTTTCCTGTTCTTCAACACAGACTAGGAATGCAGTAACAAACACATTTTAATGTTTTAAGCCCCTTAGCTAAATTCCAAAGCTCTAATTTTGTTTTTTTTTGCTCCAGACTAAACCACCACTATACTACGCAAAATCAATGCCTGTCCCCACAGCTCTCTGGTCAGGCGGAAATGATTGGCTAGCTGATCCCCGTGATGTGGATATGTTGTTGAAGCAAATGCCCAATCTTATTTACCACAAGGTGATCCCTGATTGGGAACATCTGGATTTCATCTGGGGTCTGGATGCTCCAGAGCGCATGTACTACGACATCATTAGTCTCATGAGAAAGTATCAGTGAGTTGGGGACAGTCTGCGATAAACTATTTTAAAACTGGAGTTAATGGATACTCCTTTCAAGAGTTGTTTTTCTTTTCCCTTTTACAGCTGCATTATATGGATCTTAGATGGTCTTAACTGATTCCTAAAAAGAGATAATATACCGGATTTAAAATTATTAAAGTGTAGTATTTTGTTGCCCAGATTGTGCCTGAGCCCTGTCTTTAAGCAAGTGAGTGATAGACTGTCCACCAATATCCATTACAAGCCTACCGACTCCCACGACTACCTCGACTACAGCTCCTCACACCCCGCTTCCTGTAAGGACTCCATCCCATTCTCTCAGTTCCTTCGCCTCCGTTGCATCTGTTCTGATGATGCCACTTTCAAAAACAGTTCCTCTGACATGTCCTCCTTCTCCCTTAACCGAGGTTTTCCACCCATGGTGGTTGACAGGGCCCTTAACCGTGTCCGGCCCATTGCCCGCGCATCCGCCCTCACACCTTCTTCTCCCTCCCAGAAACATGATAGGGTCCCCCTTGTTCTCACTTACCACCGCACCAGCCTCTGCATTCAAAGGATCATCCTCCGCCATTTCCACCTACTCCAGCATGATGCCACCACCAAACACATTTTCCCTTCACCCCCCCCCCGGCGGCATTCCGCAGGGATCGTTCCTTCCGGGACACCCTGGTCCACTCCTCCATCCACCCCTACACCTCAACCCCCGCCCACGGCACCTTCCCATGCAACTGCAGAAGGTGCAACACCTGCCCCTTTACTTCCCCTCTCCTCACCGTCCAAGGGCCCAAACACTCCTTTCAAGTGAAGCAGCATTTCACTTGCACTTCCCTCAATTTAGTCTACTGCATTCGTTGCTCCTGATGCGGTTTCCTCTATATTGGAGAGAGGCACTTTACAGCCTTCCGGACTGAATATTGAGTTCAACAATTTTAGATAATGAACTCTCTCCTCCATCCCCACCTCCTTTCCGATCCCCCCTTTTTTTCCCAATAATTAATATAGATTTTTGTTTTCCCACCTATTTCCATCATTTTTAAATGTATTTCCATCCATTGTTTTATCTCTACCCTTTAGCCTTTTTTGATTCCTTCACACACACACACAGCCCCCCGCCCCCCAAACTAGGGTTATCTGTACCTTGCTTGTCCTGCTTTCTACCCTTAATTAGCACATTCCTTAGATAATATCACCACCTTCAACACCTCTTTGTCCTTTTGTCTGTGACGTCTTTTGGTTATCTCCACCTATCACTGGCCCTCGATCCAGCTCTACTGCCCCCCCCCCCCCCAACCACTTCCCCCCTTAAACCAGCTTATATTTCACTTCTTTTCTATTTTTACTTAGTTCTGTTGAAGGGTCATTCGGACGCAAAACGTTAACTGTGTTCCTCTTCTCAGATGCTGCCAGACCTGCTGAGTTTTTCCAGGTATTTTTGTTTTTGTTATAATCAAGGTATTGTTACGGTGCTAATTAAGCTGTTTAAGGATGACAGTCAAGGGTACTGTCTTTGGGTTTCCAGAATTTAAAAAACAAGTGTTGTTTTGAAAATCCACCTGTGTGTTAAGCACAATAGAAAAGACTGCTGCTGATTTGAAAAATACTTTTAAACTTGTCTGCATCTTACCATTTTGATATAGCCTTTAATACTTTGTCACACTTGGTTCCATTGTAATAGCAAAACATTTCAATAAAGATGGCTTGTTTTAATTTTATCGTAACACTATTTGATTTTTACCTAGATTTTTAAGCAAAGATTGAAAGCACAATTTCCAATATTTTGAGCAATGGCTGTGTTTATTTGAGGGTGGGGGGGAGCGGTGGTGCTGGTGTCTAATTTATGCATAAATCCTGATGAGCAGCACCTGTGAATTTTCTGTAGGGATTTAAATAGGAGGTACCAGCCTATCAAACATCTTCATTCTTTCGGAAGGTCCTCTTAGAATCTGGCTCCTTTGCTCAAAGCTACAAAAAGGACTTGAGTATTGTACAGGCTGAAGTTACTACACAAAGATACTCATTAGAACCATTTTAATAAAGGTAGTTTGTAATACAGGTAGGTCTCTCAAAAACAACTGGTAATCTACTTGTCATGGGACTACATCTAGCTGGATGGTTGGTGAGGTAACGGAGCATCAATGTCCAATTTGTAAGGAAGTTTAAATTTAGAAATCTTCATCCCCTGTCTACAGCAACTATGTTTTCAGAAAATGGAGCCTTGGTTGTAGAATACTGCGGTTCAAAGAATGATCCCAACGATACAGAAGTAGGTCATTTAACTTCACATTTTCATCATCATATCCTGCACAGGAATATTTAATGGCATCTAGGGAGGCCTGGATGGACCTGGCGAACTCAGATCAATTTCAGTTTCTGGATCCAAACAATGCTGAAATGTATGACAGTTATTTAGTACCAAAGAAATTCTAAAAGGAAATAAAAGACAACTTAAGTTTTGCAGAGCTGACGTAACCTAGTAACCAGCAGAGGACTATTTAAAAGGAACTTGCATTTGTATAGCACCTTGCATGACTACAGCTCATCTGAAAAAATACTTTATTGGTTTGAAAGTGTTAAATCTAATCATTGTTGCAATGCAGGAAACATGACAGCCAGTTTGCACTCGAGTTCCACAAACAAAATAAATGACCAGTTTTTTTTAAAAAGTGATGTAGGTTAAGAGATAAATACTAGCCAGTAGACCTTCCAGTGCCGTGAGAACTTGTTACATCCTTCTAAGAGGACAGATGAAACCTCAATTTAATGTCTCATTCAAAGGCAGCCAAAAGTGCAGCACTGCCTTTGTACTACAACGAAGTGCCAGCCTAGATTGTGTGCTCAAGTCTCTCGGGTAGGTCTTGAATCCACAACCTTCTAACTCGGGTGAGAAGCTACCACTGAGTCAAGGCTGATACTTTACACCATTTTGTTTCCTTGTTGCAAAGTCAGACACTAATTCATTTACTCAAAAGGTATACTAAAGCATCTTATTTTCTACATATACATAGATACATACACAGATTTCAGCTTTCTACGATTCCTTCCGCAGCATCGCGACAATCTGTGGGAACTTTAATCGGGTGGCAATATCTAGGGGTGTTTCTCCATTCTTAAAAAAAAGAGTTCATGCAATGTAAATGTAAAACTTCAGTCAGTATATGCTTACAATTATTCTTAAATCAGAAAAGCGAATTCAATTAGCTAATTTCAAAGGATCCACAATGATCTTGTATAATGTAATTAATAGGTAGGCAAATGTGAAAATTTGCATTTCCTTTACAATGGGTGGCTTTTGCCATGTAAAATAGGAAAAAATCAAGAGTATATGACTATGAAGGCACAACTCCACCTATCTGGACTGGTCCTAGCACCAATGTTTCTTAAAGGTTACTGCTGTAGTGTCCCATTATCACTACCTATCAAGTGAAAACTAGAGAATAAGGTTACAATTGTTGTCAAGCCGGAAGCTGTACTTGTCCTGGCTTCACATTCAAGTAAATAGTGTTTTTTAAAATTTATATTTTAGATGGTAGCCTACAGCAGTACCATTTGGCTGCACATGGGCATGGTTATTCTGAAAGTAGCCAGCCTGGCACCAGCTATGTTCAGGGCAGCCCACTTTCAGGAAGGGGACCTGAAACAGGCATTAGTTGCTTTGCATATGCAAGTAGGAAGCAACTGCCTACTCCAGATTTGGGTCCCCAGTGCCTATACTTCAGCTTCTACCAATAGGGTTGGTGTTAAGACTTCGGCCATGAATTTGCACACACTTGCAACCTGCCCTTTTGAAAGGTGCCATCAATACAGTGCTAGGCCTGTAAGGTTTAGTCACAAGCTTCCAATTTCAGCTGCTTCAGTCTAATCTGTTAATTTCACAAGCATGTGTGATGGGGGAGTGGAGGGATATGCAAGGAAGGAAAGAACTTAGGCAGAAAAGATGGTATAATTAAGGGTACTGAGGAAAGTGAGTGTAGAAATTGTAAAGGCACTAGTGATAATCTTCCAGTCTTCCTGGTGCCAGAGGACTAGAGAATTGCGAATGTTACGCCCTTGTTCAAAAAGGGGTGCAAAGATAAAGTTGACCTGTCAGTTTGACCTCAGTGGTAGGGAAACTTCTGGAAACTATAGTTCAGGACAAAATCAATAATTATCCTGCAGTTGTCAAAGTGATTAAGGAAAGTCAGCATGGATTAATTAAAAAGAAATCATGTTTAACTAGCTGGAGTTTTGAGGAGGTAACAGAAGGTTGATGAGGGCAACGCTGTTGGCTGTGGTATATATGGATTTTCGAAAGGCATTTGATGCAATGCCATACAGACTTGTGAGCAAAATTCTAGCTCATGGAATAAAAGGGAGAGTAGACACATGGATAAGAAATTTGTTTTTTTTGCCATATTGGAGGAAGTTCTGTAGTGGAGTTCCCTGGGGGGTCATGTTGGGACCCTTGCTCTTCCTGATATATACTAAATACCTAGACTATGGTGTTCAGGGCATGATTTCAAAATTTGCAGATGATACAAAGATTGGAAACGACTACCCTCATCACAGTTGACTTGGACTTCAAAGGGAGAAGAGTGACAGATGAAGTTCAAGGCAGCGAAGTATGAGGTGATTCATTTTGACAGGAAGAATATGGAGAGACAAGGGAAAAAAGTCTCAACCTCTCCAATCCATCCTCATAGCTCCAGTTCCTGGAATCATTCTTGTGAACCTCCTCTCTCTTCTCTCTCCAATGCCTTCACACCCTTAATTATGGCACCCAGAACTGGATGCAGTACTTCAGATGAGGCCTGACTAGTTTCTTATACAAATTCAACACAACCTTACTGTTGTGCTTGATGCCCTTATCGATACTATATGTCTTATTAACTGCTTTCGTAACATGCCCTGCCATCTAAAAGAAGTGCAGGAACAGAGGGACCTTGGTGTATATGTACATAAGTAATTGAAGATGGCAGGGCATGTTGCGAAAGCAGTTAAGACATATAGTATCGATAAGGATATCGAGTACGACAGTAAGGAGGTCATGTTGAATTTGTATAAGAAACTAGTCAGGCCTCATCTGGAGTACTGCATCCAGTTCTAGGTGCCATAGTTAAGGGTGTGAAGGCATTGGAGAGAATACAGAGAGGATATTCACAAGAATGATTCCAGGGATAAAGAGCTGGTGCTATGAGGATGGATTGGAGAGGTTGAGACTCTTTTCCTTGGAGAAAAAAGTGGCTGAGAGGAGACTTGATAGAGGTATTCAAGATCCTGAGGGGTTTGGACAGGGTAAATAGTGAGAAACTGTTCCCACCGAGAGCATCAAGAACTAAAGAGCGCAGATTCAAAATCACTGGCAAAAACAGTAATAGGAGGAAAAACATTTTTCACCCAGAGGGTGGTTGGAGTCTGGAACAAACTTCCTGCGGGGATGGAGGAGGCAGGTTCAATTGAGGTATTCAAAGGGAATTGGATTGTTGTCTGAAAATAATGTATGTGCAAGGATATGGGGATAAAGCAGGGGAGTGGGACTAGGTAGAATGCTCTTTTGTAGAGCCAGTGCAGACTCAATGGGCCAAATGGCCACCTTCTGCACTAAGGATTCTGTAAAATAATTCTATAACAGACAAAAGAAAAGTGAGTAATAGTCAGAAATTATGCTGCAAGTGCTAAAGGTAAAAAGAAAAATAAAAGATGTAAAGTAATTAAACCAAGAGAGAAATAAGCAACATGAGCAAAACAATATTCAAGCAGAAGAACAGATTAGGGTGTGTGGTCCAATTAAGCATTCTTTATACAAATGCATGGAGTGTAAGGAACAAACTGAATGAATTGCAATGCAGAGGGTACAACATGGAAGCCTTTACTGAGGCCTGGTGTGGAATTTCGTGTAACCCACTGAAGCAGGTTTCATAATGCGAAGGATCCCCAATGGTGGGAATTGTTAGCTGGATTAAACAGCCGGGAGCAAGGCAGTGAACCTGCATCAACATGATGGGAACCCAATTGAAGTAGTTAATAAGGCTGTTAATAATTTGCATGCTGATGAACATTTTTGAATGTATCTTTGGTGATTAAGTGGTGTGTGAGGATCATGGGCCATCAATTCCCTGACAAGTGAAAGCTTGTAGTGTTGAAACTAAGGGGTAGAAGGCCAACAATTTCACAGCTGCGTGCCACAGGACGGCAGAAGTAGTCTGCAAGCTTGCAGTCTGAGGGGCACAAGATCAGAATGTGAGCAAGCAGCCAGTGACATTTTTGCCAATTTAACCTCAGTACATGACCTCTTTGACATTGGGCTGTGAGAAAAATTATAGCACAAAAATGATCAGAACAGATCATCATCATTATTTTGAGTAATCTTACAGCAGCCTGGTATGGAACAAGATTAATGCTGTTCTGTCCAAGAACAATATAACTCAGCCTTCATTTTTTAATGGATATCACAATACTGGGCAGAGGAGCAGTGCAACGATGAGGGAGGTATCTAGATACCAGAAGCAACATTATTGGCATGAGCAGCAAAAGGGCCTGTCCCTGCCATGTGCTTGGATGGGTCCTGTGCACTTTCCCCAATTGGTCAGCCCCCTCTCAGCTGCTTGGGAACCCTACTGACCTACAGATCCACCAGCAAGACCCCTGGCTCCAGGAGTAAATTCTGCCCATGGTTGCCAAGCGAGCTTGTAATGAGAGGTGAGCAGACACTGTGGAATTTATGGGTAGAATTAAGAAATGGAAAATAATTCAAGACTGTAATGGGAGTTGTGTTTCAGCCCCCTGGTAGTAGATGTGAAGTGGCAGAATGTATTAGTACAGAGATTATACAAGAAAGTAGCAAAGGCAAATGGTTTTAATGAGAGATTTTAACTCCTATAGATTGGGATAAGCAGACTAGGTCATGTCAAAAAAGGGACCAGGCCTTATTAGATATAATTAGATTTGGTTAACAGCCCATCAATGAGATCATTTATCTAATAGCAATCAGAATATGACCAAGTTCAACACAGGAATGAATTTTCATCTTTGAAGGGGTAGTGGGAGTCAGGAAATTTGCCAGTTTGGAATGCCCGAGCTTGGGAGAAACTGTGTCTGTTAAGATGGGATTTTCATTTCAGGTGTTGGGGGAAGAGAGGGTGTTAACAGGAGTCAGGCCTGCCACCCCAGGGAAAGAGCTTGGAGGCAGCCTCAGCTGCAGTGTGCCATGGCTGTTTAAAAGGCTTGCCTTGGTGCTCTGGGACTTAATCCTAATTATAATAAAATTAAAACAAGAAACAGCCCTCTATCCATTACCCTACACATTCCATTACCCCACACATCCCATCACCTCCTCAGCATGCCCCATCCATGCCACCTCATGGCTCCTCATACTTTCCATGTCAAGCTTTAGCAATTCTATGCCCATTCATCCACTATGCACTCTGCATAGAGCCAATGAATGCTATAGTGACAATATAATGTGTTTAAAAAGCTTTTAAAAACATTCATTAAAAAATTGCTTTTACTATAGTCCAAAAGTGTCAATAATCCAGACCCTTTAAAGAGTCAATAACAGAAACTGCAAGCACTCGAAACCTCTATCTTTTGTAGATAAACATTGTGAAATGGACAGAATAGGTCACAGTGCCAGAGCAGTCAATCAAGCGATGTTTTCCCTGGAGCATAACTGTTTCTAAAGAGTAATGGATGTCCAGGCTCTCAGCCAAGCCTCGTGTATTCTGTTGAAATCATCAGTGGGAAGTGTTCATAAATAAATTGACAGAACCAGTTCATACCCTTAAGGAGCAAGAGCTGTACTTGCTGAATAAGACAGCCATGGATGACAAGAGAGAAGAACAACATAAAACTAAGAAAAAGCATACAAAAGGTGCAAAAATATAGATCCTGGTGACTAGGAGAGAGAAACAGAACAAAAAAAAGTTTGTGGGAGAAAACGTTCAAGGAATATCAAATTCAAGGCACTTTCTCCCCCCCCATCCCCCCCACCCCCCCCATTATATTAGAAAAAAAAGGGTGATTATGAGCAATCTGAGCCCATTGAAAACTGATAATGGTGCTATTGTAAATGAAAGTACATAAGTGGCTGACATGTTGATTAACTTTGTGTTAGTAATTACAGTAGAAAAGGGATAGCAAGCCGGGCATTCCAAGTAAATTAAAGTTGAACCAGAAAAGCAGACTCCCCGAAGTTAACTTACACAAGGTAATAGTTCAGAGAAGGTTCATTTGGCTGATTCCTGGGATGAAGGGGTTGTCTTGAGGAAATGTTGAACAGGTTGGCCTATACTCATTGGAATTTTAGAAGAAAGAAAAGTGATTGTATTGAAACACAAGATTCTGAGGGGGCTTGACAAGGTAGATGCTGAGAGGATGTTTCCTCTTGCGGGGGACTCTACAACTAGCTCAGATTGCTCATAATCACCCTTTTTTTGGTAATATAATTGGAGGGGGTTGGGGGGAGAGAGAAAGTGCCTTGAATTTGATATTCCTTGAACGTTTTTTCCCACAAACTTTTTTTTTGTTCTGTTTCTCCTAGTCACCAGGATCTATCTCGGAAACATATTTCAAAAATACGGGGGTCTCCCATTTAAGACACAGATGAGGAGGAATTTCTTCTCTCAGAGGGTAGTTAGTGTTTGGAATTGTCTTCCACAAAGAGCAGTGATGTGTTATTGAATATATTCAAGGCTGAGGCAGGCAGATTTTTGATTGCAAGGGAATCGGGCCTGGGGTCAGGCAGCAAAGTGGAGTTAAGTCCAATTATCAATCATGATTTTATTGATTGGCAGAGCAGGTTTGGTGGGCCTGCTCCCATTTCTTATCATCTTATGTACAGTAATGGAGAAAATAATGGCAATTAGAGTGACAACTATATTTCTCCCTTCTCCTAACTATGCTTCAGTTCTGCCGAAGGGCCATGAAGGCTCGAAACGTTAACTGATTTTTTTCTCCGCCGATGCTGCCAGACCTGCTGAGTTTTTCCAGGTAATTCTGTTTTTGTTTTGGATTTCCAGCATCCGCAGTAGCTTTTAGCTTTTTGTTTTTATGACAACCCTCAGGACCAGACGGTTTCCCTCCCAGGGATTCAAAAGGAGTAGATAAGAACATTGCAGATGTCCTAACTATAATCTTCCAAAGTTCTTCAATTGCAAAAACTTTAGATTATAAAATTGCACGTCACTCTGCTATTTTAAGAAAAATGAGGGGGAAAGCTGGGAATTATAGACCAGCTCACCTAACCTCTGTTGTTGAGGAAATTACTAAAGTCTATAATTAAGGATGTGTGACTGAACACCTTGAAAGTTTTCAGTTGATCAGAGAGCCAGCATTGATTTGTAAAAGGTAGGCCATGCCCGATGAACCCTACTGAATTTTTTTTTGAGAAGGTGACTAAAGTCATGGACATGGGAATGTCTATGGATGTTATTTATATTTTTCTTCCAGAGACATTTGATAAAGTTCCTCAAGAGACTGCCAATTAAATTAGAAGTTTGTGGAATTGAAGACAAACTATTGATTTGGTAAAGAAATTAACTGGATGGCAGGAATCTGCAGGATAATAGGCAGGTGCTCTTAACTGGCAGAATGTGACAGGGATCAGTGTTGGGGTCTCAACTATTCACAGTATTATTGACTTAGATGTTGGGATAGAGAGCCTTATAACTAAGTTTGCCAATGAAACAAAGATAGGGTGTAGTGTATGTAGTGTAGATGAAAATGTAAAACAAAGACAATAATTGATTAGGTGAATGGGAAAAACTGTGGCAAATGGTTTTCAACAAAGGCAACTATGAGGTCATCCACGTTGACCAAAAAACGATAGATCAGGATACTTTCTAAATGGTGAAAAGCTAGAAGCAGTGGCGGCCAAGAGATTTGGGGGTCCAGGTACAGGCATCATTAAAATGTCTTGAACAGGTACAGAAAATAATCAAAATAGGCCAGTGGAATGCTGGCCTTTATATACAGAGGGCTAGTACACAAGGAGGTAGAAGTTATGCTTTAGCTATACATACAAAGCCCTGGTTAGATCACACCAGAAATACTGTAAGCAGTTCCGGGCAACACACCTTCAGATTGAATAAACTGGCCTTGGAGGGCGTGCAGCTTAGATATACTAAAATGATACCCGATTCCAAAGTTAAATTAGGAGGCGACATTACATAAACTCTTGTATTCTCTGGAATTTTGGAGAAAAAGGGGTAACTTGACTGAAGTTTATTAGTAGATGGAGAGAAATCGTTTCTGCTGGCAGGGGAGTCCTTAAAATTAGAGCACTCTCCTGAAGAGAGATCTCCACAGTTGCTGCCAGACCTGCTGAGTATTTCCATCATTTTCTTTCTTTTATTTCAGATTCATAGGATCTGCAGTTTTTAGTGATTAGTATAAACAAAAACAATTAGTTTGAACGTAGGCTTCATAATTATACTCCAATGCAGCGAATGGACAAAACCAGCTCAATAATATTGCATTGGGGAAAAACAGAGGGATTCTCAGTTGTGAGGTGTTCCTTCCAGAGAATTTAAAATGTAGCACAGTAATTGAACTTTTCTGATGCTATATCAGAATATATGGTAGGAAATACCATACCTTAAATAGCCATGGAAATTGTTTACCTTATTAGCAATTGATGGATCAGCATTTGCTTGAGTGAGAATAGAAACAATCCTTTTATTTTTCATTTGACAAGCATAATGAAGTGCCGAGTTACCTCTCTGTAACAAGATTAAAACCCAAAAAGTTATACATGTATACAAAAGCCACAACAGGGTGACTCAGACAAGAGTACTCCCACGGTACCAATCTTCAGCAAAAAGGCAAAACAGCAGAGTCAAGCTTTGCTAAAAAATTCACACCATTGCTGAAGCACAATTAAACATTGGGAAAAGGACAAAAAATGACAGATGAGAATTTATTCAAAAAATGTAACTAGTAACAGAGGGAAGAAGCTTGAAAAATTAAAGCTTCCATTTCATTTTCTCATCGTTCAACATAAGTAGTTTTTGGAGGTCTTGTTTGACAAACAGGCATCCATTGTATTGCATACTACAAAGTTTCCTTTGGACTGAAAACCTTCAAGCAAAGCAAAAATCTCTATTTTTGCCTCCATTTGAGGGCACTATTTCCTAACCAGTTTAAACTGGCTTCTGGCAGTTACTTCTGGTGTTGGACCAGAAGCCAATGTGAGTCAGCAAGCAATAGCGATGGGCGAGCAGTATGTTCAGATACGGACAGCAGAGTTTTGGATGAACTCTAGAGTTTATAGAGAGTGTAAGATGGGGGATGCTCAGGGGAGCATTGGAATAACTCCGTCTGAAGGTAACAAAAACATGGATGACGGTTTCAGTAATAGATGGGCTAAGGCAGGGGTACAGACAGGTGACTGACAAGAGGCAGAGGTAGCTGATTTTCGAGATGGAGAGGATATAGGATGAAGAGAGACAGAGCAATTGTCCCATCTTGACGAGGGGATAATCTTACCAGGAATGTCGTGGACCTCTCAGAAGTAATACCTGTCCCAAAAAAAGGCACCAGTGGACATAAACATCAGATAACAGTTGCTAAACTTCAAATCAATCTTACTTCCAGTCACAGAAGTGAAGCAGCACTTTGTCAATACCATGGCATGCATTCTGTAAAAAGCACATACATGAAGAAATCAAGTGCTTATTATATTCTCAAAATAGCTGGATATATATTTGGAAAGGAAATTTTTTCCAGGGCTATGGAGAAAAGACTAGGGGAGTGGAACTAATTAGATAGCTCTTTCAAAGAGTTAGCACAGGCATGAAGGGCTAAATGGTCTCCTGTGCTGTATGATTATATGAAATCTATATCAAAATCCAGTGTTTTTCCATGCAAGAATGAACAAAATATGTATAATTATATTCACTGATCCTTACATTGTCTGTTGCATTTACATCCACTTTAGCATTCACCAACATCTTGATCAACGTTTCATTCCGACTCTTCTTTGATTCCTACGCAACAAGTTGACACAGCTTATAAACTGAAAAATTAATGTATACAACTTGGCCTTTTTATATTTTACATTACCATCTACATGGAAGAACTAATGTTTATACAGCACCTTATCACATATTATGACGAACAGCTCATGGTTATGAAGGTAAACTTGGCAGCTAATTTGCACAAATAGCCAGTGAGATGGACACCCAATCAGGTTTGGGTGAAGGAAGAATGATGCTCAGGGCACCAGAACTCCTGCTTTCCTGTGAGCAGTTGCTCAAGATCTTTTACATCCACCTGAGCCACCAGAACAGAAATTGGACGATGGGTTCGGCATGTCAACTGAATGATGGTACCTGAAAATTCCCTCGCTGTTATACTCTAGTTTCAGCCTAATTTTCCCAACTTCAGGCACATATAGTAAATGGTCAGGAGATCAGGTGCAGTGCATGCTTGTCATTCTAATAAACACTTCTGGTGTGCCAGGTTACCCACCCCACAACAAAAGGTCACAAAATTCTCTTTTATATCTTGAGGCAAAGGAGTGGAGCTGGAACATTCTGATTCAAAGCCAGGGCAATAATGTTGTAACCTTGATAACAGTGCAATCTCATGTTTCAGAAAGAGTTATGCAACATACTGTTCTTGTAGATAATACGTGGTTAAGTTCAACATTAACTTAGCTTACCATCTCTAATTAGTAGAAATACCACAAGGCAATTTACATAGTGTGACAAACAAACCCAAACCCTAAAATGAACAAATTCAAAAGTCTGTTGAAGAGTCATACGGACTTGAAACGTTGGCTGTGTTCCTCTCCGTGGGTGCTGTCGGGCCTGCTGAGTTTTTCCAGGTGTTTTTGTTTTTGTTTTAAATTCAAAAGTCTTACAGTTTGATATGTATGACAAAGTTAAGGGAATCCTTTATGTTTGTATTCTTTTCCCTGTGTCGGAAGCCTTGTGGATGAACTTTCTGATGAGTCTTGGCTCATGTCCCAGGATTTAAAATAATTACTTTTCACAGAGGAAACAATGAATGAATTAGATAGCACTCTGCAGGAAAGAGAGTCTTAATTGGAATTACTGCTGAAGAGAATTTAAGTATCGTAATTCAATCAATCTAATTACTGGAGACCCACTGCTCCTTCAAATACTCATCTGAGTTACTGTTTGAAAGATTTTTTTGGTGTGATATTCAACAGCACTTTGCTATTGAAACTTTATAGCAATGTGCAAATATTGTTCTTGTTCAAACAAATAAATCATAATTATTAATCCCCAGTACAAATATTGAATCAACATGGGTGTACTCTCTAATGCTGTTCATTAAAACATGGGTGACATGATGCCAAAGGTCCAATGGTTGAGAACACAGTTTCCTTCTCTGGATATTGAAGTTGATGGAGGTGTGGGACCAGACACTGTTCATAAATGTGCAGAGGCTGGAGCAGAAATGATCGTATCTGGCAGTGCAGTCATGAAGAGTGATGACCCCAGATCTGTGATAAACCTACTCCGAAATGTTTGTGTGGAAGCTATTCAGAAGCGCTGCCTGGACAGGTGAAATACCAACAGTGTAACTCTTAAGGAAGCTCTACTGCTGCTGGTGGTGTGGATATGAACTTAAAACACTGTCGTACTAAACTAACAATTGCAACAAACTCAATGTAAAAGTTCAAATCATTGTGAGCAGAGTACTCTGCAAATGCTTAACTTTCTATGGTTGAAACACTGCTCGCTCTCGATACCCTTTCTGGTTTGAATAAAGATACCTCTATGCAAAACAAAAAAAAAAAAAATAGGAGACAAACGTCAAAGATTTGCTTCATGATTTGATGTGATTTTTTTTGAAAGCAAATATAAACCACTCAACCTGTACTCCTTTTAGCCTAAGGCAGACGGACCTCACCTACATGCAATTTTAGAAAGATATGGCGCACTGTTCTCTGACGCTGCATCTTGGGTATAGCTGCAGCAAGGAGAGGAAAATCAGGCAGGAAGGGCTGCCTGCCTCTAAGAGAGCGCAGCCAAATTTTCATTCAAAATGCAAGAACTTTTAATGGTATTTTTGTGGATTACTTATTATGATTATATCCATAATGCTGTGAGAAGCTTCAGGAAGTATCCTTTCCTCTCTCTTCAGTTGCCCCTATCCTACTACATTGGTAGGATTGGAAACATCCCTGTCAATGTGGGGCTAGAGAAAATGAAGGTACATGCCCAGGAGGCATGAGGGCTTACAGCATATCATAGCAATTGCAACTATTAGCTCAAGGCATGGTAGCCACAATAATCAAACAAAGGGAAACTTATTCTCAGGCTGTCTGGTCTGGTCTGGTATCCAGCCCACCCTGATTGCCCCTCTCAGCTCAGCAAAAACTTAAGGTAGACATTATAATGTCCGATATGCTCGTCACCTTAATGTCCATCTACAAATATGGAAGATCCATGCATAGGCAGCTCAAGAGATATTTGAGGTTTTAGGGCTGTTCAGAGATGGATCTTGAAAGCTGGATAATTTCACCTCTCTGAATATATAAGTTTCTGAGCACAGTTGAATCATTCGATAAATCTCACGTCGATGGAGTTAAACTAATTTTGACACATTATTCTTGTCTCTTCAGTTGTGGTTTCCAGTAATCCTAGCAAATGGGCAGAGGCTGCATTTCCTGCCCACAGGCAGGACCTGAATCAGCTCAGCTCTCCGTTGGCAGAGACTCTGTTCAGAGGTATTGATTGATGATATGGGTATGGTTATTGAAGTCAGACTTCTGCATTGTGATCTTTCATTGTCACTGGTTAAGATGCTGCTCACTTCAAGGAAAAGTTCAATCACCAGGCTTATAAAATCAGATGTTGAATATTTGTGGAAGGGTGCTGTCAGATTCATTATCCCTGTCACTTGCTAGGTTCATTATGCTTTAGAATACTTACAATATTTCTTATAAACGCCTGTTCCATTCAATACATGTGGCCACCAACACAGACTCAAGTCACCATGACTTCATCTCTCATTTTATGAGAACAATTTGGAAATGGCATTCAGATTGACCTTTTCTAGTTCCTAACAGTAGCCGTAATGCGATTGTTCATCATCCAAAATGCCTATCACTTACTCGTGTTACGTTAAGACCACCTGATGCGAGGATCATCAAGTTCTCATGGTTCATGAAGGATGCCATTATCTCAAGAATGACAAATAACCTGGAAGGTTGACAACCTTACCACAGCTGACTCACTCCAAAACCCTCTAACATATACACTGTATTTCACGGCATACAAGTTGATGCGGTGTATAAGATAACCCCTTTCTGTCAGCCCCCCCCCAAAAAATCACATTTTTATATATACTTGATGTATAAGTCAACCCTCTTTTCAGCCACGATATGCCTTATCCTCATCAGTAGTCAGCCTCAATTTTTCAGCCAACAATTGGATGTTTTACTTACTGATACCTTATAACTGGACGTAAGGGATGAAGCAGGTGATATGGACTGTGTTGTGAAGATGTGCAGGAGTTTAAAGACATGTCCGCCCAGAGCAGACCCCACATGGGGAGTGATGAAGATGGTGACCACCCACACCATGGTTCACTTTTATACTCGGCATATAAGTCGACCCCCATTTTTGGAGAGATTTTGAGACTTCAAAGGTCAACTTACATGCCGACATCCATGATATCCAGCTGAAAAAACTTTTTTTAAAAAAAAAAATATTCGTTCATGGGATGTTGGCGTCACTGGCCAGGCCAGCATTTATTGCCCATCCCTAACTGTTCAGAGGGCATTTAAGAGTCAGTCACATTGCTGTGGGCCTGGAGTCACATGTAGGACAGACCAGGAAAAGATGGCAGATTTCCTTCCCTAAAAGACATTAGTGAACCAGGCGGGTTTTTACAACAATCAGCAATGGGTTTCATGCTCATCATTATACTTTTAATTCCAAATTTTAATTGGATTCAAATTTCACCATCTGCCGTGGAGGGATTCGGGCCCCGGACCCCAGAACATTACCCTGGGTCTCTGGAATACTAGTCTGGTGATAATCCCACTGTGCCACTGCCTCCCCTAAACAAAGATAGCAGGCAGCAGCAATGCAGAGTTACACGGCATATGTCTCTCCCCCAGTGTAATTCCATTGTGAATCACACCAGCTTTTGTATAACCTGTAAATTCAGTTAAGCTAGTACTAATTTTAAAACATGGAGGCAATACTGCAAGTGGTTAATGCAAATAGAGTAGGAAAATCCTCATATCTACCATTATGATGTAGCCCAGAAGCAAAACAGGCATCAAGATAATGATCAGCAGGTAGTCCAGAAAGGAGAATCTTCTCTTGACAGCGTAATGTAAACATGTTCGTTCCTTCTTTAAAATTGAAAAAAATATAAATAAAATGGTTTACTTACAAAAATATTGTTATTCTGGAATGCAAGTGTCCCTGTTTAATATTCTAACACCTACTTAATGTGGCAGGCTGTTTTTAAACAGCCAACAGTAGCTCACAAAAAACGTTGATACACGAGCAGTATCGATATTTAAATTGAAAGTGGAGCCAAACTGAATTTTTGTCATCCAGATGGTACCACATTAATGTCCAACATCACTCATGTAAGGGAAGATGAATCAAAGGACTGGGAGACTGCTGGAAACAGTAGGCACAGTAGTAGGGGATAGAGGAGAACAGTAAAAGGTTTTAAGATGTTTTGGATTCTCTCTTTAACTCAAGGTAAAATGGAGAAATGAGGGGATAATTTCTGAATGCTGCCTGACAACCAGATTGTTTACTAAAGGTTAATGGGGGGCGGGTTGTCTTATTGGGAAGAAAGTAAGAGTTATTCATACCTGTAAACAATGGCAAGGGCACCTATGATGACAGTAGGTAGACTGTTAGTTTCCAAGACTCACAGGGTGGTGTTAGGAATGTCAGGTTTTATAAACTGTTATACATTAAACAGTGTATTTAATTCCAAGATAGAATGGAGTGGAGGGTTTAGAAGATATTCAATCAGCATTTCTACTTGGATACAAGGCCCATGTGATTCACAGTGCCATGCAGATGTGCTTTGAGAAGGGAACAGGCCATAGAAAGCCATTGTTATAATGAGCTTACAGGGTTTTCTTAAGAACCTGAACCTCAGACAGTTCAGTCTACAAAAATCAGAGAGAGAGACAGAGAACAGAAAAATAGAGGCAGCTAGACTCTACTATCCACCATGCAGAATGCAGGCAGGAACTCACATTCGGATTGAAGAGACCACATTTGTGAGATTTAAATGAGGCTGCAAAATTCACCTAGCTTTAGCAGGAGGGAGGAATCTCCAGGGTAAGCCTCCTGTTCAGGGAGATTAGAGGTTTTCTGGCTGGAAAAGGAAAACAGAAGCAAGCCATCAGGAACTAAGGATAGCTTCGGACTGGTTCCTGGAGAATGAAGTGTCCACTTAAGGGACATGGTATAGGACAGTATGATCATGGAGGAAAATTTTCACTCATTTTAAAAGTTAAATGGTAGGTGGGGGCGGGGGGGTTCCTTTTCTGTAGTTTGGAGTATAAGTTGCCTACTGAACAATGTTGGTTTTAGTTTATTACAGTAAAATTCTTTAAAATTTGAAATCTTGTCTTGTGATCCTTCCAGCCAGTCAGTGGAAATTCAAATATCTTTTCAGAAGTTATTGGTCTCTACAGGGCTCATAATTGGGGTTAAAATTATCTCCAAAGTCTCCAAATGTGATGGCTAGAGGTGGAATCCAGAAAGAGAGAGAGTAGGTTAAATGCTCTGGGTAGTTGTAATTTTGGCAAGTTCGGGGGGGGAAAAAATTCACCTTGTTTTTGACATTGACATTGGCTGCTTTTCTCAGAAGATACCGTGCTATTTCAACTCTGCCTGCTCTACACGCAGCGATGAGGGGGGTGTCTCCATACGTCCCATCTTGTGTATTCACATTGTTTTCCTGAAGCAGTTTCCTCAGCTGTTGAAAATCATTTTCATATGCTGCTTGGCAGATCGGCTGAGGAATGAAAATTCAGAATCTTAATGTCATTGTGTGTTTCAGACCCATTTACTGTCTGACATTACCAACAAAATGCAAGTCAGTCTATTTTTCCTTTTGCAAGGAACCCATTTCATGGCATGAATGTCAATTAACTCTGAAGTTATAATTTTAGATACTATGTAGTTGGTCAGAGGCTCAAAAACAGATGGTTTTTCTCTCTCTGATTCTATAATTAGTCAGAGTTAATGGGTTCGATTTTCAGAACCCCAACAGCAGGACAAAATGGGGTCCTGAAGCTGCATTTTATCAGAGGCAGGCACCTAACTGGCTGCCTCTGGTCCACTGTCCAATTAAGGTTTGCAGGCAGGCTCCTGATGCTGCCAGTCTAGTCAGAGGGCTGACAGCTCTGAAGCCTCAGCAGTCCCACTGCAAAAGGTGGATCTTGTTGCGGTCTTCAATCTTTTACAGTTAAGTTCAAATAAAAAAAATATTAGGGAGCCAATATTATAGAAACTCCCAAGCCTGGTTGCGAAGTCGACACAGACTTTGGTGGAGACTGTTTATTGCTCGCCACAGAGCTTACTTCTCCATTTTTAACTATAATTAACACAGTGCTGGCTGACTCTTTTACTCACTTGTATATAATTAATACCTAACACCTTTCCGCGTCATTACCTTAAACTACTGGGTACTTAACATCTATCAACAGAACCTATTAGGTATTAACAGATCCTCTTTTCTTTAAATTAAATTGATATGCAAACTAAACTTTTCATAAGAAATACAAAATGATAATACATGGTATCTTATAGAATCAATCTTTAACATACTCCATATTGCACCCTCCGCCACCATCTTGAAAATAAAAGAATTTCAATAAGCTTACAACATGATCATTTCGATGTTCTCATAATCCATTATAACAAGGCCTACTTCTTTGAGGTTCAATAATTTCTTTGGGCAAAGCAGTTCTTTTTGTGAAATAATCTGATAACAGTTATTTTTGAAATCTCCTTCCTTTCCAACATCTCTTTTATACTCGCAAGACCAGTCCTCGACCTCTTTTCCGTGACACTTTGTCGAATGGACATTGTCCCAGAGTGAACGGTTATCTATATAGCATTCTACAGGCATAGTTTTCCCCAGTTGTCCTTTATATAGGAGTTCCTTATAATCGATAAATACATAGCCAAATCTGTCACTTCTACCAGCTCAAGTGTCTCTGCAGCTGAGGTGTTTTTAACGACTATATTTTTTTGATTTCCCAGGCAATTTACCATCTAACTTGTTAGTAGTCACTACAGCTTCTCTGTTGTGAGGGCTCATACTTCTTGTGTCACTCCTCGCCTGTTCTTTGGTCCTTGTTCCTGTTAAACTATGTCCCCTACTAGACCCCTCTGAAGAAGGACAACATTCATTGTTTCTTCCCACTAAAAATATAATGGATCCTGCTGTACTCAAATAACCCTTGGGGAGATTAGCATGTGAGGCGTCATTAAAAATGCCTAAATTCATCCCTTCTGGGTCACTCACATCTGGAAATCTCAGCATACATTCATCTAAATTTAATTTCTACAATGTTATTTGCTTTTAGCACTTCCAACAGTAGCATATTTTAGCATGGTGCTCAATTCTAATACATCATAGCACGCAGCCAGTCTAGTTTGTGTCCATAACCTGTTTAATTGCCCAGTTAAGCTTCTTAATTGATCTGCTTCTTCCTTGGTTGTGAAGTCTTCCTTTTGACGGGATCTGGCCTGATTTAATCGGGATCCTACTAACAATCTCTACGTAAGAGTGTTGATTCAGGGTTATTCCCAACTTAGTCTGCCTAACATTCGCCCCTATATACCTAAAAGCTCCTGAACCTTGACTTCCAATTTTGAATTCCATTTTTTTATCACAAATTTCTCCAGCGTCACAGATTCTCTCCACCACTAACCTCCTCCACCACTGTCACAGGAAATTATCAACGTACATTAAGAAAATGCCTGATAGTTTTTCTTCACAGTTCCAATATAACATTGTTGGATCTGCTTTTAGCTGAAGACAACCAGCTTTCAGTAGGTCAGACCTAACTGAAAAATACCATACACACTGAATGCATTGTTTAGTCTGTAAACACACTTATTTAAACCTCCATAATTTCTCCTCTATATCTCCAGCTTCTTTTGGAGGCTTTAAGAATAGTTTTTTTTTGGAAATTGTTCCCCTTGCAAAAATGCTGCTTTGAAGTCAATGGATTTATATTCCCATGAGTGTGTCGCTAAAAGTGCCAGGAAAATCCTCAAACTTACTTTTCCAGCTGTTGGGGAGTCTACTCTTAACTTCCTGGTCGCCCAGTTGTTCCTCAAATCCCCAAGTTACAAGACTGGCCTTAGCCTTATACGTACCATCGGGAAATACTTTCTCTGTACATATTCATCTATGGGGCATTGCTGGCTGTCCTTTGTCCGGCACTTTTGTGTAAACTCTCCAAACTAACCAAACTCTCTCTTTTTGTTTTGCCTCCTTTACCAATTTACCATCTAACTTGTTAGTAGTCACTACAGCTTCTCTGTTGTGAGGACTCCTAGTTCTTGTGTCACACCTCACTTGTTCTTTGGTCCTTGTTCCTGTTAAACTATGTCCCCTACTAGACCCCTCTGAAGACGGGTCACAGAGACTTGAAACATTGGCTCTGTTTCTCTCTCCACAGATGCTGCTGGACCTGCCGAGTTTTTCCAGCATTTTCTGTTTTTGTTTCAGATTTCCAGCATGCGCAGTATTTTTATTTTATCCCCTACTAGATCTCCTGTCCCTATCTGGACTACTACTACTCGACCTGTCCCTCCTGCGACTAGACTTCCTTTCACAAGTTCTTGATCTTTTCCTTAGGCTGTGATCACCATTAGGCCCACTGCCTGAACTTACACTATGTTCACTGGCTTTCCACATTTTGACTTCCTTCTACCAATCCATAGATCTGATAGTCTGCTCCTTGTCTTGTACATTCCATCAGTTTTTGCATTTCCGTGTGGCATTTCCTGCCATTCCTACTATGGTGGATTCCCTCCACTCACTAGCCCCTTCTGATATATATACCACCTGAGTTCCAACTTTTGGTAGTTGATCTTGGTAATAAATTGCCCTATCCTGATCTTCACTATCACTTGGTTTACTTTGTTAGCACATTATCTCCCACAATCTGCTGCTCGTATGGGTCCGGCATATATGTGTGCAAGGTACATGGTGTATCTTCAGTTTCCATCATCTGTTCAGGTTCCATCAATGTGTAATCAGTGCCAGTAAACCATGTGGAATGTACTCATATTTTGTTTACCATGTTGCAAGATTATCGTTTCGCCATCAGTGCCTGTAACTTTTCCTGGGCCTCTCCATTCTTTCTGTCTTTCTCTTTTAAAATACGCCATGTCCCCGGGCTTAAAATTCATTTCTGATGGTCTGATTTGATAACTCAAAAGCTCTCCTGATTTTTTTCTGAAACCTCTGCCTTAATAAATGCTCTCCTCCTTGCGTACATGTCATTCAAATGTTCTGCAAAAATGGAGCTAATGGTAGTCCCCTCCAAAGTCAGGGGATGGTCCCACATTATTGAAGATATCTTCAGATTGATAGGGGCTGTAGCCCCCAACCATCTGAAGCATGTTTTTCACATGTACTGCCCATGCTAGAGTAGTTGTGAATTTACAATTCGATTCATCAGTTAAAATTTTCAGAGCATTTTGTCAATCACGGTGTAATTTCTCTCTCACATCCCATTGCTAATAAGACTTTCTGCTGCTGTGTGCATTGCTACAATATTCAAATTTTCACACATACCCCCAAATTCCTCACTGGCAAATTCTCCTCCACTGTCCGTTAAGAATTTAGCTGGTGCTCCTCGCCCCATTCTTATCCATTTTTCCATTATCTTAATCAATAATTACTTCTTTGTCTTTACTAATATTATCATTGACAAACTAAATCTAGTCGCTACATCTACAAAATGTAGAAGAAAAATGTTTTTATTCCTTTATTTCCATACTTTGCGATCCTTCCCTACGGTTTGATTGAAGTCTCTCGCCAATGGAAGACATACTACTGATCATGGTGACGTTCTCCTGTACTAATTACAAATATCATATTTTTCACTAATATTCTCAAGAAGTCTAGTGTATTCCTCATCCAGTACCCCTGCATCGTTTAACAGAATCTTCAACCTATGGCCAAAGGGATGTACAAATTGTCAATGTCATTTTGTAATAATTTGCTTCTCCTTTAAATCCTTATCCCCAGCTGCCCTTAATACCTCTAACATTCTGTCTAGAGATGATAGGTCTTAAAGGAATACAATAATGTCCTGACTGTGTAAATTGTAAATCTACAGATCTCCCAAAGACCATTGCTTTATCATGTTCCATGTCCATCTTCATTTGGGCCTTTTTCATTGAAGGCTTAGATAACAGTGAAGGTATTTCACTCTATACAACATCAGTACTGAAGGTGATTTACCCTTGTTACCGTCAGCAAACCGGAAACAGGCAGAACTGTCATATTCTTTGACTTTGCTTCAATCTTTCTTACTTAAAGAATCCATGTAACACTTGTTAGAGAAGACACAGACTAGGATGCTTTGGTAGATACTGTTTATTAATCACCACAGGGCTTACTTCTCCACGCTAACACAACCTCCCCATTAGATACAAACAGCCAATACGAACTTACGAATTAGGAGCAAGAGCAGGCCATTCAGCCCCTTGAGCCTGCTCCGTCTTTCAATAAGATCATGGTTGATCTGATTGTGGCCACAATACCACTTTTCTGCCAACCCCGATATCCTTTGACTCCCCTGTTAGTCAAGAATCCTTCTACCTTGGCCTTAAAAATATGGATAAAAATATGAAAATGTCTCTTCTGTGCTCGGAGGAAGAGAGTTCCACAGGCTCACAACCCTCTTAAGAGAAAAACATTCCCCTCATCTGTCTTAAATGGGAGACCCTGTTATGGCACAGCAGATGGGAAATGCTGAGCTGTTCAAATCCCAGAGGTAAATTTGAAACAACTGCCACAACTATTTTACAATTTGTATTTATTTTGAAATGCGTGCCTTGAATTCAGTAGTAATAAGACTGAGTTTTATAGGTTTCTTAAAAAAACTAAATTAAACATTTATTAAATTAAAAAATGATTAAGTACATACATAGGTTTACAAATGACTACTCTTATAAATCAAAACCCTCGGTTAATCTGACTCCCTGCTATACCTCCGTTAAGACAATGGTAAAACACAGATTTAAACAGACCCAGGCAAAGCACACACCCTGGACAGTCAAATTCAAAATGAGTTTCTCAGCTTTGGTTCCTTGTAGACAGCAGATTGAGGCTTAGATGCTGGAGGATTTTCAAACTCGTGTTTGATCTTAAAATGCCTGCCCTTACATACAGCCTTCTCTCCTTCATACATATTTTCCACTTTGAATGCAAATTCCTATTGTTTCACTATGGGCTGAATTTTTCCGTTGCCGAGAAGGGGGTGGGGCCCGCTCGCCGACATGAAAATGACGCGGGATGACGTCGGGGGGAATCCCTGACATCATCCCGCCCCACTTAAATCTTCAGAAAGGCGGGGGCACAGTGCAATCAGCTGTCCGCCCGCCAACCTGACAATGGCCAATTAAGGCCATTGACAGGATAATTAATACAATTAAAGGACCTGCCCATCCAACCTTAAGGTTGGCGGGCAGGCCAAGAAACCTGGTGGGCTTCTGAAAAAACGTGAAACCTCATCCGCCAGCGGGATGAGGTTTCATGTTGGTTTTAAAAAAGTTTATTTAAGTTTTTGTGATATTTATTAACATGTCCCATCTCGTGTGACATTGTCACATGAAGGGGACATGTTCATGATTTTTTTATTTTTCTATTTTTAGAGTTTCAAAAACTTTCAGCAATCTCCCTGAGGCAGCACTTAGTCTCAGGGAGATGTGCGCTCTTTCGCATGCGCGCGAAAGAGCGCACTCTCGCATTTGGGGAATCCCTCCCCCCGCCCGCACAGGAAGCGCATAGCGCTTCCCATTGGGCATCACACTGGGTGGGCCTTAATTGGCCCACCCACTTAAAATGGCGGCGGGGCCCATTTCAGCGGCAGCGATCGGTTGCCCGCCTGCCGCTGAGTCAGTTGGGACTACCCGTCAAGGGCAACATTCAACCCTATGTCTTTGGACTTTACCTCTTTAATAATAAAAACCTATCATAGTACTAATTTTACCAGTAATCTTTGGGGAAAATAAACATACTTTCTTAACTTCTCCTGGCTAGGTGTAACATTTCACCCCCTCTTTTGAATTCAAGCCACTCTGGTTTATTTAAAAATGCAAATGTTCCCTTTACACCTCACATTCTAAAACTTCACCCATGTTTACCTATTTAACATTTCAAACCTAGCTTCTCTTCTTACATCAAAGCCTTCAGACCAACTGTCTTTAATTTAATTCACCACACACAATTATTACTCGACTTTACAATAAATTCCAACAACATTATGAAAGTTATTACATCTTCATGACAGGTACCTTATTTTTAAACTATGCCCCCTAGTTCTAGTCTCTCCCATAAGGGCAAACATCCTCTCAGCATCCACTCTGTTAAGTCCCCTCAGGATCTTATATGTTTCAATAAGATCACCTTGCATTCTTCTAAAGTCCAGTGGATACAGGCCCAACCTGTTCAACCTTTCCTCATAAGATAACCCCCTCAATCCCCTGAATCAGCCGAGTGAACCTTTACTGAACCACTTCTAAAGTAATTATGTCCTTCTTAAATAAGGAGACTAAAACTGTACATAGTACTCTAGATATGGTCTCACCAATACTCTGTACAACTGTATTAAAACACCCCTACTTTTATATTCCATTCCCCTTGCAATAAACACCAACATTCCACTTTCCTTCCTAATCACTTGCTGTACCTGCATGCTAACTTTTTGTAATTAGAACACCCAGATCCCTCTGTACTGCAGAGTTCTGCAATCTCTCTCCACATCAATTCTTAATGCCAAAGTGGACAAGTTCACATTTTCCCATATTATAGTCCATCTGCCAAAACTTTACCCACTCACTTAAGCTATCTATAACCACTCGTCCTTATGCCCTCTTCAGAACTTACTTTCCAATCTATCAACAAATTTAGCAACTATACATTTGGTCCCTTCGTCCAAATCATTGATATAAATTATAAATAGTTGAGGCCCCAACACTGATCCCTGTGGCACTCCACTCGCTATGTCCTGCCAACCCGAAAATGACCCATTTATGCCTACTCCGTTTCCTGTTAGCTAACTAATTCACTATCCATGCTAATATATTACTCCCGACACTACGAGCTCTTCGCGTAGTAACCTTTAATGTGGCACCTTGTCAAATGCCTCCTGGAAATCTAAGTACACCACATCCACGGGTTCCCCTTTATCTATGTTGCTTGTTACTTCCTCAAAAAAGTCAAGTAAATTAGTCAAACACAATTTCCCTTTCACAAGACCAAGGGCAGAAGGCCACACCAATTGGAGGGAAAAGCCCTCTGGAAGGCTTGTTGAGGCTATGGAGGGCTGCCTTTCCTGTCTGGATCAGGCTCAGCCTACCAACACTATTGGAGGGGGTTGCCCCATCACTGGCAAAATGCCCACTTAACAGCCCCTAATTGTGGCCTTTAATATGCAAATCGGCTGCCCGCCCCCGTGGAGCCTGCCCAGGTAACCTCCCTGGCGATGGGACAGAGTCGGGGCGCTGGCCTGACTCGGCCCCCCAACTATTTTACCAGCCTTCCCTGCCTCTGTTCCCGTAACCATGGGGTTAAAATTCAGCCCAATGTTTCACAGTTCTGGTGAAAGTTTAGCGAAGAAAAGGTTAATTCCCATTTTTCCCCTCTTTGCACAGATGCTGCCTGACTAGATGGGCATTTTCGAACATACGAGCAAGGAGTAGGCCATTCGGCCCCTTGAGCCTGCACCGCCATTTAATAAGGTCATGGCTGATCTGATAGTAAACTCAAACCTGCATCCCGCCTACCCCTAATAACCTATCATCCCCCTGCTTACCAAGAATCTATCCACCTCTGCCTTAAAAATATTCAAAGACTCTGGTTCCAACGCCTTTTCAAGAAGAGAGTTCCAAAGACTCACGACCCTCAGAAAAATGGGCGGCCCCCTTATTTTTAAACAGTGACCCTTAGTTCTAGATTCTCCCACAAGAGGAAACGTCCTCTCTACATCTGCCTGTTAAGTCCCCTCAGGATCTTATATTTTTCAATCAAGTCGCCTCTTACTCTTCTAAACTCCAGCAGATACAAGCCGAGCCTGTCCAACCTTTCCTCATAAGATAACCCGCCCATTCCAGGTATTAGTCTGGTAAAGCTTCTCTGAACTGCTTCCGATGCATTTACACCCTTCCTTAAATAAGGTGACCAATACTGTACACAGTACTCCAGATGTGGTCTCACTAGTGCTCTGTATAACTGACGCATAACCTCCCTACTTTTGTATTTAATTCCCCTCGCAATAAATGATAACATTCTATTAGCTTTGCTAATTACCTGCTGTACCTGCATACTGGGCCTTTTGCGATTCATGCACTAAGACACCCAGATCCCTCTGCATCTCAGAGCTCTTCAATCAACATTGTGTGTTTAATTTTGAATTTCAAGAATCTACAATATTTTTCATTGTTTCACTCTCCACCATGGGTACAAGTTTATTTTTAACCAGTTGAAAATTAATTTGTAAACTACACTGGGTTATCAGGACTGTTCACCATGAGCTCCTGTTGATGGTAGTGAGTTTGGTCTCTCCTGCAAAAATAAACCCATCCTAATTCATACCCTTCGGTGTTCATCAAATGTTTCGTGGCCGACATTCTTTGCTTTTATTTCCTTTAAAAACAGAAGTGTTTTCAAACATCCTGTTTCTTTGACTTCTGTTCCAGTTAAAGGTTTCAACAGACTTTCCAGTTATTAGTTCATGACTTTACTATAATTTCCTGTTTTAACCATAATCCCTCACTTCGTTCAGAAGTCCCAATCACTTCTTCAACCTCAATCACTTACCATCAGTACGGTCTTTACTTGATTGACCATGTTCAGTCCACTTACTGGCCTGAATTTTGTTGTTGTGGCAGGGGTTCCAGTGACAGGCCTGAAAGCTGGTGGCAACCCTGGGACCCAGAGCCGCATTTTACAGGGTTCAGGCAACTAATTGCTTGCTATTAAGGATGGCATCCCCTCCTCACCCTCTCCCCAGAGGCTGCTGGCCAATCGGATGGCTAGCAGCTCAAGCAGTGCCACTGAGAATGGTGGCCACAGCTGGAGTTGCATCTGGAAGAGAATGATGTCCTTCGATGGCAACACACTCCCAACCAGGTAAACAGGGGATAGTCTATCTTTGTCAAGGTCACATTTGTTGTCATTTGCGACTTTAATAAAAAGTTGTTTCAGAAACCTGATTGGACGGATTTGAGCATGGAGTTCTGGGAAAGATGAGCATGGATTTGGAAGGCAAGGACACATTCAAGGACTTGAAAGGAAAAGCAGTTTGGAGATGGGGGGTGGTGGTTTGCATGGACAGCGGTGTAAAGGATTGTAAAAGAAAAATGAATCTTTCTTCCTTTATATATTAAAAATATTGAGCTTCCACAAAGTTTGAAATGCTCTGAGCATACTTTTGAGAGCAGTTACGGCTTTGTACCCATTCAAGTATGATCAGTTTGGTACAGTTAAGCGGTTGAAGCATTCTTGCCTCAGAGACAAAAAAATGCCAGTTTAAGTCTCATTCTGGATCCAAGGACAGGATATAGCCTAACATTTCAATGCTGTGTGTGTTTCAGTGTTGGAAGTGTAATCTTTTGGATGAGATGTCAAACTGTTGTGGAGGTAAAAGACTGCATGGTTCTTCAATGAAGAGCTGGTATCCTGTCCAACATTCTTCCCACAACTCAACCACTGAAAACATATTGTCTAATCTTTCATTAATTCCCCATGCAAAGTGGCTGCTGTGTTTGCATACATAATGACTGCATCTTGATCAGTTGTAAAGTGCTTAAGGCCATATTAAGGGACTATACAAATACAGGCTCATTAAAGAGAAACAGAAGCACACAAGAATAATAACTAATGAGGCAGTGGCAGACTTGTTAATTAGGCACTTTGTATTCCTTTTCATAGTGAGAAGAATATATATGAGTTGGATCTGGTTCTGGGGAGTGAACAAGAACAACTGGAGCATACAGGAGTGGGAGAGCATCTGGGTAATAGTGATCATAATAAACCAGTTAGTGAAAGGGACAAGGAAAAATCAAAAGCAAAAATACCCAACTGGAGGAAGAGATAATTTCAGTGGCCTGGAAACAAAGCTTGGCCAGGAAACAGTTATGGAGCAATGGGAAGCCATCACGGAGATGATATTTCAGGTACAAACGTTCAGGTACAAACTAAGTATCTTCCTATAATGAAGAAAGATGAGGCATTCAATGCTAGTGCTCTCTGAATGACAAAGAAATAGAGGTTAAAATAAAACAGAAAAAAGGTTGACGACAAATATGTTGCAGTGAAGGAGCAGAGAGGGGAAGAGATAAAGAATAGGATAAAAAGGTAGTAAATAGGTTAGTATCGCTCAACATCAACTAGTCATGTGGCCCAGATGGGATACATCCTAAGGGAAGCTTGGGTGGAGATACAAGAAGCCAGGCCCAACCATCTTCAGCTGCTTCAATGACCTTCCTTCCATTATAAGATTAGAAGTGGGGATGTTTGCTGATGATTGCACAATGCTCAGCACCATTTGCGACTCTTCAGATACTGAAACAGTCTATGTCCAAATGCAGCAAGACCCGGACAACATCCAGGCTTGGGCTGATAAGTGGCAAGTGACATTCACGCCACACAAGTGCCGGGCAATGACTATCTCCAACAAGAGAAAATCTAACCAGCGCCCCTCGCTGAATCCCTCGCTAGCAACATCCTGGGGTTTACCATTGACCATAAACTGAAGTGGACTAGTAATATAAATACAGTGGCTACAAGTGCAGGTCAGAGGCTAGGAATCCTGTGACGAGTAACTCACCTCCTGACTCCCCAAAGCCTGTCCACCATCTACAAGGCACAAGTCAGGAGTGTGATGGAATACTCTCCACTTTCCTGGATGAGTGCAGCTCCAACAACACTCAAGAAGCTTGACATCATCCAGGACAAAGCAGCCCACTTTATTGGCAGCCCTTCCACGAACATTCACTCCCTCCACCACCGAACAGCTGCAGCAGTGTGCACCATCTACAAGATACACTGCAGAAACTCAAAAACTTATGAAGGCAGCACCTTCCAAACCCACAACCACTACCATCTAGAAGGACAAAGGCAGCAGACAGCTGGGAACATCACCACCTGGAAGTTCCCCTCCAAGTCACTCACCATCCTGACTTGGGAATATGTCACTGTTCCTTCACTGTTGCTGGGTCAAAATCCTGAACACCCTCCCTAACAGCACTGTGGGTGTACCTACACCATATGGACTGCAGCAGTTCAAGGCGACAGCTCACCACCACCTTCTCAAGGGCAAATTAGGGATGGGCAATAAATGCTAGTCTAGCCAGCGAAGCCCACATCCTGTAAATGAATAAATTTAAAAAAACCTTTGACCTCCTTGGATGTGTGCGCTGCTAGATGATTTCAAATGTTGCACCCTTTTCAAAAGATAGAGAAATGAACTTGGTAACTGCAGGGAAACCTACTGAGCACCGTAGTCAAGGACAAAATTAATTATCACTTGAAGAAACATGGGTTAATAAGGGATAATTAAAATCAATTTGTTAAAGGCAAATTATTTCTGACTAATGATTGAGTTTAACAGAGAGCTGATGAAGATAGTGCAGTAGATGATGGATGATGTACGTATGGACTTCAAAAATTTGATAAAGGAGCACATAACAGACTTATTCAGGAATTGAAATCACTTGGTATTAAAGGGAGAGTGGTAAGTTGGGCACACAATTGGCTAAGGGATAGGAGGCAGAAAGCAGAGGAGAATGAATGTTTTCCTGACTGGAGCAAAGTGTACAGAGGGTACCTAAGCATCGCTTGTTAAAAATATAAATACCCTTGATTTGGATATGGTGAAAATAATTTTGAAGTTTGCAGTGATATAAAACTTGGCAGAGTGAACAGGATAACCAGCAAATATTATGAGGACATGTACAGACTGGTAAAATACACATAGCAGATGCATTTTAATAAGTATGAAGTGGTGCATTTTGAAAGAAACCACATGGAGAGACGGTATAACCTGGGGGTTCTGAACTGGAGGTCCGTGGTCCCTTAGGCTTCCAAGAAAAGGGCTTACACCAACTAAAAGCTGGTGTTTAATATCAGTGATCAGACTCAAGTGGTGCTGCCAGCTAGGAGCTCCGCTGAAATCTACAGTTATAAAGAGCTCACGTTGAGCATAGTTTTAGCCTTTGGTTTATTCAATTCAGAGTGTTACTCCCCCCGAATTACACAGACAATTCCCATTCAGTTGGCGGCCAATATAATTGGATCTGGTGAACAGGGAGAAGTGGATTAAATTGTCACTCAGGTTCATCCATTTATATTGTGTTTCTTAATGTCACACCTGATACTGTCTCTGCTGCAAAATATCTGCAACAGATCTATAATTATTAATATTAAATATAAATATGCTACTTAGGACAGCTGCATACAAAGAGAAAGAGGGGGTGTAAAGCAACAATTCAAACTCCTCAGATCCCTCTAGGAATCGTGCCAATGAAGGACACCAACAGGCACATCTAGAGTCGGACACTGCAATGTTGGGGGAATGACAACTAAGACCAATGGTTCTGAAATCAGTGCCAGGAAACTAAAACAAGATTCAGATATTGATTCCAAACTCTATCCCTAGCAGACAGATTGCATTGACCTGACTGCAAAGAGTTTCAGCACGTTACCTGAATTGTTCCAAGGATGAGGGATTTTAGCTACAAGATTGGGTAAAGACGCTGGGGTTGCTTACTTTGGAGCAAAGGAGATCAAGAGGAGATTCAATAGAAGTGTGCAAGATTATGACTGGTTTAGCTAAGTTAGATAAAGAACACTGTTCCCCTTGGCTGATGGTGCAAAGGCTAGGGAACACATATTTAAGGTTTTGGGCAGAAATTGTAGGTGGTGAAAAGTGAGGAAGATCTTTTTTATGCAGGGAATGGTAATGACTTGCTGCCTAAATGGGTGATGGAAGCAAAGAGCCTTAATAATTTCAAAAAGAGATTGGATGGGCACTTGAGGGAACAAAACTTGCAGGACTACAAGGATAGTGCAGGGCAATGGGATTCCTCTACAGCATTCCAGCATGGACTCAATGGGCTGAATAGCCTCCTGTGCTGTAATGACTGTTGACAGAATCGAGTGTTATAAACCCCCAAATGTGTCCAAGTATCCCTCTGGGATATATATATCCCCAGGATACCAGGGCTGTTTCCTAGTACAGAACATTGAGATAGTTCTCACTGATTCAGTCTCCAGGTAATGCCTTCAGCAGCCTTCCTCTAAAAGGCAGGATATTCGGGCCCTGCCGAGGTCAGTGATGAAGGCGGACAGGGATTAAAAAATACTGGCGCTGGCCTGCATGGTGGTTTTCCAATATCATTCCAGAGGCCAACCATTTTAGGCATGTTTGCGGCCCAGCAAAACTCATTATGAGCTTGTTAAGGGCACAGAATTTTTCTGTCGGCCTCCAGTTTCCCCAAATGATGGGTAAGTTCAACTACCTGGAGGCAGGCAGCAAGAGGCAGATCAGGGGTCAGCACTCCTGGCAGGCCTACATGGCCTCCCTATCTGCCTTGGTGCAGCTGAAACCAAAGGCCACCCTATAGAGGGATTCCCCCAAATTGTGGGTGACCTGGCTGTTTTTCCTGCTTTGCAATTTAAACTTAAAAGAAATGGTGAGAGGACATCTCCACGTTGAAGAGCTCTCTCCGTTACTTACCCTTTACTGCAGCCTGCCACTCCTCTCAACCCAAGGATTGGCAATAAATGCTGGCCTGGCCAGTGATGCCCACATCACATGAAAAAAAGTAACCAAAGACCATAGATTTAAAGTAACTGACAAAAGAACTAAAGGGAATTTCTTCCCAGAGGCTTAAGACACACTACCCAAAAGTTTGGAGGAATCAAATTCTGTAGAAACTTTCAAAAGTCACTTGGACATGTACTTGAAGAGGACTCAGGTTTATGGGTAAAATGCTGTGTGTGAGATTAAATTGGGCAACTCTTTCACAGGTGGTGGTACAGGCATTGCTATTCTGAATGAGTGTGACAGCACAGAAAGAGGCCAATGATTCTACTGGTTCAAGTTGTTTAGAAAACACACAAAGAGTATGTGAAACAAAAGCAGGAATACAGGCACGCAAGGAGGAATTTAACATTTGGGAGAGGGCTCTGACAGTTCTGATAATGTGAAATGTTTCTCCACTGATCTGCCCAGTGTTTCCAAGAGGTGATGTTTTCCCATTGCCCAATATCTGCAACTTGCTTTGCTTCAGAAGGGCCTGTTCCTGTGCTGTACTTTTCTTTGTTCTTTGTTCTTCTTTGTTCATAAACCAGCATGTATAGTAGCCCAACATATTTGACAAGTGCCAACAGGAGGGAGTTGTTTTGAGACTGACTGAATACCTCATTCCTGGAGCTGGACACACCTTACTTTACAGCTCCTTAGAAATTTATTAGCACAAACCACTGGGCTGGAAACAGGCCAACACATTGATTACTTCGTCCAGTGGATTTGCAGAGTCCAATAGGAAGGGCCCAAGATTTATTTTACCACATTTTGAAATCCAGAACAGTCGAGTGGAGATTTAAAAACTCACAAATGTAACAAATTCTCAGATAAAAAAAACGCAGATAACATTTCTTCAGTCTAACGTCACACATCGACATCTGAAGTTTCACCTTATTGGCAAAGGTGAGTGTAACCAGAACCAAGTTGGTTAAGATGTTTTCACAATGGTTTCTAAAGTTTCTGGCGGAATCATGCACTACACACAGGAAAGGTATTTTAACATTAATCCACGGTGACATCTCACACAGCAATTCCACTCAACCATTGATCTACTGAACAGTTCAAAGCGGATTCTTGTCACGAGCAGTTAGTTCAGGTCAATGTCTGTACTTACCTCGGAGTACAAGATTCCCATCTGTGCCCTGGACTCTCCACGCACCAGGCAGCAGTGTACAGATGAAACTCGAACTCTGCCTCTCTTGGCGGAGCCTGCTGTGTGTGTCCCAATAGTAACTATAAACCGAGGGGAACACTCCCTGCCTTACTGATTCCCTCAGTCCTTTGGAGCTTTATCCAACGGCCGTAAAATGCAAATATTTAAACCTATTGCAAAGAAATGGCCCTGGCTTTCAACAACCGGTTATATCGATATCGGAGGTGACCACACAGTGGGAGTGTCGGTTCCTAGCCTGTACATTGGGCAAGGTTGTATTTAAGCTTCGGGTAACTGGAGTAGTGTTAGTTTTGGAATGTGAAGGAACCAGTTAGTACAGGTTTAGGTTGAGAACTGCATTTTTATTCAGTGTCAGACTTTACGAGATTAACATGTTGACAGCGGGACCAACTCAATTATTTTACTAGCTTATTCCGAAAAGAGAACATCCCACGATTAACCAGCTTTACAAAACTGTTGTGCTCAGCTCCTTTTGGGCATAAATGTCAGTCCTGATATTCCTCCTCTGTTCAAACTCACAATTGCCAATAAAGCTGGTGTCAATTTGCTCCAATTCATTAAAGTGTAAACGTTTTTAAAATAAAATGCGCCACAGCTATTTTGCAATTAAACTTGGAAATAATATTCATCGTGCGTTGTTTCCCGAATTACAAATATTTACAAAACGTTTCTACACAGCAAGTTCTTGTGATCTGAAATGCACTGCCTGTAAGAGTGATGGAAAAACAGGTTTAATAATAACATTCAAAAGAACTGGATAAATACTTTTGCTGGGCTACGGGGAAAGAGAGGTGGGACTAATTAAATCGTTCTGTCAAAGAGCTAGCACAAGCACAATGAGCTGAATGGCCTCTTCTGCTGTATCGTCCTATGATTCTACGAGTTAAGACTAGATGAAGGACAAATTAGAGGGCAGGGTAACTGGACCAAATGAACTAATTCAGACCCGTTTTAAGGTTACACATCTTGTTGTTATTATATATATCTGTTAACAATTCCAATCCCCACACTTATATTGCAAACTGCATATCTAACCATATCACGCGCGATTAAAGCCTCCTGCCAGTGTTGGTGCTACCGCGCCCTCAGTGGTCGAATGATGTAATTACGATGTGACAAGCTTACATAAGTAATTTTCATTATAAATTAAAGACATAGGAATTTCTAATAGAGAACATTGATAGGAAGTGTGTGTTGACAGTAAATTTTTAATATATTAAATTTGTGGTATCAAGTATATCAGAAGAAAATCATAAAAGGTCATGGGATATAAGAATACTTGACTTCATTGTTTTTAGTGTTTCACTTGTCTTCTCTGTACTCATTAAAATAAAAATGAATGCTTTATCTATGTAGTTTATGTAGTCTTATACTTGGCTAACTTCATGTCCAATTTGTACATTTTTTACCTCAATTTGCTATTTCAATCTCTTTGATAAACTGTGTTTTAAAAGAAATATATGCAATTAAAACCCTGTGTCTGGTGCAATGTCTGTCTCACTACAAAGTGCTCATATAAAATACATGTCACACTGCATGTCATATGTGCTTATGATTTTCATTAAAAGCAAAAAAAAAATACCGCCAATGGAGCAATGCCATGCTATTCTGATTGTCTAAGATCAGGGCACTGTAGAAAATATTTCAGATTCATCATGTAGGTTCCTATTATCGCTGTACTAAAAAATTTTCTCCCCTTTCCCTCATCTGTGCCACTCAGCTTTCCAATTCCTCTAATTCCTTTTCATTTCCTGGCGTATGATTTATAGGCACCAGCAGGATTGTGTGTTTGGCATGCTTGGTGCAGCCAATTTTCCTCCCTTTCCTGAGATTGTATTTTCTGGATATGAGTTAGGAATTGGAATGGGCCGTGGACCTCCTGGCTTCACAGATCTATTGTCCATTGTTCCTGGAAGGCTTAATATCTTTTTACTGATAATTTTACCGTTAATACTTGCATGGCTTTCTCAGTAAAATTACTGGCCTGGATTTTGTGGACAACTGCAGTGCAAGGGCACTCGCTGCTGACTTTGAAGAAAGCTGCCCATGAAGGCCTAGCAATCTTTGTGGTGAACATTTCCCCTTTCCCGATGGCAGTTGCGATCTGGCACCAAATCAGGATATCTTTGCATGCAGTAGCAGTGATGTCAGCTAGCAGATAGGCAGCCAATCATATTGAAGCTTCACACACAGCAAATCAGAAAGTTACAAGCACTTAATAACTTTCACTTTTAATTTACAGTTTCAGAAATAAATATAGGACTCTATTAAGATAGAAGCTAAAATAATGATAAACTTTTAAAAGATTAATGTTTTTTTCAAATTTTTGTAAAAATTTTAATCATTATGGAGAAATTTTGCATTGTACAATTATAAAATTAGCTGCTCAAGACCAAGTTAGTACACCATTAAAAATCTAGTTATACCTCAATCACCAAGGTGTAAGTTATTTAGAGGATTTTTTACAGTGAGACTAACAGTGTTAGAGTGGGAGCTCTTGTCAATTCCTGATTGCAAGGGGAGAGAGCAGTCTGGGAATCTCTACGGCACACCGTATGGAGGATCACGAACTCACTGACAGCAATTTTTGTACATCCACGTTATTCTGCACATCTACAAACTCTCAATATTGTTGTCAGTAGCAAAGCCTTTGAGTTTTTGGCCAAGAAGCTGCACTATCATCAATGGAATCTCTCGCTACATGCTAACCAGAGTTTTGTCATTCAAAATTATGCAAACAGTTGAAATAAGGCTAAGGTGATTCCTTGATAACTGCAGAAAATGTGCCATGAATGTTGGAAAGTTGGTCAACTGTGTAAATGGGCTCGTCTCATAAGTTGCTTCCCGACTGTTGAGAGTAAGGGAGAAATTTTCCACAGTTGCTGCAACTGAGGCTTTCAACCACAATGCTACAGCAAAGCTAACTGTAAGCTGCTGCCTCTAAATTTCTGCTGTCTGTTTATTTGAATAATTGTTCATAGCCTCCAGCACAGTCTGGCGGGGGTGAGGGAGGGAGGGGGGAAGTGATACATTTGTCTTTGAGGTCCAAATTAAAGGGATCTGTTCACATTGAGGTAATTAGCTAACTATGGGCAAAAATATTGGGCAGAATTTAGCTCCAGCATTGGGGGTCGCCCCTTTAGAGTAAAGGGTTAACATCAGAAGCATACATGATGCTGATGCAATAATGATGTCAGATCACATGACTGAGATGGAAGAGAGATCTGGAAGGAGGAGAAGTTCCAAATTCACGTTGAGGTCCAAATGTGTAAATACTTGCTGCAACTAAACTAAAGAGTAATGATTTTGAGAAACCACAGACTCGAACAGCATACAATGGAAGAATAGACAATCCACAAAATTCCCATATAGACTGGACCACATAACAAAACAGTCCCCACCAGTTTCTGACCAATGGTAAGTCCCTGAGGATTGAGTGATGGTAATGCCATTGAATGTCAAGGGGAGGTGGGTGGTTAGATTCTCTCTTGTTGGAGATGGTCATTGCCTGGCACTTGTGTGGTGTGAATAATACATGCACTTATCAGCCCCAATCCTGAATGTTGTCCTGGTCTTGCTGCATTTGGGCACGGGCTGCTTTAGTACTGAGGAGTTGCCGATTTACCCCTGGTCTCATGGAAGCTCACTTAAGTCGCAATTGGAGGACAAAAGGACACAGGGTTCAAACTGGTACCATATTTAGTTCCCAGAATGGTAACCTGAGCCTACCCTGACTACGTTACACTAACCATCGCATATAGTGGGGAAATCACATTCTCACAAATGTATTCACCATACTTGGTGGTGGAGGTGGGAGAACAGGGGCTTTGAAAGTTACATTTAAAAATGAGATTAGGAAATTCATCTTCAACAATTGACTTCCAAAGTGTAGTGGAGGTGAAAATCCTGAAAGTTTCTAAGGGAAGATTAGATGCTGCAATGGGGAGACTTTAGAACCTGCCCAGATGGATAAATTTACACAGAGCGAATGGCCTTTGGCTGTAACCACCTTGAAATTTTTGTGACCAGGAACTTCCCATGCACTAGGTGGCAGTTCATTCCACAAATGAAACCAAATGAAAGAAGTGCTGGTGAAACAAAAATAAAAAATACCTGGAAAAACTCAGCAGGTCTGACAGCATCTGGTGAAAGTTTGGTTTAGCTACTGGGTTTCAAATTTTGAAATTATATCCACTTTTTAAAAAATCATAATGGATTTTAAAACATACATTTTGTTGGCACTTAATGTACTTAAAAAAAAACAGAGAGCATGGTAACAAATGATTGGAGCATAAACAGGAAAAGCTGGAAACGCTCAGCAAGTCAGGATGACCCATTGCTTCTCCGATGTTCTGCCAATTTTAACAATTAACCTTTCTTAAACATCCAACTTTTTCCGAACACTTCACTAGTTCTTACTTCTTTTTAATATTCTATCTCCTTCCAAAGTCTGCTCCTTCTAAAATCTTCTTTAAACATCCCACCAACTTTTGATTTGTGTTTTGAAAAATATTTAAATGTTTAATTTAACAGGGGAGCTACCTTCTTTCCACCTATATCTTCATTTGACCAATCCTTAGACGATCCATTTTGTCACATAGATTCATTCTAAGGTGCCATTCAGTTTAGGCGGGCACACTTCAAGGATTATAATGGCCAGGTCTGTAATTAACTGATAAAAACCTTAAAATCAAAGCTCTTGGGCAACAGACAAAAATTGTTATTGAAGATAAACAGAACTAAGGAAAAGGGTCACTTTCTGAAAGTCCTCCTCGCATAGTTGGTTCATCTTTAAATGCTGACTTCCTGCCAGCCCAGAATGTTCTTATTTGCATTGCTTGTTTTACACATAAAAGCAAGTATGTATTTCATGCCCAGAGAATTGCAGGAAATTGTGCATATTCTATCATTAAAAAGTGGATTCCACATTAAAATGAAGCTCTTGGTTTTTTTGAGAAGAGCTTCTCTTGCCCATCTTAAGGCTCAGCCAGATGTTGGTGTGTGCAGCAGAGTGCCAGTAAGACCAATCTCCGACCCTATTTCTGACAGACGAGTGTCTGTGCTGCTCCCACACTACCAGCAACAGCGACTGAAATTTTACCTCAGTGACTACTCTTCGAAGTCACTCATTGGCCCCAATTTTGCAATTGTAATGATAGCAAAACTGTCAGCATTCGCCATCATTATCCTGTGAAACCAACAGGTGCCTGCACATGTGCAGCTAAACGCAGAAATCCCGAAGTTGCTATTAATAATTTCCTGCTCCTCTACAGGGTGTGCTGTTGAAGTCCCTGCAGATGGCAATCTTAGAAATCATTTGAGCTGACATGAAACTCCCCTTTTTAGGCTATAATATTACTGTTGAATGATATATAACTAGGTTTTTAATGGTGTGCTAAGCCATAAATACTGCTAAACAAACTCTCTGGCCCTGGAAATCTAATTTTATATTTGTGGGATGTCAATTCTCTACATTGTAATAAAAATTCCATAGATTTTTAATATAATAAAAATTATTGTTCTTTTAAAAAGCTTGTTTAAGATATTTTAGGTCTAACCTATTTCCATCTGTGTGTCCCAAGCTTTATTTTAATCTGGAAAATTTATAAAAGGTAAAGGATAATTTTGTGCTTTTTTAACTTCCTGGTTTGCTATCTGTGAGAATTCTCTAATATGATTGGCCATTTACCTGCATGATGACATCTCTATTGCTGGACAGCTAGAGATCCCCTTGACTTAGCGCCCCAATGAAATTACTGTTGAGAAAGGTGAAATCTATGCTACAGAGATTGCTAGGTCTTTGTGGGCAGCTTTCTTTGAGGTCAGTGGCAATGCTATCACTTAGCCACTGAGAGCAAACTCTGAAGCATTATGTGTAACAGTTCTGAGAAAGATGATAATGTGCTCTATCGTTTTATGCCTTTCTTTTTCATTAAAGAAGGCAGATGTGTTTACTGCTTGTGATTCAATGACTGCCGATGAGAGAGGGCATGTGAGATAAAGTCACAGTAAGACCATCAAATCATTGCATTAAAAGTACCACACAGTCCATGGATGGATTTAAATAACTGAAACATTCAGTAAACCCTGGCTGATGTGAGAAAAGATTAATGTTTATTGAAGGCAAACTTTTCCTCAGCTTTTCCCCCTTTAACAAAGATGACATAGACTAGGATAGAATTCTGCAAGTGTGGGCCGCCTGTCAGGCTATTATCTAAGGGGAAAAAAGACTTGCATTTATCTAGTGCTTTTCACAACCTCACAAAGTCTCAACCATTTAAACTAATTAAGTCCTTATGAAGTCTAACCACAGTTGAAAGTAGGAAATGCAGCATTTGTGCACAGGAAACACCTACAAATGACACAATGATAAATGGCCAGATAACCTGTACTGGTGATGTTGGTTGAGGGATAAATACGCGCATGACACTTCTTTGAATAGTACAATGGGATTTTTTACGTCCATGTGAGAGAGCAGGTGGGACCTTAGTTCAACGTCTCATTTGAAAGATGGCATCTCTGACTGTGCAGCACTCTCTCAGTGCTGCACTGAACAGTAAGTCATAGAATTTTATGTTTGTCGGGCGGGCGGGCCCGGCCCAATCGGCGGCGGGCGCGTAGCCAATCTCTGCCAGCGAAACGGGCCCCGCCACCATTTTGCGCGGGCAGACCAACTAAGGCCCGCCCAGCACGTTTCAGACTCCCGTGTACAGCGGGAAATTCAAATGTGCGGCGGGCATGTACAGACCGCTGATTCTAATGGGGAACCAGCAGTCTGTATAAAGAAAGGCCAGGCAGCCTCCTTTAGGCTGTTCACCATGGCCAGCGACCGGGCTCCAGAGGAGGTCAGGGCAGAGGAGGAGGAGGGGGACAGGCTGCAGGGTAAGCCAGCGGAGGACCAATGTGCCCCTCGGTTCTCCAATGCCTGCCTTGCTGCCCTCCTCGAAGAGGTGTCACATCGTCGGGAGGTGTTGTTTCTCGAGGATGGGAGGAGGAGGGCCCCCCACGTGACCTGGCAGGCGTGGCAGGAGGCAGAGGAGGTAGTAACCTCTCAAGATGCTGTGCGGCGCACAGGAACCCAGTGCCGCAAACGCTCCAATGATTTGTTGCACTCTGGGAGGGTGAGTACCATGTCGGCCTTGGCCATTTATCCCAGCTTAGCCTTTGAGGCCCCCCCACCCCGCCCCAAATCTTAGTGTAGTTACTGCATTGGGCATTTGGCGCACGCTGGGTGGGCAAACAGATAGTGACCATGCTTACATCAGCCTTAGTGGTTGAGGAGAACTTGGGTTCACCCTGCAGCATATGTTGGTGTTTGTCGCATTTGAGTAGTCTGGGGGCAACCTGCAGGGGAGGCAGCTAGACACATACTCAGAACTCCAGCACATGTCTTACTGATGGTGATGAGATGGTGGAAGGGGAGCTTCAAGGTTTCGTGGCCAAGAGCCATCTGCTGGACTGGGCGCCGCACCTAGTTGCGCCTCCTTGCCATGGGCGCTAAGACCCATATGTTATTCAAAGTGATGGACGCCGAATGTGTCCAAGGTGTCCATTGGGGGAGGGGGTTGGGAGCAGCAGTACTATCTCCTGGGGACTGATCACCAGTAGTATGGACAGGAGCTGCTGGAGGCCTCAGATGGGCCACTGTGGTTGGGGTGCGGCGTGCACGTGCAGAGTACATGAGCGATCAGCCCCAATAAATGCACTTCTCTGTTCTGCAGGCAAAAACAGAGCACAATAGCCGGGAGCGTTTGCAGACCGGTGGCGGGCACGCCGTGCTGAAGCACCTAACCACATATGAGGAGCAGGCCATGGAGCTCGGGAGGAGGCAGGCAGCCAGGTCAGCAGGTGGCAGAGAGGCTGGGGTGCAGCAGCCAGGTATTTGAGGGCCACAGTCCCATCCACTCTGTCTCCCCACCATCCAAAGCACTGATGGTTGCTGCAATTGCTAATGCAGCAACACTGCTCATTCACAGACTGATACAGTCAGACGTGTGGGTCATACACAAAGGTCCCTCATCTCCTTGAGGATGCGTGTCTCTAGCACCTTCCAAAGTCGCCTTATCCCATTTGTGACCACAATCCCCATGGCCTAACATGCCATAGCATCGCTGCTGCACATCCAAATACTTATTGCATCTTAGGAGGGTTTGTACCTCCACCACCCTTTCAGCCAATGCGTCCCACATTACTCTGTCCAAAAGGTCCTCAGCACCTCACCTGTCAACCTCATGGCACTCAACTTAAATAAATGCCACCACGTTAGTCATCCCTGTGCCTAGGGGAAATGTTGCCTTGTGCCCACCCATTCTCTGCCCCTTGTAACGGTATGAAGGTCAATAATGTGACCTGTCAATCTCCTGTGATCCACGGCAAATGTAGCAAGTGTTTGCAATGTTTCCTCATAACACCAGCTCTCCAGGCCAGCATGCATCCAGGTCAGGAACCTCTGCACTCTCCCCACTCCAGTGCCATCCCTCCCATGAAGTGCAGGTCACAAGTGAACGCAGAAGTGTAGCTGTGGCCTCGACAGCGTTTTCTGCACTTGCAACATGACCTCCCTTTTCCTACATTCTATTCCTCGGCTAATAAAGGCAAGTCTGGCTTTGACCTTGTTAAACGCCTTACGTTCCTGTTCTGCTACCTTAACGGGTCTGCCCAGCAAGGTCCCTGTAATCGTCGTGACTTCCCACGGTCCTACCATTACTCATGTATTCCCGTACCTTGTTTGTCTTGCCCAAGTGCTTAACCACACACTTATCCACATAACATTCCATGTGGCATTCCTTAGGCCATCTGACCAGCCTGTCTGTATTCGCGTGTAATGTTTGGGCCTCCTCTTGACTATTTACCACCCCACCAATGTTCGTCACCTTAGGTTCTTGAAGGTTGAGCACATTATGAGCCTGGGGAGGAAAGGGATGAATGGTGTTACTGACTGAACGCTAACTGATGCACTGTCCTTGTTGTTAATTTCAGCATCACCACCGCATGGCCGCCAGCAACAAGTCCAGAGCCCCCCCTCCACACCTGAGGGCGTCATTTGCAACTTGCGTCACATCATTTCAGTGAACCAGGCACCAGCGCAGCGACAACACATCGGTGGGGATTATGACGTCGGCTAGTGTACTGGGGCACAGTGGAGCGGGAACTTCACAATCGCTGGAGGAGATGGCACAGACAGAGAGTGCCGATGGCGCCAGCAGCTGGAGGACTGCAGGCGACCAGGCACATGCTGAGTCCGGCAGTGATGATGTGTCTCTGGAGATGTCAGCCATGCAGCAGCTGCAGGACAAGCGGCAGGGTGCACGGGGGCATCTGGCAGGGTTGCATGAGGGTGTGCTTCACTTGGTCTCAGTGGTGGAGGAATCCAGGCAGTGTCAGTGAAGGCATGAACCTCAGGACAGAGCTTCAGGCTTCCTCCATTGAGAGATTGGCGACTCTCATGGAGAGGGGCTTCCAACAGATTGAGAATCATCTGATTAGGTTACGCTCTGACCTGCAAGCCCTCACAGCGGTACTGGCCATGGGTGGTCATTCCCAATGTGGGAGATGTTCTGGGCAACAAGTGTCCCAGCTCGGTGCCCATCCATCTGCGGTGAGCAGGGAGATCCAATGTGACCTCACGTCGGTGCAGCAGCTGCCTGTCATCGCTGCGAGCTCCTCTCAGGGCGCTCTGGATGAGGGCAGCAGCTCCTCCGCCCCTCTGCCAGTGACCGTTGCATCCGTTGAGGCGGCAACAACTAGGGAGGTGCCAGTTCTGGAACTGGCCACTCCCTCCCAGGCGGGGCCAGCACAGGTTCCACGGGCCAGAGGAAAATATATTTCACTTTTCTCCTAACTATACTCAGTTCTGCCGAAGGGTCATGAAGACTCGAAACGTTAACTGATTTCTTCTCCACCGATGCTGCCAGACCTGCTGAGTTTTTCCAGGTAATTCTGTTTTTGTTTTGGATTTCCAGCATCCGCAGTAGCTTTTAGCTTTTTGTTTTTATAGCAGAGTCAGCAGGCTGTCTCTCAAGCCACTCTGAGCGATGGGGCAGCACCTAGATGTAGCACGTGAAAGCGTAAGCATAAGGCACGTTAGGCACTCAACAGGTATGTCACTGGTGATTTTTGTGTTGGCCCTAGATTAGGGAATGTTTCATTATCTGCGTCAGAGCGATGTTTGTTGTTTATTTTGGTGGGAATAAAGTCCACATTTCTGACCATGCTGAGGGTGTTTCCTTTGTGCTGCATTTTTGTGTATGTTTCACAGACATATCATGAGTGTTTGAGTGGACATTGATGTTTCTGTTCTAAGCCCTTAGTTGCAGCTGGTGAGGTGGAAGATGTAGCACCCAAGTGCCACGTGTGGAAGCGCCAGGCAATGCTGCTCCTGCTGATCCATGTGTGTGGAGCTAGCTGAAGGTTCGTTGGATTAAAGTGTCCTGGGTGTCCCTGCCTCCTTGGTGTAGTAGCGGGTCGGCGTGCTGCCCTCATCATCACCCTGTGCTTCCTCATCCTCTGAGGCTCTGCTGAATTCATCATGTGCAGCGTCATCCAGGGCGTCAAGGTCTTCATTGTCAACTACATCCTCCCTTTCCAGCGCAAGATTGTGCAGAGTGCAGCAGACTACCACTATCAGAGAGACGCGATCTGGGGGGTACTGGAGTGCGCCCCCTGAGCGGTCCAGGCAACGGAAGCACATTTTGAGAAGACCGATGGCTCTCTCCGCCACAGCCCTTGTGGTGCCCTGGCTCCTATTGTACCGCTGCTCAGCTTCTGTTCTTGGACGACGTACTGGCGTCATGAGCCACCTTCGCAGGGGATAGCCCTTCTCACCCAGCAGCCATCCATCCAGCTGAGCCGGAGCACTGAAGAACCCCGGCACCTGGGAGTGTCTGAGTATGTAGGCATCGTGGGAGCTGCCTGGGTACCTTGCACAGACTTGTAGAATCAGCATCCTGTGGTCACACACTATCTGCACGTTCATGGAGTGGAAGCCCTTCCTGTTGACGAAGGCACCGGGCTCACCTGCTGGCGCCTTGATGGCCACATGTGTACAGTCTATTGCACCCTGGATGCGGGGGAAGCCAGCAATGGCTGCGAAGCCTCTGGCTCGCTGTGTCTGACTTGCCTGGTCGCAGCGGAAGTGGATGAAGGTCAATGCCCATCTGAACAGAGCGTCTGTAACCTTGACACAAGTGTGGACAACTGATTGGGAGACACCGCAAAGATCACCCACCGAGCTCTGGAAGGAGCCAGATGCATAGCAGTGGAGGGCAACTGTGACCTTCAGAGCCGCTGGCATGGGGTGTCCACCCACACAGTTAGCGGGGATCTCAGGGCCAATCATCTGACAAACATAGTTGACTGTCTCCCTTGACAGTCGGACCCTCCTTCAGCACTGCACCTCAGTCATATTGAGGTAGCTGCTTCTCCGCCTGTATACCCTGGCAGCAGGATAGTGGCATCTTCTGTGGCCTCTTCCGCCTTGGACAACCTCTTGGGCCTGCGCCCCTTGTGCCTGCGTCTCTCCTCCCAAAGGTGGCTCCTTGATTGTCCACTCCTGGCCTCCTCCTTATTCTAGCCCTCCCTTCCTCCTCAGAGGAGCTGCCTCCAGTGGAGATGTCAGAACCCATACCCCCAGACTAAATGGAGGCCTCCAGAAAGCTGCAGGCCCGATAAAGATTACTGTCTGCAGACTGGTGAGCTGAAGCTTCAAAGTACAGAGAAAGCTGTTGGAAATCGATCTGAACTGCTAACAATCACACAGCCAAGTTTAAAACACTTTCTGCAATAAATACTTCAAATAAAACATTAACAACCCCTCTGAGCCCACATATCCTGCCCGTGGATGAGGTTTGTTAAAAAATCACTTACCCGCCTGCCCGTTGCGCCCGTGCGTCGAGCCGAAGATTGCACGGGTGCCTCAAAATTGGCGTCAATTGCTGAGTTAAGGGCCTTAACAAAGCCTTTAATTATTGGCGGGCGCGCATCACACTTCATAGCGTGCCCGCCCAGCTAAATATTGCGATGGCGCGCACTGACGTCGGCACGCTCGCCCGACGTCAGCACACGACATTTTAAGCGCTGATGTGCGGGCTCCGCCACCTGCACGTCAGCCATAAAATTCTGCCCACAGTTGCTTTTCCTGGGTGAACTTATCTTGTGAATGATAGCTAGGCCATTCAACACCCTCTATAGTAACTGATAAATTTTGGCAAATACATCCATGAAATAGTGAATTGAAATAACACCCATAATGAAATATAGCTTGCTGATTAATGAGACCCTTTGAGCCTCTTTCTAAACTCTAATCTTCCATCCACACCTGTGTACAGTTGCCAAAAGGTAACAATATTGGATTTTTTCCTAGCTTACCCTGTATGAAAGTGTCCAATATACCTAAACTTACAAATTGGGAAGCATTTTAAATCTGAATTGTTTGATTGCTTCTGTTCTATTTAAGGAAAGTTGTTTTTAATCACGCTGATTTACACACCACTGTTCTCTTACCCTCCTTTGAAAAAAAGAGGAACTGAAATCACAGATTTTACAGGCCATTGACTTTTTTAACTTTGTAAAGAGGAATTAATTGGACTTCAAGATGATTATCTCAAACTGCAATCACTCTTCTTAAACCCCAGCCGACAGACATAAGGGTAGGCCTGTGTGTGGAAACCTCTTCAAATCACTTAAAATTACTGTAAAAAGTATCAATTAATATAATTAAAGTTGTATCTAGCATGTGTCCATAGTGTCACATTTCAAAGTGTGACACCTTAAAAATATCTGTTAAGACAAAGGTCTTACTAACTACAGTAAATAAGAATCAATGATATACCAGATCTGATAGGGGAGCAGTGCCCTTGAATTTCCTGTTGCATTTTCTTCAGCAGTGTTGTACCTTTTGTTTGAGAAATGAAAAATATTCCAGATGCTTGTCACAAAAGTATAATAATTTTCATAATATTATTCTGGTTTATTGTAAAGTAGGTTATGGGTGTGAATGTAGATGGTTCTGTCTGTGTGATTTAATTCCATTTGGAGTCAGGTAGACTGCAAGCTTGAAATTATCAAAAGAAGTTACGTCCAGAAGTGCACTTGAAATGCCAATGAGTAAACATGGATGCTGTCTCAGCATATAAAGTGTGAAGGAAATTTGCATTTTTAGACAAGTGAAGGAGTTATTTGGATTTCAAAGGGATGTTAGGATGCTTATAACTAGCCAGATAAGCAAGGCCAAGCAGTGTGTTTATTTTTCCCACAGGTTACTGACGATATTGGCAACATGAAAGTTTTTATATTATGGGAGAAGTACATTTCCAGAGACATATGGAACAATGGAACTTACAGATTAAAGAGAGAGAAACATATATGAAGGAGAATGAAAGTCTATGTTGGGGGGCCATGTAAGATCTGGAGTGTGTGAAACAGCTTTCAGGAAGCCTCCAGCCATTTGTGCAAAAGTCAGCTGTGTCTAGTAACTAAAGTTGGAGAAAATCATTTGGGAATTTCACTGTCCAATGGGTACTGTGGTAACTTGCTGGCTTGATTCTTAAATTTAAAATCTATTTGGGGCTGTTGCCTTAAAAGGGATGTGTAATTGGGAGTCAGGTTAATTAGGAATTTTTTGGATTTGTTATAGTATTAAGTAATTGTGTATGTGCTTGAAATCTTTTCTTTTGTTAACAAATATTTTAATTTAATTTCTAAAATTTCTAAACATCTTAGTGGACTCATTACTTCTGAATTCAGTGCACACGTCTTCTCGTAATAAATACAAATTGCAAAACCGTTGTGATAGCATGGCCAAGTTTCCCTTGTGGATTTGGTCCGTTTGGCACACATCATTTGCCATGTCATAATGTGCTGCAAAACTGAAATAAAAACAGAAAATGGCGGAAATGTAGGGCTGTCAACATCTGAGGAGAGAGAGAAACAGAGTTAATGTTTCAGGTCAATGACCTTTTGTTAAGTCATTGATCTTTCATGATTTTCAGATGTGCTTCTTGATGCCCAAACTTTGTTTAAACCAGGAGGTTAAAATGGAAAAAGAAAATTGCCTGCTGAACCCTTAGGCTGGCTCAAGATCCAGTAGACTGCACGGGACCCAGTTACAGCCTTAAAATCAGGAGCTGGATTTTCTTGGGTGCTGAGGGAGGCAATGGCATAGTGGTAGTGTTGCTGCACTGGTAACCCCAGAGACCTAGGGTAAAGCTCTGGGGAACCGAGTTTGAATCCTGCCACGGTATTCAATAAAAACCTGGAATTAAAAGTCTGATGATAACCACGAAGCCATTGCCAATTGTTGTAAAAACCCATCTAGTTCAATAATTCCCTTTAGAGAAGGAAATCTGCTATCCATACCTGGTGTGGCCTACATGTGACTCTTAAAGGCCCCCTGAACAAGGGCAATTCCGGATGTGCAATAAATGCTGGCTTAGCCAGCGACTCCCACATCCAATGTTTTTTTTAAAAAAAGGTTGGGTATTGTGGAGGTGTCTCTGAGGCAGGTTGGGGATTGTGTAGGCAGGTTGGGGATTGTGAACATGCCCCAGAGGCAGGTTGGGGATTGTGCAAGTGCCTCTGAGGTGAGTTGCGGATTGTGCGGGCACCTCTGAGGCAGGTTGGGGATTGTGCGGGGGCCTCTGAAGCAGGTTGGGGATTTTGCAGGCAGCTCTGAGGCAGGTTGGGGATTGCACTGATGTCTCTGAGGCTGGTTAGGGATTGTGCAGGTGCCTCTGAGGCAGGTTTAAAATTGTGCGGGCATTTCTGAGGCAGGTTGGAGATTGTGCAGGTGCCTCTGAGGCAGGTTGGGGATTATGCGGGGGCCTCTGAGCCTGGTTGGGGATTGGACAGGTGTCTCTGAGGCAGGTTTGGAATTGTGAAGGTGCCTCTGAGGCAAATTGGGGGTTGCACAGGTGCTTCTGAGGCAGATTGGGGATTGTGCGTCATCTCTTAGGCAGGTTGGGGATTGTGTGGGGGCCTCTGAGGCAGTTTGGAGATTATGCGAGCACCTCTGAGGCAGGTTAGGGATTGTACAGGCACCTCTGAGGCAGGTTGGGGATTGTGCAGGTGCCTCTGAGACAGGTTCTTGATTATGCGGACTCCTCTGAGGCAGGTTGGCGATTGTGCACATGCCTCTAAGCCAGGTTTGAGATTGTGCGGGCAGCTCTGAGGCAGGTTAGGGATTGTACGGGCAGCTCTTAGGCAGTTTGGGGATTGTGCGTCATCTCTGAGGCAGGTTAGGGATTGTGCAGGTAGCTCTGAGCCAGGTTAGGGATAGCATAGGCACCTCAGAGGCAGGTTGGGAATAGTGCGGGCATCTTTGAGGTAGATTGGGGATAGTGCGGGCAGCTCTGAGGCAGGTTGGAGATTGTGCGGCTGCCTCTGAGGTGTGGAAACGAATAAATACCGAGAAGTCCGAAGGTGTTAGGCACCTCGGAGCTGTTGGGAAACCCCTCCTGATGAATCAGTTGGGCCGCGGGTGCCTGCTTTCCTGCCTGTGGACCTATTAATGGGGCATGGAGCCCTTAGCTGGTCCCAGGCCTACAGCAGGGAGGCCACCACTATTGAGCTGGTGGCCTTCGCACAAGATGATGGCCGCTGCACTGGTGCCAAGGCCGCAAAATTGTTTCTAATTGAGGCATTAACAGTGTTAGTTGGCTGTCGTGGAATAGGCACAAGCCCGGTGTTGACAAGGAAAATGAAGAGAAAGGCAGTGTTTCTTGCCACCCAGACTGCTCCTCAAATGCCAACTGACATTTATCCCAGTCCGACCCTGGCAAAGGTGGCGGGAATGAGTCAGGGAGCTGTTTTGACATGAATGACCCACCTCCTCTCCTCCAAACACACCACCATGGGGCTGGAAAGATTCAGTGCCATGTTATACAGCGGCTCCTTTGCTGGGAATGATCATTTGAGGAGCAGTCTGGGTGGCAAGAAACACTGCCTTTCCCTTGATTTTCCTCGTTAACACCGGGCTTGTGCCTACTCCATACGCAGGCCCGTTATGCAACTTTGGAAACTCAAAGAAATTCTGGGAGCAGTGATGGCAGAAACTTCATGTAATGGGGTGCTCTGCGTCCCATTTTCCTCTGCACCTTGGGGAACAAACGTGCCCCAATCTCTTGCCAAAATGAAGGGCCTAGAGGAAAACTCGCACAACAAAATTCTGAAAATGAAACACTCAACTCCACCATAGAATTAGCTATTGTGTTACAGGAGTACATTGAAGGTGTTTCCACAAGGAATCCTGCCCTTGTGCCTGTGGACTGGGGTTTGAGAGGTGCTTGGAATTTTCAAAGTGGATGAAGGGCAAAATCTGTGTGTGAGAAAATGCCCCTTCCCCTGCAGAACTATGATATCTAAATAGGGACAAGCTGTATCACCTGGCAACTAACCAGTAAATATATAAATAATAAACTGAGGCTGAAGGGACAGAAAATAATCATCAAAAAATGTTATCTGTGTTTCATACAGATCACCAACTCCTGTTGACAAATTATTAGGAAGAGCAGGATGCATAAAACAACCTTTTAGTTCTTATCCCTTTTCTGTGATGATGTAACATCCAGGCTGCCCCATAACAGCCAGGTAGAATTTATACAGTTTATGGTTTTAAATAAAAGTTTTGAACTAAAGGTGTTATTCTGGGGAGGGATAGTTTCGTCCTGTACCACTAGGAGTGACTAATTTTTGTCTTATACCCGGAGGAGATATTTATGAGACAGTGCGAACTCAGACATAAGGGTGGAGTCAGTGAGGCCTAGAATGTGGAAATTGGCCATCTGTTCAATCTCTGATCACCAGAGACCCAATGCTAGGGAAAGTCTGCAACACTGGCATCTATGTGTTACTAGACCAATGATGGCTTCAGCATGAGTTGCAAATCCACTGTGGAAAGTAAGGGACATATAACAGGAATAAATCATTTTGTACCTTCAGCCATAGGTTTGCAAAGCAATTGAGGAAGATAGGGTTTGTGAAGAGAGGAGGCGAAAATAAGTAAATAAAAACATTACTGTTAATAAGCTATCCAGGGCTTAATTGTAGTTAACATAAGTTTTTGGGAGTAAGAAGTCCATTGTTTTACCTGTGAGTTTGTTATTTTAGGTTATAATATCACCTCATGTTTCACACAGCAGGGTAGTCAATGAAAAGGGAATGGCATTGACTTTAAAAGCTTAGAACTGCTAGTAGGAGCTGTTTAAATACCAGGGCAAGCAAAAGCAGATGTTTGTTCACCAACAAGAATAGCTGAAAAATCTCAGCAAGTCTGACAGCATCTGTGGAGAGGAAGACAGAGTTAATGTTTCGAGTCCGTATGACTCTTCATCAGAACTAAAGAGAAATAGAAATGTGGTGAAATATAAGCTGTTTAAGGGGGGGTTGGGGCAGGTGAAGCTGGATAGAGGGCCAGTGATAGGTGGAGGCAAAGGAGAGATCCTCTCCACAGATGCTGTCAGACCTGTTGAGATTTTCCAGCAATTCTTGTTTTTGTTTCAGATTTCCAGCATCTGCAGCGTTTTGCTTTTATCTGTTTGTTCACCAACATTGCTGTAGAAATGAGCGTTACAGAATGATGATTGCCAATTTTACACTTTGGCATAGGGAATCCTATGACGAGCAGATATATGGATGGAACTAATGGCTACCCACTTCTCCCAGAAGCCTGACACACCATGCATCAGGGGAGACAGCTGGAAACAGGCAGCAGACTCTGTCGCAACAAGGAAGGTCCTTGAGCTGCAACATTAGCTGTTTCTCTCTCTACAGATGCTGCCAGACTGGCTGAGTATTTCTAACATTTTCTGTTTTTATTTCAGATTTTCAGCATCTGAGGTATTTTGCTTTTGTTTTATGCAAATACCGACATGGCTGATTGAGCTACAGCACTGGCATCTACGCATCAATGTGGAAAATTGTCCAGGTATATCCTTTCCACAAAAAGCAGGACAAATCCAATCCAGTCAATCGCCACCCCATCAGTCTACTCTCGATTATCAGCAAAGTGTTGAAAGATGTCATCAACAGTGCTTTTAAACTGCATTTAACACTGCAATAACCTGCTCACCATTGCTCAGCTTAGGTTCTGCTAGGGCCACTCAGCTTCAGACCTCGTCACAATCTCGGTCCAAGCATGGGCAAGTGCACTGATTTTGAGAGGTGAGGTGGGAGTGACTGCCCTTGACATCAAGGCAGCATTTGACCGAATGCAGCATCAAGGAGCCCTAGCAAAACTGGAGTCAATGGGAATCAGGGGGAAAACTCTCCAATGGTTGGAGTCACACCTAGCACAAAGGAAGATGATTGTTTTTGTTGGAGGTCAATAATCTCAGTCTGGGACATCACTGCAGGCGTTCCTCAAGGTAGTGTCCCAGGCCCAATCATCTTCATCTTTTTATCAATGACTTCCCTCCATCATAAGGTCAGAAGTGGGGATGTTTGTGAACCATTGCACAATGATCAGCACTATTTGCGACTCAGATACTGAAACAGTTCCTGTCATATGCAGTAAGGGGCTGACAAGTGGCAAGTAATGTTCACGCCACACAAGTGTGAGGCAATGACCATCTCCATTAAGAGAATATTTAACCATCTTCCCATGACATTTAATGGTATTACAATCACTGAATGCACCACCATCAGCATCCTGGGGTTGCCATTGATCAGAAACTTAACTGGACCTGCCATAAAAATACACTGGCTACAGGAGCAGGTCAGAAGCTGGGAATTCTGCAGTGAATAACTCACCTCCGGACTCTCCAAAACCTCTCCACCATCTACAAGGCACAAGTCAGGAGTGTGATGGAATACTCCCTACTTGCCTGAATGAGTGCAGCTCCCACAACACTCAAGAAGCTTGACACCATCCAAGACAAATCCCGCTTGATTGGCATCCCATCCACCATCTTAAGCATTCACTCCCTCCACCACCGATGCAAAGTAGCAGAAGGGTGTACCATCTACAAGATGCACTGCAGCAACTCACTAAAGCTCCTTCGACAGCACCTTCCAAACCCACGACCACTGCCACCTCGAAGGACAAGGGCAATAGCAGCAGATAGACCACCACCTGGAAGTATCCCTCCAAGCCACTCACCATCCTGACTTAAAAATATATCACCATTCCTTCACTGTCGCTGGATCAAAATCCTGGAACATCCCTTCCTAACAACACCGTGGGTGTACCTACAACACATGGGCTGCAACGGTTCAAGAAGGCAGCTCACCATCACTTTCTCAAGGGCAATTAGGGATGGACAATAAATGCTGGCCATCCGGCGATGCCCATATCCCACGAACGATTAAAAAAAACTGAAATTTCACCAAACCAAAGCACAGAATCACAAGCAGGCACTGCAATAATGTGTATAATTGAGATGGAACTTGATGCTGTCTGTCAGATCTGTAAACAGCTATTAATGTCTGTCTACCAGGTGTTTTAGGTGTTGGGTTTGTTGTCACTTGCTTTGGAGATTTTGGACAGTTCAGAGGACTGGTGGGGACTTATGTTTTAGTAAAGTCCTCAATTTTTGGAGTGTTGCTAATAGGTGCCTCATCCAGCCCAAATCAACTGACGGTGATTTCTGCAGAGACCCAGACTCGCGTGTCGTAACTTCTAGGACCTACCACAATTATGTGTATTCGAGCACTCCAACTACTCAGGGCAAGGAATCTTTTTCGCCCTGTATCACCTGATTGAAGTGGATTAGTGGTCATTGTAACACTGCCAACATTGCTTCATGTTGACAAGTGTAGGAGTGTCTTCCTCAGTCGAATATTGAGGATGCAGGAGTGTTCCTGCTATAGGAAATAGTGTCTTGCACCTATTGCCATAAATCTCTGCCCAGGCCTTGCACCTACATTTTCACCCCATGTGTTACGCCTATATAATGGAGCTAGAAACTCTGATTGGCTGGCTCCTTATTTTTCCTCAAGAGTTATTTAACAGTTTTGACGATGTTCTAAGCTTTGCCACTGTCCGAAGGTTGTGAGCTGGTAAAGTCATTGATTTAAATCCATCATTTTAAAAGACTGCAAACTCTGTGGGTGCAAATTGAGGACCGTTATCTGTTACTAGGATATCTGTTTTCCAAATTGTGCAAACATTTCTTGGGGTAGAATTTTGCCCTTGACGGGTGGGCTCGGCGAGGGTGGGTGGGGGCAGTCGGGAAGTCAACCACCGCCCGAGCTTGGCACCGGACCTCGATTTCGTGTTGGTGGGCCAATTAAGGCCCACCCAGTGTGAAACGTGAGCGGCAGCGCTGAGCGCTGCCTATGTGGGGTGGGGGAGTGGGAAGGAGTGCCAGCAGGCTGAGAACAAACTTCACGCAAGCGCACGAACGGGTGAGTGCTTCATAGTCTCTCTGAGGAACAGAGCTGCCTCAGGGAGATACAGCATTGTTAAAAAAAGAAAGTAAAGAAAATAAAAATGTAACAAAACATGTCCCCTCATGTGACTCTGTCTCATGAGCAGGGACATGTTATTAATTCAAATGTAAAACTTTTATTTTACTTTTATCTGATTTTGGAAACCTCCTCTCCCCCATGGATGGGCGATAACTGGCTTGGTCTTTTCGCCTGCCCGCCAACAACTAGGTTGGACGTGCAGCAAAATATTTAGGTTAATTGATCATTTAATGGCCTTAACAGGCCTTTTAATGGTCGGCGGGAACACTGCTGACTCCGGCGCGCGCCCACCGACCGAACTATCGTGCGACTGCGCGTTGACGTTGGCACGCTCGGCTGATGTCAACGTACATCATTTCACGCTCGAGCAGGTTGGGCACGCGCTCACCTGCTGAGCGAAAATTTTGCCCTTGGTGTTTTCTCAGAACACTACGTGTAGTAACGGAAGTGAGGCTGGCTACTTGAATAAAGTAACTGATAATCACATACAATGTCCAGGGTATGACCATGTATCTCACAAAGGGCAGTCTTAAACTTCAACCAAAGCCTAGACATAATCTTGTATTTTAATAAGTAGTCTCTTACTTGGAGAAGTGCAAGAGGCCACATGGACATCATATTTCCCAATGTTTAACTCCTGTTAACACCTGGGCCAATAGAAGATGTTGTGGAATCAATGGTTAGAGTGCACTATGCCTTTGTGTGTTGAATGAGCTACTGACATCATTTTTTAATGTATTACAACTGTCAATATGGGTTGCTGCCCCATGAATATCAAATCCCTTTGGACAGTTAATTCATTTCAAAAGTCACGGTAAAGGTGGATTGGTGATGGCATCTCCAAAATGGCTTTAACTTTGGCTGCATCAAACAGTCCACTTTCCACAGCAATGTGCCTAGTAAAGGGCAGGTCTTGCTGACAAAGTTTAATTTTATCACAGCACCCCACATTGTTGCATCAATGTAGGAAAGTCTCTAGATGTTTATCATGGGCTTGTATTGTTACTTCAAGCGTTTCTCCGAACCAACCATTACAAAATTATTTGCATCGACCTCTAACCCTTGCAGTCCTTCCACCAGTTCACACATCTTTTATTGGAAAACTCTGGCACTGAGCTGATCCCAATTGACATGTATCCAAAAGTTGTGTGGAATATGGTGACTGTTCATTCAGACTCACATTATGGACATTGAGAATCATGTATTCTTGAGCACCATGCAAGTGTGTAGCTTCATCTGTTGGTCGAGGAGAAACCCTCATTTGATAGCCTTGTCTAGGTCTTTTGAACCTAAACATATGTATAGTGTGCCATTCTTCTTAGGTATGACTACCATCAAGATGATCCACGAGATTGGCATCCTTACAAGAGTGTTGATGTTCTGGCCAGCCAGACCATCAAGCATTTCCTTCAACTTATCCCCTAAAGCCCCTGATACTCAACAGGGGACATGTTGTAGTGGATCTATGGCCTTGTTAATCCTAACTTGCTACTCTTCCTCAACTTGTCCTACCCCATCACTGTAAAAAAAGGATACTCCAATATTAAACATTGCTTGATTAATAGTTTGTAGTTATTGATCATGTAGATTGTTACACCAGTACAGGGTGTTCTAGTTATTTCATCATTATTGTTTTGCCTAATGATGTCCATGCTCAGGTAGGCCTTTCTAACCAGCATAGGCTGGATTATCATGCTATCAATGAGTTTAAATTCCAAGTTACGCTTAAAGTCACTATATTGGACTAGAGCTTTGACTTAACCTCTGATGGGGAGTTTGAATCTCCATGTGCTGCAAACTCGGCTTTATGTAGTTCAACTTTGGCTAGTTTAAAATCTCTTGCTGCATTTTTGGATACAGGTGAAGCAGAATCACATTACATTATGCACCCATGTCTATTTAAAACATTGGGTAGAATTTTACGTTTCGTGGGTGAGCGCATGCCCGACCTGATCGGACATAATGTAGCATGAGAAAATGTCGGGCTAGCATCCCGATGTCATCCCGCACGCGAGCAATCTTCAGGTCAGCGGGCATGCGCGGGTGTCAGAGTCGCACGTGCTATCAAATAAAAGGCCACTTAAGGCCATTAAAAAGCCAATTGATCCATATTTTACATTGCCCATGCAATTTCGCGCTTATCGCAGGGGCAAAACGGGCAGGCGGGCAGCCCACATTTTGCAAAACCTCATCCACGGGTGGGATAAAAAGGGTCAGCAGCATTGCCAGCATGTGTAGTGAAGAGTTTAAGAGGTAGTTTGCTGCTGGTTGCTTATTTGAACTTGACAGCTTCGTCTCAATACTGAGCTTCATTCTTAGCATTTCTGGACTTCATTCAGGACATGTTGGTGTCTCCCAGGCCCCCGGAGGATTTTGACCGTGTGGAACCTTCCAGGTATCAGATAGCCGTCCATTACCCTGGTATTGATGTTTATGGTCTCAGTTGGTGGCACCTTCTCTGAGGAGGAAGGGAGGGGCAGAAGGGAGGAGAGGCCACATGTCCCAATGCAGCTTCCAGGGGAGCGACCTGTGGGAGGAGAGGCGCAGACACAAGGGGCGCAGGGTCAGCAGGTAGTCCAAGGCGGAAGGGGCCACTATCCTGCTGCCAAGGTTTACAGGTGGCGATGCAGCTACCTCAATATGTCTGAGGTGCAATGCAAAGAAGGCTCTGCCTCTCCAGGGAGACAGTGACCTCCAATTGTCAGATGACTGGGTCTGAGATCACATCCAACTGTGTGGGTGGACACCCCATGCCAGTGGCTCTGAAGGTCACAGTGGCCCTCAACCTCTATGCCTCTGACTCTTTCCAGGGCTCAGTGGGATATCTGTGTTGAGTCTCCCAATCAGCTGTCCACAGTTGCATCAAGCTGGTGACAGAAGCTCTGTTCGGGCAAATAATGACATTTATTCATTTCTGAATGGATGAGGCCAGCTAGGCTGAGCGAACCAGATGCTTTGCAGTGATTTCTGGGTTCCCTGGCATCTAGGGCACCATTGACTACACACGTGTGGCCATCAAGGCACCAGCAGGTCAGCCCGGTGCCTTCGTCAACAGGAAGGGATTCCACTCGATGAACGTCCAGGTAGTTTGTGAGCACAGGACATAGATTCTGCAAGTCTGTGCAAGGTACCCTGGCAGCAACCATGATGCTTATATCCTGAGACACTCCCAGGTGCCAAGGTTGTTCGTGCTCCATCCTGACTGGATGGATGGCTGCTGGGTGACAAGGGCTATCCGTTGAAAAGGTGGCTTATGACGCCTCTCCACCACCCAAGAACAGAGGCAGAGCAGCGTTATAATAGGAGTCATGTCTCCACAAGGGCGGTGATAGAGAGAACCATAGTCCTTCTGAAGATGCGCTTCCGATGCCTGGGCCATTCTGGGAGAGCACTACAATACTCTCCAGAGCGGGTGTCACTGATAGTGGTTGCATGCTGCGCTCTCCACAATCTGGCAAGAGGGCACCCACTGGAGGAAGAGGATCTTGAGGCAGCTCCACAGGCCACAGAGGATGAATCCAGTAGTGAGTCAGAAGAGGAGAACGCTGAGGGTGCAGAGACAGACCTCTGTATCCTTCAGGGGGGCAGGGTGCCTTGATCCAAGGCTCCTTCAGCTAGGCCACCAAAGATCTGCTTCCACCTCATGCCAGGGCTGCCGCGTCCATCCCGGGCATCTGAAATGACCCTTTCATTTGAACCCAAAGTCCACTTAGTGCCTGTGCAATAAAGTTCAGAGCAACTCACGTCCAGCATTACATACTAGCGTATCCTGCACCAAATAAAATGGTGAAGCATACTCAGGCCATTACGACAAAAACAAAATTTCTGTCATTTTGACAATCAAATCAAATTAACATTACCATCTCTGGTGTTCATTTCCACACCAGTAAACATAAACAAACATTACAGAACAGAAGATCATCCGTGACCAGTCTGTCTTGTGCTCATGATGCATTAAACTTACGTTTGTGAGTGCTACTTTTAGGTGCCCCCCCACCCCCCCTTCCCCACCCCACCTCACTGGCACCGGCATTGGAGACAGCCTGTTGACTCTGGTGTCTTGTTGGCCTTGATGACCTTGGCAGTCGTCCTCTGGCCAGTGGAGCCTGTGCTGGCCCCGCCTGGGAGGGAGCGTCCAGCACCACGGCTGGCATCTTCCCTGTCATCGCAGCCTCATCAGATGCCACGGTCATTGGTAGAGGGGTGAAGGAGCTGCTGCCGTCATCCAGAGCGCCCTGAAAGGAGCCCGTAGAGATGACAGGCAGGTTGTGCACCAACATGAGGTTGCTCTGGACCTCCTTGCTTGCCATTAATGGACAGGCACCTAGCTGGGATACTGGATGCCTCATCCATCTCCCGCATTGGCACTGACCACCTGAGGTCAGTGCCTGTGTGAGGGTTTGCAGGTCTGAGCGCAACCCCAGGAACCCCTGATTCTGTTCCTGGAGCTGCCTCTCCATGAGAGTCACCACTCTCCCAATAAAGGAGGCAGTGTGCTCGGCCATGAGGGTCAATGCAGTGCTTATGCTCCACATGGACTCCTCCACAACAGAGACAATAGCACATATATCCTCATGGATCTCCGCCAGATCCTCCTGCACATCCCTCTGGACATCCAGCATCTGCCACCTAATGGACTATTCCAGAGGCTCATCATCTGTTTTCGAACCAGCGTCGTCCTGGTCTCCAGTAGTTCTCTGACTGCCGACACCCTGGGCACTCTCTGCCTCCACCTGCTCCTTAAGTGAGTGTGAAGTGCCCTCACCAATGCGTACCAACATTCTAGCCGAAGATCTAATGCCCACCGAGGTGCTGGTATCTGCACTGGTGCCTGGTTCAGAGAGCGGGTGTGACACAGGTGCAGCGGAAGCCCGGTGGTTCTTCGGGGTCCTGCGATTCAGTGCGTGCTGGCGAATCTAAGGGAGAACAAGGACATGTCATTAGTTTAAGTCCTCACAATGTCACTATACATGCCAGGCACCCTGGTGAGATAATGGAGATCTGCATCATGGTGCTATCGTCTTTCAATGATCAATGGGGACTCCAGGTTTGAGGCTTCGATCAATGAGGATATGTTAGCACCATCCAAAACTCTCACCTCTATGCACTGCATTCTTGCCTTCGCCTTCGTCTGACACCCCAGCCTCTCCACGACAGGCTGAACAAGGTGCATGGCGTCTCTCCAGCCCTAAGGCATCCTGCTCAAATCTGGTTAGGATTAGGAGGCCTGTCCATGACCTCTCAATGTTGCTATGGCTCGTCTTGTCCTGAAAGGATAGAGGAGCATTGATTCGTCCACTCTCTATCTGCAGCGCCATTGCAGCCTGGCCAACATCAGCTGATGAACACTTCACAGGGCACATGTGAGTTGTGGCCCTCATGCCACAAGGCTCTCAGTTTAAGCAGCCAGGGCTCATCCCCTTGGCCAGCTCTGGTGTCATTGACAGTTGGCACTCAGACTCTAACATCCCTGAACTCCACAGGGGGATGGCCAGCCCTTAACACATCACCACACTGACCCATGCCAACACGATACTCATCCTTCCCGAGTGCAACAGGTCATTGAACCTTTTGTGACACTGCACCCATGTGCACCGCACAACGTCATGGACTGACCTCAGCTGTCCCCAAGCGTTTTTTGTCTGGTGCGGTGGCCTCTTCCTCCCACCTCTGGGGATGAAGGTGTCCCTCCTGGCAGCCATCTCCTCAAAGAGCACTGTGAGACACTTGTCCAGAAAATGGGGGACCGAGTGCCCACCCGACCTGCACCTCCCCACCCCACCTGGCGTCTTCAGCTGCTGTTAAGGCCATAGCTTCACTCTCCAGATCGCAGAATGTGTGATTCTTCGCTGGCAGCCTTCAAGGAGTTGCCTCTGCCGTTTTTAAACAGCCCACCTGCTCGCCATTGGACCCGGCACTCAACAAGGCTCCACCTCTGCTTGGCCCTTCCTGACCATTGGGAAGGCGCGTTTCACACTGGGCGCCTTGATTGCCCAGCCAGCATGAAATCGCGGTCGTGGGCCATTTGCGGTTGGGGGCCTGCTTCCTGGCCGGTCCCAGGCCCGCTGATCGCGCACGCCGCCAAGGGTAAAATTCAGGCCAGTAGGTAGATTCCTGATTCCAGCTTAAGTGCAAAGCACACCATGTCATTCAAACCAATAGCAATGACTTAATTGGTGACAACTCTTTTTGTTCTTCTTTTATGTGATGTGGGTGTCACTGGTAATGTTGCTGTCCATCCCTAATTGCCCTTGAACTGAATGGCCTGCTAGGCCTCTTGAGGGGGTTGTTAAGAGTCAATCACATTGCTGTGGGTCTGCAGTCACACTTAGGCCAGAGCAGGTAAGGACAGCAGATTTCCTTCCCTAAAGGACATTAGTGAACCAGATGGCTTTTACAGCAATCGATGATAGTTTCATGATCACCATTACTGAGACTGGCTTTCAATTCCAGATTTATTAATTGCATTTAAATTCCAATAGCTGCTATGGTGGGATTTCAACCCATGACCTCAGAGCATTAGCCTGGGCCTCTGGATCACTAGTCAAGTGACATTAACACTACACCAACATCTCTCCAAAGGCATATTTTGTCCTTGATACTTAAGCTACCGCTCGAGCTGTTTAACAATGTGCAGGTTGTTCTTTTCCAAGGTATTTCACTGTGAAATGGTTGTGTCATGTCAATGAGACATGAAAATAAATAAAAACTGTGTACATCAAAACTTCATCCTTTTTTTGCTATTTTAAAATGGACTTTTGCTGAACCAAAAAAAAAGCTGCTCAAGGTCACATGACTTGCATCGTTGGCCATCTGTTCTGGAATGGTCTAACAGAGATTACAGAAACAAAAGAGCTCCACTCTCACCCTTGTGGAATATCATACCCCACTGTATGGCCACACTAAAATCACAAAACTGGACAGATGAATTGGTTCCCCAGCCAGGGTGATAACAAAGACAGAGACACCGAAACTCATAATTTAAGAGGTGTTAATAGCCACCATTCCACTCCTAAGGGGAAAATGGATTTTGGCCAGAGGCACAGAAGCTGCTTGTGAAGCTGCAATTAACCCATTACTTGGCCACATCACATGACCCCATGCTTTTAGCCTCTTAGACGGTTTTAATATTACATTTCTAGCCTCCCAGATAAGTCTGCGGATTACTTCCAACCCAAAAAGAACAACAGCAGGGCATCCAGCTGACCAAGCTGCCAGCCACCACCTCTTAGCTCCTTGAAGCTTGTTTTTATTTTTAAAGCATTCGACCATTGCCTGCCAAGCAGGTTAGGCACAGAAACCACACCATGCTGCATCCTCATTCACTTTCAATGTTGCTGTCTCCAACCAGCAACTCATCTAATCGGAACTCTGCCATGGAGGAAATACCCTCTGGACTTTGACTATCTGGATTCAGGAAGTCATGGGATCTAATATTCAATTCTGTGGTTCTTTTACTTTATTATCCACAGTTGTAAAAACTCCTTCCTTTCTATCTCCCTTACTTTACGTACGTGTGTGTGTGTGTGAGAGGTTGCGAACATTCACTCCCACCCATGCCTCCTCCCCACTTGAGTTTGAATGTGAAATAAGCTAATTTTCTGAGTTAATCATAAAGAGAGTTTTTTATTTGTTCATGGGACATGGGCGTCGCTGGCTAGGCCAGCATTTATTGCCCATCCCTAGTTGCACTTGAGAAGGTGGTGGTGAGCTGACTTCTTGAACGGCTGCAGTCCATGTGGTGTAGGTACACCCACAGCTACAAACTGAGAGTTTGGGGAAACACGCCACAGCCTACTTTAAAAATAACTCAATAACCCCCCTGCTTACGGACAGACTGTGAGAAGTTAAAGAAGTTCAATTTGCTTCTCTCTCCCTACTGTAACAGTTGCTTTTTCTGCATTTGTTACACACCATCCAATAGGCAGGGCATAGCCTCTTGTGGAACTTATGTTTATTCACGCAGTTCCAGGAACTTTGGAAGTGGCTGCATAAAAACAAACTCGGGATGATGCCTTCAAAATATCACTAACTTATTAGAAACGATTAATAATTTTAATTGAGTGGTCAGCCTGATCTCACAATGTCCTTGATCCAGCTCCTGCACAAAGAGAACAGCCACAGGAATCCACACTGTAGGTGTGCTGACCCATTGGCAGTCAGAGCCTTGCACCTGGTTTAGGGCGTGTGAATTATTAGAGTTTAGAGGGTGTGTGTTATTAGCATTTAGGGGGTGTGTTATTAGAGTTTATGGTGTGTGTTATTAGAGTTTAGGAGGTGTGTCCCATTAGAGTTTAGGGGGTGTGTCTTATTAGAGTTTACAGGGTATGGTATTAGAATTTACAGGGTGTGTTCTTAGAGTTTAGGGAGTGAGCATTATAAGGCTTTAGAGGGTGTGTGCTATTACATTTTAAGGGGTGTGTCTTATTAGAGTTTACAGGGTATGGTATTAGAGTTTAGGGGGTGTGTGCTATTAGAGTTTAGGGGATGTGTCTTATTAGAATTTACGGGGTATGGCATTAGAGTTTGGGGACATGTGTTTTTTGAGTTTAGAACATGTGTGCTATTAAGGTTTATGGGGTGTGTGTTATTACAGTTTACAGGGTGTGTATTATTAGAGTTTAGAGGATGTGTGCTATTAGAAGTAAAGGGGCGTGTGTTAGTTGGGTTCAGGGAATGTATGTTATTAGGTTTTAGGGTGTGTATTATTAGAGTTTATGGAGTGTGTGCTATTACAGTTTACGGGGTGTGCATTATTAGAGTTTAGGGGGTGTGTGTTATTAGAATTTAGGGGGTGTGTGTTACTAGAGTTTATGGGGCGAGTTATTAGAGTTTAGGGGTGTGTGTTATTAGAGTTTGGGGGTGTGAGTTATTAGAGTTTACAGGGTATGGTATTACAACTTACAGGGTGTGTTCTTAGAGTTTAGGGAGTGAGCATTATAAGGCTTTAGAGGGTGTGTGTTATTACAGTTTAGGGGGTGTGTCTTATTAGAGTTTACAGGGTATGGTATTAGAGTTTAGGGGGTGTGTGCTATTAGAGTTTAGGGGATGTGTCTTATTAGAATTTACGGGGTATGGCATTAGAGTTTGGGGGCATGTGTTTTTTGAGTTTAGAACATGTGTGCTATTAAGGTTTATGGGGTGTGTGTTATTACAGTTTACAGGGTGTGTATTATTAGAGTTTAGAGGATGTGTGCTAATAGAAGTAAAGGGGCGTGTGTTAGTTGGGTTCAGGGAATGTATGTTATTAGGTTTTAGGGTGTGTGTATTATTAGAGTTTATGGAGTGTGTGCTATTACAGTTTACGGGGTGTGCATTATTAGAGTTTAGGGGGTGTGTGTTATTAGAATTTAGAGAGTGTGTGTTATTAGAGTTTAGGGGGTGTGTGTTATTAGAATTTAGGGGGTGTGTTATTAGAGTTTATGGTGTGTGTTATTACAGTTTAGGGGGTGTGTGTTACTAGAGTTTATGGGGCGAGTTATTAGAGTTTAGGGGGTGTGCGTTATTAGAGTTTGGGGGTGTGAGTTATTAGAGTTTAGAGATTGTGTGTCATTAGAGTTTAGGGGGTGTGTGTTATTAGAATTTAGGGGGTGTGTTATTTGAGTTTATGGTGTGTGTTATTACAGTTTAGGGGGTGTGTGTTACTAGAATTTATGGGGCGAGTTATTAGAGTTTAGGGGGTGTGTGTTATTAGAGTTTAGGGCGTGTGTGTTATTACAGTTTACAGGGTGTGTATTATTAGAGTTTAGAGGGTGTGTGTTGCTAGAGTTTACGGGGTGTGTTGCTAGTGTATGGGGTAAGTGCCATTAGGATTTAGGGGATGTGTGTTATTAGGCTTTAGAGGGTGTGTGCTATTAGAATTTAGGGGGTGTGTCTTATTAGAGTTTACATGGTATGATATTAGGGTTTAGAGGGTGTGTGTTATTAGAATTTAGGGGGTGTGTGTTAATAGAGTTTATGGGGCGTGTTATTAGAGTTTATGGAATGTGTTATTAGAGTTTAGGGGGTGTGTGTTAGAGTTTATGGGGCGTGTTATTAGAGTTTATGGGATGTGTTATTAGAGTTTAGGGGGCGTGTGTTACTAGAGTTTAGGGGGTGTGTTATTAGAGTTTATGGGATGTGCTATTAGAGTTTAGGGGGTGTGTGTTACTAGAGTTTATGGGGCGTGTTATTAGAGCTTATGGGATGTGTTATTAGAGTTTAGGGGGTGTGTGTTACTAGAGTTTACGGGGTGTGTTATTAGAGTTTAGGGGGCTTGTGTTACTAGAGTTTAGGGGGTGTGTTATTAGAGTTTATGGGATGTGCTATTAGAGTTTAGGGGGTGTGTGTTACTAGAGTTTATGGGGCGTGTTATTAGAGTTTATGGGACGTGTTATTAGAGTTTAGGAGGTGTGTGTTACTAGAGTTTATGGGGCGTGTTATTAGAGTTTAGAGGGCGTGTGTTACTAGAGTTTACGGATTGTGTTATTAGAGTTTATGGGATGTGTTATTAGAGTTTAGGGGGTGTGTGTTACTAGAGTTTATGGGGCGTGTTATTAGAGTTTATGGGATGTGTTATTAGAGTTTAGGGGGTGTGTGTTACTAGAGTTTATGGGGCGTGTTATTAGAGTTTATGGGATGTGTTAGAGTTTAGGGGGTGTGTGTTATTAGAGTTTGGGGGTGTGTGTTATTAGGCTTTAGAGGGTGTGTGCTATTAGAGTTTAAGGGGTGTGTCTTATTAGAGTTTATGGGGTATGGTATTTGAGTTTAGAGGGTGTGTGTTATTAGAGTTTAGAGCGTGTGTGCTATTAGGGTTTATGGGGTGTGTGTTATTACAGTTTACAGGGTGTGCATTATTAGAGTTTAGGGGATATGTGCTATTAGAAGTAAGAGGCTGTGTGTTAGTTGGGTTCAGGGTGTGTGGGTTTAGGGCGTGTGTGTTAATAGAGATTAGGGGGTGTGTGTTATTACAGTTTATGGGGTGTGCATTATTAGAGTTTAGGGGATGTGTGTTATTAGAATTTAGGGGGATGTGTTAGTTGGGATCAGGTGCTGTGTGTTATTAGGGTTTGGGGGGTGTGTTATTAGAGTTTATCGGGTGTGTGATATTGATGTTTACGGGGTGTGTGGTATTAGAGTTGGGGGTGTGTATCAGCTGGGTTTAGTGTGTGTGTTATTAGAGTTTACTGCGTGTGTTATTAGAATTTAGGGGGTGTGTGTTAGTTGGGTTCGTGTTATTAGGGATTGGGTGTGTTTTATTGGGGTTCAGGTGTGATATTAGAGTTTATGGGTTGTGTTCGTTGGGTTTAGCGGGTGTGTGTTATTAGAATTTAAGGGGTGTGTGTTAGTTGGGTTTATGCGGTGTGTTTTATTCAGGTTTGGGGGTGTGTGTTATTAGTATTTAGTGTGTGTGTGTTATTAGGTTTTGGTGGTGTGTGTTATTAGAATTTATGGGGTGTGCATTATTAGATTTTAGGGGTTATGTGCTATTAGAATTTAAGGGGTGTGTGTTAGTTGGGCTCGCAGGTGTGTGTTATTAGGGTTTAGGGGATGTTTTTTATTAGAGTTTAGAGCTTGTGTGTTATTAGGGTTTCAGGGTGTTATTTGCGTTTAGAGGGTGTATGTTATGGGAGTTTAGGGGGTGTGTTATTAGAGTTTAGGGGTATGTGTGTTATTAGGGTTTAGGGGATGTGTGTTATTAGAGTTTAGGGGGTGTGTGTTATTAGAGTTTAGGGGTGTGTGTGTTATTAGGGTTTAGCGGATGTGTGTTATTAGAGTTTAGGGGTGTGTGTGTTATTAGGGTTTAGGGGGTATGTGTTCTTTAGGTTTCGTGGGTGTGTGTTATTTCAGTTTGGGAGGTGTGTGTTATTTGAGTTCGGAGGTGTGTTATTTGGGTTTAGTGGGTGTGCGTTATTTCAATTTGGAGGGTGTGTGTTATTTGAGTTTAGGAGAGTGTTATTTGTTTGTGTGTTTGTTTGGAGGAAGGAGAGGAATAAAGCGACGGATCATTTGTAGCAGGGTCACACCTCTGAGATGCTGTCTAGTATGGTATCAAATCCTTGGGTTTCTGTAGCCTGAGGTTGATGGGAGGCGCTGTGATTGAGGAATCGGCACTGGAACTGAACTCCAGCCGCTGCCGAGCTCATTGTGGAGCGGATACAATGTAGCTGCTGATGCGGCAGCGACTTCCAGCAGCTCCCGAATGATTTGATCGGGGAAAGCGCTGAATAGCCTGGGCTTGGCCTGGCCAATACACCCGCTGCTCGGCTGTTCGGGGTAAGGGACATCTATCCTTCCTACATCCATCCGTCTCTAACTGTATTGGGATTGAAGTGTGCGGGCGGTTTCAGTAATGGGGGAGCGCAGCCGATCTCGGGTTGGACTTTCTTCCGATGTATAACATAGTCAATAATCATTTTATTGTTATATTTTTAAATGAAACTGTCCTAAATAATTCCACAAGTGATTTTTTTTTAATGTTGAGGAATATGTTGTTTGGTTCAAAGATACGAGGACTGTTGATTAAACTGTCAGGTTCAGAAAGAAAACATTTTAAATTCTGCTACCATTATATAGGGGAACAGTTGGAGCGATTGGCTAGAGCGGGTTGGAGGTTAACTTTCATGTTCTTCTTTCCCTGTGGAAAGGGGAGGGGAAAAACGCCCCAACCAATCCATCTTTTATTGCGGTGGCTGTGCATCGAGAGGTCTCCTATTAAACTGCGACCTGATTCAAAAACTGTGTTAATGCATTCACAGAAATCTGAGCACATTTCAAACATCTGTGTGTGTGTGAAGTCCATCTATTTCCGGAGGATTTTATTTCTAAAAAATGTAGTTTCCAAGTAAGTTGACGATATGAGAGTTGTATACTATATGGTTGCTAATGTTCGTTTTATCCTTTTTAGTCACTAGATTAGATCAAAATCAGACATTTAGGAAGGGTGCCACGTGACGTCGAACAGGAACTGTTGTAAATTTTACGATCTCAAATGTCCTCGGTCACATTGTACAGGATAAAGATTAGAATGTCTTCCTGTGAGATTTCTGTTCAGATTCCCCCTTTCCTGCCCCTCTCCTGAGGCTATGGTGGATTTTAATACGGAGAGTTCAGTCTGGGTCTGGAAGGAATAGTAAGTTGTAAAAACAAGCTTGAAGTGTGAGGTGACCTTTTGTTTCTCAATAGCTGCCCGAGAGGAGTGGCAAACATGCGTCATTCTGGCTTTGCCTCTGTCTTGTTTGTAGATGAAATCTATTGTGTTTAGCTGATTGTTGAAGGTTGATTACCTCGTGTGCAAGGCAGTGTTTTTCAGCACTTTACTGCAAGTAAAATCTCTGTGAGAGGAAGCAGCATTTCCATGCTCATTGTGCTAGTTGTTTGTGTAAGTGGACAACATTTCATTCAATGAAGGGTACGTGTGTACATGTACGTGTGTTCAACTTTTAAGTTGATGCTTGCAAGTAATCCTGCAGGTGCTTTATAGTTGAAGCACCTCATTGCATCTTTTAAGGAAAAAGCAGACTATGCAAGGCATAGAAGAGAGTGTGGTAGTCAGATTAGTTTTAAATTATTCTAGCAAAGATACAGCACATACATGAGGGGCCGAATGGCCTCTTGCATTGTAACCATGGCTCTGTGAAAAATGGCCCAGGGTTAAATTAATTCAATTGATTCAGAATCAATTAGTATTACCAGAATCTTCCCTATTAAAGAGACTGTGGAATATATGTTGCATGTAAAGGTATAAGACAGTGGAAACAAATTCAGTGCAAATAAGCATGTTGATTGAATCCCGTGTGAGAGAAATTCTGTAAGACACAGCTAAGTACTGATCTATGCCACGAACATACTTTATAATGATTTGAAAAATATGACTAGATCTAATGGAAATTACTTTAAAGTAGAATTATTTCATGTGGAGAGGTTTTCAGTTCTCTTTGGGGGGCTTTATATATAATACAGAAGTAGGATTTGGACCTTCTTATTTGCATTGTTTTTCTAGCTAGTTTTAAAAATATAGTATCCATGATTATAGTGCATTTATATTTGTGTTCGTACTTGTGAATTATAACAGTTGAAATATTGGTTGCAATCTGATATAAATTGAAAGGGTGCTAAATGTAAGCATGAGAATTTATGTACATTTAATTTTTTAAACTACCATGGAGCATATAAGTCAACAGTGTGTCAAAAGACCATAAGTACATTGACTCTATGTAGATAATTATTTTAAACTTCACCAACATTTTACTAAGACTGCTTCAATTGCAGCATGTTACTATTAAATGTGAGATGTCTTAGAAAATAATGAAGGGACCAGAATTTGTCAAATGCTCTTTAGGCCCAGTTTGCATCCCAGATCTTCCCCAGCCCCACCTACTACAAAGCAAAACTGTTCATAGGCTTGAGTAAAGAAAAGACAAGCAGAAATCCAAGGGCACAGATAAATTACCTAAGAGTAGGAAGCTGGCTGGCACAAGGTTACTACTCTGCCTGTTCATGCTGCCTTCTTCTGTCTGCAATCTGTAATGAGCCTAAATGAAATGAGTTTGGGTGGTCTCAATTTAGTTCCTACAAAGTGTATGAATCAGGGATCTTATATAAAGGCTGTTTGTGCTGGGTGGGTTTTCATATGCTCCCTGTCATCTCCCCACTTCTCCTGAAAGTGTTGACTCTGCAGGGCTACAGGGTTGAGTACCTCACTCAAGTGGTCTTTTTATGTGTGTGAATCCAGAGTGAGGGTCAACAGGCTGTTAGACTTGGAGATCACTGCATCTCTAGGTGCACATGCAAGCTGTAAGGAGGACACAAGGTTGCAAAGAGATTTAGATAGGTTAAGTGAATGGGCAACAAGGTGGCAGATGAAGTATAATGTGGGGAAGTGTAATATTACTCACTTTTGTAGTAAGAATAAAAAAACAAATTATTTTATAAACCTGTAAATGTTGATGTTCAAGGAGGCTTGGGTGTACTTCTACAAGGAACACAGAGTGAGCAAAACATGTAGGTGCAGCAAGCAATGTGGAAAGCCATTAGCATTTTGGTCTTTTTTGCAAGGGGATTGGAGTACACAAATAAAGAAGTTTTGCTACAGTTGTATTGCGTTTTGGTGAGAGCACACCTGGAATACTGTGTGCAATTTTGGTTTCCGTAATCAAGGAAGGATACAGTTGTATTGGAGGCCGTACAACAAAGGTTCACCAGATTGCTTTCTCGGATGAAAGAGTTGTCCATTGATAAGAGGCTGAGTAAATTGGGTCTATATTCTTTGGCGTTTAGAAGAATGACAAGTGATCTCATTGAAACATATAAGATCCTGAAGGGACCTAACAGGGTAGACACTGAGAGGCTGTTTCCCCGGTTGGGGAATCTAGAACATGGTGGCGCAGACTCAGGATATGGGGTTGATCACTTAGGACTGAGATGAGGAGAAATATCCTCACTCAAAGGGTTGTGAATCTTTGGAATTCTCTACCCCAGAAGGTTCCTCATTGAATTTAAGGCTGAGATTGGTCTCTCAGGAAACCAAGGGATTATGGGGAGCAGGCAGGAAAGTGGATCGAAGCTGAACATCAGACATGATTGTGTTGATAAGCGGAGCAAGCTCGTTGAATTGTATGATCTACTCCTGCTCCTATTTCTTATGTTCTAATTCCCTTCTCACTGGCCATGTGCACTTTTCAGTGGGCTCATTGAACATAAATCAGGAGCACAGACTGTGTGATTTTTTTTCCCATTTCCTATCGTAGGTGCTCTATGTCATTTATAGTGCCCAAACATCTAGCCTGGCTGAAATAAGGAAGTGACTTGGATCTTTTAATTTCTATGGTTTAGTGTTATACGTACTTGGTGCAACTGGGGTTGTTCTCATTAGAGCAGAGAAGGTTAAGTTAGGCTTCCTTCAAAGATTTTTGGGGTTTTTTTGTTACTGTATATCAGTGGTGTTACTTTCAGAGGGGCATTTATTTCCACTTGATTGGCAGCTTTCAGGTTGGATCAAAAGAGGTGCAATTCTGTAGCTGCACTAAAGGTAAGTTTGACAATTGGTGATATGATTTAAAGATATCTGCTCCCCACCTTTGCAGATTACATCTTGTTCAATTCACCATTACTGATCACCGTTAACAACTTGGTAGCACCTTTGCAAGAGCTTAGGCTCAAGCCCCAGTTGTGGACTTGAGCACCAAACCAAGACTGACGCTTCAGTGCAATAGTGAGGAGTGCTGCATTGTCAAAGGTGCCCTCTTTCAGCCAAAATACCAAAACAAGCCCTTTTCTGCTTATTCAGGTGGATATGGTGGATCTCGTGGTGCTATTCGAAAGGCCGGAGAGTTCTCTCCATGCCCTGATCAACATTCTGCACTCAATCAGCACCACAAGAAAATATTGACTGGCTGTTCACATCGTGTGCTGTTCTTGGAATCTGCAGTGTATGAGTTGGTAGCCATGTCTACAAAAATAAGAGGGGGTATATCATGACTTTGATAGTGTAAAACGAGTGATAGTGAGTCAGCATCTTTTATGTCTTTTACGTCTTTTTGATTTTTACGTTCATTGAAGCAAATGGAAATACAAATGTAAAATTGGCTGTTGACTCACTAGCAATCATTTTACACTTCTGCTCAAAGTAATAATCCACGTACTCCAGTGGCTTCTAAAATAATTAATTGGCTGTGCTTTATGGCATCCTGATGGTGTGAAGCGGGACAGTCAGGACTGGGTATGAAAATATACAGTATATACATTCATAAACTTAAAGTGGACTCAAAGGGCATGATGGGATACTTGACATTCTAGAGATGAACACTAGTAGCTGCTCACAGCCTGTGTAAACACGAAAGAGGTAAAGGAAATATAATACCAGACAAGGCAGAGAGACCCAAGCCAAGAGACAAGGCAACATCTGCATTTCATAATAATATAAAGGCAAAATACTGTGGATGCTGGAAATCTGAAACGAAAACAAAATCTGCATTTCATGTATTGCCTAGTTCACTGATTAGGTAAAAGAAATTCACCAGTTGATGTATGTATTAGAATAATCAGTGATTAGAGGCTGTTAACAAGGTCTAGCAGTAATGTTAAGAAGCAAGAATTTTAAAATGGTGTTGCAAACTGTAAACTTTTGAGACATTTCCCTTGGGTGACCCAGAAACTTCTCCCATGCTGTTTGAATAAAGATATTTACTTGAACCTCTCAGACACCAGTGTGGCTGTTTTTTCTCTACAGCAGGTGCCATGTAAATGACAGTTATTTAGTATATTTCTTCCTGTTCTCAGTGATTTTCAAGAACTATTTCAGAGTTATTTTTATACCATCAATCAGTATTTTTTACTTTTTTATGTTTGATTTGGGAATATGAAAAGTTCACGAAGTGGTCAAGAAAACAATTAGGTAGACAAAGAAACAACAAAATTAAATTACCAGGAGCATAAAATGAAATTGTAAAATATTCTGCGGACTTATAAATAACAACAGCACTTGTAGTTCAATGTTACCTTTAATGTAATAAAATGTTCCAAGGAATGTTATAAAGCAAAATTTGACATTGAGCCATGTAAAGACATATAAGGACAGATGGCCAAACACTTTGTCAAAGAGATAGGTCTTAAAAAGCATTTTAAAGCAGGAAAGAGAGAAAAAGAGGTGGAGGGGTTTAGAGAGGGACTTCCAAAGCTTACGGCCTTTGAAGCTGAAGGCACAGCCAACAGTTGTGTCGAATGGCTACAGAAAAGTTGAAGAAGAATAAAACTGCACAGATCACCCTGCATCGACCTAGGCATTGGAAACGACAAAGACACGCACTGCCTGGTCAACCTTGTGCAGTCCTCCTCACTAACATCAGGGAAATTGTGCCAAAATTGGGAGAGCTGACCCACAGACTGGCCAAGCAACAGCTTTGCATGGTCATGTTCACTGAATCATACCTTATAGTAAATGTCCCAGACTCCACCATCATCCCTGGGTATGTCCTGTACCATTGGAAGGACAGACCCAACAGAGTCCTCAACATTGATCCTGGACCCCATGAAGTCTTATGGCATCAGGTCAAACATGGACAAAGAAACCGCCTGCTGATTACCAACTACTGCCCTCCTTCAGTTGATGAGTTGTTGCTCCCCCATGTTCAGCACCACTTATAAGACGCACTGAGGGTAGCAAAGACACAGAATATACTCTTGGTGGGATTTCAATGTCCAGCAGCAAGAGTGGCTCAGTAGCACCAGCTGAGCTGAGTTGGTCGAGTTCTGATGGACATACCTGTCAGAATGGGCCTGGAGTTGGTGGTGAGGGAACCAACAAGATAGGAAAACCTACTTGACCTCACCCTCACCAATCTACCTGTCATAGTTGCATCTGCTCATGACAGTATTGGCAGGAGTGACCATCACACAGTTCTTGTGGAGACAAGGTCTGGCTTTCACGTTTAGGGTACCCTCCCATCATGTTGTGCAAAATGGGATAGGCACAGAACAAGTCTAGCAACTCAAAACTGGACACCCATGAGGCTCTGTGGGCCATCGGCAGAATCTATAACCACATACCCCTCACTCGACCATTACCACCAGGAGAGCATTGCAGAAGCAGCACCATGCATTCCTAAAAATGAGGTGCCAATCTGGTGGAACTACAACACAGGACTACTTAAATGCTAAACAGCGGAGGTAGCATGCGATAGACAGAGGTAAGCGATCCCAAAATCAACGGATCAAATCTAAGCTCTGCAGTCCTGCCACATCCATTCTTGAATCGTAATGGACAATTAAACAACTAACAGAAGGAGGAGGCTCCACAAACATCCCCATCCTCAATGATAGCAGAGCCCAGGATATCCGTGCAATAAGCAAGGCTGAAGCATTTGGAGCTATCTTCATGCCAATTGGATGATCAATCTTGGTCTCTTTTTGATGTCCCCAGCATCATAGATACCAGTCTTCAACCATATTATTCACTCTGTGATGTCAATAAGTGGCCGAAGACACTGGATACTGAAAAGGCCCTGGGACCTGACGACATTCTGGCAGTAATACTGAAGACGTGCTCCAGAACTAGTCACATCCCTGGCCAAGCTGTTCCAGTACAGCTGCAACACTGGCATCTACCCAACAATGTGGAAAATTGCCCAGGTATGACCTGTACACAAAAAGCAGGACAAATCCATCCTGCCAATTATGTCTCATCAGTCAACTCTCGACCATCAGCAAAATGATGAAAAGTGTTGCTGACAGTGCTATCGAGTGGCACATATAAATAACTTGTCCATCAATGCCGAATTTGGTTTCCTTTAGAGCCACTCAGCTCTTGACCTCATTACAGCTTTTGTTTAAATGGACAAAAGAGCTGAATTCAAGAGGGGAGGTGAGAGTGACTGCCCTTGACATCAGGGCAGTATTTGACCAAATGTAGTATCAAGGAGCCCTGACAAAGCTGAAGTCAGTGGCAATCGGGGGAAAACCCTCTACTGGTTGGAGTCATACTGAACACAAAGGAAGTTGGCTCTGGTTGTTAATCATCTCAGCCCCGGGACATGGCTTTAGGAGCTCCTCAGGGTAGTGTCCTATGCATAACTATCTTCAGCTGCTTCACCAATGATCTTTCCTCCATCATGGTGAATGTTCACTCAGTGTTCAATACGATTCTCAACTCCTCAGATACTGAAGCAGTCCTTTCCTGCAAGGAGCAAGACCCGGACAACATTTAGGCTTGGGCTCATAAGTGACAAGTAACATTCACATCACAAGTACCAGGAAATTACCATCTCCAACAAGAGAGAATCTAACCATCTTCCCTGGACATTCAATGGCATTATTAATGCCAAATCTACCACCACCAATACCCCGGTTACTGTTGATCAGAAACTGAACTGGACCAGCCATTTAAATACTGTGGCTACAAGGGCAGGTCAGAGGTTAAGAATTTTGCGGCAAAGGGCTTGCCTCTTGATTCCCCAAAATCTGTCCACCATCTACAAGGCACAAGTATTGAATTTGATGGAACACTGCCTACTTGCCAGGGTGAGCTCAAAGAACACCCAAGAAACTCAACACCATCCAGGACAAAACAGCTCGCTTGATTGGCACCAATTTATGACAACAAACATTTACTTCCTCCACCACAGTGGCAGCAATGTGTATCATCTATAAAATGCACTGCAGAAACTCATCAAAGTTCCTTCGACAGCACCTTCCAAACCTGTGTCCTCTACCACCTAGAAGGACAAGGGAAACAGACAGTAGAAACACCATGACTTGCAAGTTCCCTTCCAAGCTACGCACCATCCTGACTTAGGACTATATCGTCATTTTTTCACTGTTGCTGGGTCAAAAACCTGGAATTTCTTCCCTAGTAGCACTATGGGTGCACCAACACCACATGGCTCACCATCACCTTCTCAAAGACAATTAGGAATGAATAACAAATGCTGGCTCACATCCCATGAATGAATAAAAAAAACAGTGGTGGAGCAAATGAAGTCTGAGATGCTCAAGAGGCCAGAGTTGGAGGAGCACAAATATCTTGAAAGGTTGTGGGGCTGGAGGAGATTACTGAGATAGGGAATGTCAAGGCCGTGGAGGAAATTGAGAACAAGGATAAAAACTTTAAAATTGAGGCATTGCTTAACCAGGAGCCAATGTAGGTCAGTGAGAGCAGAGGCGATGGATGAATGGGACTTGATTTGAGTAAAGACATGGCCAGCAGAAGAAAAGTCATAATAGGGATGGGGCCATTCAGAGATACACACAGATAAACTCACAGATAATGATAGCAAAATGGATGAAGTATTTCATAATTACTTTGCAAGGGAGAAGGCTAACATGATAAGATATGACAGTGGAAGAAGAGACCAAAAAGAAAGACATTTAAGATAGAAAGAGGCAAAATAATACACTTAGAGGATTGCACCCCTGGTCTTCATTGAATTTATCCATGCATATGAAAAGAATTTAGGGAAGAAAGAACAGAAACATTAAGTACATAGAAGTACACGCTCATATATACGAATAAATAAATGGTATATATAATTACATAAAGTAAAATTATACGTAAATATATAAATAAATTAATTAGAAAGGAATTAGTGCCAGAGGACTGGTGGGCAGCTAATGTGATTGCTATATTTAAAAAGGGAAATAAAAGTCCAGGGAACTAAGGACCACTTAATTTAGCACTAGTGGGTAAGAGAGATAATTAAATCCTTCCTCAATAATCTCATAGAGATAACACCTAGAAACTGAAAACATAACAAACAATATTTGGCATGTATTCAAAAGGGAAGGTCATGCTTGAGCAAGCTTATTGAATTCTTTGAAGAAACATATTAGAGAGGCTAGATAAGGGCAGTAGACACAATGGGTGGAATTTTCCCAGATTTGCACTAAGTGAGATAGTGGGTAGGTAAAATGACGTTTTACCTGCTGGCTGCGATGGCAGGTTTCCATGCCGTATCATTCCAAACCCGCCTCATTATTTATGGACTCCTGGGAAACATGCTGTTTCCATGGCGGGTGGGCTCCCATTTGCCTGCTGGCCATCACCCCACTGCCGTGTCACACCGGGTGCCATGTTTAAAGTCCAGCCGCAAGCACAATGCTCATTGTTTCCATCTCACCATTGCTGCACAGGAGACATGGCCAGCAAAGGAAAAAAGACTGCAGCCCCCCGCTTCAATGACGGATCCCTTGAGCAACTGCTGGATACTGTGGAGGCCTGCCGGGATGTCCTGCAGCCTCGCTCTGGCCGAAGGATGGGCAGCAACGTGACCAATCCAATTTGGGAGGCAGTGGCAGCGGTCATCTGTGCCAATGCCCTTCAGAAGAGGACAGCCAACCAGTGCCGCAAGAGGATGAATGATCTCCTCCGTTCCGCCAGGGTAAGTCATTCTTCTCATCACTCTCAACCCTCATGCTCACAAACCCATCACACACCCACAGGGCCCTCACTCACTGCCAGTTCATGGGACATGACCATTCACTCTCTCACACACAACTTCATTGTCCTCAACCCGTCCATGGGACCACTCACCACCCACACAGGCCAGGCATCTGGCCCTGCAAGCGTCCTGTTTACACTTTCTCCATCTCTATCCATGCAGGACAAGCTGGCACACAACAAGTGAAAGAGGTCGCAGAACGGTGGAGGAATGCCTGAAACCAGGACTTTGAAAACTAAGCCATCCAGCTGGCCAACGAGGACCAGGACTGCTCCTGTGCTGATGGTGCGGTTGGCGCTGCTCTACCAAGTGAGGATCCACCAGTGCAACATCCATCAGCCAACCATGCTGTGAGTGATGTGTCCTCTTTCACAGGCCACTGCCATGCACTAATTATCTCCCTTTGCTTTCGCAAGCACAGCTGACAGAGTCCATGACCCAGGGCCTCCAATCAAGCTCCGAAGAAACCTCTGAAGAGGAATCTGAAGGCACCCTCCCTGAAGTCCCGTCACAGTGCTCACCCACACCCTCCACCAGCATAGAGACACACACCTTGGTGGGACCTAGTTTTAGAGTAGTCTTGGAATCACAATCTGGTGAGCACATTGCACCATCTGATCCACAGCAGGTGGGGGCAGGAACTTTCCAGGTGTCCGGCACTTGGAGGACTGCTGGAGGCCAGAACATTGCTGAGTTTGAGTCAGATGATGAGCCTCTGGACTCGGCCATGTCACAGTTGCTGGAGCTGCAAAGGTAAGCTCGGGAACAACAGGAAGGGATGTCCGCTGCACTCCTCAGATTGTAAGGCACAATGGAGGCGTTCGTCCGCTTTCCGGCTGAGATGATAGCGCCGACATTGCAATGCACCAAGGCAACACTAGTAGGTTGGCAGCCGCCATGGAGACCTTGGTCCAGGACTTCGATCCTGCACTGCTACGCAGACTCAACTCCATCACTGATGCCATAGTTGGCCCCCAGCAGTGTGTACGCGAGAGGGGGCACAGAAAATTCTGCCCAATATATTTAGATTTCCAGGTGGTCTTTAATAAGGTGCTGCATCGCCAACTCATGACTAAATTCAGAAAATGTGGAGTCAGGAGCAAGTAGCAGAATGGAAAGTAAGCTGCTATAAATTAGAAAACAGAGTAGGGAGTTAAAGGTAGTTACTCAGACTGACAAAAGGCAGGAAATGGTGTTCCACAGGGATCGCTGCTGGAACTACTATTTTCATTATTTACATAAATGATTTGAACTTTGGAGTCGACTGTACAATTTCAAAATTGGTGGATCATACCAAATTGGGAGATGCAGTTAATACTGAGGAGGATTGTAACAAAATGCAGGAAGACAGTAAACTTGCAGGATGAGCATATAAAAGACAAATGAACTTTGATATTGATAAGTATGAGCTGGTGCATTTTAATAGGAAGAATATGGAAGCACATCTTAGAAGAGAATTACCTAAAAGGATAAAGGAGCAGAGAGATCAGGGTTACAGATACACAGATCACTTAGCATCACAGATTAATAAGGCCATAAAATAGGAAACAAAGCACTGGGGTTCAATTCTAGAGGAAAAGAATTGAAAAATAGTTATGTTAAACTTGAATCAAACCTTGGTTAGGCCATACTTAAAAATCCTGTGAACTGTTCTGATCTCCATATAATAAAAACGGTATAGAGGCACCAGAGAAGGTGCAAGAAGTATTTTCTAGAACTGAGATGTTATGACTATCAGGAATGATTGGGGCTCTGTCCTGTAGAAAGATGGTGGCCTAGAGGGGTGACCTTGTAGAGGTCTATACGATTACGAAAGGGGCTTAATAGGGTACGAGTAGAAATACTTCCACCTGGAGGTGAGACCAGAACTAATGACTATAAATATAAGATAGTCATTAATAAATCCAATACGGAATTCAGAAGAATTTACTCTGAGTGATAAGAATGTAGTACTCACCATCACAAGATATACTTGAGGCGACTAATAGCATAGATGCATTTAAGAGGAAGCTAGATGTACACATGAGGGAAAAAGGAATAAAAGGTTATGCGATGGTGTTAGATGAAAAAGGGTGGGAAGCGGCTCATATGGACCATGAATACCTGCAAAGACCTGTTGAGCTGAATGGCCTCTTTCTGTTCAATGTAATACTTTGATCCGTACATTAATCTATCTCAGGGAGCTTGTTCAGTTCTCCTGAAAGTGTGTTCATGAATGTTTGGAAATGGTCAACCAGAAAGTTCCTAGTGCCTATGGAACTAAGCGCCCATTGTGTATGAGCCTAGGCAGTGGGTGCTAGCAGACTATTCAACTGTAGGAGCATCTCAGCACTGGCCTAATTTCTGAATACAAGCTCTTTCCAGAAGGGTGTTACTAAATAGTGGTTGAGAACTGGCTGTCATGCCCTTCTTAGCCCAGCAGCAGTGAAAACTATTGTTGTCAACCTACCACTACCTTGGCTAAAGTCATTCTACATCTTTATTTCTTTCCCATGCCAGTGGCACATGAAGTAGATGACATACGTGCTTATGCTCGTTTCCATGGTTAGCTTTTCCTGGAACAGGTAACCAGCCTGTCACCAGACGATATAGCTTGAGGGGTGCCACTCACATCAAGCATGGCTGACCAGGAGACTCTCCTGTTCGCCATAGACATATTGGAAGGATTTGCAGGTTGAAAATCAATCTGATTGGTAACATTATGAACACACCTTCCATGACCATCAAGTCCCAGAGTGGGTCTTGAACCCACAGCTTCTGGCTCAGAGGTAGGATGCTACCCACTGCACCACAAGACCACCAACTGATCATTAATTTGAATAAAATACGGGATCTTCAGGGGTCTTGGTTTGGCTACTTACCACTTTTAACCACGTGAGCCATTTGGAGAGTATTGCTTTTGTATTTGCCTTCCCTTTCAGTATGCCAACATTTCTCATGATACACAAAGAGAGTGTACACCAGACATCAAAATATCCACAAACATCAGATCCTCCTCGGTTTTCTAAGTACAAGCTACTCCTCTTTACTTTCTGATATGCTGAATGGAAAAACTAGAATGTGTTGCACAGAATACCTGAAATATATTGGTATTCTTTTAAGAAAATAGATTTATATTTGTGAAAAACAATTGTTTAACCCTATTTTTACCGGACTGGTTTATCTATCACTTAGTTTCACTTTTCAATAATAATAACACTTTCTTTTCCATAAAATAAATACGGAATAATGTACAGTTCAGAGTAGTTACTGTCAGAACACTGGGACAAGGATCAACATTTTTGAGTACATGTGCTTTGGATAGGTAGACCACTAGTTTTATTTCTTTGACTACATACCTAGCTCGGTTAGAATTTGTTTTTAAGATATTATAAAAGAAAGGCTGAATTGCATTTCAATAGCATCTTTCATGACCGCAGTTGTCCCAAAATACTTTACAACCAATTAAGTACGTTTGAAGTGTGGTCACAGTTATAATCCAGGGAATGTGGCAGCCAAGTTGTGCACAGCAAGGTCCCACAAACAGCAATGTGATAATGATCAGATGACCTGTTTTATTGATGTTGACTGAAGGATAAATATTGACCAAGGCGTTTAACCAGATGTATTGACTGGTTCAGTGGCTGAAGCTGACCTTGTTGCTAACAACTTGGTGGATGAACTATACAAGCCAGTTCATTCATAGGATGAAAATTGCATCCAGCCTCCTTCTAAATCAGCTTAAATTTTGTTTTTATTTTAAAGTCAAATTTAAACTTGGTCTTAAACTCTACATTTTATCTTCTTGTGGGCATCAGGTGAAGAGATTGGTCAGTTCCTGAATGGGCCTGTTACAAGGATGTTCTTAGAATGAGTGCACGTCATTCCTGTAGGTTGTAGAACACCAAACAAAACTTGGGCGATGTGGTTTGGAGGGAAAACATGGGACACAAATCCGTGTTGATGGCTGCTCGTTTGTACCTCGGTCAACATTTCATGTGACGCTCGGCAGCGGACAGGTGGAAGGCAGCACAGCACAAAAGGCAGGCTTTCTATCAGAGCTTACTGCGTAGCCTTCAGCAGTAGGAAATAGGATTGACTTTGTAGCTCGGGATTTCTGAGGCAAACTCTAGCACCTCTTTCGGTGTATCCACATGTACCATCTAATTAATTACAACCAAGGATTGAAGCTTGGTTTATACAAGGTGGTGGCTATTGTTTTTTGACTAGTCTTTATTTACCTACTGGATCCTTGAAGGAACCAGGAAGTAGTTTTAAAAACAAAAAGCTAAAAGCTACTGCGGATGCTGGAAATCCAAAACAAAAACAGAAATACCTGGAAAAACTCAGCAGGTCTGGCAGCATCGGTGGAGAAGAAAAGAGCTGATGTTTCGAGTCCTCATGACCCTTCAACAGAAGTTCTGTTGAAGGGTCATGAGGACTCGAAACGTCAGCTCTTTTCTTCTCCACCGATGCTGCCAGACCTGCTGAGTTTTTCCAGGAAATAGTTTTGTTATTTAAAAAAAATCTGTCCCTGCTTTTTCTCTGGAGTTTATGTTTTTTTTCCACTTCAGGCTTACTAGACTGTCTGTGTGTGGAAAATGAAATGTTATTCCATATTGTCATCCTTTAATGGTATGTCACATGGGTATTTATTACACAACCCTTTGTTATTGTGACTTTCAGGGTGCTAATGGGGAATTTGACAGAGGGCAACTATTATGTTACTGGTGTTTCAAGCATAAAATTGTTCTGGCTACAATAGCCTCTGATATACATGTGGAAAAATTCTTATGGTGTTAAGTTGACATCAGTGTGCTTTGTGATACCCCGTATTTGTTTAAATGCTAAGTGTTTGATTTAAATGTTTAATAAAATGTGCTTACATCTGAGCCTGGCGCGAAATGTACCTTTATAATGGCTAGGTTTGGCTGCGGAGTTAAGACGTTAATCTTCCATTGTGTTAATCAAACACTTTTTTTTCTGAAGAGAGAATGGAAACAAAGTTACTGAACGATTTCAGGAAATGTCACAACTGGGCAAATGTCACCAGTGGGCTGATTGCCAGCAAATATTGATGTTACCTTGAAAGCTCGATGGGCCTTCTGAAGGTCTTGCATCATTTCATAAGCCTTGGTGGAAGTGGAAAATTCAAGCAGTTTAGACTGATCATTTGATGAGATTATGGCGTTGAAGTCAGTCTCTTCCATCAGTTAACCAATGCTGGAGATTTCTATATGTCTGTAAGCACGTTTTATTATTTTTCAGATGTGCACAGGGTATATTTTCTTCCATTTGGCACATGTTAGCAGGGTGAGCATCAAGCTGACTTTGTCAGGTTATATTCACTTGGGCTTGAAATTGCCTGGTCCATTTTCGAACCTGTTTATTATAAAATTTTCAAGGTTTATTGATGTCCTGTCATATGAAATAAAAAGACCCCTCACTCTAGTTTAAAAAGAGAGTTGACAAAGGCTAAGTTTCACAGTATAACAGGTGATGTATTTTATGATGATTATTTTTTTAAAGGCCATTGTGTTTGTGTATGCAGTAAAATGACACCTGAGGGTAATACAGTGTAACATTCATAGAACGCTGTTGAAGGTAGCGCGATCTTGTTACTGCAGGTTTACCTACAACATAACTTACGGGTAGAGGGAGATTTCAGATAAATAAGTCACTGAGTAATATTGACCCGATTGTTTTGTGAGCACAAGTAAGCAAAAAGCCTAAGTCACAATGTTCTCAATTTGTTATGGATTGTATTTGTTTCACTTACTTTTGTCAATGGATTAACCCAAAAGAAGGGAAAATGCAAAAAAATATGCTTCCATGAGGATGTACACTGGCGAGCCTCTGTGAGATGGTGGAAAGTCAGTACAGCTCACTGAGGGTGGAGTGGGGTGAGGAGGGTGGAGGGTAGCCTGAAAGATAGATTGAGCCATGGGTTATAGTTAGAAATGGGTGAGAGACGTTGAAGAAAGAGAGGGGCCATTAAGTTAAACTGGGAAATGGGTACGTGAAGAACATGGGTGCTACAGCAAACGACCCAGAAGCTTTGCTGTCAGTCTCTCCTGCTTTATGAGCTGTTGAAGAGTTTAAACTTAATCAAAACTGTGGCATTTTTTTTTAATGGTGCAGATATCTGCAAGTTTAGTATTATAAGAAGATAAACTACTTCAGTTGAACTACATGTATTATAAAGAAAATGGGTTGTTAATTACCACCTTAGTAGCAATCAATAATTTAACATCAAGGTAACTTCCTGATTGTCAATACACAAGATAATCCTAACCTGCCCGGTGAGGAATGCTTGGAACCAAGGCATGTCTGGATTTCAGAATTTTCTGGATCATGGAATACCATTAGAATGCCTAGCCACAAATGTGTGAACTGGATATAAATATGCACCTGAGATGTAAAACAGTGACAAAACATAGTAAAGCACCAGTAAATAAAATGTTATATAAATGTTGTATACCCTGAGTCTGCTCAAAAGCACTGCTGCATGCTGACTGAGGGCAGAAAATGGCAGGTGGTGGAGGAAACACAGTGACTAACATGGGAAAACGGAGTGAGAAGTCACAGTGTAAAACAGGACCCAGAATTAGCACTGCCAACACGCCCAGGCTGATGAAAGTAGGGTAATGATAAACATTTAATATAAAAAATTGAGAACAATTTCCTTTCCCAGAAAGATTGGCAATGTACCACCAGTGTGAAAGGTTTGATTTTTAATTTTAATTTCTACTTAATTAGTCAACTTTTCTCCCTCTGTCATCCATCTTGTCTCTTTTTCCTATTTCACGATTTATTGCAGCGCTGTGAGTGATAAGCCTATGTGTTGCAGGGCCTGCTCAAAAAATTCTGGACACCTGGTATTTCCAGACTGGAGAGGTTACAGTGTAGTTGAATCATGGACCTTCAAATGGCATCAGAAACTGCACAGTTTTCAGATTGCTTGCCAATTAAAGCCATTGGTGGACTAATTGGTGGTAATTTGGCAGACATATATTGTTGAGACTATATTTTGCTTTAGTGTTGATGTAGGCTGTCACTTTTATTGTGAGATAATTTTCTGTGAAACAGAATTTCCAGCTGTAAATTTATCTAGCAAAATACAAAAGGGTTTGCTATGTAATATCACATGTCTCATATTTGGTACTGTTTTCACACAGATGATTTAGGAAAATCTCCTTGGATTCCTGTTTGAAAATTAGTTTTTTTTCCCAATATACATTATTTGAAATTCAGGGTATCAACCATTGTAATCAAGAAAATATGTCTTTTAAAATTCATAAATTTTCAGATTTGATATTTAGGATTTTCCAAATCTAGATAACTATTAATTTTTAATAACAATTCCTCCCATTCAGTATTGCACCTAGATTATTAATTCTCATTGACATTATTATCGTATTGAGTATTTTAATATTAACCTAATTATTTATTTGTACTATAGACATATTTAAGGTTTGACAGGGTAAGGTTCGGACTGCTATTTTAACATTACTAGCAGATGGTTCTGCAGCTGTGGTGTGACCATGTGGAATCCTAACTGAGAGATGAGTGAAAAACCTTCTACTGATAACAGATTCCCCCTTTGTCTTTCCAATGACAGTATCATCTGTCTGGTTATATACACTGTGCTGTATAGTATTGACACATTTATAGGCTTTCATGTAATGCACAATTATTACTTCCATATTAACTCTTTGTGTTGAACCATTAACATAAATTGAATTATCTTAGTGGCCAATCTTCCAATTTCATCAACTTAATTTTAACTTAATTGCAGTGCTGTTGAGATCCACCACACACTGTTGAATGCTATTTTGTTGTTTTCAGTTTTGCTTCCCCTTTTTCTGTTTCCATTTTCTTCATGTGTTTTTGTTTCTACCTCTTCATTGCGTGAACACACCCAGTATTGCATATGCTTTGAGTGCTCTCTCTCTCACACACACACAGGCTAGGACTTTCTGGTCCCACCCACAGTGGGAATCATCGCAGGCGGGATGGAAAATTTGATGGACCAGCCAAAGGTCCTTTGACTTCAGACAGGATTTTCCGACCCCACAGTGGGCAGGACTGGAAAATCCCGGACACACACACGGCCCATTAAAGGGGAAATTTTTATGCATTCTAACTAGACATCTGACATTAAAGGAGACCGCCCAATCTTAAAGAACACTTGGTCCTTAAAGTCATTTGGTAGCACAAAACTTGAATATTGCTGAAAAACAACACATGTTGTCGAAGCTTTTTGTTCTGCAGTCATCTGAACAACTCTCAAGAATACTAAATGTGAAGTGAACAACAATTTGTGCTGCATGAGAAGAGACTGCTGATTGTTTGGCAGTGGACTCTGATTGGTAGAGGCACTGCCATGAAGAATGCATCAGTTAACTCATGACTGACAGTTAACTGCCAAACTTTGTTTAAATTCAAACCAGGTAGGTTGACTCTGATTGGCCAAGGTATTGCCCTGGGGAATGAACCAGAGAATGGTTGTCGCCCATTTTGTTTAGTTGAAAAAGGCGCAATATATGTACATGTTATTTCTGTCAGGGCCCTGTGTATTAGTATATATAGCTTCTAGCATGTGTAAGTGAGCCCCACTGATAATCTTAAAATGGTTGTCAGTGTAATTCTTAGCACATTTAGGATTGTTTAGCAAATGTCATCCAAGTGTGGAATGACATCTAATGTTGGACACTGTGTTTTGGGTTTGGCAAGTATAGACTGGTTGGGTATGGTCAGTATCTTGCCTGCTGTGAACAGCCGAAGGGACATGCTGTTTGATACAGATACCGAGGGCTCAAAACAGATACCAAGTGCTCAAAACAGTAGAAGCCCTAGAGGAGTATAGAATGTGTAGGGGGGAACTTAAAAAGGAAATTAGGAGAGCAAAAAGGGGGCATGAAAAACATTGGCTGGTAAAATAGAAGAAAATCCAAAGTTATTTTACAAGTACATTAAGAGTAAGAGGATAACTAGGGAAAGAGTAGGGCCCATTAAGGACCATAGTGGTAATTTGTGTGTGGAGACGGAAGACGTAGGTAGAGTTCTAAATGAATACTTTGTGTCGGTGTACACAAGTGAGAGGGACAACGTGGGTATGGAAATCAGGCAGAAGGACTGTGATATAATTAAAGAAATTAGCATAGAAAGGGAGGAGGTTCTAAGTGGTCTGGCAGGCTTAAAAGTAGATAAATCTCCAGGCCCAGATGAAATGCATCCCAGACTGTTGAGTGAGGCAAGGGAGGAGATAGCAGTGGCACTGGCAATAATTTTCAATACCTCTCTGGCCACAGGAGAAGTGCCAGAGGACTGGAGGACAGCCAATGTGGTACTGTTATTCAAGAAGGGAGGAAGGGATAAACCAGGGAACTACAGGCCAGTCAGTCTAACCTCAGTGGTGGGGAAACTATTGGAAGCAATTCTGAGGGACAGAATTATTCTACACTTGGAGAGGCTGGGATTAATCAAGGACAGTCAGGATGGTTTTGTTAAGGGGAGGCCATGTCTGACCAGTTTGATTGAATGTTTTGAAGAGGTGACCAGGTGTGTAGATGACGGCAATGCATTTGACGTAGTCTACTTGGACTTCAGGAAGGCTTTTGATAAGGTCCTGCATGGGAGACTGATAATGAAGGTAAGAGTCCATGGGATCCAAGAGTTTTAGTTATGAGGAGAGATTGGATAGACAGGGGCTATTTTCTTTGGAGCAGAGGAGATTGAGGGGGGACATGATTGAGGTGTATAAAATGATGAGGGGCATAGATAGGGTAGACAGGAAGGAACTTTTCCCCTTGGTGGGGGGATCAATAACCAGGGGGCATAGATTTAAGGTAAGGGCAGGAGGTTTAGAGGGGATGTGAGGAAGAATTCTTTCACCCAGTGGGTAGTGGGAGTCTGGAACTCACTGCCTGAAAGGGTGGTAGAGGCCGAAACCCTCATAACATTGAAGAAGTATTTGGATGTGCACGTGCGATGCTATGGCATATAAGGCTATGGGCCTAGTGCTGGAAAATGGGATTAGAATAGTTAGGTACTTGTTTGACTGGTGCAGACTAGATGGGCCGAATGGCCTTTTTCTGTGCTGTAGACCTCTATGACTCTGCTGTATAGTATCAAACATCCGCCAGTTTTTGGATGTACAGCCTACATTCCTAGCATCACACCAACACTGAAATTCATATATCACATTGCTCACTTATGTGATAGGCAGAACATCTTTTTGGCTTGACAGCAGCATCCTGTTAGTGGCAAACACCACCCATGTACATTTGCACATTTTTCAACTGAACAAAATAGTCAACAGCCATTCTCTGGCTCATTCCCCAGGGCAATACCTTGACCAATCAGAGTCAACCTGCCTGGTTTGAATTTAAACAAAGCTTGGCAGTTAACTGCCAGTCATGAGTTAACATGCATTCTCCATGGCAACGCCTCTACCAATCAGAGTCCACTTGCCAACCAATCAGTGGGCTTCCCACCCCTCATATTTTACGTGCCCCCTGCCAAAAACACACCCGTGCAGCCCAGCCCCTGGAGTGGGACTCAAATGCAGGGCCTTCTGACTTAGAGGCTGGGCACTACCACCTGTGCCACTCGGTCTCCACAATTGTACTTTCCTTGTTGTACAAAATTGTGCAGGTGAATGACGTCATTCCCTACTCTTCAGAAATGAGTAGGATGACTTGTTATGGGTGATGTGCTTGTTTCATTTGCAAAAAATACGTCCTACTCTGATTTGGTACATCCCCTGATGTGGAATGAGTGTACCGTGTATTTTCATGACTTGTAGCTTTCCAATTAATCCTTAAGTTTTCTATTTAGACGAAAATATGATATGGCGACTTACCACATCACTTACAAATGTCTCAAGTGTTTCACATGCAGTGTATTACTTTTAGAGTAGCTGTGATTGTTATGTAGAAAAGTGTGGTCGTCATTTTGTGCACATCCAGATTCCACACATAGTAACGAGGTGAATGAGTAGTTAATCTCTTTTTGGTGGTTAGTTAAGTGCAAAATGCTGACTAGGATGCCAGGAGGATTCTTGGTGCCATGAGATCTTTCAACATCCATCTGAAACACTGAAATGGGCATGTGGGGCTTGGGTTTACCTTCTCAACCGAAGACCACTACCCCCAACAGCGCAAGACTTTCTTCACTGCCGCGCTCTGAGCTCAAATTAATGGTATGGGGTTGTATCCAAAACCTTCCAGCCTAGAGGAGAGAGTGCCACTAACTAAGCCAAGCTAACACCTGTAATTTGCTTCCATTTTGAATGGAAATGACATGGATTCCTAATTTTGGGCAATTTCTTTTTTAACTTTTTTGTCCCAAATTCAGAGTTTTCCTTTCTCCTCTTGGAAATTTGAAGGCCTGATTAGTGAGTTATGGCGCAGTGAGATTACTACTACTTTTTAATAGTGGACAGGAGGAGGTGGTGGTGTGATGCCATTGTCACCGGGTAACGCTGTGGGGACCTGGGTTCAAATCCTGCCACAGCACATGGTGAAATTTGAATCAAATAAAAATCTGAAACTAAAAGTCTAATGATGACCATGAAACCATTGTTGATTGTTGTTAAAAACCCACCTGGTTCACTAATGTCTTTTAGCGAAGGAAATCTGCCATCCTTACCTGTTCTGGCCTACATGTGGTTGACTCTTAACTCTGAAATGGCCTAGCAAGCCACTCAGTTGTATCAAAATGCTAAGCAGCCAATAAAAAGGAATGAAACTGCACCGGCCACTTGGCATTAACCTAGGCCCAATGGCAAACTCAGCCCTGTTGATCCAGTAAAGTTCTCACAGACTAGTCAAGCAACAGCCTGACATAGTCATACTCACAATCAAACCTTACAGACAATGTCCCAGACGCCACCATCACCACCCCTGGGATGTGGACATACCCAGTTAGAGGTGGTGGCACAGTGGAATACAGTCGGGAGGGAGTTGCCCCGGGAGCCCTCAGCATCAACTTCGGAGTCCATGAAGTCTCATGGAATCAGGTCAAACATGGTCAAGGAAACCTCCTGCTGATTGCTATGTACTGTATCCCATGCCCCCGCTACCCCCTGCCAATCAGCTGATGAATCAGTCCCACTCCATTTCAACACCACTAGGAGGAAGCACTGAGGGTGACAAGGGCGCAGAATGTACTCTGGGTGGGGGGCTTCAATGTCCATCGACAAAAGTGCCTTGCTAGCACAAGTACAGTCTGAGCTGGCCGAGTCCTAAAGGACATAGCTCCTAGACTGGCTCAGCAACAGATGGTGAGGGAACGAACAAGCGCGGAAAACATACTTGACCTCATCCTCACCAACTTGCCTGCTGCAGATGCATCTGTCCATGACAGTATCGGCAGGAGTGACCACCGCACAGTCCTTGTGGAGATGAAGTCCCGTCTTCACATTGAGGATACCCTCCATCGTGTTGTGTGACACTACCACTGTGCTAAATGGGATAGATTTCGAACAGATCTAGCAACTGAAGACTGGGCATCCATGAGGTGCTGTGGGCCATCAGCAGCAGCAGAATTCTACTCAACCATAATCTGTAACCTCATAGCCCGGCATATCTCCCACTCTACCAATACCACTAAGTCAGGGGATCAACCCTGGTTCAATGAAGAGTTCAGGAGGGCATGCCAGGAGCAGCACTAAAAATGAGGTGTCAACCTGGTGAAACTACAACACAGGACTACTTGTTATCAACCAGCATAAGCAGCAAGCAATAGACAGAGCTAAACGATTCCACAACCAGCGGATCAGATCTAAGCTCTGCAGTCCCTGCCACATCAAGTTGTGAATGTGGTGGAGAATTGAACAACTCACTGGAGGAGGAGGCTCCACAAATATCCCCATTCTCAATGATGGAGGAGCCTGGCACATCAGTGCAAAAGATAAGGCTGAAGCGTTCACAACAATCTTCAGCCAGAGGTGCAGAGTAGATGATCCATCTCCAGTGGTCCGCAGCATCACAGATGCCAGACTTCAGCCAATCTATGTGATTTCAAGAAACGGCTGGAGGCACTGGATACTGCAAAGGCTAAGGGCCCTGACAATATTCCAGCAATAGTACTAAAGACTTGTGCTCCAGAACTTGCCACGCCTCTAGCCAAGCTGATCCAGTACAGCTATAACACAGGCATCTATCCGACAATGTGGAAAATTGTCCAGGTATGTCCGGTGCACAAAAAGCAGAACAAATCCAACCCGGCCAATCGCTGCCCCATCAGTCTACTCTTGTTCATCAGTAAAGTGATGCAAGGGGTCACCAACAGTGCTATCAAGCAGCACTGCCCACTGACGCCCAGTTTGGGTTCTGCCAGGGCCACTCAGTTTCTGACCTCATTGCAGCCTTGGTTCAAACATGGACAAAAGAGCTAAACTCCCGAGGTGAGGCGAGAGTGACTGCCCTTGACATCAAGGCAGCATTTTACAGAGTTTGGCATCAAGGAGCCCTAGCAAAACTGGAGCCAATGGGAGTCGGGGAGAAAACTCTCCACTGCTTGGAGTCATTCCTGTAACAAAGAAAGATGGTTGTGGTTGTTGGAGGTCAATTATCTCAGTTCCAGGACATCGCTATAGGAGTTCCTTTAAGGTAGTGTCCGAGGCACAACCATCTTCAGCTGCTTCACCAATTACCTTCCTTCTATCATAAGGGGCAGAATTTTTAGTTCGACATGCGGGCACGCGCCCGACCTGCTCAAGTGTAAAGTAGTGCGTGATGACATCGGGCGAGCGTCCCAACGTCATCCCGCGCTCATGCGATATTTTGGTCAATGCGCGCGCGTGAAAGTCGGAAGCGTGCCCGCCGACAATTAAGAGGGCAATTACGCCCATTAAAGTTCCAATTGTCCCCGATTTTTTGTGGTCTGTCCAACCTTACAGTTGGCAGACGGGCAAATCTGTGAGGCAGACTCTGCATTTTTGATGAAACCTCATCCAAGGGCAGGATGAGGTTTCTGTTATTAAATAAAAATAAATAAAAATGTATTTGCAAAATTTTCATCAGGTGATGGATTCTGATGCATGAACGTTTTTTTCCGGATTTTAAAACCTTTGTTGTTGCTTTTAAATTCATCAACTCCCTGAGGCAGCTCTCTGCCTTCAGGGAGCTTTCCTTCTGCCTTTCCCCTTGCCCACACTTAGGCCAGTGCCTGCTCTCCTCCCGCACCCCCCCTGCACTGCTGAGTATTTCAGCGCGCATTTCACATTGTTTGGCCGTTAATTAGCTAGCCAGCGTGAAATGGCGGTCAGGGGCCGATCGCGAGTGGTGATCTGTTCCTGGCTGCTCCTGGGCCCGCCGATTGCGCCCATACACCGACCTAAAAATCCTGCCCACGTTCAGAAGTGGGGATGTTCGCTGATGATTGCGCAATGTTCAGCACCATTCGCGACTCCTCAGATACTGAAGCAGTCCATGTCCAAATGCAGCAAGACCTGGACAACATCCAGGCTTGGGCTGACAAGTCGCAAGTAAAATTCATGCCACACAAGTGCCAGGCAATGACCATCTCCAACAAGAGAAAATCTAACCATTGCCCCTTGACATTCAATGGCATTACCATCACTAAATACCCCCACTATCAACATCTTGGGGGTTACCATTGACCAGAAACTGAACTGGACTAGCCATATAAATACTGTGGCTACAAGAGCAAGTCAGAGGCTAGGAATCCTGCGGCGAGAAACTCACCTCCTGACTCCCCAAAACCTGGCCACCATCTACAAGGCACAAGTCAGGAGTGTGATGGAAGACCCTTGACTTGCCTGGAAGAGTGCAGCTCCAACAATGCTCAAGAAGCTTGATACTATCCAGGACAAAGCAGCCCGCTTGATTAGCACCCCTTCCACAAAAATTCACTCCTTCCACCACCGATGCACAGTGGCGGCAGCGTGTACCATCTACAAGATGCACTGCAGGAACTCACCAAGGCTCCTTAGACAGCACCTTCCAAACCCACGACCACTACTATCTAGAAGGACAAGGGCAGCAGATACATAGGAACACCACCACCTGGGAGTTCCCCTCCAAGTCACTCACCATGTTGACTTGGAAATATATCACTGTTCCTTCTCTATCGCTGGGTCAAAATCCTGGAACTCCCTTCCTAACAGCACTGTGGGTGTACCTACACCACATGGACTGCAGTGGTTCAAGAAGGCAGCTCACCACCACCTTCTCAAGGGCAATTAGGGATGGGCAATAAATGCTGGCCTAGCCAACGAAACCCAGGTCACATGACTGAATTTAAAAAAAAAATTAGGGACCAAAGACTGCAGAAGGTTTCCTGAGGAAGGCAGCCTGGCTTGAACGTGTCCCCGCTGAGGGGTGCAGCCAAGAGCATGAGCTACCTGGATGATAGTGAGACCAAGTACAAAGACCTGTGAAATTCAGTGTGAGAGGCTGGGAAGCAACAGATGTGCTCATTGAGCTCACGTATATGTTTCCTAAACTTTTTATTTTGTTTTCAAATGTATAATTGTCACAGTGCCATGCAGATTATTTACACAATACAGCACATTATTTATACATAATTTAACAAAGGCTGCCAGGTTGTGCGTGGCCCTTGGATGATCCAGGCTTTCACATTCACGTTCATTATGTTTACCAAGCGGGGAGACAAAGGTGTTTCAGGCATGTTACTATAATGGCTGTGTGGTTTCCTCCCCGCTCCTCGCCAGCTGCTTCAAGCCCTCACTGCTTCCCTTTGGCTGTGAGCTAATACTTATAACACGTATAAACCGCCAGTTTTTGTTTGCATATTTTATACCATTCAGAATATCTGTACCACTAAATCCAGTGTTGACAGATTGATTCATGAAATCCTGTTCATTTGGTTAATTATGCACAAGCTTTAGTAAAGCACTTTGATACACTACCAAATAAATGACTACAAGGGTGAAAGGCACAGAACAGGAGGGAAGTTACTGAAGTTGATAAGTAAGTGGTTGAGTCAGAGAAAGCAAAGGTTAAAGGAGCAACATTACATGGAAAGAGCTGACTAGTAAGCATTGGACTATTCTGCAGCCTTTTTACTATATCTATAATAACAATCTTATGTCTGACACACTTCCTATCAGCTCTTTCCATTTTAAATTTCTATGTCACACTCAGAAAGAAACTGCCAGTACAAAGCTTATCACGCTGTACATATATCGTCCACCTCAGTGGAGATGCTGCAGTGTCGGTTGGTGGCTGGAGGATGTAGTTACGGTATGTCAGGTTTACGTAGGCAGAGTCTATTATAAATGTAGATGTCAGGACTTGTGTTCCTAATGATTTTGAGCCAGTGGTGGTAACAAAGCTCTTCAGTTTTGCCAATAAAGTTAAATTGGGAGGGATCATAAACCGTGGAGAACAAATGGATCAGTTGTAGAAGGAGCAAGTAATGAAAGTTGTGGAAGGGAAAACAACAATGGGAGTATAGAATAAGTGGATACAGTCTTTAAGTTACGACAAGAAAAAATAATTTGTGAGTATTCGTCGGAAATGCTCTTAACCAATCAGCACAATGTGCAGCTATAATTTGAGGGTTAAAAAAGGCAAACATTTATTGGGACATAGAGCACAAATGCTACAAAACTTTGACTCACTTATACCGTTTTAAGTGTTGCATACAGTTTTGTATACCGAACTTTAAAATGGATACGCTGACCTTGGAGGGGATATAAAGGAGGGCATTTAATTTGGTAGTTCGAATAGCCTATCCATGAAGCATTGAAAGTGGAGGATATTATAAATTTCAAGTGGATAGTGGCAATATTTGTCAGACTCCTGAAGGGACGAACAATAAAGTGTTTTATGAAGACCAAGGTTTTGTACAGGCCCAATAATTCTTTTCTGGTCCTGTAGAGCCTTAGTTCCAATTATTTGAATGAGAAAATCTGTAAACTTCTGATAATGCTGAGGGTTGTCAATCCTTCACCCTTCTCCTTGAGCATATGTTCCCTTTATTGCTTATAGATATTCATTTGTGCTGTATAATTAGTTGAATTGAATTAGCTGCAAATGGGAAAACAGTTTATGTACCTTGTTAAAATGTACCATTATAATTCTGAACAATTTTATGAATATAGCCGCTTGGTAGTACACAACTTGAATATTGCTGAAAAAAGAGACATGCTGTTGAAGCTTTTTGTCTTGCACTCATCAGGACAGAATTGCAAGAATACCAAATCTAAAGGGAACAGTTTATACTGTATGAAAAGAGGGTGCTGATTGGTTGGCATGAGGACTCTGATTGGTAGAAGTGTTGCCATGGAAAATGCACCAAGGAACAGTTAACTGCCATTGTTTAAATTCAAACCAGGCAGGTTAACTCTGATTGGTCAAGGCATTGCTATGGGGAATGAACATGGAAATGGCAGTCCCTCAATATTTTGTTTAGTTAAAAAAGGCTCAATGTGTGGGCATGCTCTTTCTTTTGCAAAGGACTGGGCCCTGTTTGTGAAGATATGTAGCTTCTAGCATGCGTTAAGTGAGCCAGACTGCGAGTCTGACTAATGATCTTAAATTGGTTGTCAATGTAATTATTAGCACAGTCAGAATTGTTTAGCAAGTGTTGTCCAATCGTGGAATGTTGGGTAATATGTTCTGAGTTTTGCAAGCATGGGCTGGTTGAGTATGGTCAGTACTTTGCCTGTTGTGAAGAGCCAAAGGGATGTGCTGTTTGACACGATCCACCCGTCGTTGGGATTATGATTCTATGGTTCTGATTGTGCAACATTTACACTAGGACGATTGTTTAAAGAAGAGAATCTCATAATGTGTACTTTTTTTTCCTCCCAGGTGAGGTGAGGAATGGATACCTTGGGTGGAAGCTCCAAAGGCACTTCATTGGCAAATGTGGAGTTTGATCAGCCATTTATATTCACCTCTCTGGTATTACCATATTATTCTTAATTATACAGAGATAAAAACTTGCTATGGTTAAAACTTGCAACAACATTTGAAAACTTAACCTCACATTAACAATTTATAGACAAAAGTTTGTTTTCTAATCTAATCTGTACATATAAATTAAGCTAATTAACATGAATTATTGCTGTGCAATATTTTAAACTCTTCCATTCGGTAATAATGGAACATGAATTGCTGGGGAATGTCTGCTTTCCAACTAAACTAGACTGAAATGATAGAAATTATAAGTATGTAAAAAGAAAAAATGTAATTATTGTGATCATTGAGTTCCATGAATATTAAATACTAGACTCATATGTTAGAAAAAAAATTAAAAATGTTTATGTAAACCAAATTTAATTTAAAAATTCTTTTTCATGGTCAGTCAAGCATGGCTGAGAGCCCAGCGATCTATTAGAATAAAAAAACACCTGCTGCCCAGAGGAGACATTGTTTGATGGCAGCTCAGGCTCTCTGATCTCTGTAGTCAATTTTACAATGTTTGTTGACATAAGTAAGTGGTTTTGAGTGTCTGTGGTTTGTGGTTTTTGAAACTTGGAAGGGCCTTAATGATTGATTGACACTTTTCTCAGCTTGCCAAGGCTTTTTTTTTCAAACGTTGCAGAAATTGATCAAAGGATTACATTTTCTCAAAGCATTTTTTTACACATGCCACTATACACTGTGGGGTTCATTGGTTCTAGCTAGAAAGTGTACAGTGGGTCAATGGGCATGGAAGTGCCAGAACTTGGCATAGGGGGTATGAATGGCCTGAGGGGGTGGTTGAAGGGCAGAGCTTGGCGTGGGGGCATGAGGGGACATAGGGGGCAGGTGTGGTAGTGTAACTTGGCATAGGGGCCATGAGGAGGATCATTTGAACTTGCCTTTTAAGAGGTCCCCTCATGCACATTAGAGTTCAAGACTCCTCTAAGGGGCCATAAACCTCCACCCTTTAAAAATCTGGCTTGATTCCACTAAAATTGCAGAGGAGTAGGAAATAACTATCTCTGCAATGGAACCAGCCAGGTTGGGAGTGCCTGATGCAGGCTCCCGACAGGAAGCAGCCCGGATCCTTTAAAGGCACTTCCACAGCCTGGTAATGTGGTCATGAATCCCAGAATCGGGACCCACCCACCATATTTAAAAGATGACCTTCTCTTGGTTGGGTGTTCATTTGTCCACATGAGGATCTGGATGGCCAGGCAAAAGCTATGCTTTTCACTTCTTATTGTTCTCGGAGTTAGCACTTCAGTGACATGGGCAAGGTGCTTTTTCTGATGAAAGGTATCTACACTGCAACTGTCTAATCAACCAGCCACCAGAATGTGCTGGGTCCATTTTTGGAATTGAATGGCGTGACTGTGGGCGAGGATGGGATTAGCAAGGGAGTAATTGTACTCACTATCAAATTACCAGCTGACACTCAGTCAGAGCCCACATTTGAATAATCACCTGGAGCTACGAGAGGGAACCCAGCGGCCATGATGGAACCCATCAAGAAGCCAGTGGAGAGAAGGAAAAATGGGTGTGCAGACTTACTGAGAAATACCCTTTAAACAGTTTAAATGTTTTTTGTATGAGGATGCATTAAAATGCAGCTTTTGATTAAACTATCTGCCTAGAGATCAAAATTATTTGAGTCTGGCATCTCCAAAATAATATGTCCTTTGTGATTCCTTCTCTGACAGACTAAAGAGAATACCAATGGCTTTTAATTTACTTTTATAGGCTTCAAAGGCAAATTGAAAGACGTGACTGCCCTATGTTTCCTCTGTCATTTGTTAAATATGGGGTCATTCCTAGTTTCATTTTATAACAAAGAAAACTTAATTGTCTCACAGAGAAAACTGGCTGCACCCAGTCACACGGATGTCACCTTGTCCCCACAAGAGCGAGTGAGGGCCCTCACCAAAATGGGTTGCAACATAGAAATCAGTGAGGACATTACTCCCCGCCGCTACTTCAGGTCTGGAGACGAGATGGTCCAAATGGCATCTGTTTACCTGGAAGAGGGAAATCTAGAAAATGCTTTCGTCCTTTACAACAAGCTTATAACGTAAGAAACATCTTTACTCATGAATCTGGTATTAATTTTCAAGCAAACTTGTAACCTATCTGATTCTACAGGGGTTGAGAACAAAACTTAAGAGAAATAACAAAATAGGCAGAGGAAATTTACTTCTAGCTATGTTTTATTGCACAGGAAAAGCAAACACCGGCTTAAAGCGATAGTTACAATGTTGTACTAACTTATCATTAATCTTACAGTTTGTTTGTAGAGAAATTGCCAAAACATCGCGATTACCAAACATGTGCAATCCCAGAGAAGCAGCATATTCTGAAAGTAAGTGTGCTTTTTCATTCACAATGTAGTCAGTGGCCTGGATTTTCATGCCTCCCATCCCTGTCAGAGCAGAGACAGAAGGGTTTAGATAATTGCAGGTGGGACCCGATTCTGGGATTCCCACCCCATTTCAGTTTCCCAACTTTTGCTAGTACAGGATAAGGGTGCAGGTAGCGAGGCCATATGTGGCACTCCCAACCTTTCTGGCTCCATTGTGGGATGGGCACTCCCAACCTTTTTTGCTCCATTGTGGGATGGGCATTTCAGACCCCTGAATCTTTGATGCCTTTGCAGGAGGCATGGTTCACAGCTCCTCAGAAGAGTTGTGAACCTTGGGGGAACCCTAGTCTGGAGTCACGAACCAAAAACAAAAATCAGGCGTTCAATATTCCTCTCTTACCTTCTCTTAAAGCTGTCAATCAAACCCAGCCAGTGAAAATCCCATTGAAAAAAAGCCTTTAATCCTGTCCAATTAAACATACAGGCATTAAAAAATCACTTCAAAGAAAGACCAAGTTATTACAAGGTAATGAAACTATCAATCAAGCAAAGCCAGAGGTCCCCTTTGCAACCATGTAAACAGCACCTCCGGACGCGCCCCCCCACCACCACAAAGCTGATTACTTTAGTCATTCTTGGAGCTTAGCTGAGCATAATGAGGCTAGCTGGTAACTGTATCAACAGAAGCAGGCTGTTGCCAGATGGCTTCATTATGAATGTGCAGCTGAGCTCTAAGAATAGCTAATGCATTAAGCCCTCTTGGGTGGGGTGGGGCGGGTGGGGCGGGGCGGGGGGGGGGGGGGGGGTGGTGTTGCGGGTGGTGGCTGCTGTTTATACATTTATGAGGTCATGAAAATTCCCAATTCCCGCTACCTGTCTCCTTGCTGAAAATTCAGACAATGCCTTTGCAGTAATGTTATTAATTTATAAATTGCATCTCTTTTTGTCATACTAATTGTTATAGGAAGGGCATGTACACTACAATGTTAAATGTCATTAATGTCATTAGAATCGATGGTTGTTTATCTTTTACTAAAACATTTCCTTCAACCTTAGTGTTGTGTTAGGCTGAGTTAAACTGATAAAGCTACACTTCACGTACAATTTTCCTGTTCCATTCAGTTTATGCTAATTTACTGCTTTCCCATCACATCACCACCATAAACACAGTGTCCCTTTCTAGCTAGGGATCTGCTGATTAAGACACAGTAGGTTAATTCAGGTGTACTCGAAATACCACTAAGGTGGACTCAGTAGAATATGTTCGCATTGTTAATCAAATCCACTTCAGTTGGTGAAGTTAAAACTAAGACACAGCTGCTTTCTTTGCTGCAGAGAATTTATTGCCTTAGTTCACAATCAACATTACTCCAACCCCCCAGTGTCCCAGCTATCTCCATTTATAGGTGTACAAAAGCTGACCACCTGTTTAACAATGTAGTTGCCTTTAAACTGTAACAATGTAATTAATAAGACATTGGCACACATGAATGGTTAGGATTCAAACCTAGACATTCTGATTGGGAGGAATTCAATGCTGTAATATTGGAATTATTGGACTACAACTTCCAGGGCTTGATCTTAACTGGGCTTGAGCACTCTCACTACAAGTTCTGCTCAAGGGACTTGAGCACAAACTCTAGTCTGAGACTCCAGTGCAGTACCGAGGATGAAAAATTAAAACAGGGTCTCATTTGCCGTCCCAGGATGATGTAAAAGATCCCACCCTATTCAAAAAAGCAGGGGAGTTAGCTCTGGGGTCCTGGGCAATACTTATCCCTCAGCTAACATCGAAACAGATTATCTGGTGATTATCACATTGCTGTTTGTGGGGCGTTGCTGTGCAAAAAATGGCAGTTGTGTTTCCTACATGACAACAGTGGCTACACTTCAAAAGTACTTCATTGGTTGTAAAGTACATTGGTACATTCTCTGAAGAAGAGTCATATGGACTTGAAAAGTTAACTGTTTCTCTCTGCACAGATGTTGCCAGACTTGCTGAGCTTTTCCAGCATTTTCTGTTTTTGTTTCAAATTTCCTGCATCCACAGTATTTTGCTTTTATTTTGGGACATTCTGAGATTGTGGAAGGTGCGATAGAAATGTAGTTCTTTCTTTATAATAGAGTTACTTGTTGATGGACAATTTGTGTGTCATTCCTTTTCATTTAATGAAATGAAATCAGAGCCTATGAGCTTCCTTTATTTGAGTACCTTGGCTTCAGGTAGCATGTGTGTCTGAGTTTCAAAGTCACTCTGTTACTTGGCTGTTATATTGTGATTATAAAATATTTATCACTGCCCTATGGCAGGGTTCACTTGACCAAGAAGACTCACATTGCCAGACATCTTGGCAGCCCCTATTAAATATTAAACATTCACTGTCTGTTGGCAGTGCAGGACCAGGTTGGATTTGTCTCCTACAAGGTGAGCCATGATTGGCTGAGAACTGAGGGAATTTGTCCTTGCTGGATAAACAAGTTCACGGGCCAGTTGAGTTGACCCTGGTTTTGTTTGGAGCTCGATGTCTGTTGTGAGGGCTTGCATCATTTTTGACAATTTCATTAGGCAAATATGAATATTACCAATTAATTTCTGTTTAATTCCAAGAAATTAAGAGAAGTTGCGTTTCCAAGAGCAGAGGAGCTGAAGACACAGCTTATTGCTAAATATGGTGTGGAATACAAAGAATATCTGACTGCCCAGGTAAAATTAATGATTTTTTTTGTTGTAGATGTATTTATTTCCTCATTAGAAATCTTTCCTTTTCTGTTACTCCAAGCAAATTTAGATCCTATGTATTAAAGTAACTATGGGGAGAATTTTTCCTATGGTAGGCGGGCTGGGCGGGAGCGGGAGCAGGCGGGGGCGGGTGTGGAGCCGATCGCTGCCCGCGATTGGCTGCATGCCGCCATTTTACACGGGCGGGCCAATTAAGGCCCACCCAGCGTAACGCAGAGCTCAGCGCTACCTGTGCGGGCGGGGTGAGGAGGGAGAATTGGGGCCTCCGCTCTTTCGCACATGCACGTGAAAGAGTGCAGCAATCTCCCTGAGGCACGGAGCTGCCTCGGGGAGATTGAATGGATTTGAAAGCTTTTAAATAAATGAAGTAAAAATTTATTTAAACATGTCCCCTAGTGTCACATGAGCTGGAACGTGCTCGTGAGGTTTGGAAAATTTATTTCTTTATTTTATAGAACCTTCAGGAAACCTCATCCCACCCGTGGATGAGATTTCCTGAAAAATGCGAAGGCTGCTTGGGCTCTTTGCCTGCCCGCCAGCATTAAGGTTGGACGGGCACCGTTCTTAACAACTTTAATTGCTTTTTTAATGGCCTAAATAGGCCGTTGACGGTTCGGCGGGTGTGCAGCCGCCGAACGGAATATCGAAATGACACACGATGACGTCAGGACACACGCCTGATGTCATCGCGCGTCATTTTATGCGTCGGTGTTTCGGGCCCGCTCCCGCACGCCAACGGCAAAATTCTGCCCTATATCTTTGATTGGGAGGATTGGACTGTCTGCTGCACCATAGTTAGTGTCTTCAGTGCCTTTGCTGGTAGCAGGAGTTTGTGTGGGACTCAGGGCAAATGCTTTTCTCTCTTCAGCAGTGACGCACATGCCCTTTTTTAGGGGGTTGAAATCCACCTTTTCAAACCCCTCCATGGGTCTCGCCCACAGCTTAAATCTTCTCCCTTCCACCATCAGAATTCAGTTCAGCTCCTATGACTGCAGCTGCTTGTGCATACCCCGCCTCCACTTTGGGGGAATAACGCCTTCAGCCACCAGGATCCTACCTTTTCAATTTCTCTCCCTAACCCCTTCATGTCTTTCTCTGGTTTGAAACCCCTATCTCTGACTGAGTCGCTATATAAATGGATATTGTTGTACTGTACCTGACCACCTGGGGATCAGATTGTTAGCCGGTCATCTGGGGAATATGTGGCATGAGGTAAGCAGCATAGGTCTGGATTCAGTTGTCTTATCGTAGAACTAGTGCATTAAATGATGTGCTCCACTACTCTGTCGCCCATTAGAGAGAGGATTTTAATTGGTCAGTTTCTTTTTTGCCTGTGCTACATATGTTTATAAATATGTTAAAGTACCAGGAAAGCAGAGCTGCAGAAAAATTGGTGCACTAACTCTGCAGCTGGCTATCCAGCCTTTGGGCCTGATTTTGTATTTTGGGCCAAGACCCTGGTGTTGGGGACTCAGGGTAGATGCTTTCCCCACTTTAACAGGGGTCCCAACCTGCACCTTGTCAGGAACGAGCACTCAACATGAGTTTTGGCTGGATCAGCCAATCAGTAGCCGTCCAATTAAGAACAGCACATGGGCTCTTGAAGCTAGAGGACCAGTAGGAGGCCATCCAGCGCGGAAGTAGCTGCAGCCTGCCATTGCAGGCAAGAGAGAGGGTGGCACCTCCATCTTTGGGTGCACTTTCAGCAACTCTAAAAAATCTAAAATGAAAAATGGTCACAGCTGCTGCCCAGCATTGAGGAGGGGAAACCCACACTGGGAGTCTCGTCTTACAAAATCTGCCTCATCCTCTTGTGTTGCTTGTTGGTATGGCCAGAGGACTTCATGGGTTGAATTTCAATGCCTTGTTGGGGATGGGAATGAAGGCAGGTGGGCACGGAATTTCACACTGCTAGCAGGTATGCCAGTTCCTTGGCTGCATTACACACCTGGGCAGTTTTCCCAGAGGCAGGATGGGGAGGTTGGGTGTGCGCTGCAGTGCTGCCCATCCCCAAGCAATGGGTACTTATTCATTTTGCTAATGGCCACGTAAGGAGGTTAATTGTTGGAGGCTGGCTGGGATTTTCCTGTCAGCTCTCATGTCCCTGGTTTAGGTGCTTGGAGGTGGCTTCCCGGCAGTAGATGGGTGGGCCACTGCAGGCAGGTTTAGAGGTCCACCTTGCTTGTCTGGTTTCAGCAAGGCCACAGGCCATCTTGTGCTGGGGCTCTCCCCAAGGCCTCCACCCCCTCTCCCCACGGTGGTGGTCTAGCAGCTTGATCTGCTTTTTTATTTTAAATTTCAAAAAAGTTGGAGAGAGGCACTTCCTTCTAGGGATGCCCCTCCCTCACTTACCTGCTATGGCATTCTGCTGCTGCCTCTGAATTGGAGTGCCTGCTATTGCCCTCCAGCTTCGCCATCCCATCCGCTGGCCTTAATTGGACAGCCAGCCTGCCCTCTGGCCATTAGTTGGCCAAATAGGGAAAAATAACAGGTGAATGACTATCCTGGTCAGTGACCCCAGTTGAGCCTGATGGTAGGATTCAATTGGCCATAGGCCAATTCTTTCCCACAGTATCAAGAACGATTTTTAAAGTTTATGCTTATGAGCACTAGTAACCATTTTAAACTTAGGTATGGTGTAGATGACCAGCAATGCTAAGTAAATATCTCTAGTTAAAGGTGGGCAAGTTTGGAGAGGTCTGAAAGAGGTCCATATTGATAGTTTGACTGGTCCTGATTGAGATATCCAGAAAGTTTTTATTATCCGCTATGCAATTCAACCGTGTACTTTGATCAATGAAAGTTGCATTGCATCTGTGCCTACGATTGTACTGGATTATATCATTGGGGCTTCAAGCCATTTTACATAACATGATACTCTATATACAGTGAGAGTATGGCACTAATACTGAACTCTTAGCTCACATTACATGGCAAGAACTGGAAAGGGTGTATTTTATATACCGCTATCAATTGTTTTATTGAAACATGGGAGAATTGTCCCAGTGCCCTGACCAATATTTATCCTTCAACAAACAGCTAAAACAAATGATCTGGCCGTTTATTTTGTTGTTATTTTGGGATCCTCTCTGTGCGCAAATTGGCTGCAAAGTGTTTTATGACATCCTGAGACCATGAAAGGCGCTATCTAAAATCAAGTTTTTCTTGTTTTTCATAGACTATATTGATATTCCTTTCAGGCTGCTGTGATCAACACCAGTAGAAAACCTGATCTATTATACTTTGGCACTGATTCTTTATCCGATGTCCCTTTGACTACAGCTCCCTGCTGGAAGCAATGTTTGGCCAATTTGCTCTTATATTAATTCATGCTAATACAATACTACAGTACTATCAGGGTAGGAGTAATAGCTTCTCTTCATCAAAGTCAAAATATCCAGATAAATCTGTACAAAGATGCCTCTCAAAACCGTAACAAATGTAACTTATCTTCAGATTCATATGAGAACATTGAGCAGAACTGCATGTTGTTGCTGATTAAAACAGTTCAATGATTCTTCCCTCTCCCTGTGAATTTTCTATGCCAACTGTGCTGTGGGTCCATAAACACTAGAAACCTTTCTGGTATTTCACCCAAAGGGCATTTGTTGTGGTGGATTTTGAAACTTATTTTCATTTTCATTAAGATGAGTGCTGGGGGATTGAACTGTTCCCATTTGAGGCACCCAGTGTCAGCATCAAACAATCTCAGATCGTATACAGTACAGGCAGACACAGCACACAGCTTCCTGAGTGGCAGTACCAATTAATTTGAATTTGGTGTTACTGGCAGCTCGCACAAGAAATTGGGGGTAGAATTTTACACCAGCGGAATTTTACGGTCCCGCCAAAACCAATGGACTTTTGAGCTGCTCGTCGCATTTTATGTGCCCGTCCCTACTGCGACGGGGCTGAAAAATTCTGCCCTGGCTGAAGATGTACTAAGCTTATTACATATAGCCAGCAGACAGAAGAGACTGTCATTATAGCTGTCTGAGCTGGATCAGAAAGACCGTTTTCTAACTCACTTATCTCCCTGTGACAGACAATAGCAGAGCCTGACCATGTCCTTGCTTTGCAGTGCCTAAGTAACATAATGATTAGCAGCAAGGTTCTCCCCCTGCGTTAGCTCAAGGGCACTCAGCCCTCTGACATCCCAATTAAGCCACAGTTGTTCAATTCATGACCTGAGTTACTGACATCAGCTAACTCTGAACAGAAATTGTATCGCTATGGCTTAATAAATCTCTGGGTTCTGCCTTAATCTAATAGGCTATCATGTCTCAAGCATTTAAATACCCAATTGCCTGTTAAAAGACAAGGTGGAAGAGGCTTTTCCAATCTAATGTTGCATGATGACTTAATTTATCTTTGTGTCCAGGGTCAAGTACAATTCAGCACCATTATATCCTGATCCCAATATCACTTGAAAAATATTTCCTATAATCTTTCCAAAAATATTGATTAGAAAGCATGTTTCCATTAATTTTTGTACTGAATTACCTTTGTGAAGCTCATAAACAAAATATCAGCCAGTGTTTCCGGCTGCTTTCTGAATATTCTCGAGTGGAAACTCACAGGGACATGGTGCACTACTCAGATTTCTAGTCCTATTCTGTTTATAGTTGTGTTTTCCAGAGGTCACTGTTCACTCTGGTATTGTCATGACAATGGAAGTTAAAGCGCGTTTTGTTAAAGCACCATTGAATGCACACAGTCAGAGAAGATCCAGATGTATGCTGAGGGTAAACTCCCCCTTGTCTAAAGAGGAGATTACATTTGCGGTTGTTCAGTAGGCAATGATAGGGAACTTGCCATAAATTCTGTTCTCAGTTATGCTGGACTGTTCTATAACCGTTCATTATAAAAAAAACAAATACTTGTACGCTTTTTACAGAGCAAAGCTAAAGATGTTGATTCGGAAAGACAGCAACAAAATAAGCTGATTGAGGAGGAAAAATTGCGTGTGGCCAGGATTCGGCAACAGCAGTTGGAGGTGCAACAGTTCCATTTCTTTGAAGAGCAGCTGAAAAGACAAGATTTTCTGAAGGAGAAACAGAAAGAGCTAAAGCTGAGAATGTCGGAGCAGAGTGATGGCGGGATGTTAACCTGCACTGCTGCTGCCCATGAAAAACCCGAGCCTTCCATCCCTCCTTGGCGCGCAGTAAATGCTGCCGGCCAGGTGCCAAGCGATGCCCAACCAGGATGGTGTCCTCCAGTGGACAGGTCCCTTAAACCGCAGAGTGCCACTGCTGGTAAGTATATAGGAGCATAAGAAGAGCATAGGATCAAGAGTAGGTCATTAAGCCCCTCGAGCCTGTCCTAGCATTCAATTAGATCATGGTTGACCTGTATCTCAACTCCATTTACCTGCCTTGCTTCTGTCCCCCTGCCTAACAATAATAATGAAGGATCAGATCTTCCTTTTGTTGATGGCATTGTTTATGCGCTGATTTTTCATTTGTCCTGACATTACCTTTCAGTAGAACATAGGGACAGCTGTTAATTACGGGCCTATTAAATTTTTTTTTTGTTTCACCATGACATGGGGACTAATCATTGCTTGAAAGGGTAATGGAAATAGGTTCAATTGTAACATTTGAAAGGGGATTCCATATATACTTAGTGAGGAAACATTAAGAGGGCGATATGGGTAGGACAGTAGCACTAGTATGGTAGCTCTTTCAAAAAGCTGTCGTGGGCATGATGTGCTGAATCACCTTCTTAAATGCTGTAAGATATAGTGAAGAATGGAGATTTTGTAATTGAATTCCCTCAATAGCTCTCCTTTCGAGTTTGATTTGGTTTGTATGTGTATATATGGTGAGTTCCAAGTGCTGCAACTCACCCAGCCATTTATGTTATCCAAATGGTTTGAATTTTTAAACCTGTTTGCTCAACTTCATACCATTAAGGATGACAGGCACTGGGGCATAATCACAGGATTTTTACACTTCTTTCATTCTCAGTGGTTTTCACCAGTGGCAGCTGTGGCTGTGTGGTAACACTGTCCTCTCTGAGTCAGAAGGTCAAAGATTCAAGTCCCACTCCAGAGACATAAGCACATAGACTTGACTAACACTTCAATGCAATACTTTTGGATGAGGCAACAAACTGAGGATCCCAGCTGCTTTCTCCAGAGGACATGAAAGATCCCATAGTACTGTTTCAAAGAAAAGCAGGGGAGCTGCCCCTAGTGTGTTGGCCAACATTCATCCCACAGTCAACATTACTTTCTTATTATTCTTTCATGGACTGTGAGGGCAGAATTTTCCTGTTGGCGTGCGGGGTCAGGACCTGCAATCTGATGCGTAAAATGGCGCTCAGTGACGTTGGGCGAGCGTCCCGACATCACCGCGTGCCATCGCGATATTTTGTTGGGTGGGCGCGCAATGATATCCGATGTGCACCCGCCATTAATTAACGGGCCACTTAAGGCCCTTGAGGCGCCAATCGACGGTGATTTTTCGGCGCCCATGCGATCTTTGGGTCGGCGCACGGGCGCAACGGGCAGGCGGATAGGACACATTTGTATAAACCTCATCCACGGGCGGGATAAGAGGGCTCAGTGGGGTCGCGAGGGTGCTCTGTCAAATATTGATTTTTCAAAGTTACTGATACTTGCCTGTGTGATCTGCAATACTTCAAAATGCATAAGAGCTGCTTGGTCTGGACTTCAGGTCAGCACTCTGCAGCGAGGAATATTTTTTGGGGCCTGCAGGTTTCAGGAAGCCTTCCTTCAGCCTGGGAATGGGAGCTGAACTCTCTACTGGAGGAACCTCCTCTGAGGAGGAAGGGAGGGTTAGAAGGCGGAGGACGCCAGGAGTGCACATTCAGCCTCCAGGGGAGCCACCTTTGGGAGGACAGGCGCAGGCACAAGGGATGCAGGGCCAAGAGGTAGTCCAAGGCAGAAGGGGCCACAGAAGACGCCACTATCCTGCTGCCAGGGAATACAGGCAGCAAAGCAGCTACCTCAATATGTCTGAGGTGCAGTGCTGAAGGAGGCTCCGTCTCTCAAGGGAGTGAGTCAACTATAATCGTCAGATGATTGGGCCAGAGATCTCCGCTGACTGTGTGGGTGGACACCCCGTGACAGTGGCTTTAAAGGTCACAGCTGCCCTCAACTTCTATGCCTCTGGCTCCTTCCAGGGATCAATGAGTGACCTTTGCGGTGTCTCCCAATCATCTGTCCACATTTGTATCAAGCAGGTTACAGACGCTCTGTTCAGGTGTGCATTGACCTTCATCCACTTCCATTGGGACCAGGCAAGCCAGACACAGTGAGCCAGAGGCTTCGCAGCCATTGCTGGCTTCCCCCGTGTCCAGGGTGCTATAGACTGTACACATGTGGCCATCAAGGCGCCAGCAGGTGAGCCCGGTGCCTTCGTCAATAGGAAGGGCTTCCACTCCATGAACATGCAGATAGTGTGTGATCACAGGATGCAGATTCTACAAGTCTGTGCAAGGTACCCAGGCAGCTCCCACGACGCCTACATCCTCAGACACTCTCAGGTGCCGAGGCTCTTCAGTGCTCCAGCCCAGCGGATGGATGGCTGCTGGGTGAGAAGGGCTATCCCCTCCGAAGGTGGCTCATGACGCCTCTCCGCCGTCCAAGAACAGAAGCTGAGCAGCGCTACAATAGGAGCCACGCCTCCACAAGGGCTGTGGTGGAGAGAGCCATCGGTCTTCTCAAGATGCGCTTCCGATGCTTGGACCATTCAGGGGGTGCACTCCAATACCCCCCAGATCGTGTGTCGCTGATGGTGGTAGCCTGCTGCTCTCCACAATCTTGTGCTGGAACGGGGGGACGCTGTGGACGATGAAGATGTCGATGCAGAGGCTGCGGCTGCACACGATGAGTCCAGCAGTGAGTCCGAGGATGAGCACGCACAGGGAAACGCTGAGGGGGTAGACGCTGACCTGGGCGTACTCCAGGGAGACAGGGACACCCGGGAGGCTTTAATCCAAAGAACCTTCAGCTAGCCCATCACATATAGACCACCAGGAAAAGCCCGGGGGGCAGGCTTGATGCCTGAGTGCAAATTCTGCCTGGGTGGGAACATTAACTAAGGGCCGTGTTAATAAAGCTGAATGTCCCACAAATCACTCATAACATTATTGGTAACCATCCACCTGCAGAAGAAAAGAGGCACCCTCAGCCTTGGTGATATATCTGAATTTAATGGTATAACAAAAGGAACTTAAGAAAACAGAATGACAAAGGTATTAAACATCACATCAACTCATAAAGACCTCATCTCGGGCCAACACAAAAGCACCAGTGATAAACCCGTGGTGTGCCTAAGGTGCCTTATGTTTATGCTTTCGGGTGCTACGTCTTGGTGCTGCCCCCTCGCTGGGAGTGGCACCTGAGCCAGCCTGCTGACTCTGCTGTCCTGTTGGCCTGGATGGCCTTGGCGGCCATCCTCTGGCCCGTGGAGCCTGTGCTGGCTCCACCTGGGAGGGAGCTGCCAGTTCCACAGCTGGCATTTCCCCAGTTGTTGCAGCCTTATCGGGTGCAACGGTCACTGGCAGAGGGGCGGAAGAGCTGCTGCCCTCATCCGGAGCGCCCTGAGAGGTGCCCGCAGAGACGACAGGCAGCTGCTGCGCTGACGTGAGGTCACTTCATACCTCCCTGCTTATTGTGGATGGATGGGCACCGAGCTGGGAAACTTGATGCCCAGACCATCTCCCACACTGGCATTGACCAGTTACGGTCAATGCCGATGTGAGGGCTTGCTAGTCTGAGCGCATCCCCAGGAAGCCCTGATTGGTCACCTGGAGGAGCCTCTCCACGGGAGTCGCCACTCTCTCCATGGAGGAAGCATGGCGCTCAGCCATGAGGCTCATTGCATCGGCGATAGTCTGCGTGGACTCCTCCATCACGGACACCAAGCCAAACGTAGCCTCATGTGTCTCCACCAGATGCTCCCGCACACCCGGCTGCATTTCTGGCCTTTGCTGCATTGTGGATGACTCCAGAGGCACATCATCAGGCACCGACTGAGCATGTGCCTGGTTCCCCTGCAGTCCTTCGCTGGCACTATGGGCACTCTGTCTCTGTCAACTCCTCCAGCAACTGTGAAGTGCCCTCACCGCTGTGCCCCGGGACACTGGTCGATGTTCTAATTCCCACCGAGGTGCTAGTATCTGCGCTGGTGCCTGCCTGACAGAGATGGTGTGATGCTGGTGAGTCCAAGACTTCAGGGCCCTCAGGTGTGAGAGGTGGCCCCTGCTGCTCCTCCTCCTGACCCTGCTCCAGTGATGCTGAAAGGAAGAACAAGGACATTGGATCAGTTAACGTCAGTGTGCATCCCTATCCCCCAGATCATTATGCGCCCATCCTTCCATAAGCAATGGTCAAGCCATGTTGCAAACTTCAATCACTGAACATTCAGCATTGCCGTGGCTGTTGGGAAAACAATGGTGACCTCACTGCTGGGCAAACATACCTGCCTGTGGCACCCCAGCCTCACTGACACCAGTGGATCTGGGCACATGGCGCCTCTCCAAATGTAGGGCCTCCTGCTCGAAGTGGCTGAGCATCGTCAACTGGGCTGGCCCTCCGCCAGTCTTCACCTGCTCGGTGGCATTATGTGCCTTCTTCTCCTGGAAAGGAGGAAGAGCATTGATTAGTGCTACTTGTACCTGGATTCTCTTCGCGGACGGCCCATCCCAACCAGAGTGGGACATTGCAGGGCTCCGGTGCCTCCTCACCCCGTTGCTGCCGAACACTCACACAAAGATGCCAGGCCTGTTCCCCCCCCAACCCCCTTGGCCAAATGCTGCCTACATCACATTAGGCACCACACGGTCTAACCTTCCATAGCAAGGAGGCACAAGCACATGGAGTGAGGAGGGCAGCAAATCGATCGGTGTCACGCCACCTTGAAGCTCCCCTCCCAGCATGTCATCACCCTGACTTTGACATATCCTGGAGTTCCAGCTCTGCACCTAGGTGCAGCTCCTCCAGGTTGCCCCCAGAACAGTGATGTGGGTCTCAGTGTACCACATGCTGCAGGGGTAGAACCCATCTCTTCACCACCCTCTCAGGGTGACCTCGGCATGGGCAATATCTGCTGGCCCACCCAGGGAAGGACACATGCATCAATGATTCAATGCAGTAACTACACTCAGACTGGGGGGGTGGTGTGCAGCAGGGGGATAAGCCTACCTGCTGGGTTAAGTGACCAATGTCAACATGGTTCTCACCCTTCCAGAGCGCAACAAGTCGTTGAAGCGCTTGCGACACTGGATCCAGGTGTGCCGCACCACATCGTTGGAGCTCACGATCTCCGCCACCTCCTCCCAGGCACGTTTGGTGATGTTGGGAGGGCCTCCTCCTCCTGTCCTGGGGAACAAGCACCTCCTGCTGTGCTGCCACCTCCTCAGGGAGGGCAGCGAGGCAATCGTCAGGAAAACGAGGGGCACAGTGCCCCCCTGCCCTACCTTCCTGCTCAGCAGCAATGCCCTTCCACCAACCATGATTCACAGCCTTTGAAAGGCTGCAGGAGCTTTATAAAACAGGCCGCTGGGTCGCCATTGGACCAGGTGGTCATTGCAGTCCCGCCACCGCCCGCCCACTCCCGCTGTCCTCGGGAGCCGCGATTCACGCTGGGCGGGCCTTAATTGGCCCGCCTGCGTAAAATGGTGGCGCGGACCCGATCGCGAGCGGCAATGGGGTCCGCCCAAACCCGCTCCCGCATCGCCCGCCTGACAGGCAGAAAATTCTGCCCTGGGTTTCACTGGCTAGGCCAGCATTTTTATTGCACATCCCCAGTTCACCTTGAGAAGGTGCTGGTGAGCTACCTTCTTAAAGCACCGCAGTCCATGCTAAAACAGACTATGGCACAATGGAGCAGGTGATGTGCAGGTTACATTCCAAGTGGAGAAGTGGACAGGATAGTAATCGATAAAGAAGACGTACTAAAAAGTTTGACATTTATGAAAGTTGGTAAGTTTCCTGATGGAATGCTTCCTTGGTGATTGAAAGAAGCAAAGATGGAAATAGCAGAGACATTGGTTATATTTTTCATTTTGTTTCGATACAGGGGTAGTGACGGAGAACAGTATGGGTTGCTAATGTTATACCGCTCTTCAAGAAAATGAAGAAGGATAAACCACAAAACTGCAGGCCAGTCAGTCTAACATTTAGTAAAGGGGAGGTTTTTGGAAATCATTATCAGAGAGAAAATAGATTTTCATTTGGAAAGGCATGGGTTAATCGAGGCAAGCCAGCATCGATTTGTGAAAGGCAAATGGTCTTTGACTAATTTGATTGAATCCGTTAGTGAGATTGGTAACAGAGTAGGTTAATCAAGGTAGTGCAGTAGATGTGGTATATATGAACTTTTGGAAGGCACTTGACAAAGTTCCACACAGGAGGCTTATTAACAAGATGGAAGCCCATGAAATTAAAGGGAAAATGGAGGAATGGATGCAAAATTGGCTCAATCTCAGGAAGCAAGGAGTGGTTGTGTATGAATGCTTTTTAGACTGGGAGATGGGTTTGCACTGATGCTTCCCAAGATTCAGTTTTGGATGCATTACTCTTTTCAGCTTTCAAATATGACCTATACTTGGATGTAGGGAGCAGCATTGTAATGTTTACAGATGATATAAAACCTGGCAAGTTAGTAGATAGCAACAGTGATAGTTGTAGGCTTCAGGATAACACATTGTGGTGAAATGAGCAGAAGCATGGCACATGAAATTCAATGCAGAGAAATGTGAAGTAATGCACTTAGGGAGAACTAAAATGGAGAGACACTATGCTTTTAATGGCATGAGTTTGAAAAGCATAAGTGAAAAGCAAGGAAGCTCTATATAAACATATATTATGTATATGGAAACCCCTAAAGGTGGCAGGGCAGCTTGTTAAAGTGGTTAAAAAGCATATGGGCGATAAGTAGAGGAATAGATATTAAAGCACAGAGATCATATTAAAACTTTATGGCCAGAATGTTTTGGATGGCGGAGTCTCTCGTTCCGTCGAAGAGTTGGCGGGGAATGCATCCCCACTGATCACAGCAGCCCCACAGCCATTTAACGCTTCGAGGGAGTCCTACCTCAGAGAGCTGCCGGCCAATCAAATTGGCAAACAGCTCTGTAGTTCCAGCACTGCCAATCAGTGGCCAGGACTGGGGATACAAGCAGTCCCCAGTTGCGAAGTCCTAGATTCCAGGACCAGGTAAGTGTGGGGGTGGGGTCTCACAGCGGGGTGGGGAAAGAGGCGCCTGGGTTGGGGGGGTTGGATGTTGGGCTTTGATGGAGAGGTCATTGGGGGAGGTAGCACCTGTGGGGGGCAGACCCTGGGGAGGCATCTTAAGTGGGAAGTGGGACCTTGAAGGAGGCGCCCAGCCCCACCCAATTAAAGCCCAAGGGGTGGGCAGGGTGACCTGCCAGGCTTTCCCCTGGCCCTGAACCATTCCTACCAGCTGCAAAATTGAGATTGGGTGGAAAGCAGCTCTATAATTGGTTACATAAGGGTCTCAATTGGGCCTACGACTCACCCACCCCATGTAAAATTGCAGAAAGGTCAGGGGTGGGTGGGAAGGTGGAAGGAATGCCACCTGGGGAATTTTACGGGCCCACCCATCTGTAAACCTGCCAGCGGGCGAGCGTAAAATCTGCCCTATAAATCATTGTTTCAGCCTCAGCTGGTGTGTTGTGGACAATTCCAGATAGCATAATTCATGAAAGATATAAAGACCTTAGAATAAGTACTGAACACATTTTCCAGAATATTACCAGAGATGAAGAACCTCATTTATGAAGAAAGATTAGAAAAATTAGGGCTGTTCTCCTTGGAACAAGAAGTTTAAGAGGTCATCTAAAAGAGGTCTTCAACGTGATGGGAGGTTTTGAAAGAGTAGATAGGGAAGAATTGTTCCCTCAGCAAGTGAGTCCATGACTAGAGATCATAAATTTGAAATCATTGACAAAATATCTAGAGGGGGCAAAAAGAGAATTTTTTTCACTCAAAGTTGTTGGGATCTTAAATGTTTCACATGAAAAGGTGGTGGAAACTGATTCCATGGCCTGAATTTTGCGCTCCTTGGGCACACGCAATCGGCGGGCCCGAAAGCGGACGCAAAATGCGCTTCCGGCTGCGATCGACCCTTCAAATGCAATTTCACGCTGGCTGGCCGATTAATGGGCAGCCTGCATGAAACGCGCACTGAGAAAGGTTCGGCACTGCCGTAGGGTGGCAGGAAGAGGGCGGGCACCTGGAAAAATGAGGGTGTGGTTGGGCACTTCTAACGATCTCCCTGAAGGCAGACAGCTGCTGCGGAGCTGCCTCACGGAGCTGCAGACCTGGACAGATTAAATGAGAAGAAACAAATGCAGCAAACTGTGTCTATGCAGCATATTCAAGCATCTGACAGCAGAACTCGAAAAACCTCAGTCGCCAGACACCTTTTTATATTATATTTCACCCTGGACGTTTCATTCCGCACACAAAAACGTGAAGCCCGCCAGGCCAATTAGCCCATCCGCCAACCGTAAAAGTGGATGGGCCATGTAAAATCGCTTTCAATTGACTCCTTAATGGGCTTAGTTGCCCGCTTAATTGTTGGTGGGAGTGCTTCCAACTGATGTAGGTGCCCACCGAGCGAAATATCGCAATGACGTCGGGACATACGCCCGGACATCTTCTCGCATGGTTTCACACTCTGTTGGATTGGGCACACACCCACTCAAATGGTGTAAAATTCTGTCCCATAAATAATTGTAAAAGGAAGTTGAGGATGAGGAACTTGCAGCACGATGGACAAAAAGTGAGGAGGTAGGACTAAGTGCAACAGTTCTTTCAAAGAGCCAGCACAAGCACAAGCCAACTGGCCACTTCCTCTGTTGTAAGTTTCCATGATTCTACAATCTCATTATGGGAGCTTGCTGTGTGCAAATTGGTTGCCTAGTTTCCTACGCTACAACAGCAGTACACTTAAAAGTACTTCATTAGCCGTAAAGCACTTTAGGATGTTCTGAGGTCATGAAAGGTATTATAGAATAGCAGGTCTGCCTACCTTCCCTGAATGCCTGCCTTTCTTGAGTGTCTGCTTTCCCTGTCTATCTTCCCTTTCATCTGCTTATTACAGATTTCCATTGGTTTTGTGGGGTGGGTGGGGGCGGGGTTCATCATTACCAAGTCTGATTACACCCTCGTCAGCCTCCTATACATATACTTTCAGTGGTGGTTGTAGATATCTATCAGATGTTGGAACATTGGCTAATTTTCTTGCTTCCACCATCTCGGGTATTGGGCCAATGCTAGTCGCCTTGTTGCTGCTGAGATCAGCTAATTCAACACAGACTGAAGACTGAAAGTGGCACCATCCAGGTCAGTTGTTCATTGTGCAAACCTGCAAACACACAAGGATAGGAACTAATAATTGGAGTTAAGAAAAACACTACTGAGGGTGCCAATTCAGATTGAACTCTGCTAAGCTTTTAAAGTCATTCGTTTTTGGTAGCAGTAGTAAACGTGTCCAACAGGGAGTAGAAAGTAGCCTGGCTATACCCTAATCACTATGCAGTAACTTCAAACACTTCATCCCACATCAATATTTGCATTTACCTGACTGCCAAGCCATTTCATCTACCAGCTATTCCAGACAAAAGATAAAAGTAAACACCTTTGACTACTTGTCACTTAAATCTTTTGGAAGTATTTATTGCATTGAGGCTGTCACAAGCCCTGCTTCACTTTGGCAGGACATCCCTTGGTGGAGGAAATATAGGTTCAGCCCACAATAAGTTGCTTTCCTATTGGCTCACTCGTGTATCCATTGCAAAGTCTGTAGCACTGACCATTTTATCACGGGTTTGTAACTCCTTTGGGGATATATTTTTATATATTTTCTGAATTCCAACTTCAGTAATGAGGACAGACTGGGGAAGCTGGGATTATTCTCCATTGGGCAGAGAAAATTAAAAGGAGATTTGGTAGAAGTGTTCAAAATTATATGGGATAGAGTACCTAAGGGAAAAAATCTGGCAGATGGAGTATAATGTGGGAAAATGTGAAGTTGTTCACTTTGGCAGGTAGAATAAAAAAGCCGAGTTTTACTTAAATGGAGAATGACTGCAGAATTCCAAGGTACAGAGGGATCTAAGTGTTCTTGTGCATGAGTCACTAAAAACTAGTATGCAGGTACAGCATGTAATTAAGAAGGCTAATGGAATGCTATCCTTTAATACGAGAGGAATTGAACATAAAAGTAAGGATGTTATGCTTCAGTCACAAAGGCATTGGTGAAACCACATCTTGAACACCGTGCAGTTTTTGTCTCCTTACTTAAGGAAGGATGTAAATGTGTTGGAGGTGGTTCAGGTTCAGAGGCGGTTTACTAGATTGATACCTGGAATAAGGGGGTTATCTTACGAGAATAGGCTAGACAGGCTGGGCTTGTTTCCACTGGAGTTTAGAAGAATGAGGGGTGACTTGATTGAAGTATATAAGATCCTGAATGGTCTCGACAAGCTGGACGCAGAAAGGATGTTTCCTCTTGTGGGTGAATCCAGAACTAGGGAGCGCTGTTTTAAAATTAGGGGTCGCACTTTTAGGACAGAGATGAGGAGCAATATTTTCTCTGAGGGTTGTGCGACTTTGGAACTCTGTGCCTCAGAAGGCAGTGGAAGCGGGGTCACTGAATATTTTTAAGGTGGAGGTAGTCAGATTCTTGTTGGGCAAGAGGATCATGGGTTATCAGGATTGATGGGAATGTAGAACTTAAAATGCAAACAGATCAACCATGATCTTATTGAATGGTGGAGCAGGCTCAAGAGCCCGAATAGCCTACTCTTGCTCCTATTTTGTATTTTCTTGTGTTTTCACAGGCTAGAGAGTCAGTAATATGAGGAAACAAATTTAAGGTGATTGTCAAAAGAACCAGGGGAGACGAGGAAGAATTTAAGCAGCATGTTGTTGTGATCTGGAATACACTGCCTGAAAGGGTAGTTAAAGAAAATTCAATAATAATGAATTCCATAATAACGAAAAAATCCAGCAAAGGTATAATAGTTGGCATCGTCTCCTCCTATGCCAGATAAGTATCAGGCAATCACCAGCTTCAACAAGAGAGAGCCTAACCATCTCCCTTTGACTTTCAATGGCATTACCATCACTGAATCTCATACCATCAACATCTTGGGGGGGGGTCACCATTAACCAGAAACTGAACTGGACCAGCCACGCAAGAGCAGGTCAGAGGCTGGGAATTCTGTGCGGAGTAATTCACCCCCTGATTTCCCAAAGCTTGTCCACCATCTAAAAGGCACAAGTCAGGAGTGTGATAGAATGCCCTCCACTTATCTGGATGAGTACAGCACCAGCAACATTGAAGAAGCTCAACACTGTCCTGGACAAAGCAGATCTCTTGATTGACATCCCATCCACTACCTTAAACATTCACTCCCTCCATCACTGGCACAACATGGCTACTGCACGTGGCATGTACAAAATACACTGCAAGTAACTCACCAATGCTCCTTCAACAGCACCTTCCAAAGCTGCAATCCCCACCACCTAAAAAAACAAGCGGATAGATTCACCACCACCTACAAGTTTCCCTCCAAGTAACACACCATCCTGATTTGGAACTATAACACTGTTCCTTCATTGTTGCTGGGTCAAAATCTTGGAACTCCCTTCCGAACAGCACTGCGAATGTACCTTCACCCCATGAACTGCTGAATTCAAGAGGGCGGCTTGCCACCGTCTTCTCAAGGGCAATTAGGGATAGGCAATACATACTGGCCTTGCCAACAATGCCCACATCCTGTAAATGAATAAATTAAAAACAAAACCTATGACGGATATGATTCTAAATACTTGCATTTAACACCCCGTAGGGCTACGTGCTTTATTTCTGATGGACGGCATTAGTAGTCACTGATGAATGATTTCTCCACACTGTTTGCAGGGTGCAGGTGAGCTCCATGTTAATGAGACATGGAGGCAATGACATGGGTATTACCCTGATCATTTTTGAAGCAGTACTCTGGCTCTGCCCTCAGGTTCAGTATGACAGTGTGCTGAACCCTTCATAGAAATGACCAAACTTCTGAACTCTGAGCATTTGAACTGAATTCCTGTGCTGTAAATTTTATGTAAGGGCTCATAGCATTGGTGAAGCTGCCATAAACTGGCTCAAATACAATTGATTCCAAGCTATTCCTGCCAATTAAATGATGAACCTTCTAAGATGCCTGCTGTACCATTGGGAGTGATCATTTTCTGCCAGGTATATAGCTGATTTGTACTTAATAATGTTTTACAGGACAGAGTGTCGATGGGCTTCAACATGTCGTCCTTCCTAAAAACCTTTGCCAGAAGTTTTTGATGCAAGCTGATGCTAATACAGCACGAGGAATAGAAACCTGTGGAATTCTTAGTGGAAAGCTGGTAAGCCTCAGAAGAAGGAAAAAACATTTCCACGTTCCCTTTTTCCCACCAGTCAGACGCTGCTGAAGTTTGTTGTAATTGTCAATTATGGATCTAGTACTGGCAATGTTGCTCTGACGAGGCTTTATTTTGCTTCACTCTATAACCTGCTCGGGTGTAAGGCTGTGCTGCATTTAACTTTATTAGCTGCCGCGTCCTCCTGTTTCTCACTCGGCCGGAATTTTCCAGCCCCTCACGCCGGCAGGATCTTCCGGTCCCACCAATGTGAGCTGGGATTTCAAAGGCTCACCGGCCCCGCCGCAAGGCCAGGGGTGGGGGTGGGGGTGGGTGCAGCTGGAAAAATCCAGCTGTAGGTTCTGCAGGTTGTCCCATTGGCCACAGGGCCTCCACTGAAGGTCTGTGTTTGTCAAATGGTGGATGTACTTCATGATGAAGGTAGTAAGTACAAGGAGACTCGTGCAAATGGCAGGAAAATAGGTTTCAGAGCTTTGGATTGGATTTTGTTAAGCCCGGTCTTGCCTTATATCTTTTACTTATGCACAAACGCGGTAAAAACTGCATTTAATTATTGCCAGTGCTTACCAGGCAGGGACAAATGGGAGCACCCCTACCCTCCTGTGGAAACATATGAAGAATAAGATTTATGGTGTTTTGCCATATTTATGGGGCTGCATTTTTGCCGAGTCAGGATGACTCAGGAGCTCTTTAAAAATGGCGGCTGGGACCCGATTCCAGGATTCCTGACCCCCATTCCCGGGGTTACCGCTTTTCAGGAGTGTCTTTTAAGGGTGCAGGCTAGTTTAGGTGAAAAGCCTTTACCCTACACTCCCAACATGGCTGGCTCCATTGCAGGAATAGACACGTCCTAGTCCTCTGCAGTTTTCATGGAGTTGAGCCAGGTTTTTAAAGAGCTGTGGTTCATGGCACCTCAAAAGGTTGTTTTGGGAGGTGCCAAGTTTAGCATGGGGGCCGTAGGGATTTTTAGGGGGCAGAGTTTGGCATGAAGGACCATGGGGGGGTGGGTGGGGGGCATGAGGTGGGGGGGTGAGGACTGGAGGGCCTTTCTGTTTTTACTTTAACTGGGATGAAGTCCCACAACATTGAGACAAGCCTTTTAAATAGCTGGCTTCAGCACCCAGCTAGCCCGACTGCCACCTGCAGCCCCCTCCCCCTCCGCAAACACCCAAACAATGAAAATCCCATCCCTGTGGGCACTTTCTCCCTAGACAGGTGGGCCAGGCCGGAAATTTTCCTGACTCGCGCCACCCGCCTCAAGGGTGAAAATCCCGCTTTCCAAACAACCCCATTGGCCCCTCATGCCCTCCCCATGCCAGGCTATGGTGCTTCCATGCCCATTCACCCACTACACACTGTATAGAAGCAATGAACCCTATAGTGACAGAAGGAAGTGTAAAAAATGCTTTAAAAAATTGATAACCTTCCACTTTAAAATAAAACTCCTTTTTACTATAGCCCAATAAAAGTGTCAATCATCCAGACCTTTCAAAGTAGCAATTGCAGAATTGCAAGCACTAGAAACTCTTTATCTTGTGTAAATAAAAACATTGAGAAATTGTCCAAAGAGACCAGAGAGCCAGTGCTGCCAATCAAGCAATGTTTTCTCTGAGACTCAGATGTTTTAGTACTCTAATGGATGTCTGGACTGTTGCCATGTCTCAGTGGTAGCACTCTCACCTCTGAGTCACAAGGTCATGACTTCAAGCCCCACTTCAGAGACTTGAGCATGTAATCTAGGCTGGCACTTCAGTACAATGCTGAGGGAGTGCTGCACTGTTGGAGGTACCATCTTCTGGATGAGACATTAAACCGAGACCCCGCCTGCCTGCTTGGGTGAATGTTAAAGGTGCCATAACACTGTTTTGAAGAAGAGCCAGGAAAGTTACCCCAGTGCCCTGGCCAATATTTAACCCTCAATCAGAATCCCAAAAAACATATTAACTTGCCATGATCACATTGCCGTTTTTGGGAGTTGCTGTGTGCAAATTGGTTGCTGTGTTTCTGACATTACAACAGTGACTTCAAATGTACATCATTGACTGTAAGGTGCTTTGAGACACCTGGTGGTTATGAAAAGATGCTGTATAAATGGAAGGCCTTCCTTTCTTCCTTAACATGAAAAACAGTTAACTGGTCATTTACTTAATTGCCAATTATGGGATCCTGTTGCACATTAATTGGCTGCCACATTTCTTAAGTTATAACAGTGACTACACTTCAATGGTGTTACATTAGCTATAGAGCAATTTGGGATGTCTCTAGGTTCTGAATGATACTAAATGAATGTAAATTTCTCTTTCTATTAACTAGCAGCATGTACTATTTGGCATAAACAAAAAGCAGTGAAGATTTTGAACTCTAGGGCAGGTGTACATGTCTGGATAGCAACTGTTTACACTGTTAAATCCAGTCCCCTTAACCTAACAGCAAGCTCACTCTTTGGCGAGTCTCTGATTCTGCTTTTGGGATGAGAGAGCAGGATTTAGTGGTATAGATGGCAAGAGTCAGTTCAGGGGCACCAATCACAAACCTGGCCCAGTGTCAGTGCAGCCAACACCCATATACCAGCCATGAGTTCTAAATTATCACTGGTGTCACAATCTCTCTGTTCCTTACAAACTTCTGCCCAACTTTCTCTTGTTTGTACCCTGGGAATCTTTGAACATAGTTACTGTGTAAATATTGTCTCCTTTAGACATTTTGTCAGTAACAGGCATCCTGATTTTGTCATTTAAAAAAGCTCTTAATGATGCAGGGATGTTGGGGAGTGGGGTGGAGGGGGTGTAGTTTTTGGGCACTGTCCTGATCAGGGGCAGAATTTTTGGGTCAGCGATTGGGGACGGGGTCCGCTTGCTGATGTGTAAAATGATGCGTGATGATGTCAGGCGTGCGCCCCAACATCATTGTGATATTTCATTCGGCGGGCGCACACCAGAGTCAGCTGCGCGCCCGCCAAACTGTCAACGGCCAATAAAGGCCATTAAAAAATTAATTAAAGCAGTTAAGAAAGCTGCCAGTCCAACCTTAAGGTTAGCAGGCAGGCGACGATCCCAGGCGGCCTTCACATTTTTCATGGAACCTCTTCCACGGGCGGGATGAGGTTTCATGAAGTGTTTAGAAATAGAATAAAATAAAGCTCATGTGGGGACGTGTTTAACATTTTTAAACTTCTTTATTTACATGTTTAAAACTTAAAGCCTCAGGGAGATTTCTGTGCGCGCGAAAGAGCGCACTTTGAGTTAGGGAATCCCTCCCCCCCCACCCCCCTGCCTTAATTGGCCCGCCCACTCAAAATGGCTGCGGGGCCCGTTTCGGCGGCGGGGGTTGGCTGTCCGCCCACCGCCGAGCTGGTGGGGCCCACATGCCCACCAAGGGCAAAATTCTGCCCAATGTTTCAATGCACTGTTACCTGTTACTCCCATGAAGAAATGTCGACCCTAACCTCACATCAAAATAAATACAACACATGATTGTAACATTTGAAGTACAACTGTTTGCTTTATATCTGATTTGTTATGACACTAATCTATCTTTTATTTAAAAATTGTAATATTGATGCTTACAATTCTCTGTCATTCTGTTTATAGACACATGATGAGTTTATAATTACACATGTGATAATACCCAAACAGTCTGGGGGACCAGATTACTGTGACACTGAGAATGAAGAGGAACTGTTTACTATTCAGGAACAACATGACCTCATCACTCTGGGCTGGATCCATGTAAGTTAATGAAATGAATGTTCTGATTTATGTGAGGAAGATGCCATACTTTGCATTCACACTGTGGGATACTACTGTATGGATGTTTAACCTGTTTGCCTGAAACAAATGGGTTAACCACATCTGCTATTATAGCACGGTAAGGAATTTTAGACAAGTTAAGTATCTGTACACTAGTCTCATACCAATAAAATGTACTAATTAATTACATATAATTTAAAAGGGCTCTGTATCTGAATTAAGTTCACCGCTCTCAAGCAAGAGACCATGTTACACTTCCTTGTTATGGTTGATGTTCACATTTGGGCTTCTTAAACTTGGACAGCATAATGAAACAGGGCCTTTTATCTGTTATTCAAATATATGCTTAACAGGTCAACTAAGGTTTACTTTTATGGTGACAATGAACATGCAACGGGTTTGATCTATCAAGATAATGGTGTGTATACAGAGCGCTAACTTAATGGATGAATGAGGGAGACAGGGAGGGAAGAGGATAGGAGATGTGGATGAGAGAGATAAGCAAAAGATAACGGTGGTGACTGGGGGTGTTGAAGAGAGGAAAACAACCATTCTTTTTTTTATTCATTCACAGGATGTGGGCCTTGCTGGCTGGGCCAGCATTTATTACCCATCCCTAATTGCCCTTGAGAAGGTGATGGTAAGCTGCCTTCTAGAACCGCTGCAGTCCTAGTGGTGTAGGTACACCCACAGTGCTGTTAGGCAGGGAATTCCAGTGTAGGAACGGTGATATATTTCCAAGTCAGGACGGTGTGTGGCTCTGAGGGGAACTTGCAGGTGGTGGTGTTCCCATGTGTCTGCTGCCCTTGTCCTTCTAGATGGTAGTGGTAGTGGGTTTGGAAGGTGCTGTCTGAGGAGCCTTGGTGAATTCCTGCAGTCTTCTCTCCTTGCCTTAGGTATGTTATCTGCTTGTGAGGAATGAAGTAGACGACCGTTGTGAGAACAATGCCTTATTCTGCATAGAAAACTGGTTGGCAGACAGGAAACAAAGAGTGGAAATAAACAGGTCTTTTTCTGAATGGCAGGCAGTGACTTATTGGGGTACCACAAGGATCGGTGCTGGGACCCCAGTTATTTACAATATATATTAATGATTTAAATGAGGGAACTAAATGTAATATCTCCAAATTTGCAGATGACACAAAGCTGGGTGGGAGGGTGAGCTGTGAGGAGGATGCAGAGATGCTTCAGTGTGATTTGGACAAGCTGAGTGAGTGGGCAAATGCATGGCAGATGCAGTATAATGTGGATAAATGTGAGGCTATCTACTTTGATAGCAAAAACAGGAAGGCAGATTATTATCTGAATGGCTATAAATTGAGAGAGGGGAATGTGCAACGAGACCTGGGTGTCCTCGTACACCGGTCGCTGAAGGTAAGCATGCTGGTGCAGCAGGTGGTAAAGAAGGCAAATGGTATGCTGGCCTTCAAAGCCAGAGGATTCGAGTACACGAAAAGGGATGTCTTGCTGTAATTATACAGGGCCTTGGTGAGACCACATCTGGAATATTGTGTGCAGTTTGGCCTCCTTATCTGAGGAAGGATGTTCTTGCTATAGAGGGAGTCAGCGAAGGTTTACCAGATTGATTCCTGGGATGGCGAGATTGCCATATGAGGAGAGATTGAATCGGTTAGGATTATCTTCGCTAGAGTTCAGAAGAATGAGGGGGGATCTCATAAGAACATATAAAATTCTAACAGGACTAGACAGGGTAGATGCAGGAAGGATGTTCTCGATGGTGGGGGAGTCCAGAACCAGGGGTCACAGTCTGAGGATACGGGGTAAACCATTTAGGACTGAGATGAGGAGAAATTTCTACACCCAGAGAGTGGTGAGCCGGTGGAATTCACTACCACAGAAAGTAGTTGAGGCCAAAACATTGTATATTTTCAAGAAGGAGTTAGATATAGCTCTTGGGGTGAAAGGGATCAAAGGATATGGGGAGAAAGCGGGAGCAGGCTATTGAGTTGGATGATCGGCGTCCACCCTGTCAAGTCTCCTCAGGTTCTTATATATTTCAATAAGATCACATCTCATTCTTCTAAACTCTGTTGGGTATAGGCCAACCTGCTCAACCTTTCCTCATACGATATCCCTTTCATTCCAAGAATTAGTTAGTGAACCTTCTCTGAAATGCTTCTAATACAATTACATCCTTTTGTAAAGAGATCAAAACTGTACACACAGTACTTTTGATGGAGCTTCACTAAGTCCCTGTACAGCTGTAGCAGCACTTACTTAATGTCGGGGATCAAGTGTATTTCTTGGTGCATCAACCAAATGTACTGATTCTGTTTGAAGAGATATTCACAGGACTCAATGTTCTGCCCTTCTGATCGAGATAAATGATGTGTTTGCCTGGGCGGAGAGTATAAATAAAGACATGAATACAAAGATTTATCTATGACTTTTGCATTAAATAAGGATTTTTAAGAAAGGTATCTCTTTACAGACTCATCCGACACAGACTGCATTTCTATCAAGTGTGGATCTTCATACTCACTGCTCTTACCAGCTGATGTTGCCAGAGGCCATTGCAATAGTTTGTGCTCCAAAGCACAATGAGTGAGTTGGTTTTATTTTGCACGAGCAATGCAAATTTAAATTGTGACATATATGTAAAAGCCGACAGGCAACTGAACATTTTTGTTTCTGTTTATACTTGTGCTAATCAAAATCTAATAGTCCTGATTTTGTATTTTGGGAACAAATTGGTGTCATTGGAAAAGGAATTATCAGGCTTGAATTAATAGACAACAAAGGGTCATTTTACAAGTCTGTACTTGTACTCTCCCCATGGGGATCCTTGCCTGCAGAATGCACCTATTGGAAATTTGGATTATGCGACATACTTTGGCTCAGTTGGTAGCACTCTTGCTTCTGAGTCAGGAGGATGTGTGTTTAAGTTCCATGCCAGTGATATGAGTACAATGTCTAGGCTGCCACTCCAGTGCAGTGCTAAAGGAATGCTATCCGGTTGGAGATATTGTTTTTGGATGACATTAAACCAAGACCCTATCCTGCCTCTTGGCCAGATGTAAAACATCCACGGCACTATTTTGAAAAAGAGCAGGGGAGTTCTGCTCAATGTTCTGACAATATTTATCCCTGATCCAAAATCACTAAAACAGATTATTCGGCCAGATCACATTGTCGCTTGTATGCAATTTGGCTGCAGCGTTTCCTATGTTCCCACACCGACTACAATTCAAAAGTGCTCTTTGGATTATCCTGAGGCCATGAAAGGTGTCATATAAATGCAAGTTCTCTCAATCATGATTTACTAACTAATATAATTGAAAAACTGTGAGCAGGTTCCAGATTTCTGAGGTGTACAGTTGGCAGCCAAGGCTTCTGTCAGCAATGAGAGTTTGAGAAATGACTCCTGACTTGTATAGTTTAGTTTCCTGTATCTATTTAATTTCAGTGATTTTCAATCTTTTGGCCAAATGGCCAATGGATAGCATGTTTTCTCAGGTCAATCGGATCTCCTTTGGGACTCAGAGTAGCTCAGGGTTGTGACCCCCATTGAAATGAATGTAGCAGTGTCGAGGTATAGTCATCTGTTTCCTGTCAGTGATATCCTGTGCAGTAGTCTGGAAATATTAGGGCAGGAAGGTTTTTTAAAACCGTAACAAATATCTTTATAATTACATAGAGTATATGGCATAGAAACAGGCCATTCAGTCCAGCCAGTCCATGCCAATGTTTATGCTTCAGTTGAGTCTCAAAGAATCATAGAATGGTTACAGTACAGAAGAAGGCCATTCAGCCAATCAAATCTGTGCCGACACTCTGAAGGAGCAATTCACCTAGTGCCATTTCTCTGCCTTTTCACTGTAATCCTGCAAAATCCTGAATAATAATCCAATTCCCTCTTGAATGCCTTGATGGAACCTGCCTCCAACACACTCTCAGGCAGAACCTTCTAGATTCTAACCAGTCACTATGTAAATAAGTTTTTCCTCATGTCACCATTGCTTCTTTTCCAATTATCTTAAATCTGTGCCCTCAATCCTCCCACCGATGAGAATAGTTTCTCCCTATCTACTTCCAGGCCCTTCATGATTTTGAATACCTCTATCACAACTCCTCTCAACCTTCTCTTCTCCAAGGAGACCAGTCCCAACTTCTCCAATCTTTCTACATAACTGACAATTCTCAAGCCTGGAACCATTCGTGTGAATCTTTTCTGCACCCTCTCTAATGCCTTCACATCTACATCTTCACATCTACAGTGGTGCCGGAAATGGACGCAATACTCCAATGAAGGCTGAGCCAGTGTTTTATACAGGTTTAACATAACTTCCTTGCTTTTGTATTCTGTACCCTTATTGATAAAGCTCAGGATGTTGTATGCTTTGTTAACCGCACTTTCAACCTGTCCTGCCACATTCAATGATTTATGCACACATACACCTCTGCTCCTGCACCCACTTTACCCTTTATTTTATATTGTCTCCCTGTGTTCATCCTACCAAAATTAATAATTTCATGCTTCTCTGTGTTACATTTTATTTGCCACCTATCCATGAACCTGTGCATGAATTTTTGAAGTTCTGCACTATCCTCCTCATGGTTCTCAATATTCCCAAGTTTCGCATCATTCGCAAATTTTGAAACTTTGCCCTGTGAACCAGGGTCCAGGTCATTATTATATATCAGGAAAAGCAGGGATCCTAGCACTGACTGCTGGGGAGCTCCTCTGTAAACCTTTCTCCAATCCGAAAAACAACCGTTCACCTTTACTCTTTGTTTCCTGTCACTCAGCCAATTTTGTATTCATATTGCTACTGTCCTTTTTATTCCATGAGCTCTAACATTGCTCACAAGTCTGTTGTGCGGCGCTTTATCAAATGTCTTTTGGAAGTCCATGTACACCACAGCATTACCCTCATTGTCCCTTTCTGTTACTTTATCAAAAAACTCAAGCCAATTAGTTAAAGATGACTTGACATTAACAAATACATGCTGGCTTTCCTTAATAGACCCACAGTTGCCCAAGTGTTAATTTTGTCCTGGATTATCGTTTTAAAAAGTTTTCCCACCGCCGAGGTTAAACCGAATGATGAGGTAGTTTCTGGGTTTATCTTTACACCCTTTTTGAACAAAGCTTGCAATTCTCCAGTCCTCTGACACCATCCTGAGTCTATATCCCTCTCTCATTTTTCCTCATCTAACTCTATCAGTATAACCCTCTATCCTCTGCAAGTTCCACATTCTTACCAGTCTCCAAGTAAAGATATTTCTTCTGAATTCCCTGTTGGATTTTTTGATGACTATCTTATATTGATGGCCTTCAGTTTTACTCTTTCCCACAAGTAGAAACACTCTCTCTATCTTATCTATAAAAATCTTCCCTAATTTTAAATACCTCTATTTCGTGACTTCTGGGTCTTCTCTTTTCAAGGTAAAAGAGAGCCAGCCTGTTCATCTTTTCCTGCCAGGTTTAACCTCATGTTTCTGGCATTGTCCATGTAAATCTTCTCTATATCCTCTATATTCTTTTTATAATATGGTGATCAGAACAGTATTTCCAAGTGTGGTCTAACCAAGATTTAATATAAGTTTAGCATAACTTTACTTTTCAATTCTACCTCTCTAGAAATAAACCTTAAATCTGATTTTGCGGCCTTATTAAACTACGTTGTTACTTTTGATGATTTGTCTATTCATACTCCCGGATCCCTTTTTTCCTTTGCCCTATTTAGATTGTTGTTTTCCAACTAACATGTGATGTGGTATTTTTATGTAGAGGTTAGACGAGTACTTTTTAAAAAATTTGTTCATGGGATGTGGGCGTCACTGGCTAGGTCAGCATTTATTGCCCATCCCTAATTGCCTTTGTAAGAGTCAACCACATTGCTGTGGGTCTGGAGCCACATGTAGGACAGACCTGGTAAGGACAGCAGATTTCCTTCCCTAACAGATGCTAGTGAACCAGATAGGTTTTTACAACAATTGGCAATGGTTTCATGGTCATCATCAGACTTTTAATTCCAGATCTTTGTTGGATACAAACTTCACCATCTGCCGTGGGATTCAAACCCCTGTTTCCCAGGGCATTACCCTGGGTCTCTGGAATAATAGTCCAGTGACAATACTGCTATGCCACTGCCTCCCCCTTTTGAGCATGAACCATGCATCTTGGATTTTCCCTTTCCTTTTAAAACAACATGTATCAGAATTTCTTTTCCTTCTTTCACAAATAATGAACTTAACTGTGGCTATTCACATTAACATTGAGTATAGCCAAATGAGAAGGTTTAACGTTTTTATTTTATTCCTTCTGGTTTATCGATCTTCACTGAGCACCATTCCTTACTGAAGGATGGGCAGGCAACTGTTGCCAAGCAGGCCTGCACCAATTGGTCTGGGAGTGTCCCAAGGTGACTCGTATTCAATCATTGTTCCTTGGGAAGAAGCGATGATCACAGTTGCAGGCATAAGCTTGAGCATGGCCATTTAGCAGCACCACAGCCCTGCTGCTGGAGTTATATATATATCTATATTTTTAAAATTTCACATTTGGAATTTGTGTAAATGTTTTGCATACAATTGAAGATTCTGTGTTTGCATTAATAGCTTGAATTATGCCATACCTCTGCATGTGATTTATTTAGCTTTGAATTATGTCATCAATTTTTATTGATTGAACTTCTGATATTTTCTAGAACTGGAGCCTTCCGGCTGACTCCTGCAGGAATACAAGAGGTGTCCGCCTGTCGAAAGAAAGGGTTTCACCCACATTCTAAGGAACCAGCACTATATCAAGTATGTTTACCGTATTTAATATGAGATTCAGTTACTATTTCTTGCTTTGAACAGCTGGTGTTACACTTTTGAATTTAATTTTAAGAATTAAGCTTGGGATGTTGTAAGCTAAAATTTTTAGGAGAAACATTCTTAAAATAAGCCTAAATTATGTAGTTACCTAATCAATTTAGTTCAATGTGAAGTTATCCAAATTGTGTAGTGTCGCTTGAAGTGTACTGAAACATGAAATATGAGGTCACGGCCCTGTGATCACTTATACTGATTAGGCTTCACCCCTGCTGCAGTGAAATAGCATCCCTGTGTCAAGCCATACTTTAAAAGAAATGAATTTCAGTTTTGAATATGGCCTCTGTCTATCAATGTTCGCCCTTCTCCTCCTGAAGCTATTGGCTCCCGAATAAGGTACAGTTCCACAATGCACCTCATTCTGCGCTAACTTAACCAAGTGGTCATAATTCTTGAGCGCATGTAAAAGCAGAGCATGATTAGCTCATTTCTCAAATAATCAGCAACAATAAGGCAAAAAGACCAAAGTTTAAGGAAAGTTAACAGATAGGCTGGGAAGGTCATAAATATGGGAACAAATATTTAAATCATTAAAAGTTACCATTGATTTAAAAATTATCTTGCACTGTATATAAAATAAGTTTTACAATAGATAATACAGAGTTAAAAAAGTTCATAAATTCTCTGAAAACAAATGCAAGTGTTAATATATCATTTGACGGTTGCATATGCAAATCCTTGTGATGCAGGCATTCATCATATACTTGACATAAATACTGAAATAGTAGCAAAATAATAGCAGAAAATGCTGGAAATAATCAGCAGTTCAGGCAGCACTGTGGAGAGAGAGAGAGAGAGAGTTAGTGTTTCCGATCGATGACCTTTTGTCTGAGCGGGGAAAAGTTAGAGATGTAACAGGCTAAAGCAAATTCAGAGACATCGAAATGGGGAAAGGTGGGGTGGGGAGGAGAACAAACAGCATGGTCTGATAGGGTGGAGGGCAGGAGAGATTAAATGACAACAGGGATGATGGCGCAAGGCAAAAGGGGATGGCAATGAGACAAGTAAAGAAACAATAGATAGGTCTGGAGGAGGTGTAAATGGGTAAAAGAGGAATCATCATCGACAGCTGTTGTCCAAAGCAAAATAGGGCAGTCTAATCAAAGGCTTAGCTGCTGTTCCCCCCTCTACCGCCCCAGGGTTTACACTGAGTTTAATTGGAACACTGTAGTAGACCGAGGTCAGAGGCTGGAATGAAAGAGAGGCAGAGAATTAAAATGACAGATGACCAGAAGCTCAAGGTCATGCTTGCAGACTGAACAGAGGTGCTTCTCAAAGTGGTCACCCAATTTGTGTTGATTTCCCAAGTGTAGAGGAGACCGCATTACAGGCAGCGAATACAGTGTGCTAAATTGAAAGAAGTACAAGTGAATCACTGTTTCACATGGAAGGAGCATTTGCGGCCTTAAATGGGCAGAAGGGAGGAGGTAACAGGACAGGTGTTGCATTTCCTGTACTTGTATGGGAAGGTGCTGTGGGAAGGGAAGCTGGTGTTGGGGGTGATTGAAGTGTGGACTTGGTATCATAGACAGAATAGTCCCTTTGGAATGCTGAAAGCAAATGGGAACATACGTGTGGTGGTGGCCTCATGCTGGAGATGGTGGCGGATGATCCGTTGAATGTGGAGGCTGATGAGGAACCCTATCATGATTCCGGGAGGGAGGACAGGGAATGAGGGCAGAAGTGCAGGAAATGGAACATGCATGATTGAGACCCTATCAACTAAGGTGAAGGGAAATCCTTAGTTAGAGCCAAGCACACCGTATTCGATGATCACAGTGCAGTCTCCTGTACACTGGAGAGACCAAATGCAAATTGGATGGCCATTTTATGGAGCACCTTCCTTCCATCTACGGGAATGACCCTGGCCTTATGGTCACCTGTCATTTCAATTCCTTGCTCCTCTCCCACTCTGACCTCTCTGCCCTTGGCCTCCTAAACAGTTCCAAGGAAGCTCAATGCATTCTCGAGGAATAGCACCTAATCTCTTGACCAGGCACTTGATAGCTTCTGGACTCATCCTTGAGTTCAATAATTTTGAATCTTAACCTCTTCCCTCATTTCTTTTTGAGTAGCAGCAGTTAGTGATGACCTTGCTTTACCTAGTCACATCTCCTCGAGACCCATCTTTTTTTCCCTTACTTTCCATTACCACCCCCTTTTGCCTTGCACCATCACCCCTTTTGTCATTTAATTGCACCTGACTTCCACCCTATCACAGACATTGCCTTTTGTCCTTTCCTCCCCTCTCCCTTTCCCTACCTCTGTACTTGCTTAAAAATTAAGTTTTTTTTCCAGTTTTGACAGTAACTCATCGCCCTGAAACCTTAACTCTGATTCTCTCTCCACAGACGCTGTCTGACCTGCTGAGCATTTCCAGCACTTTCTGCTTTTACTTCAGATTTCCAGCACCTGCAGCATTTTGCTTTTGTATTGGCAAAACAGTTGCTTCATTTTTATAAATTTATTCCTTCATGAGATGCAGGCATCGCTGGCTAGACCAGCATTTATTGCCCATCCCTAATTGCCCTTGCGAAGGTGGTGGTGAGCTGCCTTCTTGAACCGCTGCAATCCATGTGGTGTAGCTACATCCACAGTGCTGTTAGGGAGGGAGTTCCAGGATTTTGACCCAGCGACAGTGAAGGAACAGCGATATAGTTCCGAGTCAGGATGGTGAGTGACTTGGAGAGGAACTTCCAGGTGGTGGTGTTCTCATCTATCTGCTGCCCTTGTCCTTCTAGGTGGTAGAGGTCGTGGGTTCAGAAGGTGCTCTTGATGAAGCCTTGGTGAGCTGCTGTAGTGCATCTTGTAGATGGTACACACTGCTGCCACTCTGCATCAATGGTGGAAGGATTCAATGTTAAAGGTGGTGGATGGGGTGCCAATTGAGAGGGCTGCTTTGTCCTGGATGGTGTCAAGCTTCTTGAATGTTGTTGGGTCTGCACTCATCCAGGCAAGTGGGAATTATTCCATCACATTCCTGACTTGTGCCTTGTAGATGGTGGACAGGTTTTGGGGAGTCAGGAGGTGAGTTACTTGCTGCAGAATTCCCAACCTCTGACCTGCTCTTGTAGCCACAGTTTTTATATGACTGGTCCAGTTCAGTTTATGGTCAATGATAACCCCCAGGATGTTGATAATGAGGGGTACAGCGATGGTAATGGCATTGAATGTCAAAGGGATATAATTAGTTTTCTCTCTTGTTTGAGATGGTCATTGCCTGGCACTTGTGTGGCTTGAATGCTGCTTGCTAGTTATCAGCCCAAGCCTGGATATTGTCCAGGTCTTGCTGCATTTGGACCTGAACTGCTTCAGTATCTGAGGAGTCATGAATGGTGCTGAACATTGTGCAATCATCAGTGACCATCCCCACTTCTGACCTTACGATGAGGGAAAGTCATTGATGAAGCAGCTGAAGATGGTTGGGCCGAGGACACTACCCTGATGAATTCCTGCAGGAATGTCCTGGGACTGAGATGATTGATCTCCAACAATCACAACCATCTTCCTTTGTGTTAGGTATAACTCCAACCAACAGAGAGTTTTCCCACTGATTCCCATTGGCTTCAGTTTTGCTAAGGCTCCTTGATGCCACACTCGGTCAAATGTGGCCTTGATGTCAAGGGCAGTCACTCTCACCTCACCTCTTGAGTTCAGCTCTTTTGTCTATGTTTGGACCAAGGCTGTAATGAGGTCAGGAGTTGAGTGGCCCTGGAGGAACCCAAACTGAGCATCAATGAGCACGTTATTGCTGAGTAAGTGCCGCTTGATATCACTGTCGATGACACCTTCCATCACTTTGCTGATTTAATCTGATTACAATTGCATTTGATTTTAAGCACAAGTAAATTACATGTAAAATGTACTAGACCATCTCCAATAGAATTGCTCCCAATATGTCTGAGGACAAATTGTTTATAAGCTGTAATGTGGGGTGTTATCAATGAAGTGTGATGGGAAAATATTATTGGGAATACGTGCTATATGCAAGACTTCTATTATATTTCAGCATAGAGCAGTCCTTCTATTAATTTGTTCTTTCTTTCTTGATTCTGTCATGCCTTGGTTTCGCTTGCCATCTTCATGCCTCCAACTAATTTACACCAACAACTTGCATTTAAGCTGTGCTCTTAGGATAAGTATCTCAGACAAGAACTGACACTGAATCAAAGGAGGATTTATTGGGAAGGGTAACAAGGCTCTTGATCACAGCAGCAGGTTTTTCCGAGGTTTCCAAAAGGGGCAGTGAAAGGTGGGGAAAGATTTAGTGAGGGAATTCGAAAGCTTACAGCCTAGATTGCTGATGGCGTGGCTGCCACGGGTGGGTTGGGGAGGAGTGTTTAGGGTGTGGTGGGTGAGGAAACACAAAAGGCTAGAGTTGGAGGCTGTAACAAAAAAAGTACAGAGAAAAGAAATAAAATGTTACAGGTAGAAACCATGAAGCACCCACATAATGAATAAGAAAATCCATTATACAATTAAAAGAAGACTGAAGAGTTGAAGAAATACATAGTATTCGTTGGGAGCTTTGCTCCAGAGGTTTGCTTGTTTAATACCAGCTTGTTTATTACAGTACTGTGTGAGCAGAAATGTACATGTCAAACTCATGACTGATTCTGTTTCAGACTTGCAAACACATCGTTGTAAAAGATATGAATATAATCATCATGGACGTGAGGTGACAACATGAGCCTACTACATTCCTGAAATCTGTATAAATTATTTCTACTGTAAGAATAAACAATATGTTTCTTTCAAGTTTTTATGACCAGTTTCAGCCAACTGGATTATTTAACACTCTTTTTGTACATTCAGGTTAAATAAGTTATACCGGTGGTTAATATTTCTTTTTGAAATGCACCAAGTATTTCACTTGTATAATGTGAAATTACAAATGCTAGTTATCCAAAAGAAAGTGTTTATGAAATTGAACCTGAACTTCGCTCAGAAGCCAATAAATGCTGTTTGTTTCTTTGGTATGTGCTTTTCTATTTTGGTTTTGGATTTAGAAGTGCAATCTAGCAAAAGTTAATACTCTTCCAAATGGCGTTTTGGGTCATCATTGAATATTAGGGCATTCCCCATGATATTATCCAACTGCCACCAGATTTAGCCATCTGTTTGATCCCATGTTGCCTGGGCATCACATAAAACCATCATGTTTATTTTTGCCAAAGCTAAACTTTCCAGGCCAGTGTCACCAAGAGAAATTGCTGACTAGTCACAGATGTGGCTGCAGTGATATTGTTTTAGCCACATCCACTAATCCATATACTCACACAATATAAGTAAATGTACTCTGCGTGGGTATGCTTAATTAATGCACATCTATCATCATTCAGTAACTAAAAACACTTGCACACTCTGCTTTCTGCTTCCTATTTGCCAACAAACATCCAGAAGGGTTAAAGTTCACGTGCATATGCCATGCAAATGTGAGCATCGAGATCACGTGTCCAGCAACTGTGACTGTTGCTCAATTTTGATATACTAATCAGAAATGCAATTGGGCACATCTGGATTCTCAATTATTCACATGTGGCTACTGCATTGGACAACACTGTTCTATCAGTTGTCTCTTTAACAAGTTCCCAGCTGAATTCATAAGTTTTTTTTTGTAATTCGTAACCTAACACTGAGAGAATGGGGATAAAGCATCACCAGTGACCAATGTTGTGCTTTTAACATGTTAATTCTTGTGAGATGTACCTGCTTGTGAACACATATTCTGGTGTATAGAATTAGCTGGGTTTTAGGAAGCAGCTACATAATATACTGTAAATATTGCATCAAATTTGCAGTATCAATTACTTAGATAATGGTTATATATTTGCTAACAAATTTACAATATAGAAATGATGAAAGTACACCCCATTAATTTTTTTATTTTACTTGCAACCTATTTATTCACGTTCAAAATTAATTTTCTCTAATAGTTTAAGGGAAATTAACTAGTTTAAAGGAACAGTTTACACCAATGGGAATGATACTCAATTAGCAATGCAGCGGATTATTACTGAAGTCAATACAGAGTACTTTAAATGTAACACTTACAACAACTTTTTATACTGAGTCGATATATGTATCAAACATGAAGGTTTTACCAAATGTTACTCACTCCTGCTTTGTTCCCATATAATGAGAATATCTAAAGAATTAAGGGGAACAGATTTGTAGCCTTATCACATTGTACAAATTCAGTTAGTGTTAATTTCTTTGGTTTTCATGATACAGTACTGATAGTCACTTGTAATACTTATACTTTCAATAGGTCTGATTTCAGAGTGATCAGAATTGAATAACAAAGTAAAAAAATAGCAATGGGCGCTCCCATTGAATATTTTTTATAAATTGGATTATTAGTTTATCTTAACTGCACAAAACACACCTGAATTCAGAAACCCAGTGGACTGCTTGAATCAAGCATCCCCTGCAACAATTTATTAAACCATAATTTTTCAGCATTAAACCCAAGATAACTATATTTCTCTGAAGAAAGTAAAAGCAGACAAGGGTTAGTGAAAGGAGATGTAGACGTTTGAGGAAAATGTGGACAGATCTCATATAAATCTACCAATGGGAGGTCATTTAATCTGAAAGTTTCAAACCGATTTTAAAAAAGGCAACAGCTTGAAATAAATAAAACAAGATAAAGCTTAAATTTCCCCTGGCATGTTTGTTTCTAGTTATGTCAGACTAGTTAGTCATCATGCTGCTAAATAAATAGGTGTTGAATATTTCAGGAAACACAAGACAATTGTGAATATACTGGCAGCACATTCTGACTTTATTTTAAAAACTCCCATTCATTCAGTTAAAGCTACAGCTAATGTCTAGTGACAGAGAAATGGAATGAAAATAGTAGAAAGTATGTTTCTCTAATTGCACATTCACAGTTTTCTTGTTGCAAAAAGATACAAAAAAGACAGAAGGAGAGAGGAGAGACGATGGTTTAAAAGCATTTGCGGTGTACAATAGATGGACCAGCCTCATCGTATTCAGGCTTGCTAATCCACATCTGCTGGAAGGTGGAGAGGGAGGCCAGGATGGAGCCACCAATCCAGACTGAGTACTTGCGCTCAGGAGGAGCAATGATCTGTTATAAAAGGTACATAGCAGAATGATAAGAATGACTTATACATAAACACTTTTCAATCACAGCTTAATCAATTAATAGACAAGGTTCGCTTGTTTAATCGTCTCTGAGAAAGTGGGTTCCTACTGAAGTTCTTACTTTTACAATATTTATTTTTCTTCCCCATATTCAGCTGTTCAGCTGACCGCGTGACAGTAATCCCAGGTGCTTATTGTTATTTTTCGCTTTCTTTCCATGAGGAAGTGCCTCACCCTTTGGAACTTCACCGTGTGGAGAGTTTAAGAGTATTGCAAATGCAAGCCTATTTGCTGGTGCTGCCTGCTGTCAGTTCTGCTCTGTGGTAATAATCTTGCCTTTTTTAAGTCAAAAGGACCTACTTCAGCACTTAAGGTGCTGGCTTTACAGTACTGAGGGACTACTGAATTTTCAGAGATGCTATCTTTTGGCTGAGATGTTACAGTGGTGTCATGTCTTCCTACTCAGTTGGAAATAAAAAGCCTCCTGACACTAATTAAAGAAAAACAAAGTGTTCTTGGTACCATAACCAATAACCAACCTCCCGTCTGCCCCAAACAAACCCACCCAAATAGATTAGCTGGTATTTATCTTGCAAGCCATTTGTGGGCCCTTGCTGTGCCCTAATTAGCTGTTGTGTTTGTCTATGAACCAAGGGATACCAAAAGTAATTCAGCTGTGAATTGCTTTGGGCCATCTCAGGATGTGAAATGTGCTATATAAATGTGAATTCTTACTTTCACTTATGCTGTGAATGGGTTGGCACTGTAATATTGTAAGGAATATTGGTGTTGCAGTAGCCCTAATTATAAATGCACACTAGATCTTTGCCAAGGTGGACTGAAAGACTCCGATGCTCCCCACAGCACATTTACAAAGCTATCTGCATAGTCAACTAGCTTCTTTTAGATCAGAGGTAAAATCTCCAATTCCTATAAATAAAAAGCTGCTTGTAGCCAGTCTATACAGCTGATTAAAGTGTAGCTTAATCTGGAATATTCTTTAGAAGTTATGCCATCATTAATAAGGCTTACTACAAGATGAAATATGAGAGAACTTGTTATCTGGTGGCTTGAAGTAGTCTTAAAAAGTGAATCTATTCTAACTAGCAACAGCAAAGGTTATAAAGTCTTTTTACGTTGGGACAGCTAAACTGATCATTTTAATGCACCCAAAAGCCAATGCTAAAATATATTTCTGTGCCCCTTTTTATCTTTTTTTTTTGCCTTCCTTGGTCACCTCCGCTCTGCATCATCAGTCGGCACCATTCCCTGGCTGAGTGGTCAAACAGATAAATTGCACCCATACTACTTTTCAGCTGGTCTAAGGAGATGTACACAATGATTCTCTCTCTCTCTATCTAGAGGAAAAACACGCCTAGGGGGTCAAGGTCAGAACTTGGATGAATAGTGAGGGTGAAATCATTTCTTAGCTATCCATGCTGCTGTTCATTTCTGATATCTTCAGGTACAAAGGTATATAGTATTTTAAAAAGTACAGTTATTTAAAGTTAATAGAATATTTAAAAAAGCACTTTGAACTTTATCAGAAATCTGCAATAAGTAAAAAAGAAATTTGTAGGTTTGCTTTTAACATTTAACCCATGTGGAATCTCTCCTGCTGAACATCAATAAAATATCTATCTAATAGGAAGCACATCTTATCAGTAAAAATATTTAACATAGATCTTTTATGAATTGGGCCAAGAAACTCCTAAACATTACCTTGTTTAGACCAAGAGATTTGCACATTTATTAAGATAGTTGTGCCACTGAAGCACTAAAGTCTATAAAATAGTCAAATATTGAATAGTCAAGATCAGTTGAGATTGGAATTAAATAATTTACACATCACTCTATTTTCAGTTTTAATTATATGCTTTATAAGAGGATTTACCAATGGGATGGATGTTGGTGCAACTTTGCTTCCGCATATATTCTCTTTGCATTGTGCTCTGTTATAAGATACCTATAGCTGCCATTGAAATGATGCATTGAGTGTCATCTGATGTTTCTGGTGACACTCATTTGACTACATGGTCCTAACTTCAACATGGAAGTGATTTCTGCCTTGTTCTGGCTTAAACACTTCACTCATGGAAACAAATATTTCTCATCTCTTTGCCCCATATTGAGTTAACGGTCAGTGACCAAACTTCACAGAGTTTCTACTGATGAGGTTCTGCTGGCAATTTAGGTTAGCATTTTGCTGGGAAAACGGTCATTCTGCTTGACATTATCAAGTGAGGTTAACAAAGATCAGACAGAAAATAACATTGTGCTATTTAACTTGCTTAACTAACCTTGATTTTCATGGTGCTGGGGGCCAATGCAGTGATTTCCTTTTGCATACGGTCAGCGATACCAGGGTACATGGTGGTACCACCTGACAGTACGTTGTTGGCATATAAATCCTTCCTGATGTCGATATCACACTTCATGATGCTGTTGTATGTGGTCTCGTGGATGCCTGCAGACTCCATCCCTGGCAAGTAGATGTAAATCCATGATTAAAGCAAGTTTTGAATTCCAACTACCCTTTGTAAAAGGTATCTCTGTGTGCAGACTGTCTATAGAAAAATGTAAGCTTGCAAACTTGCTGTTTGTTGAGATTTTGTGCCAATCCAAAGTCACCAATGGATTAAGCAGATACTGGTTAGGTAAAATTGCCTTGGTTATCTTGCTACACAAATAATTACTTTCATGTACCTGACATGGGGAATGTAGGAACAAGAGTAGGTCATTCAGTCCCTCAAACCTGTTCCACCATTGAATTAGATCCTGGCTAATCTGTAACTCGGTTCCATTTACCCATGGAGATGTTTATTTTATTATACAGTAAACTGATTCAGAAGACAATGGTGATGGCTCTGGCCATGAGTGGCTTGCCTGTTCATTAATGGGAGTTGATTGTGTCTGAATCAGCTAGTGTCAATGTAGAATTAGTAATAAAAGTGGATTGTAGTCCCAGATGGAGCTTGCACCTTATTTTCCTACTCAGTTAACGGAATGATGGTAATGATATTATCCCATGCACTTGTAATCCAAGTTGCAGCATAGTTAAACAATGCATTTATTTGGATCCTTTAAAGCACTTGTATTAGCAAATAATGTTTTCAATACAATCAACTCACCAATGAAAGATGGCTGGAAGAGAGTCTCTGGGCAACGGAAACGCTCGTTACCTATGGTGATGACCTGGCCATCAGGCAGTTCATAACTCTTCTCCAAGGAGGAAGAGGAGGCAGCAGTGGCCATCTCGTTCTCAAAGTCAAGAGCCACATAGCACAACTTCTCCTTAATATCACGGACAATCTCACGTTCAGCTGTGAATCAAAGTGAAATAATACATCAGGTTTGTCTTTGACAAAATTTGATTTGATCTTGTGGCCATACTAAATATACAATTGTATATAGTCATCTATTTATTTTTGCAAGAGGAATTGCTCCACTTCCCACTAAATCTAAAGGAAAACATCATTACTGAGATATCATGATGCAAAAGAGAAGATCTTGGAAAAACACAAATGTAACTACACAAAACTTTAAGCAGTTACTGAGAGTGTAGAAATTGCATTTAGAATTTTCTAATTACTTAATCATTTGCATCAGCTAAATTTGCACCTGCTGCAAGTGGATAACATCCATCACAATCTTTCCTTAGTATATAGAATGCTGCTTTGCCTTCCCCAAGGAAGGGTGAATACTTGTTTCTTTTATTAAATGCTCTTTGTGTCTATCTAGTGGTAGAACAGTCGTGAGCATCCTGCCTGAAGACTTGGCTTTGGAGCCATCAGACAACTGGTGGAAGTTTGTTTTGCAGCTGCTGTGGGACTGGATATTTGTCAAATTATTCTAAGGTGGGATTTTCAAAGGTCTAAACTCCTTTAATTTTAAAAACAATTGCTGATGCCCTCCCTGCATTTAAACACCTGTTAAAATTTCCTGCTCTCCAGTCATAGGCATCACTGTAAACTTTAATAAAAAAGTTTAACATTGAGTAAGTTGTTTTCATTACAACAGCCATGCAGGGTCACTAAGAAAGTGCTGCTATAAAAAAAAACCCTGCTCCTTACCTGTGGTGACAAATGAATAGCCACGTTCAGTAAGGATTTTCATGAGGTAGTCGGTGAGATCACGGCCAGCCAGATCCAGACGCATGATGGCATGGGGCAGGGCATAACCCTCGTAGATTGGCACATTGTGGGTGACACCATCTCCGGAGTCCAGCACAATACCTGCACAAAGTCACAGCCATCTGATCAGAAACAGCCAGAGGTAGGCCCCGTCTTCCAACGCAGGGAACACTGTTCTCACTTACCTGTTGTACGGCCGGACGCGTAAAGGGACAGCACGGCCTGGATAGCAACATACATGGCTGGCACATTGAAGGTCTCAAACATGATCTGGAAATGACCATAGTTAGGAAAATGGTTATGTTAGTGCTGTTATATAAGTAAATGTTTGTTTATTCATTTAATTGATATTGGTATAGCTAAACACCAATGCCTAAAGATTTAATTGGGGTGGAAATCGAGAGATCTAGATTTCTAACATAAGTCATAAGTTCCATTATCCAGACAATGTTATTGATAGTGGTTTTAAGTCTATTGAGTGAGTTTGCCAAATCATCAAAGCATAATGGAGTTAGTCAAAGCTGGTGGATTACTGATAAGGCAGCAACAAACAGTGCAGTACCTGGGTCATCTTTTCACGGTTGGCCTTGGGGTTTAGGGGAGCCTCTGTGAGCAGAGTTGGATGTTCCTCGGGGGCTACCCGTAGCTCATTATAGAAAGTGTGGTGCCAGATCTGCAGAAATAATGACCAGTGTTTTAAAATATAGCTGTCCTGTTCATCTCAATCAATACTTTCGTATTTACATTGATTATCTTATCTGAACACAAGGCTTTTAGAGCCATTTCCAGAAAGCTTGATTTAAGTGGTTCAGGAAGAATGCAAGTGCCTTGCCTTCTCCATATCGTCCCAATTTGTGATGATGCCATGCTCGATGGGGTATTTCAGGGTCAGGATGCCCCTCTTACTCTGAGCCTCGTCACCTACATAGCTGTCTTTCTGGCCCATCCCAACCATAACGCCCTGTAGGGTTAAACAGAACAGGAGGAGTTCACATATATGATGAACACATTGAAATAATGTTTGAGAATTTACAATTCAGGTAACCAGAGTCCAACATATAATGAGGAATAATTGACATGAGATTGCTACAAACTTTACATGTTTTATGTCTACCTCCAGACCTGTAATTTATAATGAGTCTTCATTCTTTCTGACTGTCTTTGGGATAATTTATTCATCCAGAATCAAGCTTGTCATTTTCAGAGAATTATACAGCACAGGAGGCCACTTGGCCCATCATTGTCTATGCTGACTCTATGAAAGAGCTATCCAATTAGTCCCACTCTCCAGCTCTTATGGCCTTCTAAAAGTTTTATTTTTCAAAAAGAATCAAAATACTATGGATGCTGGAAACCTGAAACAAAAGCAGAAAGTGCTGGAAAAACTCAGCAGGTCTGACAGCATCTGTGGCGAGAAAAACAGAGTTAACGTTTCGAGTCCGCATGACTCTGAAGAAGAAACGTTAACTCTGTTTTTCTCTCCGCAGATGCTGTTAGACCAGTTTTTCCAGCATTTTCTGTTTTCGTTTTATTTTTCAATCATATTTCAAGTTACTATTGGATCTGCTTCCTCCACCCCTCTTAGGCAGTGCATTCCAGATCACAACAACTCTCTATTAAAAATATTACATATCCCCACAGCTTCTTTGTTCAATTGCCTTAAATCAGTGTCTTCCAAGCAGCCTGCAGCTAATGGAAACAGTCTGTTATCTACCCTATCAAAACTCAAAATGTTGACTACCCCTGTGTACAACTGATTAAAAGATCAATTTTAATGTAATCAGATTTCTGGTGCACACCCCACAATGACAGCATTACTAGTTTAGCTGCAGGATTTCATGCTGCTCTTGAAGACTGACAGCTGACCCCCTTCGCTCAAGGGCCCTGGGCGTTGCCGGCGGCTGACCTGATGACGGGGGCGGCCCACGATGGAGGGGAAGACCGCGCGGGGAGCGTCATCCCCGGCGAAGCCAGCCTTACACAGTCCGGAGCCGTTATCGCAAACCAGCGCTGTACTCTCCTCCTCGTCACACATGTTCAATCTGTTTGCGTCTAGTGGAATAAAGGATTCTAGGTCAGAAAACACAACCAGGCGGATGTATTTGTGTGCTTGTGAAAAAAACAGATTTATGTATCCATCAATAAATTCAATGTAATCTAAATATACAAGTACCACAGTCATAGACTGTACCAGGACAGGATGAGGGACAACTGGAACTTGATAACACTATACTTGTGAGACTGTCTAAAACAATAAATAACGACTATTGCACCGAATTTGAAGGGGCCAGTAATGTTTCTGTAATTCAGAATATTCACCAAAAGACAACTTTAATCAAATGCCTGGCTCATTGCAAATCCAGTTTCTCAGACGGGTCCTTGTTCAGAGAGTGGCTGCTTAAATTTCTCAAAGTAGCCAATAGATCCCCGCGCCCGGACAGGAAGTCCAAATAAATTGAAGAGCTTTCTTTTAATGCATCTTTTCCTAATTAGGAAATCGCCCGCGACACCATAAAAATTCTCTCAAGCATACTTTTTTTTATGGTCCAAGTTGCTTCTGCCCATCCTCAGCATTAACCCCGGGCTTGCAATACCAAGAACGACCACCAGAGAGGCGTTGGAAAAGGATTGCGAAAGAACCATATTTAGTAATAAAGCCAGAAAATCCACAACACTGAGCGACTGCAACGCAATATTATAGCAATTACACGTAAGGCTAATACATGCCAAAATCTGGTCTATCGTGAGCTAGTGATCCTTTGGCAGACACTGTCGCCCCTCATCTGTTTTCCCGATTAGCCATAGCAAAGCAGAGGCAGGAAACAACACTAAAAAAGGCGATATTGATTCCTGGAATAAACAGATGAAGATTCTGAAGTCCAATACAGCTCTTGCTCGATGTTATATGCACAAAGCTGGACCTCCAACTGCTCAATCCTCACCCATGCAGTTGATCGTTTACATTAACATTTTGTCAACTTCCAGCACATCTGGGAATATACCCCAGCGGAATGAACGGTACTTTACCCTCTTCCCAAGTATTTCTCAAACTACAGATAAAGGAGTCAAGTGCTGGGGAACATTTAATGATCTCTCGGGCACTAATTACTTCGAGAAGAAAGCAGTACAATGATACACCTCTGTGCCATCACATACAGAACCTTCATCAGAACAAGTGGTTTCAATATTAGCATCTATCAGCAACCTACAGAATCAAATCCACTTTACCAACCCTAAGACTTACTTTTCAAACCCCAGACATTGCTACACAAGGCAGATTTTACTTTTAATCCTTTCTTCTAATCACCAACTAGCATCAACCTGCAATATAGTTGTCAATTTGCATTAAAACTATTGTAACCTTCCTTTAAGAAAAAACATAAATGAGAGGTTTTAATTTACAATAATAGTCTGCTTTACAACAGCCTGCTGCTTGCAGTTTCCCCATTAATACAACCTGAGAACAATTCTAAATATTGAATAATGTATATAGGCACACAGAGTTGCCGATTAACCCTTGCCTGGGACTCACCCTGTCTGCTTTGCCGGGGTCCTTTACTCTGGGATGGTGCACTCTTCCTTCCCGCTTTGCTAAGTTTTATAGCCCTTGGGTCTCGTCACCCGCTGCCTCCACCCACAGCAGCCCCAAAAAAGGACCAGACCCCTAGCCCGGCTACACAAATTCCTATTCCACAGCCATATACGGTTCTCACACAAAAGCCCTTCTCTGGGTGGCCGAGGACTCGCTTGTACTTTATACATTCCAACTGCGCAGTTCTTCAAATGAAGGGGGATATCAGCGGCTAGTATAAACAGATCTAACTCGGGAGCAGCTGCAGGCGGCTGATAAATCACCTTGACAACGCTTTATAATCTTCCGTAACCAACAAGGCAACAAGAACCTCAGCGCAGACGGGTTCAACTTCTAACATAAGATGAAGCCAGAAACAGAACTTATTATTTCTGCACATCACTTTTGTTTCCTGTTGCACATCCAGCGGCTATGTAAAGTTTCACTTTTGAATAGAGGGATTCTGTGCAACAAAACCTATGGGGAGTTGAAGAATATCCATAGATGGTAAAACAGAGAGATGGCCACATCCCCCTCACTGAAATAACTCAATTTTGGACATTTAAAGTGATAGCCCTATAGAGGGAAGTGGGAACGTTTCGCTAGCCCCTATTCGCCTGAAAATTGATTGGTATCCGTGTACTATTGTATCGGTATTTTGCCTTTGAAGCGCACTTAACAACAATGACCTTGATAACTCTGCACACTCATAGTGCGCTTGTATCTCACCTAGCACTTGAAACTTCACCATTAAACAGCAAGTGCAAGTGTTTAAAGTGATGTGTCGGGAAATGAACATCGTATTACCTTCGCCCAAAATCCCATTATGAACATTTTGGGAGAGTTACCATTGAGCAGAAATTTAAATGGACCAGACACATGAATGCCATGGCTACTGAAGCAGGTCAGAAATTGGGTATTCTACCAGCAGTAGCTCAACTCTTGACTGCAAAACTCTCCACCACCTACAATTCAGGAATGTGACGGAACATTCTCCATATACCTGGATGGGAACATCACCTATCAGTTTAAACATCCAGTCCCTTTACTACTGGTGCAATGTGTGCTATCTGCCGGACGCAGTACAATAAATTGTCAAAACTCCTGCGACAACACCTCCCAAATCCGTGAGCTCCATTACCTAGAAGGACAAGGGCAGCAGGTGTGTGGAAACACATCACCTCCAAGTTCCCACTCCCTCATTGTTGCTGGTCAAAGTCCTGAAACTCCTTAGCTAATAGTACAGTGGGCATACTTACACCACATGGACTAAAGCGGTTCAACAGTAAAGCTCAAGGAAAACAAGTGATGAGCAATAAAATGCAAGCATTCCTGAGACTGAATGTATGAATTCATTTACTACAATTTCTTACTTTTTGTTTGGCTTTTAACATGCAGGGAGTTCATTTTTGTAAATGTTTCAATCATTACTATTCGCCCCAAGTCTCAAGGCACAGAGGCACTGAAAGGATTAAAAATACTTTTAGGTTTTCATTATAATCTTTGAAATATAGACATGCAGTTATATACCAGTTTTGTGCTGTGATAGGAATAGCTCAGGTGTCAGGCCCAAGCTCTTCCTGATTTGACAAAAACAAGTTGTCCGAGGCCCCTTCCATGTCATCACCTCACAGCAGACTCAGTGTGAGCTATATTTCCTCATGTCTCAATAGTCCAAGCATAGTCTTCAACCTAAGCTGCAGTCATTCCTTGTCCTCAGTATAACTCAATTCTACCTGCTAAGCATTGTGATTTGAGAAATCTGTTGCCATGTAACTGAACCCATTACCAGAGCAAAAATGAGAAAATATAAACATATGTTATCACTATGATGTATAAGTGGTCGAAAAAGATCTCTGACACTTCAGTCAATGTGGAAATAAACAGGTTTGTGTCAGAAAATATGATTCAGGGATTAAAATGTACAAGGACATACTTTAGACAAATGGACTAGATGGACAAAGATCTTCCCCTGACTGAAACTGTTCACTGTGTTACTCTGTAGTTGCCTCATTCCCAATTATTACATTTTCCAAAGTAAAAAACAACAGCAGAATTTAATAAGTAAACAGTTGAAATCCTTTTGTATTGCAGGATTTACATCAGCAATCTGGCCCTAGACACAATTTCTTATCACTCCTGATTTTAAGGGAACACACATGTAACATATATGGACCAGATTGTTCACATCACTTGCAAGGGTGGTATTTATTGCCCATCCTTAGTTATCCTTGTGAAGATGATGGTGGACTACTATGTATTCTTAAATCTTGAATCTGTGTGCTGAAGGTACCCCCACAATGTTGTTTAGGAGTTCTGGGATTTTGACCCAGTGATGATGAAGGAACGATGATACATTTCCAACTCAGAATGGCTGAGTATGACTTGGAGGGGAATTTGGAGATGATGGTGTTCCCATGTACCTGCTGCCTTTGTCCTCGGTAGTGGAAGTCATGGCTTTGAGAGGTTTACCGAAGATGCCAATCCATTAACATCCAAGTTGGTTAATGACTATTTCCCAGGCACAAACCAAAATAATTTTATTTTATCATAACCCTCTGTTCCTGCCGATTTGAGGGGCCCTCTTGGGAGATGAAGGATGCTGTTCACATCCCTGCCCAATAATACCCTGGCAGGAGTCCTGAAAAGAAAATGAGTGCAAATGCAACAAGACCCGTGCATCTAACAAGTAGATAAACTTTTGGCCCATTGAAGCAAGCACTCAAATCCTTGCATAGGCGAGACCGAATATCCCATTGTCATCTGCTATTTTGCAACCCAAAAACACCTCATTATGAAGGAAGTAGAGAAAAACCCCTATCCACAGGCAAGGCCAGATCATTCTGATTCACCCAAAGACTGAAAGATATTTGCAGGTCCAAAGAGCCTTGTGCCAGGTTGTCATTGTGGATATTGTCATCTAACTGCCTGAGACATCCATATGTATGCTAAGAAATGATCCATTGCACCATCATCAGCATTATCCTCTACACCACCTCAACTGCCATGGATTGTCATCCTTTCATTTACTGCTACCTTATTCTACAATATCAGGCATAAAGAGCTGAATTTTCCCAAATTAGATTTTTTTTCAGATGTTGGGACCATTTCCACATTGGCAACACACACACATGATTGCCGCTCCTTCTGGTTCAATCTTCCAGAAGGCTTTTAATTAAGAACCACCTTTGAGGTCACTGTACATTTCAGGATGGTGTGTGGATTGAGGAGACGGGAGGGTGAATCAGTTCACAGGGTAACTGGCAACCTTCACAGTGGCTGCACCAAGAGTGTTGCTGAGGTGAATAGCACAAAATATGGCGGAGAGAAATGAGAGTGGGATAAGGCTGAAGGAACAGGCAGCCATTTCTTCCACCAAGCATTGTAGCATTTGTCTCAATGAGGTACGACTGCAGTGACAAACCTCTACCTATGGATTACCTCAGGTTTGATGTCTTCCACACTTAAAGTTCACATTGCATGGTTCTTTCAGGCTACTCCAACCTCTCATTGTTCGGTTGCTCCTGTGAGTTGGTGAGTTCTGAATGCTGGGAGTCCCGGCTAGGCTTACCAACCCTCCAGGATTGGCCTGGAGTCTCTAGGAATTGAAGATCAATCTCCAGGGCACTGCTGTGTGAAACCTTGGAAAAATTAATAGGGACGCTAAAAGATTTAAAAAAAAAATTTCTTTGAACATTTCCATTTCCCAGATATAGAAATATTGAAAATGGGGGGAAAAGTCTCTTTGGCTGACAGTCAAGCATCATCCAATTGGGTAATGAGTCTTTTTGCTTTCCAATTGGTGTAAAAAAGCAGTGTGTCACAAGGATAGATGTGTTGGCCAACTAATGGCTGGAATATTGGGGCAGGTCATGTGGTATAACCTCCAGGAAAACATTCAATCAAAGTTGAGAACACTAAGTGTAGCGCTGGTAAAATTCCATTGCCTTGGGAAAATGACTGATAATTGAATCATTAACAAATACAATTGCCAGATGAGTTGCTGATATTGCACACAAACTGCACCATGGAAAAGTGAAAGGAGGCCGGAACATGTTGGAGAACCATCCTAGTGCCTTTATAACTGATTTCCTGACCATCTCCAAATGCACTCCACAGGCCTGGGAAAATTCCCTCCAAGCTCTCTGGAATAAGTTGAAATAAAGTGCTACCTTATGAAGTAACCTGTGTATGTGTGTTTAGTATATTTTTTATCCTGATGCTTTTGCATTTGAAACCAGTGAAAGGAATATGTGAAACAAAAACAAAAATTGCTGGAAAAACTCAGCAGGTCTGACAGCACCTGTGGAGAGAAAGACAGAGTTAACGTTTTGAGTCCGTATGACTCTTCACCAGGACTAAAGAGAAATAGAAATGTGGTGAAATATATACTGTTTAAGGGGGGTTGGACAGGTGAAGCTGGATGGAAGGTCAGTGATAGGTGGAGGCAAAGGGGAGATTGCCAAAGATGTCATAAACAAAAGGTCAAAGGGGTGTTGACGGTGGTGATATTAGCTAAAGGATGTGCTAATGTGACATTAAGGGTAGAAGGCAGGATGAGCAAGTGACAGATAGCCCTAGAGGGGTGGGGTGGGGGGAAGGGATCGAAATAGGCTAAAAGGTGGGTATAAAACAATGGATGGAAATAAATTTAAAAATAATAATAGAAATAGGTGGGAAAAGAAAATATGTGAGTTGACTAGCTGCTGGATATTAGCGGGAGATGCATGAATTAAGGTGGCCTGTACATCTTTGAGCTGGGTCATAAGGCAGCATCTGACTTCACTTTCTTCCACTCTCAATACACTCCCATTCCCAATCATTCTCAGCATGGCCCCTTCAAAGGACTCTAGGGTTTCTAGTTTTGTACCCTCCTTCCATCTATGTTTGCTGTCTGCTGTTATGTGACATCTTGTCCTACAGAATCAAAGAATGATTACAGCACAGAAGGAGGCCATTTGGCCCATTGTGTGTGCTGGCTCTTTTCAAAAGCAACTCAGCTAATCCCATTCGCCTGCCTTTTCCATGAAGCCCTGCAATTCTTTTTGTCTTCAGATAATTATTCAATTCCCTTTTGGAAGCCATGATTGAATCTGCCTCCACCACACTCCCAGGCAATGCATTGTAGATCCCAACCACTCACTGCATACAATGTTTTCCTCATGTCAGCATTGCTTCTTTTGCCAATCATCTTAAATCTGTGCCCTTTGGTTCTTGACCCTTCTGAAATGGATCTCCTGATCCACTCTGTCCAGACCCCTCATGATTTTGAACACCTCTATAAAAACTCTGCTCAACCTTCTCTTCTCCCAGGCGAACAGCCCCAGCTTCTCCAATCTATCCATGTAACTGCAGTCCCTCATCGCTGGAACCATTTTCATAAATCTTTTCTGCGCCCTCTTTAATATCTTTACATCCTTTCTAAATATATGCCTTGAATTAGACACAATAACACAGTTGAAACCAAACCAATGATATAAAGGTTCCCCATAATGTCCTTGCATTTCTACTCTACACTCCTATTTATCAAGCCCAAGATCCCACATGACTTATAAACTGTTTTTGCAACCTGCCCTGTCACCTCCAGTGATTTGTGCACATAAACCCCGGCGTTCATTTGCTCCTGTGCCCCTTTAGAATTGTATTCCTTATTTTATGTTGCCTCACCTCATTCTTCCTATCAAAATGAATCACTTCACAATTCTCTGCAAAAAATTTCATCCACAACGGGTTTTCCCATTTCACCAACCTGCCTATGGCCAGGATTTTACTGCTCCTCCCACCCAGTGGGATATTACGGTCTCACGGAACTGAATGGAGGTTTCAATGGCTCACTGCATCCACCAGGGGGAGACACACCACAGTGGGGCCATAAAATTCTGGCCTATGTCTTCTTGAAGTCTATCAGTATCCTCCTCACAGTTCACGATACTTCCAAATTTTGTGTCATCTACAAATTTTGAAATTGTGCCCTGAAAACTCAAGTCCAGGTCATTAAAATAGATCAAGAAAAGCAGTGGTCCTACTACTGACCCCTGGGGAGCTCCATTATATACCATCCTCCGTCCCAAAAGCAACCGTTCACCACCACACTCTGTTTCCTGCCATTCAGCCAATTTTTTTATCCATGCAGCCTACTAGCCCTTTATTCCATGGGCTTTGACTTTGCCGGCAAGCCTGATATGTGGCACTTTATCAAATGCCTTTTGGAAGTCCATGTACATCACATAAATTGTATTACTCTGATCAATAATGTTAAACATTTGCCCACGTGTTAATCTTGTCCTAGATTATCATTTGTAAAAGCTTTCTCACCACTGAAGTTAAACTGACTGGCCTCTTGTTGCTGCACTTATCTTTACAACTGTTTTGAACAAAGCTATAACATTTGCAATTCTCCAATCCCCTGGCATGACTCCTGTATCTAAGGAAGATTAAAAGATTATGGTCAGCATCCCCGCAATTTTCACCCTACTTCCCTCAGTATCCTAAGACGTATCTGATTTTTTCCTGATGATCTATCTACTTTAAATACACAGCTTATCTAATATCTCCTTGCTTATTAATTTTTAGCCCATCCAGATTCTCAACTTCTTCCTCTATCACTATGATTTTGGCCGCATCTTCCTCCTTGGTAAAGGCAGGTACAAAGTACTCATTTAGTACCTTAGCCATGCCGCCTGCTTCCATTGAGAGTGGTGTACAGGACCCCTAATAGTAACCAAACTGTAGGATGGGGTATAAAGGAAGAAATAATGAGAACTTGTCAGAAAGGTATAGCAATAATCATGGTTGATTTTAACCTACATATAGATTGGAAAAATCAGATGGGCAAAGGTAGCCTAAGGAATTCATTCTATGAGGAATTCATAGAATGTTTTCGGGATAGTTTCTTAGAACAGCATGTTCTGGCACCAACCAAAGAACAGGCTATACTAGGCCTGGTAGTGTGCAATGAGACAGAATTAATTAATGACCTCATAGTGAAGGTGCCCCTAGGTAGCAGCAATCATAATAGGATTGAATTTTACATTCAGTTTGAGGGAGAGAAGAGTGGGTTTAAGACTAATATTTTAAACTTGAGTAAGGGCAATTATGAGGGCTTAAAAGCAGTGACCTAAAGTGACCTGGCAATTTAGGTTAAGGGATAGGTCAATAAAAATGCAGTGGCAGACAATCAAGGGGATATTTCAAAATACACAGAATAGATACATTCTAATGAGAAAGAAAAATTCCAAGGGGAGGTTAACTAAAAAAGTTAAAAGATCATATCAAACTTAAGGAAAATGCATAATTGTGCAATGATGAGTGGCAGGTCAGAAGATTGGACAGAATATAAAAAAAACAGCAAAGAATGATCAAAAGATTGACAAGGGAGGAAAAATTAGAGTACGAGAGAAAGCTAACTAGAAACATAAAGACAGATAGTAAGAGTTTCTATAGATATTTAAAAAGGAAAAGAGTTAGCAAAGTGAATGTTGGTCCTATAGAAAATGAGTCTGGGGAATTAATAATGGAAAATAAGGAGATGGCAGATGAATAGAACCAGCATTTTGCATCAATCTTTACTATAGATAATACAAGTAAAATTCCAGAAATAGCTGTAAATTAGGAAATGGGAGGGAGGAACTCAGGAAAATTACAATCACCAGGGAAGTGATACTGAGAAAATTTGTAGGAGCTGCAGATTGACAAGTCCCTGGGTCCTGATAAACTTCATCCTAGGTTCTTTCCAGAAGTGTGGCTTGTGAGATGGTGAGATAGTTGATGCGTTGGTTTTAGTTTTCCAAACTTCCATAGATTTGGGAAAGGTTCCATTAGATTGGAAAATAGCAAATATAACTCCTTTATTCAGAAAGCAGGAAACTATAGGCAAGTCCACTTAACATCTGTCATAGGGAAAATGTTAGAGGCTATTACTAAAGACGTTATAGTAGGGCACTTGGAAAAATTCAGGGTAATCAAGCAGATTCAACATGGTTTTGTGAAAGGGAAATCATGGGCAGAATCTTCTGTTTGGCGTGCGGGGGTGGGCACCACATGCCGATGCGTAAAATGATGTGCAGTGATGTTGGGCATGCATCCCGATGTCACCATGTGTCACTCTGATCTTCCATTTGGCAGGCGCACACCGGAGTCGGCTGCGCGCCCGCTGAACTGTCAAAGGCCTGTTAAGGCCATTAATAAAACAATTAACCCAATTGAGAAAGCTGCCCGTCCAACCTTAAGGTTTGTCTTTGCAATTTTTTAAAGCAGAAGTAGATAGATTCTTGATAAGCAAGCGGATGAAAGGTTATTGGGGGTAGGCGAGAATGTGAAGTTGAGGTCACAATCAGATCAGCAATGATCTCATTGAATGGTGGAGCAGGCTCAAAGGGCCGAATGGCCTACTCCTACTTCTAATTCGTATGTTCGCATGCTACTTCCTGTTTTAGCAGTTCTACATCTGGATTCCTGAATCAGGATGTTCTGTAATACATGGCTCAACAGAACACAACTTATTTTGATTGTTGAGAATTTTTGAATGCCAACATCAGCTTTCCCATTAAAAACTATAGCAGTTGGAACATCACTGGAAAATCCACTCCAAATTCACAGACTTCTAGCAACAGACAGACTGAATGATGGAGTTCAAACACATTAAATTAACAAAAGGCCTAAACATGAAAATGGAGCAGAAATAGCTGTGTAGAGAGTGTGTGGGGCAAAAGCCCACGTGTACAGTTCCTGCTGCTGTGTCATGCAAATTGGAAAATCCACCTTAAAAAACGACCTGTTGCCTAAGAGAATATTAGATTATGTATAGAAAGTTGACCAAATAGTTAAAATATTGTTTTAAAATTAATTCAAAAGTTGTCTATATTGAGTTATCCTGAAGCCAGGATTAAACAAAGACATAGGACAAATGCCTGAAATAAATGGGTCTATTCAACGCACTTTATTCTAAATATATTTATTTGTACAGGATAATATGAGATGAAAACTAGGAGGTACAATCTGCAGAATTTCACAGGCCCCAGCCCATTTGCAGTCAGGGAAGCCTGTAAAATTCAACAGGTGGCCTTCCCATCACCCTCCTGCTTGCCCCTGACCTCTCTGCAATTTTATGGGGTGTGGGCAAGGCCTAGGGTTGTTTGCCCACCCTTATCCCAAATGAGGTCTTAAGTGGCCACTTAAGGGCTGCTTCCTTCCCCGGCCTCAATTTTAAGGCTGACAGGAGGGGTTCAGGGATGGGGGGGTGGGGCACCCTGGCAGGTTAGCCTTCTCAGAGCTTGACGGGAGAGGAAGGGAGAGGAGGGAAGAGGATGCTTCCATTACTGGCCTCCCTTCGTGATGACCCCGCCACCCACCCCCCACTCCAGTGTCCCTGACATGTGGGTGCTCCCTCCCCTCCTGCCACCCCACTTCCCCAGGGCCTTCCCTCTCCTCGCCACTATACCTTGGACTTCTCTTTGTGCAAGGGCTCCAGTACTTCGACCCTGGGTACTGTTTATAACCCTAGCAATGGCCACTGCTCTCAGTGGCACTGCTGGGACTACAGATTTGCCAGATAATCAGATTATCAGGCAGCTTTCTGTGGCAGGACTTCCACTTGAGTGAGTGGCAGAAGACCCACCTCCAGTCAATTAATGCCCCTCGAAGTATTAAATGGCTGCGGGGCAGCAATTAAATGAAACTGTGCTGGTGTGAATGTCAGAGTTTTGAATTCCGAGCTGAGTGTGCTGGGCTGGCTTCAAAACCCACAGCAGCAGCACTGGAGACCAATGACATCAACACAATGATGACGTTTATACATAATGATATATCACAAGCATGTGCAGATGTAGATACACCCTATAGTGCTATGTGATAACGTTGTGATGGCGTTGATGTCATCGCGCACATGTGTGAATGGGTACTAGCAAACTGGCAAAAATGCCAGCCGATTTTGATGACTGGATCACACTTGGCTGTGGTGCAGATAGACACAGGCCCAGATTTTTGCTCCGGGTCTGGGTGCATCGAGATGGGAGGATCCCCGGCTCTGTGAAGCTGACCTTTAAAAATGGCTGCCTGCAGTTTTATTTTCGTCCTGGAGGGCAGTGGGTGGTGGCTGGGGAGCATAAGTTGGCATGAGTTGGGATAGGGGCTATAAAGGGCAATGGGGATGTGTCGGGGTGGGGGGGGTGTGTGGCATGGGGGTATGAGGGGCCATGGCAGATGGCTGGAGTGGCATGGGTTGGTATAGGGGATATGGGGCCATGGAAGGGCTGGATTGGAAGTCAGGCCCGGCACCCCTAGGATGAATTCAGAGGCTGCCGGGTGCGGAGGTGGCTGGCCTGAAGGCATGCCCTGTGATCCAGCAATTAAATTTAAAAAAATTGAAACAAAAAATAGCTCTCCACCCTCAACCCTCACCTCCAAAACACTCCCCATACCCCACCCATGCCAATCTATGCCATCCCATGCCCCCATGCATCTCCCATGGCCCCCATAACCTCTATGTCAACCCATGCCACTCTACCCGCCCCCCCCCCCTCCCCCGCCCCATGGCCCCTCATACCCCCATGCTGACCCATGTCTCTCTACTCACCTCCCATGGCCCCTCATACCCCATGCTGACCCAAGCCTCTTTACCCACTCCCCATGGTCCCACATGCCCCCTAAACCCTCCACATCCCATGGCCCTTTATAGCCCCTTTCCCAACTCATGCTAACCCATGCCCCCACCCATGACCCACCACCTTTTGCCCTTACCCCATCCATGCCAACTCACCTAGTATCCTTTGACTGTTCTTTGATAGCTTTGATAGTTCCACTGAGTTTACGCACTTTTCCTGCACAATCTTGTTTACATTTAACAATTCCAAAGGGTGCCTTACCTCTCCTAAAGGTGTCCTGGGGCCCTATGCAAAGGGGCACCCTAGCTACCCAAATGAATCCACCAAATTCAGACCAACTCTTAACTGCACACACAAATCTGCACACTCTGGTTTCACACTCCTGGCCTAGTAGTCCCATTTTAGCAGAGGCAGCTGGTGATTTCAATGGCCAGCTGCCTTGGTAAACAGCATATGAACAAACTCCAGCCTGACTCCAGCTCACCCCCTGCAAAAATAACAAGTGTGGAGTTCGGGGCAGGACTTAGGATTTTCATACTCATCTGCTATTTTCATCATGACAGATAGGCTCTCCATTGTGGCGAAAATCTGGGACCAGGTAAGGCACCATTTGAGATTGTTAAACGTAAGCATGATCGGACATAAAAAGTGCTTAAATCAAGGGAATTGTCAAAGTTGTCAAAACCTTCAAAGCGATCAAAAACTGTCAAAACTGTCAAAGGACACTAGGTGAGTTTGCATGGAGGTGGTAAGGGCAAAGGGTGGTGGGTGGGGGTATGGGTTGGCATGAGTTGGCATTAAGTTGGCATAGGGACTATAAAGGGCCATGGGGATGTGAATGGGCATAGGGGGAGGGGCCATGGCATGGGTAGAGTGGCTTGGGTTGACATAGGCAGTATGAGAGTTAATGGGGATTGGTAGAGGGTACAGGTTGGCATAGAATGTATGAGGGGTCATGGGGGTGTAGAAGGCCATGGGTTGGCATGGGAGTGCAGGGGGCAATGCAGTTGTATAAAAGGGCATGGGTTGGCATAGGGGGTATGTGGGTTGGCAAAGGGGTATGAGGAGGCATGGAGGGTATGTGGGAGCAGGAGGTGGGATAGATTGGCAAGCATGGGGTGTGGGGGGTGAGGGGTGAGGGCCATTTTTCATTTCAATCTTTTTTTAATTTAATTCATTAAAGTGCTGGAGCACAGAGGCAGACGCCCAGCCTGCCTCTGCACCCAGCAGCCTCCGCACTCACTCTGGGGTGGGTGGGCCCAATTTCTAATCCAGCCTGGACCCGGAATGAAAATCAGAACTGCAGCTGGCCATTTTTAAAGGTCTGGTTTCCAGAGAATTCTCCTGTCTCTGTGCACCTGATCCAAGAACGAAAATCTGCTCTAATCTGCACATATTGGGCAGAATTTTTCGCTGAGTGGGCGGGCGTGCGCCCGACCCGCTTGAGCGTAAAATAGCGCGTGGTGATGTCAGGCTAGTGTCCCGATGCCATTGCGCACTTGCGCGATATTTCGGTTGGCAGGCGAGCGTGTGTGTCAGAGCCGTGCCCGCTATCAATTCCGAGGTCAGTTAAGTCCATTAAAAAGACAATTAAGCTCGGCTTTACGTTGCCTGTGCACTTTCGCGCTCATCACGTGGGCAAAATGGGCAGGCGGACAGCTGACAATTTGCAAAACCTACCCAAGGGTGGCATAAAAAGGGTCAGCAGCATTGCCAATGTGAGCAGTGAGGAGTTTTGGAGATAATTTGCTGCTGGGTTGATTATTGGTATTTCTCTGTTCGGGGCTTCAGTCTTAGCATTTCCAGGCTTCATTTCAGGACTTATTGGTGTCTCCAAGGCCCCTGGAGGATTCAGCATCTGTGGACTCTTCCAGGTAACAGACAGCCTTCCATTACACTGGTAACGGGGATTGTGGTCTCCGCTGATGGCACCACCTCTGAGGAGGAAGAGAGGGGCAGGAGGGGGAGGTGGGCAGGTTTCCCAAGGCAGCTTCCAGGGGCAGGACCTGTGGGAGGAGAGGCACAGGCACAGGGAGCGCAGGACCAGCAGGCAGTCCAAGGTGGAAGGGGCCACAGAAGACGCCACTATCCTGCTGCCAGGGTATACAGGCGGCGATGCAGCTACCTCAATCTGTCTGAGGTGCAATGCTGAAGGAGACCCCGTCTCTCAAGGGAGACAGTGACCTCCATTTGTCAGATGATCGGGCCTGAGATCACCTCCGACTGTGTGGGTGGACACCCCATGCCAGTGACTCTGAAGGTCACAGTGGTCCTCAACTTCTATGCCTCCGGCTCTTTTCAGGGGTCAGTGAGGGATCTTTGTGGAGCAGCCCAATCAGCTGTCCACAGTTGTGTGAACTCTGTTCAGGCGGGTGCTGACTTTCATTCTATATCGTACGGACGAGGCCAGGCAGGCTGAGCGAGCCAGAGGCTTTGTAGCGATTGCTGGGTTTCCCCCACTTACAGGTGCCATCAACTGCACACATGTGGATCATCCGGTTGCCTTCGTCAACAGGAAGGGATTCCACTCCATGTACGCCCAGATAGTTTCTGACCATAGGATGCAAATTCTGCAAGTCTGTGCAAGGTACCCTGGCAGCTCCCAAGACATGTACATCCTGAGACACTCCCAGGTGCGGAGGCTCTTTAGTGCTCCAGTCCGACTGGATGGATGGCTGCTGGGTGACAAGGGCTATCCATTGAAGAGGTGGCTCATGATGCTTCTCCGCTACCCAAGAACAGAGGCAGAGCAGCATTACAATACAAGTCATGCCTCCACAAGGGCGGTGGTACAGAGGACCATAGGTCTTCTCAAGATGTGCTTCCGATGCCTGGACCGTTCAGTGGATACACTACAATACCCCCCAGAGCGGGTATCACTGATAATGGTTGCATGCTGCGTTCTCCATAATCTGGCACTGGCAAGGCGGGACCCATTGGAGGAAGAGGATCTTTACACAGCTGCACAGGCCACAGATGATGAGCCCAGTAGTGATTCAGAAGAGGAGCACGGTGAGGAGAAAGCTGAGGGTGTGGAGGCAGGCCTCGGTAACCTCCAGGGAGGCAGGGACACCTTGATCCAGCGCTCCTTCAGCTAGGTTACCAAAGTGCTGCTCCCACTTAATGCCAGGGCTGCCGCCTCCATCCTGGATGTCTGAAACGACCCTTTCATTTGAACCCAAAGTCCAATCAATGCCTGTGCAATAAAGTATCAAGCCACTCACGTCCAGTATCACATGCTGGCGTACCCTACACCAGAAAAAAAGGTGAAGCATACTCAGGCCATCACAACAAAAGCAAATTTAATGTTATTGTCACATTGAATTCATAATGACATTACCATTACTGAAGTCCACTGATTGATGTCCACACCAGCAGACATATAAAACAAACATAAATGAACAGAAAATCACCCGTGAACTGTCCCTCTTGTGCTCATGGTGCCTTTAACTTATGTTTGTGCGTCTTGGTGCTCCCCCCTCGCTGGCACCAGCATTGGAGACAGCCTGCTGACTCTGCTGTCTTGTTGGCCTTGATGACCTTGGCGGTCATCCTCTGGCCAGTGGAGCCTGCGCTGGCCCCGCCTGGGAGGGAGCGGCCAGCACCATGGCTGGCATCTCCCCAGTCATCACAGCCTCATCAGATGCCACGGTCACTGGCGGAGGGGCGAAGGAGCTGCTGCCGTCACCCGGACTGCCCTGAGAAGAGCCCGCAGAGACGGCAGGCAGCTCGTGCGCCAATGTGAGGTCACTGTGGGCCTCCCTGCACACCATTGATTGACAAGCACCTATCTGAGATACTGAGTGCCTCAGCCTTCTCCCACACTGGCACTGACCATCTGAGGTTGGTGCCTGTGTGTGGGCTTGCAGGTCCGAGCACAACCCCAGGAACCCCTGATTCTGTAGATGGGCCTGAAGAAAGGTCATATGGACTCAAAATGTTAGTTCTATTTCTCTCTCCACAGATGCTGCAGACATGCTGAGTTTCTCCAGCATTTTCTGTTTTTGTTTCAGATTTCCAGCATCCGCAGTATTTTGCTTTTACCCCTGATTCAGTTCCTGGAGCTGCCTCTCCATGAGAGGCACCACTCTCTCACAGAATCACACAGGATCACAGTGCAGAAGAGGCCTTTTGGCCCATCGAGTCTACAATGACATGTGAGAAACACCTGACCTACCTACCTAATCCCATTTACCAGCACTTGGCCCATAGCCTTGAATGTTATGACGTGCCAAGTGCTCATCTAGGTACTTTTTAAAGGATGTGAAGCAACCTGCCTCCACCACCCTCCCAGGCAGCGCATTCCAGACTGTCACCACCCTCTGGGTAAAAAGGTTTTTCCTCACATCCCCCCTAAACCTTCTGTCCCTCACCTTGAACTTATGCCCCCTTGTGACTGACCCTTCAACTAAGGGGAACAGCTGCTCCCTATCCACCCTGTCCATGCCCCTCATAATCTTGTACACCTCGATCAGATTGCCCCTCAGTCTTCTCTGCTCCAATGAAAACAACCCAAGTCTATCCAACCTCTCTTCATAACTTAAATGTTTCATCCGAGGCAACATCCTGGTGAATCTCCTCTGCACCCCCTCCAGTGCAATCACATCCTTCCTATAATGTGGCGACCAAAACTGCACACAGTACTCCAGCTGTGGCCTCACCAAGGTTCTATACAACTCCAACATGACCTCCCTACTTTTGTAATCTATGCCTCGATTGATAAAGGCAAGTGTCCCATATGCCTTTTTCACCACCCCACTAACATGCCCCTCCGCCTTCAGAGATCTATGGACACACACGCCAAGGTCCATTTGTTCCTCAGAACTTCCTAGTGCCATGCCGTTCATTGAATACTTGCTTGTCGAATTACTCCTTCCAAAGTATATCACCTCACACTTTTCAGGGTTAAATTCCATCTGCCACTTATCTGCCCATTTGACCAGCCTGTCTATATTTTCCTGTAGCCCAAGACACTCAACTTCACTGTTAACCACCCGGCCAATCTCTCAATGGAGGAAGCAGTGCACTTGGCTATGATGGCCAGTGCAGTGGTCATGCTCCGCATGGACTCCTCCACAATGGAGACTATGGAACGCAGACCCTTGTGGATCTCCGCCAGATACTTCTGCACATCCCGCTGGCCATCCAGCATCTGCTGCCTAATGGACGACTCCAGAGTTTCGTCAACAGCCTTTGATCCAGCATCGTCCTGGTTCCTAGCAGTTCTCTGACTGCCGGTGCCCTGGGCACTCACTGCCTCTGCCTGCACCTCAAATGATTGTGAAGTGCCCTCACCAATGTGTACTGACATTCTACCTGCCGATCTAATGGCCACTGAGGTGCTGGTATCTGAGCTGGTGCCTGGTTTAGAGAGTGGGTGTGACACAGGTGCAAGTGAAGCCTGGTGGTCCTCCAGCATCAGGGGTGACCCTTTCAGGTCCAGAGAGCGAGTGCGGGCTGACAAATCTAAGGGAGATTCATTAGTTAAAGTCATCACTCTGTACCTGTGCATGCTAGGCACCCTGGTGAGACAACGTAGATCAGCATCATGGTGCCATCGTCTTTCAATGATCAATGCGGTCTCCAGGTTCGACGCTCCCATCACTGAAGAGACTACACTAGAATGTTTGCACAATCCGAAAGTCTCACCGTGCACTGCGCTCTTACCTTCATCTGGCATCCCCGCCTCTCCACGCCTGGTTGTACGGGGAGCATGCTGGCTCTCTAGTTCTAGGGCGACCCACTCGAATCTGGTGAGCTGCAGCAGGGGTTGGGCGGGCCTCCGCCTTAATGTGCCCTCTCTGCTTGCTATGTTATCTGTTGCTGCTCTCTGTTATGGCTCGCCTTCTCCTGAAAGGACAGAGGAGCATTGATTAGTCCACTCTCTACCTGCAGCACCATTGCAGCCTGGCCAACCCCAACTGAAGAATACCTCCCAGGGCACATCCGAGTTGCGACCCTCAAGTTGCAGGGCACTCAGTCCAAGCAGCCAGGGCTCATCCCCCTGGGCAGCTCTGGTGTCATTGACAGTCGGCGCTTAGATTCTAGCACCCCTGAGGTCCACGGGGGGGATGCCCACATCTTAACACTTCCACACACTGATCCATGCCAACACGGTACTCACCTTTCCTGAGTGCAGCAGATCATTGAACCTCTTCCAGCACTGCACCCATGTGCGACGCACCTGCTAGCCTGTGCTGCAACCTCTTACTATGCCCTCTTTGTGAGGTGCATTGGCCTCCTCCTCCCAGCTCTGGGGACAAGGGTGTCCCTCCTGGCAGCCACCTCCTCCAGGAGGACTGCGAGGCACACATCCGAAAAGCGGGGGTCAAGTGCCCACCCGACCTGCCCTCACCTGGCATCTCCAGCCGCACTTGACTCCATCACGTTAGGCAATAAGAGACAAAAGAGACGTCCTTCTGTGGCAGCCTCCAAGGGGCTGCCTGTGTCATTTTTAAACTGGCTGCCAGGTCGCCATTGGACCCGGTGGCTGACAGGCCCACGCCCCCACTCGGCCTTTCCCGACCACTGGGGAGCCGTGTTTCACACTGGGCAGGCCTTAATTGGCCAGCCAGCGTGTAATCACTAATGGAGGCCAGTCACAGCCGATCCCAGGCCCGCTGACTGCGCCCGCCCACCGACCTGAAAATTCTGCCCGTAGGGTTTCACTCTCCTCGCTACCGAAATCCCACTTCGCTGGAGGCAGCTGGAGATCTAGATGGCCAGCTGCTTCCATAAACCATGCATGTGTGAATCCCGGCCTGACTCCAGTCCGTGCCCTGTGAAAATCACAGCTGCCGCGTTGGGGGGCGGGACTTAGGATTTCTAGGCTCATCCGCCATTTTCGCCACGATGGAGAGGCTCTTCATCATGGCGAGAATCTGGGCCACAGTGTTGCTGGCAAGGAGGGTAAATGCAAACATGATTGAGTTGAATGGCCTGCCTCTGTGTAAAAACTTCTATATATTTCTAGGTATATCGAGTTGGTAATGATAACATTTTAGGCTGTTTTTCTATTGGTATTACTTAACTGCAGTGACTTTAAGGGTTGGAGATTTATATTTAAGATACTTTTCTAATTGCTATATCTGGGTGCAGTGTGACCCAAAGTTCCTCGTAGAGGCTTATTCTGGGTACCATTTCAGGAACTGCAGCATTTACATGAATGTAATTCTCCAATATTTCAAATCCAATTACGCTTGATGGGGCGAAAGACACTAATATAGAAACTTCAATTCACCACTGACATTCCTGCTGAGCAGAATTATGCACTGTATGTAGCTAAACAACTGTGATCCGCAAAATAATGGACTGTTCATGCTGCTGAATTTTGTATGAAAAATAATCTTGGCAGTAGAAACGGAAGTGTAAACAAGTTGGTTTACAGTGATACTTGCTTAAATCCTTTTCCAAGTTGCTTCCTTGTACAAGTGACAAGTTACCTCATGGATTTTATCATTCTGTTTATTTCCTGCCGGACTGATACTTTGTTATCTCCTCCAAGTGTTGCAGTCCCATATCCAAATTGCCATTTAGTACAAATTAGTACAAAAGATGGAGATGTATAACAGAATCAAGCTCTAATCTTGTAACAAGCCCAACGGGCAATAGTAGTGTTGCAGCAAAAGAGGATGGGCCATTGAAGTTATTATGCTGATGCTTCAGAAATGTGTTTAATTCAGAGATTAAAAGTTATCTCATGCTAGCTTGGAAAGTGAACGCCCGCTTTTGGAGTGGGCTCTCCATGATATCTAGCTGAATGCATCTCTAAGGTGTGGAATATACCAGCCAGTGTGACAGAAGTGAATTCACTCACAGAGAAAAAACATTGCAAGACTTCAAGGCTGACATCAGCGGATTCCAATGTGCTAACAGAGGTTTATTCTTCTCTGGGAGGTGTAAAATTCAGCTCAGTTAATTCTAAATGCTTTTCATTCTCACGTTAATTATTTTACCATTTAAGTAATTTTTTCAGGTCTCAAGATGCTACAGTTGGGCAGAACTCTTATCACGATGCACTGGCCCCAGTTGCCTCCTTTATGCACTCATGAGTAAAGCAAGTAACAACTTAAACAACCTGTATCTTTGAGCAATGAAATTGAACAGCAAGGGCAAGAAATTTGCTTGCCCTCATTTTTGGGTGCAGGGACTGAGTTTCACAACCTGCCCCCATCTGTTGGAGACAAGGTTGGCACCACCTCAGTTCTTGATTTTTCCCCCCCTTTATTCATTAATGGGACATGGGCTGTCACTGGCAAGGCCAACATTTGTTACTCATCCCGAATTACCATCAAACCAAATAGTGTCTTTGTGGGTCTGGAGTCACATGTAGGCCAGATTTCCTCTCCCTAAAGGGCATTGGTGAACTAGATGGGTTTTTATGACAAATGGTAATTGTTACTATTACTGAGAATAGCACTTTATGTTTCACATTTATTAATTGAACTTAAATTCCACCAGCTGTTATGATGGGATTTGAACCCATGCCCCAAGATCACTAGCCTGGCCCTCTGGATTACTAGCCCAATGACATTGCCATGACACTACCATCACCCCATGATTGTACCTGGCCACAAGCATCTCCCAGCGACCCTGGTCTCCATTGCATTACCAGTGTCCTCTGCACACTGCAGGGGGTGAATAGCGTTGTGAAGGTAGCCATCCCTTCTTAAAGGTACAGTTACCTACAAGAGGAAGGTTGCAAAAATGCATTGCAAATTTCAGGATAATCACACTTCAGCACTAAGGAGGATTGAACATCAAGGAAAGGAGAGGGCACCCCATGTCTGCCCACTTGACAGGCAGCCAACTGCTCAATCTGGCTGGGAAATGGATTTTGATAATAGAAATCAGGTCCTGCTGTTAAACCCTACAGGACCTGCGGGAAACCCACTGAACTGCCCCAGTATTCCCTGCCCTTTGAGTCTGTTGCTGGTTCTTTCCCAGAGCCAATCCAAAATTAATCCTACAGTCCTGCACTCTCCTTATAATCCTGTTTATTCGTGTCCTTCAAATGTTTGTCTACTTTCCATTAAAAGCTGCAATGGCTTTTTTATTCATTCTTGGGTTGTGGTTTTCTCTAGAATTGCTAGTTTAATTAGGTCATCCCTGGTTGCCCTGTGAAACTGGGGACTGTCTTTCTTATTGAACCGCAGGAGTCTGTATGGTGAAAGTACTCCTCCAGTGCCATCTCAACTCCCTGTGACAAAACATTCCATTTTATAACAGCTCTCTGCATAAACAAATTACTTCTAACCACTTTTCTTCAATTAAACTAGTGAAGCCACTCTAGTTTGAGGTTTTCTTTGTGGAGATTGGCACTAACATTGGGATCGTCCCAGATTTGCACTAAGTGCAGTGGCGGCTTTTCACGCTGTATCACCCCAATCCTGCCTCATTAAACATGCATTCCCGGGAAACACGCCATTTCAATGGCGGGTGGCCTCCGATTCTCCTGCCATGCCGTCACCTTGCCGCTTCCTCACGCCAGGCGCCGTATATATAGCACAGCCATGTGCACATCTTTTACTGCTTCCAGCCCAGGACTGCTGTAAAGAAGGCTGCGGCCCCTCCCAGTTTAGTGACATATCCCTTGAGCACCTTTTGGACCCTGTGGAGGCCCGCCACGATGTCCTCTACCCCCTGCTCCGGCCGCAGGAGGGACAGCAACATGACCAACCCCGCATTGGAGGTGGTGGCAGCAGTGGTCAGTGCCAACACCCTGCAAAACAGGACAGCCACCCAGTGCCAACAAAGGATGAATGATCTCCATCGTTCCGCCAGGGTAGGTCACTCTTCTCATCACTCTCAACTCACACACTGACAAACCCATCACACATCCACAGGGCCCTCACTCACTGTCAGTTCAAGGGACATCACTATTCACTCTCTCATACACACCTTCACTGTCCTCATCCTGTCCATGGGACCACTCACCACCCACACAGGCCAGGCATCCTTATCATCTAGCCTGGCAGTAGTCCATCTTACACTCTCTCCGTCTGTCTTCATGCAGGACAAGCTGGCACACAACAAAAGGGAGAGGTCGCAGACTGGTGGAGGAATGCCTGAAATCAAGCTCCTCACAGGCTTTGAAAATAGAGTCATCCAGCTGGCCGGCGATGACCGGGACTGGTCCTATGCTGAAGGTGAGGTCGGCGGTGCTCAACCAAGTGAGGATTCAGCAGTGCAACATCCATCAGCCAACCATGCTGTGAGTGATGTGCCCTGTTTCACAGGCCACTGCCATGCACTAATTATCTCCCCTTGCTTTCACAGGCACATCTGGCAAACAGTTGACAGAGCCCATGATCCCGGGCCTCCAATCAAGCCCAGAAGATGCATTGGAAGAGGAATCTGAAGGCACCCTCCTTGAAGTTCCGTCACAGCGCTCACCCACACCCTCCACCAGCGCAGAGACACACACCCCGGTGGGACCTAGCTTTAGAGTAGTCTCGGAATCACAATCTGGTGAGCACTTCACACAGTCTGACCCACAGCAGGTGGAGGCAGGGACTTCCCATGGGTGCCCGACACTCGGAGGACTGCTGGAGGCAAGAAATCTGCTCAGGCCAGGTCAGAGGATGAGCCTCTGGACTTAGTGATGTCACAGTTTTTTGTTATTCATTCAGGGGATCTGGGCTTCGCTGGCTGGACCAGCAATTATTGCCCATCCCTAGTTGCCCTTGAAAAGGTGGTGGTGAGCTGCCTTCTTGAACTGCTGCAGTCCATGTTGTGTAGGTATACCCACAGTGCTGTTAGGAAGGGAGTTCCAGGATTTTGACCCAGCGACAGTGAAGGAACGGTGATATATTTCCAAGTCAGGATGGTGAGTCGCTTGGAGGGGAACTTCCAGGTGGTGGTGTTCCCATATATCTGCTGCCCTTGTCCTTCTAGGTGGTAGTGGTCCTGGGTTTGGAAGGTGCTGTCGAAGGAGCCTGGGTGAATTCCTATTGCTGGAGTTGAAAATCAAGGTCTGGAACATCAGGAAGGGATGTCCACTGCACTCCTCAGATTGCAAGGCACAATGGAGGAGTCCATCTGCTTTCAGTCTGAGGTAATAGCACCAGCATGCCTATGCATCAAGGTCAACACTGGTAGGATGGCGGCTGCCCTGGAGACCTTGGTCCTGGACATCGGTCCTGCACTGCTGCTCAGGCTGAACTCCACCGCTGATGCTATTGTGGCCTCCAACAGTGTCAACACAAGAGGGGTGCGGGGCAGCTCGATCTCACTCCAGCTACTCCTTCTCCTCAAGGAGTCAGCCAGGGGCCCTGAGGCACCCATAGGGAGGAGGATCAACAGGTCCACACCTTGGGGCCATCCTTCCAGGTGACTCTGGGAGCTTCCGGCCCATCTAAATTCCCTCTTCCTGTGACCTCAGCAGCTCCAGCTCCCAGGCTGAGGAGAGTGCCACTGCCACACAGCAGGACCCTGAAAGCAGGCCGGGGCCCTCCAGGTCTTGACCCTCCAGAGGATGCCTGTCAAGGTCATCACAGACAGGGCGTAGCAGTCAGCAGGCTGCCTCCACCTCCACTGTGGATGTGGGGGGAAACCAAGACGTAGCGACAGGGTTAGGAAGGTTAAGAAGATGTAGTTGCAGAGCCTGCACACAGGTGTTAATTACTTGTATATAATGTTCACTATAGTAAATAAACTCCCAAGAATGTCTGAATTACCTGGAAAAACTCAGCAGGTCTGGCAGCATCAGCGGAGAAGAAAAGAGTTGACGTTTCGAGTCCTCATGTTCTGTTGAAGGGTCATGAGGACTCGAAACGTCAACTCTTTTCTTCTCCGCCGATGCTGCCAGACCTGCTGAGTTTTTCCAGGCAATTCTGTTTTTGTTTTGGATTTCCAGCAGTTTTTTGTTTTTATCCCAAGAATGTCTCCCTACCTATGGCTCTTTGTTCTGATCAGCAGTGTTCATGTCACTCAGATGTGCAACCTTGGTTCCTGCACAAGATAAAGGCAGATGTCTCTTCCCTGTGCAGGGCGTAACCTTCAGACTAAAGTGATGGTCTGGCTTCATACTCAATGGACACATTACTGATGCCTGCACTTCGATGGTGCTTGTCATTGCTGCCAGAATGTCGTGGGCAGGCATCACAGAGTTCTGCCTTTCTCTCTGTGTGCTCTCAGTGCCTTTGAAGTGGGGAAGGCCCCCATCTCTTCATTCAGCGAGTGGAAGCCCTTGCGTTTGTTGTAGTTGACCGCTTGTTGCCATAGAGATCTGAGCGCCAAGTCAGTGCAGTGGGTGATAGCCTGCATCTGTGGGAAACCTGAAATCTGGGCGAATCCCAGCGCTCTTGCACCCTGGCTTTCCTTGTCCCAGGTGAAATGTACAAAGTTGTGTGTCTTCGCGAAGATGGCGACCGTGATCTCATGGCTGCATTTCTGGGTGGAGGCTTGTGATATCCCACAGAGGTCACCTGTGGAGCCCTGAAAGGAGCCACTGGCAGAGAAATTGAGCCCGGCGGTCACTTTCACAGCCACTGGCAGTGGAAACCCTCCATGTCCCGATGGCGCCAAGTCCTGCAGTAACTGGCAGAAGTGACCGACCAGTTCCTTAGACATGCACAGTCTTAGGCGATACTGGTTCTTGGTCACCTGTGGTAATGAAACTTAGAGTCTATAGGCCCTGGGTGTAGCTAGGCACCGACCAGCGACGGCTTGCTGTGGCTCTTCAGCGGTGTGTGCAGGAGCCCCAGCTGCCCCTTCTTCCTGAGGGTGCTGCTCCTCCCTCTGCCTAGTCCGGCACTTCCTTCACTCGCTTTTCCTTCGACTCCGGCCTCTGTAAGCAATGAGGCATATAACTAATTAACCAGGCTCCCTGCTCCTGATGCATTCCTCCTGCAGGATGAAAGAGAGAGACATGTGGGTTAGCTTGGGTGTACTAAGAACCTCCCTTGATTGAGTCTGAAGGCCCCGTAACTCATCCCGGAGAGTGCTGGCCATCACTTGGATGGCCAGAGTTTAGTGCGCTGCATGGCTGCCTGAAACCTTACCCACCTCCGCCTCACTCCACCTGACCGATTGGTGGCAGCTTCATCCACTGGACTGCATGCTGTGATCTCAGCTCAGGTGCAGTCATTCCCCTAACCCGCGCTGCAAGGCTGCGCTGTTAGCTTGAACCACAGGGGAAACTTGTCCAAACCAGAATGATGATATTGTAAGGGGCTGTAAATGCCTCCAGCAGTGACTGCTCCATGGCCAGCTTTCACAAGAGGATTATACAACGTGCCCACTCGTCCAACTGTGCTGCAGTCCACTAAAATGCTCATTACTTTGCAGTCTGTGCCCGTGGGGTGAAAAGCTCTGGAGCACTTGATGGCACTTTGATGCCTCTGCGTTGCTTGAGTGGGCAGATAAGCTAGAGGCCTAACTCCAAGCATACAAATGTGGCTGTGTCCGAACTGTCTCAGCTGCAGAGGAACGGTCACAAGGTTTTCCTAATGCGTGGCTGCTTCCCTCCCTCCTACCCCACACGTGCTTGTGCACCATCTTCAACCGCAGTGCAGTTCTTGGCTCCCCCCCAAAGTTGCCTCAACCACAGGGCAGCCCTTGCCACTGCACCCCCACACCCTCACCCCTACCCCTACCCCTACCCCCCACCAAGTCACCTCAACCACAGGGCAGCCCTTGCCACTGCACCCCCACACCCTCACCCCTACCCCTACCCCCCACCAAGTCACCTCAACCACAGGGCAGCCCTTGACCTGGCACCACACTGTCAGCCAGCCAGGAAAAACGACTTGCCTGTGCCCTCGCCTGAATGCCTCAACCTTCAAGTCCAACTGGCGATGCCTGTGAGTTCTGCACAACGTTACTGTGCACTTACCTCCGAGTTCCCCTCGAAGTGCAGCTCGCCAGGTGCAAGCCTTATATACGCTGTTGTGAAACACGTTGGCATGATTGCATGTTGGTATGCTCAGATGATCCAACATGGGGGTATGATTCTGGCGAGCTGAGGTTATAATGATATACAGGCACATTACAATGAAGTTCCCAACATCTGACGGCAGGAAACGCAGCCTGCCATTGACGGGCAGAATGGACGATTGCAAACTGGCTTCACAACATCGTGAAAGTGAATTTTGTCCATCCCGCTATATTGTCCACTCATGCTGCCAAAAACGCCCACCGCCAACGGGCAGGGAAAATTCCACGACCTTGTCAACTCCTTGTTTACTAAATCAAATTGGCATTTTATGTTTCTTCTAAATTTAGCAGATAAATTTTAGTGTTGCACTGGTACAATATTCATTGTTTTGGGGAAGAATAACCCACAAACATGAAAAAAAATTAGTTGTTAACCTATCTGGATAGTAACTTAGGCACAATTTTGGCCAGATAGTTGGAAAAGGCTCCATACACCTTTCCTCCATTTGTGCTAATGCTGCCTAGAATGCCAATTTTTTCAGCTTCTCTTTCTATCTTAGATGGTTGTGGACAATCATAGGCATAAGCTCCTTTTTCTATGGTGTGATGGTCCTCAACAAAGCTAGGCCTTAAAATTTTATTCATAAAAGTTATTGGCACTAAAATGCTAAAATGGTCAAAACAATTCTAACATCAGTCAAGTTCCATTCATGAGCATTGACTTCTGCTCTTTATGATTCAATTGTGTTTAAACTCCATTTTTGCAGCCAAGATTGTCTACTGAAGTATTTGTTTTGGCAAACTGCCAGCCTTAGGAAGCACAGTGTGCCTGGTGGGATAATTTGTTGACACTCAGGTAAAATAAAACGCAGCAATGGATTTTTTGCTTTGAGGGAGCTAATTTAGTTTCATCAAAATGTTCCTCAGAAAGGGGTGAAGACTCCTTGATTATATGAAAGGAGGTGAGTTGAGGTTGCAGACCTGGGGCAGACTGCAGGGATAGGAAGGGGCAAGGCCATGGTGAGATTTGAAAACAAGGATGAAAAATTTAAAACGCTACAATCTCGGGCTGCCCACTGCAATGGTTAAAATGTCCCTGGAATTTGGGCCTGGGTTAACATTGTCAGCAGCTGGCGTCTTTAAGTCCCATCTTGTTGCAATCTGAGCGGCAGTGGAAGGACCCTGGAATTTGAGGCTCCCCAACTATTGATGTGCTGAGGAATTAGATGATCAGTTCCATGTACTCAAAAAATAAGCACAGTAATTGGAAAATAGAACTTGCTGCTTTATTTGAAGCAATCTGCTTTATTCATCCCATTTGCTTATCAAAGCCTAATGCACTATTCATGTAGGGTAGATGACAGGATTCAAATCAGTAAGTATGAGAAACAGGATTTAGAAGCAAAATTGAAGAAATTAACAGATAAAAGTTAAATCACATGTGGTTCTATTTTTTGTTTGCTGATTTTAATTTTAAAAAGCAGGTGTGAGTATAAATTAAGCTTCAGCCCCACACCAATGCTTTGCATAAATGAACATATAAAGTAACCGCAACCCTTGGACCAAGAAATTCGAGTGTAAACATTTTTGAGTGTGTGGGATGGGGTGGCTGCTGGTGGTGGTGGGGGGAGGGGAGGGGCGGAGTGAGGCAGTAGGTGAGGGAGCACTGAGCTCAATTCCTTTGCCTGAAAGATGAGGCCCCTGTCTCCCTGCCTCCGTCCTCATTATAATGGGCCTGTCTTGGTCTCAGAGCCCCGCTCCAGTGAAGAGCAATTAAAAATCGCTGACTACTAATGTACATGTGAGGTAAATGGGTCCAGGGTTTGGAGGCTGGGAGATCAAGGATTAGGGTCCAGAGACCTGAGGTCAGGGCTGGAAGATTGGGGGTTGGGAGATCAGGGCTCAAGAGATGGATTCCCCCCACTGTGATTGACAGGACCCTCAACTGTGCCCATTCTATTACATTCACTTCTCTCTCACCCCTTCCCCTCCCTCCCTCCAGCCTCTGCGTTTGATGGATCATCCTCCATCATATCCATCACCTCCACTATGATCCCACCACCAAACACATCTTCCCGGCCTTCCCCTTTTAGCACTCCTAAGGGACCATTCCTTCCCGACATCCTGATCCACTTCTCAGTCACCCCCAACAACCCCTCCCCTACCCATGGCATCTTTCCATGCAAGTGCAGACGACGCAGTACCTGCCCTTTTTCCTCCTCCCCTCTCAATGTCCTAGGTCCTAAACACTCCCTTTGGCCTTGCACCATGGAACTTTTTGTTATTTTATCTCTCCTGCCCTCTACCCTTTCACAGACCTTTCCCTTTGTTCTTTTTTCCCTCTCTCCCTTCACTTAAAAACCTAACTTTTCTGAATTCTGATACAAGATCATTCACCTGAAACATCAACTCTGTTTCTCTCCTCATAAATGCTGTCTGAGCTGCTGAATATTTCCAGCAATTTCTGTTTTTATTTCAGATTTCCAACGTCTGCAGCATTTTGCTCTTGGTTTATGTCAAGAGATGGATGGTTGGGGCGTATTTGTATAAAAAGAAAGAAATACTTGCTTTATACAGCGCTTTCCATAACCACCCAACATCTCAAAACACTTTACAGCCAATGAAGTACTTTGTGAAGCATAATCACTGTTATAATGTAGAAAAAGCCAATGTACATGCAACAAGCTTCTGCAAATAGCAATGTGATAATAATCAGTTAATCTGTTTATGTGCTGTTGATTGACCGATAGGTATTGGCCAGGACACCAGGGATACCGTCCCTCCTCTTCTTTAAAATTGTGTCATGGGATCTTTACATCCACCTGAAAGGGGAGATGGGGCCTTAATTTAACATCTCAGCCAAAAGACAGCACCTTTGAAAGCACAGCACTCCCTCAGTGCTGCACTGAAATGTCAGCCTTGATTTTTGGGCTCAATCCCTGGAATGGGACTTGGAGCAAGAACCTTGTGACTCAGAGGCAAGAGTGCTGCCAATTGAGCAATGGTTCACAAAGGGGTCAAATGCAAATGGACTGAAACCTGCTTCACGCCTGGGTTCCATAAGACCATAAGACATAGGAGCAGAAATTAGGCCATTCGGCCCATCGAGTCTGCTCCACCATTCAATCATGGCTGATAAGTTTCTCAACCCCATTCTCCCTTTGATCCCCTTACCAATCAAGAACCTATCTAACTCGGTCTTAAATACACTCAATGACCTGGCCTCCACAGCCTTCTGTGGCAATGAATTCCATAGATTCACCACTCTCTGGCTAAAGATGTTTCTCCTCATCTCTGTTCTAAAAGGTCTTCCCTTTACTCTGAGGCTGTGCCCTCGGGTCCTAGTCTCTCCTACTAATGGAAACATCTTCCCCACGTCCACTCTATCCAGGCCGTTCAGTATTCTGTAAGTTTCAATCAGATCCCCCCTCATCCTTCTAAACTCCATTGAGTATAGACCCAGAGTCCTCAAACATTCCTCACATGTTAAGCCTTTCATTCCTGGGATCATTCTCGTGAACCTCCTCTGGACCCTCTGGGCCAGCATATCCTTCCTGAGATATGGGGCCCAAAATTGCTCACAATATTCTAAATGTGGACTGACCAGAGCCTTATAAAGCCTCAGCAGCACATCTCTGCCTTTATATTCTAGTCCTCTAGAAATAAATGCCAACATCGCATTTGCCTTCCTAACTACCAACTCAACCTGTAAGTTAATCTTAAGAGAATCCTGGACTAGGACTCCCAAGTCCCTTTGCACTCCAGATTTCTGAATTCTCTCCCCATTTAGAAAATAGTCTATGCCTCTATTCTTTCTACCAAAGTGCATAACCCCACACGTCCCTATGTTGTATTCCATCTGCCACTTCTTTGCCCATTCTCCTAACCTGTCTAAATCCTTCTGCAGCCTCCCTGTCTCCTCAATACTACCTGTCCCTCCACCTATCTTTGTATCATCTTCAAACTTAGCCAGGATGCCCTCAGTTCCTTCATCTAGATCGTTAATGTATAAAGTGAAAAGTTGTGGTCCCAACACTGACCCCTGCGGAACTCCACTAGTCACCAGCTGCCATCCTGAGAAGGACCCCTTATCCCCACTCTCTGCCTCCTGCCAGACAGCCAATCTTCTATCCATGCTAGTACCTTGCCTCTAACACCATGGGCTCTTATCTTACTGAGCAGCCCCCTGTGCGGCACCTTGTCAAAGGCCTTCTGGAAATCCAAGTAAATAACATCCATTGGCTCTCCTTTGTCTAACCTACTCCTTACCTCCTCAAAGAATTCTAATAGATTTGTCAGGCATGACCTCCCCTTGATGAAACCATGCTGACTTTGCCCTATTTTACCATGCACTTCCAAGTATTCTGAAATCTCATCCTTAATAATGGACTCTAAAATCTTACCAACGACCGAGGTCAGGCTAATCGGCCTGTAATTTCCCGTCTTTTGCCTCACTCCCTTCTTAAACAGGGGGGTTACATTAGCGATTTTCCAGTCCTCTGGGACCCTGCCTGACTCCAGTGATTCCTGAAAGATCACCACTAGCGCCTCCACTATCTCTTCAGCTATCTCCTTCAGAACTCTGGGGTGTAATCCATCTGGTCCAGGTGATTTATCCACCTTCAGACCTTTCAGTTTTCCTAGCACCTTCTCCTTGGTAATGGCTACCATACTCACCTCTGCCCCCTGACTCTCTTGAACTTTGGGGATGTTACTCGTGTCTTCCACCGTGAAGACTGACGCAAAGTACCTATTCAGTTCCTCCATCATTTTTTTGTTCCCCAATACTACTTCTCCAACGTCATTTTCCAGCGGCCCAATGTCCACTTTTGCCTCTCTCTTACCCTTTATATATCTAAAAAAACTCTTGCAATCTTCTTTTGTATTACTGGCTAGTTTACCCTCATATTTAATCTTCTCCCTCCTTATTTCTTTTTTAGTTGTCCTCTGTTGGTCTTTGTAGGCTTCCCAATCCCCTGGTTTCCCACTGCTCTTCACCACATTGTATGCTTTCTCTTTAGCTTTTATGCTGTCCCTGACTTCCCTTGTCAGCCATGGTTACCTCGGCCTCCCTTTAGTATGCTTCTTCTTCGTAGAGATGAATTTTTGCTGTATCTCCCAAATTACTCCCAGAAACTCCCGCCATTGCTGTTCCACTGTCTTTCCTGCTAAGCTCATCTCCCAGTCAATTCTGGCCAGCTCCTCCCTCATGCCTCTGGTAGTTGCCTTTATTCAACTGTAATACCGTTACATCTGATTCCAGCTTTTTCCTCTCAAATTGCAGGGTAATGGTCACTTCCTCCTAAGGGTTCCTTCACCCTTATCAAATCTGCCTCATTACACATCATGACAGCTGTTATCCTTATCCAATATGGCTGGGTGGAGGGGTGGGGGCAACTCTGGCCGGAAATGCATGCATGCTTCCTGCCACCATATCGGAGCTCTAGAAGCCCTAGAAGTCCAAGTAGTGCCTGAAAAATGGATGTTGTCTGGACCTGGGCCAATTTCTAGGCCACGATACTTAATTCTATCAATTTGTGCAGAGTTAGTTTTTACCCTATAAGTTTAAAATAAAAACAAATCAAACTTATTCTTAAAGGTATTATGAATTCTGTTTAAGATTACTGAATAATAAAATTTATGAATTCCCCAGCCTTGCTTGAAAAGACATTTTTGCACCAAGATATTCAAAAGGCTTAAAATATCCTCAAGTACAGGCTGACATACATTAAGTAACCTTTTCGTTAAGGCCAGTAAAACCTTACACCTTTGTTGCCTATATCCTTGTTAAACCACATTTGCAAAGTAAAATTAAATGAAGCTAACTAAAAATAGATTCATAATGAATAAGCCAAAGAAAATTTGAAGTTTGCATTTTGATTGGATTAGAACAGAAAACAGCAACTGCAGTCCTTAGATGATAAACTTGTTAGTTCGCTGCTTTCCAAGACAATACATACAAAATGGAGCACTGAATGTCTGACACTGAACCCTATATCCAAAAGGATGATTAGTTAGAATTAATCTCATCAGAGCAAAGTAGGTTCTGATGTCTGACTCACATCTAAGGCTGAGTAAATTGATTAAATTCATTTGGATTATTTTCAGGAATTTGATAATTCCTGCTAATAATTCCAAAAGCTCATTCAGAGTAGATGGTAGAATAACATCTTTGTGAGAGGTCAGGTAATAAATGATTTTAAACCCTAGAAGAAATTCTCCATATGAATCCTAAACAGTCCCTGCAAGTGGAACTGGTAGCATAACTCCTGAAAGAGCTGACGGAAGCCCGGCTGTATCCAATTATACCAACTGACATGTTGCATGTCAGGTATTAGCCTTATATGGATGATTAACCCAGACGAGAGTAAAGCATTTCTCTTCCTGGTTAAGTAATATGAGTTTAGGCAGCATGGGTATCTGAAAAAAGTCGTATCTATTATGCTCCAAAAGTCTGTTTAGTTTTCAAGCTGCAGCTCATTCTGCTAGGGATCTTTTCACCCACGTCCATTCACCCCCCTTCCCATTATTAGCCACACCTTAGCGCACTCCCTTTCTGGCAAGTGGTGACCATCCACAGAACACTTTGTAACGATCACGATCCCATCTTGGGTAAAACAAACTGCTGTTTTCGTGCTTTGTGGAAAGTAGCTGAAACATATCAAGCACCCTATAGACTATGAGTAATCTGCTTGTACTGTTTGAAACATTTCCGTGTAAGGAATAACGTAGAGCTGTGCACCAGGAGAGTGTCTATTCTGTGCGAGCTAATTGAGTCTACGGCTGCTGTACTCGAGAGCATGTTTTGAAATTGGTCTAAAAAAAATTGATTTCAATTATGGTGTTAAAGTGGACCCAAAGCTGCTTGAAGCCAGGCAATCCATCATCTAACCAGGGAATCCTTCCAGGAGAGCTGCCCACATTAACAAAGAAGCGATGGGGTTAATACTTGCAAGTACTGAGCTGAACAGAATATTTATGCAGCCTACTCACAGATTTTAAAGCTGGCATATCCTATTGTCAGTGCATTGACATCATTCTAATTAAATCGCCGCCCCATCTGCTAAAAATCACCCTTTTGAGGCGAAATAACTGTCTCATAGACTTCTCTTTAAAGTTCAAACTATCAAATAAATCAGTTGCTTTAAATTGTGGAATGGGGCTTAGATACAACAAGCATAAGCAGGAGACAGCACAGCTCAAATCACTTCCTAAATAAATGATAGCCTTGCCTGAAAGAGTATAGTTCTCAGGTTAAATTCATCTCTTTCCATATATGCATCAAATAAGGAGTGCATCAGTGCTGATGACTTAATCTGTAAACAAAATCCAAGGAATTAAAATCATTTCTGACATTCTCTTCCTTATTTAGCCATTATAGTGCAAAGAATGCACAGACTCAGGAATTCAAAGTTGCACAATTGGAGTTGTATGCAGGGCAGCTATCTTGAAAAGACCCCTCTGCATCCAGCATAAAAACATTTTCAGAAGTTGCTCTTTGCTCACGTTAAAAGGTCTGAGCAAGCAGCCTTACCTAAATTGGAAGAGCAGGAGCCCCACTGATCATATTGACGGCATCCAGTACTAATCACGCAGGTTAAAAGAGCTGCCGGAGAGAGAGTAATTTACAACTGCAGTTGTAGGCACTACTTAGGATCACAGCAGAATCTTCATTAAAAAAATCCTAAGTGTCATTATATTTTCCATAAATAGACATATGAGAGTTTTGGCAACATCAGCCCTGTTAAGAGAGAACTCTAGGCTCCAGACAACTTTACCCACAGATCCAGCCAATATCTTGTTCCAAAAACAAATATGTGCACTTCATCCTCCCAATGAAAAAAAATTTTAATTGTAAGCAGCAATCACCTGTTTTTCATATTTAGTGGCTTTTTCATGAAGGCAGGACATGACTAGCTACTAAGTAAAATGGAGCTCTGGGATATTTATATGTTTTCCTGTTATGCTGCAGAAGGCTCATCACAAATCCCCTATTTCCAGGATTCATCAAGAGTTACCTGCTGATCTCCCATGGCATTGCTCATGGAACTCCGGAGCTCAGATAATGGCCTAGTAATGAATGGTGAGGCTGAAAGCTAACGCCCATATTCGGGTTTATTTTAATAGCACTGACTTAGCACAAGAACCCACTGGCAAAGGCTAGAGAAGAGCTAGAGAAAAATTGGACCCTTGTGAGCTTCTCAGCGACCCTCAGATAGGTGGCTCTGAAAGTCTGGTGTGGGCTGGGGGAGGGGGGGTGGGGATAGGGTTTCCAACCCTCCTGAAATGGCCAGAAGTCTGCTGGAATTGGCACCAATCTCCCGGTGGCTATTGAAAGCAATCTGGGAGATTTTAAAAATTATATTTTAAGCACTTAAATTAATATTCACAATAATTGGCACACAGAAGCTCATCATTCACAGTAAAACAGTGATCTGATTGCATATTTAACAGCGTGATGACATCAAGCATGAACTGGTACTGATGCAGGTCACGCACACGTGCTACGTTCATGAACATCGTTGCCTGTTTTTTCCCCGCCCAGCGGGAGCGACTTGAGCTGAGGAGGTAAAAGGAGCAAGTGCTCGGCTGCTGGTTCGAAAAATTACATAGCTGAGTCTAGAAAGCTGTTTTCTCACTGAGACTTGAGGTAAAAGGAGTTCTGATTTTAGCCTTAGCTGATTTTAAAAAAAATGAAGCTATTGCGCGATTTGGTGAGAATTTATTCAGGAAGTTTTAGTGGATGTGAAATGGCTTTTGCTGTGGGTTCAATAGAGGCCTCGGTGTGTTTTGCTTTCTTGCACTCCCTTAGGAGTCGCTTACGCTGATATCTTCCAGAATATGTCCAGCCAAAGTTGGCAACCCTAGGTGGTGAGAATTCAGGATTGGGGATCGGGAGAAGCGATTATGGGAGGATGGTTAAACATACTGTCAGGAGGAACACCTTTCTTTCTCATAGGTGATCCCTATCCCTGCTTGAGCTTACCCTATAATGCTGCCTCAGGGCAAAACAGTCTTGGAGAGAGGGCCTCAAGCAGGCTTTAGGCCCCGTTATTTGCATTTGTGAGGGACCTAGTGCCTGTGTCAGGCACTGGGTAAAGGAGGGCTTTTGTCTGTCCTTACCTAATAAGGCAGGTGGTGCATTTCCAGCCTGCCATTTTGGGGCCTTTGGTCTCCTCACAGCACTTAAGGAAAGGATGCTGGGTAATACAATTTCAAGACCATCATGTTTAACTATTAAACTGACCTATCTCTGAAAGACTACTACTGAGTTTATTTGTAGTCAAAATATGGACATCTTCCGGCCAATTAGCAGCTATTTAATGTTGATACTAAAAGTTTCTACTGATGGCAGTTGCTCAGTTACTTTGCTTGAGGCGATGCCAGGTTTCTTTAAGGTCAGTGAAGCCAACAGGAAGTCATTGACATTCTTTCTCGTACGTGCTCTCTTTAGTCTGTTCAGTGGTGTTTTGTTGGCGTTTTGATGTAAAATCTAAAGTGTGAGATATGCATGTCAATTTTTGTAAGTATTTTATCAGATCTTCAATGCGATTGTTCACATAAATTTGCAGGATACAGTGTTTTATAGCCACAGGAATGTTATGCACAATATATTATCAACATAAGATGTGAAGGCATTCTAGAAAGTGCAGAAAAGATTCATGAGAATGGTTCCGGGGATGAGGAACTTCAGTTATGAAGATAGATTGGAGAAGTTAGGACTGTTTTAATTTGAGAAGAGAAGGTTGAGGGGAGATTTGATAGAGGTGTTCAAACTCATCAGGGGCCTGGACAGAGTATATAGGGAGAAACTGTTTCCACTTGTGAAAGGGTCAAGAACGAGAGAGCACAGATTTAAAGTAATTGGTAAAAGAAGCAAAAATGACATGAGGAAAAGCTTTTGAGCACAGTGAGTAGTTAAGGGCTGGAATGCACTCCCTGAGAGTGCGATGGGGGCAGGTTCAATTGAAACATTCAAAAGGGAATTAGACTGTTATCTGAAAAGGAAGAATGTACAGGGTTATGGGAAAAGATGGGACAATGACACTAGGTGAATTGCTCATTCGGAGAGGTGGTGCAGACATGATGGGCCGAATGGCCTCCTTCTATGCTGTAACAATTCTGTGGTTCTGTGATATTGATGCACCATAACTGAATAAGCCAAGTTATTGAACTTGGTGTTGGGGGTGCTGCTGGCACCAGATGGCCAGGAACAGGTAGGGTTATTGTAGATAAGGATGAGCTGGGAATACACCAATGCACCCTAATGGTCAGCAATGGACATCTTTATTTTAAGGTGCAACTGGTTCAGGTGAAGATGGTTCCCAAGTGTAAGGCCCCAGGCTTTTGATAGAGGTTAGGTGGCCAGGGGCAAAACTTAATGGAACTATTTCTAGCATTTGTTGGCCAATTTTATCAATTAGCCAAAATACTTTTTGCTGTTTTTGTTTTGCTTCACGTTAGCTAAACTAAATAGTCTACTTTTAAAAAACCTGTGTATAGTTGCCACAGGTGAGGAAAATATGAAAGGGGATAATGTTTTAGGAAATATTTTGAGTGATTTGATTGATTCCCTTTGCTAAGAAAATTGTATGCTGCTGAATTAGAATTTCTAAATTTGAATCAGAATTAATAACTGTGCATATTAAGTGATCAAGGATCTGAGTTCAGCTGGGACAGATTTGAAGTTGAGCAATTCTTATGCAAGTGCACCACAGAGATGTGCCAATATGGCCATGGCTGAGTGTTGTTAGATTCTGACACAGATTGTGTGATATCTGAGTTGTGACAGACCAGAAAGGAGTGCTCCATGCACTAGCCTTTAAGATTTGAGGTCCCCATATTCAACTTTGTCACATGGCTGGTGTTGGTGATATGGGAGTCTGGCGTCCTGAAAATGGCGGCTGATCCACTTCCAGCATGGCTCTCATGATGCACTGAACTGGGAGGGGTGCTAGTGCAGGTGTCGGAAGCATGCAGTGGGCAAGGTTGTGAGGTCAATCAACATCTAACTCACTTAAACACTCTCAGCTGAACCTGCATATGAGGGACTCCCCGCCAGTGTTGAGCATCAGCATAGAGCTTTCATTTGATGTGCTTTTGACTTGCAACATGTGTGCCACGTTATTGGAGGAATTCTGAAAAGTTGCCCATGATAGAAGGGAGTGGGACTGTTTTTTTCCAAGGAGTTCAATGGAGTTTGAAGGCTGGTGAATAGAAAGCCTCCTACCATGTATGAGGCCTAAAGATGCGGCCGCAGGGAGATGGAGCACAGGCAGCAGAGAGGGGAAACTGTGTGCAGAGGGAGGAGGAGATGGAGGAGGAGGTGGTGGGCTTTCAATAGAAGGCCACATACACATGGAGTATTCAGAGGGCACCTCTCTGGTTGGAGGAGATGGCACAGTTCGGCGACCACTACCTTGACGAATTGTAACAGCCTCAGACACTGCTCCTGCCTGAGGTGGAGGTTAGAGAAGTGAATCCTGAATATCCTTGTTGAAAACATCTTTCTACTGAGAGCCTTCTTCTTATCTCCCCCTCAGTCAGGAGTAATGTCTGAGGTGGATATGATTTACCAAGGAGGTGATGACTGAATGTGTTACCTCTTCCAACTGGAAATGCAGCCGCAGAGTGGGGTGAAGATGGCTCTGCCAGTGAAATTTCTACACCCCAGGATTCTTTTAGGCTGAAGCTGGTGACATTGCCAACATCTCTCAATCCACTGCACATTGCTACATCATGGAGGTGACAAAGGCCTTGTACCTAAGGAAAGGGGACTTCATAGTCTTCTCTCTAGCCAGAAGTAGCAGGAGGAGCTGGCACAAGGCTTTGCCAGGGTGCTGGGTTTCCCATTTATACAGGGAACCAGCACAGAAGTGGCTCTGCAGGTGCCGTATCTCAACGGGGAGAGAAATTGAAATCCTAAGTGTCACCACTCCATTACTGTGCAATCGGTGTGTGGTCATATACAGAACATCGGGAAAAATTTTCCCCCCATTGGGGAGGATGTGCAGGAGCGGGCGTAGGCAGGCGGGCCTCCGATTGGGGGCACGCCGCCATTTTATGTGGGCGGGCCAATTAAGGCCCGCCCAGCGTGACGTCTGACAGGAAGCGCTATGTGTTCCCCGTGTGGGCGGGCGGTGGATTCCCTCAGCTGGGAGTGCGCTCTTCCGCGCATGCGCATGAAAGAGCGCACAGGTCTCCCTGAGGCTAAGTGCTGCCTCAGAGAAATCAGCTCCGATTTAAAACTTGCATTAAACATGTTAAAAAATTTTCCCTACCATATCCCCTCATGTGACACCGTCACATGAATTGGGACATGTCCATAAGTTTTATTGAAACCTTTCTTAAAGATTTAAATACCCTCATGAAACCTCATCCCACCCGTGGATGAGGTTTCATGCTTTTTCCGAAGCCCACCGGGGCTCCTGGCCTGCCTGCCAACCTTAAGGTTGGTTGGGCAGGTCTATTAACAACCTTAATTACTTTATCAAGGGCCTCAATAGGCCGTTGACAGGTCAGCGGGCGCACAGCTGACTCGGCTGCGCCCTCGCCAACCTGAAATTTGAAATGACGCGGGGTGACGCCGCCCCCCCGCTCGCCAACCAGAAGATCCTGCCTGATCATGTTGGTGAATGCTTTCCTGGCAGCAGCCACAATGCTTTAAGCCTGTGCCAGTCAGTGCTTCCAGCCATATTTGACCACCATGGAGAACCAGAGCGTGGCTGCTTAATGACAAGGCGACCTGCTCTACACACGGGTCAGGATTTTTAGGATGCCAGGGTCTCCATTTCCGCTATTCAGGGAGTCGGTGGCGAACACATCCCTTCTGATATTAACAAAAAGCTAAAAGCTACTGCGGATGCTGGAAATCCAAAACAAAATAAAAACAGAATTACCTGGAAAAACTCAGCAAGTCTGGCAGCATCGGCGGAGAAGAAATCAGTCAATGTTTCGAGCAAGACAGGATATTCAAAGTACAGCTCTAGTGGGGGTGGGGTGGAAAGACTAAAGGTTTTAGTTTTAGATTTAAAAATAATGGAAATAGGTGGGGAAAGAAGAATATATAGATATATAAATATTTATATAGATTCTTCTTTCCCCACCTATTTCCATTATTTTTAAATCTAAAACTAAAACCTTTAGTCTTTCCACCCCACCCCCACTAGAGCTGTACTTTGAATATCCTGTCTTGCATTCTTAATTAGCACTTTTCTCAGACAAAGACCACCACCTTCAACACCTCTTTGACCCTTTTGTCTCTGACATCTTTTGATTATCTGCTCACACCACACCCTCAATGTGTCTCTTCCCCCCCCACCCACCTTAAACCAATTTATATTTCTCCCTTGTTGAAACTATGCTTCAGTTCTGCTGAAGGGCCATGAGGGCTCGAAACGTTGACTGATTTCTTCTCCGCCGATGCTGCCAGACTTGCTGAGTTTTTCCAGGTAATTCTGTTTTTATTTTCCCTTCTGATATTGCCTGCCCGCAGCTATTTGATGATCAGACAAGTAACACTCACTGGTTGGCCACTCAAGGGCCTCAACTGGGGCAAGGGTGGGCAGGCTGGTCTCGACTGGCACCCGTCCCAGTGTAAAATTGTGGAGAGGTCAGGGCGGGTGTGAGCCCAGTGGAAGGCCATCCAAAAGAGTTTTCCGGTCACCCCCTGACTAAAAACCCGCCAGCGGGGGGAGCGTAAAATTCTGCACATGGTTCATGACTCCGCTCCGCCACCTGACCACACGTGGACAGGGTACCTCCTGGGAGAGGACAGCAGGTTCATGTCACTGACACTCCCCCAAAAGTGGCACATCAGTAATCCTAGTAACCTGCTGGAGCACAGATTGCTGGACTACTGTGAGAGTCTCTTTGAGAGCCACGATGGCAACAGTGTGAACCTTCTGGGCGATAAGCATCAATATTATATCCTCAGACTGAGTTTCCACTGTAGCTGTCAGACATTGGGTGGCTTCTGCCCATGCTGCACTGGAAGTTGATATATCGACTACCAGGCACAACACTGTGCTGGGTTTGCGAATGTTCTCATGGAGTTGGCCACCATATCTGTGTTGGAAAGGATGGACTCCAATATCTGTGCAGTGCCCTCTGCCCTGTTGGAGTCATATTCCTCCATGCTCCTTGATTGTGATGAGACAGTGTCTGATGTGGCTGCCAATGCACCAAATATCCTGTGTGCATTGTCATCAGTGTTCTCCTGTGTGCCATCCCATGTTGGTCCTCCTTTGAACCCTCTGCTGCTGAACTCAGCTGTGACGTCCCCTCACGTCTTTTTCCCTGGCCTGGCCGCAGCCCACTAATGCTCAGTAAGTCATATTGTACTGATCCCAACTCTATACCAGCCTCTAAAGTATGTGCAGTACCAGTATCTGAGCTGGTAGCTGTGAGTGATGCTGCTTCTTCATGTGAGCTCTTGCTCGTGCCCTTCCTCATGAGGCTGCAGTGATTGGCCAGGTAGCAGTTCTTGAGCATGCGGAAACAAAAATGGAGAAGGGGAAAGTTGGGGTGAGAGAAGGGAGATTTAGAGTAGAAAGCAAGAGGTCCATGGTTACACCAACTGCAGCTTGGACTATATGTCAGATGGCAGGAAGAGGGTGAGGTGGGATTTGAGAAGGTGTATAAGGCAGGAACATACCATCATCCTGAATGCACTTGGAAATGCCAGTTGCAGCTGCCTCTGTCACTCAGCCCCCATACTTTGCAGCTCTGTCTCCACCAAGAGGCTCAGGAGATGCAGGTGTTCCTGTCCTCCACTGGTTCTCTGCTTTTGCCTTCAGTTTAGTGTGACAATGTAGACTGGTGGAGGAATGCCTGAAATCAAGGTCCTCACAGACTTTGAAAACCGAGCTATCCAGCTGGCCGGTGATGACCAGGACCGGTTCTGTGCTGACGGTGAGGTCGGCGCCGCTCTACCAAGTGAGGATCCAGCAGTGCAACATCAATCAGACAACCATGCTGTGAGTGATGTGTCCTGTTTCACAGGCCACTGCCATGCACTAATTATCTCCCCTTACTTTCGCAGCCACATCTGCCAAACAGCCGACAGAGTCCATGACCGAGGGCTTCCAATGAAGCCCCGAGGGAAGGTCAGAAGTGGAATCTGCTGAAACCCTCCCTGAACACCCATCACAGTGCGCACCCACACCCTCCACCAGCGCAGAGACACACACCTCAGTGGGACCTAGCTTTAGAGTATCTTCGGGATCACAATCTGGTGAGCACATCGCACTGTCTGATCCACAGCAGGCAGGCGGCAGGGACTTCCCAGGTGTCTGGCACTAGGAGGACTGCTGAAGGCCAGAAATTTGCTGAGTCCAAATCAAATGACGAGCCCATGGAATGGGTCATGTCACAGTTGCTGGAGCTGCAAAGGCAAGCTCGGGAATATCAGGAAGGGATGTCCGCTGCACTCCTCAGATTGCAAGGCATGATGGGGGAGTCTGTCCGCCTTCACTCTGAGTTGATAGTGTCGACAAGCCAATGCACCGAGGTCAACACTGGTAGCATGGCAACTGCCATGGAGACTTTGGTCCATCCAGGATGTCGCTCCTGCACTGCTACACAGGCTGAACTCCATCGCCAACGCCACAGTTGGCCTCCAACAGTGTGTACACGAGAGGGGTGAGGGGCAGCTCGATCTCACTCCAGCTACCCCTGCTCCTCAAGGTTTCAGCCAGAGGCCCTTGGGCACCCATAGGGAGGAGGATCAGCAGGTGCCCCCCCCCTCCACCGCCCCTCAGGCCATCCATCCAGGTGACTCCAGGAGTATCCTGCCCATTCGAATCCCCTCTTCCTGTAACCTCAGCAGCTCCAGCTCCACAGGCTGAGGAGAGTGCCACTGCCACACAGCAGGACCATGAAAGCAGGCCGGGGCCCTCCAGGCCTTGGCTCTCCAGAGGATTCCCATCAAGGTCATCACAGACAGGGTGTAGCAGTCAGCAGGCTCCACCTCCGCTGTGGATGTTGGGGAGCACCAAGATGTAGAGGCAGAGTTAGGAAAGTTAAGAACATGTTATTGCACAGCCTGAGCATGGGTGTTAATCACTTGTACATAATGTTCACTATTGTCAATAAACTCCCAAGACTGTCTCCCTGCCTATGGCTCCTTGTTCTGATGAACAGTGTTCATGTCACTCAGATGCGAAATCTTTCTGCACAAGATAAAGGCAGGTGCGTCAGTCCAGGGCCTCTTCCCTGTGCTCTGTGCAACCTTCAGATGAAAGTGCTGGTCCGGCCTCACATTCTCTGGACATATTACTGATGCCTGCATCTTGATGGTGCTTGTCATCGCTGCCAGAATGTCGTAGGCAGGCATCATTGAGTACCGTCATTCTCTCTGTGTGCTCTCAACACCTTTAAGGTGGGGCTGGCCCCATCTCTTCAGCATCTGTGACCAGTGACGCTGTGCTCCTGAAGGGCTCAGGTGCTGAAGGTGGACAAAGGATCAGATGCTTTTAAAGTTTCATGACTGCGTATCAATGATATGACGCTGAGCACAGGGTGGAAGCGAGCCGCCCTCAGCCTGATTGGAGTCAAACGTTCACAGATGCGATGTGAGGATCTATGGTGTCTCCTCACTGCATGTCGTCATCATCCTCCACAAACCTAGCAGCTATGAGGGCCCCCGAGCGCGCCTGCCTCGTCTTGCCAGTGCGAGGGCCTCATTACTGTCATCATCACCTTCAAGGACCTTCTCATCTGCATCTCCATTGGCGTCCTCCTCATTGGTAGAGACCTCCAGCTCCTCCACCTCCTCCTCAGCCAGCTCCTCTCCCTGTTGCAATGCCAGGTTGTAAAGGGTGCAGTAGGTGACAATGATGCGTGACACCCTCTGTGGACTGTATTGCAGGGCTCCACCAGACCAGCCCAGGCACCGGAACCTCACTTTCAGCATCCCGATGGTCTGCTGCACCAAGTTGCGAGTTGCAGCATGAGCCTCATTATAGCGTCACTCTGCTGCAGTCTGAGGCTGTTGCACGGGTGTCATCAGCCACGGCCTCTGTGTGTAACCCTTGCCCTCGAGGAGTCACCCCTGCAGTCTCTGTGGACCCTGGAAGACGTCGAGATCTGTGACCGACTGAGGATGTAGGAGTCGTGGACACTCTCTGGAAAATGTGCGCAGACCTGCAAGATGCATTTCTGGTGGTCACATACCAGCTGCAAATTCAGCAAACGGAAGCCGTTGCAGTTAACATAGTTGACTGCGTGTTGTGACGGAGATCTGAGCGTCAGGTGAGTGCAGTCCATCGCACCTGTAGGAAACCCAAGATCTGGGAAAATCTAATTGCTCTTGCATCCTGGCTCTCTTGGTCCCAGGCGAAATGCGCAAAGTTGTGTGCCCACACAAAGATGGCATCCATGACCTCATGGATGCATTTGTGGGTGGAGGCTTGTGATATCCCACAGAGGTCACCTGTGGAGGCCTCAAAGGAGCCACTGGCATAAAACTTGAACACCGTGGTCACTTTCATGGCCACTGGCAGTGGATGCCCTCCATGTTCCCATGGCTCCAAATCCAGCAGCTGTGACCGACTAGTTACCGAGACATGCACAGTCTTTGGTTCTCAGTCATCTGCAGGAATGAAAGGCGGTGTCTAAAGTCCCTGGGACTAGCTGGGTGCTGACCAGCAACAGCTCGCTGTGGCTCTTTGGTGGTGTGTGCGGGAGCCCCATCCTTCCCTTCTTCCTGAGGGTGCAGCTCCTCCCTCTGCAAAGCCAGGTGCCTCCATCGCTTTCTTCTCTGTTGTCTTTGCTCTCTGTACGCCACAAGGCACTAGCTGGTTCACCAGGCTCCATAATCCTGATCTACTCCTCCTGCAGGATGAAAGATAGAGATGCACGGGTTAGCTTGGGTGCACTAAGATCCTCTCTTGGTTATGTCTGAAGGCCACTTAATGCATCCCAGAGATTGCTGGCCACCACTTGCATGGCCAGAGTTTAGTGCACCGCATGGCTGCCCGAGACCCCACCCACCTCCACCCCACTCCATCTGACCGACTGGCGGCAGCTTTGCCCATTGGACTGCATGCTGTGCTCTCAGCTCAGGTGCAGTCATTCTCCTCACCCACACTGCAAGGCTGCCCTGTTAGCTTGAACCATGGGGGAGACTGGCCCAAACTGGGATGGTGAATTGCAAGGGGCTGTGAGCGCCTCCACCAGTGACTGCTCCATGACCAGCTTCAGCAAGGAGATTGTACAACGTGCCCACTTGTCCAACTGTTTTGCAGTCCACTAAAATGCTCATTAGTTTGCAGTCTGTGCCCGAGGGGTGAAAAGCTCTGGAGCACTTGGTGGCCCCTTTGATGCCTCTGCATTGCTTTAATGGGCAGAGAAGCTAGAGATCTGACTGTGTGCATTTCATTGTGGCTGTGTCTGAACTATCTCAACTACCTTCAACCATTGGGGAGCCCTTACCCCACACCGCGCAAATCGCTTCAACTGCATGGCAGCCCTTGTCCCCCCTCAAGTCGCTTCGGCTGCAGGGCAGACATTGCGCTGTCATGAAGCTATTAATGTAAATAATATTATTGAAAAATATTTTTCTTTTAAAATAGAGGTTTAAATTGGATTAAAGCCAGCTAGTCTGTGTGCTTTGATATGTACTAGTTTTGAGATGTAAGAGAGGTAACGTGCATTTGTATTTTTTGACTAGAGCGTTCAAGCAGTGGGGTGAAATCTGGTGCCTAGCGAGCAGAGACCAAGCGATATGTTTATATTGCTAATAAAATTAGTACTATGAAAGGGGTTTTATTGTTAGAAGATGTGGGTTCAAAGATGCTGTTGATACAATGAGAATTTACATTCAATGAGTTGTGCTAGGTATAACTTCGGCAGTTTTGTTTGTGCGGCGCAGACGCAATGTAAGGTCAAAGCAGCTGTAAGCCTTCAACTGTCTCCACAGGAACCAAAGTGAAAAGAACCTCAGTTTAAATTCGTAAGGTGAAAATGTTTTGCCTGGTGTCTGGTTAAGTCTATGGGTTGCTGTTGCCTTAATGGAGAATAGTTTGGGAACTTGTTAAAAGTTATGATAGTAGTAATTTGTAGCCATGTGTATATATTTAACTTTTGTAAATTAATAAAATGTTTAATTTAGTTTTTAATATAAAACTTTCTCGTGAACTTGTGGTCTGATTCCTGAATTTAGAACTGCATCTCAAACTTACCACTTAAAAATATAGGTTATGACAGTTGTTTAAAGTTTCCCTCTGGGATTTTTAAATAACTCAGCGTTACCGAAAGGCTGTCTCATAACAGTGCCCCCGCAACCCCCAGAAGTTGCTTCAACCGCAGGGCAACCCTTACCCCACCCCCCCAATGCTCCTCAACATTGAAGTCCAACAGGCAGCTCACGCAAGTGCTGTGCAATGTTACTGCATGCTTACCTCTGAGTTCCCATCCAAATGCAGCCTGCCAAGCGCATACCTTGCATATGCTGTTGTGAAACATGTTGGCGTGATTGCACACCGACGTGGGTGGACGATCCAGCGTGGGGTGATGAGTTTGACGGGCTGGCCTCATAATGATATGCAGATGTATTACAATGAGGTTCCCGATGTCTGATGGTGGGAAATGCAGCCCACCATCGATGGGCTGTGCAGATGATTGCGAACTCGTCTCACAATGTCGTGAAACCGATTTTTGGCCTTCTCACCGTATTATCCGCTCGCATCGCCAAGCACGCCTGAACCCAGCAGGCATGGATGATTCTGATCATGGAAGCTGCAAGATTAGGATGTGAGACATGTGCCGTTGGTAAGTGTATGAGAGTGAGGTGGAGCACCTGAATGTTAGACATGAATGCTGACTGTTCGAGATTGCTGATGGATGATTGATGGAAGTATGGTGTATTTGAGCAGTTTTGTGAGATTAATATTGTAGTGGGTAGGAGATGACATTTGTAGATACATTCACTGACCTCACTCATGTGAGGCCTCCAGTTCTGTGTCAGAGTATCTGAGAGGCCTCCCTCTGTCCACTCCCCCATTTATTACTTCTTATTCCTTCAATGAAACACTTTTGATGCAATTCCAGAAGCTACTACAGCCGAATGCACCTCCCCTTTAAGAGTGAAGGTTAGCTCTAACTTGTGCTAACCACGTACATGCCTGGACCCCTTGCTGAACATGCAGCTACTTAGGAGCATATTTCATACTGGACTGCATGTCACAATTATGCTGATAAGCTGGGAACACAAAGTTTGCGTGCAGCCTGCCTCCCCTTGACAGGGAATGGGTTAATTCCACATTGCAATCCCTGCATCCAAAAACTGGTACTATCTAATTTTTAGCCCAGCCGATCTTTATATTAAATTCTTGGGAAAATGACTCATAATATAAAAAACTTTAGTCTCATCTACACTTTACCAGTGCCAGTAACTCTTTACCAACCTTACTGACAGTTTACTAACCTCAGTATAACTCCACTAATCACAGTAAAGTTTACTTGCTTCAGTCTACCAATGTCAGTATAACCAAGCCAAGGATGAACATTAAGCATTACATGCGGGTGTCCTTGTCAAAGATACCTTCACCTCATGACAGAATTGTTGCTCAGCACCAGCATCGAGTTTCACTTAAGCAAGTGTTACGACAGCGGACTAACAGTACCAATGACCTACAAGTTTGAACTTTTTAAGGAAGACCTGTGAATTTTTAAAAAAAGAAATACAAGTAGAGACACTGAGCAAATGATGGCTGATAATGTGCAGTGACCATGCCCTGGACAATTCCATTGTGGATTATAGTTGATCGTCTAGTCTCGAGAGAACATGGAATGTCGCACCTGGAAGGTGTCATGCTCTTCTCTAAACAGATTAGAAAGGGAGATAGGAAAGATGCAAAAGACTGAACTTTAACCTCCTGTGGTTGCAGAGACAAAAGACTGATTGCACCTCTCAGCAGAGATCCAAAATCCATCTCCATGTGTAAGTGATCTGGGATGAAAGAACATGGACTTTGAGTGTGAGTCATAGCTTTCCCCTTCCCTCAGTTATAAAGCTGAGGTGCTGGTGTATGACAGTGTGTGATAGCAAACAGGAGAACAAGAGTCACCACCTGCAGCTTGCAGGCAAAAGGATCTCTCTGCTTGTCTGCCTGTTTCTCTCTCTCTGTTACTGGAGGCAAAGCTCAGAAGAAACCACAATCTAAAGGAAACAGGCCAGCATTTGAGCCACCCTGCCAAACTAAGTGTCTCCAAACTAACTGTGAAACTGCCAAAGTCCGCTCTACCAGAATCACCCAACTTAACGGCCGCAACATACCACCATCTACACCTCATGGACAAGCCAAAGGCTGATTTATATGTTTTTCTAAACTTTTATTTGGACTCTTAACTTCTTATTTCTGATCTGTGTGTATGTGTGTTGCGTTTTTATTATTCTTCTCGGATTTTAGTAACTAATAAACTTACTCTTTCTTTGGCCCAATGTCACTGAACTAGTAATCTAGAGGCCCTGGCTAAGGTTCTGGAGACATGGGTTCAAATTCCATCATGGCAGCTGGTGCAATTTAAATTCAATTAAAAATCCGCACTTGAAAAACTAGTTTTTGTCAATTGTAAAAATCCATCTGGTTTACTAATGCCCTTTAGGGAAGGAAATGTGCCATCCTTACCTGGTCTGGCCTACCTGTGACTCCAGAACCACAGCAATGTGGTTAACTCTTAACTGTGAAGCCACACAGTTCAAGGGCAATTAGGGATGGGCAACACCCACGTGCCATGAAAGAATGAAAAAAGAATGACACTCATGAAAGCATTATATATTTGTTACGCATTCCTTCATGAAGAGCATCTCAGTTCATTCACGTCATCTTCAGTGTCACAGTGCACTGAAGTGGTTTCTGCTGCATTGTGATGTTGACGTTGCTGTGTAAACAGAGACTGAGACCAGTATTTTCAGAGCGATTGAGACTGGATACTTCCAAGTGAAGCTGCCGCAGTGTTAACATGATCCTCTACAGTTTGGGTTCCGCAGTGCAGACTGAAGCAAGGACAGAACTCCAGACCCAACAGTAAGACAGGAGAAAAAAGGTGAAATTTGAGAAAATCTTTTTGAAGAGTTATCTGTCCCCTCTATAAAAAATCTTTTTCCTTGTCCATAAATTTAATCTGACTGATTTATGTGCGTGTGCCATGACAACATCACACTTGCCTGGTGCAATGACATGAATTGTATTCACAGCCATTGAAAATCAGGAGTTCTGATCAGCTTTAGGAGGAGCCAGTATAACGTGGCTGTCCAAATAGGAGCTTTGGAGTGAATTACTGCCAGTTTGCTCTTACATGCAAATTAGGGGTATAAATTCTGTTTTCTGTAGAAGAGGGGGAGAAGTAGGCCACAAGCGGGCAATGTTGCAGAAGTGGAAAAACATAGCCTTGGACGGACATTGACTAGGTTTGGGGTAGAAAGGTCAATGAAAGGTCAGCTAAAATGTGGAGGCTATACAACATCTGGTTCAGCTGCCAGCTGGCTCGGTGGACAGAGATGAAGATAGAGATCTATAAGTATTGGTCGGATTTAAAAGGGGCAATGTTGATTCTGTTGATGAATTTGGAATCCTGATGCCAGTAAGATCCTTTTGTCTTAAAGTTTTGTTTAAATTGAGTCTTAAATGCATTAATAGAAAACTATTAAAGAGTGAGTCACTGAGGGGAGCCAAGCAATATTGGCAAAGTTAACTATTAACATGGAAAGGCAAGGAATAATTTAATTCTGTTTATTATTAATTCAGTTCTGACACTATTTGTTCTATCTCTTTTAACACTGGACTGGAAAATTGCCCTGGCCAATATTTAGCATAGAAAATAGGAACAGGAGTGGGCCATTCAGCCCGTCGAACCTGCACAGCTATTCAGTTAGATCATGGCTGATCATCTACCTCAACACCACTTTCCTGCACTATCTCTACATCTCTTGGTGTCATTTGTCCTCTCAATGATTGAGCTTCCACAGCTCTATGGGGTAAAGAATTCCAAAGATTCACCAACCTCTAACTAAAGAAATTCCTCCTAATCTCAGTCTTAAATGGCCTACCCTTTATTCTGAGGCTGCAGCAGGAATTTTCCAGCACCTCATGCCGGCAGGACCTTCCGGTACCACCAATGTGTTGAGGAGATTTCAATGGCTCGCCGGTCCCGCTGCTGGCAGGAGCTGGGGGAGGGTGGGGGGGGGGGTGGGGGGTGGTTGCGGGGGTGCTGGAAAATTCTGGCCTGTGTCTCCTGGTTCTACACTCAACAGCCAGGAGAAACATCCTTTCTACATCTACTCTATCATGCTCTGTAAGAATTTTGTAAGTTCCAATGAGATCATCTCTCATTCTTTGAAACTCTAGAGAATACAGGCCCAGTTTCCTCAATCTCTCCTCATAAAACAATCCTGGTTTCCCAGGTATTAGTCTAGGGAACTTCCGTCGCACTCCCTCCATAGCAAGTGTATCATTCCTTAGATAAGGAGACCAAAACTATGCAGAATACTCCAGGTGTGGTCTTACCAAGTCTCTACACAATTGCAACAAGACAATTTTGCTCCTGTGCTCAAGTCCCCTTACGATGAAGACCAACATACCATTTGCCTTCCTAATTGCTTGCTGCACTTGCATGCTTGCTTTCAGTGACTTATGAACTAGGACATCCAGGTCCCTTTGGACATCAACAATTCCCAACCTCTCACCAGGTCTTTCTGTTTTTTGTGACTTTCACATTTATTCACATTATATTCCATATGCCACGTTCTTGCCCATTTGCTTAGCCTGTCCAAATCCCCTTGAAGCCTCTTTGCATCCTTCTCACAACATATTTTCCCACCTAGTTTTGTGTCATCAGCAAATTTGGAAATATTACAATTGGTCCCCACATTCAAATCATTTAAAAAAATTATGGACAGCTGTGGCCCCAGCGCTAATCCTTGCGGTACCCACTAGTAACAGCCTGTCACCCCGAGAATGGCCCATTTATTCCTACTCTCTGTTTTCTGTCTGTTAACTAATTCTCAATCCAAACCAGTATATTTCCCCCAATCTTATGCGCTCTAATTTTGTTTACTAGCCTCCTGTGTGGGAGCTTATCAAAAGCCTTCTGAAAATCCAAATATACCATGTCCACTGGTTCTCCTTTATCTATGCTACAAATAGCATTCTCAAAAAACTCCAACAGGTTTGTTAAACATGATTCTCCTTTCATAAATCCATGTTGACACTGCCTAATCAGATCACTATTTTCCAAGTATCTAGCTATCACATCCTTTACAATAGGTTCTAACATATTCCCTACTAATGTCAAACTAACAGGTCTGTAGTTCTCTGTTTTCTCTCTCCCTCCCTTCTTAAATAGTGGGGTTATATTTGCTACTTTCCAGTCTGCAGGAACCTTACCAGAGTCTATAGAATTTTGAAAGATAAACACCATCCACTATCTCTGTTAACACGTCCTTCAATACCCTGGGATGTAGCTTATCTGTTTCAGGGGGTTTATCAACCTTCAATCCAATTAATTTTTTGAGTACTACCTCTTTATTAATACTAATTTCTCTCAGCTCCTCATTTTCACAAGCCCCCTGGTTCTGTAGTGTTTCTGGGAGGTTTTCTGTATCTTGCTCCTCGAAGACGAACTCAAAGGGTGGAATTTTCTGTTCTGGGGGCTAAGTGCAGTGGCAAGCAGGGAAGGCGATGTGGCTCCCACCAGCCGGCCATTGTGGTGGGTTTGCTGCGCCAGATCGTCTGCCTTTTAGCTCATTATGTATGTATAGACATGCAGCACACTGTATCTCGTGACAGGGTTGGCTGGGATTCATCCACCCCATGTTACCTCATTGGCTCCTATTTCTGGGCACCATATTTAAACAGCAGCCGTGCACACATTCGTTCTCTGCAGACCAGGACTTGTCGTGGAGAGTGATGGCCCCTAGAAGCGACAAACACTAAGCGCCCAAGTTCAGTGACAAGGCACTGATGACACTGCTCCAGGCAGTCAAGGACCGGCGGGAGATCCTTTACCCCCTGCAATGTGAGCCAGAGGTCCACCAACCTCACCACCAAGGCTCAGGAGGAGGTCACCAGTGTGGTCAGTGCCAGCATGCTGAAGGAGAGGACAACTATCCAGTGCAGGAAGAGGATGGATGACCTTATCCTCTCTGCCAGGCTAAGCCATACTTCTCCTCACTCTCAACTCTCACTCTCATACAGCCATCAGACTTTCACAAGGTTCCAGCCCACAGGGATCTCACACACTGCCAGCACAAAGGATTCTCTCACACACACTTTTAAATCTTCATCTCTTGTCACATCCTACACAACTCGCATCTTCAGCCCTTACACAGGTCCTCTCAGCACACACAGAAGTCAGGCATGCTTATCATCTGCTTTGACATCCGTCCTGCTCACAGTCTGTCCATCTGTCTTTAAGCAGGAAAAGATCCCCCTCAACATCACGGAGAGATCCCAGGCCGGAGAAGGGATGCCAGAACTCAGGCCACTCACCGCCTTAGAAGGGCAGGCAGCAGAGCTGAAGAGGAGCGGGACTGTGCCTGTATTGAAGGTGAGCTCAGTGCCCCCCCCATCAAGCCAGTAGGGCCCTATCCACTAGTCTTCACCCACTTGCCGAATCTGTGAGTGCTCTTTAATGTAGGTGACTACCCAGGCACTCACTAATTTTCTCTTCTCTCTATTACAGTGACCAGCAAGAAAAGGAAGAGGGACACTGCCAGCCAGCCAGCCCATCAGCCCCAGCCCCCAGAACACCTCGGATGAGAATCCTGTGCAGCCACTGGATGTGGAGCCACCTCTGCATTCGCCTACACCCTCCGCCAGCGCAGATGTGCACACTTCGGTGGCACCTAGTTTTAGAGCAAGCTTAGGGTCACCATTTGGTGACCACAGCACAGATCCTGGTCCACAGCAGGTGGAGGCAGTGACAGCCAAGGTCACCGACACTCGGAGGACTGCTGGACGGCTGGCTTCTGCTGAGTCCGAGTCGGATGACGAGTCTCTGGGCTCAGCCTTCACAGAGATGCTGGAGCTCCAAACACAGGCAGGGGCACAACAGGTAGGCTTGTTAGAGGCTGTCACCAGATTAGAATGGAGGATGGAGGAGTCTGTCTACATTCAGTCTGATGTCGTGGCACCGACATGCCACCACATGGAGGTCACCATTGGAAGCGGGATGACTGCCATGGAGACCTTGATCCCGCAGTTTCTGAAGGATATGTGTGAGGGCCAGCACACCATGGCTTCAGTCATGAGAACACTCCAATAGTGGCTAGGCGGGAGGGGGCGGGGCACCTTGATCTCCCTCCAGGAGTTCCTTCTCCTCAAGGAGTGAGGGACGGGCCCTTGGGCACCCACAGGAGGGAGGAGAATCAGCTGGACATCCCAGGGCCATCCACCCAGGACTCTCCTGGGCAGTCCAGCTGCTCCAAGTCCCCTCTGCTAGTGACCCCATCAACTCCAGCTGCTCAGGCTGAGGAGGGTGTACCTGCCCCACAGCAGGCCAGGGCCTGCCAACGTCATCACAGACAACAGGGCATAACAGTCAGGAGGCTGCCTCCACCTCTGCTGCAGATTTCGGGGAAGAGCCTAGACATAGTGGTAGGGTAAGAAAAATTAAGAAATTTTGAGATCACAAAGGTGGCACGGGTGTTCACAATCTGTATTTTCTATGCACATATGTAAATATAATTTATTTCTGTGAACTCCTCATCTGTCGAATGGCTCTTCTATCTGATGCAATGTTCCGAGGTTAGCCATGTGTAGCAGAAGCCGCCGCCCCTCATAAATCTCCCATCTTCTGCTTCAAATCTGTGGTGTCTTTCACCATTTCATTACAATGCATCGCTTTTCTGTACACGTCAGGGACATGAGCAAAGCCTCTGGCTCCAGAAAAATGGTGGCTGGGCAATGCATATCTGAGACTTGCATAAGGATCACATCATGTGGCCTTGTGAGTATAGATGTTGCAGTCTGGTTTATTCACTTGATGCTTCAGCACTGAAGAATGGTCAATGTGGACCTTACAGGAAGGTTTTAATGGTGAGCCGCATTGGAGTCAATCCCACTTGGTGAATCTTTCGATGGCCTCCATGTAATGGCTGTCAGGTTTGAGTGTGGGTTACATATCTAACAATATTCGGGGATCTTATGCACTCCTGGCAGCCTACAGCATAATGTCGTGTCCACATTTACAGCTAGACATCAGCCATATCATAGTCGCCATTTGTCCATCTGCATAATGCAGAGTTATGGACCTAGTTAACACTCAGTGACTCCTGAAATGCCTGCTAGAGGGCATCGACCATGTGAGAATAGAGATGTGTGTCAAGGCCCCAGATACTGGACTATTACACGGAAGGATGCCATGCTGCACTTGAAGGTCTGACTATCATGGCTTGCCCAAATCCATGAGGCAGCTCTCCAATGGGCATTCCACATGGTTATCTGATCATGAGAATGCCATCAGTGTGCCTGATTTCTGGAATGAAAATGTGGAGGCCTCAAATGGGATCAGATGAAGCTTCACTACATCTGATATGTGCTGTTTATTAACAACGAATTAGCTAATTAACGCTGAAATGCAGTATTTGCATTCTCAGGCCCATAGGTACAAAGCTAGGCTGCACAGGAAGTTGGGATACTCCAAATGAAGGTACGGTCATGAGTGATTGTCAGTGTACAGACAGTGCTGCTGCTGAAGCTTTCACATGTACACAAAGGTGAGCTGACTCTCAGGCTCACATCCATGACTGAGAGTGACAGATGACTGTGTTCTGAAGAGTGATCTCATGCTGTGGGTTCAGTATGATGATGAGGCCTGAACACTAATCTTGTATGAGGGATTGCTTATGGAGAGATCCTGCAGCCCAGATTGAGATTAGACCTCAGACATCAAACCGAGAACCAGTGTGTGCTGACTGTCCTCTTTGAGGCACCTAGCAACACTCCAGGAATACTGCCATGAGTGCACTGAGGTTGGCAGTGCTGCTCTTGCCTCTTGAAGGCTGCCACAGGCAATGGAATGAAGAGACTGCACCATGTCTACTCTGTTCACAGCTCACGCTGGTGGAGTTATTATCCAATAACGGAGCGGCCACATGCACCAGAGGATGCCTAGCATTCCAAGGGTGAGGGTATCACCATGTAAGATTGTAACTACTCATTCTGAGAGTGATGTCCTTCATTGAGATGCTGAGGATAGCAATGAAAGTGTTAATGTCGAGGCAGCATGGAGGGCACAGGTGAGAGAGGCCCATCTGAGTTAGTTGTCATCATCGTCCTGGAACCTCGTGGCTATAAGCATGTCACGGGCATGTCTGCTGCACCTGGCCCATGCTACGGCCTCCTCCTCTGGGGCCTCAACTTCCTCACCCTCATCGAGCACAGCCTTCTTGACATCCTCCTCATCAGAGGAGATGTGCAGCTACTCTACCTCTCAATCTGGCAAGTCATCCCCACTTTGGAGTGCCAGGTTGTGTAGAGCACAGTAAGCCATGGTGATGTGGGAGGCCCTCTGGGGAGAGTACTGGAGAGTGCTGCCCTACCGCTCCAGACATCACCTTCAACTTGCCAATGGTCTGCTCAATCAAGGAGCGTGTCGCGGAATGAAGCGCATTGTTCCTCTCCTCTGAAGCACTTTGCGGCCACCAAACGGGCATCACTAGCCACGTCTTTTGCAGTTAACCTTTATCACTGAGGAACCAGCCCTGCCTGTGCTGAGGGCCTTCGAATATCTAAGGCACCTGTGAGTGACTCAAGATGTACAAGTTGTGGGAGCTCCCAGGGTATCTCGCGCAGACCTGCATAATCTGCTTCTGGTGGTCACAGATCAGCTGAAGGTTAAGAGAGTGGAAGCCCTTTCTGTTGATGAATAGTTGTGGCGGCTGCCAGGCGGCTCTTAAAGCCATGTGTGTGCAGTCGGTGGCACCCTGCACCTGTGGGAATCCGGAGATGGCTGCAAATCCCACTGCTCTGGCAGCCTGGCTGGCTTCACCCAGGGAGAACTGGACATGATACTGTGCCTTGATAAATAGGGCATCAGTGACCTCTCGGATGCATTTATGACCAGTCGTCCCCCCAGTCATGTGTCTCTGTCTACCCTTCCCCAGTCCTCCCCCCTCAGTCATGTGTCCGTGCACCCTTCCTCAGTCATCTCCCCCAGTCATGTGCATCTGTCCACCCTCCTCCCCGAGGGGCCCGGTCAACCCTCCCCCAATCAAGCCTTTGCCTTCCAGCCCCTTCCCTTGCCTCTGACTTGTCTCAATCTGCCAGTTAAGCCTTTGCCTTGCAGCCCACACCCCCTTGCCATCCAGCTGGTCTTACCTGAGCGGCGTTGGCACGGAGTTAGATCGGCGTGAACTCAGCGCAGTGAAAGGTAGGCGAGTGCTGCGTGCACAAACCTCGAGGTCACGAGTTAAGCGCAGTTCGCCCGGTGCACATCAGTTATATCCGGCCGTGATTCACACCGGTCTAATCAGCCGCCAGCGTGGCCATTTGATTTGGAGTGGCGGGGGTGGGGAGGTGTGATTCCGGCATTCTGGGTTTTTAATGAATATTCATGATATTCCAATGCATGTAAATGCGTTTCCTGACATGGCATGGCAGGCTTCCCAACCTATCGTGAAAGTAGGGAACGGAAAATTAAAACCCATTTTCACGCTGGCAGGAAACTGACTTTTTGGCCGCACTCCAAATTTTCCGGTCCTGCCCGCCATGATGCCCAGCTGCTGGCAGGAACGGAAAATCCCACCCAAAGTAATTCTGAAGTTCCGAAGAAGAGTCATATTGGACTCGAAATGTTAACTCTGTTTCTCTCTCCACAGATGCTGCCAGACCTGTTGAGTCTTTCCAGCATTTTTTGTTTTTATGATACAAAATAAAAATTGTTTTGTTTCTCTGGCATTCTCCATTATAAATTCTCCAGTCTCCGCTTGTAATGGACCCACATTTGTCATTGCTAATATTTTTCTTTTCACACAACTACTTATCCCTCAACTAACATCACTAATACAGATTACCTGGTCATTATCACATTGGCTGCCACATTTTTTACATTCCTACAGTGGTTACACTTTAAAAGTACTTCATCGGTTGTACAGGGTGTCCTGAGTTCATGAACGACACTATGTAAATGCAAATTATTCATTTATTTGTTGACGATTATGCTATTTCTCGCTAAGGCAGCTGCATTTCTTTCTAGCATAGGTTGACGAGCTGAAAGTCATAAAACTGGAGTGTTCTGCTGCCATAACAGTAGTCTAATTACTATGTTACAGCCCCATGTGGACATTCTCCGTTATGAAGGGGAATATAAGCACTTCCAATGGTCTTGTAAACATACTTGCTTAATTAGATCCTGATTTCTTCAATAGCCACATTTCTGTAAAAATGATTCACAATGTAGGTAAGCCACAATACAAAATCAGAGCCAGGGCAAAAATGGGAACATAAATTTAAAAGCACACTTTTAACCTTTAAGGAAATCCTGAACACTGCTCAGTCTTTCTCGATGTGATGAATTCACTGATACCATTCAACCTTAAAAATTTGCTACTATAATTCCTAACTTTAAAAATATCCATTAATCATAGTGAAAGACAGATTTATGAACCTTATAATTGTAATTCTAAGACATTTATATAGCCTTAAACATTCAGCAAGCTGTTAGACTGATACGTTTGGCAATTGCCAGATCAGTACTTGTTAATGACAAGTTGCTGTTTGACTGCATACTTCGTATTACTTGTAAAAGCTCAAATTCACCTAGTTAACTAATGTAAACAAAATGCTGAAGGTAAAATAAAGGGAGGGGTGGAATTTTGAGGTAGGGGTAAGGGAATCTGTTGGTAGATGCTTGATTTTCCATATCATTTCGGCTGTTTCCTGAAGGGTTTGGGAGGAACATCTAGGCCTACAAATACTTTGTTTAAGTTTAGTAAACAATTTTTATGGTTCACAACAAAAACAGAATTACCTGGAAAAACTCAGCAGGTCTGGCAGCATCGGTGGAGAAGAAAAGAGTCGACGTTTCGGGTCCACATGACCCTTCAACAGAACTGTGATGAATTCACTGATACCATTCAACCTTAAAAACAGAACTGTTGAAGGGTCATGTGGACCCGAAACGTCGACTCTGTTCTTCTCCACCGATGCTGCTAGACCTGCTGAGTTTTTCCAGGTAATTCTGTTTTTGTTTTGGATTTCCAGCATCCGCAGTAGTTTTTTGTTGTTAATTTTTATGGTTCTCCTGGTTTTATTATGGCATATCACCTAATACCTCTTCAATGGTTGAAACTCTGCCAGATCAGTTACCGTCTCAAACCACAGGTCTGAAAATACAGCAACTATTGGACCCTGAACTAAATTCCAACCCCATATCCTCTCTACCACAAAGACTGCATACTTCCACTTTCATAATATTGCCCATCTTTACCCTACTTCAGTCCAACTGCTGTGGAAACACACAACCATGCCTTTTTAACATCCAGAGTTAACTAGTCCAATTCTCCCCTGGGCATTTGCCAATCTATTCCCTTCATAAACATCAGCTCATCCAAAATTTGGCTACCCATATCCTATTATGCAACAAGTCCCATTCACTCATCAGGCCTGTCATTACTGACCTACTTTGGCTTCTGGTTCTCCAATGCCTTAAATTTAAAATTCTCATCCTTCTCTTTAAATCCTTCCATGGCCTTGCTCCTCCCTACCTCCGTGACCTTCTCCAGCCCTCCGCAAGCTGCGGGTTCCTCTAACTTTGGTTTCTTATGCAATCTCTTTGCCTTTTGGGGGCCATCTAGACACAAAGTCTGAAATTTTGCCTGGCAACCTCATGACCTCCTTTAAGGCCTTCCCTAGCGTGCATCACTTATTACTCCTAATAATTCTTTTATCTTGGCACTGATTTTTTTTTTGTTTGGTTATACTCCTGGGAAGTGCCTTGGAGCATTTTCCTACATTAAAGGCACGATATAAATGCAAGTTCATCCTTGAGCATCTCATCTCATCCTTGAGATAAGAGGGTTGCTGGCAATGTCGGTAGTTATTACCCATCCCTAGATGCCAATTAGAAATTGATGGCGGGCCTTCTTCTTTAACAACTGCAGTCAATGAAGTGAAGATGCTGTTCAGTAGCAAGTTCCAGGATTTTACCCAACAACGATGAACAATAAAGCTGGAACAAAATTAAAAATAGCTGGGAAAACTCAGCATGTCTGACAGCATCTGCGGAGAGGAATACTGTTAACGTTTCGAGTCCGTATGACTCTTCATCAGAACTGAGGGAATATAGAAATGGGGTGAAATATAAGCTGGTTGAGGGGGGTGGGACAGGTGGAGCTGGATAGAGGGCCAGTGATAGGTGGAGGCAAAGAAGAGATTGCCAAAGATGTCATAGACAAAAGGGTGTTGATGGTGGTGATATTAACTAAGGAATGTGCTAATAGATGACATTAAGGGTAGAAAGCAGGACGAGCAAGTAACAGATAGCCCTAGTCGGGGTGGGGTGGGGGGAAGGGATCGAAATAGGCTAAAAGGGAGAGATGAAACAATGGATGGAAATACATTTAAAACATGTTTGGATGTCGCATCTGTTCTGATGACGCCACTTTCCAAAACAGTTCCTCTGACATGTCTTTCTTCTTCCTTAACCAAGGTTTTCCACCCATGGTGGTTGACAGGGCCCTCAACCGTGTCTAGCCCATCTCCCGCGCATCCGCCCTCACACCTTCCTCTCCCTCCCAGAATTATGATAGGGTCCCCCCTGTCCTCACTTATCACCCCACCAGCCTCCGCATTCAAAGGATCATCCTCTGCCATTTCTGCCAACTCCAGCATGATGCCACCACCAAACACATCTTCCCTTCACCCCCCCGGCAGCATTCTGCAGGGATCGTTCCCTCCGGGACACCCTGGTCCACTCCACCTTCACCCCCACACCTCAACCCCCTCCCACGGCACCTTCCCATGCAACCGCAGAAGGTGCAACACCTGCCCCGTTACGTCCCCCCTCCTCACCGTCCAAGGGCCCAAACACTCCTTTCAAGTGAAGGAGTGCTTCACTTGCATTTCCCTCAATTTAGTCTACTGCATTCGCTGCTCCCAATGCAGTCTCCTCTACATTGGAGAGACCAAACGCAGACTGGGTGACCGCTTTGCGGAACACCTTCGGTCTGTCCGCAAGCATGACCCAGACCTCCCTGTCGCTTGCCATTTCAACACACCACCCTGCTCTCATACCCACATGTCCGTCCTTGGCCTGCTGCATTGTTCCAGTGAAGCTCAATGCAAACTGGAGGAACAGCACCACATCTTCCGACTAGGCACTTTACAGCCTTCCGGACTTAACGTTGAGTTCAACAACTTCAGATCATGCACTCTCTCCTCCATCCCCACCCCCTTTCCGATCCCTCTTTTTCCAATAATTTATATTTTTTCACTATATTTTTTTCAATATATTTTTCTTTTCCCACCTACTTCTATTATTTTTAAACGTATTTCCATCCATTGTTTCATCTCTCCCTTTTAACCTATTTCGATTCCTTCCCCCCACCCCACCCCCACTAGGGCTATCTGTTACTTGCTTGTCCTGCTTTCCACCCTTAATGTCACCATTAGCACATTCCTTTAGTTAATATCACCACCATCAACACCCCTTTGTCCTTTTGTCTATGACATCTTTGGCAATCTCTTCTTTGCCTCCACCTGTCACTGGCCCTCTATCCAGCTCTACCTTTCCCACCCCCCTCAACCAGCTTATATTTCACCCCATTTCTATAGTTCCTCAGTTCTGATGAAGAGTCATACGGACTCAAAACATTAACTGTATTCCTCTCCGCAGATGCTGTCAGACCTGCTGAGTTTTTCCAGCTATTTTTATTTTTGCTGCAGATTTCCAGCATCCGCAGTATTTTGCTTTTAATAAAGCTGGAACTTTGGTTGGAGGATCTATGACATGTTTATAATCTCATTGATAGTATGTTCTGTGAGTGAACCGTAGTAGCTGATAATTATGAACTGTTCATGGGATAGATTTAGAACCTTAGTCCAAGGCTTTATTTAACGTTGACATCTCAGACAGCGGAGTCACCTTGCACATCATCCTTCAAGCAACAATTTTGTTTTCGAACATAACTGGCCACATTAATAAGTATTGAGTGTATAAGTGGGGTTGATAAACGATTGTCTGAAATTCTTTCTGACAACTCCCCAAGTCAATCCCATATGTGGGGCTGAATGATACGGTGGGGGGGGGCGGCCAGACGGCACGCCCCCCCCCCCGCACCCCGGAAACCACGTTGGCGTGAAGCTGACCGACAACACATCAAGCAGCCGCGCAGCTATGAAGCGCTGAGGGGCTCATTAAGGGCTGAGTGGGGCTTCTGCCCCTCATTGAAGTGGAAATCCCACCCCCTGGAGCTGCCAGCCTCCATCAGTTCCGGCAGCACCAGGAAGGCTTCGGCGGCAGCTGCCGGGACTGAAGGTGAGGCACGGAGCCCAAGGCCTAGGATATCCTGGAGAATGTAAGCCCGGGGTCTTGGGCCGGTCGGGCTTGGGGGCATTAGGGACAGGTGCAGGGGAGGGGGTGGATTTAAGAGACAGTGCTGGTGAGAACGAAGTGGGGTTCAGTCTAGTGGGGGCCACCCCACGATTGGCAAACGGCAGCCCCCAAAGAACAACCCCCTCCCCCCTTCTCACCCTTTAACCATTTCAGGTTAAAAATCGGGTTCTCGCTCCCACCCTGCTGCCCCGGCCAAATGTATTATGGCCTAGGCAGCATATTATTGGCGTCAATAAGGCTTGATAACAAGCCTAATTCACCCTTAATTGGTAATTTTAATATGGTGGGAGGGCTGCCGATTTTTGCACCTGCCCAAACCCCTCCCCACCACCGTATTATGGAGATGAGCTCCTGGATGGGCCGGGAAGATGGTGGGATGGGCACCCGCATGCCTCTACAAGAACAGGCCCACCATGGGGCATGTAAATTCAACCACTGTGTCTCTGCCAAATGTTCTACTCAATGGGATGAGCATCATCAGTAAAAAGACATTAGACCAAATGGGCTTGGCCTCTATGATGTTGGTTGCCAATACTGTTAATGAAAAACACTGGGCCACTCGATAGCACTGGTACCAATAAAAAATGTATTTAAGTTCCTTAAAGAGCAGTGAAAAGAAGTCAAGGCGAAGGGAATTCCTGACACAGATGTTCCCTAACCCTCTGCGATCAAAGTTCATGGAATGATTGGATGGAAGGTCTACCTCACCAGTCAATCCTAGCCCCTGTCTATTTGCAGTCCCATTCACTGAGCTCCCAACAACCTAATTCAGATGAGACAATCACCTCTGAGTCAGAATGTTTATTGGTTCAAGCCCAACTCGAGAGATCTGGGCACAAAATATAGGCTAACACTGAGGGAGTGTTGTTCAGCCGGCGGTACTGCCTTTTGGATAAGGCGTTAAACCAAGTCTTTCCTCTCAGGTGGACATAAAATATCCAATGACAGTATTTCAAAGAAGAGCAGGGATGTCTCTACCATGTCTTGGTCAACATCACTAAAAACTAGTCGTTATCCCATTGCTGTTTGCGGGAGCTTTCTGTGCACAAATTGGCTGCAGTGGCTACTTTTGAGTTTTTCATTGGCTATAAAGCACTTTGGGACATCCTGAGGATGTGAAAGGTGCTATATAAATGTATGTCTTATTTCATTACATCAGGAGCACATCATTAGGCCCTGTAGATTTGCAGGCCCCGTATATTTATCTATTAGGCATAATTGTAATGTTATCTATTGTGTATTGTCTGTTTCTGATCTTTAATTATTTTGTTTTTACAATATATGTAAAATTGTAGTTTGTAAAGGTTATTTAAACAGTAACTCAAAGAAAATTTTCTGCAGCATGTCTTAAGCTTAATTCATAATGGCAAGTAGTGAAATATTCCATATTGCCAGTGTGGAGCCAGTGATAAGTGTATAATTGTAGTATACTGCCTAGGGGTGAACCATGAACAAAGATTGGGCTAAGGCTTAGTTACACCAGCATTCTGCTTCACTTCGCTTCATGATGCACTGGGCTTTCCTTGTGGAATTCTTAAATTGCTAATTCTTAAATTGTTCCCTATGGTGTAATATCAGGAATAGACGTAGGTGAAGCTGGATGGCATCAGATGCTGAAATTCCTGCCAGTCCTACCTTCTGTGTCCCCAAAGTACGATATGCCTGTGGAAATGGAAACTGCAGGTCTGTTTAGGTCACTTCCTTGCAGCAGCCAATCATCAATCTCTGCCCCAAGCTGCACAATCCTGCCACTCCTACCACAGCCTGTAGACACCTAGGGCAGAATTTTCTGCCTGCTGTGGTGGGGGTGGGGGGTGGGGGAGTGCAGACCCAATCGCCAGCCGTGATCTGGTCCGAGCCACCATTTTATGCGGGCGGACTAATTAAGGCCCGCCCAGTGTGTGAATCGCAGCTCCCAAGGACAGCGGGGGTGGGCAGGCGGTGCAATGACCCCCGGGTCCATTGGCGACCCTGCGGCCTGTTTTAAAAAGCTGCTGCAGCCTTTCAAACATTGTGAATCATGGTTGGTGGAAGGGCTCCCCAGAGCACTACTGGTGAGCAGGCCAGGCCGGAGGGTTGGGCAGGGGGGGCACTGTACCCCTTGTTTTTCGGATGATTGCCTTGCTCCCCTCCGAGGAGGTGGCAACACGGCAGGAGGTCCTCGTTCCCCAGGACAGGAGGAGGAGGAGGACCCCCGATGTGACCAAATGTGCCTGGGAGGAGGTGGCGGAGGTGGTGAGCTCCCACGACGTGGTGTGGCGCACCTGGATCCAGTGGCGCAAGCGCTTCAATGATTTGTTGCACTCATGAAGGGTGAGAACCATGTCGGCATATGGTCACTTAACCCAGCTGGTAGGCTTTCCCTCTTGGTGTCCCCCCCACCGCCCAAGTCCGAGTGTAGTTATTGCATTGAATCATTGACCATGTGTCCTTTGCTGGGTGGGCCAGCAGATATCGCCCATGCCTAGGTCACCCTGAGAGGGTGGCGAAGAGATGGGTTCTGCACCCACAGCATGTGGTACACTGAGACCCACATCACTGTTCTGGGGGCAACCTGGAGGAGCTGCACCTAGCCGCAGAGCTGGAACTCCAGGACATGTCAAAGTCAGGATGATGACATGCTGGGAGGGGAGCTTCAAGGTGGTGTGGCACCGATCGATTTGCTGCCCTCTGCACTCCATGTGCTTGTGCCTCCTTGCTATGGAAGGTTAGACCGTGTGGTGCCTAATGTGATGTAGGCAGCATTTGGCCAAGGGGGAGGTGGGGGGGAACAGGCTTGGCATCTTTGTGTAAGTGTTCAACAGCAGCGGGGTGAGGAGGCACTGGAGCCCTGCAATGTCCCACTCTGTTTGGGGTGGGCCGTCCGCGAAGAGAATCCAGGTACAAGTAGCATTAATCAATGCTCTTCTCTCCTTTTCAGGAGAAAAAGGCACATAATGCCATCGAGAGAGTGAGGGTTGGCAGAGGGCCGGCCCAAATGGCAACACTCAGCTGGTTTGAGCAGGAGGCCCTGGATCTGGGGAGGCGCCATGCGCCCAGGTCCACTGGTGTCAGTGAGGCTGGGGTGCCACAGGCAGGTATGTTTGCCCAGCAGTGAGGTCACCATTGTTCTCCCAACAGCAATGGAGGTGTTGAATGTTCAGTGATTGAAGTTTGCAACATGGCTTGATCATTGCTTATGGAAGGAAGAACAGGGATGCACATTGACATTGCCTCCAGGTTAACTGATCCAATGTCCTTGTTCTTCCTTTCAGCATCAGCAGAGTAGGGCTGGGAGGAGAAGCAGCAAGGGCTTCCTCTCAAACCTGAGGGCCCTGAAGTCTTGGACTCACCAGCGTCACACCATCTCTGCCAGGCAGGCACCAGCGCAGATACTAGCACCTCGGTGGGAATTAGAACATCGACCAGTGTCCCGGGGCACAGTGGTGAGGGCACTTCACAGTTGCTGGAGGAGCTGGCAGAGACAGAGAGTGCCCATGGCGCCAGCAGGGGACCAGGCACATGCTGAGTCGGTGCCTGATGATGAGCCTCTGGAGTCATCCGTGAAGCAGCAAACACAGGAAATGTAGCAGGGTGTGTGGGGGCATCTGGTGGAGATACATGAAACTATGAGATAAAAACAAAAAGCTAAAAGCTACTGCGGATGCTGGAAATCCAAAACAAAAACAGAATTACCTGGAAAAACTCAGCAGGTCTGGCAGCATCGGTGGAGAAGAAATCAGTTAACGTTTCGGGTCTTCATGACCCTTCGGCAGAACTGAGTATAGTTAGGAGAAAAGTAAAATATAAGCTGGTCTAAGGTGGGGGGGCGGGGGGAGAGAGAAGTTGAGGGTGTGGTGATTGTGGAGATAAGCAAGCAGTGATAGGAGCAGATAATCAAAAGATGTCACAGACAAAAGGATCAAAGAGGTGTTGAAGGTGGTGATATTGTCTGAGAAAAGTGCTAATTAAGAATGGAAGGCAGGATACTCAAGGTACAGCTCTAGTGGGGGTGGGGTGGAAAGACTAACAAAGTTTTAGTTTTAGATTTAAAAATAATGGAAATAGGTGGGAAAAGAAGAATCTATATAAATTATTGAAAAAAAAGGGAGGGGGGAGAAACGGGGTGGGGATGGGGGGAGGGGGAGTTTAAGATCTAAAGTTGTTGAATTCAATATTCAGCCCGGAAGGCTGTAAAGTCCCTAGTCGGAAGATGAGGTGCTGTTCCTCCAGTTTGCGTTGGGCTTCACTGGAACAATGCAGCAAGCCAAGGACAGACATGTGGGCAAGAGAACAGGGTGGAGTGTTAAAATGGCAAGCGACAGGGAGGTTTGGGTCTTTCTTGCGGACAGACCGCAGGTGTTCTGCAAAGCGGTCGCCCAGTTTGCGTTTGGTCTCTCCAATGTAGAGGAGACCGCATTGGGAGCAACGAATGCAGTAGACTAAGTTAGGGGAAATGCAAGTGAAATGCTGCTTCACTTGAAAGGAGTGTTTGGGCCCTTGGACGGTGAGGAGAGAGGAAGTGAAGGGGCAGGCGTTGCATCTTCTGCGTGGGCATGAGGAGGTGCCATAGGTGGGGGTTGAGGAGTAGGGGGTGATGGAGGAGTGGACATGAAACTATGCTTGGTTTGGTGTCCACGGTGGAGGAGTCTATGCAGACTATCGCGAAGCAATGAGCCGCATGTCCAAGCGCCATGCGTCCTCCATGGAGAAAGTGGCGACAATTGTGGAGAGGCTCCTCCAGGAGACCAATCAGGGTTTCCTGGGGATGTGCTCGGACCAGCAAGCCCTCAATTCGGCATTGACCCCAGCTGGTCAGTGCCAGTGTGGGAGATGATCTGGGCACCAGGTTTCCCAGCTCGGTGTCCATCCATCCACAGTGAGCAGGGAGGTACGATGCGACCTCACGTCGGTGCAGCAGCTGCCTGTTGTCTCTGTGGGCTCCTCTCAGGGCGCTCCGGATGAGGGCAGCAGCTTCTCCGCCCCTCTGCCAGTGACCGTAGCATCTGGTGAGGCTGCGACGACTGGGGAGAAGCCAGCTGTGGAACTGGCAGCTCCCTCCCAGGCGGGGCCAGCACAGGCTCCACAGGCCAGAGGACAACCACCAAGGTCATCGAGGCCAACAGGACAGCAGAGTCAGCAGGCTGTCTCAGGTGCCACTCCCAGCGAGGGGGCAGCACCAAGATGTAGCACCCGAAAGCGTAAACATAAGGCACCTTTGGCACACCACGGGTTTATCACTGGTGCTTTTGTGTTGGCTCACAATGAGGTCTTTATGAGTTGGTGTGATGTTTAACACCTTTGTCATTTTGTTTTCTTAAGTTCATTTGGTTGTAATATTAAATTCAGACATGTCACCATGGCTGAGGGTGCCTCTTTTCTTCTGCAGGTGGATGGTTTCCAACAATGTTATGAGTGATTTGTGGGACATTCAGCTTTATTAATAAGGCCCTTAGTTAATGTTCCTACCCAGGCAGATTTTGCACTTAGATATTGAGTATGGAGCCTGCAGCCCAGGCTTGTCCTGGAGGTCCATCTGTGGTGTGCTAGCTGAAGATTCGTTGGATTAAAACCTCCCGGGTGTCCCTGCCTCCCTGGAGTATGCCCGGGTCAGCATCTACCCCGTCAGCGTTTCCCTGTGCATGGTCATCCTTGGACTCACTGCTGGACTCATCGTGTGCAGCCGCAGCCTCTGCATCTACATCTTTTTCATCCACAGCGTCCCCCCTTTCCAGCGCAAGATTGCGGAGAGCACAGCATGCAACCACTATCAGCGACACACGATCTGGGGGGTACTGGAGTGCGGCCCCCGAGCGGTCCAGGCATCGGAAGTGCATTTTCAGAAGGCTGATGGTTCTCTCCACCACAGCCCTTGTGGTGCCCTGGCTCCTATTGTAGCGCTGCTCAGCCTCTGTTCTTGGAAGGCGGAGAGGCGTCATGAGCCACCTTCTGAGGGGATAGGCCTTGTCACCCAGCAGCCAACCATCCAGCCGGGCTGGAGCACTGAAGAGCCTCGGCACCTGGGAGTGTCTGAGGATGTAGGCGTCGTGGGAGCTGCCTGGGTACCTTGCACAGACTTGTAGAATCAGCATCCTGTGATCACACACTATCTGCACGTTCATGGAGTGGAAGCCCTTCCTGTTGACGAAGGCACCGGGCTCACCTGCTGGCGCCTTGATGGCTACATGTGTACAGTCTATTGCACCCTGGACGCGGGGGAAGCCAGCAATGGACACGAAGCCTCTGGTTCGCTGTGCCTGGCTTGCCTGGTCCCAACGGAAGTGGATGAAGGTCAAAGCATGTTTGAACAGAACGTCTGTAACCTGCTTGACACAAGTGTGGACAGCTGATTGGGAGACACCACAAAGATCACCCACCGAGCCCTGGAAGGAGCCAGAGGTATAGAAGTTGAGGGCAGCTGTGACCTATAGAGGCACTGGCATGGGGTGTCCACCCACACAGTTCGTGGAGATCTCAGGCCCAATCATCTGACAGATATAGTTGATTGTCTCCCTTGAGAGATGGAACCTCCTTCGGCACTGCACCTCAGACATATTGAGGTAGCTGTATCGCTGCCTGTATACCCTGGCAGCAGGATAGTGGCATCTTCTGCGGCCCCTTCCATCTTGGACTACTTCGTGGCCCTGCGGCCCTTGTGCCTGTGCCTGTTCTCCCAAATGTGGCTCCCCTGGAGGCTGAATGTGTACTCCTGGCCTCCTCCCCCCTCTAGCCTCCCTTCCTCCTCAGAGGAGGTGCCTCCAGTGGAGAGTTCAGCTCCCATTCTCAGGCTAAAGGAAGGCTTCCTGAAGTCTGCAGGCACAGGAATGATTCTTCACTGTAGAGTGCTGACCTGCAGGTTGAGAGTCCAGTCCAAACAGCTGATATGCATTTTGAAGTATGGCAGATCACACAGGCAAGTGTCAGTAACTTTGAAAAAACAATATTTGACAGAGCACACTTGTGACCCCACTGAGCCCTCTTATCCTGCCCGTTGATGAGGTTTATACAACTGTCTCCTACCTGCCTGCCCGTTGTGCCCATGCGACGACCCGAAGATCGCACAGGTGCCGAAAAATCGTTGTTGATTGGCACCTCAAGAGCCTTAAGTGGCCCGTTAATTAATGGTGGGTGCGCATCGGATATCATCGCACGCCTGCCCAATGAAATATTGCGATGGCGCGCAGTGACATCGGGATGCTTGCCCTATGTCACCGCCTGTAATTTTACGCACGGGCATACGGGGCCCGCCCTCGCACGCCCACAGGAAAATTCTGACCCTAGGCTGTGTGGTTGAGCATCCTATATATGCTACTGCCCAGCCAAAGAATTCTGATGGGATTATGGCCCTTATGTCTCTGTCAAATGCAGGGTTCTATTCCACTGTTGTTGCAGTGCTGGAGCTGTAATGTTGGTTTTCCCTCATGACCTTTATGATTGATCCTGTTTTTAACCACTAGATGGCTTTACATGACTTTAATATATCATTGCCTAAACTGCACACATTTTTCCTTCTATCTACTTATGCTATCCAATAACTCCTTTCTGCATTACATTTCTCATTTAATTCTGTTGTTATTAATTTGAGCACCTCATCCTTGTTTTAATGTCCCTCCATGGCCTTGTCCCCCCATGTAATGCCCTCCAGCCCCACAGCCTTCTGATGTTTCTGCACTCGCCTAATTCTGGCCTCTTGAGCATCTCTGATTTTAATCTCTTCACCATTTGGCCATGACTTCAGCTGCCTAGGTCCTAAGCTTTGAAACCCCCTGCTTAGCCCTCTCCATCTCTAGCTATCATCCCTCCTTTAAGACCTACTTAAAACCTACTTCTTTGACTTTGCTTTCAGGCATCTATCCTATTTTCTTCTTACGTGGTTCTGTGCCAAAATGTTGGTTTATAATGCCCGTGTGATGTGCCTGGAACATTTTATTATGCTAGAGGTGCAATGTATTGTTGTTGTTGAGTGTTGTTGGGGTTGCACACATCCAGAAAGGTGGGGACTTTACCATCACACTCCTTACTTCTGCCTTGTTGATGGTTTGTTGGGGCTTTGAGGGATGAGGTGATGAGCTACTCAGTGCAGAGTACCCAGAGTACCCAGAGTCCTTCTTTTGTAGCTATGGGCCCCATGATTTTAATGGTGGGGAACTTGTTGAAGATGGGACCATTCAACATCAAGGGGAGATGGACAATGAGAGATTAGTAAAGTTGAAGAAAAATGCAGATTGATGCTCTTTTAAACATAAATGTTTCTTTACCGTTAATTTTCGTACCTTTATATCCATTTAAGTGTCTTTGGGATCTGACTTTCTCTACCTGAAGTTGAGAGGAGTTATCTGAGAGGCATTCCTGTTCTGGATTTTCCGTAAAAGAAGCTGGGATTATAATTCGACGCAGTTGGCAACCATGTGAATCCTATATTTCTATCTAAGTACATCTTTTAGATTAAATATAGGACTGTTTTACTGACAATGGTAGTAAGAATCAGTTTTAACTTTCTAGAGACAGCAAGTGTCCTGAACAAGCCTTGTAGAACTTAAATCATTAATTCCCTCAACACAACATTGAGGTTTAGAAATTTATTATAAAATTCCTATTAAAATCTTAACTGAGGTCACGTCCTGACAAAATGGAGTATAACAGCAGAGTATACTTGAAGAGCAACAGTCTTGCAGACAAACAGGTGAAGCATTGGACTGCATGACACCCCCACCCCCAACTCCGAAAGGGGCCTAGAAAAAATTGTGTTATCTCAGAAAAGGCAGCTAATCAGGACGAGGAACCTGTTCCGCTAATAGACCCAACAAAAGCAAATCCACCAGGATATCCATCAAAGTACTTTTACTCGGAGACCTCTGCTGGTGTTGTGCTAGTTAATTTTCTCAAAGTAAACTGAGGAGAACCCCAAAGTAACAAACATAAAAGAAGCTTGTGATGGTGTCGGACAAACACACTGTGGTGCCAGAACAACATTCTGCAAATTGACTTCCTCCCTATTGTTGGACAGGCATGCTTACAGCATGTAAAGCAGATGTGCTAATTGTGAGCTGTGCAATTTAACTGAGAAGTCATCACTTATTGACATGTCACCATTGGTTCCTGTAAAAACAAATAAACCAACGCAAAAATTATTTATTGATTTCATTGGCCCACTTCTTCCATCACTGGGACTTATGTTCATGTTTGTGTTGATAGATGCAATTCCGTCTGCTGGCTAGTCACCACAAAATCTGTTTCGGAAAACCTGCTCATCAATGCTATTACCGCCACTCTTACTGTAGCTGGTGATCAAGGCCGAGCCTTTGTTTCCAATATTTTCAAAGACTATTACGAACAAAGGGGGCTTGGGTTAGAGTATGGCACACCTTGTCATCCACAATTGGTGGGACTGGTGGAACATTAACACCAGAAAGCCAAAAAGCTACCGCTCAAACTATTGAGAATCAGGGGAAATAAGTGGGCTGTCAGCATCCCGGAACTGTAGCTATTGCTTAATAATGTGCCCTCATCTGCATCAGGAGAAATATCCCCTAAAACTCCATGGGCTGAATCTTACCTATGCTGGGCGGGCTGGGTGGGAGTGGGCGCAGAGCTGATCATTGCCCGCGATTGGCTCTGCGCCGTCGTTTTATGTGGGAGGGCCAATTAAGGCCCGCCCAGTGTGAATTGCAGCTCCTGAAAACAGCGGGAAGGGGCGGGCGGCGGCTGGAGTCCAATGACCACCAGGTCCAATGGCGACCCGGCGGCCTGTTTAAAAACGGTGCAGGCAGCCTTCCCAAGGCTGCCAGCGATGGCGGACAGAAGGATGCCCGAGAGTGCTCTTGGAGAGCAGGCCAGGCAGGAGGGCAGGTCAGCAGGGCAGTGTGCCCCGATGTTTTTCAGATGAGTGCCTTGCTGACCTCCTTAAGGAGGTGGCAGCATGGGGCGACACCATAGTGCCTAGGGACAGGAGAGGGAGGCCTCCCCACGTGACGAAACGTGCCTGGGAGGTGATGGCAGAAAGGGTCAGCTCCCACGGTGTGGTGAGGCTTCCTGAAACCAGAAAGGCCCCAAGAATTATGTTTCCTCCAAAGTCCTGACCTGAAGCCTGTTATTCCTGTAAAAGCAGCTCTGAAGAGATTTGAAGTTCTCCTGTTCACACAAGCAAGTAGCAGTAAGTTTCTAAAGTAAATGACTAATAACTAGCATTCGCGCGCCCACTCACCCCCATCTTATCCCGCCCGTGGATGAGGTTTTTAAAAATGTGGCCTACCTGCCTGCTCGTTGCGCTCCAAGGCGCGCCCGCCATTAATTAACAGGCCACTTAAGGCCCTTGAGGCATTAATACACCTCAAATTTTCAGAGCTCGTGCGATTTTCAGAGCATCGCACAGGCTCTGAAAATTTGCGGTGTATTAATGCCTAATGGGCCTTAAGTGGCCTGTTAATTAATGGCGGGCGCGCCTTGGAACTCATAGCGCCTGCCCACTGAAATATTGTGATGGCGTGTCATTTTACGCGTCGGTGTGTGGGGCCCGCCCCCGCACACCGACACCAAAATTCTGCCCCATAATATTATAATATATGGAGTTGACATACGTACACCACTTACCCATGGCTCTTTTATTGCCTCTACACTTTCTGACTCCTTGACCCGACAACAACAAATAGATTTAAAACAAGAAATAACAGATGAGATTCAACAAATCGATCAGGGGATCAGGGAGACAAATCAGCAGAAACAATTAATCAACAAAGCATGGCAACCCTTAGCAGGAGAGTGGTTCAGGCAAGGAAGTTTGAACAGAGACCTGGTTTAAGGCCTAAGAGGAATAACCTGTTCAAATGCATTCAGTTATTAATCAAAGAACTGCGAAAATATTCACTAATCAGCTGAATGGTAAGAAATCTCTTGCAAAAGGCTGAGGTGTTGCAGCCTTACGTCAGCTATATTTATCCCTTTACTCATAGCATTAATCACTACCTTGTGGACTGTAGTTAAATACAGTGCATAGATCCAAACCTGAGAGAAAGGGGACTTGTTTCAAAACCATCCTTTCCATGACAGCAGTGCAAATTCTTCCGATAACTCAATGTTTGTTTTAAGGAAGCATTATGCTAAAACAGCTCATAACAACATATCTACCTTTCCCAAGGTTCCACTTCTTTTTGGCATTATTTCAATGCCTCAACCGCCTGTCTTTTTACATGGCTCTATTTATAAGCTCACACAAGTCAAATGGGGCACCACTTGGCTAAAACTCTTGAAATTAAATCAGTTCTGAAAGAAAATGAGCTGCTTAGAAGTCTCAATGAAACCGTGAGAAACTTTAGAAAAGAAAACCTAGCCTTTCAGAGTCAGCTAGAGACCCTGGTGAGAAAACAAGGCAAAAGCAATGTTTTGAGAAAGTGGGACATTGTTACTTTATTGACCAGGTATGTCGAAAAATTATCCTCATGCTGACGGGATTGGAAAACATCCCCTGCCTGTAAAGCAAAACATTGCTTCCCCAACGACTACAGCATCTTCACAGACATACTCCTGTAAGGGAGTGACGTGGAATGATTATGAATCACCCCAAGAACCCGGTATGTTTGGATCTACTTCCCCGACTTGGCGATATGTCACAGCTAAGTGGCCAGCTCCATCGTTTTGCCTTTAGTACCTGGCTGGCCTATGCTTTTACTGCCTATTCCTGGAGAATTTTCTCACAATTTGACAATATTTTCTTCCTCAAAGTTCAACTTTGACTCCTTTAAGATCACTTGGGGTTATGATGAGGATGGATGAGGTTGATCAAATGCTCCTTAAGTACTGTAAGCCAAAACATCTTCATTCGTCAAATGACATGTATCGCCTTGGTGGAACCTGCCTGTCCAGAGATTGGAATCCCAATGGTACCAGACAATTCCTTGTTAAAAATCTTCCAGACGTAGACGGCCCACGCAAAATGCCAGAAATGTCTTATTACTTAAACACCTCACAGTATGCCATTTCTTGCAAAAGTGCAGAGATAAGTACTTTTCTAGATTTAGATTGACTGAAATTTGGAAGGATGGTCATGAATTTGACAGACCCATTCACTACAACCTAGGACAAGTACAATGGGACAAACATAAGCATGGAGGAAGGAACCTTCTTTGTATCGCAAAGTCATCTTCCAACAGAACATGCACCTTTTACAAAGACAATCAAATTCCTAATGATGCTTCTGCCCAGAACACTTTAGAACTCTCTATTCATTTTACACCTAGTGTAAGGACATCGGCAGGGATGCAGTCAAGAGTAAATTACAAAAAGTATTAGGTTATACCATCATAACTTGACCAATTCAGAATCAAGAAGAAGCTTTCAGATCTTACCTTTCTAACTACTCATCATCGTATAGGGTAAAACTTGATAAGACTTCTCCCCTGATGGTTGTAGAGCCATGGTAACTGTAAATCAGTCTTTTGCAGCCTTTGTCAAATCAAGTGACCTTTCCCAACATCACAAAAAACATTCCACATTAATGGACCCAGGTTCGCTCCAACTGTCTTCTGTACTGCTAGCAGAATCTGTCCTCTTGTTCGATCAACGGAACAGAGATCAAGAGCACAGCTTCAAAAAAATTAGAGATTTCACTAAACTCTAGAAAACCTTTATAGTCTCTAGTCTTTGAACTATCCACCAATAAGTCCTTTCCATAGATGAGGGCATTGGACTTAATAGCCTTATGACAGATATTTGCATGTCCCTTTTAAAATTCTAGCCTAATCAAGTCCCTTGGTCATGGTAGAGAGGTTCTTCCCTAAATGACCTTGTACTCAATACCATAAGAGAAAAAATTCTTGCCAAACTCACATCTCATGTCAAGTTTCACAATATTACTTCTCTTCCCACCATGAGAACCATACTTGGAGATACTGTTTGGTTAGCTAAATCTGTCCGCTGGAGTCGAGATATCCTCCTTACAGTCCCATTGATGAAACATATAGAAATCCAATACAAACAGTGGGCAATTCTTAACTTAGGCCTAACTAAGATCTCAGGGTCATTCACGGCTCTAGTTCTGCTTAAACATCCATATGATTGGATGGCCTGTCCACATTTGGAGCCTAATTCCACTTTCAAATCCACCTCTATGACATATGGGGCCAGGGCTTCCGATGATTGGCAATCACAGTTGGATTGGATGGGTCGGTGGGGAGTAGGATGGGTAGAGGGGAGTGGGATGGGTTGGGGGGGGAATAGGATGGGCAGGGGTTCGGGTGGTCAGCCAGGGGGTGGGGGATAGTTGGGGGAGCGAGGGGGTAGTAGGGTGGTGGGAGGGTAGTCAGGGGGGTAGGAGGGTAGTCTGGGGTTGGGGGTTAGTCAGGGGTCGCAGGAGGTCGAGAGGGTAGTCAGGGATGGGGTGCTTGTTGGGTGGGTGGTTGGGGTGTGGGGGTAGTTGTGGGGTGGAGGGATTAATCGGGGCGTCCAGTGTGGGGTCAAGGCAGGGGCAGTATTATAGTTACCTAGGAGTTAGAAGTGGTTTTAATCCTTCTAACTTTCCCTGGATAACTATTCTGCTAAGAGAGTTGGAACCATGTGAAGTCTCCAATTTAAATTGGAATATGGAGGGTTCCAGGTGCAAAGTAATTGCCCATCGGAAGTTTAAACTTCCCGGGCAATTCCCATGCAGTTCTTGTTTGGGAGCTTCCAGGGGATCCCTCAACGCATCTTCTGGGGTAACTTCTGGATACGAGACCCTGGTGAACGGAAGTTCTGGGCCATGAATTCTTTCATGCTGGGGAATGAACTGATCGGGGTTCTTTATCTGTCACAAATGGGAGAAATTTAAGCAATGTGGGAAAGATTTGGATAAGGCGAACTGTCCGGTCACCTCTACACCAGGTAGCCTGGATTACTGGTGACATTTCTCTTTGGAGAACGGATCCTATACGGCCATTCCCGCCTCCAGGTGTAATTGTGGTCTGGACATAGGTACCTGAATGATAACAGCCTCTAAAGATATCACCTATTGTGGACACGCTCCCCAATATTCTTGTATTGTTTATACACCTACTCAAAACAAACTGAATACAGTTCTTAGCCAGTTACAGGGCATGGAACTGATTCTTACCTTTACCAATTGTTCAGGCAAATATGCTTTTAAAAGGGCACACACTTGCTGTCACAAATTGAATTAAGTAACATTTGGCAAGCTCCAAATTGGCTTTAGGCTATAGCACAAGGTATCATAGAAGTAAAAGCAAGGTTAGCTACTGTCACTAGATCCGCTATTGAATAGATCACTGACACTGCCTCAGGTGTATTTGGAAGCATTTTTGGTGTTGTCTCTTACATCATTCCAGTACTCACAGTGATTGTGATCGTGATTCTCATTTTTGTTGTCAAATCGTAACTTCTCTCAAGCAATTTTAGAGTGGCATCGAATCACAGTATTGAACAACCTTGCTGTATGTCTACAAGCAGATGTTCACAGCTCATCTTCTGCCATCTCATTTCAACTGAATCCTCCACCTCACAGAACAGGGTCCATCTATTGTTTGCTTGTTTTTAAAGACATGGTTCAGTGTGTCAAGCTTCAGCCAGCTCAACAAACACTGAGACTTCTTGACTTCCCAGAATGGCTTTACCTTACCAGAAATCTGTGTAATTTGTAACAAGCTGAAGATTGGTTTATGCACGATTTAGAGGGAGATTGCTGTAGTGCATCCTGAGGTTATTATAAATCTCAGAGCGTTGAATTTATTTCTTGTACTCTTGAAAACTCAAATGACAAATCCTGGCACTCCATTGAATGTCATGTTTGTGGACATCACTTGAATTGGCCCATTTACCCTTGCCCACATTCATGCTGGTCAAGAGGGAGATGTGAAGGAATCTGTGTAAAGAAATATGTTCATTATGGCCCAAATTTTCCAGTCTCCGGATAGTCAGAGACTGGACATAACCCCCCTAGATATGCGTTGGGGCTCCTTGGAAGGCCCAACATAATGACTCAGTGGGAATTATCTGGGAAGTTTGAACTTCCGATGGGCAACTCCCCTGCTCCCTGGGACCCTTCGAAAAGGTCGCTAACTCTGAGTTAGGGCCAGGGACTTTGGACAGTTCTGACTTACTTACCTGAAAAATCCTAGTGTAACTCCTGAGTAACTATACAACTGACACCCACTCCGACTTCCTTTTGACCCCCGGACTCCCTACCGACCTGATCTGACCTGACTTCACAATCTGACTCTGCCGACTCCCCCCGACACCCTGACTCCCCATAACCTAGCCTGACCCGACTTCGCCACCCTACACAGCTGCCACTCTATCCCCTCACTAATCCTTTCTTCGTACCCATTTACCTTACACACCCTTAACTTACCCTCCCTACTCCCTCAACTGCCTTACCCTCTCACCTCACCCACCCTATCCCCTCACTCAACCAACTCCCTTACCCACCCTACCCTTTTATCCACTTACCTTGCCCACCTTACCCCTTTACCTACCTATCCTCTTACTCACTTACCTCACCCACCCTACCCATTACCCACTTACTTTACCCACCCTATCCCCATTACCCACTTAACTTATCTCTGTAGCTTTTCATAGAAGCTTTGGGACATTTAAACTCTTTACTTACCAGTGCATCACAGCTGGTGCCATAAAAGTGGGGTGTGGTTCCCTCTGAGGTTTGCTGCACTGAGTCAGTTAGGAAGGATGTCCAATCCCTCTACACCTCCATCCCCCACCAGGATGGTCTGAGGGCCCTTAGCTTCTTCCTTGAACAGAGGCCCGAACAATCCCCATCCACCACTACTCTCCTCCGTCTGGCTGAACTTGTTCTCACACTGAACAATTTCTCCTTTAACTCCTCTCACTTCCTCCAAATAAAAGGTGTGGCTATGGGTACCCGCATGGGCCCCAGCTATGCCTGTCTCTTTATGGGGTATGTGGAACATTCCTTGTTCCAGTCCTACTCCGGCCCCCTCCCACAACTCTTTCTCCGGTACATCGATGATTACTTCGGTGCTGCTTCATGCTCTCGTTGGGACCTGGAAAAATTTATTAATTTTGCTTCCAATCTCCACCCCTCCATCATTTTCACATGGTCCATCTCTGACACTTCTCTTCCCTTCCTTGACCTCTCTGTCTCAATTTCTGATGATAGACTGTCCACCAATATCCATTACAAGCCTACCGACTCCCACAGCTACCTCGACTACAGCTCCTCACACCCCGCTTCCTGTAAGGACTCCATCCCATTCTCTCAGTTCCTTCGCCTCCGTCGCATCTGTTCTGATGACGCTACCTTCAAAAACAGTTCCTCTGACATGTCCTCCTTCTTCTTTAACTGAGGTTTGCCACCCACGGTCGTTGACAGGGCCCTCAACCGTGTCCGGCCCATCTCCCACGCATCCGCCCTCACGCCTTCTCCTCCTTCCCAGAAACATGATAGGGTCCACCTTGTCCTCACTTATCACCCCACCAGCCTCCGCATTCAAAGGACCATCCTCCGCCATTTCCGCCAACTCCAGCATGATGCCACCACCAAGCACATCTTCCCTTCACCCCCCCTGGCGGCATTCCGTAGGGATCGTTCCCTCCAGGACACCCTGGTCCACTCCTCCATCACCCCCTACTCCTCAACCCCCACCTATGGCACCTCCCCATGCCCACGCAGAAGATGCAACACCTGCCCCTTCACTTCCTCTCTCCTCACCGTCCAAGGGCCCAAACACTCCTTTCAAGTGAAGCAGCATTTCACTTGCATTTCCCCTAACTTAGTCTACTGCATTCGTTGCTCCCAATGCGGTCTCCTCTACATTGGAGAGACCAAACGCAAACTGGGCGACCGCTTTGCAGAACACCTGCGGTCTGTCCGCAAGAAAGACCCAAACCTCCCTGTCGCTTGCCATTTTAACACTCCACCCTGCTCTCTTGTCCACATGTCTGTCCTTGGCTTGCTGCATTGTTCCAGTGAAGCCCAACGCAAACTGGAGGAACAGCACCTCATCTTCCGACTAGGGACTTTACAGCTTTCCGGGCTGAATATTGAATTCAACAACTTTAGATCTTAAACTCCCTCCCACCATCCGCACCCCGTTTCTTCCCCCTCCCTTTTGTTTTTTTCAATAATTTATATAGATTTTTCTTTTCCCACCTATTTCCATTATTTTTAAATCTACAACTAATACCTTGTCAGTCTTTCCACCCTACCCCCACTAGAGCTGTACCTTGAGTATCCTGCCATCCATTCTTAATTAGCACTTTTCTTAGATAATATCACCACCTTCAACACCTCTTTGATCCTTTTGTCTGTGACATCTTTTGATTATCTGCTCCTATCACTGCTTGCTTATCCCTACAACCACCCCACCCTCAACTTCTCTCCCCCCGCCCCCCCACCTTAGACCAGCTTATATTTCACCCCTCTCCTAACTACACTCAGTTCTGTTGAAGGGTCATTGGACTCGAAACGTCAACTCTTTTCTTCTCCACCGATGCTGCCAGACCTGCTGAGTTTTTCCAGGTAATTCTGTTTTTGTTTTGGATTTCCAGCATCCGCAGTAGTTTTTTGTTTTTATCTCAGTTAGGAAGGATCCTAACTGGAGGAGGAGGGAGATCAGTGGGTTTTTTTTCGCTGATCAGAGTTGGAACCTAGGGTTCCAACCTTGATTGAAAGATTTGGGCCAATGAACGGTTATAAGGGGAAAAGAGTTACGCTCCTATAAAAACTCAAAACGTTTAAAAGGGTCTTTTTTAAAAAACACACAGGTCAAAAACAGTTGACTGTTCAACTACACATCCTGAACAAGTTAAGACTTGGTTCTACTTAACAGCAGTAAATATTCACTAATAAGCAAGACACACTAAAAAAAATGTTCACAAAGACATATACCTCACTGAGCTAGGAAAACAGCCTGATGTAGGAACTGATAACTAAACTACATCCAGACCATTTTACAATTCAGAGACATGTTCTAACCTTATAACCACAGGCCCCTGACTAAGGAAACATTTTGACCAAGCATGATCCTTAGTGAGGTTTGCTTTCCTGGGATATGTGAGAACCATAGCTTCAGTGAAATTTGATAGTTATATACATTTCCTTAGAATTAAAGTAGATTGTCTGTCAGAGAAGTTGACAAAAATCAAAGCCAAATTTGAAGCATAAAAGGAAGGGCCTCATTACAATTAAGAGACCACACTCCTACATGTAAGAAATACTACTAGTATTCAGGAAGAGAATTTTCTCCCTCTTGGCTGGGGGGGGGCGGTGGGGCGGTTGTGCGGGGGCGGGTTCCGGTGGGCGCACAGCCGATCGGCTGGCTGCCGCCATTTTACGTGGGCGGGCCAACGTGACATGCGCCCGGAAGTGCTGTGCGCTCTCTGTGCGGGCAGGGGGGGTTGCTTGAGTTGGGAGTGCGCTCTTTCGCCCATGCTTGTGAAAGAGCACAGAAATCTCTCTGAGGCACCTCTGTGCCTTAGGGAGATTAGTTTTAAGTTTAAACAGTTTAATAAAGTGTTGAAAAAATTTTTATGACATGTCCCCTCATGTGAAACTGTCACATGAGCTGGGACATGTGCATTAATTTTAATAAAAATTTTTCTGAAAATTTTAAATTCTTCATGAAAACTCATCCCGCCCGTGGATGAGGTTCCATGAAAAATGTGAAGGCCACCTGGGCTCTTCGCCTGCTCACCAGCCTTAAGGTTGGACGGGCAGCTCAGCTGATTGCCTTAATTGCTTTTTAACAGGCCTTAATAGGTCTTTAACAGTATGACAGAGTCGGCTGTGCGCCCGCCGAACTGAAAATCTAAATGACGCGCGGTGACGTCGGGACGCTCGCCCAACGTCAACCTGCATCATTTTACGCCTCGGCGAGCAGGCCTCACCCCCGCTTGCCAAACCGAAGATTCTGCCCAGGAAATTATAATCTGGCTTTAATTTATTAAAAAGGCAGTCTGGAGGATGGTAATTATCTTGGCTGGCTCTTTTCCTTTGGGGAGAGATCGGTCAATCCTTTATGCCCATTTAAGCATCTTTGGGATCCGACTTTCTCTTCTTGAAGTTGAGGGGAGTTATCTGAGAGGTATTCCTGATTTGGGATTATCCCAAAAAGGGGCTAGGATTATAATACAGCACAGTTGTAGGCCCAAACATCTTCAGCTAATACATCAATGACCTCCCCTCCATTATAAGATCAAATGTATGGATGTTCGCTGATGATTGCACGATGTTCAGTACCATTTGTGACTCCTCAGATACTGAAGCAGACCGTGTCCATGTGCAGCAAAAACTGAACAACATTCAGGCTAGATGGCAAGTAACATTTGCGCCATTAAAGTGCCAGGTAATGGCCAACTCCAACAAGAGAGAATCTAACCATCTCCCCTTGATATTCAATGACATTGCCATCGCTGAATCCCCCACTATCAACATCCTGGGGGTTACCACTGACCAGAAACTGAACTGGACCAGCCATATAAATACTGTGGCTACAAGAGCAGGTCAGAGGCTGAGAATCCTGCCTGAATGAGTGCAGCTCCATCAAATTTAAGAAGCTCAACAGCATCCAGGACAAAACAATTTGCTTGATTGGGACCCCATCCTGCACTTTAAACATTCACTCCCTCCACCACCAACACACAGTGAGGGCAATGTACCATCCACAAGATGTACTGCAGCAACTCATCAAGCCTCTTTCAATAGCACATTCCAAAGCCACAACCTCTAACATCTAGAAGGACAAGGGCAGCAGACACATGGGAACACCATCACCTGGAAGTTCCTGTCAAAGCCACTCACATCCTGACTTGGAAATATATTGCCATTCCTTCACTGTCGCTGGATCAAAATCCTGGAACTCCATCCCTAACAGCACTGTGGGTGTACCTACACCACATGGACCGCAGCGGTTCAAGAAGACAGCTCACCACCACCTTCTCAAGGGTCACTAGGGATGGTGGACAAATATTGGCCTCGCCAGCGATGCTCACATCCTCTGAAAGAATCAGTAAAAAGAACACAATTATGAGAGTAGCAGAAAAACTGAGAGGTTACTGTGATAATGTTGATCACCTTACACTCAGGATGGTATTTTAAAAATCCTGTATTCTCCCCCATACAACAGGGCACTGATTATTAGCCTATCATATGCACCCTCCTGTCTGAAGGCAGCTGTGTCGACAAAATGTGGGTGGAAATCTAAATTTAGGAAAAACTTGTCATTTAAAAAGCAAAGTGGTTAATAGTTGATAAGTTATTACTCATATTTAGAAAAAAACCCACTGGGGAAAGATCACTGAGACATCCTTTAGATTTATTTGGAGAGTGACAATGCCCGTCGGTGTTAGGCATGTTCGGTGGCGTGAGTGAACAATGTGGCGCGATCGGTTTCATGACGGCATGAAACCAGTTTGTGATCATCTGCTCAGCCCGCTGATGGCAGGCCGCGTTCTCCGCCATTGGACATTGGGAACCTCATTGTAATACTTCAGTGCAGAGAGGAGAGAGTGTCCGGGGGAGGAAAGGGTGCAGAGAAGGAGGGGGTAAGGGTGGAAGAAGAAGTAAGAATGGAGAAAGGAGTCAGGAAGGGGTTAGGAATAAGGCTGGAGGAAGAAGTGAGGCTGGCGGCATAATTAAGGGTGGAGGAAGGAGTGAGGAAGGGTGCGGGACTAAGTGGAGGGGTGGGTGGGGAGTGGTAGGGGGCGGTTGGGAGGGCTAGGATGGGGAAAGGGTTCTGGGGGGAAGGGGCGTGAAGGAGAGAAGGGGTGCGAAGGGGTGCAAGGGGGTGTGAAAGGGGGAACGGGTGCGGAGGGGGAAAGGGGTGTTGGGGAGAGGAATGTGCACGAGAGGGGTTGGACATGTCCATGTCTGCCTCTGAGAGCGAACTGAGGGTGGGCGTGGTATGAGGGAATGGTGAGAATGACCAATGGCAGAGTGAGGCGGTGGGGTGGGAAGGTGAGGGCTTGACGGTAACGATAGAAGGGACGGCAAGGGTGGTTGGGGGGGAAGCAGAGGCAGACACTGACCCTGGGGGTGGGAAGGAGGAGGTTGGGGATGTGAATGTGGATGGGGTGGGATTTTCGGGAAGGAAGGGAACATGCACGTTCACCTGAACATCCCTGAAGGAAAAGGGTTGTGGCTGGTAGGTCACGAAGGGGAGGTGGAATGTGATTCTCGGGGGTGGGGGGGAATCAACTGTGATGGGGGAAAGGGAATGGGTGTCTGGGGGAAGGTAAAGGATGGGGGAATGAAAGTAAAACCGAATTAGCACTATGCTGTCCAAATCGAAAGTGAAATGAGAGTTGTGGTGGGCGAGATCAGGTGCTGCATGGGAGTGTGATCAGTGGGTGGGTGGAGATGCAGGTCAGCTCAGATGGACAACTGAAAGTGAACCCCAGCAGGCAGCATTCAAAATGCTCAGGACATTGAGATTAATGTGAAATGTGAAGGATCCTTGTGTGTGGGAGAGTGCTTGCACAAGGCTCCGAAAGGCCCTGCCACACACACACTTTTCCCTCCTGAATCACTCGTGGGTCGGCTGCTCCCTCTGCAGTGATGGGTCTTCTGGGCTGCTTATTTCCTCATCTTCACTGGAGGGAGTGTCCTCTTGGCTGCAGATGAGGACTTGGATGAAGCTGAGGGAATGGTTGGCTGAGGGTGTCGGTCACATGGCAGAGCTCCCTGTGAACTAAAGTAGAGATAAGTGGTGCATGGCAGCAGAGGCAAAAGCAGGAAAGAGAGCACTCACATTTGCGTTGATGATGTGGTGCAGGATCCTTACGAGGGTGTTCGCCATTGACTTCATTGTCACCGCAGGCAGGCTCCACATCGTTCCCCAGTCAGCGCGATGGCACACTCCTCAAAGTGAGTGAGGGGTCTAATGTGGGCCGCTCCACCGCCAGTCTGGGGCCTCTCCCTGCTGTTGTGAGCCAAGCTCCCAAGCTTCCTCCTGCATGGAAACAGATGGAGAGAGTGTGAGCAGGACACATGGCACTGCGTGGAATGTTTGAGTGTGGTGAGCGGAGACATGGACAAGAATAAGGATGTGAGCTTGAGACGATATGAGCCTGATGGAGATGTGAGGGTTTGTGCGAGAGTTAGCGGTTTGTCACTTGAGGTGTGAGATCCCTGTGGATGTGTGATGGGTTTGTGAGTGTGAGTTGAGAGTGATGAGAAGAGTGACTTACCCTGGCGGAACGGATGAGACCATTCATCCTGTAGCAACACTGGGTGGATGTCCTCTTTTGTAGGGCATTGGCACTGACCACCGCCTCCCAACCTGGTTGACCATGCTGCTGCCCATCCTGCAGCCAGCACAGAGGTAGAGGGCATTGTGGCTGGCCTCCACTGCAGGCAAAAGGCATTCCAGTGATGCGTTGCTAAATCAGGAGTCTGCAGTCTTTCGTGGACATCTTCCCTGCAGTAATCGTGGGCTGAAAGCACTGAGATGTGGTGCTCACGGCTGGACTTTAAATATGGTGCCCGGCGTGATGAAGCAGTGAGATGATGGTGGGTGGACGAATGAGAGCCTGCTCGCCATGGAAACCTTGTGTTTCCTGGGAATGCATAAATAATATGGCAGGTTTGGGGCGCTACCACACTTAGTGCAAATCTGGGACGATTCCGTCCAATGTATAGTCATGTGAGTCTGTCAATTCCAGTATTTCATATATGAATGGAGCATTTTTTTATATCAAAAACTTGAAAAGAGCATTCAGCATTGAAATGCACTGGAGTTAACAAAAAACAATTGTTTCAGTCAATTTAGTGGCATACCAAGTGTAGCTCGAATTAACATTAACAAGAACAGGTGCTGAATGAATAATCCTGGTGGTTTCAGTTAACACAATTGTGCTGGGTGCCAAAAGGAAAGCCATGTTTTTTCATAGCCTTATGTTAAAAGTGATGGTCAGCTGCAGGCAAAGGCAGTACTGACAGTGGTTCAACTGGGGCAGATGGTGCAAAGGTGGTGGGAATGATGGCTGAACCCTGGAAGCTGGTGGACTTTGAGCAACATGGAGCCGCAGTTTCAGCAGCTCTTACATGATGCTGCCAGAAATAAACTGAAACCTACTTCTACCCCAGTCATCATTTTTGAGAACGCTATGTAGCCATATCTGATGATGTGGAGAGTAGACTTTAGCATGAAGGACGTGAAGTAGCCTATTCATATCAAGGCTGCTTCTTACCTCAACTTTGACCTATACTATGTCCTGTTGCCAAAAATAAATATTTTTTAAAGAAGACAACAGTATTTCATCAGCAGGTGGTCGAAAGGCAGGGGCAATATTACAGTGTTGAAGGTGCAGGTCTTACAAGCCTGCAGCAGTCTTTCTACATTGCTTTCCAATTACTCGAGCAAGTTCAATTTTAATTATTATTTTTAATTTTTATTTACTTATTTTCCCCCCACTTATTTTCATTATTATTATTTTTAAAAATTTATTTCCATTTTTATTCATTGTTTTATCCCCAGCTTTTAGCCTTTTCGATCTTTTTTCCCACCACCGTCCCCTTCCTTCCCCACCCCACCCCCACTACGGCTATCTGTCACTTTCCAGAGTGCTTACCCTGGTCCTGCCATTATCACATTCTGCTTTGCACTCTTAATGTCACCAATAGCACCTCCTTTAGCCAGTACCACCACTATTAACAACCCTTTGAACTTTTGTTTATGACATCTTTCGCAATCTCTCCTTTGTCTCCACCTATCGCTGGCCTTCTATCCAGCTTCACCTGTCCCACCTCCCTTAAACAGTATATATTTCACCACATTTCTACTTCCCTTTAGCTCTGAAGAAGAGTCATATGGGCTCGAAACGTTAACTCTGTCTTTCTCTCCACAGATGCTGTCAGACCTGCTGAGTTTTTCCAGCATTTTTTGTTTTTGTTTCAGGTTTCCAGCATCCACAGTATTTTGCCTTTATCTTACTCTAGCAAGTTGTTTGTCATGGGATAGGATCCCATGATATATTCACATTTATTTCAGGTATCACAATTTTGTATCAAAATCCAGTGGAAGTGAAACACTGCATTTATTGGTAAAATTACAGCGGTAATGACCCAGAATTTGCTGATAAACTAATGGCCAGTTTAACGCCACATGTTGTTATTAATCTGTAAATCATCCACCAATCTATGACATTAAGACAGAAATACAGCATGAATTATAAACGATCACAAGTTGCTGGATAAATTGATCTGCTCCGTTCAATTGGAAAAATGGCAGCAAGCCCTCGATCTCCCCATTATTTTTAAGAACTTGTTGGTTAAACTTGAATTAAACTCACCAAAAAATGTTACAGCTGGAACATAACAGCGTAACATCCATTTAACAATGTGATAACCGTTAATGCTATGCCAGTCAGTCTTAGCCTCTGAATGCACTGGTTCATGTTTCAAGATAGAGAGGCTGACCCTTACTGTTCTATTCCATTCTGGGGGCTGGAGCACATAATCTAGACTGATACTTCTGAACTGAGGAAGTGCTACACTATCTGGATTGGCTTCTTTCAAATGAGACGTTAAACCAAGTCTGCCTTTCTGGGCAGTTATAATATATCCCGACACTTCTTTCCGGTGTCCTGACCGATATTTATCTCTCGAATGCTATCACTAAAACTCAAGCTCTGATCATTATTTCATTATTGTTTGTGGGATCTTGCTGTGTGAAAATTGGCTACAGCATTAGTTTTTCCTACTAAAATAACACACATCAATACAACAGGTAAAGCTTCAAAAACAAACCTAACCAGAAAATATAGCACTCAAAAACTTTTCTCAACTATATATCATAGCAAAAAAATGCCAAAAATGTCAAATGAAGTACATGCACTAAAAATATACTATAAAGATTATTTGAAAAAACATAGGAAGTCAGTGGCACTTTTGCACCTCGTTTACCAAGGGAAAAAGGCAAATCTTCTAAAATTGCACTGGGTATTCATTTAATTTACATTTTTATTCATTCTTGGGATGTGAGCATCATTAGCAAGAGCAGTATTGGTTGCCCATCCCTAGTTGCCTTTGAGAACGTGGTGGCGAGTTGCCCTCTTGAACCGCTGCAGTCCATGTGGTGTACGTAAACACACAGAGCTGTTAGAGAGGAAGTTCCAGGATTTTGACCCAGTGACAGTGAAGGAATGGCGATATATTTCCAAGTAAGGATGGTGTGTGGCTTGGAGGGGAACTTGCAGCTGGTGGTGTTCCCATGCGTTTGCTGCCCTTGTCCTTCTGGTAGAGGTCGCAGGTTTGCAAGGTGTTGAAGGATGTTTGGGGAATTGCTAGACTGCATCTTGTAGATAGAACTTACTGCTGGCATTACATGCCAGTGATGGAGGGAGTGAATGCCTATGGTGGTGTTTGGAGTGCTGATCAAGCTGGTTGTTTTGTCCTGGATAGTGCGGAGCTACTTGACTGTTGTTGGAACAGTGCTCAGCTAGGCAAAAGGAGTGTATTCCATCATATTCCTGACTTTTGCCTTGTCGATGGAGGACAGGCTTTGAGGATTCAGGATATGAGTTACTCACTATAGGATAGCCTCTGAACTGCTCATAGCCAGTGTATTTATAAGGCTGGTCCAGTTCAGTTTCTGTTACTTGGTAACCCTCAGGATGTTGATCTTGGTGTTTCAGCAATGGTAATGCCATCGAACATCAAGGGGAGAAGGTTAGTTTCTCTCTTGTTAGAGATGGTCACTGCTTGTCACTTGTGTGGTGCGAATGCTATTTGCCACATATCAGCTCAAGCCTGAATGTTGTCTAGGTCTTGTTTCATCTGGACACACACTGCTTCAGTATCTGAGGAATCGTGAATAGTACTGAATACTGTGTAATCATTAGTAAACATGTCCACTTCTGATCTTATGTTGGAGAATAGGCCAATTGATGAAGTAGCTAAAGACGGTTGGACCTTGGACGCTACCCTGAGGGATTCCCACAATGATGCCGTGGGACTGAGATGATTTGCCTTCAACAACTACAGTCACCTTCCTTTGTGCTTGTTATGACTCCAACCAGTGGAGAGTTTTCCCACGATTCCCATTTTCTTCAATTTTACTAGGGCTTCTTGATGTCACACTCTATCATGAATGTCATGTGTGAATGTCATGGGAATTCACTCTCACCTCATGAATTGAGCTCTTTCGTCCATGTTGAGCAAGGCTGTAATTAGACCTGGGGTTGAGTAGCCCTGGCGGAACCCAAACTGAGCATCAGTGAGCAGGTTATTGCTGACCAAGCCATCATTGTCGGCTATCCCTCAATTTGAGGATGATGTCTATTCAGGGTTGTGAGTTTTTGCCATGGGTCTTCATGTGGCTGACGGGCCAAATCTCAAGCTGCAGGTCTTTGGGCACATGGGACAGAATGTTCCAAGAAATAGTAGGATCCAAGTTGCAGGATTTTCTTCCTTTTCTTTCTTTCTCTGCTGCCACTCTGCCTCATCACTAAGATGTTGTGACTCCAAGTGTGATGCAGTTTGATGGACAAGTTGTCGCCATTCTGAATGATTGGTAGCAAGCTCTTTCCAGTCGTTAATGTCAATGCTGCTGCACTTCATGCAGGGCTTCAGCGTGTCATTGAAGCATTTTTTTTTGCCCTTCCCTGGAACGTTGGCCATTTGAGAGTTGAGAGTTGAGAGAACAGGACCTGGCAAGGGAGATGCTTTTTGGCCATCTGGACATCAAAGTTGATTTTTCAGGAGTTTTGCCTCAATGCTTGTGAATCTGGCTTCAAGAAGGACACTAGAGTTTGTTCAACAATCCTCCCATTGAATCCAGAAGATGCAGTGGAGACATTGCTGATGGAATTTCTTCAGTGCTCTTATGTGTCACTGATACACAGCCCAGGTCTCACTGCAATACAGGAGTGTGGTGATGGCAACTGCTCTGTACACCAGGACTTTCATTAACTTGCGGAAGTCTTTGTTGTCAAATGCTCGCTGCCGTGGTTTGTGAAGGCTGAGTTAGTGCAGCTGATCCGGTGTTGGATCTCCTCATCAATGGCGGCCTTTTGAGAGAGGCGGCTGCCAAAGTATGGGAAGTGCTCAACATATTCCAGAGTCTCTCCTTCAATATATATGGGAAATGGAATATTTGGCTGACCAGGTGTGTGTTGACATATGAGTTTTGTTTTGGCAACATTCAAGGACAGGTCAAGCCTCTTGTGTGCAGAATTGAAGAGATTGAGAGTGGCTTGCAGATTTAGTGCAGAGTGGCAATGATACTGCAGTCATCCACAAATTGTAGGTCATGTATATTAATGGTGGTCAGCTTAATTTTGGTATGGAGGTAACTGAGGTTAAAGAGCTTTCCATCTAGAGAGTATTTGATACTGACACCAGAGGGCAGTTGATCTTTGATGAGGTGAATAGCTATTGTCAGGTAGATTGTAAATAGTATGGGGGGGACTATCAGACAGATCTAGCAGCACATTTATTGCTAAGTCTTGCTTGATAGCACTGTCAACGATATCTTCCATCACTTTGCCAATGATCGAGAGTGGACTGCTGAGGTTATAAATGGCTGGGTTGGATTTGTCCTGCTGTTTGAGGACAGGATACACCTGGGCAATTTTCCACATTGTGTGTGTGTTGTTGTAGCTGTACTTGAACAGCTTGGCTATGGAGAGCAGCTAGTTCTGGAGCACAAATCTTCAATGGTACAGCCAGGGTGGTGTCAGGGCCCATGACCTTTGCTGTATCTAGTGGCTTCAGCCATTTCTTTATTTCACATGTAATAAACTGAGTTGCCTGAAGATTGGCACTTAGGATGCTGGGACCTCAGGAGGAGGTGGAAACGCATCATCCGCTTGGAATTTCTGGCTCAAGGTGGTTGCAAATGCTTCAGTCTTGTCTTTTGCTTTGATGCGCTGGGCTCCCCCATTATTGTGGATGAGGTTGTTTGTGGAGCCTCCTCTTCCAGTTAGTTGTTTAATTGTCCACCAATGTTCACGTCAGGATATAGAGGGACTTCAGAGTTTTCACTTGCTCTGTTGGTGGTGGAATCGTTTAGCTCTGTCTCTATCATGCTGCTTCCACTGCTTAGCATGTATGTAGTCCTGTGTTGTGGCTTCATCAAGTTGGTACCTCATTGTTAGGTGTGCCTAGTGTTGCCCCTGGCATGCTTTCTTGTATTCTTCATTGAACCAGGGTAGATCCCCGACTTGATGGTAATGGTAAAGTGTGGTATATGTTGGGCCATGAGGTTGCAGATTGTGGTTGTATACAATTCTGCTGCTGATGGCCATGGCATATCATGGATGTCCAGTTTTGATCTGCTAGCTCTGTTCTGAAGCAATCCAGTTTAGCACAATGGTAGTATCACACAACACGTTTGCACCCTCAGTGAAGATGGGACCTCGACTCTACAAGCACTGTGCAGTGGTCACTCCTATAAATACCATTATGGTCAAATGCGTTTCTGACAGGGGTATTGGTGAGAACAAGTTAACATAGGTTTTTCCCCCCATCTCCCTCACCACCTATCGCAGGCCCGGTCTTGCACATATGCCCTTCAGGACTTGCCTAGCTCGGTCTGTAGTGGCACTACCAAGCCACTCTTGGTGATGGACATTGAAGTTCCCCACACAGAGTACAGTCTACGACGTAACTACCCTCAGTGCTTTTTCCAAGTGGTGTTCATAAGCTGAGGGAGGGTGGTAGGTGGGAATCAGTATGAGGCTTCCATGCACATATTTGGTCTGATGCCATGAGACTTCATGGGGTCCCAAGTCAATGTTGAACATTCCAGTTGCCACCTTCCTCACAATATACCGCTGTGCTGCCACTCTGGTGGGCCTGTCCTGCTGGTGACACTGGCTATAAAGTATGATTTGGTGAGTATCTGTTGCTTGCCTAGTCTGTGAAATGGCTCTTCCAATTTTGACACAGTACCCAGATATTAGTAGGGAGGACTTTGAGGTTTCTGATGCCTAATTCAGTATCAGATGGTCTGTCCAGTTTTATTCTTATTCAACCTTTCTGTAGCAGATTGATGCAACTGAATGGCTTGCAAGGCCATTTCAGAGGGCAGTTAAAAGTCAACCATATTTCTGTGGATCAGAGTCACATGTAGGTCAGACCAGGTAAGGATGGCAGATTTCGCTGAAGGACATTAGTGAACCAGATGGGTTGTTACGACAACCTGGTAGTTTCCTGAGCACCATGAAGCAAACTTTCCATTCCAGATTTATTGATTCATCAAATTTAAATTCCACCAGCCACCAGGGTGAGACCTGAATTCATGTCTCCACAGCATTTGTCTGGTCCTCTGGATTACTAATCCAGAAATGTTACCACTATGTGACCATTTCTGTATATTCTCATACAAAATCAGGGGCTTAGTGAGACTTCCCTGCACCTGTAGTGGCACTCCTGTTCCCCTCGGATACAGCACTGGGGACTGTAATATGTACTTGTAGAAGCCTGTGAGTCAGGCAACACCAAAAATTTCTATATCAGAATAGCAACTTCCTAGTCTGAATCAGTGGGGTACGTTTTCATCTTGAAATTGATGGAGATGAAAATGGACAGCCCATACTGCCTGGGCGGCAGGGTCTCATCCAGTAGAAATCAAAAGTGAAAGATTTCTATTACGAGCTGCTGATCTGTAATCTCTACTGCAATAAATTGGGCTGGATTTTTGTGTTGGGCTCATAAAACATAAGTCGGGCCAACTGCCAACTTTGGAAACACAGCACACATTCTTCCACACCCACTTCCAGCTACATGTCACCTCGGAGAGATACGAGTGTTCAGGCCTGGGTGTGGACCCGGAAGAGCTTGGTTGCAGAGGCAGGTACTTCCTGTCCTGTGCACAGTGAAAGGACAGTTCATGGCGCAGTTCAGGATATTCCCCCTGGATCCAAGCCTGGGAGGTCACTGGAGGAGAACTCTGACCTTTGCACTGTAAGTACTTACTTTTATGTGACTGCTGAAAAGTTGTTTCCCTGTGAAAGCTGGCCCATTAAGAGCATTCCCTTAGTGTACTCATTAGCTTTTGCTGTGTCCTCTGTTCAAATCAAATCTACCCCTTACTGTGCACCTGGCTGTAACGATCTTTTGTTTCTCACTCCAGAAAGACACAGTTTTTAAAAAAATCTTTATGCAGCAGCTCACAATGCTCTGTTTGGCTACAGCAGTACATTTCAACTGCTCCACCCCTCACTTACGAATCAGACCCTCTGACACCCACCACACCCATCTGATTGCATGCCCCATCAGATGAGGCAGGACACTGAATATTCCCATAACTATTCTAGAAGTACTGCAAAGCAGGAAAGCTCCTCGAAGACCTTGGGCCTTAATTGCATTGATATCGTAAGACATGGCTTACCACCCTGTCCCTTGCCATGCAATGCTGAGACATGGCTTACCACCCTGTCCCTTGACATGCAATGCTGAGGCCACCAAGCCTGTGCTGTGCAATCCTTTTCCTCATATAGCACATGCAGAGCAACAACCCCAATAAGGGTAATGACAAGGAACACTATGAGTACCACACATCGTGACCCATGTCTCTCGTATCCCTTTATCTCAGGGTGGCAGACCGAGGAAGTAGGGAGGAGTCCCTGGAAGCCTTGCTTCTTGAAGCACAACCTGGACATCCTGTTCCCTAAAGGACCCAGGTTCTCTCCAACTATCACAAAAGGAGCTTGGGTGAAGATAGCGGAGGACCTGGAAAGTGCTTCAGTGACCTTCTACACTCCGGCAAGGTGAATGAGATGTCCCTACGAGGTATGCAGCCTGGCATTGCTGTATACAGCAAGCCAGACATCGGGCGGACAAATAGCGCATGATGGTCAGGAGCATGTGCCCATCGCAAAGGTGCAGCAAACAATGTCAATGATAAAGGATGGCAATGATGAAAATTAACTGTAGAACTCTTGGAGGAATCTCCAATCAGCATGGCGCAATGTGCTACCACATCACCATTTCCCTTTTGTCCTTGCAGGAGAAGAGGATGCACAACCCCTGAACATTGGAGGACAAGGAATGGGAGCCCAAATCTGTGTGCTATCCAACTTGTGGATTTCGGCCATGGAATGTGTGGGTGATGGTGAGTAGCATGCGTAGCATAGATGATACGGGGAAAACCAGGCAAGAGTGTATTGTAGAGAACCCCCGAGTGAACGAGCCATCTGAACTGCATCTTGAATAGGCCAGTCTGTTCAGTGAGAGCCCTTGTGTGAAGATGTATCTCTGTTTGTGGCCTCTGCAGGGATGTGAGCAGCCACATCCTCAGAGGATACCCCTTATCCCTGAGTATCCATCCATGTAGCTGAGGGGTTTGTGTGAATATTCGTGGCAGCCCTGATTCACAAAGACTAAATGAGTCATGAAAGCAGCCAGGGCAATGTGCAGACATGAAGGAACCTCTTGCAATGTTCACAGAGTGCCTGTACATTTACAGAGTGGTAGCCCTTTTTATGTCGCAGTCTGCAATCTGCATGGGAGTCCTTATAGCAATGTGCATGCAGTTATCCATGTCCTGAACCTGTGAAAAACCAGCAAGAGATGAACCCTGTCACCTTCTGTGTCTGAGACGCTGTGTCAGTGTCATAACAGATGAACCGGGACACTGTTGAAAAGGGGCATTGGTCACAATGAGGATACACGCTGTGCACAACTGACTGGAAATGCCACGCAAGACAGCCATGAAGCCTTGGAAGGAGCATGTCACAAAAAAGTTAAGGGCCATGGTGAGCTTCAGTGCATGGCAGAGGCAGTGCATGCTTCTGGAATGACCTTGGCCGAGGGTCTTTGTGGAGAAGGATGCACAGCTTGGGCACGATCTCTCTGGAGAAATGCAGCCTCTTCCTGCATTGCCTCTCAGTCATGCCTAGGTAAATGAGCCTGTTTCTGTACACCCTTTGCGGTGGGTACTACCTGAATCTCTGATGCTTCATTCTGTGGATACTCAGAGTTGAGCTTCCTCCTGTTTGCGGGCTCACGACATTGCTCATGCCGCTACTGCTGCACCTGAGCCTCTATGACTTGGAGGCGACCTGGTGTCAAACCCATAACAAAAGAGACAATTGTGAAGGATTGGCTGATTGTTTTCTGGTAGCAGTGACCTGTTGCTGGTGGATATGTGGCTGTGCTGGTTGTGGCCTCAACTGACTCCTTGGTCTCCTCCCTGCCCCCTGGCAGAGAATTAGTGCTCTTGCAAGCACTCACTTTTAGAAGTTGAAGAAAAAGCTTACAAAGAGTTGTTGACAACCTTTCCTGAACTTTTACCAACCTGGCAGAAGTGTTCATGACTGAATTGAAGGAGATGGATTCTCAGAAACCTTCAGAAATGCGCACGAGCAAAAATATTGGGGAATGAAAAGGGGATTTCCCATGGGCTTTATCATGGTGATGCTGACATCAGTGGAGGTGCATGCAGCATTGTGACCCAAGCCTCTTCTGACCTTCTTCCCACCTTGGGGAAATTGTGTGGACTTATTTCTCTTGGGAAAATTCATAATTTCAGAAAAAAACCTAAGTTCTGGCGATTCCCGACCCCATTCCCAAGTCCAGGAGGACACGAAAATCCAGATGTCAACAAATCCCACACCAGAACTTGAGTACAAAACCTAGACTGACACTCTGCTGCACTGTTAATGATGGTAGAGGTTCCTTCATGCCTTCATTCAGGTAAGACAGTCTTCCTGAAATGATGACTTAGCTCAAGGGCTCTCAACGTTTTTGCTTTTGAGGCCACCCGCCTTTCCCATATTATAACGTTCCTGGGATGCCTGTAACACAAGCGCCTTTTGACTAAAAATTAGTTTTATAGTTGCAGAGCAACAATTCTATCAATATGTCGAGATGTCTTTGACAAATACATGCACTTGTCATGGCCAGTGTTTATCCTGGCTCAATACTTAGTTTTCATTGATGCGATTGCAAAAAATAGGTTGCGTTAAATGGGACCCAACACTCTCAGTGCTGTAGAAGAAGCAGTGCTGTATCCATAAGAGCATTCACAGCAAAATGCCTCCAGGGGCATTTCACTAAATTTGATTCTGAGGGATCTGTCTGATGAAATGTCAATGAGCTCTTTTGATAGCTTCGATGGGACAGAAATTGGCAGCTTAAGAATTTTGTAACCCACAGGTTTGTAGCAGATTTCTCCATTGTGAGTGCTGGAAAATATGTATTAAATTTGTTGTGTGGACCTGAAAGATGGAGGTCTTGTGGAGCAGTTGTGGGTTCCCTGCTTCTGAGCCAGCAGTTCTGGGTTCAAGTCCATGGCCCTGGACCACAGCATGCATGTAAAAGTGCATGATGCCACAGCAACTCCGACTCCTTGGTGGGCAGGATGGATGGATGGTGCAGATAGAATTGATGTCAACAGCATGGGCTGGAGTGAATTTGGCTCCTTACCCCTTGCCCTGTCTGTGGTGGAGTTTGTGGGTTGGACCTAACTTTAGTTGGAGGACTGAAGAAGACCAGAAAGATATGCTCCCAGTTGTGATTTGATTATGCCCAAATCAATGTTTTCTTCTTGTAAGAGAAAATTTCAAACATACCCCTAGTTTCTACCCCATTGCACCCCCTTCCCCACAAGGCAGAACTTTCCAGATTAACAGTTGCCTTTTGAATGTCTCAATTCTTTCATGCCAGGCAAAAAAAATGAGTTCTTCCACCTGGGTGGAGTTTTATTCAGCTTTATTCATTTCATTGAATAGGCCTGTGAGGTAAACCAGTATAGCCAGCCACAAGTCATCATTCAGCACCTCAGAAAGTTTAGGTTTCTTAGCAAGTATGTTTTTCTTCTTTGAGATTATGCAGGTTTGCATTCCGCCTAGAGATAGACATCTCACCTCTGTATGCATGAACATGGTGGGATTGTGTAATTCGAAAATATCATACTTTTGTTGTTGTCTTGAGCCCTTTGCAAAACAAGAAGTGTATTTTTAATTCCTCATTCCACACATGCTGAACATGGGTGAGCAGACAGGACCTTTGAGAAATGTCTGTGGAGCCATCAGGTTATACAGCAAATTCATTGTCATACACCTAATCAATGCACTCCAAAACTCAATCCATCATCTGACAGTGTCATTTGACATTGGTATTTTTATCCAGTTCCTTGGCCTTCTGCTGTCCAAATATTTCCCTTACAATTTTAATAGCATGTGGCATTATTAACTCCTAGCAATTGGATTCAATTTTTTGCTTTGGCAATATTTTGAGCCACTATGTAGGATGAGACCAAAGCTTTTTATCAGTGGTAGATGGGAGTTTCATTATTGCTTTAGTATCAATCAGTTCCTTAGCCTTTCACTCAAAAATGAATGCTGTTTGTCTTTATATATTTCATGCATGGTAATGAAATGTCCCTGTAATATGGTGCGGTGGGCGGTTGGAAGGGGAGAGGTGGTTTTAATGATTCTAATAATTTTAATGATTAATTTAATTAATTGCTTCACTTGCACCTCCTTCAATTTGGTCCACTGCATTTGCTACTCCCAATACAGTCCCCTCTACACTGGGGAGACCAAACGCAGACTGGGTGACCACTTTGCGGAACACCTTCAGTCTGTCCGCATGCATGACCCAGAACTTCCTGTCGCTTGCCATTTCAACACACCACTCTGCTGTCATGCCCACATGTCCGTCCTTGGCCTGCTGCAATGTTCCAGTGAAGCCCACCGCAAACTGGAGGAACAGCACCTCATCTTCTGTCAGGGCACTTTACAGCCTTCTGGACTTAACATTAAGTTCAACAACTTCAGAACATGAACTCTCTCCTCCATCCTCACCCCTTTTTTATCCCCTTTCTTCAATATTCATTTTTATTTTTTTATTTTTATTTTTTTATTTACTTATTTTTATTTATTTTCATTTTTATTCATTGTTTTCTCCTCACCTTTTATCCTATTTTTGATATTTTTTCCCACCACCATCCCCTCACCCCACCCTATCCCACCCCCACAAGGGCCATCTGCCACTTGTTCATGTTGTTCTTTCCAAAGTGCTTACCCTCGTCCTGCTATTACCACATTCTGCTTACTGACCTTAATGCCACCATCAGCACCTCCTTTAGTGTTGTTTGTGACATCTTTGTCAATCTCTCCTTTGCTTCTGTCTATCGCTGGCCTTCTATCCGGTTTCACCTGCTCCGCCCCCCCTTAAACAGTATAAATTTCATCACATTTTTACTTCTCTTTAGCTCTGAAGAAGAGTCATACGGATTCGAAACATTAACTCTTTCTCTCCACAGGCGCTCTTAGACCTTCTGAGTTTTTCGAGCATTTTCTGTTTTTGTTTCAGATTTCCAGCATCTGCAGTAATTTGCTTTTATCTTAGTGTTTAATTTACTGCCACTTCTCTTCCAGGAATGCCTATCATGAAGTACTGCTTTTTTCTCCGATAGGATTTCCGCTTGTCTCTTTTGCCCTCTTCACCTTCATTGCTTTCCATTCCTCTCCCAGTGTTTGACAAGGAGTTTACTAAAACTCGCTTTCACAGCCATATTTCCTTCCTCAGCAACTGTCTCCATCTCTAACTTACCCCAGGTGGATTCGAACTGAAGTTCCATCCCTCGTATTTCGAACCCACCCAGGATTACAGTTATCTCTGGGACATACAAAGTTCCTCGGACTGCTGTTCTCATCCTGAGATGATCACATCCTGAGATCCACACTCAGTGTCATGCGCTGCCATATGAACACACTCGACCTCTCCCTCCAGCAGCACCGACTCACCCTATCTCAAAGCTGTCCTTGTCCCCAGTTTAATTTTATTCTTTGTCTCATCCAACGCCTTAACAAGAAACTTTGTCTCTTCCTTTCAGGTGATAAGGAATGCAAGCTCCAACAACCCATTGATACCAAATGCTCATCCAGGACCCTCCACCCCTTCCAGTCCCTCTGACCCCATCCCGTCTTCTAATCCCAGCCCTTGCTGTGTATTCACCATACCCTCTGACCTTCCCCTCTCTAATGCTGAATGTTCAGTACTCAGTAAAGGACTCAGTTTCATACCATTACGCCCTCACCTCAATGAATTTTGGGCTCGGCATGATGCTGAACTCTTCTTCCACTGCCTTCGTCTCCATGTTCATTTCTTTGGGCAGGAGTCCTCCCCCCGTTCAACGGATCCTTTCACCCGCCTCCAGTATTTTCCCTCCACCTGGACCCCTCTCTCTGGCCTCTTACCTGCTCTTGATCTTTTCATTGAGAACTGTCAGTGTGACATCAGCTGTCTCAACTTCTCTGCTCCTCTCACCCACTCTAACCTGTATCCTTCTGAACTTGCCGCACTTTCTTCTCTCAGGTCCAACCCTGACTTTGTTATCAAACCTGCTGACAAAGGTGGTGCTGTTGTTGTCTGGCGTACTGGTCTCTACCATGCAGACGCTGAGCGCCAACTCTCAGACACTTCCTTCTACCTCCCCCAGGATCATGACCCCACCACCGAACATCAAGCCATTGTTTCCAGGACTGTCACTGACCTCATCTCCCCATGGAGACCTTCCCTCCACAGCTTCCGACCCCATGGTCTCCCAACCCCCGACAGCCCGCTTCTAGCTCCTTCCTAAAATCCCCAAACAGGGCTGTCCCTGTAGACCGATTGTGTCAGCCTGTTCCTGCCCCATGGAACTCATTTCTTCCTATCTTAACTCCGTTCTCTCTTCCCTTGTCCAGCCATTGTTTCCAGGACTGTCACTGACCTCATCTCCCCTGGAGATCTTACTTCCACAGCTTCTAAACTCATAGTCTCCTAACCTCAGATGGCCCGCTTCTACATCCTCCCCAAAATCCACAAACTGGACTGTCCTGGTAGACGATCATATCAGCCTGTTCCTGCCCCATGTAACTCATTTCTTCCTATCTTAACTCCATTCTCTCCTCCCTTGTCCAGTCTCTTCCCACCTACATCCGTGATTCCTCTGATGCCCTACCTGATATTAAAAATTTCCAGTTCCCTGGCCCTAACCGCCTCCTCTTCACCATGGACATCCAATCCCTCTACACCTCCTTCCCTCACCAGGATGGCCTGAGGGCTCTCCGCTTCTTCCTTGAACAGAAGCCCGAACAATCCCATCCACCACGACTCTCCTCCTTCTGGCTGAACTTGTTCTCTCACTGAACAATTTCTCCTTAAACTTGTCTCACTTCCTCCAAATAAAATGTGTGGCTATGGGTACCCGCATGGGCCCCAGTTATGCCTGTCTCTTTATGGAGTATGTGGAACATTCCTTGTTCCAGTCCTACTCAGGCCCCCTCCTACAACTCTTCTTTCGTACATCGATGACTGTTTTGGTGCCACTTCATGCTCTCGTCTGGACCTGGTAAAATTTATCAATTTTGCTTCCAATTTCTATCCCTCCATCACCTTCACATGGTCCACCTTTGACACTTCCCTTCCCTTCCTTGACCTCTCCGTCTCAATTTCTGGTGATAGACTGTCCACCAATATTCATTACAAGCCCACCGACTCCAACAGCTACCTCGACTACAGCTCCTCACACCCCGCTTACTGTAAGGGCTCCATCCCATTCTCTCAGTTCCTTCACCTCCGTCACATCTGTTCTGATGATGCCACTTTCCATAACAGTGCTTCTGACATGTCTCCTTCTTCCTTAACCAAGGATTCCCCTTGACTGTGGTTGACAGGGTCCTCAACCGTGTCCAACCCATCTCCCGCGCCTCTGCCCACACACCTTCCTTTCCCTCCCAGAGCCATGATAGGGTCCCCCATGTCCTCACTTTTCACCCCACCAGCCTCTACATTCAAAGGATCATCCTCCGCTATTTCTGCCAACTCCAGCATGATGCCACCGCCAAACACATTTTCCTCTCACCCCCCTTGTCAGCATTCCGTAGGGACTCTTCCCTCCAGGACAGTCTGGTCCACTCCTCCATCACCTCCTGCACCTCAACCCCCTCCCACGGCATCTTCCCATGCAATTTCAGAAGGTGCAACACCAGCTCCTTTACTCCCTCCCTCCTCACCGTCCAAGGGCCCAAACACTCCTTTTAGGTGAAGCAGCACTTAACTTGCACTTCCTTCAATTTGGCCTACTGCATTCGCTGCTCCCAATCCGGTCTCTTCTACATTGGAGAGACCAAATACAGACTGGGTTTGTGGACCTAGACCTTCCTGTCGCTAGCCATTTCAACACACCATCCTGCTCTCATGCCCATGTGTCTGTCCTTGGCCTGCTGCAATGTTCCAGTGAAGCCCAACGCAAACTGGAGGAACAGCACCTCATCTTCCGATTAGGCACTTTACAGCCTTCCGGACTTAACATTGAGATCAATAACTTCAGACCATGAACTCTCTCCTCCAACCTCACCCCTTTTTGATCTCCTTTTTTCAATATTCATTTTTATTTTTTATTTTTTATCCACTTATTTTTATTTTCATTTTTACTCGTTGGTTTACCCCCACCTTTTATCCTACTTTTGATCTTTTTTCTCACCCCTCCCCCATAAGGGCCTTCTGTCACTTGTTCATGTTGTTCTTTCCAGAGTGCTTACCCTTGTCCTGCTATTATCACATTCTGCTTTTTGACCTTAATGCCACCATCAGCACCTCCTTTAGCCAATACTGCTACCATTAACACCCCTTTGTCCTTTTGGTAGTGACATCTTTGTCAATCTCTCTTTTGCCTCCACCTGTTCCTGGCCTCCTATCCAACTTCACCTGCTCCACCCCCCAGAAACAGTATAAATTTCATCACATTTTTACTTCTGTTTCGCACTGAAGAAAGTCATACGGACTCGAAACGTTAACTCTGTCTTTCTCTCCACAGATGCTGTTAGACCTGCTGAGTTTTTCCAGCATTTTCTGTTTTTGTTTCAGATTTCCAGCATCCGCAGTATTTTGCTTTTATCTTAGTTTTGATGATTCTTTGGGCTATGCTTATCCATAAATTACACCCTGAAGTTGAGGTGTATTTCCACTTCTGGTACGAATACAAGCAAAATTCATTTAGTTGTCTTCGTAGCCCTTTAGCTTTACAGGGTTAATGGCAGCTTTATATTTTTTACCCAAACCTCCACCTTCTCAGTATTTGGCAGTCCTAATGGTTGATCTTAACGAAGGAAGTTCCGTATCATCGCTCTGTATTTATTTGCTGTTTTGAAGTGGATGGTCTCATTAAAAATTTATTTGTATCTTGTATTTATTGTGCTTACAACTGTTTTTCTTTTTTTCCCCCCAATTTTTCACTGCTGCTGAAATAGTTCCTTTAGCCATTTGCTTAACAGGAAGTGAACCAGGAGCAACAAGCACAGTACCCCCTAAAGGCCTGTTTTGTGCACACTCAGTTGGACTCTGGACCAAGGAAAGAAATCAAAGGCCCTGGCGCTTCAGCTGTTTCTGGACCCCTTAACCCTCCCTGTCACATCCCTCAGGTGCCCAGAATTGGGAACAGTTGTCACAGTGGGGTTGAACTGGTTTATAGAGCCTTAGCAAAACTTATTGGCTTTTGTACTCTCTGCCTCTAATTATAAAGCACATCAAAAGCACGGGTTTCAGTGTTACTTTACAACCATTGTCAGACAATTACACACAACTTAGTCATTCATGTCATGCAACCAGCTCCACTTCCTTGAACCTGGCCCTGTGCAATATCTGGACAGCGACATCCAAAAGACTTGACCCTCACAAACACTGCAGGTCCACAACCAACAATCCTATGTACAAATGAGAATATCTTGAACTATCAGTGTCGTATCCTGTTGGCACACGACCCTGGTTTCAATTCCAAGTTTAAAAATGGTAAAAAATCTTCCAGTAAATTAGCACCAACCAATTCACCTGCAATAACTTACTATTTCTATCCACTCAAGTGGACTTTGTTAACAGAAAATTGATATTTTACATTGTGTGATAAATATTTTCTCATTTTAAATTGAAACTTGCCATACTTGCAAACGTCCAGCATGAAACATATAATAGGAGAGCAAAGTATTGAAAACCTGAAACATAAACAGAAAATGCTGGAAATACTGAGCAAGCCAGGCAGCACCTGTGGAGAGAGCAAAGAGTCAATGCTTCACACTCCACTAGTTCTGACAGAGTCACTGACCTCTGTTTCTCTCTGCTCAGATGCTGGCAGATGTGCTGAGTATTTTCAACACTTCTCGTTATGATTGTAACAAAAGTAACCCTTTTTGCTGGCCCTCCAAAAAGCAGTCAGTCCTCTTGTGAACTTCTCATTCCCCTTCAGCAAGAAACCCAGCAGCAGCTGCCTGAGATCTGGTTCGACGCAACATTAAACATGAATTTCAAAAAAACAGTTAAGGTATGAAGAAAACATGTACAACCTGCTGAGCAAAAAAATCGATGTGAAAGCAGTAAATTGGTAATTTTAAAAAAAGCAATAGATAAAAATGATCATTAAGAAGCTCCAAGCAATAAAATTAACAAGTAAAACCTTTTTGCCTTTTCGCTTAAGAAGCAGAGCTAGAGAGAGACAGACTAGGCCTCAAATCCTGGTCACTAGGTAAGGGGAAGGGGGACCGGGGCCAAGATAAGGGTTAAATTAACACTGACCTTGCATTCAGCTCTGCGGGTGCACACTTAGAACTGGCTGCAGTGGAATTTATGTGAAAGTGGGGGTGAGTAATAGGTTGTCTTTTAGCCTGTGTGGATTGGTTTTTTTAGGGAGGGAGAAGGAGGAGTGAGGAGAAGGAGAAGTGTGTGTGCATCCTCACAATGAGCAGCCTCTGTGTCTATGTGTGTGTGTGTGTGTGTGTCCAGCTCTCCCCCAGTTGCAGGGTTCTCTCTCACACACATATAGTGCAGAATTTTGCCCTTGTCGGGCAGCTTGGCCGGGGGCGGGCGAGGGCGTTTGGGAAGCTGCTCGTTGCCCGTGATCGGGGCCGGACTGCAATTTCACGCTGGTGGGCCAATTAAAGCCTGCCCAGCGTGAAACGCGAGCGGCAGCGCTCAGTGCTGCCTAAGCGGGCAGGGGAGGAGGGCGAGCGCGAACTTCGTGCATGCACGAGAGACACAGAGCTGCCTCAGGGAGATGAACAGTTTTAAAAATTAGAAATAAAAATTTTAAAAATGTAATAAAACATGTCCTCTCATGTGACTCTGACATATGAGTAGGGACATGTTATAAATTAAATTTAAAAAAATTGATTTGATTTTTATTTGATGTTGGAAACCTCATCCCGCCCGTGGATGAAGTTTCCAGAAAATATAAAGGCTGCTTGGCCTTTTTGCCACCTGCCAACCATAAGGTTGGATGGGCAGCGAAAAACTTGTTTCAATGACCTGGTCAATGGCCTGAATAGGCCTTTTAATTGTCGGCTGGTGCGCTGCCGACTCTGGTGCGTGACTGCCGACTGAAATATCACGCCACTGCGTTGACAGCTGGACGTTCACCCGACGTCAATGTGCATCATTTTATATGCTTGAGTGGGTCGGGTGTGCGCCCACGGCCAAGGTAACGTGTGTCTGCTGTGGCTCAGTGGGTAGCAGTTGTGCCTCTGACTCACAGAGTTCAGGGTTCAAACCTCCCTCCAGGACTTGGGCATTAAAGTCAAGGCTCATGCTCCAGTGCAGTACTGAGGGAGTATCATACTGTCAGAGGTACTGTCTTTGAGCTTGCTTCAGCAGAACATATACCAAAATTGGAATGATATAGAAAAGATTAGCATGGCCCCTGTGCAATGATGACATGCAAATTTGTGAAGTGTTCCATATTTAAAAAAAAATTCTGCCCATACTCTCTCATGCAAACTCTCTCTCTCTGATGCACATATACTCTCTGTCACACACACATGGGGCTGGATTTTTCATTCCGAACGGGAGTAAGATATTGTGCGATGACTTCAGCCGAGCATCCCAACATCATCGCGCACTGTTGTGATCTATCGGTTGGTGGGCGTGAACGGGGGCAGAGTGGCGCCTGCCACTAATTAACAGGCCACTTAAGGCAATTAACAATGCAATTGTCTGAGATTTTTCATTGCCCGTGCAATTTTCTGCTTGTCAAACGGGCAAAAACAGGCAGGCGGCCAGCCGACATTTCCACAAACCTCAACCACCCACAGGCGGGATAAAAAGGGTCAGCAGCATTGCCAGTGTGAATATTGAGCAGTTTTGGAAATAGTTTGCAGCTGGTTACTTATTGGTACTTGGCAGCTTCATCTCTGTTCGGGGCTTCATTCTTACCATTTCCAGGCCTCGTTTCAGGACTCATTGGTGTCTGCCGACCCCCGGAGGATTCAGACCATGTGGCCCCTTCCAGGTATCAGACAGTCTTCCGTTACCCAGGTAATGGGGATTGTGTTCTCCACTGGAGTCACCTCCTCTGAGGAGGAAGAGGAGCAGAAGGGAGAGGAGGCCAGGCGTCCCAATGCAGCCTCCAGGGGAGGGACCTGTGGGAGGAGAGGCGCAGGCACAAGGGGCGCAGGGTCAGCAGGTAGTCCAAGGCGGAAGGGGCTGCCAGGGTTTACAGGCAGCAATGCAGCTACCTCAATATGTCTGAGGTGCAATGCCGAAGGAGGCTCCGCCTCAAGGGAGACCATGACCTCCGTTTGTCAGATGATTAGGCCGGGGTTCAGCTCCAACTGTGTGGGTGGACACCCCATGCCAGTGGCTCTGAAGGTCACAGCAGCCCTCAACTTCTATGCATCTGGCTCTTTTCAGGGCTCAGTGGGGAATCTGTGTGGAGTCTCCCAATCAGCTGTGCACAGTTGTGTTAAGCTGGTGACAGATGCTTTGTTCAGGCAGGTACTGACCTTTATTCTTTACCATACAGATGAGGACAGTCAGGCTGAGTGAGCCAGAGGCCTTGCAATGATTGCTGGGTTCCCCTGTGTCCAGGTTGCCATCAACTGCACACATGGGGCCATCAAGGCGCCAGCGGGTCAGCCGAGTGCCTTTGTCAACAGGAAGGGATTTCACTCCATGAACGTGCAGATAGTGTGTGATCACAGGATGCAGATTCTGCAAGTCTGTGCAAGGTACCCAGGCAGCTCCCATGATGCCTACATCCTCAGACACTCCCAGGTGTCGAGGCTCTTCAGTGCTCCAGCCTGACTGGATGGATGGCTGGTGGGTGACAAGGGCTATCCGTTGAAGAGGTGGCTCATGACGCCTCTCCGCCTCCCGAGAACAGAGTCAGAGAAGCGTTACAATACGAGCCATGTTTCCACAAGGGCGATGGTAGAGAGGACCATTGGTCTTCTCAAGATGCGCTTCTGATGCCTGCGCCATTCTGGGGGAGCACCGCAATACCCCCAGAGCGGGTGTCACTGATAGTGGTTGCATGCTGCGCTCTCCACAATCTGGCACTGGCAAAGGGGGGACCCACTGGAGGAAGAGGATCTTTACACAGCTGCACAGGCCACAGAGGATAAGTGCAATAGTGAGTCAGAAAAGGAGCACGGTGAGGAGAACGCTGAGGACATGGAGGCAGACCTCGGTATCCTCCAGGGAGGCAGGTCACCAGGGACGCCTTGATCCAGCGCTACTTCAGCGAGGCTACCAAAGATCAGCTTCCACCACATGCCAGGGCTGCCTCCTCTATCCTGGATGTCTGAAATGACCCTTTCATTTGAACACAAAGAACACTCAATGCCTGTGCAATAAAGTTCAGAGCCACTTACATCCAGCATTACATACTGGCATACCCTGCACCAATAAAATAAAAAGGTGAAGCATACTCAGGCCATGACGACAAAAACAAAATTTATATCATTTTGACAATTACAAACTATTTACATCAACTTATCTGGTCTTAAGTCTCACACCAGTATACATTAATTAAACATAACTGAACTTAAAATTGCCCTTGGCCTGTCCTTCTTGTGCTCATGGTCCCTTCATCTTACGTTTGCGGGTGCTAGGTCCAGGTTCTCCCCCCTCACTGGCACCAGCATTGGAGACAGCCTGCTGACTCTGCTGTCATGTTGGCCTTGATGACCTTGGTGGTCGCCATCTGGCCAGTGAAGCCTGTGATGTCCCCAACTGGCCATCGCTGGCATCTCCCCTGTCGCCACAGCCTTATCAGATGCCATGGTGACTGGTGGAGGGCTGGAGGAGCTGCTGCCATCATCCGGAGCGCCATGAGAGGAGCCCGCAGAGACGACAGGCAGCTTGTGTGCCAATGTGAGGTTGCTGTGGACCTCCCTGCTCACCATTGATTGACGGGCACCTATCTGGGATACTGGGTGTCTCATCCATCTCCCACATAACACTGACAACCTGAGGTCAGTGCCTGTGTGAGGGTTTGCAGGTCCGAGCGCAACCCCAGGAACATCTGATTCTGTCCCTCGAGCTACCTCTCCATGAGAGTCACCACTCTCTCAATGGAGGAGGCAGTGTGCTCGGCCATGACGGTCAACGCAGTGGTCATGCTCCGCATGGACTCCTTCATCATGGAGACCATGGCACGCATACCCTCTTGGATCTCCGCCAGATGCTCCTGCACACCTCGCTGGACACCCAGCCTCTGACGACTCCAGAGGCTCATCATCTGTCTTCAACTGAGCATTGTCCTTGTCCCCAGCAGTCCTCCAACTGCCAGTGCCCTGGGCACTCTCTGCCTCCACCTGCATCTCAAGCGAGTGTGAAGTGCCCTCACCAATGTGCACCGAGATATTGGCCGCCAGTCTAAGGCCCACCGAGGTGCTGGTATCTGTGCTGGTGCCTGCTTCAGAGAGCGGGTGTGACACAGGTGCAAGTGAAGCCCGGTGGCCCTCTGGCGTCAGGGGTGGCCCTTCAGGGTCTGCAGATCGGGCATCTGCTGGCGAACCTAAAAGGGAGAAGAAGGACATGTCATTAGTTAAAGTCATCACACTGTCACAGTGCATGCCAGGCATCCTGGTGAGATAATGGAAATCTGCATCATGGTGCCATTGTCTTTCAATGATCACTGGGGACTCCAAGTTTGAGGCTCACATCAATGAAGAGACTACACTAGAATGTTTGCACAATCCGACAGTCTCACCTCTGTCCGCTGCGCTCTTACCTTTGTCTGGCACCCCTGCCTCTCCAGGCGGGGCGTGCCGCCTCCCAGCTCCAGGGCATCTTGCTTGAATTGGGAGAGCAGCAGCAGGTTGGGTGGGCCTCCACCTGCATGTGTCCCCTCAGCTTGGTTAAGGCTTACCTTCTCCTGAAAGGACAGAGGAGCATTGCTGAGTCCACTCTCTACCTGCAGTGCCATTGCAGCCTAGCCAATGGCTGAGGAACACCTCTCAGGGCACACCTGAGTCATGGCCCTCGAGCCACAAGGCCCTCAGTCCAAGCATCCAGGGCTCACCCCCTTGGCCAGCTCCGGTGTCATTGACAGTTGGCACTCAGACTCTTAGGCCCATGGGGGGATGGCCACACCTTAACACTTCTGCACTCTGACCCAGCACGGTACTCACCCTTCCTGAGTGCAGCAGGTCATCGAAGCGCTTCCGGCACTGCACCCATGTGCGCTGCACCACATCATGACTGCTCACCCGGACTGCCACCTCCTCCCATGTCCTCTTGATGAGGTGCGGTGGTCTCCTCCCTTATATGGGACAAGGGTATCCCTCCTGGCAGCCACCTCCTCCAGCAGGACTGTGAGGCACTCATCCGAAGAGCGGGGGGGGGGGCGAGGGACCACGCGACCTGCCCTCCCGCCTGGCGTTTGCTGCCATACTTGAGTGCATCGTCAGAACGGCAGCTAGACATCCTTACCTGGCAGCCTCTTTGGGCCTGCCTGGGGCCTTCTTTATACCAGCTGCTAGGTTGTCATTGGACCCGGCGGCAAACAGGCCCCCGCCCCCACTTGGCCCTTAATTGGCCTGCCAGTGGCCCAATCGTAGGCGGTGGTCAATTTCACGGCCGCTGCTAGGCCCGCCCGCCGCGCCTACCCAACGAGGGCAAAATCTAGCCCATGCACACTCACACACCCACACTCTCACACATGCACTCCCTCACACACACATGGGCACACACTCTCTCATACTCTCTCATACTCTCTCACTTTCTCTCACATTCTCCTCAATTCCTGTGGCCCTCAGAGTTTTCAGTAGCTTTAACTTTCCTTTTTTAACTGGCCTGGTTTTTCTTTATCTATGCTACAAGTAAGATCCCCAAAAAACTCCAGCAATTTTGTCAAACGTGATTTCCCTTTTATAAAATCATGTTGACTCTGCCCAATTTTACCATTCTTTTCTAACTGCCCAGTTATCACATCCTTTATAATAGATTCTAACATTTTCCCTACTACTAACGTCAAACTAACAGGCCTGTAGTTCTCCATTCTTCCTTACCCTCCCTTCTTAAATAGTGGGGTCACATTTGCTACTTTCCAGTTAGCAGGAATCTAGAGCATTTTGATAACTACCAATGCATCCACTATCTATCTCATCATCTCTTTCAACACTCCGGGATGAAGCTCATCTGGTCCAGGGGATTTATCAACCTTCAATCCAGTTAACTTTTCAAGTACTACCTCTTTACTAATACTAATTTATTTTAGCTCCTCAGTTGAACAAGTCACTTGTCACAGAATATTTCCGGGAGATTTTCTGTATCTTCTTCCATGAAGGCAGACACAAAGTAATTGTTTAGTTTCTGCACCATCTCCCTCTTCTCCATTATAAATTCTCCTGTGCCCACCTGTAATGGGCCCACATTTGCCCCAGCTAATCCTTTTCTTTTCAAGTACCTAATACTTATCAGCCATGATTGAATGGCGGAGCAGACTTGATGGGGTGAATGGCCTAATTTCTGCTCCTATGTCTTATGGTCTTATGGTCTAAAGAAGCTTCTACAGTCTGTCTTTATGTTCCTCGCTAGTTTGCATTCATATTCAGTTTTTCCTTTCTTATTCAGTTTTTTGGTCCTCTTTTGCTGAGATCTAAATTGCTCCCTATCCTCAGGCTTACCATTTTTCCTGACATCCTTATAAGCCATTTCCTTTGATTTAATGCAGTCTTTAATATCTATCGTTGACCAAGGTTGATTATTATGCTGAAGACTACCACCCACCTCACCAAAGATGTCTACGTCCATAAACCTTGCCCTCCTGGTCTTCTGAGAGAAAAGTTGGAGGTTATCCAATCAGCATGGCTGCAGTACAGCCTATCTGTGTGAAGTAGTGCACCCATATTCTCCAAACTGAATCCGGGGACACGCTACCTGAAACTCATTCACACCATCCGAGGCCACGGAGCGTGCTCTCGGACATCCGCACATGCTTCAGCTCCAATTGCCTGTGTTAATCTGTTTAATGTTTACCAGTGGCTTCATGACTTGGACATTATGGCTCCTGGGCCAGTTGCTCTTCAAACAAATTTCACAGGAAGACTGCATGATCCAGGAACTATCCAGGGATTCGGTGGATGTGGTTGGGGATTGGGGAGTTTGGATGGGGGGTGGAGGGTGTGGAGCATGCATGCTGTCCTGGATACATGCAATGGGGTCGGGATAGACTAGACCCAGGGCCACATACCAACAAGCGAGAGGAGGCTGGGAAGGACCAGGCCCAGAGCCACACATCACACCATGAGGAGGTTGGGAGGGGCAGGGTCCTGGGCCATGCACTATCAAGTGGGAGGAGCTTGGGAAGGGCTTTCTGGGGGTGCAGCTGGGGCAGTAGGCGCTTTGCTTTACTTATCTTGCGGTCTGAAGTGATGCTGCAACAGAACAGTCCTCACATGAAATCCAATACAGGGTGAGAAAGGGGGGACTGCGGAAACTGGCCCATTCCTGCCTGGTCAATGATTGCTGTTCAGAGCAACAGCAATCATTGGCCGAGTATACTGCCAATTGGGATGCTCTACCCACTGGATTGGCTGCTTTGGACACTGAGCATCCCAACTAAGAGGCTACTTGGCCAATGAGCCCAGGCCCCTTAGAGGGCCCCGGTAATTAGCACTGTCTGCACCCCAGCCTCCAGGGCCCTGGTTTGACTGGCCTAAAATTCTACGTCCAAATCCTTCATTTCAGAAACAGTACATCGTTCTTATTTTGATTCCAAAGCCCAGTTCAGCAGTGAAAGCCAGTGATTTGACATGATCACACCAGTAACGATGGAGGCACCCAGCATATGAGAGATATGAAAAAATAAACAGGCCCTTGAGCGAATTTATCCACCCAATCTCATCGCCATAAACCCTTTAGTGATAAAGACAGTCCTCCTCTTTCCTCCTCGCCTATCACACAAATGAATAATGTGGTATATGAATTGCAGTGCCGGTGTGATGCCAGTCACGTAGGTCACATGTCCCAACAACTAGTGGATTGTATCAAATAGCTTGGCTCTTTGACTGTTCGCAACAGGCAAAGTACTAACCATACTCCAACGAGCCCGTGCTTACAAAACTCAGAGCATAGTGTCCAATGTTATTATGATTCTGCGACTGGACAACACTTGCTAAACAATCCTGACTGTGCTAAGACTTATAAGGAATTTAAGATTATCAGTCAGGCTCACTGTGTGGCTTACTTACATGTGCTGGAAGTGACATATATTCACACACAGAGCCCTGTTATTTGCAAACAGAAATAACATGTCTATGCATTGTGCCTTTTTCAACTAAACAAAAGCTTGGGGGTCAGCCACTCCCTGGTTCATTCCCCAGAGCAATGCTTGACCAACTAGGATCGACCTGCTTGGTTTGAATTTAAACAAAAGCTTGGCAGTTAACTGTTCCCTGGTGCATTTTCCATGGCAATGACTCTACCAATCAGAGTCCACTTGCCAGCCAATCAGCACGGTCTTCTCATGCAGTATAAATTGTTGTTCCCTTTAGATTTGTTATTCTTGCGGATCTGTCCTGATGAGTGCAAGATGCAAAGCTTTATCAACATGTCTCCTTTTTCAGCAATACTCAAGCAGTACTACCAAGTGACTATTTAGAAATGATCTCAGTGACCAGGTTATAGGGTACTCTTGTGGTGCAGTGGTCATATCCCTACCTCTGGGCCAGAAACTCTGGGCTCAAGTCCCACTTCAGGACTTGATGGCCATGGAAGTTATGTGCATAATGTGGCCAAACAGATTGATTACCAGCCTGTAAATCCTTCCAGTATGCCTGATGGTGAGAGTTTCTGAGTCAGTTATACTTTTTCTTTGAAAAAATATACTTTATTCATAAAATATCTGAAAGAACATTACAAAACATTTCAAAGTGGCCATCACAAAACGTGCAATCATATTCAAGTTTTCCACATAGATCATGTTGCATCCTGATGTGCTTCAATACAACCAAGGAAAATAACAGACATTTCAAAATGGTCATAACAGACAGTCAGACAGTGCAATGGTATTTAAATTGTCTACGTAGATCATGTTGCACTCTGAAGTGCTTCAATACAATTGTGATACATGTAATATTCACTGCATACATTCAATGTGAGTCATACAGCCTGGCGGGGTCTATACAATTCCCAGACCCTCGGTGCACTATGGCTTAAAGGTCTTAGACAGCGACCTTTCCCCATTGCGCCTTTGCGGCGGCTGCCCCAATCTTTAGTGCGCCCCTCAGCACGTAGTCCTGAACCCTGGAATGTGCCAATCTGCAACCCTTGGTCAGGGACAACTCTTTGCACTGGAAGACTAACAAGTTTCGGGCAGACCAAAGACCATCTTTCACTGAGTTGATGATCCTCCAGCTACAGTTGATGTTTGTCTCAGTGTGTGTCCCTGGGAACAGCCCGTAGAGCACAGAGTCCTGTGTCACAGAATTGCTTGGGATGAACCTCGACAAAAAACACTGCATCTCTCTCCAGCCTTTCTTTGCAAAAGCACACTCCACAAGGAGGTAAACAATGGTCTCTTCCCCACCACAGCCACCTTGAGGGCAACATGCAGAGGGGGTGAGACTCCTGGCGTGTTGGAAGGATCTGACAGGGAGGGCCTTTGTCACCGCCAGCCAAGCTACATCTTGGTGCTTGTTGTTGCTGGCAGTGAGGCGTTCTGCCAAATGACTTTGACAGTCTGCTCAGGGAACCATCCAACAGGATCCACCATCTCCTTTTCCCTCAGGGCCTCTAAGACATTACGTGTTGACCGCTGCCTGATGGACTTGTGGTCAAAGGTGTTTCTCTGCATAAATTTTCCCATGAGGGACAGGTGGTATGGCGTGGTCCAACTACTTGGAGTGCTCCGCGGCAGTGTGACCAGACCCATCCTTTGCAACACTGGGGACAGGTAGAACCTCAGCACGTAGTGACACTTGGTGTTTGCATACCAAGGGTCTATACACAGCTTGATGCAGCCGCACACAAAGGTGGCCATCAGGATGAGGGCGATGTTGGGCATTTTTTCCCCCCCCTTTATCTAGAGGTTTGTACATCATGTCCCTGTGAACACGGTCCATTTTCAACCTCCAGATAAAGCAGAAGATAGCTTGGGTGATTGCTACAGCACAGGAGTGAGGAATGGGCCAGACCTGCGCCATGTACAGCAACACTGAGTGCCTCACACCTGATGACCAGGAGAGGGAGCATTGCTCCCACATGCCCATTTTTTTTTCACCATGGCTACTTGCTCCTTCCATTTTCTAACACATGCCCCTGTCCCGCTGAACCATAATCCCCAGCACCGTCTGACCTGACAGTGAAGGGGATAAAGGATCGGTCAGCCCATGCTCCTGAAGAACATGGCCTCGCTCTTGCCACAATTTACCTTGGCACCTGAGGCCATTTCGAACTGTTTGCAGATGTTGATCAGTCTGCGCATCAACAGCGGATCTGAGCAGAAGACGATGACGTCATCCATGTACAGGGAGGATTTGACCTGAGTGCCTCCACTGCCTGGGATCATCAGTGATGGTAAGAGCAAAATACAGCAGATGCTGGAAACCTGAAATAAAAATGGGAAATGCTAAAAAAAAACTCAGCAGGTCTGACAGCATCTGTGGAGGGAGAAACAGAGTTAACGTTTTGAGTCTGTATGACCCTTCTTCATGCTATAGAGAAGTAGAAATGTGATGAAGTCTATATTGTTTAAGGTGGGGTGGAGTAGGTGAAGCTGGATAGAAGGTCAGCAATAGGTGGGGGCTAAGGAGTGATTGACAAAGATGCCGTGGACACAAGACAAAGGGAGTGTTATTGGTAGTGGTAAGGGCTAAAAGAGGTGCTGATAGTGGCATAAAGGTAAGAAAACAGAATGTGTTAATAGCAGAACAAGAGTAAGCACTTTGTGAAAGAACAACATGGAACAAGTAACAGATGGGGGATGGGGTGGTGGTTGGGGAAAAAGGAATGGAGAAGGGATAAAAATGTGACAAAAAAGGGATAAAGCAATGGGTAGATGAATAAAAATGAAAATAAGTGGATAAACAATAAAAATAAATTTTAAAATATATTATAAGAAAGGGGGATTAAAAAAGGGGTGAAGATAGAGGAGAGAGTTCATGGTCTGAAGTTGTTGAACTCAATGTTAAGTTTGGAAGGCTGTAAAGTGCCTAGTCAGAAGATGAGGTGCTGTTCCTCCAGTTTGCGTTGAGCTTCACTGGAACATTGCAGCAGGCCAAGGACGGACATGTGGACATGAGAGCAGGGTGGTGTGTTGAAATGGCAAGTGACCGGAAGGTCTGGGTCATGCATGCAGACAGACTGAAGGTGTTCCACAAAGCGGTCACCCAGTCTATCTAATGTAGAGGAGGCCACATTGGGAGCAGCAAATGCAGTAGACCAAATTGAAAGAAGTTTAAGTGAAGTGCTGCGTCACCTGAAAGGAGTGTTTGGGCCCTGGACAGTGAGGAGGGAGGAGGTAAAGGGGCAGGTGTTGCACCTTCTGTGATTGCATGGGAAGGTGTCATGGGAAGGGGATGTTGGGGGCGATGGGGGCCTGGACCAGGGTGTCCTTGAGGGAATGATCCCTATTGAATGCTGACAGCGGGGGTGAGGGTAAGATATGTCTCGTGGTGGCATCATGATGGAGTTTGCGGAAATGGCGGAGGATGATCCTTTGAATGCGGAGGCAGGTGGGGTGAAAAGTGAGGACAAGGGGGGCCCTATCATGGTTCTGGGAGGGAGGAGAAGGTGTGAGGGCAGAGACGGGATGGATGGGTCGGACATGGTTGAGGACCTGTCAACTGCAGTGAGGGGGAAGCCTCGGTTAAAGACAAAGGAAGACATGTCAGAAGTGCTGTTTCGGAAAGTGGCATAATCGGAACAGATGCGACGGAGGCGAAGGAACTGAGAGAATGGGATGGAGTCCTTACAGGAAGCAGGGTGTGAGGAGCTGTAGTCGAGTAACTGTGGGAGTCGGTGGGCTTGAGAATATTGGTGGACCATCTATCACCAGCATTTGAGACAGAGAGGTCAAGGAAGGGAAGGGAAGAGTCAGAGGTAGACCATGTGAAGGTGATAGAGGGGTGGAAATTGGAAGCAAAATTGATAAAAATTTTCCAGGTTCAGACGAGAGCAAGAAGTGGCACCGAAACAGTCATCGATGTACCAACAAAAGCGTTATGGGAGGGGGCCGGAGTAGGACTGGAACATGGAATGTTCCACGTATTCCTTAAAGAGACAGGCATAACTGGGACCCATGCGGGTGCCCATAGCCACACCTTTTATATGGAGGAAATGAGACAAGTTTAAGGAGAAATTGTTCAGTGAGAGAAAAAGTTCTGCCAGATAGACGAGAATGGTGGCGGATGGGGATTGTTCAGGCTTCTGTTCAAGGAAGAAGCGGAGAGCCCTCAGACCATCCTGGTGGGGGATGGAGGTGTAGAGAGATTGGACGTCCATGGTGAAGAGGAGGTGGTTAGGGCCAGGGAACTGGAAATTGTTGATATGATGTATGGCATTAGAAGAATCACAGATGTATGTGGGAAGAGACTGGACAAGGAGGGAGAGAATGGAGTCAGGATAGGAGGAAATGAGTTCTGTGGGACAGGAACAAGCTGACACGATCGGTCTACTGGGACAGTCCTGTTTGTGGATTTTAGGAAGGAGGTAGAAGTGGGCTGTCCGAGGTTGGGAGACCATTGGGTTGGAAGCTGTGGAGGGATGGTCTCCATAGGGAGATGAGGTCAGTAACTGTCCTGGAAACAATGGCTTGATGTTCGGTGATAGGGTCATGGTCCAGGGGGAGGTAGAAGGAAGTGTCTGAGAGTTGGCATGCAGCCTCTGCGAGGTAAAGGTCTGTACACCAGACAACAGCAGCACCACCCTTGTCAGCAGGTTTGATAACAAAGTCAGGGTTGGATCTGAGAGAACGGAGTGCGGCAAGTTCAGAAGGAGACAGGTTAGAGTGGGTGAGAGGAGCAGCGAAACTGAGACGGCCAATATCACACCGACAGTTCTCAGTGAAAAGATCAGGGGCAGGTAAGAGGCCAGTGGGAGGGGTTTAGGTGGTGGGAAAGGACTGGAGGCGGGTGAAAGGATCTGTTGAATGGGGGGAGGACTTCTGCCCAAAGAAGTGAGCACGGAGATGAAGGCGGCGGAAGAAGAGTTCAGCAACATGCCGAGCCCGGAATTCATTGAGGTGAGGGCGTAAGAGTATGAAACTGAGTCCTTTGCTGAGTACTGAACATTTGGCATCAGGGAGGAGAAGGTCAAAGGGTATGGTGATTACACGGCAAGGGCTGGGATTGGTAGAAGGGATGAGGTCAGTGGGACGGGAAGGGGTGGAGGATCCTGGATGGGCATTTGTATCAATAAGTTGTTGGAGCTTGCGTTCCTAAGCACCTGAAAGGAAGAGAAAAATTTTCTTGTTAAGGCAATGACGCCTTACCCTCCTCACCCCACCCTGTCGGCATTCTGTAGGGACCATTCCCTCCGGGACACCCTGGTCCACTCCCAACACCTCATCTGCTTCCCACGGCACCTTCCTATACAATCGCAGTTGGATCCAGTTGTGGATTCCCTCTCAAACCCCATTTTGGAGACCAGATCCACCATGTAGGTGTGTGATACTCTGTCAAAGGCCTTCTCCTGGTCCAGGCTGATGAGGCAGGTGTCCACACCCCTGCACTGCACATAAGCAATCATATCCCTGAGTAGCATGAGGCTGTCAGAAATCTTCCTGCCAGGTACAGCACAGGTCTGGTCAGAGTGGGTCATCAGCTCCAGTGCAGGCTTTTTTTTTTTGCAAAAAATATACTTTATTCATAAAATATCTTCAACCACATCCCAAACCATTTCAAAAACACTATTACAAGGGTACAATCCGGTTCAACTTTTACAAAATGTATCACCAGGTGCATCAGTACAAACAATATTACAATCATTTACAGCCTTTCATTTTGAGCTGTACGGCCCGAGGGGATTTAAACAGTTCCCAGTCCCTTGGTGCCCTGTGGCAGAAAGGTCTTAGATAGCGACCCTTCCCCATTGCGCCTTTGCGGCGGCTGCCCCAAGCAGTGCAGGCTTTTTTTTTGCAAAAATATACTTTATTCATAAAATATCTTCAATCACATTCCAAACCATTTCAAAATCACCATTACAAGGGTACAATCCGGTTAAACTTTTACAAAATGTGTCACCAGGTGCATCAGTACAAACAATGTTACCAATCATTTACAGCCTTTCATTTTGAGCTGTACAGCCCGAGGGGCTCTAAACAGTTCCCAGTCCCTCGGTGCACTGTGGCAGAAAGGTCTTAGACAGCGACCCTTCCCCATTGCGCCTTTGCGGCAGCTGCCCCAAGCTTTAGTGCGTCCCTCAGCACGTAGTCCTGGACTTTGGATTGTGCCAGTCCGCAACACTCGGTCGGGGACAAATCTTTGTGCTGGAAGACCAACAAGTTTCGGGCAGACCAAAGAGCGTCTTTCACCGAGTTGATGATCCTCCAGCTGCAGTTGATGTTTGTCTCGGTGTGTGTCCCTGGGAACAGCCCGTAGAGCACAGAGTCCTGTGTCACAGAACTGCTCGGGATGAACCTCGACAGCAACCACTGCATCTCTCTCCAGACCTTCTTTGCAAAGGCACAATCCACAAGAAGGTGAACAACGGTCTCTTCCCCACCACAGCCACCTCGAGGGCAACGTGCAGAGGGGGTGAGACTCCTGGTGTGTAGGAAGGATCTGACGGGGAGGGCCTTTCTCACCACCAGCCAAGCCACGTCTTGGTGCTTGTTGGAAAGTTCTGGCGATGAGGCATTCTGCCAAATGACTTTGACAGTCTGCTCGGGGAACCATCCCACAGGATCCACCCTCTCCTTTTCCCTCAGGGCCTCTAAGACGTTACGTGCCGACCACTGCCTGATGGACTTGTGGTCAAAGGTGTTTCTCTGCATAAATTTTTCCACCAGGGACAGGTGGTACGGCACGGTCCAACTACTTGGAGCGTTCCGCGGCAGCGTGGCCAGACCCATCCTTCGCAACACCGGGGACAGGTAGAACCTCAGCATGTAGTGACACTTGGTTTTGCGTACCGAGGGTCTACGCACCGCTTGATGCAGCCGCACACAAAGGTGGCCATCAGTATGAGGGCGATGTTGGGCACGTTTTTTCCCCCTTTATCTAGAGGCTTGTACATCGCGTCCCTGCGGACACGATCCATTTTTGACCTCTAGATAAAGCGGAAGATGGCTCGAGTGATCGCCACCACGCAGGAGTGTGGAATGGGCCAGACCTGCGCCACGTACAGCAACAGCGAGAGTGCCTCATACCTGATGACCAGGTTCTTACCCACAATGGAGAGTGAGCGTCGCTGCCACATGCCCAGTTTCCTTTTCACCATAGACACTCGCTCCTTCCAGTTTCTAACGCATGCCCTGGTCCCTCCGAACCATATCCCCAGCACCTTCAGGCCGTCAGCCCTGACAGTGAAGGGGACAAAGGATCGTTCAGTGCAGGCTTCACCCGACTGGCGATAACCTTGGATTCAACAGTGAAATAGGTAATCAATTTCTAATTTCCACCCTTTCTCCCTTACGCTTGTAGATGAGGGTGATGATGTCTTTCCTCATGGATTCTGACATGCTGCTGGACAGAAGCATACTCTGGTATACTTGCAGCGGGTCTGGGTTGATCCAGTCCCACAGAGCCCAGCAGAGCCATACTGCAGAAAGCAGTATGCAAATTTCTGTAGTACTTTGCCAAGCATAATCCTGGATCAATCTGATGGAAGTCCATAGTTACCAACAACCTCTTAGTACCTGAAGAGGAGGAGGACCAAATTATCTGTTTCAGTGATATTGGTTGAGGGATAAATATTAGTCAGGACACTGGGGGATCTTAACTGCTCTTCTTCAAAATAATGCCTTGGAATCTTTTGCATCAAGCAAGGCTGGGCGATGGTTTAATGTTAAAAGATGCATCCCCCCCTCAGCACTGAGCTGGAATGCCAACCATGGCATGATTATGTGTCTCGGTGGGGCGTGAACCCACAACCCTTGGACTCTTGTACAACTGTCAACCTTAATCTAACCTAAATGTCTTTGATCAACTATAGCGATATTGAGCCATTCTTAAAAAAATACAGGGGTAGTGAAAAAAAAAAGCGCCTACGTTAATTAACGAAACATATTTGGAAATGCCGCTCCAGAGCGGGATTTTTTTTTGAGGGGGGTTCCTGTCTAATTTCACTTTCGCAATTTCAGTTTGATTAGCAGTCGGAAAGTGTCGGTCACGCGGGCCTGGAGCTACTTAAATTTCTTCAGGAACATGGAGCTAAAGGGTCACATAGTGCTGGTGTTGGCTTTGCTGGTGAGTGAATGAGAACGCTGACAGTCTGAAGTCAAAGGTTCAGCTGAAAACAGAAACAGACAGCAGGCTGGGCAGGGAGCCCGAGCAGCCGGGCTGTTTGTATCCGCAGTGATCTGCTGTGTGATCTCCAACTGCCGGTGCCGTGGTGCTTTCACACAGTCAGAAGGCCTCATTCAATAAGGACTGCTTTTAGTTTAGCCCGTGGCTTTTTATTCCGAGTATTATAACAAAACTGTAGTTGACTGCGGGTTTTCCATTCATGCACCCAAGATGTGTTGTGTGGATATGAATATTCCACACACACGACTTTAGGAAGTAATCAGCAAATAATAAGGAAATTATTTATATACATGTAGCTCACCCAGAGCTTTAACTGGCGTTAGATATTCAGGTCGCAACACCATTTCATATTGGCAGCTATTAGACTAAACAGGATAAAGTAACAGCTTTTCTTTAACCATGAGCAGTGCCGGAAGGTGTTAAGTACTCCTGAAGGGTTCTGTTTTGTATGTGTGTGTAAGTAATCGATGGTGATTGTAATCTTCTTAAATTGTTCTGTGAGTGCCACTGGCAAGGCCGGTGTTTAATGTAAATGTATGTAAAAAGGAAAAAGATTAATGAAGACAAATGTAGGTCCCTTACAGTCCAAAATGGGAGAATTTATAATAGAAGACAAGGAAATGGCAGAGCAATCAAACTACTACTGTCTTCAAGGAAGAAGTCACAAATAACTTCCCAGAAATACTAGGTCTAGTGAGAAGGAGGAATTGAAGGCAATTAGTATTACTGAAACAATAGTGCTGGGGAAATTAATGAAACTGAAAGCCAATAAATCCCCGCGGCCTGATAATCTACATCCCAGGGTACAGAAGGAAGTGGCCATGGAAATAGTGGATGCCTTGGTTGTTATCTTCCAAAATTCTGTATCCTGGAACAGTCCTGGCAGATTGGGGGGTGGCAAATGTACCCCACTCTTTAAAAAAGGAGGGAGGGAGAAAACAATGAATTACAGACCAGTTAGCCTAAGGATGTGATAACAGGACACTTAGAAAATAGCAACAGGATTAGCCAACGTCAACATGAATTTTTGAACCTACTGGAGTGTTTTGAGGACATAACTAGCAGATTACATAAGGGAGAACCAGTGGATGTGGTGTATTTGGATTTTCAGAAAGCTTTTGATAAAGTCCCACATAAGAGGTTAGTGTGCAAAATTAAAGCACGTGGGATTTAGGGTAATATATTGGCATGGATTGAGAATTTGTTAGCAGACAGGAAATAGAGTGTAGAAATAAATGGGTATTTTTTGGAGTGACAGGTGGTGACTGTTGGGGTACCGCAGGGTTCAGTGCTTGGGCCACAACTATTCGCAATATATATCAATGATTTGGGTGAGGGAACCAAATGTAATATTTCCAAGTTTGCTGATGACACAAAACTTGGTGGGAATATAAGAACATAAGAACTAGGAGCCCCTCCTTCAGCCCCTCGAGCCTGCCCCGCCACTCAATACGATCATGGCTGATCTCATTTCAGCCTCAATTCCAATTTCCCGCCCTCTCCCCATAACCTTTCAACCCGTTACTAATTAAAAATCTGTCTATCTCCTCAAATTTATTCAGCATCCCGGCATCCACTGCACCTGAGGTAGTGAATTCCACAGATACACGACCCTTTGAGAAAAGTAATTCCTCCTCATCTCTGACTTAAGTCTACCACCCCTTAGCCTAAAACTATGGCCTCTCATTCTAGAATGCCCCACAAGGGGAAACATCCACTCCACGTCTACTTTGTCTATCCCCTTTAGCATCTTATATACCCCAATATCTCCTCTCATCCTTCCAAACTCTAGCGAGTATAGGCCTAAACTGCTCAATCTCTCCTAATAAGACAAGCCCTGCATCTCTGGAATCAATCTAGTGAACCTCCTCTGAGCCACCTCCAATGCAATTACATCCTTCCTCAAGTAAGGGGACCAAAACTGTGCACTGTACTCCAGGTGCAGTCTCCCCAGTGCCTTGTACAGTTGCAACAACACTTCCCTATTTTTATACTCTATTCCTTTCGCAATAAATGCCAAAATTCCATTTGCCTTCCTTATTACCTGATGTACCTGCATACTAGCTTTCAGCGATTCATGCATGAGGACACCCAGATCCCTCTGCACTGAAGCGTTCTGAAGTTTCCCTCCATTTAAATAATAAGTCGCCTTTTTATTCTTCCGACCAAAATGGATAACCTCACACTTATCCACGTTAAACTCCATCTGCCAAATTTTGGCCCATTCACCTAACCTGTCCATATCCATTTATAAATTTCTTATTTCTTCATTGCAACTTACTCTCCCACCTATTTTGGTGTCATCTGCAAATTTAGCTATAGTACCTTCTATCCCTGAATCGAAGTCATTAATATAGATGATATATAGATTATATAGATAATATAGATGATAATATATATAATATGAGCAATGAGGGGGGTGTTAGGAGGCTTCAAGGCAATTTAGACAGGTTGAGTGAGTGGACAAATACATGGCAGATGTAGTATGATGTGGATAAGTGTGAAGTTATCCACTTTAGTAGGAAAAACAGAATGGTGGATTATATATTATATTATCTAAATGGTGATAGATTGGGAAATGTTGATGTACAAAGAGACCTGGGTGTCCTTCTACACCAATCACTGAAAGCAAGCATGCAGGTGCAGCAAGCAGTTAAGAAGGAAAATGGTATGTTGGTCTTCATTGCGAGAGGACCTGAGTACAGGAGCAAGGATGACTTACTGCATCTGTATATGGCCTTGGTGAGACCACGCTTGGAGTGTGCAGTTTTGGTCTCTTTACCTAAGAAAGAATATACTTGCCATAGACAGTGCAGTGAAGGTTCACCAGACTGATTCCTGGGATGGCAGGATTGTCGTATGAGGAGAGATTGGGCCGGCTAGGCCTGTGTTCACTGGAATTTAGAAGAATGAGAGGGGATATCATTGAAACGTATAAAATTTTGACAGGCATGGACAGACTGGATACAGGGATGATGTTTCCTCTGGCTGAGGGGTCTAAAACAAGGGGTCACAGTCTCAGGATATGGGTTGACTATGTGGACTGAGAGGAGGAGAAACAGCTTCACTCAGAGGGTGGTGAACCTGTGGAATTCTCCACCACAGAGGGTTGTGGAGGCCAAGTCACTGAATATATTTAAAAAGGAAATAGTTAGATGTCAGGACTCTAAAGGTGTCAAGGGTTATGGGGAGATAGCGGGAGTACAGCGTTGAGATAGAGTATCAGCCATTATCATAATGAATGGTGGAGCAGGCTCGAAGGACCAAATGACCTACTCCTGCTCCCATGTTCTATGTTTCTATATTTCTATGTTAATGCTTAAAGGCGGTGGTGAGCTACCTTCTTAAACCACTGCTGTCCTTGCAGTATAGGAACACACATAGTCCTTTTTTCCATAGCGCTTTGATACAACTGAGTAGTTAAGAGTAATGTTGCTGTGGTTTGGAGTCTCAGACTGGGTAAGGAGGGCAGATTTTTTTCCCCTCAAGAACGTTACAAACAGGCGGGTTTCTACAACAATCTGGTAGTTTCATAGAGTCATGTAAGGCACAGAAATAGGCCATTTGGCCCATCGAGTCTATGCCAGCTCTCCATGGAGCAATCCACTCAATCCCACTTATTCGCTCAACCCCCGTGACCCTGCAAATTTATTTCCTTCAACTGCCTATCCAGGTTTTTGAAATAATTGTTCCTGTTTCCCCCGTCCTCGTGGACAGTGTGTTCCAGGTCATTACCATACACTGATCAATATTAATGTGTAGCATTTTATCCTAGATTTATTAATTAATTGAATTTAAATTTCTCTAGCTGCCATGGTAGGATTTGAACGTTTGCCTCCAAGTGCATTAATCTGGGCCTCTGCATTATGGTCCAGCAAAATTACTACGATGCTACTGATGCTAACTGGATCAGTAAAAAGGCTAATGCGAGTTTATTTAAATATCTACTGCTTCCTGTACCAAGTGTTAAAAGGAAGTTTACATGCTTTGGGAAGGAGACTTTTGTAAACAAAACAAAAAGGAGAACCCATGAAAATTACTTTTGGAATTTAATTTTTCTTTTGAATATTCAGGAGTTCCTCAGGCTAGTGTCCAAGGCCCAACCATCTTCAGCTGCTTCATCAATAACCTTCCTTCCATAAGGTCACAAGTGGGGATGTTCGCTGATGATTGCACAATGTTCAGCACCATTCGCAATTCCTCAGATACTGAAGCAGTCCATGTCCAAATGCAGCAAGTTCTGGACAATATCCAAGCTTGGGCTGACAAGTGGCAAGTAACATTTGCGCCACACAAGTGTCAGGCAATGACCATCTCCAACAAGAGAAAATCTAACCATTGCCCCTTGACATTCAATGGCATTGCCATCACTGAATCCCCCACTATCAACATCCTGGGGGTTACCTTTGAGCAGAAACTAAACTGGACTAGCCACATAATTATTGTGGCTACAAGAGAAGTCAGAGGCTAGGAATGCTGCAGTGAGTAACTCATCTCCTGACTCCCCAAAGCCTGTTCACCATCTACAAGGCATAAATCAGGACTTTGATGGAATACTCTCCACTTGTCTGGAGGAGTGCAGCTCCAAGAACACTCAAGAAGCTGGACACCGTCCAGGACAAAGCAGCTTGCTTTATTGGCACCACATCCACAAATATTCATTCCCTCCATCACCGATGAACAGTGACAGCAGTGTGTACCATCTACAAGGTGTACTGCAGCAACTCACCAAGGCTCCTTAGGCAGCACCATCCAAACCCATCTAGAAGGACAAGGGCAGCAGATAGATGGGAACATCACCACCTGGAAATTCCCCTCCAAGTCACTCACCATCCTGATTTGGAAATATATCACCGTTCCTTCACTGTTGCTGGGTCAAAATCCAGTGGGTGTACCTACACCACAGGGACTGCAGCGGTTCAAGAAAGCAGCTCACCACCACCTCAAGGGCAATTAAGGGTGGGCAATAAATGCTAGTTTAACCAGTGATGCCTACATCCTGTAAATAAATAATTTAAAAATGCAGCAATGGCAAATAATAGATCAATTTGTCATTTGAAACTTAGATTATTTTAAAAAGGTTTTCTTTCCAATATTCTCTTTCAGTTCTTTCCCATAAAGTTGTTTCCCTGAAGGTAGTGACTCATGCTGGAGCTGTTTCTCATGTAGCAACAAGCAGCAGGGAGTTGCCCCAGTGTAAGGCCAACAGTGAATTTTAGCAGGGCCTTTAAAAGTTAAATAGTCAAATCCACTCCTCTGCTCACCTGCACTCACACATACGTGCACACACACACACACACACATATATATGTACACACGGACACATATACACAGATACAAACACGCGCACACACACACACACACACACACGCAAATGTGCACATACGCACACATACATATACACACAAACGCACACACATATAGACACACATATACATACATGTACATACATACACACATGCACATATACATATATATACACATATACGTACATACACACATGGTGAGGGCATAGTGGTATTGTCACTGGACTAGTAATCCAGAGACCCAGGGTAATGCTCTGGGGACTTGGATTCGAATGCCACCACAGCAGATGATGGGATTTGAACTCAATAAAAAATCTGGAATTAAAAGTCTATTGTTGACCATGGAACCATTGTCAATTGTTATAATTGATTGGGAAGCCTACAAAGACCAACAGAGGACAACTAAAAAAGAAATAAGGAGGGAGAAGATTAAATATGAGGGTAAACTAGCCAGTAATATAAAAGAAGATTGCAAGACTTTTTTTAGATATATAAAGGGTAAGAGAGAGGCAAAAGTGGACATTGGGCCGCTGGAAAATGATGCTGGAGAAGTAGCAGTGGGGAACAAAGAAATGGCGGAGGAACTGAATAGGTACTTTGCGTCAGTCTTCACAGTGGAAGACATGAGTGACATCCCCAAAGTTCAAGAGAGTCGGGGGGGCAGAGGTGAGTATGGTGGCCATTACCAAGGAGAAGGTACTAGGAAAACTGAAAGGTCTGAAGGTGGATAAATCACCTGGACCAGATGGATTACACCCCAGAGTTCTGAAGGAGATAGCTGAAGAGATAGTGGAAGTGTTAGTGGTGATCTTTCAGGAATCACTGGAGTCAGGGAAGGTCCCAGAGGACTGGAAAATCGCTAATGTAACCCCCCTGTTTAAGAAGGGAGTGAGGCAAAAGACGGGAAATTACAGGCCGATTAGCCTGACCTTGGTCGTTGGTAAGATTTTAGAGTCCATTATTAAGGATGAGATTTCAGAATACTTGGAAGTGCATGGTAAAATCGGGCAAAGTCAGTATGGTTTCATCAAGGGGAGGTCATGCCTGACAAATCTGTTAGCAGTCTTTGAGGAGGTAACGAGCAGGTTAGACAAAGGAGAGCCAATGGATGTTATCTACTTGGACTTGCAGAAGGCCTTTGACAAGGTGCCGCACAGGAGGCTGCTCAGTAAGATAAGAGCCCATGGTGTTAGAGGCAAGGTACTAGCATGGATAGAAGATTGGCTGTCTGGCAGGAGGCAGAGATTGGGGATAAGGGGGCCCTTCTCAGGATGGTGGCCGGTGACTAGTGGAGTTCCGCAGGGGTCAGTGTTGGGACCACAACTTTTCACTTTATACATTAATGATCTAGATGAAGGAACTGAGGGCATCCTGGCTAAGTTTGCAGATGATACAAATATAGGTGGAGGGACAGGTAGTATTGAGGAGGTGGGGAGGCTGCAGAAAGATTTGGACAGGTTAGGAGAATGGGCAAAGAAGTGACAGAAGGAATACAATGTGGGGAAGTGTGAGGTCATGTACTTTGGGAAGAAGAATAGAGGCATAGACTATTTTCTAAATGGGGAGAGAATTCAGAAATCTGGAGTACAAAGGGACTTAGGAGTCCTAGTCCAGGATTCTCTTAAGGTTAACTTGCAGGTTGAGTTGGTAGTTAGGAAGGCAAATGCAATGTTGGCATTTATTTCGAGAGGACTAGAATATAAAAGCAGGCATGTGCTGCTGAGGCTTTATAAGGCTCTGGTCAGACCACATTTAGAATATTGTGAGCAGTTTTGGGCCCCGTATCTCAGGAAGGATGTGCTGGCCCTGGAGAGGGTCCAGAGGAGGTTCACGAGAATGATCCCAGGAATGAAAGGCTTAACATATGAGGAACGTTTGAGGACTCTGGGTCTATACTCGATGGAGTTTAGAAGGATGAGAGGGATCTGATTGAAACTTACAGAATATTGAAAGGCCTGGGTAGAGTGGACATGGGGAAGATGTTTCCATTAGTAGGAGAGACTAGGACCCGAGGGCACAGCTTCAGAGTAAAGGGAAGACCTTTTAGAACAGAGATGAGGAGAAACTTCTTTAGCCAGAGAGTGGTGAATCTATGGAATTCATTGCCACAGAAGGCTGTGGAGGCCAGGTCATTGAGTGTATTTAAGACTGAGATAGATAGGTTCTTGATTGGTAAGAGGACCAAAGGTTACGGGGAGAAGTCAGGAGAATGGGGTTGAGAAACTTATCAGCCATGATTGAATGGCGGAGCAGACTCGATGGGCCGAATGGCCTAATTTCTGCTCCTATGTCTTATGGTCTTATAAAAACCTATCTGGTTCACATACATCCTTTAGGGAAGGAAACCTGTCATCCTTACCTGACCTTGCCTACAAGTGACTCCACAGCAATGTGCTTGACTCTTAAATGCCCTCTGAAATGGTCTAGCAAGCCACTCTATTGAAACAAATCGCTACAAAGACACAAAAAAGGAATGAAATCGGACGGGCCACCCGGCATCGACCTAGGCACTGGAAATGACAACAGCAAACTCAACCCTATCGATCCTGCAAAGTCCTCCATACTAACATCTGGGGGCTAGTGGCAAAATTGGGAGAGCTGTCTCACAGACTAGTCAAGCAACAGCCTGACATAGTCATCCTCACGGATTCATATCTTACAGATAATGTCTCCGACACCACCATCACTATCCCTGGCAGGACAGACCCAGCAGAGCTGGCAGCACAGTGGTATACAGTTGGGAGGGAATTGCCCTGGGAGTCCCCAACATTGACTGCAGACCCCATGAAGTCTCATGGCATCAGGCAAGGAAACCTCCCGCTGATTACCACATACCGCCCTCCCTCAGCTGATGAAGCAGTGCTCCTCCAGGTTGAACACCACTTGGAGGAAGCACTGAGGGTGGCAAGGGTGCAGAATGTACTCTGGGTGGGGGACTTCAACATCCATCATCAAGAGTGGCTCGGTAGCACCACTACTGACCGAGCTGGTCAAGTCCTAAATGACTTGGCTGCTGGACTGGGTCTGCGGCAGGTGGCGAGGGAACCAAATCTGTAACCCCATGGTCCAGCATATCCCCCACTTTACCATTACCATCAAGCCAGGCAATCAATGTTGGTTCAATGAAGAGTGCAGAAGGGCATGCCAAGAGCAGCAACAGGCATACCTAAAAATGAGGTGTCAACCTGGTGAAGCTATAACACAGGAGTACATGCATGCCAAACAGCATAAGAAGCAAGTGATAGACAGCGCTAGGCAATCCCACAACCAACGGATTGGATCTAAACTCTGCAGTCCTGCATAACTCACTGGAGGAGGAGGCTCCACAAATATCCCCATCCTCAATGATGGCGGAGCCCAGCACATCAATGCAAAAGATAAGGCTGAAGCATTTGCTACAATCTTCAGCCAGAAGCGGAGAGTGGATGATCCGTCTTGGCCTCCTCCTGGTCCCCAGCATCACACGTGGTATCAAGAAACAGCTGGAGGCACTGGATATTGCAAAGGCTATGGGCCGTGACAATATTCAGGCAATAGTACTGAAGACTTGTGCTCCAGAACTTGCCGCACCCCTAGCCAAGCTGTTCCAGTACAGCTATAACACTGGCATCTACCCAGCTATGTGGAAAATTGCCCAGGTATGTCTTGTATACAAAAAGCAGGACAAGTCCAACCCGGCAATTACTGCCCCATCAGTCTACTCTCAATCATCAGTAATGGAAGGGGTCTCAACAGTGCTATCAAGTGGCACTTGCGTATGCCCAGTTCGGGTACCGCCAGGGCCACTCAACTCCTGACCTCATTACAGCCTTGGTTCAAACATGGACAAAAGAGCTGAACTCCAGAGGTAAGGTGAAAGTGACTGCCCTTGACATCAAGGCAGCATTTGACCGAGTGTGGCATCAAAGAGCCCTAGCAAAACTGGAGTCAATGGGAATCAGGGGGAAAACTCTCCGCTGGTTGGAGTCATACCTAGCACAAAGGAAAATGGTTGTGGTTGTTGGAGGTCAGTCATCTCAGTTCCAGGACAAACTGCAGAGTTCCTCAGGCTAGTGTCCTGGGTACAACCATCTTCAGCTGCTTCATCAATGATCTTCCTTCCATCATAAGGTCAGAATTGGGGATGTCCACTGATGATTGCACAGTGTTCAGCACAATATGCAACTCCTCAAATACTGAAACAGTCCATGTCCAAATGCAGCAAGACCTGGATAATATCCAAGTTTGGGCTGACAAGTGGCAAATAACATTCGTGCCACACAAGTGTCAGACAAGGATCATTTCCAAAAAGAGAGTATCCAACTATCGCCCCTTGATGTTCAATGGCATTACCATCACTGAATCCCACACTGTCAACAACCGGAGAGTTACCATTGACCAGAAACTGAACTGGACTAGCCATATAAATACTGTGGCTACAAATACAGGTCAGAGGCTAGGAATCATGCGACGAGTAACTCACCACCTGACTCCTCAAAGCCTGTCCACCTTCCACAAGGCACAAGTCAGGATTGTGATGGAATAGTCCCCACTTGCCTGAATGAGTGCAGCTGCCACAACACTCAAGAAGCTTGACAACGTGCAGGACAAAGCAGCTCACTTGATTGGCACCACATCCACAAACATTCACTCCCTCTACCATCAACGCACAGTGGCAGCAGTGTGTACTATCTGCAAGATGCACTGCAAGAATTCACCAAGGCTTCTTAGACAGCACCTTCCAAACCCATGACTACTACCATCTAGAAGAACAAGGGCAGCAGATAGGTGGGAACATCACTACCTGGAAGTTCCCTCCCAAGTCACTCACCATCCTGACTTGGAAATATATCACTGTTCCTTCCATGTTGCTCGGTCAAAATCCTGGACCTCCCTTCCTAACAGTGCTGTGGGTGTACCTACACCACAGGGACTGCAACGGTTCAAGAAGGCAGCTCACCACCACCTTCTCAAGGGGCAATTAGGGATGGGCAACAAATGCTGGCCCAGCCAGCGAAGCCCACATCCTGTGAATGAATAAAAAAAACCATACATACATACACATACACACACACATATACACACACATGCTAAATAATAATCAAGGACAAAGGCTGTTTTCTTTGCTTGCTAGCTAATAATTGATCGCAAGTGTTAAAATAATAGAATAGCTTTTGATCACCTCTCATAAGTGAATTTGTGGAACTGGCTGTGTATGACCTTATGAAAATATGCAAGTGAGAATACCAGGGGCTGGATTTTCAAAGTGGTGTTCGAAACCCACCCTCTGGATGATTTCCAGCTCCCGACCCGGCATTGATACTGGTAATGTCCTAATGGGACAGGACGCACGCTTGGCTCCCAATTATTGGTGCTGACTGTGTCCAGGAGACAAAAAATGCGTCCAGCGCGGCAGTGGCAAAGGCAGCAGTTAGCCATGACTGGGTTTACCTTGGCCTTTGCAAAGAGAGCAGACAGCTCCTTAGAGGGCAGGAGCAGAAACTCATACGACGGTCTGCAAACGACCAAAAGTGCACGCGACCCGGCACAAGGTAATTGAGGGCCTGGTAAATTTTTAATGTTTTGAAAAAAAGCTTCTGCTTCGCCCTGCCTTGAACTTGATAGCTGTGCATCGACACACACACACCAGATTGTGCGGGGTTGCCGAAATCTACTTTGAAAATTGCAGCCCCGACCTCACCAGTCTGTTAACAAGCTTCTTGGAGCATTCATTGGAGACGAGCAGGCTCCTGTTCTCTACCCCATCACTCTGGCTTTGAAAATTGGACATTGTTACGGAGCTGGTGCAATCCAATGTCATTCTCTGGGAGCGCAGGTTTTAAATCCTGTCTGCACCCGACCTTCCCGACGGCTGAAAATCCTGCCCCAGATGTTTCAAACCAACTCGTGAGGGATAGAATACAATTCTTAAATGTCTGATACTTGAGCAACTGGGAATGAAACAGATCTGATCATAACTATTGCATACGAATGACGATAAGTTTTTGTGTGCTCGATTTTGTTCTTGAAGTTGTCAGTTTATTTATTTTAAATGGTTTAAATGCGATTGTGTTTCACAACTTACCGGAATCTGACCTTTTTTATTTAAACAGTTTTATTAAGACACCTTTTGTGAAGATCCTACCCATCACTGTTGTATCAAATAATGTTTTGCAGGCTGTAATAGGTGCTTACCCACCCACCTCAGTGGAGAATAACGTTGTTCAAAATGGTTTACCACTTGCCAACATGACGGGTTTAGCACATAGAGGCTCTATGATGCAACGTTTCAGAAGACAAACTAAATGTTTGCCTGATCAGTACAGTCTAGATGATTCATTCCAATGTTGTAACAAATGTGCGGCAGGTGAGTGAGTGTTAATTCTAAATGAGCGCAATACACTGGTTTGCTGCCATATGCACTAACTGTTTTTAAACAGCACGTGTAAAACCCTGGAGCTATATTTTTTAAACAGAAACAGCAACATTCTGCATTTCTGTAACGCTTCACTACACTGAGACACTTAAGGAGTTTTTAGGAAGCTTGATGAAAGATATGGGATTTCGGGAGAGCGTTGTAGGAGGAAATGGAGATGTGAGAGATTTTGAGAGGCAGCTCTTCTGAGTGGGCAGCTGACAATGAGAGGGGCGAAGGTAGTGTTGCCAACTGTAATTAAATGTAGTCCTGAAGATTTTCATCGCATGACATGCCCTCACTCCAGCCATTGGTTGGCTAGCACATCCATCCTTGTGACACACTGCCTTCATACACCAATTGGAAAGAAAAAAAACCTCATTATCCAATTGGATGATGCTTGACTGTCAGCCAAATAGCCTTTTATTTCCCATTTTCAATATTTTTATATCTGGTAAAGTGAAATGTTCAAAAAAATGACCAAAAAAAAAAATCTTCTTTAATATCCCGATTTCTTTCCAGGGTTGCACAAAGATTGACCTTCAATTCCAGGAGAATCCAGGCCAATCCTGAAGGGTTGGCATCTCTAGGTGAAGGCAAGAGGGAGGGGTTGCATAAAATGTTGGAGTCAAAGGAAGTAAAATTTGGTGTGGAAGGGGCTGTCGGGCTGGAGGATGGTTAAGGTCTGACAGAATTGAATTTAAACACAAAGGTGAATGTTTTATATTTAAGGCATTGGAGGATGAAGAGCCAACTTAGGCCAATGAAGTCGGGGTTGATGGGTGTACGAGACTTGACACAGGATGAGGTTTGGGCAGCAGAGTTTGAAATGAGTTTAAGTTTATGGAGGACGGGAGAGCAGTGGGGTGGTCAAAAGCGTTTTACTTCAGGTGATGGAAATCTGAAGTAAAATTTTAAAAAATGCTGAAAATGCTCAGCAGCCCAGGCAGCATCTGAGGAGAGGGAAACAGATTGAATGTTTCAGGCCATCAAACTGAAACGTTAGCTTGGTCCCTTCACAGATGCTGCCTGACCTGATGAGCATTTCCAGCATTTTCTGTTTTTATCGGAATAGTCGAGCCTGAGGTGGAAAAAAAAAGGTGCATGGGTGAAGGTTCAGCAAAAGATGGAGGGTGCAGACTCAGGTGATTGCGACCAAGTGAGGAGGTCCAATAGGCAGCTCCATTTTCCTGAAGCGTCAGCTATTTGGATATCTTCAAAGTGTTTGAAAATGCTGTAGGCTTTCAAATGCCTTTCTCTACTAATGGTTAGATGCTACATTTTGTTCTAATGCTTATGTTTCACATTTTTCTCAGTATTCTCTATATTTTCCTTTTAGGTACTTACCTGTTGGCAGCCTGTACTGCTGGTCAGGTAACAAAGTGTGAACCGTGTTCACACGATACATATACAGATGCTACGAATCACTTATCTAATTGTCATCGATGCAAGCAATGCCAGAAGGAAAGTGGTAAATATATGTTTTGTAAAAAAAAACTTCTGGAAACTGTTCACAAACTGCACAAGGCTATTTATATCAAATACTGAATCAGAGAGTCATACAGCACAGAAGGCCATTTGGCCTTCTCAGTTTGTGTTGGCTCTTTGAAAGAGCTACCAATTTAAAAAAAAATTCTTGGAATGCAGGTGTTGCTGCCAGGGCCGACATTTGTTGTCCATCTCTAGTTGTCCAATGTTTGATACAACTGAGTTGCTTGCTTGACTACTTCAGAGAGCAATTAGTCCCACTCTGCAATTTTTATATATATAAATTAAATTCCTTTTTGAAAGGTACTACTGAATCTGCTTCCACCACCCTTTCAGGCAGATCGTAACAGCTCATTGCGTGAAAATAAAATCTTCGCCTCCCATGTGGTTCTTTTACTAGTTTGTTAAATCCTCAGGTTTCTGGTAGTGGCAACAGTTTCTCCTTATTTATTCTATTAAAAAAAAGTTTTAATTTTGAACACCTTTATTAAATTTCACCATAATCTCCCTGCTCTGAGAAGTTTAAGCCCAGTTTCTCTAGTGTCTTCACATTACATTAGGCCAGAATATTGCCGTCGGTGTGTGGGGGCAGGCCCGACACGCCAACGCGCAAAATGACCTCCAGGAAAAATGGTGGGGGGGGGCCGAGTGCCCAGCTGACCTCACCTCCTGCCTGGTCTGTGCATCATCGTTTGCAGCCATGTCGCTGCTGCAACTCCGACGTGGGCGGCCTCCTTGGGGCTGTCTGCGTCATTTTTGAACTGGCTGCCAGGTCGCCATTGGACCCGGTGGACAACAGGCTCTCGCCGCCGCCCACCCCTTCTCTGAGGTTCTCCAGCCAGTGTTCACGCTGGGCAGGCCTTAACTGGCCTCCCAGCATGAAATGGCGGTCCGGCCCCGATCGCGGATGGCGATCAGCTTTCCGTCCACTCCCACCTGCCTCCACCAAGTCCACCCGTCATTCGGGGGCAAAATTCTGCCCCAGAATCTCACTGGGGTCAACTGGGGTCGTGACCCCCCAGTTTGGGAAGACCTGCTTTAAGCAGTTATCAGTTCCTTTTTTGAGGAGTTAGGGTTATTTTTGTCTGCTATCCTTTTGTAGTGCTGACTAATGAGCATTTTTGGGCAGATTTTGAGACAGGCCAAGAGCAAAGCCTTATTACATCTTTCTAACAAAAGAGCTAAATTGCCTGACATTGCCCTGTTCAAGGTAGAGTCCGGCCATTGCTGTTTAGCTTATCTAGTAAGTGATGATAACTTTCTTGGAGGAAATTGCTAGGATTAGGAATCAGGCCATGGAGAGTTGAATTAAAATATATCTTTGAAATGACACAGTTACTTAAAGAGAATAGAGAATTCCCTTCTAGACATTTTTTGTTCAAGTAATTATCCTCTTAAAAGTTCATATCGGCATTTAAAACAAAATCTTCTTTTTGCTCAGCAAAGATCTGCTTTTTTAGGCTCCCTTATTTCCTCGTATTGAATGGAATGAACCACAAGCCCCCAGAACACCTCCAAAAAGGGACAGAGAAAGAAAGACACCTAGTGATGCAAAGGGGATAGAGTGAATTAGAATAAAATTAGAGACAGGTGGAGAGATAAAGGAAGGGAAGAGAGAGGATTGAGTGCAAGAGAAAAATGTAAACAAAGGAAAAATAAGAAAAAATGAAAAGAGCAAGCAGAAGAAGACATTCTAATCCAGTTGTGTTTGGGAATTGTGTTGACCCTATGAGAAGTTAAGTATATTAAGGTAATTAGCCACATTCCATAATGGACCACAGGCATCTCTCTCCATTAGAGATACATAAGTGATTGTACAATTTTAGGGGCACCACTCCACATCATGTGTGGGGCAAGGCAGGGAGACAGCTCTCCATGAACTACACTGGCATCATTCTGGACCACAATCTAGCCACCTAGCCAACTGACCTCTCAAATTTGCAGTTAATAAAGAGTGAATGGTAGGGTAAGTGTGCAAAATGTACCAACATTATTATTTGTGTATCCCAAACTTATTTTCTGAACAAAATCTATCTTAATTTGTATTTCGTGAGTGTTTAAACAGATTTGCATTCTGATAATTATTGCCTTCTGACACAAACAGAAGTGTGGATGGCGAGTCTTGTAATGAAATACTGCCAAGACAAATGAGAGCAAAGCTTTAAAAAAGAGCTCTCAGAACAATGCACTACCTGCTGGAGTGATACGTCACAGCTTCATTTGTTCCTTTTTGGGCATCCAAGGTTGAGCTTCATAACAGGACCATGAATCATTTAGGCATGGCCTAAATGAAGCAGGCCTAAATTACTTGGGGAGAATAATTTGCAATTATGGTGCAAATCTAGTTATTTCATGACGTGTAATAATTTTTCAACAGTTTCCGGGCCAGTGTCTGCTTTCTAGACATTTTCTGTGAAGTGCTATGCAATAACTTGATATTAACTGTGCCATATAATTGAAAGTCTTTTGTTTTAAATAAGAACACCCTTGTCCCTGCAAGAAAATCTTCAGAGCAGGTGATTTGTACAATTCACTGCAATTTGTGTGCTTTGCAGTCCACCAATATTTCATACAATATTCTTGGGCTGGAGGTTCAAGAAGAAAGTTAGACATGTTGGCCTGGATTTTCACTCCCAGGTAGGAAGCACAGTGTCGGGATATTTCTTGGCTCCTCAAACCCAACCCGGGAGGTCCCTCTGCCCACCCTGTGTGGTCCTTCATATGCTCCATGCCACCCTATGCCACTGCCCAGCCCCCAACCCCTTATAGCTCCTAAGCTTACTTAGTGCTGATCCATGCTCTCCCACCCACCACGCTATACCCTCACACCTACCATGCCAACTCACCCGGTATTCACCATGATCGGACCTCGGGAGCCCATGCTAAGATTAAATAAAATAAAGTTGCAAGTGTTTATTGCAGACTTTTAAAAAAAAATACCCTTCCATTCATAAAAACCCATTTACTACAGTTGCATTCCTTCAACTATATTATCCCTTATAACACCAGACATTCCATTCAATTGTATAATCCCTTCTAAAAACAAGCTTTAGAATTCATAATCCCATTTCAAAGAGTCCATAACCACTTGGAGCTGTCAATCAAACTGTGAAATGGCAGGCAGCTACTGTGACAACGGACCATTGTAAAATCAGTTATGGAGCACTAATTCAGTGATGGTAACCCTAAGGCTTATGTCAACAGACAGAGTTAAGTAGCAAGAAATCCAGACAGTTTTTTCAAAGAGCTAAAGGGCGGAAGTTTTAAATGCCTTGACAGTCTGACAGCTCCTTTGACAGCTCATCTTGACACTTTTGACAGTTGTTTTTGACAATTCCAATGAGCTTCATAGTTCCAATGAGTTTATTCACTTTTTACACACATTCATGGCTAATTTTAGAAATCCCAAAGAGCACCTGACCTTCTCCCAGATGTGTCCCAGGACCATCCAAAGGGGTACTTTACCTGTCCAAAAGGATACCTTGGCTATCCAAATGAATCCGCAAAGTTCAGACCTGCTGCTACCAGGTCTAATCTGCACATTTCAGGTTTCAGACACCTCTCACACCAAAATCACACTAGTGGAGGCAGCTGCTGATTTCTGTGAGAAGCCATCTCCATGAAATGCACATGAGCAGATCCCAACCTGGGCCCGTTCCCGCCCCTGCAAAAATGAAGCTCCCCATTGTTGCAAAAGTCCAGGTCTCAGAGTTTTCTGTTGTTACCCCACTGAAAATGACAGTAACTTCAGGAATTCTGACATCCCCACTGCAATCAGGAATTGACAAGAACTTACATTCTGACACAGTAAAAATTGTGGAAGAAATTGCACCAGGTGAATGAAGTGTAACTACATTTTGCACTGCATACTAATTTCACAATACTGCCCTGAAAAGTTAAACTTATATGTGTGCAATACAAGATTGTTCTGCAATTCTACATATTTCTAAAAACTTATTCTTTATTAAAGGTCTATTTGCCTGTATTTTAGCTCCTGTCTTAATAAGTCATATTTCTATTTTACTATCTGAAAATTTAAATTAAAAGTAAAGGATTTTAAGTGCCTTTAACTTCTTGGTTTGCTATATGAATACTTCAATTTGATTGGTAGCCTCCCTGCTCGCTGACATTGCTGCTATAGCACGCCAAGTCATCCCCTTGATTTTGTGCCAGATGTAAACTGCCATTGAGAAAGTGGAGAGTTCTCACCACAGAGAGCGCTAGATCTTTGTGGGCTGTTCTTTGAGGTCAAAGGCGCACTAGCTTCACCACTGATCATAAAATCAAGGTCAACTTTTAACCTCAGTCTGTGCTCTTTAATGGATGAAGACTGTAACCTGTTTATCCCCTTTCAGGCGAAGAAACAAAAACCAACTGTACAGCAACTCATAACACAGAATGTACCTGCACAAAAGACTTCTTCTGCCCAACTCCTGGATGTGAGCGGTGCCAAAGTTGTAAAGTGTAAGTGAGAAAAATGAGAAATTGTGATTTATGTGCACCTGATGTGTTGACCAGCAAACAAGTTATCAAGTGTCAGCTTGGTCCCATTGGGAGCACTCTTGCCTCTTGAGGCAGAAGATTGCAGAGCCAAGTCCTGTTTCAGAGCTTGGGCTGATGCTTTACTGCAGTAGTGAGGGTTGCTGTCTTAAATAAACCATTAAACTCAGGTCTCTTGCACATCTCCAACTTTAATTACTCCACCATTAGTGGCTGTGTCTTCGGCTGCCTGGGCAATTAGTTCTGGAATTTCCTCCCTTAACCTCTCCTCCTCACTACCTCTTTCACCTTTTTAAAGATGCTCCTTAAAAACTACCTCTTTGACAAAGCTTTTAATTACCTGTCCTCACATCTCCTAAATTTTGCTTGCTAATGGATTTGTGTATTGTCTTGGGACATTTTACTACATTAAAGTTGCTATATAAATGCAAGTTGTTGTTGTCTGTAAAACATTTTATGCAATTTTTCTGAAGAAGGGCAGGGCAGTTTAACCCTTAATGAACACTATCAGTTATCTCATTGCTGTTTCGGGGATCTTGCTATACTGAAGTTGACTGCAATGGTTAACCATAATTGACTATTGCTTACAAAACACCAATGACCCCCCCCTTACACTTCAAAAGTAATTAATTAGCTGTTAACTGCTTTCTTCAGGACATGGAAGATGCTGCATAACTTTGTGTAAAGTGGAACAGGAATAAATACCAATGTAACGCAAGAAATCATTTATTTTTCAGCCTGTGATATTCTATGAAACCCAAAGCTTGAAAATTAAATGCACTGTATTGTTTACCTTAGGGTGTGAGCTAGTTTGTGCCTCTCCACTACATGGATCTGGACAGGAGCAGGGAATCAATTGGATAAACTGCCAAGCTTCAAATATCGTTTGCACATGATTATGTTCAACATAACTGAGACACTTTTGTGATAAAGTTGCTTTGCTAACTCTTAAAAAAAAAAGCTTGCATTTTTATAGCATCTTTCATGATTTCAGCATATTCCAAAGTACTTTGCAGCCAATTTGAAGTAATTCATTTGCATGCAATTCATTTTGAAGTATTGTCACTATTGTGATGTAGAAAAACTGTAGCCAGTTTACGTGCAGCAACGCCCCACAAATGGTATCGTGATAATGACCAGATCATCCGTTTTAGTGATGTTCTTTGTTGGTTGAGGGATAAATGTTGGCCAGGACAATAGGAATACTTCGCGTTTATTCTTCTCAATAATGCAACAGGATCTTTTACCTCCACCTGAGAGGTTAGGCAGGGCATCGGTTTAATGTCTCATCCAATAGATGATAGCTCGAACAGTGCAGCTCTCCTTTAGTAGTGCTGTGGAATATCAGCCTGGATTCTGTGTTCAAATCTCTGGCGTAGTAGTTGAACCACAAACAACTGACTCAGGCGAGCGTGCTACCAATGAGCCTCAACTGCCACATGGCCTTTCTTTTCTTTCACAAATGTTAGTTAAAATTCTTGGTAAGTGACCATTCACCGCTGTTAGTATCTCATTTATACTGTTTAGCTACAATTTGTAAAGCCACATCCAAGCTGTTTAATTTTAAATGCATTGAGAATATGGGTAGGAACATCTGCATTCTCGGTACATTTAAAGAAGTAGAAGGCAAGTTTAAGTTTTCGCAATATGCCTAACTGAATTTATACTATTTACCCTGAGCATTTTTCAGATAAGGCAACAGTGCTGCTCAGAACATTAAAATGCTGTTGAGATTTTTCCCAATGGGAAACCTTACCCTGTAGGAGTGTATATCATTGGGTATTCAGGTTCCTGGAATAAAATGAATTTTTACAGTTGCACTTCATCTTGCAGTGGGTGCATGGTACAGCTTAAAACTGCACATAATTTAGCACAATGTGGTTCTGAGTTAACAGTCTTACAACAAGGGTGTTTAAGATGTGGCAGCAAGTGTTTCTCTGGAGTTGGTGTGCTTTGAAGCTGAGTACATGGGGCAGAATATTACGCTTGGCATGCAGACACGCGCCTGACATGCCCGAGTATAAAATGACATGCGATGGTGTCAGGCGTGCGTCCCAACGTCATCGTGCAGTCTTGTGACATTTTGTTCAGCGGGTGCACGCCGCAGTCAGCTGCACACGCGCCGATAATTATAAGGCCATTAAGAAGCTAATTAAATTCAAATTTATGCTGCCTGTCCAACCTAATAATTGGCGGGCAGGCAAAAAGGCCAAGTGGCTTCTACGTTTTTTAGGAAACCTCATCCACGAGCAGGATGAGGTTTCCTAAAGCAAATAAACATTAAATAAAAACTTTATTTTTGAATTAAAAACACATCCCAGCTCATGTGACAGAATCACATGTGGGGACATGTTTTATTAAATTTTTATTTGCTTCATTTTTTTTTTTACACAGCGCTTCAGTCTTCCTGAGGAGAGATTGAAGTGCTCTTTCTCGCGCATGTGCGAACTGCAGGCTAGGCCCGGCTCTCCCTCCACCCTCATAAGCAGCGTTCAGTGCTGCTGCTCGTGATCCATGCTGGGCGGGCCTTAATTGGCCCACCTGCGTGAAATTGCGGTGTGGAGCTGATCGCAGACTGCGGTCGGCTTCCTGAGCATCCCCCGCCAAGGGCAAAATCCTGCCCGTGCAGTTTTGCTTTACCTCTGTGCTACCCTAGGAGGGCTGAATAGTAATGCTGAATTAGTTGCTGTCAGCTGGGAGTCTCACCTCCGGGCTGCCCATATTGTGAAATTGCAGGTCCACGGGCGGTGATCTTTCCATCTGTTGCAGCCAGCTTGTGTTGTTTTTGTTTTGTGGTTAAACCAGGATGCAGGAGGTTCTCATAGCCCAGTTACTAATATCAATAAAGCAAAATACTGGATAATGCTGGAAATCTGAAACACATGCAAAAAGCACTGGAAATATTCAGCAAGCTAGGCAGCATCCGAGAAAGGAAGGAAAGAGTCTTGACATTTCAGATCTGACCAGCTGAGTATTTCCAGTATTTTATGTTCCTGTTTCCTAGAATCAGCTGTTTCCTTATGTCTTTCATTTCCTTCCTAAGGTGTAATGCAGATACAGAAGAGATGGCAGAGCCCTGCACATCAACAAACGACACAGTCTGCGTGGCGAAAGGTGTGCCTCCTTTTTCATTCTGTCCGTTGCACGTAGAACTGATTAAACAAATAAAAATAAGGAACAGCAGCAGCCATCAAATGGGTGAACAATTTGCCTAAAGCAATATTACTACTTTACAATTACTGAAAGATTTAAGCAGCTGATAAAATTATGTTGCTATAGTTGCTAACTGGCACCATTCCAATACTGGTTTTCTGCATAAACATAAATGGTGATGCAGAATTTAGATTTAAATATTAGTCATTTTTTGTTGCACAACGTTTTGAAAACTTCTTGTTCGAGATACAGTATCGGAATTGGTGGGCTTCTCTCCAGTACTTCAATAACAACAACAATAATTTCATGCAAGTAGCTATTCCTCCTCATATGAGCCTAGCAGTGGGCATTGGTTGGCTTTTCGACTGCTGGGCTTTCACACAGCTGAACCCATGTCCTGTTTCACCCAAAATCCATGCGTGTGTACGCCCAGTCATGGGGCCTGGACAATTATCCAGGGATGGAAACCTTTTCCCAGTTTCTTTTCTTCCTGCCTTTAATTTGGATGCTACATTCATTTGCAGTTGCTGGTGGTGCTAAGGTAGCTCACCACCACCTTCTCAAGGGCATCTAGGGATGAGCAATAAATACTGGCCCAGCCAGCGAAGCCCACATCCCGTGAATGAATTTTTTAAAAAATCAGCAAAGTCAAAGCAGATCAGTGCTCGAGTCTGGGATCCCTGTAATATAAATCAGAGTCAGTAATGATTACCTGGACTAGTTTCCATCACCGAAAGGGGTCAGAGAGGAATTTTCCAGAGGTTTTTTTTCCCCCTCCTAATTGGCCTGGGTTTTTGCCTTCCTCAGGAGATCACATGGCTCCTGGTGGGTAGGGAAGCATAACGATAAGGATCTGGCTAGATGAAATAGTCAATCTTTTCCTGTCTGTGGCTTTGCTATGTTTCTGGTCTGTAAGGCTCACTTACTCATTGGGCAGCAATTGCGTATGTAAACTGGCTGTTAATTTGCTGCATTGTGTTGTATGTCAACCTTACAGAAACCACGAGGATTAGACAGAAGATGACAACAATTTGACTGCAGTGCAAAATATATTGATCATAAGGAGACAGGTTCTCCTATACTCTTGGTACAAAGTCACGGTGGTAATAATTGGCAAAGTAACTGTAACCCCGTATTGGCTGTCACTCGAATTGTCATGATCATTTATGTTTGTCTGTTTTGCAGGTAACAAGTTGTGGATCATTGCTGTGGTGATACCTCTGGTGGTAATAATTGTGTGTGGCATTCTTGTCTTCAAAAGAAAACACCTACCATGTAAGTCAAAAAAATACCCAGACTTTCCCAGTCTTGTAAGGAATTGCAATCTAATCCTATCTTTTTAATATTGACCAAGAATAATGATTTCAAAGAAAACGATTTCTACTTTTTAAGTCCAGACATCTGATAAGGAAAAAAACTGTTCCTCTGAACTGTCTCTAAGTGACGTAGCAACCCATTATTAAAGTGCTAGTTCTGAAAGCAGACTTTTGTTGGACATTTTTCTTGTGATCTAAACAAAATATGGCCTGGATTTTAAGGTCAGCATTGAAGGAGTGACGCTCGCCATTCACCTCACTAACAGCTGCCCGCAGGATTTTTGTGGGCTTCTCAAGCATCGATGTCCTCTAACCTAACTACAGGGGTGGGGGTCTGTGATGTGTTTGAACAGAGAAAGAAGCAGCTAGAGTTGTCACTCAGTCAGATTGAAGAATCTCACTGAGGCATTCAGAGTCCAAACCAGGAAGTAAAAAGCAGAAATATAAATTCTTAATATACAGAAGACTAAATAAAGTTTGGGAAATGCAGATGGGATTAAGGGAGAGATAAGAGACAGACTGAAAAAGCATTTGTAAAAAAATGTAAATACACAGCCCTAACTTTTTCACCCATTTTTAATGTGGAACTAATGGGTGAGTACAGTAAGTTCATTACTGTTGGCTGTCTTTTTCAGTGCTGGATTGCAACAGCAGATGAACTGTATGCGTGCGTATTCCAGATCTTCTTCTTCCATTTACCCAGTAATAATGGTGAGCACTGATAGCCTTGCCATTAATATTCTTCAACCGATATTACAGAAACAGATTATCTGGTTGTTATCACATTTCCGTTTGTGGGCACTTCCTGTGCAGAAATTAGTTGCTACATTTTCTGCATTACGACAGAGTGACTACACATCAAAAGTACTTCACTAGTTGTAAAGTTTTTTTTAAGAACGTGCTGAGGTTGCAAAAAGCACTATATAAATTCTAGTCTTTCCTTTCACACTCAAGAACAAGTCAACTACAATGCTACTGTAAGACCAGTACAGCATGTATCCCTTTAGTGTTAATTGAACCTTCCTGTAAATGTACAGTCAAGAGATCCTCACAAATTTTTATATGCTACATTAATGGCATGGTGGGGTACAGCAAATAGTCAGTATGTTTGGGACAAAAAGGCTGCCAGCAATTTCTAGCCCACTCTCAGTGAGACAAGAGGTTACTTTTTGACAGGGACAGTGACCAGCCACTGAGGCAAGTCAAACATGGGGTTTGATTCTCTCCATGGTACAATAGCAGAAATGACCGCAATAATATTATTGCTGGTAAAAACTCCGGTCATTTCTCCATTGTTACCTACAGTTTGCAGTCTGAACTGGAATTAGAAACTTATTGTTCACTGGCAAAGAGAGTATATTCCAAGATATTTTTTGAAAAATAATTTAAGCAATGGTAAATAGCTTAGATATCGTTACCTTTTAGCCATCAATAATCCTGTAACTAGTTTCATCTTGGTGCGGTACTCGTCTGTCACCAGTAAAAAATTTTTAATTTTATTTCAGGCACTAAGAAGCCAAATGGTGAAGAGAATGTGGTAAATAAGAGTTTCATTGTTTAGTAAATGCAGATAATTAAAAATAATGTTTTAATATGTAAAACCCCAGATGTTGTTGTATTTTGAAATCCTAATTCAGTTTATGCAGTTTCTCAATCAGATGAGAGCTATTTCTAAATAAAGTACTGTATTGCCTTTTAATTTAATTTAATTTGAAAATGGGGAATCTGGAACCTTCAACATTTTAAACATACAGTAGTCTTGACTCTTTTACTGTTTCCGCACATGCCAGCCTATGATTTTCCACCCTTAAGTGGTAATATATAGTTATAAGTATACTATCTGCATGGCCCAGAATTTGCAGTGCGCTAAGTCTATTTTGCACAGTGTATGATCCATTTGCTGTTTTGTTTTGCACAGGACAGTGACATCACTATTTTATTTGCTACATTAAAGTCTTCGAAACATGCCTGACACACACCAGGCAATTTAAAGCCATTTCCTGTGACCCAATGGTGGCTCTATCACCTCTTGAGTCCAACGGTTATGTGTTCAAGCTCCACTGCAGAGACTTGAGCACAAAATCCAGGCTGATACTTCAGTACATCTATTAATAGTTTGATATGTTTTCATCTACTTCTGACATGGTTTTTATTTGATTTATGTTTCTTCTCCACAGCCATTCAAGCCAACAAACGGTAATTATTTACTGACTCAGAGTTCCTGGCCAGAACGGTTGTCATATAAGTATATCTGTCATCAGCTGATATATTTTCCATAATTGCATGCATATGGAATAAACTCCGAATCTGGTTATTGTATCCTAAGACTTTCTGTAGATCTAAAGTGTTGCCCTGCAGCTGCTCTAATCTGTGGGTCTCCCATTCTACTAGAGGGTCATCTTCCCTTTTTTCTAGTGTTTCATGCATCAACATACTTAAAGACCTTGCTGTAAATGTAGATGTCGTTACTTAATCTGCATTCTGTGCCTCTTGTCTATTGCAGTATGCCATATACATTGTATCCTAATGTCTATTACATACCATTCATTCCTATCCTGCTGTCTGCGCATATATACGTTTGTATTTCACTTGAATGCAAGTGACAAACATAAAATAGCTACTTTTTCCTCTTTTACACCTTACTTCCATATAAGATACCAACATTGATTTATTCTTATCTAATAATGAGATGCAGATTGGATTGCACTCATATCAATATTCCATTCCTGGAGTGAGTTGTGGCACTTGCTGCTGTAGGGATAGCTGCTGTATGCCTATAACACTGGGTTGGATCCAAGCCTTTGTGGATATTTATGCTTAAAGCAGGGGGGAACCATTTAACCCAATAGGTGCTACATCTAATTCAAAAGATAAGTTTCTATTTACTGCTTGTTTTTAATGCTTTTGGGGAACAATGTATGTTGGAAGTTCGTAAATAGCAAATCAATCAAAAGTCATTTATAGCCAGTATTGGTTATCAATGTTCTATCGTCCTTGGATCACAGTTTAATACTTGTGTATTCTCCATCCACTTGCTTTTGGTAAATACTGGAGTTGATGTAAATTTAGTAAAATGACTGACCTGTTCCTGCTGGGGTTGGGGTGGAAGGGGTGGGGAGGCTGCTGTTAGGGGCAGGAGGGGTGATTCAGTTTAAATGAATCCCTCTGTCTTTCTCAATTAGTTGACATTGGTAAAATAATTAAATCTGTGGTAGTACCTATCCTGCTATCTGCTGAGATTGTCTTTCATAAATTGTCCATTCACAAAAGTTGCAATGGTTAACTAGTTTAATCCACAATGTTTGAAACTTGATCTTAACTTGAAGAGAGGCATTTTTGTATAGTTGCAGGGACTAATTGAGATGTAATGGAAGTGACCTTGCAAACCAAGGTATATTTTGATATATTTTTTAGCAACTTCTTTTGAGATTTACCTGTTTTTATTTCTATTTCAGATAACAAGCAGCCACAAGAGGTAAGCAATCATTTGTTATTGTACAATAAATAGTAGCTATGTTCAAAACTGGTTAAGTAGCTCCTAGCAATTAATCAAAGCAAAAGTGACCAAAGGTCCTCTGCCTGGTTGCAGGGATGAGCAAGGAGAGATTGAAAGAGAAAATCAGTCCAAAAGTATGGACTTGAATTGATAACACACTGCCAAGTGGTTCACCACCATCTTCCTAGGGCAACTACAGGTGTGCAATAAATGTGACCTTCCCAGTGATGCCCGCTCCCCAAGAGTTAATTAAAAAACTACTGGTCCCACTAACTTCATTAGCACTTTGGGAAATCTGCCCTGTGCAATATTACAATCAAGTATTCCTGGTGGGGAGCACTGCTTAGGAAATTCATAGGCCTGAGGCCTTCATATCCTGTCCATGTAAATGAATGGCTGAAATGTCAGGGGCAGCAGGCCTGCAATTTCCCAACCAGTGCTCCTTGTGTGCCTCATTCCTCATTGGGAGTGCTTTGTTGGGCAACTCAGTCTTATGCATGTAAGGTTAGTAAATGTGTGATCAATGTTGTCACAAAGAATGCTACCACCTGGAAGTTTCCCTCCAAGCCACGCACCATCCTGACTTGGAAATATATCGCCGTTCCTTCACTGTCACTGGTTCAAATCCTGGAACTCCCTCCCTAACAGCACTGTGGGTGTACCTACACCATATGGACTGCAGCGGTTCAAGAAGGCAGCTCACCACCACCTTCTCAAGGGCAATTAGGGATGGGCAATTAATGCGGGCCTAATGAATAAAAAAAAGTTACAATAGACCAATGTTCAAAATTTATATTATACAGAGAAACTGCAAGATATCTCACTAGCAAATTTTAAATAATATTTTGTCTGTAAGATGCTGTGTGGGGCTTTCCTATAATTTACTGAATTATTTTCCCCTACATTAGCAATATGGAACCAGTGCAGGGGAAGCACTTTCTTTCTGTATTGTGCTGAGATCTTGTGGCACTTTTGAAAACCATAAGAACTACTGGAAATTCCCTTCACACTCCACTAATCTGATGGTAACATTTTGTAATGCTCGATTATATTCTATGAAATGAGCAATATGTATCTGGGACCAGTTTGAGGGGTGAATTGAATCTTGGATCTCAGATGTCCTTGTACAGCCTGACAACCTTGATTTAAAGCTTCAGCACTGCACCTCGTTCCCAGTTATGGCTCTCTATTGTAGATTAACTCATTCTAATTATTTTCCTTTTCATTCCTGCAGGTACCAGGTACTGTATGCTGCCAAACACAGTCAGTGCACGTAACGTTTCTCATAGTTCTGTTCCGGATCCAACTTAGACTATATCCTTTCAAACAATCACACAGAGACATGCAGGCCTGCAAGGCACTATTGCTATTCATAATGAAAGTGAATTAACGTCATTCAGTTGTGTAGTGTTCATGATGTAGCATTTAGTGTGCTTTATTGGTCCATTTACCACTGGTATTGTGAACTCCCATACAGTTTTTACACAGGCAATCGGGTTGACACCAAGGGGAGAATTTCCTCCTCGTTGGGGGTGGGGGGGCGGGTGGTGCGGGGGGGTGGGAGCAGGCAGGCATGTAGCCGATCCGTTGCCCTGGTCGGCTGGGCACTGCCATTTTATGTGGGCGAGCCAATTAAGGTCCGCCCAGCCTGACACGCGCCCGGAAGTGCTGTGCGTTCTCTGTGCGGGCGGGGGCGGTGCCTGAGTCGGGAATGCGCGAAAGAGCGCAGAAATCTCCCTGAGGCACAGAGGTGCCTCGGGGGGATTAGTTTTAAGTTTAAACTGTTTAATATAATGTTGAAAGAATTTTTGACATGTCCCCTCATGTGAAACTGTCACATGAGCTGGGACATGTGCATTAATTTTAATAAAAATTTTTCTGAAAATTTTAAATCCTTTATGAAACCTCATCCCGCCCGTGGATGAGGTTCCATGAAAAATGTGAAGGCCGCCTGGGCTCTTCGCCTGCTCACCAGCCTTAAGGTTGGACAGGCAGCTCAGCTGATTGCCTTAATTGCTTTTTAACAGGCCTTAATACGTCTTTGACAGGTCGGCTGCGCGTCCGCTGGACTGAAAATCTAAATGACGCGCGGTGATGTCGGGACGCATGCCTGACGTCACCCCGTCTCATTTTACACCTCGGCGAGCTGTTTCAGGATAGTTCTCTTGAACTCTTGAAAGTTCTGAATTCAGTTCTGATGAAATGTCATCGACCTGAGACATTAACTCTGTTTCTCACTCCGCAGATGCATCTTGACCTACTGAGTATTTCTAAAATGAATCTTGCTGCACTGCTCTTTCTCCATAGCCCTGTGTTCTTCCCTTCAAATATTTCCCTGCTTCTCCCTTAAAAATGCAAGGTCTCTGCTTCAGCTACTCCTTGTCCCTAGGCATTTTATGTTCATAGAAACATAAAAACAGGAGTAGGCCATTTAGCTCCCTCAAGCCCGTTCTGCCATTCAGTGAGATCACAGTGATCTGTAACCTAACTCTATCTAGCCACCTTTTCCCCAGATGCCCCAACAGGCCCCTGCATAAAGATGATTCTCCTAGATTCTCTCCTCTGTGTGATCATTTTAAATTGCTGACCCTTGGTCACTGACCCTTCATCCAGAAGTAATAGCTGTTCTCTGCTCGATGCACCTGTTGCTGCCTTGGGATTTACTGCAGCATCAAAGTCTGTATGCCAAACCATCTCCAAAGAGCATTCTGGACGTTTGTCCAGAGCTAGCAAGCCTGTTATTACTGTTACCCCTGACTATTGGGGACTGACAGTTTGATGCTTTTTGAAGATGACTGTCTGTTTAAAGTGTGAGTAGCTGTGCTGATGGATTGCCCCAAGTGGAGGTGGTGATTGTTGGCACCCTGCTGCCTTTACGATTAAACCTAAGGGCACTTGTTCTTTTTAAAGGGCTGTACATTATGAATAAGTAAGTCGACTTATCCATATAGTCTACTGCCATTATGTACTCTATTATATTGTGAACACACTATCATGATAGGTGAGTAACTCAGCTCCTGACCCCCCAAAGCCTAATCACCATCTACAGGGCGCAAGCAGGAGTGTGATGGAATACTTTCCACTTGCCTAGAGTGCAGCTCCAACAACACTCCCTCCAACACTGGTGAACAGCAGTGTGTACCGTCTACAAGATGCACTGCAGCAACTCACCAAGGCCCCTTCAACATCACCTTCCAAACCCACGATCTCTACCACCTGGAAGGACAATGGCAGCAAATGCATAGGAACCCCACCACCTGCAAGTTCCCTCCAAGTCCCACTCACCATCCTGACTTGGAAATATATCGCTGTTCCTTCACTGACGCTGGATCAAAATCCTGGAACTCCCTTCCTAACAGCACTGTAGGTGTACCTACCACATGGACTGCAGTGGTTCAAGAAGGCAGCTCACCACCACCTCCTCAAGGGCAATTAGGGATGGGCAATAAATGCTGGTTTATCCAGCAATACCCATGTCCTATAAACGAATAAAAAAAATTGATGATTACTCTTCTGAACATTTACTCGGTTTCCACTTAAGCTTCAGTTGCATCATCCTACAAGCTCTTCACTCCCCTTCCCTCAGTACAGTAAAATAAGACTCATTGTTGCACCTTAACCCTAGCTCATTCTTTCACAGGCTCTCAAAATTAAAACTCCATACTATCAGCAGTTTTTATTACAAGCAGCCTGCAGGAACAATGCAAGCTTGGTGTCATCTAATTGTTGCATCATTTTATCGTTCTTTTTGATCTTAATTGCAGCACAGAAACAGGCCATTCAGCTCAACTGCTACATGCTCGTGAGCCTCCTCCCACCCTTAATTATCTAACCAAATCAATTCCCCCAACAAATACATCTTCCCTCCCTTTCAGCATTCCAAAGATACCATTCCTGCTGTGACACCCTGGTCCACTCCTCTATCGCCCCAACACCCCATCCCCTTCTTATGGCACCTTTCCATGCAAACGTAAGAGATGTAACACCTGCCCTTTTACCTCCTCTTTCCTCATCATTCAAGGCCAAAAGTACTCCTTCGTTGCTTTCTCCCTTGTGCTAACCTAGCTTTCCTTTAAATGCCAGTCATCTCAGCTACTCTGTGTGGTAGCCAATTCAACATTCTAACCACTATCCCCGAATAGGGTTCCTCCTGAATTCCCTATTGGATTTATTGGTGACTATCTTAATTTGGGCCCTAGTTTTGGACTCTTCCCACCCCCCCCCACCAAGTGGAAATACCTTCTCCACATCTGTTGTATTAAACCCTTTTATAGCCTGAAAGATCTTTCATCAGGTCACTGCTCAGTCTTATCTGTACTCGAGAAAAGAGCCCCAGCCTGTTCAGTCTGTGTTTTCTTTCTGTTTTGTCACTATTATTGTTTTTTATCTTCCTTGGTGGGATCTATACCTTGGCACTTCATAGTGGGAGCGGGAAGGCAAGTGGTTTCTAGCTTCAACAGTTTTATAATATAAGTGATATTGTGAATGTAAAAAGTATGTACTCAGTGGACTTTTACTTGCAATCTTCCTCCCTTCAGGTTTGGTATTGAATAAGTGATGTCTTTTTCCTTTCTTGAACAGACATTGAGCTTTCTGAGGAGCGTTTGAGTTTGATTGTGATGGAAATTGAACCGAAAAAGTTCCACAATATTGGAATAAAATTAGGGCTTGGTGAACCTCAACTGCAACAGATTGAAGCTGACTACCGTGATGATGTAAACCGACAGGGTTACGAAATACTGTCTTCCTGGCTCCAGGGTCATGGAAAGAAAGGAGCATTTCCTGAATTGATTGACACACTCAAAAAGGCAAAATACATCGTCATTGTTGAAAACATTATGGGAAAAATTATTCCCACAGTAGAGGATACAACTGAATATAGCAGACTAGATGTGAGTGAAAATTGCAGAGCAACAGATTTGGTGCCTGTTTAGATGCTTTTCTGGTTCTCAAAGACCCATCTGGGTTGTTCTGTAATTTCCGGGTTTGTTATCATGGTCAGGCTTGTGTAGTTCTGTGCTCAACGACAGGCTGATTTGCTATTACAGGTCTGACAAGATAAATTAAATTTTTAAAAATCAGGATTCCAGCAAAGATTGACAAACAATTTAAGGAGATATTAGTGTCATAGATCTAAGGAGCTGTTCTTATCGTCTGAATGAATCAATTCTGAATGAATCCTTTGCTAAAACCCCTTTATTCAGGTGGCGGAACTCCTCCTGCCATGTTACCATTTTGTCAGCTGATAACACTGGAAAGGTAGAAACTCATTCTGTTTACCATGATGACCATTTGTAGATTAACATCAGAAGAATGTCTTAGATTCAAGCTGGGAGATGCAAAGTGAAACAATCTTCATACTAAGTTTATCATGCAAAAGTTTAGACATTGAGTCAGAAACACCACATCTTTTTTACTACAGTATGTTAAACAAATGGATACCAATGTGTTAGTTTGTCCATTATTGGTATAGGTTTACCTATGTTCCAGCAAAACTGTTTCTCTCAAAGGATCCATAATGTTGGCTCTCCACTTATTTTGTGCATTTCTGGGCCTGAATTGGTAGAAAAGGAAGCTAATGCAGGTTTAAGTTCAAATGATGGAAGTGGCTATGTAATGCCTTGTGTGCCATTTTCTGGACCCAGTATTGGTTTGGCAGATGGAATTAAGGAAAGCCAATCGAAACTGGGCATTGGGGGATTCTAGTCTGGATCTTAACCCAGAACCAACAACTTCACCCTTATTGCTGAAGTGACCTTGGGTTCTCCAGGCCTGGTATGCTGTGCTGTGTTGCTCTTCTGACAGAAGTAGCATCTCCAATTTCCCCCTTACAGTGCTGCAGATTAGTGCCCAGATACTGCCCTGACTTTGAGCGAGTGCAAAACTTGAAACCCACTCCTACTCAGTGCTCACAAGACTCATCTAAACTGAACCCAGAAACACAGCTTGGCACATGTTAACTTTGTGATGATGGACTAACTCTGGGATGATTGAAGGTGGGAGGAATATTGGCCCATGTGCTTTGAGGAGAAACATAGTACAGGCCCTTTCGCTCTCCCTGTTTACTGATTAGCTCTGTCTAAAATCAAAGAATGTGGCTAATCTGAGATAATCTAGCTCTTTGTGCATCGGTGCCAAAACATAACATCAGTCTTATGTGACCAGCTAATCCCAGCAATACTCCCTTTTCAGCATCTTTTCTACAAGACTTTTTTATAGGTTAGATAATTTAAGCCATTTGGCTGACAGTTTTTATTACTAAATATTTTAATAACTTTGGGGCTTGTAATGGGATTTTATTATTCTTCGGAATATGAATAACTTTGCACTTAATTTAGCTCAAATTGTTGACAGTATTCAAAGGGTAAACACAGTTTATTGCAGATGAGAAATGTTACATTTTAGCCCAACACATAGAGAATGTAGAGTAAATATTAAAGCACAGAAGATGCTTTAGAATATGCAAAACATGAGATTTGTGTCCGACTGGTGTAAATGACTGATGTAGATCTTATGCCAATTCTACAAGAGTAAAGAACAAAGTACATTAGGTTAGCTGTTGAATAGTTCCCGACTCGCGCAGAATTCAACGGAAATGAATGCATCTGTTTAATGTGTCAGGGTGGATTTTTGCTGCAGCACCTGGACAAAGCAGACAGGAACATAGGGGAGGAGAAGATCACAAGATTGTAACATCGCCCTCCCTATTTTCAACCTCTTTCAATGAATGGAAGGAAAAGGCTTTATTAGGAGTTTGCAACATTCCCTTCCAAGTTTTCCTCTGCACTCAAGTAAATTAATAATTTATGCCCAGGTGTTACAGACGAAAATCTACCCTGCCATCTTTTTAAACTGGTATTTGTAGATTTGGGAAAGCTAATACTTAAGAGTTCTATTTGCTATCAAAAAGGGGACAACATTGATTTTTTTTCCCTGCTGTAAATAATCATAATTAAAAGGTTTCTTTGTATTGAGTTTCCATTTGTCCTGCATGGCTGGGGTAATTATTTTTTTGGATTTGATTTGTATACTGTAATTCTGCTAGCATTGAACAACGTAGAGAATGTGGAGCAAAAGGATAAAAAAAAACTTACTTGCATCTCTAATTATTCAATAGTTAAGTGCAACGCAGTAATACTGGCCCAGTTTTTGCAGTCAGTAGTGAGGCAACAACTGACCTATAAAAAAAAGTTGCCGACAAAAGCCTCGCAGTCTCTTGTGGCGGGAATTTCCCCTTTTCCGAAGGCAGTTTAAAGCTGACACCAAATCATGGGTAAAAACAAAAAGCTACTGCAGATGCTGGAAATCCAAAACAAAAACTGAATTACCTGGAAAAACTCAGTAGGTCTGGCAGCATCGGTGGAGAAGAAAAGAGTTGACGTTTCGGGTCCACATGACCCTTCAACAGAACTGAAGTATAGTTAGGAGAGGGGTGCAATATAAGCTGGTTTAAGGTGGGGGGGTGGGGGAGAGAGAAGTTGAGGGTGGGGTGGTTGTAGGGACAAGCAAGCAGTGATAGGAGCAGATAATCAAAAGATGTCACAGACAAAAGGATCAAAGAGGTGTTGAAGGTGGTGATATTATCTAAGAAAAGTGCTAATTAAGAATGGATGGCAGGACACTCAAGGTACAGCTCTAGTGGGGGTGGGGTGGAAAGGCTGACAAGGTATTAGTTGTAGATTTAAAAATAATGGAAATAGGTAGGAAAAGAAGAATCTATATAAATTATTGAAAAAAAAACAAAAGGGAGGGGGAAGAAACGGGGTGGGGATGGGGGGAGGGGGAGTTTAAGATCTAAAGTTGTTGAATTCAATATTCAGCCCGGAAGGCTGTAAAGTGCCTAGTCGGAAGATGAGGTGCTGTTCCTCCAGTTTGCGTTGGGCTTCACTGGAACAATGCAGCAAGCCAAGGACAGACATGTTGGCAAGAGAACAGGGTGGAGTGTTAAAATGGCAAGCGACAGGGAGGTTTGGGTCTTTCTTGCGGACAGACCGCAGGTGTTCTGCAAAGTAGTCGCCCAGTTTGCGTTTGGTCTCTCCAATGTAGAGGAGACCGCATTGGGAGCAACGAATGCAGTAGACTAAGTTAGGGGAAATGCAAGTGAAATGCTGCTTCACTTGAAAGGAGTGTTTGGGCCCTTGGACGGTGAGGAGAGAAGAAGTGAAGGGGCAGGTGTTGCATCATCTGCATGGGCATGGGGAGGTGCCATAGGTGGGGGTTGAGGAGTAGGGGGTGATGGAGGAGTGGACCAGGGTGGGGCTGTCTTGGCATGCAGCAGCAGTGATGTCAGCAAGCAGACAGGTTGCCAACCGCATTCAAGTATTCACACACAACAAACCAGGAGTTAAAAATATCCCTCGCTTTTAATTTACATTTTCAGCTAGTGACTAAATGATTATAATTGGATTAAGACCGAAGCTAAAACAAACAAACTTTAAAAAAATTATAGAAGTGTGTGGAATTTTTTATCATTTTTAGGGGAGGTGGGGGTGGGGGGGGTGGAATTTTGACATTCAATAATATGAAATTAGCTCTTCAGGGCTCGTAAGTATGCACAACAGTAAATAAGAAGTTAGTGCACCTGTTTAAAAACTGATGCACCTTATTCAACAAGGTGCAGCTTTCCTCGGGGTTCTTTTTCACAGTGAAACGAACAGCGAAAAAGTGGAAATTCTTATCAATTCGTAGATTTCCCGTGAACTGTAGTCTGTGGGTGCTTCAACAGCTTCCTTGGAGAAGCATGGAATCGTTGACAGTGACTTTGGTGTGGCTGAGTTGTTCTGGCCATGCGTGGATTCCAGGAATGTCTCTCAGCTTCAGCGGAGTAATGATGCCAAAAGCTACAGCTTCATTGTTATTATCTGAGCAAAATGTGAGCCATTGTTCCAGTTGTCATCATCCTGCTGTGAAAGTGCCCTGTTTATGAACAAAAGCGTGAAATGAGCTTGTCCTGATATTTTTGTATTCACATAACATAGGCAAAACTATGGATTGCACACAGTGGGAGAAAATCCTTACAATGTGTCACTGTAAGTTTTAAATACTTGAGCAGAGTTAATTGTTGATGAGTATGTTTTGTGCACAATAATCCTAAGAACAATTAACTGCTATCAAATCAGCATTGCCTCATTGTTTTACAATTGTTATTCAATCAAACAAATTGCCTGTTCAGATTTATAAATCATTGTGGTTTACTGAAAGTGTATCATCACAAGCAATGTTTTTACATTTTATGATAAAGAATGACTACTGGACTAACGACTCTTGTTGACATTTTCTGCACTACTGTTGTCAATAACTGTTGTGAATAAGAAGGGAAAAAAAAAGTAAAAACAAATAATAGTTTGCACCAGTTTTTCTGCTCCAGCATTTATAAATGCTCAATAAATAAGTTGGAAGCAAAATAGACCATTCAACCTCTTGAACCAATTCTGCCATTCAGTTAGATTATGGCTGATTTGTATCTTAATTCCATTTCCCCATCTTGGTTCCATAAACCTTAACATTCTGGCCTGACAAACAGCTATCAGTCTCAGTTTTGAAACTCTTAATTGACCCCCAACCGGCTGACAGCTTTTTGGGGGAGAGTGTTGCAGGTTTTTACTATATTTTTGTTTGAAGTGCTTCTTGATGTCACCTCTGAATGGCAAAACTCTATTTTAATTGTGTGTGTATTCGCAGAGAAGGCAATATTAGAAAACGCTGTCTATAAACAGAACTGCAACAAAAGTATTATGTACAATCTGACCGATTAATTAAGGGTGACAACACTGGAATGTTCACATTGATGTAAAGCTACTTTGCAAAGATAAGAAACTAGTAGTGTGAATCTGCAGCCAGCCTTACACAACAATTCTTTCAACTTCTTAAGCAGTTAAAGTACCTATTTTCCAATCTCCCAATCGACTTTGGCCTTCTCAACCTATGGTGATGACCCACAGTGAACAACAAGAAAGGAGCAACTCAGTCCATCAGATAATCAGTTTCACGTGTCTCTCTAATGTGCCAAACATCAGCTTGGCTGGCTAGTCCAGCCCGCCGTCTGCAATGTACCAGCCTCCCTGTTTGGCCTAGTCTCCTATGCATTCTGTTTCACTTTGAGTTTGTCCGCTCCTCCTCTGGTCTTGGTCCTCTCCCTGTCATTGAATGTCTCCTGATCCTGCATGACAAGTCGAGAGTTAGTGGCCTGTCAAGAGACACATAACTTATCCCCATGCATCCTCATGCCTCATACTAGCCACACATTCTACCTCGAACCTAATCGCCTTATCATGCACAACTACCACACGGTTTGGCCTCTTTTGCCATGTGGTGCTGATGATGGCCATGCAAATCCTAGTCTGGCATCTCTCCCCATCTGCAAAGCCTCCTTGCTTGAAACCCTCATGAGAGGCCCTTTGAAGCAATGCCACAATGCAACTCACGCCGGCTCATTCTTTTGGGGCTGGACCCAAAGCTGCTCACCTCTTCTGTGATTTTTTTCCAGGCTGCCTAGGTCAAGTGGGAGGGGCTCCTGTTGCCATCTCTAGAGAAGAGCATTCCTGGAAAGCTTACCGCCTTGGGCAGTCCAAGACCGTACTATAAAAGGTTGCAAGTGTTCACTCCTTATATACACCTTTGGTCATATACACACATTCTAATCTTGTCAATTTACAATCACCTGCTTCTCCAGTCTCAGTTACTTGTTTCCCGTGTGTACATACATCAAGCATTGTTCTCATCCACGCAAGACCACCATATCTTGCTGATTGTGCAGGAGTCTGGGCCTCCCTGATCTCAATACCCACTCCCTGGCCTTGTTCTTTGTTCTGCCAACTTGTTTGTCTCATTCTGAAGTGTTTTGTCATTTCTTAACAATTAAGAATACACACACACACAGAGCTATCTGCTTCTGAACCCCAACTTCTTGTGTAAAAAACAGAAGGTTCCTTTATTCCTTATTATACACCAGAGAACAATACATCTGGAACTTAGCGCACCCTACATGCAAGTTTTTTATATAACACTTCTTTATAACTAAAACATCCGTGTACAAAAAAGCATAAACGTTAAACACAAACATCACATCTCCTCTCCCTTTAGCCAGGAACAAATCGGTCAGGTGGTTTACAGATTTGCTTTGGTCTAGAGAGGAGTATTGGCTTAGGTATTTCAATTTGTTTGCTTAGAAATGGAAGGTTTTGTTGTTCCATTTGTTTCTGTTCATGTTCAACAGTTGCAGCTACAGGTGCTACATATTTGTCAGTTGAATCAAGTTGGCTTTCACCAACTGGAGTAGATGTTTCCCAGAAATCTTCCACTGTGACTGGAGATCCCTGGAAATTTGGTTCCTTGGATTTGGCTTCTCTAATCTGGTTAGTGTGTCTCTTCCAGATTCCACAGGAAGATTCAACATCAGTGGTCCTTGACACTTGATGATTCTTCCCAGGAGCCACTTTGGTGTTCCACAGTAATTTTGGACAAATAGACTGATCCAGATTAAACTCAAGAGCTGGTTTACTTGTGTCGTGTGACCTTTTCTGATCAAGTTGCCTTGTACCAATTTTTCCTTTCAAATCCGGACACAGCAAATCCATTCTGGTACGCAGTCATCTTCCAAACATCAGCTCAGCAGGAGATATGCCTGTTGAATGTGGAGTGTTACGATACATCAATAAGTTCTTCAGCTTCATCTTCCAATCTGTCTGCATCCTCCCCTTCAATATGGCCATTTTGAATGTCTGGATAAAGCGCTTGGCTTCACCATTTGAGGATGGGTGGTAAGGCGAGATGAGAATCTGCTTGATCCCATTGCTTTTCAGGACTGTTCGAAGTTCACATGATGTGAACTGTGTGTCATTGTCAGACACAATCTGCCCTGGCAATCCAAAAGTAGTGAACACATTCCAGAGAGCACCAATGGTCTTTGCTGAAGTAGCCAACTTCATGGGAATAACATGAGACCACTTTGTGTGGGCATCCACCACAATCAGGAACGTATGTCCGAGAAGTGGTCCAGCAAAGTCCACGTGAAGCATCTGCCATGGGTGGTCAGGCCAAGCCCATGGATGTAATGGGCCAGGTGCAGGAGAAGACTTTATTTCTTGGCATGGAAGGCAACCACTGACCATGTCTTCAATGTCTTTATCCCGGTGTGGCCACCATACATGTAGATGAGCTAATGCTTTCATTTTGACGATTCCCATGTGACTGAGGTGAAGTTCTTCTAACATTTGAGTTTGGAATTTTGGAGGAATAACAACTCTGATTCCCCACAACAAACAACCGTCTTGCAGAGTCACCTCAAATCTACACATGTAGTAAGGTTTAAGCTCTGTAGTCACCTCTTGAGGTACACACCAACCCTTCTGTGTGTACAGGTAAACTTTGGAGAGCATAGTATCCCTCTGCGTTTCAAATCGAATTTAATCTGCTTAAACAATTAACACATCTATCTGGTTCACATTGAAAGCAGTGATTTCACTTTGGGTTGTGGTGCTGTGATGTAATGGAAGTTTGCAAAGTGCGTCCACATTTCCATGATTCTCAGTGGAGTGAAATGTAATTTTGTATGGTAAACAGATAAGATCAGTGCCCACCATTGTAGGCATGCAGCGGTAAGTGTTGGAGTTTGTGACTTTGGGCTAAGCAACCAGGTCAAAGGTTTGTGGCCTGTAATTAATGTGAATTTATGCCAATGCAAATATTGGTGGAACTTCTTGACTCCATAGATTAGTCCAAGATCTTCCTTCTCACTTTGGGCATAATTTTGTTCTGTCTTGGGCAAAGTGTGTTCGGAATATGCAATGGGGCTTTTCACAACCACTAGGAAATATGTGGGAGTTGAGATCTCCTACACCATACCCAGATGCATCACAAGCCAGGTTGACAGGTAACTCTTCATTGAAATGTGCCAAGATTTTAGCAGAAGTGAGCAGTTGCTTGAGTTCCTTGAAACTTTCCTGACAGGCTTGTGGCCAATCCCATCTTGCATTCTTCTTCAGCAGATTATTCAGTGGTGCTGCCTTGATAGCCAAACTGGAAATTATCTTGTCGTAGTAATTCACAAGTCCCAAAAACGAATGAAGCTCCTTAACGTTTTTGGGCTGTGGTACATTCACCATTACCTCCATCTTTCTGGGTGAGGGCGAGAGGCCAGTTTTGTCCCAGGCACTTCACTGGGGGCTTTGGGAACAAGCATTTGGATTTCTTACAGCGGATGCTGTATTTTTTCATTCATGTAGGGACCTGCCTAGGTTCTCTAAATGAGTTGGGAGGCTTTTCCTGGTGATGAGCATGTTGCCTTGGAAGCAGATTACATCAGGGACGCCCTGCAGTATTTTGTCCATGGCCTGCTGGAATAAGGCTGGTGATGAAGCGATTCCAAATGGTAGGTGTTTGTATTGATATAGACCTCTGTGTTTGTGCTGATGGTTGTATACTTCCTGGAATCTTCACTCAGCTGCATTTGCAAAAATGCCAGTGATAGGCCAAACTTTGTGAATAATTCACCTCCATTCAGAGTAACAAACAGGTCCTCAATTTTCAGTAGGGGGTACTGATGCATTTCCAGGAAAGGATTAGTGGTGACTTTGTGGTCACCACTTATTCTGATAGACCCATCATCCTTCATCACTGGGACTATTGGAGCTGCCCACTCTGCATAATCAACTTTCTCACTTATTTGAAAGTTTTCAAGTTGTTCTAGTTCCTGCTCTATTTTCTGTTGCATTGAGTAGGGAACTGAATGTGGTTTGAAGAACCTTGGAGAAGTTTTAGCCTTCACAGCAAGTTTGGCTTCAATGTCTTTAATAACTCCAAGACATCAGTATGCTAATCTAACAAGGACTACAACATGGGGTTGCAATGCACTTTATTTATTTTGTTCCAGTCTAGCCAAATTTCTTTTAGCCAGTTTCTGCCCATAACCGATGGACAATCCCCTTTCACAATGATAAGTGGCAACCTTGCTATTTGATCTCCATATTTAGCTTGAACGGACATTTTTCCAAGTATATTCACAGGCTCACCAGTGTAGGCGCTAAGCTGGAGGAGAGTTTTCTCCAATGGGCATTTCTTGAAAATTTTCTCCCATGTCTTCTCTGAAGCAACAGAAACTGATGCTCCAGTGTCAACCTCCATTTCAACCATTTTACCATTTAAGGCAATGCCAATTTTTAGTGCTTCATCTAGTTTCAGATCAGACTGATTGTGATACAATTGCTCTTTTGTATTGTTGCTGTTAGTTTCACTTTCTGTCTCGTTTTGTATTTTGTTTCCAAGTACTGCGTCTTTTTAAACTACCTGTTTATTTTTCAAGCGCGACTTGTCTGTGTGCTCCTCATGATGCTCTTTACTTGGCGATACTGCTCTACTGTGATCAATCTTTGATCTACATGCATGCTGTATGTGTCCTTTTTTTCCACAATAGTGGAAATCAGCAGTTTTCCACTTACAGGCTTCTGCTTATGCCCTATTCCATTACAGCGGTAACATAATTGAAAACGAGTATACCCTGACTTTACTATTTTAACTTCAGCATCGTTAGAATGTACTTTCAAATCTCCAGCTTGTTTCTCTGCCATTTCTATGCTTTGCACAATCTCGAACGCTTTCTTCAGTGTTAACTCTTGCTCCGCTAACAGCCTACGCTGAATTCTTTCATTTCTTAGTCCGCAAACTAATCACGCAATGCTTCTTCCAGGTAACCTTTAAAGTAACAATGTTCCACTAATTTTCTCAGCTCAGCCAGGAACTGGGGAACTGACTCACTCTCATGCTGCTCTCTTCGGTGAAACTTGAATCTCTCAGCAATAATTGCTGGTCTGGGATCAAAGTGCTTTTTCAAAATGTCCGCAAGCTCTTTAAAGCTTTCATCTGCTGACTTGACAGGAGCAATGAGATTTCTCAGTAAAGTGAAATTTTTCATTCCGATGACTGTAAGAAACACTGAGGCCTGCTTTTCCTCTTCAATCTCATTCGCAATGAAAAACTGTTCCATTTGCTCGACATAAACTACAAAGTCCATAGTAGCTGGATCAAAAGCCTCTAAAGCCCCTAATAATGATGATCCCATTCTCGTCATCATTTGAAGTGTTTTGTCACTTCTTAACAATTAAGAATACACACACAGCTATCTGCTTCTGAACCTCAACTTCTTGTGTTAAAAACAGAAGGTTCCTTTATTCTTTATTCTACACCAGAGGGCAATACAACTGGGACTTAGCACACCCTACTGTCAGGTTTTTTAGGTAACACTTCTTTTTAACTAAAATATCCTGTTACAAAAAAGTATAAACGTTAAACACAAACATCACACATTCCTAATCCTGTCTAAAGCACTCTCCAGTTCCAGTTATTTGCACATATTTTATTTTTACTTAAAGATGGTTCTAACTAATATCATTTAACCCTTTCAGTCCCCGCTTTTGACCCTTGGCCTAGCCCAAGGTAGCCAGCTCACTGGTATAGCCCCTTTCCTTATGCTCTGCTGCCCATTGATACTGGCCAGGTATCGAGCTTAGGGTTATAAGAGTATTGGGTTATAACACCTGTGCAGGTTGGCCCTGCAATACGGGCACTTGCCTCTCTTGTTAAGCCCCCATATTCCTGAAATCCCATACTCTTTATCATCTCTTTTCTGTCCTTCTGGTGTAGTGGACCAAGTATGTTAAGTATAGAACCAATACTAACTGGGCGATAACCAAAACATGGGAGATGATCCTAATCCATGTCTGCACCTGGACATTCAGTCCCCAATTCCACAAGTCTTACCACATATGGTATCGTCTATCTGTTCGATCTCGTCTACTAGTGTTTTAACCTTTTGTTGCAACGTATAATAGTTTCTGTGCATTCACTGGGTCTCATCACGGATACCTGTAAGGTGTTCAGGTAACAGTAGGATTACATAGGAGAACTGGCTCAAATACTGTGTCAGGTTTTCTTTTATGCCTTCCTCTGCGTGCACAGTAACTATTTCCCTTTGTAGATTTCCACCAGTTCTACCTTTCCCACCCTGGCTGGCACCTATGGGTGTAGGCACACCACAAGGCTGGTTATAGGACAAGATTGATTGTTCCCATATTGGTATTCTCATTGTGACTGGTAATACAATATCTCCCTGTAACCAGGTATGCAACATGAATTGGTTCCATTGTAGCCCATGTAGCTTCCATTGTACAATTGTCTTTTTTTGTTGAAAAATATACTTTATTCATAAAATATCTGGAAGAACATTACAAAACATTTCTAAATCGACATCACAAAAAGTGCATTCAGATTCAACTTTTACAGATGGATCACGAGGTGCTTCAATACAATCAATGAATATTACAATCATTTTAATATGGTCATTACACACAGTCAGATAGTGCAATGGTATTGGAGTTATCAACATACATCATGTTGCACTCTGAGGTGCTTCAATACAATTATAATACAATTAGTAGTCAATGCATACATTCATTGTGAGCTGTACAGCCCGAGGGGTCTATACAATTCCCAGACCCTCGGTGCACTATGGCAGAAAGGTCTTAGACAGCGACCTTTCCCCATTGTGCCTTTGCGGCGGCTGCCCCAAGCTTTAATGTGTCCCTCAGCACGTAGTCCTGGACCTTGGAATGTGCCAGTCTGCAACACTGGGTCGGGGACAACTCTTCGCACTGGAAGACCAACAAGTTTCAGGCAGACCAAAGAGCGTCTTTCACCGAGTTGATGATCCTCCAGCTGCAGTTGATGTTTGTCTCGGTGTGTGTCCCTGGGAACAGCCCGTAGAGCGCAGAGTCCTGTGTCACAGAACTGTTCGGGATGAACCTCGACAGAAACCACTGCATCTCTCTCCAGACCTTCTTTGCAACGGCACAATCCACAAGAAGGTGAACAACGGTCTTGTCCCCACCACAGCCACCTCGAGGGCAACGTGCTGAGGGGGTGAGACTCCTGGCATGTAGGAAGGATCTGACAGGGAGGGCCTTTCTCACCACCAGCCAAGCTACATCTTGGTGCTTGTTGGAAAGTTCTGGTGATGAGGCATTCTGCCAAATGACTTTGACAGTCTGCTCGGGGAACCATCCACCATCTCCTTTTCCCGCAGGGCCTCTAAGACGTTACGTGCCGACCACTGCCCGATGGACTTGTGGTCAAAGGTGTTTATCTGCATAAATTTTTCCATGAGGGACAGGTGGTACGGCATGGTCCAACTAGTTGGAGCGTTCCGCGGCAGCGTGGCCAGACCCATCTTTCGCAACACCGGGGACAGGTAGAACCTCAGCACGTAGTGACACTTGGTGTTTGCGTACTGAGGGTCTACGCACAGCTTGCACACAAAGGTGGCCATCAGTATGAGTGCGATGTTGGGCACCTTTTTTCCCCCCTTATCTAGAGGCTTGCAGATCGCATCCCTGCGGACACGATCCATTTTCGACCTCCAGATAAAGCGAAAGATAGCTTGGGTGATCGCCACAACGCAGGAGTGTGGAATGGGCCAGACCTGCGCCACGTACAGCAACAGCGAGAGTGCCTCACATCTGATGACCAGGTTCCTACCCGCAATGGAGAGAGAACGTCGCTCCCACATGCCCAGTTTCCTTTTCACCATAGACACTCGCTCCTTCCAGTTTCTAACGCATGCCCTGGTCCCTCCGAACCATATCCCCAGCACCTTCAGGCCGTCAGCCCTGACAGTGAAGGGGACAAAGGATCGGTCAGCCCAGTTCCCAAAGAACATGGCCTCGCTCTTCCCACGATTTATCTTGGCTCCCGAGGCCAGTTCGCAGATGTGGATCAGTCTGCGCACTGACAGCACATCCGAACAGAAGACGGCGACATCGTCCATGTACAGGGAGGCTTTGACCTGAGTGCCACCACTGCCTGGGATTGTCACTCCTCTTATGCCAGGATCCTTCCTGATGGACTCAGCAAAAGGTTCTATGCAACTCACAAACAGGACAGGGGAGAGAGGGCAGCCCTGCCTGACTCCAGATTTAATAGGAAAGCTATCTGATTCCCGCCCATTGTTTGAGACTGTGCTACTGATGTTAGTGCAGAGCAGTTGGATCTAGTTGCGGATTCCCTCCCCAAACCCCATTCTGGAGAGCACATCCACCATGTAGGTGTGCGATATTCTGTCAAAGGCCTTCTCCGGATCCAGGCTGATGAGGCAGGTGTCTACACCCCTGTCCTGCACATAGGCAATCGTATCCCTGAGTAGCGCAAGGCTGTCAGAAATCTTCCTGCCGGGCACAGCGCAGGTCTGGTCAAGATGGATTATCAATTCCAGAGCTGACCTGACCCGATTGGCGATGACCTTGGACAAAATCTTATAGTCCACATTCAACGGTGAAATGTGTCGCCAATTTCTAATTTCCTCCCTCTGTTTCATTAAACCCACACTTCGCTTCTTCTGTCTTATATATTGGATGTGGATACATTACTGAGGAGGTCTCTACACTGCATGCCTCCAAAGTGATGCTTACTATACTATCCTCTATTTCTACTGCATGGTGGTATATTATGATGCCTTACATAATACTTCCCTCTAATTACCCCAATATTTTCTACTCTATATAATGTCTTAGTGGGTGTTGAGTCTGGTATAACTGGGATTGCAAAAATAACGCCAATTAACATATTATTATTCACAACACACTTAGTACCAGTTCCATATACATGTGTTGGACCCCTAAGCTGGCAACTGGCCAAACCATGATTCTCGTGTTATGACAGGTTAAACAAGTGTGCATTTGTTATCCACAGGGGCACCTCACCCTCATGAATTGGTCTCAAGTTTTCCCATGTCTGCTCAAGCATCCATGTTCCATAGGCACTGCAGACGTCATTCCTGATTGCATCATCTGAGAGGTTTCTATCTACATTAATCAATGTGTTAATGTTCCAAGCATGGCTCTCTAGCACAGTGGCCAAGCTCTGAATTATCTGTGTCAGGCCTTGGTATGTACTGAGTTGCCTGTCCTGATTCCCTTGTCCTTCTTCAGAATTTTCTTAAGTTGAGAGCTTAAGATTTGGACCTTTTGGTCCATGGTTGGCAAATCAATCGAATTTACTATTGAGGTCCCTGTGTTAAATGCTGTGACAACATCATTAATCAGACCACGTTTTAGTCGACCTTTTCCCTGAACAGGGGCTGCAGCCATGAGGCGCCCTCCACCGTTAGACCAAGCCGCCTGTGTTGTCACTTGTTTTGCCAGAGTTTACATACAGTCCTCGGGTCTGACCCGAGCATCACTCAGGCAAGTCAATATCGGAGATGTTTAGGAAGACGGGTACCAGCTCATGGTGTACATGATCATACAGAGTTTTGCCCGCTTTTATCAACATTAGTACAATGCTGGACAAGGTGAATCAGTTAATTGCGGCCGTGGCATTTTGCTTCCACTTGTTCAGTCAGCTAGAGCTGTTGTCATAGCATCGTTCCTGCGGATTCTAGTACAAGACCTCTCAGTCGTCACTGGTTGGTCACGATTAGTTCTGTAAAATAAGATCAGTTAGTAACATGCTTCGATTGCGACCAATGCTTCCAGAATGCCTTCCCTTTCATATCCATGCCGGCGCAAGTATCACTAATCATTATTACCTCATAAGGTCTTATCCACTTGGGTGCAAAACCTGGTTTCTCACCGTTACCTTCACCATTACCTTATCCCTCACTTCTGGCATGTCATGGGGGTGCCGCCCCGCCCCTCACTTCTTTCCTGGTCCGCTATCTCCTGCTGCTGTCTCACCTTGGACCTCAATTCCTTAAGCTGTCTACACAACTCTGCAATGCATCTTCTTATCCTATCTTTCAATGGTTCAGTATCTTCACTTCCAGTGACGGTTCTCTCTGGGAGCTGCTTAACTCTGCCTATCACCATGGTGTTAATCCTGTGGTCTTACTTTTTGTAGCTCGCAAGCACATTAATATGGTCATAATACATCTAATTAGCCTTTTTCCAGCTTTCCCTTTACTTGTATCCATCTTGTAGTAAATTGTTAAGTATTATTTCTCCTTACCCTTTAATTGCCTCAACTACAGATTCTTTTATCTTTTAAGTTTTTATTTAATCCCTCTGACCATGATCATCCTAATATTCTCTTAAGGTCAGTTTCTCTATTGCCTTGATCATTTAAAATGTTTCCTTAATTTTTAGGCCATATTAACCATTCCATGTCAACGGGGATCTCTGTCTCTAGATCTTTGCTTATCTCCCTTTGTGCAGTTCCAATGTCTCAGGTGATGGCCAGATTATTAAATTCAGTTCCCTTAAAACAGTTTATTGTCCCCTTTCCCTAGCTCCATCTCCTACCCTTAATCATTTTCTCATACCATTTTACACATACAATAGCTACCATCTTATCTCATTAAGGTTGCCTAGAGAGACTTTACAGCCCAAAAAAGTATTCTCATAACATTTTTAAAACAGAAACCAAACATTTTTACTTGATTCCAGGCATTAACATGGTTTGCTTCCTTATCTTCTTCTCCTCAAACAACATTTTATTTTCTCAAAAGTAACTGAACTTTTTTCATTTTAAAATTATCCCAGATTCATTAACTCTGCCAAAAATTGAGTTTCTGCCAAACTTTGTCAAAATCTTGAGCTTAACTTTATATTTTGGGAACAGGCTTACAAATAGAAAATGCTTGCATTTCAATTGGTGTTAATTGTTGTCAAACAAAAATTCCCTTTTGAGAACTTTAGCAGGAACCAAACCTCAATTTTTTAAATTTTGTAAGAATTGTAATTTACACTATCAAAATTAAAACTACCTCTTTCTCATATGTATAAATTTGTATCTAGATTAAAAGTCCCACATGTTTATCAACATATATTTTTTATCTTGGATAGCATCCTAGTTATTCAATAGTAACCTGCTAAATTACACTGCACTTTTCACATCTCAAAGTTGTCCCAAATTGAAATAACAATGCTGTTGGGCTGCAGATGTCCTTTCATATTTAATTCATCTCTTCTTCAAAAGAAACCCCTTTTTATCCATTTAAACCACCTAGACCGTGTGTTTATGTCTTTTGGTTTTCCTAGAATCCTTCTGAATTTCAGGTAATTATTTTTCCTCAGAATTTTCAGAATACCAACTTGTATGAACTAAAATTAACTCATCAATACCGATCAGCTTAGAAGCTGGTGGAAAGAGTTATTCCCTGCTAGTCTGCAAGGGGGTAGTGCAAAGGCTGGTTCATTGCTATGGTAATTATGGTTTTATTTACTATGTAATATAGTTCTAAGAATGCTTGTTAAGGAAGATCATATGACCTTTATTACCCAATAGGAGAGTAACATGGGCTACCTCAGTGGTTAGTGGTTAGTAGTGCAGAGATAGAGTTTGAAGTGATAGTACACATGTAATTGCTGCGGAGTATCTTTGTAAATAAACTAAAAGTTTCCACATAAGAAGAACTCCATCAATAGTACCAACTCAGCCACGATACACAACAATCTCAAACAATGGAAAACCCAGTTTCATCTTTACAATAACTCCGAATTGTGATTTTGCCTGAAATCTCAACTCAAATCTTATACTCAAACATTGGAATGTTTGAGTATACTTTTCTTTTAATCTAATATGAGGCTTTTCACCCTAAAGTCCTGAACTCCGCACACAAATGACGATTTAAGGAAGAAAGCACATTAAAGCTCAAATACAAACACTTCATTGCACACAAACACACACATATAAAAGTATCTACTTCCATTCTTATAACATTTATCTTAACAATTTAAGGCTTTCATATGCTAAACAATACTTCAAGTAGCAGCGGGGGAATAAAGGGATCTTCGAGGCTCCACCTACAGGGGCAATCAAACTGAAGCTCACGATTCCTCTGCTCCTCTGCTCCAGGACAAACAGCTCTTGTGACTTAGATCAATTTGTTTTTACATTATTTACCACAAATTCAGCGTGGGACCTTTGGGGCCCCACCCGTCCTTCTGCATTCTCTGAATCAGTTTTTTATGATGTTCTGCTGTGATTCCTGGTAATAGAGCCTTCCAGTCTCCAGCTGAGGTCCATGGTACCCTCCGTCTCCTTCTGCTCTCCCAAAAACATTTTTTTTCGCCCACCCTGAGTGGCCTTTTTCACTCTGTGCGACATCGGCTTATTCCTCCCAAGGGGTCCGGCCTACCTGTGCAGCTTCGGCTCTTAACCTGCCAGTGCAGTTCCGCCTCCTCTCCCCAGCACCTCTTATCCTGAGTTCTCCTTCAAATCCTTTGGATACTCGGCTGGACCTTTACTCGGGCGGGCTTACTGCTCTAACTATGGGAGTTAAATAAAGGTATTCACCTGTTTGCAGTGCTGCTCCGATGATCCGGTACAAGTACCCTTCTCGCAGCACCAATTGTTGTAGCTCACCTCGAAAAACCACCAGGAGACTCAAGTACAGGTTTTGGTTGTTTATTATTCAAGTGCGAGTAGGGAGAGACAGCCTCAGGCAGTCCAAGACCGAACTCTAAGAAGTTACAAGTGTTCACTCCTTATGTACACCCTTGGACATTGTTGTGAGTGGTGGCTGAATTGGGACTATTGATAGAGTTGATCAGCAGATACTTCTTAGCTGGAAACTTTTAGTTTATTTACAAAGGTACTCAGCAGCAACTAACCATGTGCTTTCACTTCAAACTCTATCTCTACACTACTTACTACTAACTACTAACTGCAGACGTAGTCCATGCTACTCTCCGATTGGGTACTAAAGATCATGTGATCTTCCTTAACCACATTCTTCTTAAAGGTATATTACACATTTGATAAAACCGTAATTACCACATCCCTCCCCCTTTACTCAGACATACATTTTATATTTACAAGTACAATTTTCTCAAGACAGCAAAATATTTACACTTGTAAGTAATTTACAAATTCAGTCTTTCAGGTGGTTTCCTTATGCGTGTAGAACATCTCAGCTCTACAACTTCAGATGCTTTGTCAGGAACCCCCTTTTCCGGAGTTGCCTGAACATCAGGTGCTTCGGTGGGCACCTGCAGATCTGTATCCTCAATTCTTACAGGAATATCAGACATGTCATGAGTACTTTCAACAGGAAACGCTGACCCGACCGTGAACACTGGTGGAATCAATTCTTGGTGATTTGTTTCTCTCTTCCTTAGGTGATCCACATGTCTCTGTATGACTTGGCCGTCCACCTCCACGTGGTAAGATAGAGGTCCAGTCACTGCACTTATTTTACCCAGTAACCACTTTGGTCCTTCTCCAAAGTTCTTCACGTATATCATCTCTCCCACTGTAAATTTCCTCTCATGATTATGCCAGTCATGTCTAGCTTTCTGACTTCCCTGACTCCTTTCCACCTTCACCCCTATATTCGGCACTATTAAGTTCAATCTCGTCCTGAGACAGAGCTTCATATATAACTCTGCAGGTGTGACACCTGTTGTTGTGTGAGGGGTGGTCCTATAATGGAAAAGAAAGTGTGCTAGCTTGGTTGCTAAGGAATCTCCAGTTAGCTTCTTCATGCTTGCCTTGAATGTTTGAACTGCCCTTTCGGCCAGTCCATTTGAGGAAGGATGGTATGGTAAAATTTTTAGACGAGTGATACTGGTGAGGCTGATAAACCGCTGAAACTCAGCACTCGTAAGTGCTGTGCCATTATCAGAAACGACTACTTCTGGTAGTCCTTTAATGGCAAAACTTTGAGATAGCTTCTCAATTGTGGCAGAAACTGTTGGTGACTTCACCTCATATATGTCCATCCACTTTGAGTGAGCTTCAACAATGAGCAGAAACATGGTTCCCATGAAAGGTCCCACATGGTCAATGTATAATTGTACCGATGACCTTCCTGGCCACTCCCAAGGGTGTAACGGAGATGTTGATGGTAACCTTTGCAGTTACTGACGTTGCACACAATTCTTCACTAAACTTTCTATTTCACCATCTATCCCAGGCCACCAAAGGTAGTTGCGTATTATGGTCTTCATTTGAGATATTCCTGGATGTGCGCTGTGTAGTTCAATTGACAATGGCTCTCTTCCCTTTGGAGGTACTATCACTCATAAGATGCTATCCCGGCTGGTTATTTCATGTCTACAGTGAAAGTAAGGTATTGTTTCGTCCGATACGGGCTCTTGCGACCAACCATGAAACACTTGTTCTCGTGCTTGAGATAGGACTGGGTATCAATTTGTCCAGCCTCTAATCTGTGGAGCATATATCAGCGAGGAATCTAAGAAATTTAACAGTAAAACGAGTTCCTGTGGAACTGGGCCATCCTCATCATTTTCTTGTAAAGGCGAATGACTAAATGCATTGGCATTTGCGATTTAACTGCCAGGCCTATGTACAAAAGTATACTCGTATGCTGTCAGGATTAAGCCTTATTTGTGCTTCTGTGCCTTCTTTCTACGTGCCTTCTTCTTTCTAGCACTGACTTTAATCTTGCCCTTCTTTTTGATTTCCATATTGGCCAGACTACTGTCAGATGTAAGCTCGACTTTAGTGAACTCAGTGGTTGAGTCTCCCAAAATTCATCATCTGTCGGCTTCTTAGAAAATTCGGCAACTTCTGCCTCCAAAGCCTCTTTGGCTTCATGCAGCTGATTCGTCAGCTCTTCCATCTCTTTTTTGTATTTGTTGGCTGCCTCCTGGAAAATTGAACATTGTTGTGTTTTCTCTGTCAACTCATTCTTCAGAGAAATGCTGAATTCTTTCTGTTTCTCTTCACATTTTTCCAGTGGTACAAACTTAGACCGGAGGGAATCTTGTAGTGTGCGAAGGTTTTTCAGCAGGTTTTCTTTTTCCTTTCGGAGGTTGCTCACCTCGTCTTGAACGCTGTCATCAAGCTTGGTCTCTTCGAGTTCCTTCTGCTGTTCTTCCATGTTTTGGTTTAAGACAGACTGCGTTTCTTCAGGTTGCTGAGTCCTTACACACTCCTTTTCCAAAATAGGAACGCTTCCAGCTTCCTCTTGGAATCTCAACAACTACTCAAGGTCAATTTCCTTTAGCCAGTTTCACCCAAGGAGGCTGGGTCCCTTGCCACTCAATGCCAACATGGGTAGCTTTACCAATTGGTCTCCATAATGGACAGTTACTCTACTTATGCCTTTGACTTGGATGTCTTCACCTGTGAATGTTTTTAATTGGGCAGTTGTTTCTTCTAAATTTAATTGATGTTCCCAATTATTCAGATATCTGAAGGTATGTTCCCCAATTACTGTAGTGGAAGCTCCTAAATCTACTTCCATTCTAACAGGCCTGCTATGTACTTTCACTGTTATATATATTGTTCTGTTGTTCTAACCTTCAAATTAAACAATGAATAAATATCTGAATTTGTTGTTTCAGGCTCTTCTACATTGCAGATCTCATTGGGGTTTTTCTTTTGTTTAAAAGCCTGCTTGAAACTTTCCTTGCACTGTCTCATTATATGTTCATTTTTGTGACAATAATAAGTTGATTTTTTTAAACTGCCAGTCGTTAAAAGACAGTTTGTTTCCACCTCTATTGAAATTATTATTTGTTTTCACTGCCAAGTCATTTTTTCTCATTTTCCGGCTAGCTTCCTGCTTCTCGGCAGAGTCTTGCATTTTCGCGCCCTTTTTGGCTGCGGTTTCCCGCCCGATGTGGAGGACGGCGCCATTTTGTGCACCCTGTATGGCTTTTGAATCTCTTACTGTACTTTCCATGGCCAGTGCTGTCTCTAGCACCTTCTTGAAATCCAAAATTGTTTCGGATAACAATCGCTTCTGAATCATGTCCTCATTCACACCGCACACTAAACTAGCTCTGAGTATGTCGTTTAGAGATTTACCAAACTCACAATGTTCTGTTAACTTGCTACATAGCATGCAACTGTCTCCCTTATTTCTCGAGTTAAACTTGAAACTTTGCATCATTACCGAGGGCTTTGGTTGATAATGACCTTTCACAAGGTCCACCAATTCATCAAAACTTTTTGAATCTGGGGCACTAGGCGATGTCAAACTTTGAATGAAGCCTTAGGTTTTATTCTCACATGTACTTAAAGAGGATCGCCAGCCTTTCCTCTTCCCCTGTAATCTCATTCGTTTGGAAAAAGAACGTGAGACGTTCGCTGTAATGAGACCAATCGTCCGTTGCTGGATTGAAAGGATCAATTCTTCCGAATTGCGGCATTCTGAGAGGGAATTATTTTGTCAATTCGAACGGAACTTCTACTTACAATTACAGTGTGAGGTACAGTGCCGATTTCGTTTCACTTGATTTCTTCTGTTAAACTCCTTTTATCCTCGTCACCAGTTTATTGCGAGTGATGGCTGAGTTGGGACTATTGACAGAGTTGATCAGCAGACACTCTTAGGTGGAAACTTTTAGTTTATTTACAAAGGCACTCAACAGCAACTAAACATGCGCTTGCACTTCAAACTCTATCTCTACACTACTAACTCCTAATTACTAACTACAGAGGTAGTCTGTGCTACTCTCCGATTGGGTACTAAAGATCATGTGATCTTCCTTAACAGCATTCTTCTTAAAGGTATATTACACATCAGATAAAACCGTAATTACCACAGTCATGTACACATATTCTAATCTTGTCAGTCTACAAACACATGATTCTCCGGTCTCAGTTACTTGTTTCCCGTGTATCAAGCATTGTTCTCATCCATGCAAGACAACCATACCTTGCTGATCGTGCAGGAGCCTGGGCCTCCCTGATCCCAATACCCACTCCCTGGCCTTGTCCTTTGTTCCACTAGCTTATTTGTCTCATTCCTTATCCTGTCTAAAGCACATCTGCTACTCTCCAGTTTAGCTTTTCTGCTAATATTTTAATTTTTACTAAAAGACAGTTCTAACTAAAATCGTTTAACCCTTTCAGGGTTGAAGAAGATGAAGTTTCAGATGGAAGGGGGTCGTGATGTAGGACAACTGATGGAAGGTTTCAAGAGAGTTGGAGGTGGTGAGTTTCACAAAAATGCTCTAAATGGCCCTGCCGGTGGAAGATTTGTTTTCAAACTGCCATAAGTTCTCCCTGCCTGGAGAGACAAAATGCTTGCAGAGGTAGCCCTTTTAAAGCCTGCCCTGACCTATAATTCGGCCAGCTGATGGCAGAGCCAGTCATCTCCTGCCCGCCCCCATTGCGTGGGACACATGCCCACCACTCGCACTTACAATTTGCATCGTAATTATGTGCATTGCAGCTCATGACACGTGAACGAAAGTGGCGTCCACTACTGGTCCCGCTGTCAGGAGCCACTCCCCTTTCATTAAATTCCTCCTGATCTTACTGAGGCATATAAGATTCTGAGGGGGCTTGGCAAGGTAGATGCTGAGAAGATGTTTCCCCTCATGGGGGAATCTAGAACTTGGGGTACAGTTTAAAAATAAGGGGTGACCCCTTTAAGATGGAGATGAGGAGGAATTTTTTCTCTCAGAGGATCATTAATCTTTGGATTCTCTTTCCCAGAGAGCAGTGGAGGCTGAGTCATTGAATATATTCAAGGCTGAGTTAGACAGATTTTTGATTGACAGGGGAGTCAAAGATTATGGGGCAGGTAGCACAGTGTAGTTAAGGCCATAATCAGTTCAGCCAGGATCTTATTGAATGGCAGAACAGGCCCAAGGAGCCAAATGGCCTACTCCTGTTCCTATTCCTTATGTTCTTACGCGGTGGTGGAGAGGTAGAATTGGGTGTTGTCAGTACATTTAAGCAAGTTGACCCCATGTCCACAGATGAATGTAGGGGCAGCATATAGATCAAGAGAGGATAGGGAGAGATCCTTTGAGTAACCGTGTGGAGGCAGGGAAATAAATCATTCCTGGAGATACCATGGCTACAATTGGATAGGTAAGAGTGGAAGTAGAATGAGGACAAGTTACACTATGATGGAAAATAAAATGTGGCCTTTTTTGTTGTTATTTTTATTGTTGGATAGCTCTGGATTCCACAGTCTTACAGATACAGCTATGGAAGGAGTACCCAGCAACAAAACATTTTGATTTTTCGGACATTTAAGCTATTTGCAACTCTTGATGGAGAAGCTGATGGAGTAGGAGAAGTCCTGATGAAATTTGTTTCCTCTGTGTTTTTACTCCAGGTGTCCTCCTCAGTCTTGGCATCTCAGTCCCACTTTAATCACTTTCTCTTTTTAAAATCATTCTTCGAAAACCATTAAATGCTGAAATGCTCAGACCAAGTCTCATTAGGCCATTTGGACAGTATAGAGAAGATGGAGCAAAGGGATTTTTAAAAAAGCCTCAACTTTTGCATCTCTGATTATTCAGCAGTGACGATCTTTTTAGCCCAATGGAATTACTAAGTTCCATTTGCCCTTCATCCTTCATCATGTGCATCATCACTACCATTTTTTATGCTCTTAAGAAAGCTTCTGAAAGTAACTACTTGTCCAACTGTCCTGTTGTTGATACCTCTGCACTACTATGTTCAATAAATCGTGTTAAATGGAGAAGGCCATTTGTTTTGGATTTTACTCCAGGTATTCACCTTGGGTTCAGTATCTTAATCTCACTCCCATTGGTAACATGTCACTCCCTATGACCCACAATGTGCCTTTACCTGCCCAGTATCTGGTTTATCTGCAGTGGGTCCAGGGGCTGAACGGAAAACTCTCACTATTTACTGTGGCTCACTTTCTGTATAACGTGTCCTCTACTTCAGGGGGAGGGAGATGAAACACTATTCGAAACCATGGTTTAGGTTATAAACTCTCAAAATATTTATGAAACGTTGAATGGAGAAGTGAACAGTAGCATTGATACATTGTAGATTCACAGCCTCCACTATCATTCCTCAGAAGACAGAAACCGGTGTGTCTGCTGCACTAAATATCAATGTGAGTTGTACCAAATATCAATGTGAATTGTACTTGGTTTGAGGTTTGGATAACGAGTTAACAAAGGTGTCAACAAAGTGGAATTTTGGTTCTTTTCGATTGAGAAAGTTTTTATTAAAATTTACTTGAAGTGATGCAACTGCGTGCCACTGACAATGTTTTGCTCTGCCTTCTTACTAAACAACACAGGAGTTCTGAAAACAGTTGTGCTTTTTCTCAATTCAGCAATTTGTATTGACAATGTTTAGCTCAGCCACGATATGAGTAGGCTTGACTGGCTGCCAGGTTTGTGACTGCAGGAGCCATGGGCATATCAGGCTCCTCCTTCCCCCTCCCCCTCTCCTTCCTCTGAGATTGCTGTCCACTCTCCACCTTCCTCTTGTTGCATTTCCACTCCTCTCTGCTGCACCATGTTGTGAAAGGCACAGCAGATCAATACGATCTCAGAAGCCCTAAATAGAGCATACAAGCCACACTGCATGGGTTTGCTTGTCATGGTCCCCATATGGTGAGACCCTCACCCACATTGGGTTATACCAGTGGCAGCTGGATGAGGCCCTTAAGCAGGCGTTAGTTGCCCACTTAAGGTCCTCCATTGGTGGCGGGGCGAGAAGGCTGTTCATGAGCCTACCCACCATGGACTTAATCCGGGTGGTGATGGGAAGGTGCCAGGGTCCACACCCACCACCCTTTCCCTGATTAAATGCCTCCCTGCCACCAAACTCACAATGAGGAAGGACATTTAATTCTGTTCAATGCACCTTCTATGAAAGTCAGGAAAGTGTAGATAAGTAGAATAAATCGATAGCTTTCCTTTGGAGATGTTTGTTTCCTTGCATATGAACTTTTTAAGAAAACTGCATTTGATAATTTGGCCACTACTTGAAACATTGGGACCATGAAGGGAGAGATGAGCAAAGATCTCCAGGCACCAAACCCCACAATCTCTTGATAAGATCATATTAAAGATTCTATGACTTTATTCCTGAAAGCCTAAGAATGGCTGGTATGGGATGGCACATAGGGCATGATTGGGATGCCTGTGTGTGTGTTTGCCAATGTGACTAGCATGCAGAAATGTATAGTGAATTTGAACTGAAGAACAGAACTCAGTCATCAGCAACACCAAGGAGAGCGAAACAACTTTTTATATCATCAAAGCACTGACAAAAACCCCATAGACTTTGAAACAATCAGGATAGAGTTAAACACAAATGTATTATTAACGGGATTAAATCTAAAGTTAAAAACAATATGGAGTTTGGATTGGAACAATATAGATGAAGAATTATCATGAAGGTGGATACGGGTAAAGGGAGAACTGGGATGTTTTTTTAAATCCACAGTCTCTTGATTATATGGTAAAATGTAATTTTCTGTACAATACATTGTGATTTTTCTTTATCTGTATCATGCTGTGTTGCTTAGAAGATTTGATCGACATGCTAATAACTTAGAATTATTGGGTCTCTTGCAAAAGGATAAGACATAAATGAGTCAGAGGCAGCTCCTCTTCCTTAGGGCAGGGTCTATAAAAATATAGGCTGAGGAGGGTAGTCAGAGGGATTATATTTGAAAGGATTAAATAACTAAAATTTAGGCTGGAATGACTTTTCTGCAGAAATTGACACCTTTAGGCCATCAAAATCAAGTGACATAAGGGGGAATGATATCTGATTTGTAAAAGAATGTTGTTATTGCAGGCTAAGGGAGGGAGGAGGAGTTTGAGAGATGAAGCAACCTGCATTGCTATCTCTTATTACTCCAAGATGTAATCGCGTGTACCAACCTTTTTATTATTTTTCAGTACTAAAGCTTTGCTAGGCTGCAGTTTAATTTTAAGTTTGCTAGATGGAAGTTTTATATCTTCTTCATTAAAATTAGTGAAGAGAAAGCTGCTTAAGTTAGGATTTCATTATATTCAGAATGGTCATTGGATTCAAAGTCTCTATTAACCGCTAACTGAAGAAAGCTGGCAGGGACGCTAGAAAAGAGATAAGGGGATCTAGGCCTTGACTCTACCTGGACAAGGGGCTATGGCTGTATACTAATCAATTTATGAGACAAAGGTAGGAGACAAGAAGTCCATACCTTAAAGGTTCAATAACAAACATGGATCCAAGGTGACCTCCATGAGGAAGCAGCGGACCTTAATAAGGTAAGTTTTCAACACCTAATCCCGTTGTTTCCATTTAGATTTAAATCAGTGATAAAATGAAGTATAATCTCTCTAAAGAAGCTGCTACATATGCACATATGCAACAGAACAATCAAGAGATTGAGAGAAAACTACAGGAATTGGGAAAACATACATTGGCCCTCCAGTGTCGGGAGCTGCCAGCGAGCCCACTCCCTAGTTGAGGCATTAAAAATTGCAATGGTGGTACCTAAATGGGGTCAGGACATGGAAATGGCCCCCTTGCCCAGTTCCCAGAACCTGCCTAAGACTTCAGCACACAGGGTCTGTATATTATAATATACTTATTTTTGTTCAGGTTTTTTGACTATGGTTCTGATCATGACCCTGTGCTGTTCCTGTTGATTGTTACAGAATGCAAGAACATTATTACATCAAACCCGAAAGTGATACAATTGCTGAAAAATATCAAAAGGGAAAATCAGTTTTAAATATTTCAAACAACTAGAAGAGGTTTAATGCAAAAGAGATCTTTAATGATGACTAAGCTGTATGACACTGCAAACTGAGAAACCATTGCCAATGTGGAGTTTGTGCACATGTGGAAATTCTAATTCTCTATCACCGTGGCTGGATCACTGACTTGAACATTGGGAAACCAGCAATGATAAAACGCCTTAAACGTAGAGAGAAAAGCAGAGAAAATGGACACCAAGCATGTATCAGGAAACTAGGGTAGGTGATCAAACGCATGGTCAAATCCGCATGCTTTGTCAAAGTGTTTGAAGGCAGGGATAGAGGAGCCGAGGGGGAGGGTAGTTATGGCCTGGGTTCCTGAGAGTAGGGCTGAAACAATTCTCTGCTCAGCCTGCCAACAGTACACTGCAGGAGGAATGGCGATGTGCAGGAGGCTACAAGTCAAGGAAATAAACCCTTACGATGGGGCACATGGTTGGAAGAGCCCACGGAGTCGGGTGAAGCAAGACTCCAATGAGATCTGTGGATCAAGGCAGGGAATTTGAATTTGATGCAGTGAAGTTAGACGACGGAGGTGTGGAGTGGTGGGTAAGCAGGTCAATACCATTACCCCACCACCCCCACCTCAACCCCCATCACCCCTCCACCCACAGGAACAGCATTTTGGCTGCATCAGAGTTTAAGGAGGTAAGGGCTTTGGGAGCCTATGTAATAGTTTAGAGAATTATGTTTAAAGGTGATAAAAGTGAATGAGTTTCCAACTATGGTGAGGGTAAGGGTGAGGGTGTGGGGTGTGTTGTATGTTGTTGTGGTTTTCTAAGGAAGAGGGTCAGAGGCATAGAACGGAGTTTTCCATAAATGAGACTAAGTGCGGTGGCGGGTGATTTTGGCAGGGCCCACCCCGCAGTCCGGATTGGCGGGAACTTGCACCCGATTCTGCGCTTGGAGCCTCATTAATTATGCAAAGGCACTTATCAGTCCAAATCAGGACCAATCAGGTGGATCTGGAGTTGATTCATGTGGACAGTGCCAGCTGGCGTGTTCGAAGGTCTGGGAGCCATATTTAAAGGTCAGTCCAATACCCAATCTCACTCTCTCCAGCCCACCAGAGATGTCTAGCAGCCAGAAGAGGAAGGCAGCATTCCACTTCATGCAAGACACTACCCAGGCCTTGGTCAGAGGGGTACAGGAGTACAAGCAAGCACTCTATCCCAGAGATGGCTGCAGGAAGCAGCAGCCTCACCCCTCCGGCCTGGGACCATCGCGGAACAGTTTAGTGTGGCTGGCACCTAAGTACCACCCAGGGCAGGAAGAGGATGAATGATCTCATCTGCTCTGCCAGGGTAAGTCATCCTTCAACACCCTCCAATATCAAACTCTCATCATGGCATCATGTACTCAAATGACTACTCCCTTCAGGGGTCTCACACAACCATTAGCAGGGGACACATACCAATACTCATTCTCTCACTGAGACGTTCACATCATCATCATCCCATCTATCATTTTGCTCACACTCCATCCTCTGGCCCTTCTGGCCAGGGCTCAGCACACACAGGAGACATGCACCTCACCCAACCTCTGCTTCATCCCTTCTCATTGCCTGCCTCCTTCATCCAGGCCAAGCTGGTGACAACAAGCGTGAGAGATCACAGACCAGGGGAGGGACGGCCGACATCATTGCCGTCAGTGAGTTTGAGGAGGCTGCAGCCGAGTTGGTTGAGGAGGACAGGGATTGCTCCTGTGGGGAAGGGGAGATTAGCCTCTCCCACCAACCTAGTATGGATCACAGCTCCATCATCTCATCAAATCCTGACACTCACAGTGAGTCACATGCAGTCTTATTTAGCTCATGCTCATTAACTGAAACTCTTTTTTCTATTTTCTAGGCACCAGCAGATTGAGGCCCCCAAGCCAACCCAATGCCACCAGTGCGAGCCCCCAGACTTCATCTGAGGCCGAAGCTGTGGAAGAACCATCACGGCGCTCACACGCACCCTCCACCAGCTCAGAGACACACATGTCAGTCGGGCCCAGCGGTAGATCAGGCTCGGGCTCACTTTCTGGGGAACGCCTCACTGACAGTCAGAGGCAGGGACAGCCCGGGTCTCTGGCACTTGGAGGGCTGCTAGAGACCAGCCACCTGCTTGGTCCGAGTCAGATGATGAGCCTCTGGAAATGGCCACCAAATCTCTGCTGGAGATGCAATGACAGGCGACGGAACATCAGACAGAGATTGAGCAGTCACTCAGCAGGCGAGAGCGAACAATGGAGGAATCTGTCTCCGTTCTGTCTGATGCCTTGGCTCCAACATGCAAGCACCTCAAGGTCACCATGGGAAGGCTGGCAACCACCATAGAGACCTTAGTCCAGTATTTGGTCGGATTTGTGCTCAGCCCTGTACTCCATGGCCACACACCCTGGTGGGCACCATCAAGATGTAGGCGACATGGGGATGAGACACCTTGACCACCCTCCAGATGCACCATCTCCTGTAGGAGTCAGGGCAGCCACAGGGAGGATGAGCATCAGCCGGACACCCCAGGGCCCTCTTCTCAGGACACCCCAAGGGTGAGCATCTGCTCACAGCCTTCTCGGCCTGTGACCCCATCCTCAGGTCGCTGAGGACGTTTCTGCCCCTGAGCAGGTGCCCCTTACCAGGCCGGGGCCCTCCAGGACTTGAGGACCAGAGGACGTCCGCTAAGGTCATAGCAGACATCAGGACGTAGCTGCCTCCACCCCTGCTGCAGATGTCGGGGCTGCATCCAGGCATAGCGCTAGAGTTAGGAAAGTTAAGAAAAATTCATGTCACTTTTGGGTCACAGGTGTGCTGGACATGTAAAGAAATTGCACAATTGTGAATACATTTGATGGTTATGTGAATGTTCCTGCCAACTGAAAACGTTGTGATTTTGCAATTTGGAATCCTCTTATTTCGAGGTTTAGCCTTCCTCCCACTCAGTGAGTGTCCCACTGTGAGATCCACATTCCTGTGATGTCAACCCCAGTTGAATTGGTATCCGCACCCTTGTGTGATGTCAGCGATTTGTGCTTAAATCTTTATTGGAAGTGTGTGATGTAATAGTTTCTAACCCTTCTTCCTCAAGGAACACCATTGAGTAAGGGCAGCTCATCTAGTGGCATTTGTGTCTCCCCAGTGGCAGTGGCAGTGTCAGAAGAAAAGACATGCGCGGGAGGAGGAGATCCCTAGGCATGTCCACATCTCAGTTACAGCAGTGTTTGCATCATTAGAATGCGGCAAAGTCTTCAAGTTTTCTCTTGCATCGCTCTTGTTCCCGAATGGGCTTTCAGTTCCCAGAGTGAGCTCACTCACAGGGCTTCCGGTAATCACACAGTGGTTGTAAGCTGATGGAATGGTAGCCTTTGCGGTTTATAAACATTAGGGCCTGCTGCCATGGATCCTGGATAGCCACATGGGTGCAGTCTATTGCACCCTGCACCCTTGGGAAGCCTGAGGTGGTGGCTGTTATAGCTTGGTCGAGCTACCTATTTGTAATAGAGTTGATTTGCAGACAGCTTTCTAAATGGAAACAGGTTTATTTACAATACAGCCAGCAGCCACTACACATGTTCTTTCAACTCCATTTCAACTCTATCGCTACACTGACTGTGGAGGTAGCCCACGCTGCTAACACATCGGTTTTCACAGATCATGTGATCTTACATCACAGGACTATTCTTAAAGGTACAGTCCAACATTTAACAAAACCAGAATTACTACAGTGGCGAAGCCAGAGAATCTTGCAGCCTGGCTATCTTCATCCAGAGCAAACTTGACATAATGATGGGCCTTCCTGTGAAAGGAGTATGAATGCATGTGAATGTGGGACTCGTTCTCACTGCAAGTGGGTGGACATCCGCTGAGTTGAAAGAAAATGACATTGAGGGCTAGGAGAGATGTGGCTATATTCCCTCACTTGACTTTACCATTCCTGGAACCTGTCAGCGATTAACATATTGCAGGCATGTCTCCCATGTCTTCCTTCCTCCATGGCGAGATTGCGCTCATACTGTCCCTCAGCAGCCTCTTGAGGTTCTTGGGCCTCTGGATCTTCATCCTCTGATGAGCTCTCATCCTCTTCCAGTTCATCCTCTGGCAGGTTCACCCCTTTGCATTGCCAGATTGTGAAGGACGCAACACACGGCGATGATGTGGGAAACCCTGTCAGAAGTGTATTGGAGTGAGCCACCTGAGTGGTGCAAGCATCTGAAGCACATCTTCTGAAGCTCTATGGTCAGCTCTATGAGGGAGCATGTGGATCTGTGAGCAGCATTGTACCTCTCCTCGGAAAGACTCTGAGGGCAAAGCACTGGCGTCACCAGCCAGCGTCTCAGCCATCCCTGAAAACGTTGTGGCCCCTCAAAAATCTCAGGCACCTGGCTGAGTGAGTGACTCAGGATGTAGGAGTCATGGCAACCCCCAGGGTGCTGTGCACCTAAAAGAGCGGGAGAGTGGAGGACCCGGAGACAGACAGCAGCATCTAAAAGAACGGGAAAGAGGAGACCCCGGAGACAGACAGCAGCATCTAAAAGAGGGGGAGAGAGGAGGGCGTGGGCAGCAGCACCTGAGTGAGCCATTCTAGTCCAACCTGAGGCTCCAGAGAGGACCTAACGTATTCTGAGGAAAAACCAAAATGAGTTGTCATAGGAAACAGTTAGTTCATTGGTTGGTGAGTAGCTTTCTGATTTATCATTCAAAACTTCAGCAACTTTAGTAATTGTAATGCTTTATTAGCAATAGTAAGGTTCACTAATAGTAGGAAAACTTATTAGATTGGCGGTGAGTATTTCCTATTTATCTTAACTGGGGAATTTCAATCTGGGTAAGTAGAACATTTAAAATATAAGCGCAGGCAGGGCTAGCGACTTTAATTAAAATTTAATCAGTAAAATAATTAATTAATTAAACACCATTAAGATGGCAGGCAGGTGATGTGTGGCAGCTGCAGTATGTGTGAGATTGTGGGCACCAATATGATCCAAGGCAAACACATCTGCAGTAAGTGTCTGTGGCTGGAGGAACTTTGGCTCAGAGTCATTGAGCTGGAGGTTGACCTGCAGACACTGTGACACTTCAGGGAGGTGGAATATTACCTCGATACCTTGTTCTAGAAGGCAGTCGCACTCCTTAGGATAGGGTAGTCAGATTTGGTCCATAGCCAGGGACAGGAGGATGTGACTATGGGTGTGGCAGGTATGGGGATCCAGAAGGTAGAAGTGGAGGGGCCTCAGCCTTTGCAATTGTCCAATAGGTATGTGGTTCTTGCAGCCTGTATGGAGGAAAGCAGGGCTGCAGGATGGATGAATGCGTTGACCATGGCACCATGGTACAGGAAGCCAATCAAGAGGGGAGGAGATAATAAGAATGCAGTGGTAGTAGGGGTCAATATAATCAGAGGGATGGGCTCAGCTCTCTGCCGATGAGAATGAGAGTCCAGGCGGCTGTGTTGCCTGCCCAGTGCCAGGTTTCAGGATATCTGCTCTGGGCTGGAGAGGAACGTGCAGTTGGAGTGGAAGGATCCAGTTGGCCTGGCCCATGTGGGTACCAATGATATAGGTAGGACTAGGGAACAGGTTCATCTTAGAGATTATGAGCAGCTAGGGGCTAAATGAAGAAGCAGAACTTCAAAAGCCACAAACGAGTTGGAATAGGATGCATAAAATTAGAGAGTTACATGCATGGCTCAAAGGTTGGATGGGTTTTGATTCATGAGGAACTATCATCAGTGCTGAGGATAGTGGGAGCTGTACCACTAGGACAGGCTTCACCTCAACCATGCTGGGACCAATGTTCTGGCAAGTTGTATAACGAGGGCAATAGAAAGGGCTTTAAACTAAAAAGCGGGTCAAAGGGCCAAGTGAGAGAAGATGTGATATATTAAAGAGAGAGGACGAGGCAAGAGAGCAAGGTAGCAATAAGGGTAATGATGATCAGAGGGAGGAAGGAACAGAGCATACAAACTAAAGAGGCAGGTAGTGGAACTAATAAAAAGACAGAATTAAAGGCACTGTATCTGAATGCACGGAGCATTTACAACAAAGTAGATGGATTAACGGCATAAATAGAAGTAAACAGGTATGGTCTAATTGCCATTAAAGAGACGTGGCTGCAGGGTGACCAAGGCTGGGAGCTGAATGTTCAAGGGTATTTGACATTTAGGAAGGATAGGCAAAAAGGAAAAGGAGGTGAGGTAGCATTGTTAATAAAGAATGAGATCAGTACATTAGTGAGAGAGGATCTTAAATTGGAAGATGAAGATGTAGAATCAGTTTGAGAAGAGCTAAGAAACAGCAGGGGGCAGCAAACTTTGGTAGGAGTTGTTTATAGGCCACCAAACAATAGTGGTAATGTAAGACATGGTATACATTAGGAAATTAGAGGTGCATGTAACCATGGTAATGCAGTAATCATGGGGGACTTCAATCTACTTATAGACTGGGTAAACCTAATTAGCACTAATGCTGAAGAGGATAAATTCTTAGCATGTATAAGCAATGGTGTTCTAGGACAATTTGTTGAGGAACAAACTAGAGAACAGGCTACTTTAGATCCAATATTGTGCAATGAGAAAGGACTAATTAATAATCCCATTGTAAAGGAGCCTTTAGAGAATAGTGGCCATATCATAATATGATAGAATTTTATATGAAGTTTGAAAGTGATGTAGTTCAATCCAAAACTAGGGTCTTAAATCTAAATAAAGGAAACTACAAAGGAATGAGGGGTAAGTTGGCTGAGGTAGATTTTGTGAAACCACATTAAAAGGTATGAGAGTAGACATGCAATGGCTAGCATGTAAAGAATTAATACATGGTTTACAACAAATTTACATTCCTTTGAAGGACAAAAACACAACAGAAAACATGATCTGACCATGGTTAACAAGAGAAGTTAAAGATTGTATGAGATTAGAGGAAGAAGCTTATCAAGTTGCCAAAAATGTAGAAAGCCTGAAGATTGGGAGCATTTTAGAACCCAGCAAAGGAGACCAAGGAATTGATAAAGAAATGGAAAATGGAATATGAAAGTAAACAAGCAAGATACATAAGAATGAACTGTAAAAGCTTCTACAGGTGAAGGAAATGATTAGCAAATACTTATGTGGGCCCATTACAGATCCACATTCCAGGAATAAGAAAATGGCAGAGAAACTAAACAAAGACTCTGGGCGGAATTCTCCGTGTCCTTAGGCATTGGCTGGCTTGATGGATGTGAGTGGAAAATATGGCAGGAAGGCCAAAAATCGGTTTCACAACGTCACGAAACCAGTTTGCAATCATCGGCTCCACTCGTCAATGGCGGGCCACATTCCCTGCCACCGCATGTCGGGAACTTCATTTTAATAAATCTGCATAACGTTATCAGACCAGCTCGCCAGAATCACCCCCACCCCCCAACCCCATGTTGGATCATCCAGGCACACGCCAATGTGTTTCACAACAGCATTTATAAGGCGTGCACCTGGTGAGCTGCACTTCATGGGGAACTCTGAAGGCTGCACAAAACATTGGGAAGAGGCCCTGGACTGAGACACGTGCCTTTACCTTGTACAGGGACCAAGGTTTCACACCTGAGTGATACGAACACTGCTCATCAGAACAAGGAGCCATAGGCAGGGAGACATTCTTGGGAGTTTATTGACAATAGTGAACATCATGAACAAATGATTAACACCCATGCCCAGGCTCCGCAACTACATCTTCTTTACCTTCCTAACCCTGCTGCTATGTCTTGGTCCTCCCCCAACATCCACAGCGTAGTTGGAGGCAGCCTGCTAAATGCTACGCCCTGTCTGTGATGACCTTGACGGGTGTCCTCTGGAGGGCCAAGACCTGGAGGGCCCTCACCTGCTTTTGGGGTCCTGCTATGTGGCAGTGGCACCCAGTGACCCTGGCTGGGGTCACAGGAAGAGGGGATTCAGATGCGCCTGACACTCCCTGAGTCACCTTGGTGGATGGCCTCATGGTATGTACCTGCTGAACCCCATCCCTGTGGGTGCCTGAGGGCCCCTGGCTGACTCCTTGAAGAGAATGGGGAGCTGGAGTGTGATGGAACAAGAGAAGTTAAAGATTGTATGAGATCAAAGGAAGAAGCTTATCAAATTTCCAAAAATGTAGTAAGTAAATGTATGCCCCACACCCCTCTTGCGTTGACACTGTTGAAGGCCAACTATGGTGTCAGTGATGGAGTTCAGCCCATACAGCAGTGCAGGATGGATGTCCTGGATCAAGGTCTCCATGGTGGCCGCCATCCTAACAGTGTTGACCTTGGTGCATTGGTATGCAGTGCTAACACCTTAGAGTGAAGGTGAATGTACTCCTCCATCATGCCTTGCAATCTGAGGAGTACACCAGACATTCTTTCTGATTTTTTTTTATTTGTTCATGGGATGTGGGCATCGCTGGCTTGGCCAGCATTCATTGCCCATCCCTAATAGCCCTTGTTCAGAGGGCATTTAAAGTCAACCACATTGCTGTGGGTCTGGAGTCACATGTATGCCAGACCAGGTAAGGATTGCAGATTTCCTTCCATAAAGGGTAGTAGTGAACCAGATGGGGTTTTATGTCAATCAGCTATGGTTTCAAGGTCATTATCAGGTTTTTTAAATTGATTTCAAATTTCACCATCTACCATGGTGAGTTTCAAACCTGGGTACCCAGAGTATTACCCTGTATCTCTGGAATGCTAGTCAGAAACAATACCACTATGCCACTACCTCCTCTGATGTTCCCAAGCTTGCCTTTGCAGCTCAAGCAACTGAGGTATGACCGAGTCCAGAGGCTTGTTATCTGACTTGGACTCAGCAATTTCTGGCCTCCAGCAGTCCTCCAAGTGTTGGAGAGCTGGGAAGTCCCTGCCCCCACTGCCTGCTGTGGTTCAGACAGTGTGATATGCTCACCAGATTGTGACACTGAGGCAACTCTAGAACTAGGTCCCACTGAGATGTGAATCTCTGTGCTGGTGGAGGGTGTGGGTGAGCGCTGTGAAGGATCTTCAATGAGGGTTTCAGCAGATTCCTCTTCAGAGGTTTCTTCGGGGCTTGATTGGAAGCCCTGGGTCATGGACTCCCTTGTCTGTTTCCAAGATGTGCCTGCGAAAGCAAGGGGAGATAATTAGTGAAACAGAACACATCACTCACAGCATGGTTGTCTGATGGATGTTCCACTGCTGGATCCTCACTTGGTTGAGGATGCCGACCTCACCATCAGCACAGGAGCGGTCCAGATCCTCGCCGGCCAGCTGGATGGCTCTGTTTTCAAAGACTGTTGGGCCCTTGATTTCAGGCTTCCCTCCACCAGTCTGTGACCTCTCCCTCTTGTGTGCCAGCTTGTCCTGCATGAATACAGATGGAGAGAGTGGAAGCAGGATGCCTGCCAGGCCAGATGATAAGGAAGCTGGTATGTGTGGGTAGTGAGTGGTCCCATGGGCAGGATGAGGACAATGAAGGTTTGTGAGAGAGAGAGTGAACGGTGATGTCCCTTGCACTGGCAGTGAATGAGGGCCCTGTGGCTGTGTGATGAGTTTATGAGTGCGTGAGTTGAGAGTGATGAGAAGAGTGACCTCCCCTGGTGGAACGGAGGAGATCATTCATCCTCTTTCAGCAATGGGTGGCTGTCCTCTTTTGCAGAACGTTGGCGCTGACCACCGCTGCCACCGCCTCTCATGCTGGATTTGTCACCTTGCTTGCTGGTCTTGGCCAGGGCAGGTGTAGAGGACATCATGGCGGGCCCCCACAGCATCCAGTAGGTGCTCGAGGGAGACTTTGGTAAATTTGGGGGCAGCATGTTTCCTCCCTTTGGCAAACATGACTTTGCAGCTGCTCCCTATCCCTTGAAGAGTGCTAGCTCTGTACAGGGGCAAACTTTAAATATGGTGCCCGGTTTGCCGAGGGCCTGATATGATGGTGGGGCGCGCAAATGCATTCTTGGGAATGCATGATTAATGAAGCGGGATTGGGACGATATGGCATGAAAAGCTGCCATTGCGGCTGTTGGGTAAAACGTCCTTTTTCCTGCCTGCTACTGCACATAGTGCCAATCTAGGATGATTCCGCCCTTTGGGTCTGGCTTCATGGAGGAAAATACAAAAAATCTCCCAGGAACACTTGAGAACCAAGGGACTTGCGAAAATAAAGAACTGAAAGAAATTAATATTAATAAAAAACCAGTACTGGAGAAATTAATGGGACTGAAAGCTGAGCAATCCCTTGAGCTTGATGATATACAACCCAGTGTTAAAAGAGGTGGCTGTAGAGATAGTGAATCCTTTGGTGGTCATCTTCCCAAAATTCTATTGATTCTGGAACGGTTCCTGCAGATTGGAAGGTAGCAAATGTAACCCCGCTATTTGAAAAAGGAAGGAAAGTGAAAACTGGAAACCACAGACCTGTTAGCATGACATCAGTAGTAGGCAAAATGCTAGAATCTATTATAAAGGATGCTATAACTGGACACTTACAAAATAATGGCAGGATTGGGCAGACTCAACATGGATTTATGAAAGGGAAGTAATGTTTGACAAGCTTTTGGATTTTTTGAAGATGTAACCAGTGGAATAGATAAGGGGGAACCAGTGGATCTGGTATATTTGGATTTTCAGAAGTCTTTTGATAAGTTCCCACACAGGAGGTTCGTAAGGAAAAGTAGAGCACATGGGATTAGGGGTAATTTGCTGGCACGAATTGAGAATTTATAATGGACAGAATTCTCATATTGGCAGGCTGTGACTTGTGTGATACTGCAAGGATCAGTGCTTGGGCCCCAGCTGTTCATAATCATTTTCAATGATTTGGATGTGGGAACCAAATGTAATATTTCCAAATTTGCTAATGACTCAAAACTAGGTGGGAATGTAAATGTTGAAGAGGATACAAAGAGGCTTCAAGAGGATTTGGACAGACTTAGTGAGTGGGCAAGAACATGGCAAATGGAATATTATGTGGAAAAATGTGAAGTTATCCACTTTGGTAGGGAAAGCAGAAATGTAGAACATTTCTAAAATGATGAGAGTTTGAAAAGCCTTGATGTCCAAAGGGACCTGAGTGTCCTTGTTCATAAGTCACTGAAAGTTAACATGCTGGTGCAGCAAGCAATTAGGAAGGCAAATGGTATGTTGGTCTTTATTGTAAGAGGATTTGAGAAGTAAAGAAGTCTTGCTGCAATTGTATAGAGTCTTGGTGAGACCACACCTGGAGTATTATATGCAGTTTTGGTCTCGTTACATAAGGAAGGATATAATTCCCGTAGAGGGAGTACAGCGAAGGTTCATCAGACTGATTCCTTGGGTTGGTGGGATTGTCCTATGAGGAGAGATTAAGGAGATTGGGCCTGTATTGTCTACAGTTTAGTAAAATGAGAGGCGATCTCATTGAAACATACAAAATTCACAATTTCACAATCCTTTATCTACCCCTGTCGAGCAGGGGCAGATGCAGGAATAATGTTATCCCTGGCTGGGGTTTCTAGAACCAGTGGTCACCAACTCAGAATAAGAGGTAGGCCATATAGGACTGAGATGAGGAGGAATTTCTTCAGTCAGAGGGTGATGTATCTTTGGGATTCTCTACCCCAGAGAACTGTGGAGGCTCAATCATTGAATTATGTTTAATACAGAGATCAGTAGATTTCTAGATATTAAAGGTATCAATGGATATGGGGGTAGTGAGGGATAATGGCATTGAGGTAGAAGATCAGCTATGATCTAGTTGGTGGAGCAGGTTCGAGGGGCTGAATGGCCTACTCCTGCTCTTTCCTAATTTCCTGCGTTCTCTGTCATTTAAGACACTCCTTAAAATTTACTTCTTTGACTAAGCTTGTGGTCACCTGTCCTAATATCTTCTAATGGAGCTAGGAACCAAACATAGTTAGATAATGTCCCTGTGAAGCACCTTGGAACATTTTACTATATTAAAGATGCTATATAAATGCAGGTTGACATTGTTGATAATTGAAATAAAAATGCTTGCTGCAGACAGTATGTGGCGCTGTCCTCCCTCATTTAAAAACTATCCTCCGAGCATTTGTTCTGGTGAAATTTTCATCTTGCTCTTTGCAAATTTGTGCATCACCTTCAAAACCACAAGATGGCCCCATAGCATTTTGACCGAACTGAAGATGACATGAAAATAAGGGGCACAGCAAATCATTCTGAGGATCAAAGGGAATTGCTGGGAATGTTTCATTTGAAATAATATAAAGAAAGGATTGTACCCTCGGGCCACAATCTTTGGGTTAGCATGCGGTGGAGGGCCCCGCCCACCACGTGTAAAATGATGCACAATGACGTCGGGCATGCGTCCCAATGTCACCGCGTGTCACTGAGACCTTCAGTTCAGCGGGCACGCACCTGAGTCGGCTGTGTGCCCGCTGAACTGTCAAAGGCCTATTAAGGCCATTTAAACATCAATTAAAATAATTAACAGAGCTGCCCGTCCAACCTTAAGGTTGGCGGGTAGGCAAAGAGCCCAGGCGGCCTTCGCATTTTTCATGAAACCTCATCCACGGGCAGGATGAGGTTTCATGAAGGGTGTTTAAACTTTACTAAAAATTTTTAATAAAATTCGTAGACATGTCCCAGCTCATGTGACACTGTCACATGAGGGGACATGTCTTAAAATTTTTTTTTCTCTTTAGCTTGATTTTGAAAAATGTAAATAATCTCCCTGAGGTAGCTCTGGGCCCAGATTCAGCCCCCTCCCCCCCACTTGCACAGGGAGCGCTCAGCGCTTCCGGGTGTGTGTCACGCTGGGCGGGCCTTAATTGGCCGGCCCATGTAAAGTGGCGGCGTGCAGCCAATCGTGGGTGGCAATCGGCGCGTCCGCCCGCTCCCTCTCCCGCTCAGCACCCCCTGACAGGGAGAAAATTGTCCCCTTGGAGCCTGAGATTGAAGCAGAGACCAATTTAAACCCTGAGTGGGATTAGGAGGAAGAGTGGGGGCGTGGTAAGTGTGAGATGCTCACAGGCCTATGTTTCAGGCCTGGGTATTTTAAGTCCTTTAGGTCCACTTTTCACAAGGAACAGTTGGGAAGAGGCTGGAGGGTGGTTGCCGACAGAAAAATCAGGCAGCCATTGGTCTCCCTGCACATCCCAGACCCACAAAAGAGAAGTTTTATATTTACAGCAAAGGATCTGTTCTGTCTGCAATTGCAAGCCCATTTCAATCTGCTAGGAGAGCCGTTCCCAATCTACGTAAATTTGTCAACCTTGCTTGTTTTAATCCTGCAGGTTAAAATTGGCAATGGTGGAAAAGGTCAAGTTCTGGGCAAATGAGTAACTGCTTATTTTTAGCTATTATCCACCCACCCTTTTTCTGTTGGATGTATAGAATTAAACTGAACCCCATACAGCAACATTTAAGAATATGTCAGCTAATTGATCATCGGAAAGAGACATAAAGTACAACAGGAAGAGGGCAGTTACATGGGACTCAGGCAGATGCTTGTGTGGAGGATAGATCTTATCGGAGACTGGATGGACCAAAACACACTGCTGGTGTGTTGAAATTTCTCTACAATTTACATTTATGAAGGATTCACATTGCATTTACATCCCAAACCCACCTATTCTTGGGATTAGCATGAGGTTGAAGTTTGCTGTGGTGGAGTTGAGTTTTTATTCTGATGGGTTTTCTGCCCATTGGCAATTTGGTACTGAGAAATCTAAACCTTCCCGGAGGGGTTGTGCAGGAAGTGACTGACATGTAGCCAAGCTGCTGCCCATCCTGCACGTTAGTAATTGTCCATGCACCATGCTGCTGCATTGTGTTACAATGCACCTATGGGAGCAGGCCAAGGTTTTCAGCTGTACATTGTATTTTTAAGGTGTCTCCTGCTGGTGTATGGGGCTGCATAGTTAGTAATGGAAGAGGAGTAAGGCTTCATGAGAATGGGGTTACAGGCAAACAAAAAAATGCAGAACCAGCTGGTGGGCAATAATTTGTGACATGCACACTTGGGCCGTGAGACTGGTTTTGTTGGCTCATTCTCAATTGAATGATGCTGTCAAGAGAGGCAAGTTCTTTTACATCTGCTAACCAGATATTGCTCATGGGCATGCACTATGTAGACTCTGACCATTGCCTCCTGCTGGGAGTATGACGCCGCTATCCTCTGGGAAAGGTCCCTGGAGTGCCAAAGGAATGAACAGGCCCTGCAGCCACCTCACACCGCAGCTTTTATCCTTCATAAAACAGGCTCAACTACTCTGCTGCTCCCTCCCTTGCCCTCAGGCACTTTCTCAGCTTCCACATTTGTTTTTGCAGAGATTGTATTTTTTGTTGCCCCCGTGCACATTTTGCCCAGTGCGCTCTTTGCAAAGGCTGAAAAATTGTGTTTTGCCTGTGTGGCATCTCAGTAAAGACTACAATATATTGCAGGTACACACTCTCAAAACCATCAGCTTTGGGACCAAGGCTTTTGAATTTTGCCAGGTTTCAGGTTGGATGCTTTGGTCTGCGGGCAGTTTGTGTCTGTCCGGGTGGGTCAGGTGAGTCAAGGGTTTGGAGCACGGGGCTAGACTGGCGTGCAAGCAGCGAAGCAGAGCATAAGTCTGGTGCCATGCAGTGCCTAGCCAAATTTTCCAAGTTAGTTAATTTTAATTGAGTAAAATGAGAAATGATGAAATGGCACATTCTAAAAATGCCTGGTTTTTGGACAACTCTGAATTTTGGACAGCTAGTTTTGAGATAGTGATCCGTACTTTTGACACCTATGTTGAGTTTGGAGGTCTTGTGGTACAGTGGCTAGCATCCCTGCTTCAAAGCCAGAAAGTCTAGGTTCAAGTCCCACTTCAGGAGTTGATTAGCCATGGAAAGTGTATTTGTAATGTGGCTAAGCCAGTTGAGTATTAACAGAGTTAATCCTTCTGTTACAAATGGGAGAGAAGCAAACTGAATGCCTTTGTTTTTCTCGCCACCTAACTGTAAGCAGAGGTGTTTTAATTTTGGAAATAGTCTGTGGCGTGTTTCCCCAAACCCTTTGTTAGTGAAGTCACTTTTAAAGTGACTTTCATTAGGGTTAAATCAGAAGTATCGTTTATTCATACATCGGGGGCATGGTCATTGCAACGACATACACACACACACAAGCACACAAGGAGAAGAAAAGAGTTTCACAACTCAGAATAACTTTCAAAAAAGGACCAATGATATGGATATCAATTCACATGAATGTTAGAGTCCAGAATGTCAGTGTCCAGCGAAGGTTCCTTCATGTAGGAGTTAAAGTTCAGGCAGGTTCAGCTAGCTAAATGCAGGAGTTGCAGAATCCTTTCAAAGTTGGTGATGATGCAGCAAATTGAGGTTGGTATCCAGAGGCTTGGTCCACCTACAGGCGATGGCAGGAAACATCTAGAGAACCAGGCTTCAAGTAGGTTTAGAACGGAAGTAGGTTTTTTGTCTACCTGGTGTCCTGCTTTGGTGTTGACAAGATGGATGTTTAATAGAATACTACCCTGGGAGTCCAGGATTGTAACATTAAAACTTTCCAAAGGCCAAAGGAGCTTAGGTCATGTGGTATTGGCCAATGATGGATCAGTTTCAGGGTAACAATCAGTTTCTATGCCGCTGGTCAAAACCTATTGTTCATCTTAGGAGATAGATGATAGTTATTAGTGCCTCCACAGGTATAATGAGTTTCAATGGCTCTCTCTTTGTTAGAAGGCCAGACTGAGGAGACAGACCATCTGCTGGTCCCTTGTTTCATTGATTGTAATGGGTCCACACAATGATAGGTGTGAGATTTCAAAAGGGTTGAGCTTTGTCCTGTAATAACTGTTGGAAGTTTCCAGAGCTGTAGCCAACTTACAAATCATGTGAGCAGTGGCAGCCATGTTTATGGTTCAGCAAAGTCCAGTACTCAGAAAGTCAGGTTTGATTTAAACAGTTTATGACCTTTATCATGTCTTGGGACATGGTGTTTCCAACACACGCCAAAGGCAGGTGGTAAGAGCGGGAAAGATTCATGGTTAGCCATACGTAATAGAAAGAAATTGGAGCCTCTACCACCTACCTATTATCCATAGCTCTAGGCTACATCATGCATGTAAAAGTGCATGTTGCCACAGCAACTTGGACTCCTTGGAGGTCAAGTTAACTCGGTTGGATATCTGGTGCAGTCAGCAAAGGGTTTGACCTCTGTTCCAGTTGGGGTGGATTCAGGACCTAGCTACTTGCCCCACCTGGTGGTAGAAATCATAGTGCTGTGGGTTGAAAATGCATTCAGGCAGAGAACTTAAGAAGGTTATTGTGCTTGTGCAAAACTATGTGCCATTTCCTGTGGCAACCTTCCAGATTCATGCTGCAGCTTGAAAACAGACCCTGTCATCTTGCATGTCAACCAATCATGGCAAAGGCACTTCGCGTGAAGTTATGAACTTTTTCCTGCACAGCCTTATTCCTCTTTTTTTTTGTACAAAAATGCAAAGGTTATTAGATCACAAAAAATGTGAGTGTATGCCATTTCTGGAATTGCAGTTAAAGGCCCTGATAGTGAGAATGGTAGCATCATTTCAAAGCTGCTAAATTTCTGAAGCATTCTGTGCCTTTGTGTTACAACACCAAACTACTTAGTGTAACAGCTTACTTATAACAGCTACTTAGTATATAACAGCTTTAATGTAAAACATCCCAAGGAGCTTGCCAGGAGCATTGTAAAGCTAATTTTGATACTGAGCCAAATGAGGAGAAATTAGGACATGTGACCAAAAGCTTTACCAAGGTTTTAAGGGGGAGAGAGAGGTAGTGAGGGAGATAGATTTAAGGAAGGAATTCTAGGGTGCAGAGTCTTGATCACAGAAGATGTGGTCAGCAGTGGCAGTAATTAAAATTGGGAATGTGCAAGAGGCCAGATTGGCTCCATGAGATGTGAGTCAGCAGATGGCCAAATGCTGAGTTATGTCATCTACTATAATAAAAACAGAAAATGCTGGAAAAACTCAGCAGCTCTGTCAGCATCTGTGGAGAGAGAAGCAGAGTTAACGTTTCGAGTCCGCATGTCTTCTTCAGAGCGAAAGAGAAGTAGAAGTGTGATGGATTTTATACTGTTGAAGGGTGGGGGGGGTAAGTGGAGCAGGTAAAGCAAGATAGGTCAACGATAGGTGGGGACTAAGGAGAGATTGACAAAGATGTCATGGACACAAGACAAAGGGAGTGCTAATGGCAGTGGTGAAGACTTAAGTAGGTGCTGATAGTGGCACAAAGGTAAGAAAGCAGAACAAGGGTCAGCACTCTGTGAAAGAACAACATAGAACAAGTAGCAGATGGCCTTGTGGGGGGCATGGGAGGGGATTGGAGAAACAGGATAAAACAATATATAAATGAATAAATGAAAAATAAAAATAAATAAAGAAAAAAGATAAAGGGTGAAGACAAAGGAGAGAGTTCATGGTCTGAAGTTGTTTAATTCAATGTTAAGTCTGGAAGGCTGTAAAGTGCCTAATTGGAAGGTGAGGTGCTGTTCTTCCAGTCTGTGTTGGGCTTCACTGCAACATTGCAGCAGGCCAAGGTCGGACATGTGGGCATGAGAGCAGGATGGTGTATTGAAATGTGAAATGACAGGAAGGTCTGGGTAATGCTTGCGGACAGGCTGAAGGTGTTCTGCAAAGCAGTCACTCAGTTTGCGTTTGGTCTCCCTAATGTAGAGGAGACCGCATTGGGAGCAGCAAATGCAGTAGACCAAATTGAAAGGAAGTGCAAGTGAAGTGCTGCTTCACCTGAAAGGAGAGCTTGGGGCCTTGGACGGTGAGGAGAGAGGAGGTAAAGGGGCAGGCGTTACACCTTCTGCGATTGTATGGGAAGGTGCCGTGGGAAGGGGCACCTCCTGGCCCTAACCACCTCCTCTTCACCATGGACGTTCAATCCCTCTACACCTCCATCCCCCACCAGGATGATCTGAGGGCTCTCCGCTTCTTCCTTGAACAGAGGCCTGAACAATCCCCATTCTCCACCACTCTCCTCCGTCTGGCTGAACTTGTTCTCTCACTGAACAATTTCTCCTTAAACTTGTCTCACTTCCTCCAAATAAAAGGTGTGGCTACGGGCACCTGCATGGGTCTCAGTTATGCCTGTTTTTTTGTGGGGTATGTGGAACATTCCTTGTTCCAGTCCTACTCAGGCCACCTCCCACAACTCTTTTTTACCGAAAAATGATGACTATATCAGTGCCATTTCATGCTTTTGTCTGGGCCTAGAAAATATTATCAATTTTGCTTCCAATTTTCACCCCTCTATCACCTTCATATGGTTCTTCTCTGACACTTCCCTTCCTTGACCTCTCTGTCTCCATTTCTGGTGATAGACTGTCTACCAATATTCATTACAAGCCCACCAACTCCCACGCTACCTTGACTACAGCTCCTCACACCCTGCTTCCTGTAAAGACTCCATCCCATTCTCTCAGTTCCTTCACCTCCGTCGCACCTGTTCCGATGATGCCACCTTCCAACACAGCGCTTCTAGCATGTCTCCTTCTTCCTTCCAAGGGTTCCCCTTGACTGTGGTTTACAGGGCCTTCAACCGACCCATCTCCCGAGCCTCTGCCCTCACCACTTCCCCTCCCTCCCACAACCATGATAGGGTCCCCCTTGTCCTCTCTTTTCACCCCACCAGTCTCTGCATTCAAAGGATCATCCTCCGCCATTTCCGCCAACTCCAGCATGATGCCACTGCCAAACACACCTTCCCCCCACCCCCACCCCCGTCAGCATTCCGTAGGGACTGTTCCCTCCATGATACTCTGGTTCACTCCTCCACTCCGGCCTTGTTTCTTTCTTCCGCTTTCCCTCCCCTTATCCCAATCCTATCAATATGCTTGTACATCATTTATCTGCCCAGTTCAGCAGATGGCCCCAGACAACAACACAGACTTTTCTGTTCTCGCCCAGTGCTGATTCATCCAGCTTGTTTCTGATTTTGTTTCTGATTTCCAGCATTTGTTGTGATTTATTTTTGGATCTCCACTACAGTGGAAAATTGGCAATGCCCAACAGCCAAAAACTTACATTTATATAGTGCATTTAATGTAGTGGAATGCTCCAAGATTCTTGACATTTTTGATAAGGAGCCACAGAAGGAGATATCAGGACAGGCGGCTTAAAGCTTGATCAAAGAGGTAGGTTTTAAAGGGCACTTTAAAAGTAGAGAGATAGAGAGGCAAAGGGGTTTAGGGAGGGAATTCCAGAAGTTAGAGCCAAGGCAACTGAAAACAGGGTCACCAGTAGTGGAGCAATTGAAATCGGGGATGTGCAATAGGCCAGAATGGGAGAAGTGCAGAGATCTTGAAGGCCTGTAGGGTTGGAGGAGGTTACAAAGATAGGGATTTGAAAACAAGGAGGAGGATTTTAATGTTGAGGCATTGTTGGATGGAGAGCCATTGGAATGATAGATGAAGGAGACTTTGAGCAAATTTAAGATAAGTGCAGCAGAGTTTTGCACGGGGACAAGCTTATGTGTGCTGGGAGATAGGAGATTGGCCAGGAGAGCATTAGAATAGCAAAATCTCAAGGTAACAAGGGCATGGATGAGGATTTCAGTAGCAGCTGATCTGAGGCAGGGCTGGAGTGTTTTTGCTCAGCTTACCAGGGATAAAAATGGTGGACAGGGAATGGAGTTTATAGCAGAGACCAAAGACAATGGTTTCAATCTTCCCAATATTTAGTTGGACTAAATTTCTTCCCAACGTATAGTGTATACATGTGGAACCAGATGATACCTCTGACAGGTAGCAGGCAGGTGAAAATAGAAGGGGGGCAAGGATAGATTCTTGAGGAACTCTAGAGGTAACAGTGAAAAAGTGGGCAGAGCAGCCATTGCCATAGTGATTGTCTCACTATAATTAAATAGAATTGAACCAAGCTGGGGCAGTTCCAAACAGCTGGACAATTGAGGAAAGGAAAGGAGGAGGGTGTTATGGTCAATGGTGTGGAAGGCTACAGGTAGGTAGAGAAAGATGAGAAAGGAAAGTTCATCACGGTTACATTCATAAAGAATGTGACTTTAACAAGGGCCGAATCAGTACAGTGGCCTTGCCAGCAACCTGATCGGAGCGACTGAAGTATGGAATTGGGGTAAAGATGAGCACACACTTGGGAAGGGCTATTTGAGGACTTCGGAGTGAAAGGGACGTTGGAAATGGGTGGGAGTTACAGAAGGGTCGAGAGTGGGTTTTTGTTTTGAAGAAGGGGCGGTGAAGGCTGATTTGAGGTGGGGAGTAGGTAGGTAATCAGTGCCTGAGGAGAGGGAATTGCTAACAATATCTGCTAACCTGTAAGAGAAGCTGAGCGGTCAACAGTTTGATCGGAATAGGATCGAGGGAACAGGAGGTGACTCTCATGGACAAGATGAGGTTTGAGAGAGCATTACCAGAGGTGGGGTAGAATCTAGAGAAAGGTGTGAGTTCAGGACTTGGGCAGTAGGGAATATTTGGGGAAGTTTGTTCTGAAGGCCTACGGGAAGGGAGGGAAGTGGCAGAGCCAGCTGAACTAGTCTGAACCTTTGTGACAGATAAATTCCATGAGATTCTCGCACATTGGCTGGAATTTTCCAGCTCCTCACGCTGGTGGGATCTTCTGGTCCTGCCGATGTGAATGGAGATTTCAATGGCTCACTGGCCCCACCGTGGGCGGACCTGCTGCATGGGTGCTGGAAAATTCTGGCCATAGTGTGAGAAGTGAGGATGGAGGAGGAAGGGGATGGTGTCTTAAGATAGATTGTAGTAGAGAAAAGAAGTTGGGAAATATTTTTGCACTGTGAGATGATCTTTGACTAGAGAGCTGTTCTAGCCATTTAAGCTGCAGGTTTGTCATCTCTTAATTATTTCTCGATCCTGACCCTACTTCCCACAGAAATCACGCAGAATCAGACATGGTATTTTTTTTTGGAAATAGGACATTTTCAATGGATGAAATCAGTTCAAACTCCAGATAAAGCAGTCAGGTTCCCAAAACCCAGCAGTTTTGATTTACTGCCAGGCTTTAGTCATTGTAATGACAAAACTATCAAGGTGGCAAAATCCAAGAAATCTGAACAATAAATGGAAAATGCTGGAAATACTCAGCAACCCTTGCATCATTTATTGAGAAAGAAATAGTATTAATGTTTCAGATCGATGATCTTTCATCAAAACTCACTGATAAATCTATGGCCCTGAATTTCCTCAGGCTTTCTTCTTTTTTAATTCATTTGTGGGGCTTGGGAACCACTAGCAAGGCCAGCATTTATTGACCATCTCTAATTGCCCTTGGGAAGCCTGCGGTGAGCCGCTTTCTTGAACACTGGTGTAGGTGCGCCCACAATGCTGTTAAGAAGGGAGTGGTTAGATTCTGTTCTGTTAGAGATGGTCATTGCCTGGCACTTGCAAGGCCTGAATGCTACATCCCTCTTATCTGCTCAGTTGATTCTTAAATGCCCTCCTAAATGGTCTAGCAAGCCACTCAGTTCAAGGGAAATTAGGGATGGTTAACAAATGCTGGCCTTGTCAGAAACGTCCACGTCCCACGAAAGAATAAAATTTAAAAAATCTGAATTTTGTTCATGTCTTGCTGCATGTAGGCGTGGGCTGCTTCAACATCTGAGGAGTTGGGAATGGATCTGACTTCTCCATCAGTGAACATCCCTACTTCATACATCATAATAGAGGGAAGGTCATTGCTGAAGATGGCTGGCCCTAGGACACAAGCCTGAGGAACTCATGTAGTGATGTTTGTGGCTGAGATGATTGACCACCAACAACCATAACCACCTTCCTTTATGCTAGGTATGATTCCAACCAGTTGCTAAAGCTCCTTGATGCCACACTCAACCAAATATTCTGTTGATGTCAAGAGCAGTTACTCTAATCTCACCTGGAGTCATAGAGTCATTTAAGGCACAGAAGGAAGCCATTTGGCCCATCAAGTCCCTGACAGCTCCCCACAGAGCAATCCAGCCAGCCCCACTCCTCTGTCCTCTCTCTGTAGCCCTGCAAGTTTAATCGCTTTGAGTGCCCTTCCAACTTCTTTTTGAAATCATTGATTGATTTCGTATCTCCCACCCTCGTGAGCAGGTAATCCAGGTCATTACCCCTTGCTGCATAAAACAGTTCTTCCTTACACTCCTCCTGCATCTCTTGCCCAAAATCTTAAATCTGTATCTCTTAGTCCTGAAGAGCTTTTCCTTGTCTACCTTGTCTAAGCCTGTCATAATCTTGTACACCTGTCAGATCTCCCCTTAATCCCCTTTGCCTCAAGGAGAGCAATCCCAGCCTTTCCAAACTAACCTTGTAAATAAACCCCTCCCCCACTCCGCATGCTCTCAAGGACCTTCACATCTTTCCTAAAGTGCGGCAACCAGAGCTGGATGCAAACTCTGGTTGGGCCCTAACCAAAACTTTATAAAGGTTCAGCATTACTTCTCTTTGAACTCAATGTCTCTATTTATGAAGCCCAAGATCCCGTATGCATTTTGAATTCAGCTTTTTTATCCATGTTTGCACCAAAGCTGTAAAGAGCTCTGGAGTCAAGTGTCTTTGGTAGAACCAAAACTAAACATTGGTAAACAGATTATTTGTGAGTAAATGCCACTGGACAGGACATTCCATCATTTTTCTGATGAGCATCCTGCTGGGGAGGCAATTGCCTGGATTGGATTTGTTCTGTATTTTCTGGACAGGCCCATACAGGGGCAAGTTTCCATATTGTAGGCTAGATGTCAGTGTTATAGCTGTACTGGAAAAGTTTGGCTAGAAGTGCAGCTACGTCTGGTGAACACAACTTTAGTACTGCAGCTGGGATGTTGTCGGGGCCCATACACCTTGCCGTACCCAGTGTGCTTAGCTGCTTCTTGATATCACATGGATCAAAAGCATTTGGCATCTGTGTTGCTGGTGACCTCAGAAGGAAGCTGAAATGGTTCTCCACTTCTGGTTGAACATGGTTCATTGCTGCTGCTTGGCTAATTACCACAAGAATTGCGTTTAAACCAATTTCTAGTATATAAGAAGCAACATAAACTTACTCAATCTGGTTCCATCTAGTCATGAGCCCAGAGACTGTAATTCTTCCTCTCTCACATGCTATACACCATCATCTTTCCAAATCATCCACCAGATGATTTGTGTCCCAGACTGCTGAGGGTGGCAAGGGAGGAGATCGCAGGGGCTCTGACCCAAATCTTTAATTCCTCTCTGGGGAGGTGCCAGAAGACTGGAGAACAGCTAATGTGGTTCCACTATTTAAGAAGGGTTGTAGAGAGAAGCCAGGAAACTACATGCCAGTGAGTCTCACGTCAGTGGTAGGGAAACTATTGGAGAAAATTCTGAAGGAGAAAATCTATCTCCACTTGGAGAGGCAAGGTTTGATCAGGGATAGTTAACGTGGCTTTGTCAGAGGGAGGTCATGCGTAACAAATTTGAGTGAATTTTTTGAGGAGGTGACCAGGTGTGTAGACGAGGGTAGTGCAGTTGATGTAATTTATATGGATTTCAGCAAAGCCTTTGACAAGGTCCCACATGGGAGACTTATAAAGAAGGCAAATGCACATGGGATACAGGGTAATTTGATAAGGTGGATTCAAAATGAGCTTAGTTGTAGGAGACAGAGGGTGATGACAACAGGATGCTTTAGTGACTGGAAGCCAGTGTTCAGTGGCGTACCACAGGGATCTGTGCTGGGTCCCCTATTATTCGTCATTTATGTAAATGATATAGATGACTACGTGGGGGGGAGGATTAGTAAGTTTGCAGATGACACAAAGTTTGGTTGGGTGGTTAACAGTGAGGTTGAGCGTCTTGGGCTACAGAAAGATATAGACAGGATGGTCAAATGGGCAGATAAGTGGCAGATGGAATTTAACCCTGAAAAATGTGAGGTGATACACTTTGGAAGGAGTAAGTTGACAAGGAAGAATTCAATGTACGGCATGTCACTAGGAAGTTCTGAGGAACAAAGGGACCTTGGTGTGTGTGTCCATAGATTTCTGAAGGCGGAGGGGCATGTTAGGGTGGTGAAAAAGGCATATGGGACACTTGCCTTTATCAATCGTGGCATAGATTACAAAAGTAGGGAGGTCATGTCAGAGTTGTATAGAACCTTGGTGAGGCCACCGCTGGAGTGCTGTGTGCAGTTCTGGTCACCACATTATAGGAAGGATGTGATTGCACTGGAGGGGACGCAGAGGAGATTCATCAGGATGTTGCCTGGGATGAAACATTTAAGTTATGAAGAGAGGTTGGATAGACTTGGGTTGTTTTCATTGGAGCAGAGAAGACTGAGGGGCGACCTGATCAAGGTATACAAGATTATGAGGGGCATTGACAGGGTGGATAGGGAGCAGCTGTTCCCCTTAGTTGAAGGGTCAGTCACGAGGCGACATAAATTCATGGTGAGGGGCAGGAGGTTTAGAGGAGATGTGAGGAAAAACGTTTTTACCCAGAGGGTGGTGACGGTCTGGAATGCACTGCCTGGGAGTGTGGTGGAGGCGGGTTGCCTCACATCCTTTAAAAAGTACCTTGATGAGCACTTGGCATGTCATAACATTCAAGGCTATGGGCCAAGTGCTGGTAAATGGGATTAGGTAGGTAGGTCAGGTATTTCTCACGTGTCGGTGCAGACTTGATGGGCTGAAGGGCCTCTTCTGCACTGTGTGATTCTGTGATCACCCTTACAAGGGGCTCAGGGTCCAGGCGGAGGTCACAACAGAACATATCTGTAACTTGTAATGGAGAAGGAGGGGTCTTAGCAGACCAACCAGTAAGAAAGGTGTTGGAGGGAGAAGGGGAGAATTAATTTAATAGAATTTCAATTGAAAAACCTATTCTGCCAATGTGACCACCATCAACCAACGTACAACAATCTGCCAATTAAATAAAGACAACAAATAATATTGTTTTATTCTACAGTAAAGAATGTGCTATGTATAACAAATCATAAGTGGTTTATAAAAAGCATGTGTAAGATTTCACTATACTGATTGTACAGAATTAACCTTTGAGTGGACAGTCAGCAAATAAATTTGATCTAACATATTGATGAGAGGCTGGCTAGCTCAGTTGGCTTTTGGGTAGCATGTGGTTCAAAATAACACAAACAGCTTAGTGCTCCTGCCCTGTAGCAAAATCACAGCGTAAACTGTGGTTCAGCCATCTTCAAATAATCAAGGATGCTACCAGGAGAAGAATATATTCCCTGCTTTGATCATCACCCAGAATAAACACTTTCTTTATGTACAGAATAACCAAAAATGACCTAAATGCAATCGTAAGAGTCCAGGGATATCTGACTTGAAGGGCCATTATACATTTAGGCAATAGCTATTAGCAGCCTTTAGGGATGTTGCAAACAGTTACTTAAATGGATGTCAGCTGTGATTCAGCGATAGCATTCTCACCTTTGAGTCTGAAAGCTGTGGGTTCAAGCTCGAATCCAGAGATCTGAGCGTATAATCCCGAGATTATGCTTTAATGTGGTTCTGAACGAATGCTGCATCGTCAAAGGCACAGTCTTTCGAATGAGGAATTAAACCCAGGCCTCATCTACACTGTCAGGTGGATGTAAAAGATCCTATGGTAGGAGTTCTCAATACCAACCAGCTGGTATTTATCCCTCAACCACATCAGTAGAAAAAAATCTGGCCCTAAGTCTAATTGCTATTTGTGAGATCTTGCTGTGTGCAATTTGTGCTGCATTTTCTACATTACAACAGTGACTATACTTCAAAAATACTTCATTGGCTTTAAAGCATTTTTGGGACATTTTAAGGCAGGGAAAAGCACTATATAAAAGCAAGGTTTTTCTTGAATCCGCTACCTGCCAACTGGTTAGATTGAATTGCTTGAAACTATTATCTGAGTGAGGGATCTGCTAATAAGTTAGAACTAATGTTAACACATTCCACCATTGTATTGTGGCTAAAAGTGCATCATACAGTGACGACTGAGATGGCACAGTCTGAATCTCAGGGATCAGTCATTATCATTGTTAAGTACCCCAACAAACAGCTAAAGAGGTTTTGAATAATAATTCAAAAATAATTACAGTGGAGCTGAGACAGGGAAAAATGCCCTTCATTCCCCAAAGAATCGATTATAACAGGGAAGGTTTGAAGATTAAATGAAGGGCGCTCCCACATTCACACTGTAAGCAAATATCATGGTCGCATGTCTTACACTTACAAGCTTCCACGAGAAAGCATTTCAGTGAAGCCTACGGTGTCCTTTTCAATAGACCGCAGAGTGATGTGTTGCTGTTGGTTCCGCAGTTGGTTTTACATCATCTTATTGCTGTTGGCTGAGCCTAGCAGAAGTTAATTGATGGTGTACAACGGTGAGAGAGCCCTGCATATTTCTAATGTGAACTGGTTTGACTTTCCTTCTAAGAATTGAGAATGATGCACGTTTGGGTTTTAAAGGAAGCAGTGTTTTTTTTTTTACATAGCTTTCCGGATTTTAGATCTTGTTTTGTTCCTGGCCTTTTTGTTTCAACCTCATTGACTTCATAAAGATAAAGGGTTTGTATTCAATTAATGTTCAGTCAGAATCAGAGTAGGGAAACATTGGGAGTAACTTCAACCTAACTCGTCGGGCGGGTAACCCATAATGTCGAAGAGTAACATCAGTGGGGCACCCGATATTATCAGTTTCCTGGCAGTGGGGTTAGATTCAAACTGCACCCATTGTTGTGCAGGTTTGTGGGTGTTAACCAGCATACGGACGTATGAATTAGGAGCAGGAGTAGGCCACTCGGCCCCTCGAGCCTCCTCCACCATTCAATAAGATCATGGCTGATCTGAATGTAACTTCAACCCAACATTCCTGCCTACCCCTGATAACCTTTCACCCCCTTGTTAATCAAGAATCTATCTAACTCTGCCTTAAAAATAATCAAAGCCTCTTTTTCCACCACCCTTTGAGGAAGGGGGTTCCAAAGACTCACATCCCTCCAAGAGAAAAAAATTCTCCTCATCTCTGTCTTAAATGAGTGACCCCTTATTTTTAAACAGTGGCCCCTAGTACTAGATTCTCCCACAAGAGGAAACATCCCCTCCACATCCAATGAGGCCTATAGGGCAGCATTCCATGGTGCAAGTCTCAACTGAAGGAAAAAACAAATACCTAGTTTTAGAAGACAGAGCTCTGTGTCCAAGGCTGCTGATCCATTGAAAAACCCCCTAACAGCAGAGGAACATGTCAGCACAGATGGCTCAGCATCTGTTTCGTGATTGGGCCTCTACCTCCAAGGAAAGTGGTGCCTCTTAGCTTTACACATTGAAGAAGTATGTATGAAACTTCGAGGGTTGTTATAGGGTTTATAAGGTAGCCATTTACCCTTACCTTGAATAAAAGTTTGAGGCATAGGAAATACTGAGAGAACTGGATTAATATTCTTTATTTATCAAGTCAATGGTACAGCCCATTACATGAAGTGCCCATGAGACAGGTACTGAAAGTACTTTACATGAAGCAGTTGCCATGGGGCCTAATTTTAACCCATTCAAAACCCATCCACTTGCAGTTAAAATCATGCCATAAGCAATTGGCTAGATTGTTCGTTCTAGCTAAAGCAAGGTGAGATGGAAGTCCTTGAGGGACTCCTGTGCATCGTATCTTCTATAGAATTAATTACTTCCTCCTAACGTAATGCTATTAAACCAATTCATCCTACCGATGTCAATCTAACTTGAGTTTCTTAATCTACTGCGTCACTTTGCAAGTTGTTTTCCCCTTTTGGTGTCTCTGGGCAATACCACCTATCTTTTATCATTGTGACCTCTCCATGAGAAACCATGGATATCAGTCATAGCCTTCGGTTCTGTAGATCCTTTCAATACATCTTATAGCTAGCTCCTCAAATGGTGAGCTGCAGACAAGCACTGCTGCAGAGCACACTGATGAAGAACTTCAATGGGGCAGCATAGAGCATTGAGGGGCATTCTCACTGAGATTCTGGCATTAATGGCTGACCTGCCAGACAGCCTTCTGTCACCGTCAAGGAGCATGGAGGAGTCAGCTCCAAGTTGGCAGAGGACATCATGCAGAGTTTGCTCTCTCCACAGCCTCTGCTCCATCTCCTTGTCACGCTGCAGCCCCCACGACACTGTCACTGTTGGCCCATGTGGATAAGTCACCTACTCCCCTGCCCTTCAGTGACACTTCCTGTCAAATCCAGGAACTCATTGCAACACCTTTAAAAACACTCCAGAGTGCTTCCGAACACGTTGCAAATTGGCAAAAATATTTGTAAATATTCCCTTACCTGAAATTTATGTACCTGGCCATTTAAATAGTACTTGTGCAGGGCCCATCTTGCAGTTTAGTGCTTGTTGTTTGCAGACTGACAAGTGAAAACATTGTTTGCACCTGCATGGTCCAATTTTGGTATTCTGGTTGGTTGGGCTCTCCGTTATCTGGATAGCACTCCTTCACAGGTATCTGGGCACATGCACTGGGATACCTGACCAGATGTCCTTCTCAAGAGGATTGCAGAGACCAAATTTGCACTCAAGGGCCTGAATTTCACGCTTGGCGTGCGCACCAAGTTGGCGGGACCGGAAGCGGATGTGGGATCTGATCCTGGCTGTGGTCGTGTTGCAAACGTGATTTCAAGATGGATGGTCAATTAAGGTCCGCCCAGCGTGAAGCACGTCTTCTCAATGGTCGGGAAGGGCAGGGCAGGGGTGGGAGCCTGTCGGGCACCGATCGGGTCCAATGGCAACCCAGCGGTTGCTTTAAAACCGACAGAGGCAGCTCCCTGAAGGCTGCCAGGAGAGAATCTTTGGAAGTTGTCCAGTAAACATTTTCATTCGAACAATGGCCTCACCAACGGCTGGAGACGTCAGGCGAGAGGACAAGTTGAGTGTGTACTCGGCCCCCTATTTCTCGGATGAGTGCCTCACGGACCTTGTGGAGGAGGTTGGAGTCAAGCGGGACACACTAGTACCCAGGGATGGCAGGAAGAGGCCACCATGCCTGACCGATAAAGCCTGGGAGGAGGTGGCAGCCGAGGACAGCCGCCACAACGTTGTGCGGCACATGTGGGTGCAATGCCGCATAAGGTCCAACGATCCGCTGCACTCGGCAAGGGTGAGTACCGAGTTGGCATAGATCAGTGTGGAGAAGTGTGAAGGACTGGCCGCACCCCCTCCCCCCCCACCCCCCCACCCCACCCCCCACCCCACCACCCCACTGTGGAGCTCAGGGGTGTTTGAACCTAAGTGCCAACAGTCACTGACACCGGTGCCAGCCAAGGAGGCGAGCCCTGGCTGCTCGGCCTGAGTCCTTTGTGGGTCAAGGGCCACGACTCGGATTTGCCCTGCAAGGCGTCCCAGAAGGTGGGGGTACAGGGGGTGGGGTGTTGCCAGGCTGCAATGGCACTGCATGTAGAGAGTAGACAATTCAATGCTGCTCTGTCATTTCAGGAGAAGAGAAGTCATAACACCAATGGAAGAACTAAGACAGGGGGAGGCCCCCCCAAACCTCCTCATTTTCATGAGGTATGAGATGGATGCCTTGGAGCTGGAGATCCGCCACCTACCTCGGTCAGCCAGTTGTGGAGAGGCAGGGGTCTCTGACGAAGGTAAGAGTGCAGTGCACAGAGGTGGCAATGTGGGATTGTGCAAACATTCTGGCGTAGTTTTATCATTGATGGGAGCTTCAAATCTGGAGTCCCCATTGATCATTGAAAGACGATGGCATCATGATGCAGATCTCCATTGTGTCACCCGCCTGCCTGGCATGTACAGTGACAGTCTGATGACTTAAACTAATGACATGTCATAGTTCTCCCCTAGAATCACCAGCTTGCCCATGAACATAGGACTCTGAAGAGCCACCCTTGATGCCAGAGGACCACTGGGCTTTAGATGAACTTGCGTCACACCCCTCTCTGCACCAAGCACCAGGCAGATGCCAACACCTTGGTGGGCATCAAATTGTTGGCTAGAATGTCGGTGCATAGCGGTGAGGATACTTTGCATAGAGTGCCCAATGTGCCGGCAGTCGGAGGACTGCTGGAGACCAGGACGATGCTGAATTGAAGGCAGGTGATGAGCCTCTGGAATCGTCCATTAGGCAGCAGATGTTGGATGTCCAGTGGGACGTGTGGGAGGATCTGGCGGACATCCATGAGGGTGTGTATACCATAGTCTCTGTTGTGGAGGAATCCATGTGGAGCATGAGCACTGTGTTGACCCTCATGGCCGAGCGCACTGCCTCCTCCATTGGGAGAGTGGTGATTCTCATGGAGAGTCAGCTCCAGGAACAGAACCAGGGGTTCCTGGGGTTGTGCTTGGACCTGCAAGCTCTCACGTAGGCACTGACCTCAGGTGGTCAGTGCCAGTGTGTGAGTTGGATGAGGCACCCAGTGTCCCAGCTAGGTGCCCGTCCATCAATGGCGAGCAAGTATGTCCAGAGCGACCTCGCGTTGGCACACAAGCTGCTAGTCATCTCTGTGGGCTCCTCTCTGGGCGATCTGGATAATGGCAGCAGCTCTTCCGCCCCTCCGCCAGTGACTGTGGCATCTGATGAGATTGCGATGACTGGGGAGGTGCCAACATTGGTACTGCTGCTCCCCCCCAGGTGGGGCCAAGGTCATCAAGGCCCACATGACAGCAGAGTCAGTGGGCTGTCTCCAACGCCACTGCCAGTAAGGTGGGGGGGAGGGCGGCAACAAGACGCAGCACTCACAAATGTAAGTTTAAGGCACCGTGGGCACAAGAGGGACTGTTCACGGGTGATCTTCTGTTCTACCATGTTTTGTTAATTTGTTTACTGCTGTGACCATCAACACCTTATATTGTTATGTTCATTTTCTGTGAGTGCCAACATGACACACATTTTTCTTTTGTCTCAATGGCCTGAGTATGCTTCACTTGTTTTGTGGGTGCAGGGCACACCAGTATCTCATTCTGGATGCGAGTGACTCTAAACTTTATCGTACAGGCACTGAGTGGACTTGGGGTTCAAAGGAAAGGCTCATTTCAGACATCCAGGATGGAGGCGGCACACCGGCATGAGGTGGAAGCAGATCTTTTGCAGCCTAGCTGAAGGAGCATTGGATCAAGGCATCCCTGCTGTCCCTGAAGGATCCAGAGGTCCACCTCCACGTCCTCATCATGCTCCTCTTCTGACTCACCATTGGATTCATCCTCTGTGGCCTGTGGAGTTGCCTCAAGATCCTCTTCCTCCAGTGGATCCCCCCTTGCCAGTGCCAGATTGTGGAGAGCGCAGCATTCAACCACTATCAGTGACACCCGCTCTGTGGGGTATTGTAGTGCACTCCATGACAGTCCAGGCATCAGAAGCGCATCTTCAGAAAACCTATGATCCTCTCTACCACCGCCCTTGTGGAGGCATGATTCGTAATGTTAAGCTGCTCTGCCTCTGTCCTTGGGTGCCAGAGAGGCTTCATAAGCTTTTCAATGGATAGCCTTTGTCACCTAGCAGCCATTCATCCAGTTGGTCTGGAGCACTGAACAGCCTTGGCACCTGTGAGTATTGGTGGATATAAACGTCATGGGAGCTGCCAGGTTACCTTGCACAGACTTGCAGAATCTGTGTCTTGTGGTCACAAACTATCTGGACGTTCATAGAGTGGAAGCCCTTCCTGTTGACGAAGGCACCCGGCTGACCCACTGGCACCTTGATGGCCACATGTGTGCAGTCTATTGCACCCTGGATGTGGGGGAACCCAGCAATCACCAGCCTGGCTGGCCTCGCCCATACGGAAATGAATAAATGTCATTACCCACCTGAACAGAGCTTCTGTCACCAGCTTGATACAGCTGATTGGGAGACTCCACACAGATCCCCCAATGAGCCCTGGAAAGAGCTGGAGGCATAGGAGTTGAGGGTCGCTGTGACCTTCAGGGCCACTGGTATGGGGTGTCCACCCACACAGTCGGAGCTGATCTCAGACCCAATCATCTGACAAATGGAGGTCACACTCTCCCCGGAGAGGCAGAGCTCCTTCAACATTGCACCTCAGACATGTTGAGATAGCTGCTTCGCTGCCTGTAAACCCTGGCAGCGGGATAGTGGCATCTTCTGCAGCCCCTTCTGCCTTGGACTACCTGCTGGCCCTGCACCCCTTGTACCTGCACCTCTCCTCCCACAGGTCGTTCCCCTGGAAGCTGCATTGGGAAACTCCCCTTCCTTCTGCCCCCTCAGAGGAGGTGCCACCAGCGGAGACCACAATCCCCATTACCAGGGTAACAGAAGAATGTCTGATACCTAGAGGGGTCCATACGCTCAAAATCCTCTGCAGACCTTGGAGACACCAATGAGTCCTGCACTGAAGCCTAGAAATGCTAGGAATAAAGCTCAGAACAGAGATGAAGCTGTCAAGTCCAAATAAGCAACCAGCAGCAAACTATCTCCTAAACTCCTCACTACTCACACTGGCAATGCTGCTGACCCTTTTTATCCTGCCCTTGGATGAGGCTTTGTTAAAAGTTGGCGGCCCACCTGCCCGTTTTGCTCGTGCAATGAGCACAAAATTGCAAGGGCAATGTAAAATCAGAATCAATTGCCTTTCTAATGGCCTTAAGTAGCCCTTAATTGTTGGCGGGTACAGCTCCGACACCCGTGCTTGCCCACCAACCTGAAGATTGCTTGCGTGTAGGATGACGTCGGGACGCTTGCCCAACATCATCTTGTGCTATTTCACGCCTGTTCGGGTCGGGCGCACGTTCTGCCCACGGGACGTGAAATTCTGATCAAGGAGTTTAACAGTGACTATGACCTATGAAAGCTGAAGTGCCACAAGCACACATCGTATCTTGCTGAAAAAGCCACAGGCCTTAAGTATATTTTATCAAACTGCTCGCATATATTTTCTAATCAGTGTTATTTTATGTACCTCATGTATCTGTATTTTTGAAATCTGGATTGTATGCTCACATTATCCAACCTTCCCTCCTTCCCTGTCCTCTTGTCTCATTCCCCCTTCCTGTTCCAACTGCTCTCATTCTTTCTCCCTATTTCTCTTCAGTTCTTTCATTCCTTCTCCCACCCATTACTTGTTTTCACCAATTTCCCCCCATTTCTGTTCTGTCTGGGATAGAAGGTAATTTTGAGAGCCAGCGCAGAATTGCGTAGAATTGCACCAACACTGTGTTACATCCCTGCCCAGTATAAGAGGTGGCCCATGTGATACTGTCCATTCGATACTGCCCATTCTGCACTGATGTACAAAACCAATTTCTACCCCTCTGCCTCTCATTCCTTCAGTTATTGTCAGAAACTCTAGCTGTGTCTCACAGCTCCGAGCAGCCAAACCTTTTGGTTTCTTTTACAATGCAGCTGTGGAGCTGCTGTTAATGGCAACCTTCTTGGTCTGTGGTTAATAATTGCAAACCTTTCTGCGCACCCATTGTGATTGAACATTTAGGAATTCTCTGAGGCTTTTTTTATTCATTCATGGGATGTGGGCTTCTCTGGCTAAACCAGCATTTATTGCCCATCCCTAATTGCCCTTGAGAAGGTTGTGGTGAGCTCCCCTCTTGAACCGCTGCAGTCCATTTGGTGTAGGTCCATCCACAGTGCTGTTAGGGAGGGAGTTCCAGGATTTTAACCCAGCGACAGTGAAGGAACGGCGATATATTTCCAAGTCAGGATGGTGAGTGACTTGGAGCAGAACTACCAGGTGGTGGTGTTCCCATGTGTCTGCAGCCCTCGCCCTTCTAGATGGTAGTGGTCATGGGTTTGGAAGGTGCTATTGAAGGCGCCTTGGTGAATTCCTGCAGTGCATCTTGTAGATGGTACACACTGCTGCTAAAGTGCGTCAGTGGTGGAGGGAGTGAACGTTTGTGGATGTGGTGCCAATCAAGCGGGCTACTTTGTCCTGGACAGTGTCAAGCTTCTTGAGTGTTGTGGGAGCTGCATTCATCCAGGCAAGTAGGGAGTATTCCATCACACTCCTGACTTGTGCCTTGTAAATGATGGACAGGCTTTGAGGAGTCAGGAGGTGGGTTACTCGTTGCACGATTCCTAGCCTCTAACCTGCTGTTGTAGGCACAGTATTTACATGGCTAGTCCAGTTCAGCTTCTGGTCAATGGTAACCCCCAGGATGTTGATAGTGTAGGATTCAGTGATGGTAATGCCATTGAACATCAACGGGCGATGGTTGGATTCTCTCTTGTTGGAGATGGTCATTGCCTGACACTTGTAATAACATGAATGTTACTTGCCACTTGTCAGCCCAAGCCTGGATATTGTCCAGGTCTTGAAGCACTTGGACACGGACTGCTTCAGTATCTGAGAAGTCACAAATGGTGCTGAACATTGTGCAATCATCAGCGAACATCCCCACTTCTGACCTTATGATGGAAGGAAGGTGATTTATGAAGCATCTGAAGATGGTTGCGCCAAGGACACTACCCTGAGGAACTCCTGCAGTGATGTCCTGGAGCTGAGGTGACTGACCTCCAGCAACCACAACCGTCTTCCTTTGTGCTAGGCATGATTCCACCCAGCGGAGAGTTTTCCCTCTGATTCCCATTGACTCCAGTTTCACTAGGGCTCCTTGTTGCCACACTTGGTCAAATGCTGCCTTGATGTCAAGGGCAGTCACTCTCACCTCACCTCAGGAGTTCAGCTCTTTAGTCCATGTTTGAACCAAGGCTTGGAATGAAAAGCTGCAGACCATATGTAAGCACTAACAGAAACCACTATATCCCCTAAAAAGAGTCAGTAATGTCAATTAAACACAGTAGAGTAACACTTTATCCAGAAAGCTTCTTTTTGGTGATACAGGATAAGCTAACAGCTGATTAAAGTATGGCGATGTATGGGTGATATGACAATGCAAAGGACATCACTGGGCCTGGTGTTTTGGCCATTTGCTGAGTACAATTAGATAGGAGGCTTCATCAAGTTGCCTGTTCTATCACGTAGCTGAATGGCGTAGTAATATTTCTGGCTGCAATGGTGTCTGTCTTCCTTAGAAAATGTGCATGTCCTAATTAGGCCTTAGTTACAGGGTGGGGGCTTCTCCTCCTTTTTGCACTGCAAAGTTTTTAAGATGCGGTGGGCAACCATGATCTTGGAAACTTTGGAGGGGCTGCAAGTGGATGAATTTACTGTTCTATTGAGCATCTGGAATGCAGCTTCCAAATTCTAATCGTATGCTCAATAATGGTCTTGGAAACTGCATGGGTCTCCTTGTAAGCATTTTGTTCTTCTGTCTGTGGCTACTGCAAGAACTAACCATGGCTGATGAGAAGAGCTTTGTTCTCCTTGGAGTCACCAAATAAGGGTAACATGGGTGAGTGCCTTTAATGAAATGATTGCCTGGGGTTCACTGAGCTTTGAGTAGCTAAATGTTAATGAGGCAGAGTTCCTTTTGGCTTGGGAGCCCTGCTTCATTGTGTCCAGAAGCCCAGAGAGCCACATGGGTGTCCCTAATGAATTGTTGAAATTATGAAAATTCAGCAATGCAGTGAAATTGGGCAGTTGTATTATGCTGTTGTCACAATTCAATGAAAAAGGATCTTCAAGTGTTGGTCTCGCTGAACAATGCATCGGTCACTTGTTTGATATGTCAATGAATAGAAAATTTGCTCTATTCTGGATGATATCTGTTATGGCCTGGAAGGAGGCACGCCCAAAAAAAAATACATGTTGTGACTTTAGCTGCACTTGGAAATATTATTCTATGATATAGATTGTCTGCACTCTCCATACAGCAGATGGCACAGTCCCAGCAATTGCCTGGAACCTTCGGAGGCAATTCCCCTCGCTCATTGCCTGGAAGGTATGTTGAGCCTTGGATAAACAGTACTGTTGACACAATTCTGGGTGACTGTGGTACCAGCTATATCCTGGCGTGCCTTCTTTGATCCTCATCAGCTTGCGGGACACTTTGTAAGCAAACTTCAAAATTACTGCAACAATGGGAAAAATATATGTGTGCCCCCTTAAGAACTTGCTTTCCTACATAACACTGGGTTGAACTTCTGCCAAAAACTGATTAATGAAGTTCTATACATGTATAAAAGCTGCACTTGTTGGCAAAAAAACTTGTTGGGAAATGGTTTGACATGCATTCGGAGGTGGCAGAAGAGGGTATGTCAAAACAATATTGTAGCCTGGTAGTACATAACTTCTTTCAGCAATATTTTACCTCTGGTTACACTATCAGTACTTGGATATTGCTGAAAAAAAGAGAAATATTTTGCACTCATCAGGACAATTCGCAAGAATACCAATAGCAGGGGAAATAACATATTAATACTGTATGAAAATAGTGCTGATTTTCATACAGTATAAATATGTTGTTTCCCCTGATATTGCTATTTTCTTGTGAATTGTCCTGAATCAGAAGGCTGGGGTTTTAGTTCCAAGCCAGGGCATGAATCCATAATCTAGATTGGCACTGCAGTTGCAGTTCTGAGAGTCTGTCATGTTGTTGAGGATGCTGACCTTTGTTTGAAACATTAAGCCAAAGCACTATCTGCCTGTGCATGTAAAAATTCCCAATGTGTTTTGGAAAGAAGAACAGGGAATTTACCTGCTGACCTGACCAACATTTCTCCCTCAACAACCACCAGAATAAATGATCTGATTATTCATTAATTTACAGAAAATTAATGTGCATAAATTGAAAACACCAACAGAAGCTCAC